>NC_138133.1:83347769-84547769 GCF_964188305.1 Podarcis bocagei | reverse complement strand
TCTCCTGCTTTGGAGGTCTTTAAGCAGAGGCTTGAAAACCATATGTCAGGAGTGCTCTGATGGTGTTTCCTGCTTGGCAGGGGGTTGGACTCGATGGCCCTTGTGGTCTCTTCCAACTCTATGATTCTATGATTCTATGATTTGTAAACACCCCATGCCATGTCAGCCTAGCCCATCAGTATTGGTCACATGGTGACCACAAACAGAATGCAACATATGTCAAGAGCTGCCTTATACTGATCCAGATCACTGTTCCATTTACCTATTCTTATTTTCTGCTCCATGAGAACATAAGAAGAGCCGTGCCAGATCTAGAAGTGGTGTCCACTTCTGATAGTGGTCAACCAGACCACTTTCCCTTCAGTGACAACTAGCCATGAGAGCTATGCTCTGCCCACACAGTCAGAGACCATAACACTTCTTAAATCCAGTTGTTGGAAACTGCAGGACGGGAGAGTGCTCCTGCTCTCAGCTCCTGCTTGAGGGTTCCCCATAGGCATCTTGGTGGACACAGAATAGGATGCTGGACTTGGTGGACCATTGGCCTGATCCAGCAGACTCTTCTTTTGCTCTAATGTTCACCACCATTTATGCTCACCAGCATTTGTTGTTCAGAAGCATCCCTGACTATTGACCATGCTGGCTGATGGGGGTTGTAGTCCAAAAATGACTGGAAGAAGCAAGGTCAGAAGGCTGGTGTTCTCACAGTACCAGGATCTTCTGTTGAAGTTCTCACAGGTCTATTCCAGCTCTCTTGCCTGAGACATCTTCACAGGAGGCTGTCAAGGGATCGACCTTGACATTGTCTATGTGCATTGTCTATGTGCTCTGCCACTGAACTCTGATCCTCAGTCTTGCACCACCCAAGTTTTGCATGAAAAGCTTTGGATGAGGCCCCAAGCTGCAGGATTCTCTGCTCCTTTCAGATGTTCGGATAATGAAAAACTGAGAAAACCAGGTTTGACTTTAGTGGGTATTTAAAAACAGCACCCCCAAGTTGTGGCAAGCAGATTTGCTTCCAATTAATTCTTTAATTAAATGTCAGCACCCAAAGCTCATGTTCCTTCCTGCGCAATGGCAGTTTATCACTGTGTTCTCACTGGCTAAAGCAAATTAGAAGTGAAGAGGAACTACAAAGCACTCTAAGGCTTTATTAAAAGAGAGAGAAAATCTGAGGGGCAGCAGTTCTGCAATTATTATTACCAAGGACTATATGTCAGCCAGTGGACATTGATCTGTCATGACACAATCCTGGCTGAGCAACATTCCTCATTATGCCCCGGCATGAAAATACACTGCGTATGCAAAGTGACTATGGAAGTGTGTTTCTCTCTCTGTATGTGTATATGGATTTCATAATTCACTTTGACTTTTGCATTTACTGGCTCTCACAAGTTTTCCAAGCGTACTAGCTTGAGACCGGAGCATGATAAGAGACTGTGGCATTGTTACAGGTCATTGGGTTGGGTCCTCTGATAAGTTAGCTTGAGGAACTTCGTGGAAGGAAAGTTTCCCATCTGCCCCTCCTCTCTGTAGCCTGGTGTGCCCCTGAAAAGCTTATCTGGTGATGGTGGGGAGTGCTCCCTAGAACAATATGGAATGCTCAACAAATGGCTTCTGGGGAAGGGGGAATTGGCCAAAATAGAAGAAGAAGAAGAGTTTGGATTTGATATCCCGCCTTTCACTCCCTTTAAGGAGTCTCAAAGCGGCTAACATTCTCCTTTCCCTTCCTCCCCCACAACAAACGCTCTGTGAGGTGAGTGGGGCTGAGAGACTTCAAAGAAGTGTGACTGGCCCAAGCAGCTGCATGTGGAGGAGCGGAGACACGAACCCGGTTCCCCAGATTACGAGACTACCGCTCTTAACCACTACACCACACTGGCTCCCAAAATAGGGGTAGGCCTCTGTAAATATTTTGGATAAGTCATTTCTTTCTTGAGAGCTTGGGGAAAGCATTTGATGTTGATGTTGGGGAAAGAAAATTTGATGTTGATGCCTCTGAGACTATTGTGAGATGGGTGGGTGAAAGTGGAGTGACAGAATAATGATGCCAGGGCATAGAGTTCAGGAAAAAGGAGGAGACTGGTGCTATGTCAAAGGCAAGTTTTGAACGAAGTGAGTGGAAGCCAGGGTGATGATGGTGGTGAGGGAAAGGATACCCCAAACAGAAAAAAAATATTCACTGGGAAAATATATGGAAAAGGTAAACAGAGAAGAACATTACAGGGATGAAATAGAATCTGTCTTACCTCAGAGGAGGTGAAGACTAGGAAACAGATTGAGTACAAGGAAAGTATTCAACATGCTGACTCAGGCCAATGGCCCATCTAGTCCAGCATCTTCTTCTCACAGTGGCCAAACAGATGCCCATGGGAAACCCACAAGCAAAACCTGAGCCCAAGAGCTCTGGCCCTTCCTGTGGTTTCCTCTAACAGCTATTCAGAAGGATACTGCCTCCAACCATAGAGATACAGCACTGTCTTCATGGCTAGTAGCCATGAGAAGGACCTTGGGGCTATTAACTCCAGTGGCGAGCCAGAAAGGATGGGGGAAGGCCAATTGGATTTAGTAGGAACCACTACACTTCAGAAAAGAATACAGGCAATCCTGTGATAAAGAGGATGCCTCTCAGAGTAAGGACATACAGTCGTACTTTGTTTTGCGGGCGGGATCCTTTCCGGAGCCCCAGCCGCTAGCCGAAAAGGACGCAGGGCAAAGTGCTGAGTCTGCGTGAGTGGCAAACCCGGAAGTAACCTGTTCCGGTACTTCTGGGTTTGCCGCGGATGTTTGCCGGAATGGACGCTAGACAAGGCGGATGTTCATGGAGGTATTACTGTACAAGGTGGTTTCTAGAGTTAAGAGACACAATGGCATTCTAGGGAACCAGTGGTCCTCTAGAAGAAGATATTCTTACAGACATTAGTTGTATCAGTGGTACATTTTCTACTATGCCTTTCCAAAGCTCTTAATGAAGAGATTGCTGTTGTGGTAACCTTTGATTAATTGATACATCTTCTGAGTGATTAAAAAGTTCTCAGGTAGCAGTGCTGGGAAAGATCCTGAACTAAGACCCTGGAGAGTGAACACACCTGCCTGAGTCAGCAGAACTGGACTAGGGGGAAGGCACTTCTTAGATCTCAGTGGTATACTTATTTACTGATTGTTGAGACTTCTGAAGGGCATATGACTTCAGTGCTGGGAAGAGTTGCCTCAGGCATGAATCAAACAAGGAAGCAGAGGAGCCACAAAATATGATTGCGAATTTACGGCTGGCAGCAGGGCTCATATCCATCCCCGTGTTCTTCCTCCTTCTCTGGCTCCCCACGCTTCTGTCTCCCGTGGTGATGGATGAGAGTTCAAGCCGTGAAACACACTGTCAGACTAAAACCATTTGTCACAGAGGATGATGGCACTTGTCTGCACAGCGATCCCAGGTCTGAGTCATGTCTTGTCCTTCTGACTAAGATGTCACTGCTATTTGTCACAGTCTTGTTTACCTGACAAATCAGGATGCCACTTTGCTTCCAGGGGTCAATGGGCAGGGGAAGGTTGTTGACCATCAGGAAGATAGTCCAGTTACTCTCAGCATCAAGGAAGGCATCTTTATCATTCTGAAACTTTGGGGTCGAACAGCAAGAGGGTCTCAGATTTGCCAGTTTCTGCCTAGCCAGGCAATTCTTAAAAACAGGGGTGAGGAGCCCCTTTCAGCCCAAAGGCTGCATTCCCTTCTTGGCATTCCCTTCGAAGATCTACAGGCCAGAGGTGGAGCAACAGATGCAAATTTTAACCTTTGTACACTAGGCAAGTTTCCACCCATGCTCACCTGCCCCTCTCTACCATCCATCCAGAGGCACCGTTAGTTCAGGCCAAGCAAAAACACCTGACATACAAAGTTCTTCCTAATGTTTAGGTGGAATCTTCTTTCTTGTAGTTTGGATCCATTGCTCCGTGTCCGCTTCTCTGGAGCAGCAGAAAACAACCTTTCTCCCTCCTCTATGTGACATCCTTTTATATATTTGAACATGGCTATCATATCACCCCTTAACCTCCTCTTCTCCAGGCTAAACATGCCCAGCTCCCTTAGCCGTTCCTCATAAGGCATCGTTTCCAGGCCTTTGACCATTTTGGTTGCCCTCCTCTGGACACGTTCCAGTTTGTCAGTGTCCTTCTTGAATTGTGGTGCCCAGAACTGGACACAGTACTCCAGGTGAGGTCTGACCAGAGCAGAATACAGTGGCACTATTACTTCCCTTGATCTAGATGCTATACTCCTATTGATGCAGCCCAGAATTGCATTGGCTTTTTTAGCTGCCACGTCCCACTGCCCTCATATTGCCTGCAAGAGACACGTCCAACTCCCAAGAGACTGTGATCTACTCACAGTATAAAACAACTGGCAGTGATCCACCCATTGTCATTGAAGGATGGACCAGAGTTGTTGGGCTTTTTTGGGGGGAGCCAGAGTTGTCCAGCTTTTTTGGGAGGTATAGAGATCGTTAAGGGTCCTAAGGTCGACCAAAATTGACCAGGGACACCCCACGATCAACCAATAGATCACTATCGACAGGTTGGACATGCCTGGCCTATAACATTAATGTCTCAAACTGACTGTGCAAAGGACTCTATGATTTGAAAACAGAGATGCTGAATGTACTTTTGTTACTTAAGGAAAATATTTTAATGAAAACCTATAAGGAAATTAAAAAGGAAATTAAAATAAATAAAAGGAAATAAAATAAGGACAGCCCTGCTGGATCACACCAAATGTCCATCTAGTCTAGCACCTTGTTCTTCAGATGCCTATGGGAAGTGTTAACGAAGAAATCCGAGGGCTCCCTTGGACAAAAAAACAAGGACACCAGACAGGAATACCAGAGCAAAACAGCAGCCAGTAGGCTTGGTCTTTATTGAAGACTGTCACCACAAGGTGGAACAAGATGGAAGCCCCAAACAAAAGATCCCCCAAACTTTTATAAGCTGCTAATCCCCATGTTACACCCCAAACTACATCACTAATACATCATGGTTACATCATGAAAGAGGAGGTCTGGTGGCAGTAATCTGAGCATTCTGGACCCTGCCCCATGTTTCTCCTTACCCTCCACCAGCACCTTGTGCAACAGCCCTCTCCCCACTTGTGCACTCCAGGAATTATTATTCAGAGTCATACTGACTCCGCCAGCAGAGGTGGAAGGAAGCCGTCATGGCTAGTAACCATTGATAGCCTCCAGTTCTGATGATGAACCTGAATCCCCTCCTTCCAAACCCATGAGCCTCTGTGCTCATGAAACAGCTGCTATATCTCTCTTTCAAAGAAACAAAGATTACAAAGAGCCATTCTGATCTTCTTTGTAATGCTTGCAGTTCAGGCAGATTCTGTGATCAAAGAATGCAATGGGCACTGAGAACATATTCAGTCTGACACAGCCTCCCTGGGCTCCAAATTAATCCCCTTTTTTAAATCTTCATGTTAGCCAAGAACAGAAGTGTAAAATGTAGCCATAAACAGTTGGACCTTGTCCCATTATTGGGCTTATGCAAACATTAATGTGGTTCTCCCCCCCCCCCCTAGTTTTTATTCGAAAGATTGGAGGATTTAGCAAAGGATTTGTGTAGTTCCCTTGTTCTTGGGAGGCTTTTGTTGCATTTCAAACATGAATTACGCAGAATTTGAAAGAGTTTGGGGTTGCTGCTGTTGCTTTTTTTTTTTTTTAAAAAAAGAATTTAGTACAACCGAAAAAGGAAAGGAAAAAGACAACATTTGCATCCAGAAAGGCAGATTAATATGCTAATACACAAATAGTAGATAAAACTAAATATTTCAGATCCATCAGATGCTTATTGTCATTTCCTACCCTCACAACAGATTAGTTTTATGGGTAAATCTATTGTAGCTGCATTTGAGATGTGCGGATTTTGTTTTCATTTTATTTTTTAAAAGGCTGTTCAAGATTTATTAGTTTCCATTAGAGTTGTACAAAGCATGATCTTGTGAATGCTTTTGCATCTTTGGATTTTAAGGAGGTTTGGCTGACTCTGCAGTGAGTCAACAGCCTCTTCTATAGACATAGCCTATTTCTAGGAATGTGTGAAAAGATGTTTATTTTATTTTTGCAGATAATCAAATCTTCATGCATCCCATCCTGACATTCTACATGCAGTGGGGTTTCAAACCCTGGTCTCCCAGGTCATAGTCCAACACTCTAGCCATTATGGCATTCTAGTTTCATGGGCTTGCAGTCTGAATCATTTAAGCACCTAGCCACACACACAGGTGAAGAAGAAGAAGAAGAAGAAGAGTTTGGATTTGATATCCCGCCTTTCACTCCCTTTAAGGAGTCTCAAAGCGGCTAACAATCTCCTTTCCCTTCCTCCCCCACAACAAACACTCTGTGAGGTGAGTGGGGCTGAGAGACTTCAGAGAAGTGTGACTGGCCCAAGGTCACCCAGCAGCTGCATGTGGAGGAGCGGAGACGCGAACCCGATTCCCCAGATTACGAGACTACCGCTCTTAACCACAACACCACACTGGCTCTCCGCTCCTTAGCATGTTCCCTATGTGTCAGGGAACTGCCATCGGCACAGAGGTGAGAGATAGAGGGGCAATTGTGTTACAGGGAGCCTCCGAATATCTTGCAAAGCAGTTCCTCTTCCAGCGAGGAGGGAAGCCCCACCTCCAGTGGAGAAGAGGTGCATGAGCCAGAGGATGCTAGAAAGAGCCTTAACACCGCGCCTGAACAAGCCGGCAAGTGGGAAGCACACCATCATGCGCAGTAGTCTGAGGCCCTTTTATGTTGGGGGAAGTACAAGAACAGACCACTCCCGGATTCTGCTAGCGATTCAGCCAGGCATGAAGTTATGACGCTCTGCACTGTAAATAATTTGCTCCAAAATAAAGCCTGTAAAAGACAGATCGGAGTCCTGCCTGGTTACTCTCGAGCAACCACAACAGCATCTGACACTATGGCTAGGGATTTATTTACTCCACATATCATGGGATCAACAATGGAGCTTCTTCCAAATGTGCTCCAAAAAGAGCTATGGGAGAATGTCACCAAGCTTGGGAAAAGACAGTCAAGGCCTTGAATGGAAGCTGCGCCACAGTGACACCGTAATGCAACAGAACTAACAATGTATAAAACCCGACTACTCATTTTATAAGGAAAAATTCTTCCCAGTAATTAAATCAGCGGAGCAGAGAAAGTCAATTATGGGGCTCCTGGCCCATACACTACGGAAGCCAGTTAGCTGGCCAGCTAGGATACACCAATTCCTCTTGGAACAGGGGCCTCGATATTGTGCAGGCACAGCCTTCTGCCTGAGGATGCAAGAGATGTGCATGGTTTTCTGGTCCCCAAGGGAAAGCCACATATTCACAGCTACAGATAAAATGACCACATATAAAGCAACAGGATTCTGGAAAGTTAATCCGAATCTAAATTTGAAGTGCACCATATGATGGTAATCTGATTACAGAGGACCACAGGGGTTGACATAGTTTTGATGTTTTGAACAACTGCCTGGAACCATGGGCAAAATGGACTATTGAATGTGAACAGCTGTCATTGATAGAAACCCAATCAACAGAGAACAACACTAAGCAATGCTCTACTTGAAATAATTACACAATCTTTCCCTTCCTACCCATGCCTCTATCCTACCACCAACATCTTCTGTTGCTTCCCTGTGACTATAATAGATTGTAAGTGCCTTGGGGTAGGGACTAGCCTCAATGACAATGTTCTGCCTCCATTGTCAGAGCAAGGATGCCTCTGAACACCACTTTCTGTGAATCATGTGTGGGAAGAGAGTGTAGTGGCACTCAAGTTCCGCTTGTAGGTTTCCCAGTGACTTCTGGTTGTCCATTGCAAAAACTGGATACTATACCAGGTGGACCTTTCACCTGGACAGGCAGAGCTTTCCTTTTGAGCCATCAAACCTGGGTGTCCCTCCCCCCTCAAAGCAGCATAATGTATGTAGACTTTTGTATGTACTTAACAACAACTGCTAAGGACCATTGCAATGACAGGCTGATCAGCAAGTTGAATTAGGAATGAGATGAACTTTGGCCAGGATGCAATGTAATGCATGAAGTAGACTACGTTGCTGTTGTTGTTTTAAAAAAGAATGCATATATTCTTTTGTGGCATTATATCCTGAACATGCAGGCAGAAACATTCACAAAAAGAACAGCAAAGGTTTTGTGCAAGAGGTGGGCAGGGAGCTCTGTGCTTGTCCCTCAAGCATGCAGGTCTAGCAGTCTCCAATCTCTCCAGACATTGTGCCCATATGAACATTTCTTGGCTCATGTAGTCCAGCATCTTCACAGTAGCCGGTGAGATGCTTATGGGCAGCACTCTCCCAACAACTGTTATTCAGTTGTTGGCCTGAAATTATGAATTGAACATAAAGCAGACTTGTTGAACGCATGCTATTTTTTGGTATGGCCAGAAAAATATTTGAATCAAGATTTGGAACTGAAGGAAGCACGGTAGTTAGTTATCCTGGTTTCTTGATATTATAAGGGCCATGCTATGAGATACATGAAACGTCCTTTCTTATAGTATGCTTTTTCAGGAAAAGCAGGTGTGTGGGTCCTTGATCCATAATCGAAACGTTCTGTGTGTGGGAAGAAAGCTTTCACCCTTTCCTTCTATCACTGTGCCATTGAGAGCGTGCTCACTTATGGCTTATGTGTGTGGTACGGAAGCTGTACTACCCGGGACAGATTGGGGTTGTGCAGAGTTGTTAAGGCAGCAGAGAGCATTGTTGGCTGCCCACTCTCCACCTTAGAGCAGATTTATGCCACAAGGTGCCATAGGAAGGCACTGGACATAGTAAAAGATCCATCGCATCCTGGTCACTGTCTCTTCGAGCTCCTGCCGTCGGGACGGAGATACAGGACGATGAAGACAAGAACAAGCCGTCTTAAGAACAGCTTCTTCCCCAGAGCGATCTCGGCCCTGAGTGGGAAGCCTGGACTTTGAAAGTCATCTAATCTTCCTTGCTGTTTTATACTGTATTGTTTTAATTAGTGTTTTTATAGTTGATTTGATTTTGTGTGGAGTGCCCTACCTGGGTGGATGGAGCAGCCAAGTAATTTCGTTGTCCCCGAGAGGGGGCAATGACAATAAAGATATTATTATTATTATTATTATTATTATTATTATTATTATTATTATTATTAAAATATAAAAGAGAAGCAAAGCCGTTGACTAAGCCATATCCCACCTTTCTTCCCCATTATTATCCTCTGTGCTTCCCTCTGATGCAGGTTAGGGTAAGAGATAGTAATGAGCCTAAGGTCACCCAGTGAGCTTTGTGGGGGTTTGAATCCTGGTCTCCCAGGTCCTAGTCCAACACTCTAACCACTATGCCACACTTGCTCTCCTTAGTTGCTTCGCTGTCTGGGTGAATGCTAAAATCTGATTTCATTGTACTTCATGGAATGAAAGCAGTTGCATTCCAGAGTTATTTCCCCACTCTCTATTTCCATCTCTAAAGTTGTAAATCTAAGGAACAGACTTTTACTAACTGTTTCGAGTCAGTGTTGGGATCCACTCTCTGGATATTACAGTTATTATTTCTTTCCCCTACTGTTCTGCAGGATTGGAAATGCTTTTAGACAACAGAGGTGGGAAGCATAAAGTGCTTGCATTGTGTGCAGCTGGGAATAAAATAGCTTTAAATGATTATTTACTCAGCAGGATGGACAAGTTTTAAACCTTACCACTGCACTGGCGTGCTTCAGGAAAAAGGAAAAGTTAACACTGCTTTAAATATTGTCACAACATACATTGCTGCCAAGTGACCCCCCAACACACATACAAAACAGTAACTGCACGTGGAATATGAATATTAGTTGGGAGATCTTTTGTCAGCTATGGCTTAGTTTCTGTCATATTGGGACAGCATGATAGTCTCCCAAAGTACTTTAAAGAAAAATTAAAAATGGTCCCCTTCCATGGCTCTAGTCATGCATTTAAGTAAATAAGTCTGGGCATAATGCCGTAGGGGCGTGGGACTGTGTACACTGCCTCACATCTAATGTCTCCTTCCCTGTCCCTTCCACCGCTGACATTCTTGTATTGAGCAGGAACTCATGAAGAGGGATTATTTGCTTAAATCAACTTACAATCCTCCCTGAGATCAGGGATCCCAGTTACAAAGAGGTTTAGCAGTCCTCTGAATGTGATTATAACCCCCCACCCCACCCCTCAGATTCAAAATGCAATGGAACTGTGCATGTTGGGATGTTGGGAATGTCCTGTTCTCTGGTTTCAGTCCCCTCTCTGGCTCAGACTTGCAAGGAGGAATCTGTCTGTCTCCCCCTACTTTCTGTCCAATGGACACCCCCGATACAGCAGAGACAGCTCTTCAGAACAGGTGGAGGTCCAGAGTAGCCAACCTTCAGTAGGTCTCTGTACTTTGCTGAGACAACAATCCTTCTTGGCTGGGTTGCTGCCTGTGTCTGACACAGTGATCTGTCCAGGGTCCTGATGTTTTCCCTAATCTGATCCCACACAGCCCATTTTGACTCAGCTGTATCAGGCATGGCTCTTTGGACATGACCCTGACGATATAGCATTGCTGCTGCTTCATACCAGCCTCCTCTGGGAGCCATGAGCTGAGCTGAATAAGAAAAAACACAATTAGCACAAACCCAAATGGCCAGTGCTTCGCCTGCTGTGGAAGTGATGCTGAACCAAACAATGGCAAAGCCTTTTGTTTTGTTGGTTATGCTGCTTCCGAAATGGGTGAATCAAGACTAAGGATGGATACAGATGAATAGGTAAAATGGTTACTCCACTCTGTGAAACCCATGTGAATATATTCTGGCATGCAGATTTTGACCAGCCTGTGTGTGCTGCCAGGTTGCTGTCTATTGTGTGATTTGTGTTACTCGAACAAGTTACTTTCTTGCAGAGTCCACATGACATCAGCAGCATCAAAAGGCTAGCTGTATTTCCCTCCATTTAATCTGGATTTACACTTTTTTGAGGGTTGGGGATCTGATAGATTTTAAAGGGGGGGGAGCTGTTGCCAATGACCCATTTGTAATGTCTCAACAACCTATTTAAAAATTAAGTCCTTGTGTAGAACCACCCCAGATTACCTTTAGAATCACCTCTTCCCACCTGTGCCTACCCAGAGACAGAGAACATCCTCTGAAGTCCTTCTCTGACTTATTCCCCATTATGTGAGATGCTGGGGTGGGGAGATACAAGCTTGGGAATGGTCTCCCCAACAACGCATGTACAACCCTCCACCCCCCAAAAAAACCCCTTACCTCTTATCAATTTAATTTTTGTAGTCCTTTTTGCAGCCATTGGTTTGTCTATCTGTTGGTACTGATGAAATAAAGGAGGAAGGAACTCTTTTAATTTGCTGAGACAACTGGGAGAGTCCACCCATGAATTTAAAAAGATGTAGTGTGAAATAACATCTACCTTTTGGCCTTTCCCTGGATGTAGAGCCGGACACACATCCCTATCCGTGAAAGCCTCAATTTGGTCATGTGGGTACATGTTAGAACAGCTCCATGTCATTTTGCCAACGAGTGTGCCAAATTGGGAAGGCAAAAAAAGGGTGACTCATTTTGCGACGGGAATACAGCTCCCTCAAGGCACCCACCTCCGTTTCAGCTCGGCAATAACACTGACATTTCACAAAGCTTTGACTTTGTTTCGTCGTCGTGACTTTGTCACGGAAACCTTTCATAGCACAAGCATCATTCTCAGTGTTGACCTCTGCTTGGCTAAAGGTCAGTCACATTCTAGGTTTCCGTGTAGGTCTAACATTCAGGGATCTGTACTAGAGATGACAGGGAAACATTTCACGAGAGCCTGCATTACAAAGCGGCTGGCAAGCATATCTTATCCTTGTGCTTCTTTTAAATGAATCTAGTAATTAGCTTAAAGACCAATTTGTTTCTGTGTGTTTACTTTGCATTATCCATGCTCTATGCAGTAACAGTTTCCAGGCTATATGAGTCAATGTGCTACATAATTCAATAAAGCTAAATGTAGTCTTTGTCCAGAACTGTTTCAATCATTGTTGTATGCCCCATGGTCGCTGTCAGGCTCCAGTGGTAGCTGAAGCTGCTAATCCAGATGGCTCAAACTCGTGCTGTGTCAAAAAATTCTCTCCCCCTCCCCGCCCATCATTCTCCCCATCAGTTAATGAGAAAACATATTGCATTTGATAATTTTCAAAGAGTGAGAAAAATCCGATAAAGTTCTAAAGAGCGAGGTTGAGGGCACTTGCTGTGCTTCCCTTGCTTTTGAGGTGGCCATGGAGCATTCATTCCATTCCACAAATCCAATATAGCTCAGTGGTAGAGCATCCGCTTTGGATTCAAAACGTCCCATGTTCAATCCCCAGCATCTCCAGGTAAAACTGGAATAAAATCCTGGTGTAAAATCCTGGAAAATTGCTGCCAATTAATACTGAGAATATTGGGCTATATGAACCCATGGTCTGGTTCAGTGGAAGGGAGCTTCTAATATTCCTATCTCATCATCAGTGTTCAGCATGAAGGCTTCCCGGCTTCCCACCCTTCTGTTAAAACCAGTGCTCCCCCCCCCCTAGAAAAATAGGTGCCAGTAGTCCGCATGAAGTTGGTAGAGTAAGTGTCACACTAAAGGCGAGGCTGGTGGATGCTACTGAGTGGGATGTTCTGTTGAGCATGTGCCGAAACAATATCCATGTCTTTATAAAATCTCCCTTGTCTTTCTTTCCAGCTAAATCTTAACTTCCTTGGTCCATTTCCCCCCTGAAAATTTCATAGATGCAACCTTTTTGTTTTCATTGCCACATTTGCAAATGTTCTAAAAATTGGAGCTGCGAAGACATGAAAAGCAAGCAATTCTTTGCATCTCAAATTAACATTTCCATTTTTAAAAATTGTTAACAATGCCAAAGTGGGGGTACAAATAATGTTTTGCTTTGTGATCAAAGCAAACATTCATCAATGACACTCATCCAAAACAGTTCCAGCTTAGAACATCTCCACCACATACAGTATGTATGATGGTTACACATCCCCCATCTTCGACCACTTTGCAACCGTAAAGTAAGCTACAAATCTCACGTCCACCAAAATTCTAAAGCAATTTTAAAGTATCCTAAGAAGAAGGGAGGAAAAAATGAAGCTTCTTTCACAGAGGAAGGAAACTTGAGAAATATGGAAGTCGTTAGCACAGCAAGAGATCAAACCACAGAATCAAATTAGCGATGGGGGTGAAATTAATAATTACCTCAGTTGGGATATAAATTTCCTCAGTTCCTAATGCTTGGCTGCATTACAATTTGAGGACCATTTCCCTCTGAAGCTTTCTTCTCCTTGTCTGGTTCAGAATGGTAAGCAAACAAATAAATCATTGCATGAATTGCCAACTAAAGTGCTAAAAGACAGCTCCTTCATAGGTCTACACACATAAGTTATTTCACACAAACTCCTTACCCTCAATGAAAATGTCATTCATTACTGTGAAACTACATAGCCCCTGAATTAAGATGCATTGCAGCTGTGCATGGAGTGGTGGTTATAATGTTGGCAAAGACTAGGAAACCCATGTCCAAGCCCCCGCTTACCCATTAAACTTGCCATATTGTCTTGAATTAGTGACCATCTCATGAGCTCCTTTGAGGAAAGGCAGGATACAAACATAATAAATAATGTAATGTACAACGGTTATTTAATGTTCACTTCTTACACTTGAGAGCCAGTGTAGTGTAGTGGTTAAGAGCGGTAGACTCGTAATCTGGGGAACCGGGTTCGCGTCTCCGCTCCTCCACATGCAGCTGCTGGGTGACCTTGGGCTAGTCACACTTCTCTGAACTCTCTCAGCCCCACTCACCTCACAGAGCGTTTGTTGTGAGGGAGGAGGGGAAAGGAGATTGTTAGCCGCTTGAAGACTCCTAAGGGTAGTGATAAAGTGGGATATCAAATCAAACTCTTCTTCTACTACTTGACGAAACTCCCATTGATTGTGATAGACAAGGGGGCAGGGAACCTCAGACCCTGGAGGTGAATATGACCTTCCAGGACACTCCCCAGCCAACACCCCTCACCAGTCCTGCTTTGTACCTTGCTTGCATGTTTTTGCCTGGCTGGAACTTGCCCTCATACTCTGATAAGGTTTCTTGCATATCTGGCTGGAAGTCCGAAGGAACTAGCCTACTATAAAACAATAACATTCATGGTTGTTGTTCTTTCTACTTCTGTCTCTGCCTTTACCCTCAACTGGAATTTGGCCTCTGGAAAATTTCCCAGAAGTGAATAGAGTCCTCGGGATAGACAAGGTTCTGCAGCCCTGCAGTAGACTGTTAGACCTGACTGCTTGACAAACAGACCCTTACTCAGTTAGCATCTTCCTTAATTGGATCCACATTTCTTTACAAGTATTTCATCCAGTTGTTGACTCTAATAAAGAACTTTTTAAACCGTTGTATTTCTGAGTGTGTTTGGGAAGATTACTGAGGTAAGTGCAGGGCAGACAAAAAAAATATATGTCAAATATCATTAAGGTATTTAATGATAATGATAAGGTATTTAAGGACCCCGACCATTAGGTCCAGTCGTGACCGACTCTGGGTTTGCAGCGCTCATCTCGCTTTATTGGCCAAGACAGCCAGCGTACAGCTTCCGGGTCATGTGGCCATCATGACTAAGCCGCTTCTGGCGAACCAGAGCAGTGCACAGAAATGCCATTTACCTTCCCGCCAGAGCGGTACCTATTTATCTACTTGCACTTTGACGTGCTTTTGAACTGCTAGGTTGGCAGGAGCAGGGACTGAGCAACGGGAGCTCACCCCGTCGTGGGGCTTCGAACCGCCTACCTTCTGATTGGCAAGTCCTAGACTCTGTGGTTTAACCCACAGCGCCACCCGAGTCCATTATTAGGCAGAAATACAATAACACACACTCTTCTCTTAAATAGTTTGCCTCCATTCCACCTTTCAAAGGGAAAGCCAACAGTAAATCACACCATTCAAAGTGGGACTTAGCTCTTTATTAGCCAAACCATGATCTTCACAGACTCGGCTGAGAGTTTGTCTGAGGTCTGGGACAGGAGTCTTGTCAGAATAAATTTATAAGCTCAAACAAAAAAGAAGCCAGTCCCTGGAGGGGGGCCCTGGTCAGCTTAGCCCAAGGCCTCAGGCAATTGTTCCCTGCTGCCCCCCATGCCTCTGAATGGGCCTGGCAGGACCTCCATAAACACTGCCCAGGATTGTGCCCCGGAGAGGTCACTTCAGTGCTGCTAAAGCAGCAAGACCAATGCAGGAAGAAGCAGCTACAAGTTATCAGTCTCTGCAGGAACAGCAGCTGCTGTGATTCTCCAGTGGTTTGGCTCCCTCACCCCTCCACCCCCCGAGGCACACCCCATTTTTCGTGAGACAAACAGATGCCGATAAAATAAACAGAAAAAAAGAAAATATACATAAATTACAGAATCCATCAAATCCAATAAATAGCAAACAAATAAACTACACAAAAGTAAAAAGAATTAACGTCAACAGCAGCATGAACAACAATTGAAATGCTCATCTTGTATTGTTCAAAATCTGCAAATAATTTCCTTGCATTGCCCCTTGAACGGATTTACCAGTTACTAGTACCGTACAGGAATCCCTAATTGCCAATGGTTAGTTTCTAAACTTGAAAAGTGACTAATGGATGCTATTCCACAGAATCTAAGAAAATAGCTATTGCTTTTTGTAAAACAAAACAAAACAAAAAAGCAGACTTGAAATAAATTTAATATCGTTTTTTCCAACTGCATTTGTCTCTGTGCAGCCATTACAGCTTTATTCAGTTATTTCTAGTGTCACGATGGGATGCTCCTCCTTGAGAGCCATAAACAAAGCAAGACAGATGTCATGGTAGCACATGTGCCTACGAGGAAGGCAGTCTCCATAGCAACAATAACCATGCCAAAGCTCACTCGGAAGAGAACATCTTTGCCGACTGACATGCATGTCTGCTTAGCAATTCAGATCATACTCATCTCCAAAGCTGGGCTGGAGGACTTGATTGGGATTTATTGCAATGGGCAGAAGCAGAGCAGATGTTGGGGCTTCTGCATTATGCAGGAAGCATCTCCTTTTGTCCATCTTGACAACCGCTTCAGTAGCGTTCACAGAGCTAGACTCATCTCTGGATAAGGGCTCCACAGATGAAGGTAGTTCATATTTCAAACGCTGCTTGAGATGTGCCGTGCTATTGAATATCCAAAGACCTAACTTTAGAGCCTGTGTGTGTGTGTGTGTGTGTGTGTGTGTGTGTGTGTGTAGGAAGCAAAGGATGCCCGCTTGGTTTCTAACTGAAATGTTTTCAAACCTGAAAACAGACTGGATATTTTAAAAAAACAGCAGTCTAAAAGTGCAACCCTACAGTCCCTGGGAGGGTATTTCAGGGGCTATGGGATTCTTCCATCACAAACCCCCCTCCACTCATCTTGCAAAACACAGTTGCCATTGTCCCTCCAGCACTGATGGCATTATGGTAAGAGGGCAAAAGCTGGTTGTTCCGAGGGACTTGTTGGGGCAAAATTCAGGGGCAAAGAGAAGATAAGTGGTGCTACCTGAAAGCATTAGCTTAGTTTGTGTATTAGGTATTCTGCTTCACTGTTTCATGCAGGGCAGCACAATTCATGACCTCTTACTGTCCTTCTGTGCTCCCCTGTGGGTCAGGAGATTTTACCAGGCATTGTAACAGCACTTTTTAGGTATCTGCCCTACCTCCAGTCTCCCCAGTGTCCAGCCCAATCCAAAATGGAAACATGATTTGCCATACACCCTCCCTGCTGCCCCTAGAGTTAATGCGGCACATTGGATTACACAAAAAGGGCCCCTGGGGATATTACAGTATGAGATCTTTCCTATGGATCCCCATGCTCTTGCAACACAGCAGTGAGCTACTATAACAGTTCTGGAAGTTGATAAGATGCAGATTCACACAGACCTACTTGGAGAATTTGCAGTCATTAAGAATCTCTATTTCATCATTCAGGTGTGATGAACAGGGCTCAGGATTGCTCTTGCTGGGCAACACAGCCTGTTCTATTATATAGTGACTTCAACACATGAAAGCAAGCTCTTGTCTACACCACCAATTTAAATTAGTTTAGAATCTGTTTCATGATTCTGATTCCTAGATTATTATTATTTAAATGTACTTTAATAGGGGGAGTAGGGGGTTCTTAAAAAAAGAAGTTATAGTACATTCTGAATATTATAGTTTAAATATTTGCTTCTGGGGGGGGGAGGAACTAAGATGGTTGCAACATCATCAGCTGTGACAAGTATGCAGTGTAGGTGTCAGCTGAGTCTGAAGATTCTGGGTCACCTTCACTTTTAATTCATTGTGAAACCTGGAAACTACAAAGTCACAAGCTATGAGTAAGGAAGCCTGCCTCTTTTTAATTGAATTCTTGAAAGCCACAGAAGTATGCTTAAGAAATGGTTTGTTATAACTTATCAGGGTTGTATATAAGGTATTTTTAATGTCTTGCTGAATATTAATAAAAGTGAGTCATATGCATTTTCTGCTGCCAAGGCCACAATAGTCCGTCATTATGTGTCATTAAAGACCTCTAAGGTGCAGGAGCAATCTTCAGTAATAGAAATCTATTGACAAGAAGCCCAAATAAGTTTTTACTCCTGAATTCCCCACCCCTAACCTGGCCATTCTCCTCCACTGTTGGGGGGGGGATTGCTTTTGAAAATATGAAAGGGTTGAGAAGGGTCCCATGGCCCCCATTCTCTCACAGGTAGTTTTCTGGGGGCCACACATTAACGGTGGGTGTGAAAAACATTAGTGTGGCTGGAAACACACTACTCTTCTTCCTCCACCCAGGCAAAAAAGAGGTATTATCATAGATCAAGGGCGTATTCCAACCATATAAAATCACTAGAGACTCTCCCCTAGGTATAAAGCAACTAGCAATGATAAATTATACAACTAAGAATTTGCTGCCCTCTCCCAACATCCAAAACCAGTGACCTGAGGCAGCCACTTCACTCTTACTGTTGGTGGGGCCGGCCCTGATGTTTGATCTCTCAGGGCCAGTGACTGGTCCAGTGAAGATCTGTTGATACAAGCTGTGAGGAGGAACCTAGTTCAGCGGTAAAGCCCATGATTTACATATAGAAAGTCCAATCAGCCATTGGATATCGTGCCCCCAAACATAATATGCTTGGGTGTGGGGAACTTCAGACCCTCCAGACTTCTCCACCTGGCCCTAAGGTTGTTAACAGAGAACAACTTAAGGTTTATGTACAGAGGTTGCAATTGGGTTGAACCACAGGTACTACAGGTTACATGGAAAGGGGGAGGATGTTAGGCTATAGTTCCATTTCACCTTAAAAGGGAACAGGCATGACGTTTGTGTATCACATGCCTGTTTACTCCCAGCACTGTCTGCTGGGAACTTCCGCTGTATGTTGCTTTTGCTATGTGGCTGTTTTCGCTGGACACGAAGGCAAGCAGCCATGTTTTCCTTTGTTCCAGAACTACGCTGAATAAAGCTGCTCTCTCTGTCTGCCTCTTCCATTGTGGATGATTTATACCCTCTGCTGACAGACTGTGCATGGGTCTCGGAACATACCTGAGGCTCGTGTTGTCAATTGACTGATGCTGTTCCACGGGAGACCGGTGATCGTCCAGAGCCAGCTGGGGGCCTGCCTGATGCCCCCGTCTCCCTGGCAGTATCCCAACAGACACACCCCTCACTTGGACTGGGCCAACCAGCATCCTGTTCTCACAGTAGTCAACCAGATGCCTATGGGATGTTCAGAAGCAGGACCTGGGGGCAACAGCATTCTCCAAAGCTGTGGTTTCCAGCAGCTGCTATCTTGAGGCACACTGAGAAAGAACATAGCCATTGTGGCTAGCATACCCTCCGATATTTCTCTGATGAAAATAGGGATGCCCTTACTTACTTACTTACTTACTTACTTTCTTACTTACTTATTTAATATACCCCACCCATCTGATTGGGTTTCTCCACCCAGCACCCAACATTTATACAGTCATGCCTCTTGTTACATTTGCTTCAAGTTAAATCTTTCCAGGTTGCATCCCGCAGCGACCTGGAAGTACCGGAAAGGATTACTTCTGGGTTTTGTCACTCGCGCATGCGCAGACGCACAGAATGATGTCACATGCATGCGCAGAAGCAGCAAATGACAACCCGTGCACATGCAGACGTGGGTTGCGTTCTGCTCATGTTGCAAATGGGGCTCCAGAATGGATCCTGTTCACAACCAGAGATACCACTGTAATATCGTAAGAAAACATTAAACTTTTTTTTTTTTTTAAAAAAACTTCCCTATCCTTCCCTAAAGGTTGTATCCTTATTTATCTCCTTGGCCGGGGGGTGACTTAGCTTCACACCCTCCAACATTTCTCCAATGTGTTATGTACTGAGTTGAATAGGATCCAAAATGCAGCAGTCTGATTGGTCCTAGAACAATGCAGCAGTATGATTGGTCTGCAGGAGCCACCCAATCTATCTCCAGATGGAAGTGAATCCACAACCTGATTGGCCTACAGGAGAATTCCGGAATTAGCCAATAAAACTTATGGACTATGCAGAAATGGAAAAACTGATGGCAAAACTCAGAAACTCTGACAATGAGAAGATTAAAAAAGAATGGGGAAAATTGATTGTGTATGTGCAGAAATACTGTAAATAAGTTGGTACATTGGCAGGTTTAGATTAAGCACTTGTAAGTAGCACAGAATTAGAGAATGTGAAGGTGTAACAAGTGGATAAAAATGATAACAGAATGCAGAGAATGATGTAAGATGTAAGGAACCAGGAGAAGAGGGTGGAAGGAAGTCTTGAGCTTTAAAGAACCTCAAAAGAAGGTTTGTAAAATAGTAGGATTTTTTATTAGAAGTATAAATTTTAGATGGTGGTTTGATTTCTGTATCCTTATTTTATTGATTATTATTTTTGGGGAAATATATATATATATATATATATATATATATATATATATATATATATATATGCTTTCGTAGATTTTCACGGGTACAGGAATGCAGGTTTTGCTGTCTTCGGGTGTCTTCCCGTGTAAGAGTTGGGGTGTCTAGGCGACGTTTCGACGAGGTCTCACTCGTCATCTTCAGGCTGGTGCTTTCGGCTTCTTGTTACTGGAACAGAGCAGGATCTCAGTGTTTGAGTTCCTATAAATACTGTTGAGGGGGTGTGGTGTATAGCCTCCAACGTTCTGGGCAGAGAGGAAGTTCCCAGGTTAGTGTGCCTTTTCTTCTTTTGTTCATTAATTACTTGAGGGATATCCTGAGAGGTTTCTTGAGTGATATTCTGAGTACCATTTAGGAGGGTCATTAGGAGTGGATTAGTTGCTAAAGCTTTCGTGTCTTGACCTCCTTGAGGTCAAGACACGAAAGCTTTAGCAACTAATCCACTCCTAATGACCCTCCTAAATGGTACTCAGAATATCACTCAAGAAACCTCTCAGGATATCCCTCAAGTAATTAATGAACAAAAGAAGAAAAGGCACACTAACCTGGGAACTTCCTCTCTGCCCAGAACGTTGGAGGCTATACACCACACCCCCTCAACAGTATTTATAGGAACTCAAACACTGAGATCCTGCTCTGTTCCAGTAACAAGAAGCCGAAAGCACCAGCCTGAAGATGACGAGTGAGACCTCGTCGAAACGTCGCCTAGACACCCCAACTCTTACACGGGAAGACACCCGAAGACAACAAAACCTGCATATATATATATATATATATACACAAAAAAAGAGAGAGGAAATTGGTATAACACTGTGCCACATAGTCTCTCTCTCTCTCTCTCTCTCTCTCTCTCTCTCTCTCTCTCTCTGCCAGCCATTGCTCTCTGCAATATTCACTCTGTTCTCCTGTCCATTCCCAGGTATTTATTGAGCAGAATCATTATCTCCCTTCATCCTCCTTTTATCTTGGCTAAACAGGCCTAGCATTTTCAGCCTTCACGTTGGTAATCTTGCCTTCATCATCTTGCCTTATCTCTTCTCTGAGAGCAGCCAATTAAAGATAGGAGAGTTCTGGAGGGATAGTTGGTGGAGATGAACTCCTGTTTTATTGCTCCTTCTCTCACTTTTTTCTTCCGCCTTTTCAGTGAGGTCCACAGAAACAAGGCCTTTGTTTTCTGGAAATTGGGGGTGGGTGGGTTACTAACTTGATATTTCATTCTGTAGAATCGTCAATAGATTTAAAATCAGCATTCAGTGGACCTTTGTTTTGTTTTGTTTTTTTAAAAAAATTGGTTTAAATCAACACTTACACCTACAACAAAAGCTTGAAAAAACAAACAAAAGAAGCACAATACATTTCTTACAAAAAAAACCAATAGAACAATACATCACAAATTCACAAAAAATGTTCCATCAACTTCCAACTTCCTTGATATGGCTTCTTTGTTTTCTTAATTACTTTCATTGGACATTTGGTTCTGCACTGAAATGGAAAGTTGTGCCAACAAAATAGGAACACCTTGAACTATGGTAGCAGTTTCTGCAAGTCAAATCAAGTGTTTGTTTCATAAAATTTATATACCACTTAATGGCAAAAGAGAAAAGAAACCTCAAAGTTGTATTCCAAAAAGATAAAACCATAAAATTACTACTAAGGAAAATTAACAACAGTGATTTAATACATTTGAAAAGTCACATCAGCAGCAGGCTAAAAACAGGTTAAAACTCTCATTAACTTTCTAAACATCTGGGTAGGCACCTCTAACCAAAAATGGTTTTTTTAGAAAGTGGCAAAAAGGTCACAGTGAAAGCGTTTGCTTGGCATCAATAGACAGGGAGTTCTAAAGTGCAGATGCTGTCATGCTAAAAGATCTGAGTTCTTACTATTGCAGGAATGTTATCATGTTTAGGTGTCTTCATCAGAAATGACAAATTAGTAAAGCTCAATACACGCATATAAGTAGTTTCTCCTGATTAGGATACATCTTACTCACTTAATATCAAAGAACCCAAAGTACTCCCAAGTCAATGTGTATAGAAGGGGGGGTACCTGTGGTTCTCTGAAGGTTGTTGAACCCCCATCACCTTCAGCTAGTATGGTCTCTGGTCAGGGTTGATGGAAGTTGTAGTCCAACACAACTGAGGGGGTAATTTCCCCCCACTCCTGAGGTAGAGAGCAGCCTTAGTCTGCAGGCAACCTCTCAAACTGAGGACTATTTTTCTATTATTTTGTCCTTTCCCCAAGGCAACCCCCTCCCCAATCTATCCACACAACAGGCCCATACCCATCAACTACCCTGGAAAAAATGGGACATCCCATTTTTCCTTGCAAGAGGAAAGCAGCCAAAATGGCTGCCATGGCCTCACGTGATTTCCGGCTGCACTTTTCCCAGGCATGGCAACCAAAAGCAAGTGTTTTGAGGTGTTGCTCAAGATTGCTGTCCCCCAAAAAGCACTTTGGGGGGGACATGATCTCATGTGGGTCATGTGACTCATGTGGGAGGGAGGACCTGCAAGATGGTGTCCTGGATTTGGGCCTCGTCATGTTGGAAGGTTTGCAAGTTAGATTGGGAGGTAGGTTAGACTGAGAGGCAGTGACTGGCCCCTGATCATACCGTGAGCAGCTGGCTCAGAGAGACAGCACCATAGACTTGCACTTCCCAGATATCACATCACCCTTCCCTATTTAGGTAAACATAAACAACGCTGGTATTGAGAGCCCAGCTCCATCCCTTCCCACTTGTTGCTAGTGCTAATAAGTTATTGGGCATAGGGTTGCAGCCCAAGTCCAATACCATTGGGAGTAAAATCCTTTAGAATCAGTGGGACTTTTCACTGAGTAAATATGGATCAGATTCGACTGTAAGGCTCTTGGGGTTGACATATTCATACACTTGCAAGCTTTGAGCAAATAACTCCCCAGACAGGCTAGTTATCTGGGGAGAAAGGGCCATTCAGAGCTCCTTGAAGACAAGGGGGAAGGAGAGATCAGCTTCTAGATGGCTGTGAAGTTATGAGGGCCATTACAGCTCACTGACGAAATTGTCAAACGGGAGCAAAGGGACCTTAATGGATTTGAGAACCAAGCCCACAGAGATTAGGTGAAGAGTCTGCTTTTTGAATTGACAGAAATTGCTCCCTTTTCCTTTGTGGTTACTGTCTGGTTGCGTGAGACAGTTGGGAAGAGAGATACAGCTCATGCCTCAGTAAACCACAACTGAAATCATGCACTCATGAAAGGTTATAAACTCATCCTCCTCCATCCCCAATGAAATCAAAACACCGCTACTCTGTTCAAACTTCTCCTCCCATTTTTCCTCTCAAGTGAACAGCTTAATCTCCACTGGCGAAGAGCAACAGAAGGACAAGTGACCTGCACTAAGGTTTGCAAATGTTTCTTTTCATTCCAGCTGCAGTTGTGGGGCACCAGCACATATATTTCACCCAATTAGCACTCACATTTATTTGTAAAACTGCAAATACTTGTTTGACTGTCGAGGAGAGCACCCAGGGTTCTTCCAGATCACCTATTTCTTGGGCATTCGTCCTTATGTGTGGGCAGGGAAGCTGGACAACATTGGTTATTTAGTGAGCATTCTGCCTCACTTCGTTTGTGGGGAGGTTAGATGATGCTGCATCAGTCAAGAGCTATCCCACACTTTCCAGTGCATTTACCCCATCACTTTCCATATTGTAAAAAGTCCAATATTTGGGGGAAGCAGGTTTGTCATGCAAGACAAATTCATGAAGGAGAAGGCTATCAGTGGTTACTAGGCATGATGGTTAGGTTCTACCTCTTCACCCCAAATTTACTATTGTGTGACCAGGCGCGACAGCCCTAGCCCCCAGGGATCATGGGAAAGGAAATAAAGACTCTGACAACATGTGATGGAATTAAAATTAGGCCAGAACTTTATTAAACTTCTGAATGTAGGAAGACCTTGGCTTTGGCCTTGGGTGTGTATCCCTCCCAGCCCCCCAGCCGAGGGGAACTGGGGCTCATCAGGGTAAATGGGATATGTGGGGAGCCCATATCCCCACACGCAGGGTAGTTCACTGACAACCTTTCAGTGTATGGCCAATGACACCCGTATATATAACCCCTTTAAGAGGGGACCCTGGAATCGCTGCCACAGGGGAGTGAATTACCACTTCTCTCTCTCTCTCTCTCTCTCTCTCACACACACACACACACACACACACACACATTATAGGGAAGAAAAGACTAAAGGATTCCACCCAAGACCATAACCGCCAAAGTTGTGACAAATTCTTGCAAGGAAGGCAAAACCTGCCAGTGTAGGAAAATGTCTTCCGGGTCCTTCAACAGCAACCAGTCATAGGCCGTAGCATTGCCTACTAAACAGGAAGCAAAAGTTACAAGAAAAAGTTACAAAACAAGAAAACATTAAATAAGGGAGGGTAGGTAGGGTGAGTCTCCAGAGTTGTCTGCATGGCTAATACTGGCTCCTCCCCCTATTTATAATGGGGCTGGCCCCACCTCCTAGCAATGAAACTTAATACTGAGGCTGGGCGTGAACCTCTGAATAATACACTGAGAAGCAGGCCAGCCCCCTTCTACTAGCAAGTTTCCTGGGAAATGTAGCACTGCACTCGGCCCTGCAAAGGGCACCCACAATATATGATGTGAGTGCTCATTATGCAGTTGAATCCTGAAAATGGCAACAATCTGGCTCCCTAGTTGAGTGATTAGGCACCCAGTTCAATCCCATACATATTTTGTTAAAAGGCTCAGGTGATGAGAAAGGTCTTCAGCTGAGACCTTGGAGAGCCACTACCAGTCACAGTAGACAATGCTGTTCTAGATGGACAAATAACAAACTATGCTATAACTTTCTCCCTGCTTCAGTGTCACATGGAAGATAGAAGCTTGTTTTCTCCCACTCTGGAGGCTAGAACCCAAACCAAAGGATTCAAGTGACAAGAAAGGAGATTCTGACTAAATACCATTTTGTGATGGTAAGAACTGTTTGACCATAGATTGGACTTCTTTGGAAAGTCATGGACTCTCCATCCTTGAAGGTTTATAAGCAGAGGTTGGGTGGTCATTTGTCATGGATGCTTAAGTTAAGATGTCTGCATTGCAAGGGGTTGAAATAGATGACTGCAACTCTATTTTCCAACTCTACAATTCTATGATTCCATGGTTCAATGGCATGCATGTCCAGGATCCCAGCCTACCTTTCCTCTTTGAAAACTAGATTAACCCCATCATTTATTTCCAAGAGGGCCAGGAAATGCATACACCAAGATATCACAATGAAATGTGGTTTGCATATCAGTTTAGTCTGCCACAAGCCATTTCCAATATCACTTTCAACATTCACAATCTTGAACATTGCGCTTTGCTCCTTTATTTAGTGCAATTGCCTTTCCTTACTAACTGGTGCATGAATGCTTTACACAATTCAATGTGTCAAGTGAGAGAAATGTGCATGTGTGAAAAGTCTACATTGTGTGATTCTTGGATGGCTAAGCAAATTTGGTTCTGTGATGTGAGAAAGTGTTGCGAAGATGGGATAATGACAAAATAATACATTATATACCCTGAGTTACAAACACATGGGGAATGGAATTTGCTACTGAAATCTGAAGTATTGTCCCTAGAACTTCTTCTCTGTTAATACAGTCAAAAAAGTTATCATTGAATGAGACCAACTTCACAGGAAGTAGCAGGTGAGATAGCAAAACAAAACAAAAAATCCCAACCTGGTCCAGCTTTTTGCTGTGTATTCCAATTCACACCGAACATGCTGAATCATATGAAATTTCAGTGCTCTATGTAAATGTGTGGCTTTTAAAAATAAAAGTAGTCATGCATAAAGAAAAGTAGATGTATAGTTTTACCCAACAATTCTATCGTGCTATTCCTTCAGTTGTACAATGAACACGCCTTGCAGGGAGTTGGGATCACAGGGGGAAGTACCACCCAATGTCATATTTGTGTAGATTTGCATGTACACAAAGTGCTTACCCATATAGAAAGTCTGCACAAACCTAGGCATGTTCACACAGACAGCAACCCTTTAAAAACACAGTTCCTGACCATACACTCAAGCCTGCACATATATATTTTGTTCACCAGCAGGTACATTGCAGACATGCGATAATGTGTGTACAATGCGTTTTGCCACCACAGTCTATGGATGAATGAACCCAAGCCTACATTTATTCATGTTCAACTGTTAAGTCCATAGTGTTCTGTTTCTGCATTAATCTGTGATTGTTAATAAATCCACATGAAATTTCATCCAGAATTGCACCTGAACATTCAGGCAGTAGAAAAGCCAGGAAATAATTGTGCTCTAATCCACTCAGTGCGCTAATCTCATCTGTGCACTGCTCTGGTTTGCCAGAAGCAGCTTAGTCATGCTGGCCACATGAACCGGAAAAACTGTCTGTGGACAAACGTTGGCTCCCTCGGCCAATAAAGCGAGATGAGCGCCTCAACCCCAGAGTCGCTCACGACTGGACTTAACTGTCAGGGGTCTTTGCTCTCCTACTTTTAAGGCTCACCGGGTTCTGGGAGATGGTGGGTCTGGAATGCTTTCTAGTGATGACGTGTCAGCCAGCTGCTCCGGCTCTGCCTCCTCCTCCTCTCCCAATTTCCCAACTTCTCCCGTCACCTTCCTCTGAGCTGTGATCTCCCTCAAAGCCCTATTCTAATTCTGAACTGTCTTCTTCTCTGGAAGGGTCAGGCTGGGGAGGTGGGCTCCATCATTCCTCCTTTGCCCAGTCCCTGACAACAGGTAATGTAAAGAGTTCCACTGTACATTCCAATCCTTTGCTAAACTGAGTGCTTGTTCATTGCAATTTCACTGTCGGAGTTGTCTATCTTGCTTGCATAAACCCACCAGGAAGTGAGCTGTGGCTTCCTGTTTTAGGCAAAGATGCTGAACTGCCTTCAAAGGCAGCCCCATGTGGAGCATTCAGTTTGTTCCAGCTCCAGCTCCCTCTCTCTCTTTCTGTCATCTCTATCCATCTGTGACTTGTGTGTTTTGCATGTCTGAAAGGACAATCCAGAAACATCTCTTCTGCCGGACATTTGTAGAGGCAAAGTCTGCCCCCTGCTGCTTATTACCAGCACGGCATCAGATTCCCTTTCCCTCCCCTAACAAAACAATTGTAACCTTGGCATTTCCTATACGTGTCATTCCGCTAACAGGGAGCTGAGCCTTCAGCAACAGCCCACTGTCGAGAAGATGGATATTGTAGCTTAAAAGGATCATATATAATAGGGGGTAATTATAAATGATTACAAAACACCAACATGTATGACCTATTTATTAGCTGTTTGGCGCATGCAGTTCCTGTCTCTGGATACAATTGTGTGCTGTTCAGAACAGATTTATGTACATCTCCTCTGGAGCCAACTCCTTGCAAGGAAAGAGAGAGAATGAATTATACCAGAGACTGATAAAGTGCTGCTGAGGGTATCCATCGGGCCCTGCAAAAGCCTCAATAAATAAAGGATCTGAGCATCCCTGGTTATTGTTCACTGTAATGATTGTTGTGCCCTCGGTGATCTTTGTTGCCCAAGACGCCAGCAATAAGATTTACCGCCGTATTAAATAGGCCAGATCGACAGATGATCAAGAGAAACCAATAGCGACAAAGAGGGGCAGAGTAAATTGTTGCCTCGACCGAATACAAACCCAGTCTATGGAATGTCAAAGGATGATGAATAGGGAGTGGCTATATTTGACGGCAAATGTTGAGATGCCTATTCCAGGGGGGGGGGGGGATATTTGTGCTGTTCTTCAAATCTGCAACAGTTCTGTATCAAAAGTCACTGAAGAGCATTGTCTGCAAGTAATGCAATGATTTGTGAGCAAGAGAAGGAACAGGTAAATATGTGTTTCTTTCTTTTTTATATAGAAAAAAATGCAACTACCTTGACACAAGCTGGGATTTATTAGAAATTTACTATTGTTATTATTGTTGTTGTTGTTGTTATTTTCTATACCACACTTCATTTGAGGATCACAGGGCAGTTTACAATATAAAAACACAAACATACATAGCATAGTAACAAACAAAAACAGTTTAAAAGACCATAGATTATTTAATTTGCCATAGGTCTGCGAGAAGAGAAATGTTTTTGCCTGGTGCTTGAAGATGCATAATGAAGTTGCCAAGTGAGCATCCCTGGGGAGAGGATTCCAAAAACTGGGAGCCACCACAAAAAAGGCCCATTCTCACTTTGCCACTCTCCGGGCCTCTCATAGAATCATAGAATCATAGAATTATAGAGTTGGAAGAGACCACAAGGGCCATCGAGTCCAACCCCCTGCCAAGCAGGAAACACCATCAGAGCACTCCTGACATATGGATGTCAAGCCTCTGCTTAAAGACCTCCAAAGAAGGAGACTCCACCACACTCCTTGGCAGCAAATTCCACTGTCAAACAGCTCTTACTGTCAGGAAGTTCTTCCTAATGTTTAGGTGGAATCTTCTTTCTTGTAGTTTGGATCCATTGCTCCGTGTCCACTTCTCTGGAGCAGCAGAAAACAACCTTTCTCCCTCCTCTATGTGACATCTTTTTATATATTTGAACATGGCTATCATATCACCCCTTAACCTCCTCTTCTCCAGGCTAAACATGCCCAGCTCCCTTAGCCGTTCCTCATAAGGCATCGTTTCCAGGCCTTTGACCATTTTGGTTGCCCTCCTCTGGACACGTTCCAGTTTGTCAGTGTACTTCTTGAACTGTGGTGCCCAGAACTGGACACAGTACTCCAGGTGAGGTCTGACCAGAGCAGAATACAGTGGCACTATTACTTCCCTTGATCTAGATGCTATACTCCTATTGATGCAGCCCAGAATTGCATTGGCTTTTTTAGCTGCCGCGTCACACTGTTGGCTCATGTCAAGTTTGTGGTCAACCTTTTCACATGTACTAGATCCTTTTCACATGTACTGCTCTCAAGCCAGGTGTCACCCATCTTGTATTTGTGCCTCTCATTTTTTTTTGCCCAAGTGCAATACTTTACATTTCTCCCTGTTAAAATTCATCTTGTTTGTTTTTGCCCAGTTCTCTCGTGGAGGGGGCACATGAAGAAGGGCCTCAGATAACTCAGTTCATAGGGGGAGAGGCGGCTTTTGAGGCATTGCAGTCCTTGAGGTATTGTGGTCCTGGGCTATTTAAGGCTTTATAGGTCAAAACCAGCACTTTGAGTTGGGCTTGGAAACTAGCTAGCAGCCAGCACAGTCAAGCCAGGGTTGGTAGAAGAAGAAGAAGAAGAGTTTGGATTTGATATCCCGCCTTTCACTCCCCTTCAGGAGTCTCAAAGCGGCTAACATTCTCCTTTCCCTTCCTCCCCCACAACAAACACTCTGTGAGGTGAGTGGGGCTGAGAGACTTCACAGAAGTGTGACTGGCCCAAGGTCACCCAGCAGCTGCATGTGGAGGAGCGGAGACACGAACCCGGTTTCCCAGATTATGTGACTACCGCTCTTAATGTTCAAATGGTATTATATGTTCAAAGCGTCTTGTTCCCATGAGCAACTTGGCTGCTGAATTCTGCACCAGAAATTCTGAAATTTCTGAACAGTCTTCAGAGACAGCACCATGTATAACATTTTGCAGGAATCTAACCCAGAGGTTTTCAAAGCATAGACGGAAGACTTCAGGCTATCCCTGTCCCTGATAGGGGAGCAGATGGGGCACAAGCTGAAACTAATAGCCAGCACATGTCACCACCAAGGCCACTTGAGCCTCAAGGGAAGCACCCACTAATAGCGTGCCAGTTTCATTTGGACTGAGCTTCAGTTTATTGGCTGTCATCCTGTCCATTACCAATGGAAGACAATGGTTCAGCAAATCCGCTGCCTCACCTGCAGATGTAAAGGAAAACTAGAGCTGGGTATCATCTGCATGCTGCTGACAACATACTCCAAACCTCCAGGTGACCCAATCAGCGATGTTATATACATGTTAAGCAGCATGGAGGATGAAATTGAACCCTGAGGAACCCCACACTGAGGGCTCCATGGGCCAAAAACATCTCCCCCAAAAGCATGAGTTAACAATATATGGACAATGTGTTTTTTCTTCCATCCCTTTGAAATTCACATAGCCTTCCTCTCTGTCTGCAGTCAGGTTGATGGACAGATATTCTCCAGTTGGAAATAGGAGGCCTCTTTTTGGTGAGAAGAATAGCAGACCCTCCAACTGTCCCTATTTTCCAGGGACATTCCCAGATTTACAGTTTCTGATTTGATCCTGGAGTGTCCCACTTTTCCTTAGGACGTCCCTATTTTCATGGGAGAAATGTTGGAGCTATCTGACCCCCAAGACATCTGAAGGCAGCCCTGTACAGGGAAGGTTTTTTAATGTTTAATGTTTTATTATATTTTTATATACATTGGAAGCTGCCCAGAGTGGTTGGGGCAACCCAGTCAGATGGGCAGGGTATAAAGAGTAAAATTATTATTATGGAATAGAACATCCCTATTTTCATTAGAGAAATGCTGGAGGGTATGGGATAGGGTGTGTGTTTCCTACCTGACGTAGGCCCTGTTTTGTGGCTTCAGATGGGCATCTGCTTGGCTACTATGAGAGCAGAATGCTGGACTGTATGGACCTTTAGACTGACCCAGAAGCAATCATGTTCTGTTTTTTTATATATATATGTCAGGGGTTCAGGAGCAGAGGCAAGGGCAAGGGAGGAAACAGAGAGCGAGGGGGAGGAGGCAGAGGAAAAGATGAGTGATGACGACGACCCGAGATCTCCGAGTCTTTCCAGTGAATCAGAAGATTCACAGAAAGGAGCACCAGTGGCCAGAACAAGGGGGGAACCTAGGGGGACACCCCAGGAAGAAGGGTCGAGAGGGGGCTCAGAGGGGAGCAGTTGGAAATCGGGACCAGCGTCACCAACAGAGAGCAGGGGAGAAGAAGGGCGCCAGGTATCAAGCGCTGGCAGCTCGCAACAGGAGGGAGGGCACGAGTCAGGAGTAGCCACACCTCCATCAGGGAGCGAAGAAACGGTCAGGAGGAAAGTGGAAGGTTGGGCGCGCGCGCCAAGTTCAAATACACAGGAAGGTGGCGCAGTAAGCAGCCCGGAAAGGGAGCCAGGTCCTAAAGCCCGGCGCAAGGAGACAGGAGGGTCCGGGGGGTCCGCGTCAGAAGAATCCCGGAAGGAAGAGACCACGGGGGGCAGAGGGACCCAGAGAAGAACGGTCAGGCGGAAAAGGTGGAGTAAGACTAGGTTAGTAAGCTGGTGCACAGGGGGCGGAGACTCAGACGGAGCTTCGCCGGTCTAACCCATAAGACGTAGAGCTGCACGCAGCAGCTTGAGAATGGAAACTGTAACTCAATAAAGACTTTTATAAAGTGAACGCTGGCTAGTGTGATCCTCTGTGAGCTAGGATCCGGAAGCAGCTCTGACAATATATAATATTTTTTATTGCATTTTTCCAGATACAACTGAGTCAGATATACAAAGAAATAACAGAAAAGAAAAAAGAAGAAAGAAAAAGAGAATCATCCTTCCCAAACATTTTTCCATAACCAACCGGACTTCCCCACGTCTCCCTCACCATGCGTTCTTTACAATAAAGATATCAGCAAATTAAAACCTTGTTTTATGTATTCTTTTGTTCTTTCAAATAATTATATTTTGGGTTTAAAATACTTATTATCAATTTACTTTAAAAACAAATATAATATTATTTTAAACATTAGTCCTTTCATTAATATAACTTAAATTCCCATAACATCGTATCTTATTGCTGAAGCTGGATTTTCCAAATCATGCAAATTCTTAATATTCATATAACTTGTAAAATTTTTGTAGATAGTCCTTAAATTTTTTCCAATCCTCCTCCATTGTTTCTTCTCCCAAATCTCGGATTCTGCCAGTCATTTCAGCCAGTTCCATATAGTCCATCAATTGCGTCTGCCATTCTTCCAGTGTGGGTAAATCTTGTGTCTTCCCAATCATGTTCTGTTTTTAACATCTATAGAAATTCGGAGGGAAGCTTCAGTGGGAATGGAGAAACTAATCAGTTGTGCCACACATCCTTAACACCAAGGGGAATGTTCAGACACTAAGTTTGAAATGATCTTATTTTGCTCTGAACCAGCCAGATAACTGAGGTAGAATTCAGTGCAGGCTCAGAAATGTCCTGGGAACCCATAGAGAAAGATGCCTTGAGATCCATCTTTCCTAGGTTTTTCAGATTGGGATCCGCTAGTTAAGACTGCCCTGCCCTGATTTCAATTATTTACTGTGATTGGGCCTTTACAAGGAGTTTGATGAACAGGCATTACCCAGTGATAATATTTATGCCATGAAAATTGCATTCCCCACCAGGCCTAGGCAGAGGCAATGAATATTTTGCAAATGTATTTTAGCACTTCTCAGAGATTCCTGATGATAGAACATTCACTGTGATTATTTTAATGCTATCACTTCGGCATTTCTCAAGAGGACTTTTTCAAATGTCATAGCTATTCTGAGTCTTTGAGATGCTCATTCTTATCTTGAAAGCGAGCAAATTTCCCCTCCCCCAAATCTTGTACAGACAGGTTAATTTAATTGTCAGGGCTATTTAAAACAAGCACCAGAAGCCCTTGCTCACTCACCTCATAAAAATAATATGAGATTTGAAGTAAATATAGAAGTAGTTTTCCTTATTTTTTTAAAGCCACAAGTGTTAATCAGTTCAATCAGTAGATGAGCCAATTAACCTGTAGTTGATTAATCATTGGGGACATTTTCAAACAGAGAGGGAGGCTGCTGATTTTAAGGCGTAAGTTGGATCCTAAATTACCTCAATGAATGGGATATAATGCATAGAAAAGAATGGGTCTTTTCCTGCCTTCTTCTACCTCTATGACCCCCTGTGTCAGCAAATCTGTCAATTTCAAATTCTCCCCATCTCTAGTTTTCTTGCCCATCAATCTTTTTCTCAGCCATTAACCAGAGATGTAGTGGTTTGTGGTTGCAGGGGTTCGAAGACCGATTATCATTTCTGCAGCAGGGTTCCCACATCCAGTGACTTAGAACCACCAAACCACCAAACCAGCCACTGAGAAGATATCTTCTCATCCTTTGTGCTCCAGGAGGCAAGTCTGGTCTATGCACAATTAGACAAACTGACAGGAAGGATTCGAAACCGACGGGACCAGAGATTCTTAGAAGACTGGAGTAAATATCTGAACTATTTGAAAAGCAATTGTAATAAACAGATTACGCTAGTAGGACTGCAAGAAGTTTTGTAAGGAGGATGAGGTGAAATATTGCAAGGAAGACTATGAATTATTAGTTAAGGACAATTAAAAGTAACAGAGAAAATAAGAAATGCAGATTAAGTGATAAAGAACGGAAAATCTTCAGAGGTAGTTGACAGAAGTCTAAAATATTGTCTAAGATAAGAATGAATGTTAAATGACTGTTGGAAATGATATGTTAAAAAATTAATAAAAATGTATTTTTTAAAAAAGGAGGCAAGTCAGCTACTGAGGATTGGTTTCTAGGGTCACTCTGGAGGGGTCTGTGGAATGAATGTGGATTTTTCTAATCCCCTATTAACACCAAATTGATGGACATCTTTTCATCTTGTGGCAGCAAGTTCCATTGATTAACTACATTCTTTGTGAAGAAATACTTACCTTTGTGTAAATGGAATTTCAAACCGTGTGTCTTTCAGAAGATGCCCCTGCGTCCTAGCAGAAAATACTGACTGATTGCCTGACCTGGGACGAGGCAGCTTCTTTCCTTCAGCAAACTGACTTTCACAAAGTTTGGAATGGAGAAATCCTCTTTTCTGTTGTACAGCGTCCTTGGATGGTGACTGGGAGGGATAAGCACAGATATTACTTTTTGTGGCTGACTTTTTGTGCCCTGTTTTACTTGAACTAGTTTCCAGGTATTTTTTTAAACATAGCATTGCTGAGAATGCTTGTGTGATCCTGCTCATTCTGGAATTATTGTGCTATTCAACACTGGGGGTGGGGTTATAATTAAGAAGGATATTAGATTCCAGGGGTTGTTCTTGGTAGGGGGTTGTTTTGAAGTCAGCCTTGTTTTCCTTCTGGAGGGCAAGCGGTGTAGAGGTGACGAGCTTGTCGGGTCTAATTATCACCAGCGGAATGTATGATGAGGTTGCCTCCTGTGGTGTGAAGGGAACCGGTTACCCCATGCGGAATGGGAAGGATAGCAATCCCTAGATCACTGTTCCTCCTTCTGTCACCTTCGCCTTGGGACAACTTTGCACTCTGCAGCATCTGTCAGCGCCCCCCCCCCCAAGCCAGTTATGTCACTGAGAAGCTGCTGACAGGCATGTTTGTGGCAAGCGGTCGGCTTTGAAGTCTTAGTGGCTTTCCATGCGAGCGGCTGCATATTTTCCATTTAAGGAAAAAAATATGGGCCGCTGGTACTCGTACCTTGAAAAAAGTGCCATGAGCGTTAGCACAAAATGACTGCTGTGGGCAGCGAAGGAGAGAAAAATGGTGATGGTACTAAGGGAGCCAGTGGGGTTAGGGTGTTGGATAATAATAATAATAATAATAATAATAATAATAATAATAATAATAATAATAATAATAATAATTTGTTATTTATACCCCGCCCATCTGGCTGGGCTTCCCCAGCCACTCTGGGCGGCTTCCAACAAAATATTAAAATACAGAAATGCATCAAACATTAAAAGCTTCCCTAAACAGGGCTGCCTTCAGATGTCTTCTAAAAGTCTGGTAGTTGTTGTTCTCTTTGACATCTGGTGGGAGGGCATTCCACAGGGTGGGCGCCACTACCGAGAAGGCCCTCAGAGAGGCAGCGTTCAAATCCTCACTCGCACATGAAGCTCTCTGGGTGACCCTGGGCTAGTCACTGCATCTCAGCCTAATGTAACTCACAGAATTGTTGTGGGGATTAAATGAGGAGCAGGAGAACCATGTACACCCTCTTAAGTTCCTTGGAGAATAAAAGTGGGATATAAATGCAATAAATACTTATATACTGTTGTGTACCACCACACAAAAAAAAAAAACTCTGGGGAAAAGACAGTGATGTATGCACACACACAAATACAGAAACAAATGAGTCTTCTCCGAAGGATACTCTTGCAGTTGCTGCCTCGCTGGTAATAACAATAATAACAATTTATTATTTATACCCCGCCTATCTTAGTGGGTTTCCCCAGCCATTCTGGGCAGCTCCCAACAGAATATTAAAAACACGATAAAACATCAAACATTAAAAACTTCCCTAGACAGGTGTTATGGCTTGGTCTCTCCCAAAAACGTGAGACGACTCTTGCTGTTAATTACAGTGGTACCTCAGGTTAAGTACTTAATTCGTGCTGGAGGTCCGTACTTAACCTGAAATTGTTCTTAACCTGAAGCACCACTTTAGCTAATGGGGCCTCCTGCTGCTGCCGCGCCGCTGGAGCACGATTTCTTTTCTCATCCTGAAGCAAAGTTCTTAACCTGAGGTACTATTTCTGGGTTAGTGGAGTCTGTAACCTGAAGCATATGTAACCTGAAGCGTATGTAACATGAGGTACCACTGTATTTCAGATTTATTGCTAAAACAACAAACTAGAACGGAGCTCCTCTACTCATCGTCCTCCCCAGAAGATGGAGTTGCCCGGACTGAGCGCCTCCCCCTTCCCCAGCATGGAAGACCCCACCTTCTTTTCCAGTATCTTTTGCGCATCTTGGCCACTTTTGAGATCCTATGAGATTTGGGAGAGAATGCTTCCTGCATTCCAATGCCTGACTCTCTATTGGAGCTCTCACACAACTGCCTGTCACTCTGGCCCTATATTTTGTCTCCCCTTTGTTCAGAGCTCAGATTACAGCTGCTCCCCCCCCCCTCCTCTCTGCTTTCTGCTGTTAACTGTTCTCTCTCAATGCCTGCTTCTTCTTCTGCTGTCAGCATCTGAGCTTCGCTGACAACAAGGCTGCCTTCAGATGTCTTTTAAAATTCAGATAGCTGTTTATTTCCTTGACCTCTGATGGAAGGGCGTTCCACAGGGCAGGCGCCACTGCTGAGAAGGCCCTTTGCCTAGTTCTACCGTGTCTACAGGACAAGCTGTAAACTCATTACTATGGCAGGCAAATTGAGGCTAAATTATAGCTCCTGCTTGAGGATATCTGTGCACATCAATTCATTATTTCTATATGAGGCATCCTGATCTAGTACGTACTTGTCAGATTTGTTGGAGTGAGTCAGAAGCTGCATTGTAACACACCAAGCAGATGGCTCAGACCCTCTTTCTGTTTTTTTTTATTAAATATTTTTATTGCTTTCCAGATACAAATATGCAATCAGATATAAGAGAAAAAAGATATAACAGAAAAAGAAATAGAAGAAAAGAAAAGAAATCCATCTTTCAAGAACATTTTTCCATCACCAACCGGACTTCCCCACATCTCCCTCACCCTGCATTCTTTACAATAAAGATATCAGCAAATCATTACCTTGTTTCATGCATTCTTTATGCTTTTAAAATAATATATTTAAAGTTTAAGGTACTTATTATCAATTTACTTTTGCCTTAAATTAAATATAATGTTGCTTTAAACTTTGGTCTTTTCATAATTATAACTTAATTTCCCATATCGCTCAGTCTTGTTGCTGGAGCTATATTTTCCAAATCATGCAAATTCTTATAGTTCATATAGCTTATAATATTTTTGTAAATAGTCCTTACATTTTTTCCAATCCTCCTCCATTGTTTCTTCTCCCAGATCTCGGATTCTGCCAGTCATTTCAGCTAGTTCCATATAGTCCATCAATTGCGTCTGCCACTCTTCCAGTGTGGGTAAATCTTGTGTCTTCCAGTGTTTTGCGATGAGAATTCTTGCTGCTGTAGTTGCATACATAAAGAAAGTTCTATCCTTTTTTAACACTTTCTGGCCGACAATGCCCAAGAGGAAGGCCTCCGGTTTCTTGGGGAAGGTATACTTAAATGCCTTTTTTAACTCATTATACTCAGACCCTCTTTCTGTAGACAAAAAGAGAGTCACTTGTTCCACCTACAGACTGTGCAATTGGAATTCTGAGAATCAGTAAAGTGTTCTTCCTTACGTGACATACACTCTCAAGAACCACAAGCCCCAGAGTTCTTTCGTTCCTGCTGGCACTTCAAATGCACAAACAGGAGAGCCAACAGGCATTGCAGCAGGAGGGACTATCAAAAGGGGAAAGTGACAGCCACAATCATAATTGGGAATGCTGAGATCTCAGGACCAGCTGGAGCCAGTGCACTGGTGACAGGAATTGCAAGTCCCAGAAGATGTGTGAAAAAAATTAGTTAGGCCTCTGGTCTCCATAGAATATAGAAGAATTGGCACGAGATCCCAAGGACAGGGTACAGTGTCTAAGGCTGCAGTCCTAAACACAACGTGAAGTTGCTCCTGTTGTTTATAATTTGTGCCTGATTAATATGCATGCACAACACACTGCTGGGTCTTCCCAGAAATACACAGCTGGCAACCAGTAGTGTAAAGAACTTGAACAAAAAACCTAATCAAGTTAAGGAGGTCTTCTCTGTAGCAACCCCCTGTTTATGGGATGTTGTCCCCAGGGAGACCCACCACCGGGCACCAACCTTGCCATCTGTCAGGGACTGGGCAGAGGAGGTACGGTGGAGACTACCTCCCCAGCCTGACCATTCCAGAGAAGAAGAAGAAGAAGAAGAAGAAGAAGAAGAAGAAGAAGAAGAAGAAGAAGAAGAAGAAGAAGAAGAAGACAGTTCAGAATTACAACAGGGGTTTGAGGGAGGTCACAGCTCAGAGGCAGGTGAGGGGGAAAGCTGGGAAATAATGGGAGAGGTGGAAGAAGAAGCACCAGAGGGGCAACAGCTGATGGACACAGTGTGATGGCCTGGAATTCAGACTCGGATGCTGAACCTGAGGGATCCCAGCCTGCACAGGATTCCCCGCCTCCAGAACCAGCTGAGCTGGGGCTGGGGCATGAGCCTGAAGGGTCCTCACCTGTGCTGGATCCTCAGGTGCAGGCGCCAGCTGAGTCTGCTCTGGCTCCTGAGGTGATGGAGTCCCCATTGCCTGTAGGTGCTCCACTCTCAGCCCCGTCAGGGGAAGGGGAGGTTGCCTCTGGGTCCGGGAACCCTCCAGCCTCTCCTGAGCTGCAGAGGCTCAGGGCAGAGAGGTGGAGGGAACTAAGTTCCCACAGGAGGAGTGCTCGCCTCCAGGCCAGGAGAGGCGAGTCACCAGAGGATCGGGGCCGCCCCATGCCTTGGGGCAGATAAAAGCTGGCCAGCCCCAGTCCCAAGTTGCGGGAGCATCATTGTTGGTTGTTAGTTCCTGCCTGAAGCCTGTCCTGCTTTTCTGCAAGAGCTCCCAACCCGCCCTGGCTCCCTGTTTGCATGCCTGTTCCTGACTTCACCTGACACCCTGCCCTGCACCCAGCTTCAGCTACTATGGACTGCCTCCTCACTGCACCTTTGACCACGGACTGGACTTGGACCTTGCCTCTCGGGTAACCCACGGGACCAGCACACACAGTGTCTTTAGAAAGAATTCCAGACCCTCACCCTCCCCGAACTTGGTGAGTCTTGAAAGTAGGAGAGCAAAGAGCTCAAAGGCAGAGGGCACTTCTCAGCACCCATAGTGATGACACATGAAGGGAGAGAGGGAGGGGTGGAGACTCACTCGGGGCAACACCGTTATTCCAAGAGGCTGCATTTCCCAGCCTCTCTCTGTGAATATTGAATAAAAAGCAGTTGGTAAGAACTTTTCCTTGTCTTATCTGTTCCTGGCAGCCTGCCGTGGGGGTTGGTTCCCCTGCCACCTGACACTATCCTTTCAGCACCAGGCAAAGACATTACAGTGGTACCTCAGGTTACATACACTTCAGGTTACAGACTCCCGCTAACCCAGAAATAGTGCTTCAGGTTAAGAACTTTGCTTCAGGATGAAAACAGAAATCATGCTCCTGCGGCGCGGCAGCAGCGGGAGGCCCCATTAGCTAAAGTGGTGCTTCAGGTTAAGAACAGTTTCAGGTTAAGAATGGACCTCTGGAACGGATTAAGTACTTAACCCGAGATACGACTCTATTCTTTTCTCAAGCATGTGGACAGCAACAATGATACAATATTGCATGGTTAAATCTGATTTTGATATGTTTCTGTGATCTTATCATTGTATTTTACAGGGGTACCGCGGGTTACAGACGCTTCAGGTTACAGACTCTGCTAACCCAGAAATAATTACCTAGGGTTAAGAACTTTGCTTCAGGATGAGAACAGAAATCATGCAGCGGTGGCGTAGTGGTGGTGGGAGGCCCCATTAGCTAAAGTGGTACTTCATGTTAAGACAGTTTCAGGTTAAGAACGGACCTCCAGAATGAATTAAGTCCTTAACCTGAGGTACCACTGTATTTTTTTTATTTTCTAAAAAAACTTGGTTGCAAACTTATTTATTTATACTGTAAACTATTTAATAGACATAAAACCCTGCATTGATAATGTACAGCAGGATATTAAAGCACAATAAAACAAAAATACCATAAAATAAATGTTTAGGATACAGAACAGTCAAACAAATGACTAGCTCCTCTTGGAATTGTTTAAACAACTGAATATGTCTGTTGGCATAAAATGGTATTCAAGAAATGTCTGGAAATCAGCAGTGAGGATGCTCATTTGGGCCAGGTTTTTTTTGGGGGGGGATAGGAAGTATTATTTTAGTGGGAACTGATAGCCACTATTTTGGGAGAGAAAGAAATTAGTTCTTTTCCGTGTTTGTATTGAGTTCAAAGAATTGATGCTTGCTTTGCAACCTTCATAATGCCATAATGCTGAATACCCCCTCCTTTCCTTGATAAAATAAGAGCAGATTATAGCTACAATCATTTAAAATTGGTGTCAAAATGATCCTGGTATTAAAGATCACTGGAGCTCTTCAAATATTATTTTATAGAAGACACATCCCCATTGATTTCATGAACGCTTCATCCCTGTTTATGTTTATTTGGAAATATTTACCCACTGCCTATCATCAGATCATTTATCTGGAAGCATTGCTTAAAAGTCGACTGATTGTCATTATATCAGAGTTGGGGAATGAAAAGTGATCTGCCTGTCATGGCAGCACAAAACTAAGGGGAAGTTAATAGGAAATAAAAGTCAATGATATTTTGTCATTTGCAAACCAGAATGAATGCCTCCCTGCCTTTTGCTACCATAACAGAGCTCTTAAATACAAATCAGTAGCTGAAAAGGAAGAGATGTCAATTCATACACATATATAGAGAAAGACTAATTTCAAATTGAATCCTCTGGCAGCAAAGTAAGATACATTTTCAATTCTCTATTTTTTTTTGGGGGGGGGGTAGCCAACATTATGCCAGCCACATGCTATTGAACTACAACTCCCATCACTCCAGCCAGCATGGTCAATGGTCACACGTGTATGGAGCTGTAGTCACATCTTAGAAATGGGTCAGTTTCTGTGTCTCTCAGGTTCTCATTTTTCCAATCTTAAGTTTTTCCCCATTTCCACATCAATTTCCAAACGTGTTTTTTTCGTTTCACGAAAATCCTTCACCAGTGAATTTCCATTAATGCACATACTTTAAAATGTAATTTTCACCAACAATTTTCCCAAATATATTGCATTTTTGTATGTTATATATGAATTTTTATTGGGGCCAGCTCAAGACATTTTGGCACCTGAGTTGGACCTCAAAATGCCATCCTCTACACCAGGGAAGAAGATGGTTAGGGAAGATCTACATCACAAACAAGGGCGGAGGGGAGATCAACATTGGGATTTGCTACCCTGGATAGGGCCCGTATGGTTTCAAATTGGATGGCGGACCATTTGTTGAGATTCATGCATTGCACGTGGTTGGACTCAATGACTCTTGTAGTCCCTTCGAACTCTACAATTCTCTGCTTCTATGACTCTGCCATCTGAGATGGTTGCCTCACTTTGTTTCATGGGCAGATAGGCCCTGATTTTTACCCCAGTATATGCATTTTTTATCTACATATGATTTGGTGGAAAATATGCATTGCAAAATCTGGAAAACCGTGAATTGAGAAGAGAGACTGTTTCAGTTCATGTATTGTTTTGGGGGAAAGCCCACAGTGGTACCTAGGGTTACATATGCTTCAGGTTACATACGCTTCAGGTTACAGACTCCACTAACCCAGAAATAGTACCTCAGGTTAAGAACTTTGCTTCAGGATGAGAACAGAAATCGTGATCCGGCGGAGCGGCGGCAGCAGGAGGCCCCATTAGCTAAAGTGGTGCTTCAGGTTAAGAACAGTTTCAGGTAAAGAACGGACCTCCAGGACGAATTAAGTACTTAACCTGAGGTACCACTGTATTTAGTAGAGTCACCTTTAAATGTGAACAAAACTGAATTTTTCCTCCATCCCTAAGGATGCCATTTTTCTAGAGAAAAGACCTGTTCAAAGAGCTCTGCCTATTTGGATGTGATATTTGCACATGTTCCATGCAGTCTGAAACTGTACAGTCCAGGACTATGGGGTCTGTTGTTTGTGGAGCAAAAGACTCACATAGGCACTAGGCCATAAAAAGAGGACATCCATGGAATCAAGATTGGGCAGGCCAAATTTCCTTCCTAATTCAAAAGTCTTGCACCACGTCTTCCAGCAATTATCCCCAAAGCTACTTAAGTACAACATTCAAATGCTACAAGATTAAAATAGAAAATGTAGCAATCTGACAAAGGCTGGTTGGTAATAATTCATGGGGACTGATGGTGTAGTCATTTCCCAGTATTATTGGTCTTCAAACTTTATTGGGGTGGGGGTTCTCTTGTTTTTAAATATGTAGGCATCGAATTGTCCCTAAAGTCTCACCTGCAAGCTGGTGCAATAGCTAAGAGATTGCTGTGTGATGCAGTGAGCCACTAGTTCAAATCTTGTCTTTGCTACAAACTCTCTAGGTGGCCTAAGATAAGTCTCTATTCACATTCTGCAGTTTCCTTCATCTGTGAGGATCAGAAGATTCACCAACCCTATAGGGTTGATTTACAGGTTACTGAGTTCATGTATGCAATTTATTTTGAACACTGGAATATTATACAGAGTCTACAAACTCTCCCTCCATGTGGTGGTACTGTCCCACCAGACTACCGTATCATACGCCCATGTGGACATTTGAATCAGCTCCAAGTCTGTTCCTTACACTTGTCTAGGGCTTGGCCTGTTAAGGATGGGACCGTTTCCCTTTTTTTAAGGGAAATTCCCTTATTCTGAATAGGATTCTTCGCAAGAAAAGGGAAAAGTTGACAGCTATGCCCAGGTCATGTATTCAGGGCCATCACCCAAATTGAGCTATGCCAGCCATTAAATAGGAACATTGTTCCTTCGTGGCAGGTATTTATGGACCTAAACTGACTTAATGTATTTAATGTTTCCCTGCATAGAGAGAAGTACACAGACTTTGTAGGCCTTCTTAATTAATGTATCCTTTTGGATTAATTTCCCATCCCCTCCTCTGGGCTTTTGATGATGAGCTGGTGAGCTCCTCTATTGAAGGCATGTATTTATTGCCGAAACTCTTAGAGGTGGCTTACAAAGGATTTTCTGTCAAACATCTGGAGCCTTGATAGTTCCATCAGCCACAATCAGGAACAGAAAGCAAACACTTTTCGTCTCGTGGCACTTTACCTGCCTTCCTTTATGTGTGCATTAACAATGGCTGCACTGATCTGTAAACGATTTTCTCCCATTATGCATTTTGTCCCTCAGTGAGTCAATATGCTGAAAACGAGACACCCTTTTTCCTGTAAATAAAATGCAATGCATATTTTAGGGAAATGGTATGGCATTGCTGTTGAGATTCTAACAGCCTTCCCCAACTTGACGCCCTCTGGACATAATGGGATTCCAACTCCCATCAGTCCAGCAGTGGTCAGAGATGTAGAAGTTGTAGTTCAAAACATCTGGTGGGCACCAGGAAAGGCTACCCTTTATGCCCTGGAAGCAGCCTTTCCAGGTAGTGCAAAACAGAGGATTTAAGGTTTTGGCTCAGAGCACATAACCCCTAATGTACGGTTTCATCTGGAATAGCTTCCAGCTCAAATCATGGCTATTGCCTTTCAGGGGCGAAATGGACAGGGGCCAGAGTATCTGAAAGAGTGACATTCTCCAGGCTTGCTGACTACTAGTTATTATTTGCTTCCTTGCTTTTCTTAAGGTAATTGATTGCATGATAATTTAAGTCATACCTCGGGTTGCGAATGTGATCCATGCGGAAGGCATGTTCGCAACTCGCAGTGTTGCTTCTGTGCATGCTCATGATGCCATTTTGTGCTTCTGCGCATGTGCGAGTGCTGAAACCTGGAATTAACCCATTCCGGTACATCCGGGTTCAGTGCGGTCCACAACCCGAAAACGCACAACCTGCAGCTTTCGCAACCCGAGGTATGACTGTAATTGCTTGCATGTTATTTTACATTTTGCAAACAGCTTCAGAGGGCTTCATGAGCTGGAGAGAAGTATGTAATATTTTAATAAAAAAAACAGAATTGTATCCAATTCTGCGTAAGCATTTCCATTTGCATTTCTATATCATCTCGTCATCCTGCACGTTTCAACCTGCCCAAAGCTCCCCCCCCCCCGCAATCTAGAGCTATATTTGAGGATGTGCATGTCGGGAATCAAGCCTTATCAGGAGAAAACTGGCCACTCTCCAGGCACCCGGCTTGATCTCCCTGTTGACCTCCCCGTCTGCATTTCCTGGCAGGATACAGGCAAGGTCGCGATCGGCGATCCTCCTCAGCGTGAGAAGGACACACCACTCTTCCCTGCTCCCCCCCAGGGAGGGGAAAGAGATAGACAGAAATGTATTTACATGTCTTTATTTCTGTCCTTGCAGCGTTACAGAAAACACGTCTGCTCCCTTCAAACTCCAACAGCCGAGAGAGAATAAACTCCTCCTTCTGTACTTCCTGTACAGCTCATATTACACTCTGAGCTAATTCCAGTGCTCCGCACAGTGAATAGACTGTCCCTCTGGTTCCCACGGTACAGTCCCAACATTCCCATCATGTTTTGCTTTCCAGCTAGCTGCAGCTCACTGCCGCATTGCTTCTATATCGTAACAGTGCACTGGGGTGGAAGGGGACATGAGAGGAAACTCCCTTGCAAGAGCAGAGCTGGACCATTGGATGGAGCTCAAATAATTTCTCCTTCTGCTAGAGAGCTGAATGGCACTCCATCCTTGCATCTTGAGCATTATCATCTAACCCAAAGGTTCCCAAACTTATTTAGCCTACTGCCCACTTTTCAGAGAGAGAGAGAAATTACTCAACTCCCCCTGGAAATCTACCTGCTGGCTCAGTCCAATCCACCCCAGGGGCTGAGCCAGCCATGGAGCCCTCCTGCCATTGACCAAATAGGCAGACAAGCTGCGATCCACTTCCTGGCCTGAGTGAAGCTGGAAAGGGTCCACTCAAGCCCACTCATTGCCTCCAACACGACCACCAGATCCAGGGAAGGCATTTGCATCATCCCACAATGGTGCCTGACCTAGCGGTAAGCATCATTACACAACAGATGAAACATGTACAAATGGTGTGGTGTGTTTTTTTCCAATCCCCCCCTTCTTTCTTGATGCTTGGGGGGGCGTGTGATACCACCTCCTGAGGGCACGAGAACAATATATATATGATTTTTCAAATTAAAGTTTGAAAAATCACATATCCAACATACATCATAAAAACAAGACTCCAAAGAATCTTCTGGACTTCCCTCCTCCCTTTTGTGGGTCTTATTGTTAGTCATTTCCCTCCTGCATCTTTCATAAAAATCAAAATCTTTTGCATCTCCATTATATCCAAATTTCACCATTAAACTACAAGTGTTATTCCAATCCTACTAATGATTATAACTGTTTGCAACGATTTTTAAGATAAATTATAAATTTCCCATATTGCTTATTGCAATTTTGGTCTTCCTGATTTCTGATTCTTCTGGTCATTTTGGCCATTTCGGCAAAGTCCATCAACTTGATCCATCATTCTTCTCTGGTTGGGACTTTACCTTCTTTCCATCTCTGGGCTAATAACATCTACGCAGCCATGGTCGTATATATATATAATTTTGGGAAGCACTAAACTCAGCTCTTTGATGAAACCACCAAGGACAGAGGCAGGGGTAGCAGCTGGCCTCACAAGGGTTTATTGGATGCCTCACCACACCCAGAGGTGCTCATTCCTGAGGACAAGGAGGACAGGTGTCCAGCACAACTGGGAAAGGTAAGGCAGTAGACCAGGACACTGAGTGGCCACTGAAATGGAGGGTGGAGTCCAGCCACTTTTGGACACCCCCAGATTCCCAAGCCTTTGCTGTAGGACCTCAATTAGGAGCAGCGGTGTTTTTTCAACACCCCCTTCATCCTGAAGCTGTATAACAGAGAAATAGAAGCAAAGCTTAATTATTGCTTTCAGACACTTTAACACACTTCCATTTTCATTCAAAAGCACTTTCAGGGGGTGGGGAAAAGAGGGGGAGGTTTGAAAGGTTTGAGCCATATCCGGTATGGTAGAAGTGCTTCTGGGATCTCTGAGGATCTCCTTAGGGTACTGTAGGATGGTTTATTATCCATTATCTCTAACACAAAGATAATGAAAGTGGTTCTATTGTACTAAATCTGAAACCCAAAGGAATACCGGGATTTGGCAGCCAAGATATATCTCACTTAGTTTCCACTGTGTAAACCCATCACAAATCGTACAGCAGACAGTCTGTTGGTTAAATAAGTCTACAAAGAGAGATGATGGAGGTCTTCATTTATCTTCATTGAAACACCTCTAGCTGCTGTGGAGTTGATAAAATGAATGTAATCTATTCAATATCTTTTTCTCAAGCTCTTCCTTCCTCCTTCCCTCCCTCCCTCCCTCCCTGATTCTCTCCCATTTGATTAGATCTTCCATGATTAGATTTCCATGTGGAGTCTGTTGCGAAATTAAGGGGAAACTAACAAAACAGTATACTTGACGGCAAAAGAAAGTAAAGGAGAGGGGAAATATTAAATTATACTAAAGGAAATGTGAAATTGGATGGAAAATGTTAATTCCAAGTTAAGCTTTAGCAGTTAATCATCGGTAGCATGGAATTTTGTTTGGTAGGGCTGAGAATTAAAGGGAACATACACATTCTGTTGCTTTACAGTAATATAGGGATGCAGGTGGCGCTGTGGTCTAAACCACTGAGCCTCTTGGGCTTGATGATCAGATGGTCAGAGGTTCGAATCCCCACGACGGGGTGAGCTCCCATTGCTCGGTCCCAACTTCTGTCAACCTAGCAGTTCGAAAGCACATCAGTGCAAGTAGATAAATAGGTACCACTGTGGCGGGAAGGTATACGATGATTCCGTGCACTCTGGCTTCCATCACAGTGTCCCGTTGCACCAGAAGCTGTTTAGTCATGCTGGCCACATGACCTGGAAAGCTGTCTCTGGACAAACGCTGGCTCCCTCGGCCTGAAAACGAGATGAGTGCTGCAATCCCATAGTCGCCTTTGACTGGGCTTAACCATCCAGGGGTCCTTTATCTTTTACCTTTAACAGTTGATCATCTCATACTCTCGTTTATTAATTGGTGGGAGGTAATTGTAATCTGTAGCATGGAATTTTGTTTGGTAGGGATGGGAATTAAGGGGAGCATACTTCTTCTGTTGCTTTACTGTAATATACAAAGAAAACAGAGGGGGGGGGGACAGAGAAAACAACACCACAAGATGGAAGAAGTAAAATATTGAGATCACACATGGGTGAAAGGGAGTGGGGGGTATATGGGAACCTATAATATCATTTATAATATATGTTGTTAATTGTGTTGTATTTACATATAGCAAAGGGAAGCCTAGAGCAATTAGATATATTTTAATTTAGGTAATCTATGTAATGGGCTTATGTTAGAAAATGAATATGGATTTTGAATTTGATATTTGTAATTTTTTTTTTTTGGTTTTGAAATAAAAATTTAAAAGAAAACAGAGAAAGTATTGCTGAATGGGATCATATCGGGAGAGAGTCCTTAAAGTATGAGGGTCCCAGACTGTGCAAGGATTTAAAGCATAGCAACTTCAGCTAGGACCAGAAAAAGACTGATAACTAATGTAACCAGGTACTTTCTAATGCCTGTCAGAAGAAACGCAGCAACGCTTCTTGTTGTCTTCCAGCATTTGGTGCCTTGTATGGGAAGCTGCCTGACACTGAGTCAGACGATGACCCCTCTATGTCTGTCTTCACTGGCAGTGGCTCCCCTGGGGCCTCTCCAAGCCCTACCTGGAGATGCCAGAGACTGGACCTTTCTGCATGGAAAGCAGATGTGCTGCTACTGGGCCACAGCCCTTCCTCTATGGTGCCATCTCCAGTGGCACTCTGCACCAGTCAAACCTTCTCAGTCACCCAGGAGCAGCCCCAGATAGAGCACTCTGCAACAACAACAACAACAACAACAACAACAACAACAACAACAACAATAATAATAATAATAATAATAATTTTAAAAAAATATTATTTATACCCCGCCCATCTGGCTGGGTTTCCCCAGCCACTCTGGGCGGCTTCCACCAAATATTAAAAACAATACAGCATCAGACATTAAAAACTTCCGTAAACAGGCCTGCCTTCAAATGTCTTCCAAAAGTCTGGTAGCTGTTTTTCTCTTTGACATCTGGTGGGAGGGCGTTCCACAGGGCGGGCACCACCACCGAGAAGGCCCTCTGCTTGGTTGCCTGTAACTTGGCTTCTCGCAGCGAGGGAACTGCCAGAATGTCCTTGGCACTGGATCTCAGTGTCCGGGCTGAATGATGGGGGTGGAGACGCTCCTTCAGGTATACAGGTCCAAGGATCTTTAGGGCTTTAAAGGTCAGCCCAACACTTTGAATTGTGCTCAGAAACGTACTGGGAGTCAGTGGAGGTCTTTCAGGACCGGTGTTAGATGGTCTTCAAGCCTGAAAGTTACAGAAACATGGGCTAGTTCAGCAAGGTCAAATAAACTTGGGAGCAGGGAATGGGCTGTCCTCCTTAGTAGTCAAAGACAGGAAAAAGTACTTTGAGAAACTCCCCTAATCTATTTCTCATGTGTGGAATCCCAACTTCCCCAAATACAAGAATCATTACAGGCAATTACATCCACAAGCTCCTTCAGTACCTTTTGATGCTGTTCATCAAGCCCTGGAGATCAGAATTCATTTAAAGTAGCTAGGTGTTCCTTTACTGCCTGCTTTCCTATCTTGGGCTGCAGCTCCCTCCTTACACCATTTATTCTCTTATCACCAGACCACGTTATTCTTTTGGGTGAAGTCAGAGGCAATGTTGAGTAGTTCTATCTTTTCTTTGTCACCTGATATCATTTCTCCATCTTCTCCATGCAGAGGATCTACCACTTGCCTGTTCCTTCTCTTGCTTTGGATATAGAAACCTTTCTAAAATTGTTTACCTCTCTTGCAAGCTCTTGAGCTCAAAACAGAATCATTTCTAACCCAGCAATTCCCCACGTCTCCAAACATTCCTTCTAATTGGAGCTGCCACAAGTATTTCTGTGCTGTAACTAGGTCTATGTATACCAAACGAGTTTAAATGGACAGGTGCAAGGATGCATGAGATAGGCCAGGAGAAGTCTTGATAGATGTTAGACCTAAAGAAACAAAAACAAAAGTGTGTTTTCCCCTGCCTTCTGAGCTGCCCTCTGATGCCCCCAAAATTCTGCTGACTAGGCCCCACATTTAATTATTTAGATTCCTTTAAACTGCCTCTCTAGATTTAGTAGGTACCGTGCTCAGGATTCCTGAATTTATTCTCTGTTTTCTCTTAGGCAATTCGCGTCCTGTGTTCCTTCATTTCCCTTTCAAAATAGCATCTTCCCAAGTTGTACCCAGCCAGAAGCCTCCAGGGTGTCCTTCATCCCCATCAAATTACATTTATTTAAACTCTGAATGTTAGGGAGACTCAGAGACAAACTCATAAACCAGGGCAGAGGTGTCAGCCGGACTCATCCTGCTGTGGTTGAATTTACCTTGTGAATTCAACTAAGTGGTGGTTGGATTCTGCTTAGGCTAAACAGTTCCTTTCTTTCAAAACAAGTTAAAGAGATTCCGTACTCCCCAGAGAAAGCATCACATGTTCTGTCAAGTGGTGCATGCACAAGGGGATTTTGCAGGTTATCTCCGACCCCTTACATGCATGGTCCTGTCTAGGGCTACAGCTTGCATGAAACAAGGGTAGTGTCTTGCTCTTTAATATCATTATTATATACCTATGAGGTTATATAATAATACTGCAAAAACTGAAAGGTTTTTAGTGGGGGCAGTTAGAATAAATATGTTATTTGATTATTGATGTAAACATCCAAAATGTATTTTGTATAGTTAAGTTTCTACCTCTATGTTCAGTACATTTAATTTTATTTTTTTGCTATGGTCAGTAGCTGATGCAAATAAAATTCTTCTGATCTATCTATGAGGTGTGCCAGTATGGTGGGGAGGTTTCTGAAAGGGGGTGGAATTGGGGGTAGAAAAGACACCTTTTGTTGTCTTTCTCACCCCCCCTGGAAACTTTGCCTCATGGTGCTTTCCAGCCCCAAATGAAAGCAAGGGCCGCATTCACCATTGGAAAGCCTTCGGGAGCCGTATGCCAGCAGCAAGTGTGATCAACGGTGGGTGTGGCCAGCCCAGCCCAGTCATATTTGTACCACTGAAATTAATGGGCATGATTAGTTTATATCCATTAATTTCCATGGGTCTACTCTGAGTACAGTTTTGTTGGGTGCAGCCCAATACCCCTTAAACATCTCTGTATACTGCAGGGAGGTGAGATCTAGCACTATTTAGTTCAGTCTTAGCTGAGCTGAGGGGTGGGGGAAATGTGATCCTAGAGATGTCATTGAACACCAGCTCTCATCAGCACCAGCCAGCAAGGCCAATAGTCAGAGAGGACGGGCCACGGGTTCCCCACTGCATACCCTACACTGACTGGCAGCAGCTCGTAAGGGTTTCAGACAAGGGGACTTCCCCAGTCCTACCTAGACATAATTGCAATGGAGGGTGGTCCATTCAGGCTAATGAAGCACTGTCCCACCATCCTCAGTTAGATACCACCTGCCTGCCTTTTTGCTTACAACCAGTCCAAGGGGTGGCATGGCCTGTTGGCTTCTTCCACCTAAGTATCCATGTCACCCCTTGTAGAACCCAGAAGGGAATAGGGTGGGGATCAAAGCCAGAATTAGTTGGCTTACTGTTGGGCTCTCTACCTTCCGACCCACCAGTTCTGAAGAGCACTAACTACCACTGGATCCTTGAGATTGAACCTGAGACCTTCTGCAGAGCCAGTGTGGTGTAGTGGTTAAGAGTGGTAGACTCGTAATCTGGTGAACTGGGTTGACGTCTCCGCTCCTCCACATGCAGCTGCTGGGTGACCTGGGGCTAGTCACACTTCTCTGAAGCCTCTCAGCCTCACTCAGGGAAAGGAGAATGTTAGCTGCTTTGAGACTCCTTCAGGTAGTGATAAAGTGGGATATCAAATCCAAACTCTTCTTCTCTTCCTCTGCGTGCAAATGAAGTGCTCTGCCATGAGCTGTGGTCAATATTTAATTGCAAGCATCCATTCTCTGTGTGTGTGTGATCTCCTGGAGTTGGAGGGAGCATGAGAGGTCAAAGCAAAGTCAAGGAAGTTCAGCGCAGAACTAAATCCCCATGTGAAACCTCCTTCTAGGGATATAGAAGAAATGACTATATACTTGTCTGTTTTGTAGTGCCAGAAAATATGGCAGACTGTATGCGAGAGGATAAAATGCTTTCCTTTGTGTACAGGCAATCCGACATCCATTAGCAGATGGAGCCAGACAAGCTTGTTTATTCTCTTCTCCTCTAGAAAAGATGAAACAAGGCCACGTTAGGTTTTGTTCCTGTTCTTTAAGAGGCTTAGTCAGAATTTGCATGGAATTGTAGATCTGTGCAGTGGTTGACACTGCACACTTTTGCTTTTCCTCAGATGGCAAGAAGAGGGTTTTCTTCCCCCTTCCCTTTTAATTAAAAATTGCAATGAGGCAGGATGCTGAACTGTGTTTCATCACCCTGCTTCTCATCCAGCTGATAAATGAAAGAACAGCTCATTACTAGGTGGAAGAATTAGTTTCTTATGATATCATGTTGCACCTCTGCTCTGCCACCTGCTTTCAAAAGCAATGTCGATTTTGATCCATAAAACTATCTTGCTTAGTAAATGAGCGATTAATACAGCTGAGTGATGGGTCGATGGATGGACACCTGTCCTGTTGCACTTGTGGTTAGCTAGATCTTCCATATTACATGCAGGTAGGAGAATGAGGTGGAGGAGGTCAGCTAATCCCTGGAAGGAAGTTAATAATAAGTCATGCACTAATTCTCCAGCTCATCTCTATGGCCTTTGCTGTGTTTACTTAGTAGTGCCTCATAAATAGCTATAAATATTCTAAGAGGTTGGGCTTCATTGCAAGTCCCCCCCCATTGGAGGTTTTTTTAAAAAAATCTTTTACTAGCTCTCATAAAATGCAGAATGAAATGCACATTAAAAAGCAATTTTTTAAACAACAACAAAATGAAACACCACAAAAAATCAGCAAATGAATAATTTTTAGCATCATTGTAGCAAAGGAGGTGTCTGAATCACACATTTATAGGGACATCTTTAAGTTGAGCGAGAGAAGCAGGAAATAAGCATGTCAGAATTCATCAGAAAAGCTCTATTAAATATGGGGGGGGGGGAGATAACTTTATTTGGATCAAACATCTTTTGGATGTCTACAGAATAAATGTTGACATGTATATATGGATTTGTAAGTAGCTTTCTTATTATTTTCTCCTGGTTTAAACGTGCTTTGGTTGGGGATATGACATGGGTGTGTTGGATGGACAGCCAGCCTATTCCGTGGTAAACAAATTCACTTTTCATAACACTTGACACTGTTTAAATTGAATCCTTGCAATGTTACTGCTACCCTGATATTGCTTTACATATAGTTGTTTTTACTGACTATTATAGCTTGTGAATTACTTTTCCTTGTGTATTTTCAACATGCCTGTCATGGACCACTGATTTTATCTCCTGCAGATAATATTTATGGGTGATGTTTCAAGGCATGCTCGGCAACCAACAGCCTGTAGGCCAAAGCTGACCACTCTTGGTCTCATTAGGCCTCCTGTGGCTTAACTTTCATCTTCTATAGTGAGGCATCTGATCAAGGCCTGTATTTTAAAATGAGCTTAAAGATATATTTGCAAATGTTTGTATGTTTCATGCCAGGCAGAAACCAGCTGGCTAAGTACTCTGGCAGTGTTTATCTTCCTGCTCTCCTGAACAAGGGCCCCCCTGATTTATAGCAGTAGCAGGAGACAAGTTTCTCAAAGTTGTAAAAGGGAATTACAGGCTGGGATCAAATGTTACACTGACCCTACATATTACAGAATACAATCAAGCTGCAAAAACACTAATTAAGAGTTGGTAAATAGTAAGATTTATTGTTTAACAGAAAATAATACCATGTGCCTCCCATCAGACTCTAGCCATATTTTCCTAAGGTTTAAGGTATACTGAGAGAGTTAAAGGGCAATAAATTTTGGGAAGAGCTAATGGGAAAAGCAGCTGGCTGGGAAAGGAGGGTGTAAACTGAAGAGGCTTCTTTTGAAGCTGTTTTTACTGAGTTCCTTTTTTACTTTGCAAAGGCCTTTTCTTCTAAAAAGCTATCTATATTATGTATGAGATTTGTTGACTTAATGTAATTATGCAAAGGATTTAGAAAGTAAGAAATGTTAGATTCTTATGTTAGATTCTTATTTCATTGATGGTGTGTGAGAATGTGAACCCAAGATCTCTGTTTAGATAGAATTTAATACCATGAGCCATTTGTTTTAGCCATTTGTTTTGGAATGGAGGGGCAACAGGGGCAAAAGGTGATCTGGTAATTAAGGTGCCTTGTCGAGGCAAATGTAAGATATATGGCTACTTGTCTACCATTTATGGATAGAAGGAAATATAGCTCTTTGTCTCCCATAAAAGGTAATAGGAAATGGGTGTATCTTTTATGATTGGTTCTAGCAAACAGCCAATAGAAATTTCAACCAGGCTGATTGGACAGAGGCAGCCAAAGGAGGAGCAAGGGGGCTGGGCTGAGGAAATATAAGTGCTGGCCATCAGGGCTGGAGTGGGCAGAGCTTTGGTAACCATATACCACTGTGCCTATCATTTATTTGTCTGACAAATAAATTATTATTTTAATTTCTCTATTGCTGCGTTGAATATTTCATTCCAGCTAAGCGTTAACGACAAGCAGGGTGCTACAATAGTACGTCAGTAGCAGGACATATTAGGGGACCCAAACAGGCCACAGAAGAGCTGGAGGAAGAGGTTCAGTAGGAAGCTGGAGACCGATTCCACTGCCCTCTCTCAGGATCTGCAGCCTGAGGCAGTTGTCTAATCCAATTTATGGTTGGGCTAGCCCTGTCCTGTTTTAGTTGCCTTAAGTGGCCTTCTAGACTTCATAGGTCCAAAGGTGTAGGAAATGTCTGTCCAAGACCTCCCAAATAAATCTGGCAAAGGGTGCAAGATCCTGTTCAGCCATAAAGCGAGCATCCCCACCAACCCTTCCCCTTGCTCTTTTGAGCATTTTACACCAATCCTGGTCTGACTGCGTTGGGTACCAATTAGTTTCCGGACCCAATTCAAAGTGCTGGTTTTGACCTATAAAGCCTTAAAAGGCTCAGGACTGCAATACCCCAAGGACCGCCTCTTTCCATATGAACCTACCTGGACACCGAGATCATCTTCTGAGGCCCTTCTTCATGTGCCTCCTCCTTAAGAGGTTCGGAGGGTGGCAACACAAGAAGAGGCCTTCTTTGCAGTGGCTTCCTGTCTGTGGAATGCTCTCCCCAAGGTCTTTCACCTGGCACTTCATTATACACCTTTAGGCGCCAGGCAAAAATGTTCCTTTTTAACCAGGCCTTTGGTTTTTTGTGGGGGTTTTTTGTGGGGGGGGCGGCTATTGGGGTGTTGTTTTTATTTTTATTATGTATTTTGTGGTTATGTCTTGATTTTATTCTGTGAACCGCCTTGACACCCCAGGGTATAGTAGTACCTCGGGTTACGGACGCTTCAGGTTACAGATGCTTCAGGTTACAGACTCTGCTAACCAAGAAATAGTACCTCGGGTTAAGAACTTTGCTTCAGGATGAGAACAGAAATCGCACGGCAGCAGGAGGCCCCATTAACTAAATTGGTACCTCAGATTAAGAACAGTTTCAGGTTAAGAACGGACCTCCGGAACGAATTAAGTTCTTAACCAGAGGTACCACTGTATAGTGCGGTAAAATAAATAAATAAATGAGCCAACACTGATTCAATGACAAGGCCTTCTAGAGAATAAGTAAACTGCCCTCAGTTATCCTCATTACACGAAGTCTGAACTATCCATATGTTTCCTAATGCCTTCCTTTTCCTCAACAAAGTCAGCCTTTCAGCATTAGGTGCCTGAAATACACTGGCAGGAAGTAGACTAGAAGAGCAACTATCGCTTTTAGCTATGCCTCATATTGGTCAAGAGGCTCATCCTACTGGCAATCACTGTACTAAAGCCATATTAAAAAGTAAAAAAAAGGTAAGGTAAAGGTAAAGGACCCCTGGACAGTTAAGTCCAGTCAAATGTGACTATGGGGTGTGGTGCTCATCTCGCTTCAGGCCCAGGGGCTTTCTCGACCATGTGGCCAGCATGACTAAACCTCTTCTGGTACAATGGGACACTGTGATGAGCGCCAGAGCACATGGAAACACTGTTTACCTTCCCACCGCAGCGGTACCTATTTATCTACTAGCACTGCTATGCTTTCAAACTGCTAGGTTGACAGAAGCTGGGACAGAGCAACGGGAGCTCACCTCGTTGGGTAGATTCGAACCACTGACCTTCCAATTGGCAAGCCCAAGGGACTCAGTGGTTTAGACCACAACGCCACCTGCTCCTAAAACCATATTATGTGATGATCAATATGACAAATCCATTATGGTTACCACATTAGGGCAAATATACATCCAAACCACCCAGCTTTGATTAGGTTCAGTCATGATGTCAAAGACTGGGTCTCCAACCAAGATGGAGGTGGCTCAGGAAGTTAGATGCTTAGCATTTCCTGTCTCTGAACACCTGCCATGTTTAAACAGAGGTTTAGCCTCTCTTCCGCTATGTAAAAACATATAAATTACCTCACCTCAGCACAGGAGGTTTTGTATCTTGATGATGTTCAGAAAGGAAAAAGGAAGTATGACTTGGCCCCAGTTTCCAGCTGATAGAAAATAATGTCATATATCCTGGAATAAACCTGTCCTCCACAAGGGCCATCTCTAAAAAGTGAGGTGTGCAGTTCAGCAGGTTGTCAAAACTGATCATTCAACATATTTCCAATGGCCACAGCAAAAAAAGGAAAGAAAATAAAATAGAAGAAGCAGCTTGGAAGATGTAATAAATCATTTGCATGCTCAGCTTGCCCAAGCTCTTTGGTGAGCCTGATTCTTTTATGCATTATACATTTTCAGCTCTTAAAATATTTGCATATTTCATCTCACCCAGCCTACCTGATAAGTTATTTCCAAAATGTTCTCGTCATTTTCAATTTGTCATTAAGGTGGTGTCCAGACTGAGGGGTACTTTCTCCCTCCACACTCAACACCTCCTTTGGTATCTTAAGGAGGTGAACTGCACATTTTAAAATAAATATATATATTTTTAACAGCCAAAGCCGTCAAGGTTGGTAAAATACCTCCCTAATGAAATTTCATAAACCTCTCACAGAACTGCATAATTATGCGCCTCTCGAGTTCTGTAGTACTTCGTTAATGGATACAAGGTGGAGAAATGACCTTTCTTGTCCAAATTATGCTGGGATCACGTTCTAATAAATTAAACCATAAAAAGTCAAGTGAACTCTCCCTGAGCTCTATTTACCCAGAAATGTCTCATATGCACAAGCTCTCGGGGATAAAGGAGGATGAAGAACAGCACAGATGAACACATGTGTCAGTGTGTTTAGTTGCTGAATTAGGGCAACTTGACACTCAGGCGCCAGTTATTTAATAAATAACACTTGCATAAATTACATTTCGGTGGAGGCAACCACAAAATAAATCAATCCCACAAGCATGGGTATACCATTTCCATTTTCTCATTGGGATCTTCTGTTTCATCCCCCAAAAGTGGAGAGTTTCTACCAGAGCTATGCCAAAAAATTCTCCTTTGTTTTTGTTTCTCCTTTCTTACCATTCATAAATTGCATTTAAGGATTATCAAAGGGAAAGGGAATTCTCATGGGTAAGATGGAGGGGCTTTGTCATACATACTTTGTTTTTGACAAGGGTCGTTTGTGAGTGCCCTTTATTTCTATCTATAAGCCAACTCACTGGTGTTCTGCACTCTGCAGCCTTCCTGGGTGTCTCCCAAAGTCCCAAAGAAAGACATCATGGGGCAACTCCTCCTATGGAGTTTTCATGGATCAGGAAGTTTGTGCAGCCAGAGAGGCTGCAAAGTCCTGGAGGAATATTTACTAGAATGAAAAATACACACACCAGCCCCGGCAACTCACAATGACAAGGTAAGTCCAAACCCCCACACTCACTAGAATTCTAAGTAATCTCTAAAATGCCTTGAGAATGAGGCAGAAGAAATAGAAGACTCTTTCTCAGGGGAAGAGAACATAAAAGATTGGAGGACAGGTTTTGGCACAGCTTAAGGACTCTACACCAGTATCAGCCCAGAACTTGAGATGATAGTGCTGTGATTTCCATGAAATTGGGCTGAATCTCATTTGGACAGCACTTACCTGACCTAATCCACATCTAATGGATGTGTACACTAATATACAGACCAACACATACTTATCCTTCAGGTTTTGGACTTCTCCATATTTGTGTGACACATTTTTCAAAGTCCAAATAACATTCCAAAACACAGTGTTTTGTTTTGTTTTTACTTTTATTTAGTGGGGTTGAGTTTTGATTTATTTATGTGTGCACATTTTAGGGTAAAATATGCATTTAAAAGTGTGTGTGTGTGTAGTCACACAAATGTTTGAACAGGGAGATGGATCCCTAGGGCTAATGAAAGCCATTTGAAGCTTGCACATTGTACACTCCTGAACCCATCCCCAAGTGTTGTGCCACAATCTGGGTGTGTGACAGTGGTGGCTAGTGCCCATTGTGATTGGTTGGGTGGAAGACTGGCTGTCCAATGGCAGGCTAGGTTTAGGTGGGGCCAAGAGACAATGATTGGTAGAGTCAATGAATTCTGCTTTGCTATCTACCCTCCTCCCTGGTGAGTTCTACAAGGGTGACACTGAAACTATGGAGGTGGCAGCCATGGCCATTCCTTCAACTGGTTGTAGGCAGTTGGGCTGGCTGGCTGAGGGGAAACTGATGCTGGAGTTGCAGTACCCCATCCCCCCAAATGGAGCTGCCTCCACGAGTGTGGGGTTTTTTGGCTTCCATTTAGGGAATGCAATGTTTGAGTTGTCCTTTAATGATCTAATCTAATGGATGCATATTTAGGCTTTAAAGCATTTCGTTGTTGTTTAGTCATTCAGTCGTGTCCGACTCTTCTTGACCCCATGGATCAGAGCATGCCAGGCACTCCTGTCTTCACACTGCCTCCCACAGTTTGGTCAGACTCATGTGGGTAGCTTCGAGAACACTGTCAAACCATCTCGTCCTCTGTCGTCCCCTTCTCCTTGTGCCCTCAATTTTTCCCAACATCAGGGACTTTTCCAGGGAGTCTTCTCATGAGGTGGATAAAATATCCTCCAACATTTCTCCAATGAAAATAGAGACATCCTAAGGAAAAATGGGACATTTCCAACCAGAAACCAGGATGGCTTATCTAAATCAGGGATATCCCTGGAGAATAGGAACACTTTGGAGGGTCTGCTTAAAGTAGGGGAGGGAGGGCAAAATGGAAAGAAAAAGAAAGAAAGAAAGAAAGAAAGAAAGAAAGAAAGAAAGAAAGAAAGAAAGAAAGAAAGAAAGAAAGAAAGAAAGAAAGAAAGAAAGATTTTATTCCCAGAATGACCTATAGGAAATTTTAAACAGGCAATGGGAATTTTAAGACAGAAGACAAAATACTAACAACACATGGGTCCTGGTGTGTGTGTGTGTGTGTGTGTGTGTGTGTGTGTGTGTGTGTACTCATTACAAACATATTATTTAATGCAAAGTGTGGAAGCCTATGAATGAATGAATACATAAAAGGACTAAAGAAAGAGCAGACGCAAACAGACCAAATGCTAGAGGCCATGGTTTAATAAATGGTTTCACTGAACACAAGCATATTCTTCTGTTTAAAAATATTCATTCCTGCCTCTAGTTCTTTTTCTTCTCCTTTGTATTTCATTGCCGTCTACAGACAACTTACCTTACATAAACAACAACGACAAGAAAAAGACCATTGCATTTCTCAGGATGCATAGAAAAGAAACTTCTGCTGCTTTGGAGAATTTTCAGAAAGTAGCTGTGTTCATCATGTGACAGCTTAAGGGCATATATGTTTGGTGGGTTACAGTGGGTTATTACATGCATTGAGCTTGATCTTCACTTGTTCAGGTGTGCCTACATGGGCGTACGGTAGGGGAGTGGAAATCTGCTGTTTGGGGTGATAAATAACACCTGGGAAATGGTGTGTTTTGAAACTAATTTACAGCCTGGTATCCTGGCTACCTAGCAGTTTGAAAGCACGTCAAAGTGCAAGTAGATAAATAGGTACTGCTCTGGTGGGAAGGTAAACGGCGTTCTGTGTGCTGCTCTGGTTCACCAGAAGCGGCTTAGTCATGCTGGCCACATGACCCAGAAGCTGTACACCGGCTCCCTTGGCCAGTAAAGCGAGATGTGCACCGCAACCCCAGAGTCGCCCACGGCTGGACCTAACGGTCAGGGGTCCCTTTACCTTTATCAAGGAGCTGGTCAGGCTTCCTCAACCTTAGCCCTCCAGATGTTTTTGGCCTACAACTCCCATGATCCCTAGCTAGCATGACCAGTGGTCAGGGATGGTGGGAATTGTAATCTCAAAACATCTGGAGGGCCGAGGTTGAGGAAGCCTGAGTTAGGTCATGTTTTAGATAGCCGTAGAGTTAGAAGCACAGTGAAGACTGAAGCCTTTTGTTGCTCATGGATGTAGCATGGCAGTGGATAGAGTCAGCGTACACTGGAAATGGTTGTGGGAATAGGTTTTCTGAGTTTGAGGCGGAGAGTGGGGCAGGGCTGCTTCCTCAGCCAGAAAATATGGGTGAATCTATTTAAAAGATTATAAACTAAGAGTGCATACCCACTGCAAGTTTTGGCATATATGTGTAGTTGTGTCATTGGTTGAGTCCTTGTTACAGCATCTCCCTCTAAAATGGATACGATACCTTTCTTAAATTAAAAGTCTTCTAACATAAAGCGTTTTCGAAGACAACCTTTCCCTTAAACTAATTAGCCGAAATGGGAGCCATAGCCAGTCACCTCTTCTCCCTTTCTGAAAGTGACAAAAAGCAGTCTCTCAAGCATTCTCTTTGGCTTAGAGTGCCAAATGTTCTCATGCTCCGAGGGCTTAAGGAGATTAGACCAGTAATTAAATTAATGCCAGTAAGGCTGAAATCAAAGGAGCCTTCGCATGCCTGGTGCCACCGTGCTTACCCAGAGCATTGATCAGAGCAATGTGGAAAGGAGATATTCTGCACACTCAAAAATCGCTCTGTTATAATGTGCTAAGAGCCACCTCTGCTCCGAGTGTCAAGGAACAAGTATTTTGTCCTTGAAACTGTGAGTGTGGCAAGGAGCAATTTGCATTAATTCCATATGATCCTTTTCGATTCAGACTTCATAAACTCCCTGTTCATGACACATGCCACAAACAGGGAGTTTATGTAGGAGAACTGGTTGGGAAATGAATCTGGCCAGTGGGCCAGATCCTCTCTCTCTCTCTCTCTCTCTCTCTCTCTCTCTCTCTCTCTCACACACACACACACACACACACACACACACACACCACAGGTCAAGTCTGAGAAGTGGGCAAGGCTCCCAACCTTCCAGTCACCTGATGTCAGGAGATGGATGCAACAGGACTTGCTCCCGGCATCAGTCAGCTGACCATCACTTTGAATTAGGTCTTTTGATGGCTGGCAGCACCCATCAGCTGATAAGCAATGAATGTGCATCTTCAGGTGGGCTCACTCTCAGGGCCTGTCAGCTAATTGCATGGTGAGCCCCCCCCCCCCAGTGGAAATAAAGACACATTGAGGTTAATGGGCCAAATAAGGCCACAACTTTATTGGTTACAGGTGATGAGTGGTATTGGCTTAGTCACTGGTCCTAACCGACTATATCTGGCTTCAGCCCGTCCGCTTGAAGTCCGCGACGGGTTAACTACCAGTAGGGGGAGTCCTGCTGATGCACATCAACTAGGAACTCCTTCAGGTCACCGCTTGGGGGTGTGCCTTAGGCCCTCACCTCCATAGGCTTTGGACAGGGCCACGCCCCCCGGAATCCTTTATCAGACTACCCTTCAATATGCAGGGCAGGTGATGGTGCTTCCTCCCCTCTTCCATCTACATAACAATAACAATACCAATACCTAACCGCCAATACACAGAAAGTTGTGACGATTTGCTATGAGGTAGGCAAAAACCAAGTGGCTGGTGCCAATTTGCCAAGTGGAAAAATTCCTACCAGGCCCCTCAACGGCGACCAACCAAGGTCCATAGCAAGTTCAAGGAACAAAACCCTTAAAGGGCGGGAGGGTGGGAAACAGGAGCAGCTGGAGGCGACAAAAGAGGGAGCTCCCCGGCCGTGTCTCCGTTAAATAGGGAGGCCATGCCCCCAGAGCCAGCCGATTGGCTGGCCAGGGTGACGCAGCTGGGGATTCCCCCAATCGCATGGAGGCTGGGTTCCAGCCGCTGCGCGCATGGTGGGGGCGTGAAGCCCGCAACGCCACCTCCTTTGCAGGGCGGAAGTGGCTTTAGCACTGGGAGAGACAGAGAGTCCCATCAGCTGAACTAGGGATTTCCCAATGGGGAACATCTTAGTGCAACTGGTACCAGCTATGTCCTTTCCTGCCCCACACCTGGCACCATGCAGGAGTGAAATGGAGCATATAAGGTTTCCTCACTTCACTTCCAAAAGGATATTTCGCAGTTGCAAAAGGTTTGGAAAAGAACAATAAAAAACGATCAAGGCGATGGAGAAAATTCTGTATGGAGAAAGGTTGGACACCCCCTGTGTACCAAAGACTGCAACTGTGAGTCAAGAGACTTGGAGGACATTCAACACTATTTGTTACGATGCCCTTTTTATATACATCCTCTAGACAAAAATTCCTCAATTACATCCTTTGCTCTCTTTCCAACCGAACTCCCCTTGAGCAAATCTCTATTTTGCTGGCTGGCAATAATGTATTTATTACTGCACGGGTTGCAAAATTTGCCTTGGCTGCAAATAAGTTGAGAGCTAGGCACCAAGACATGTATTATAAGGGGGAGTGTGAGACGTGGAGTGCTTAACTTATTCAAGAGTGATTTTTTGCAATTTTTTATGGTTGTTGTTGTTCAGTTTTAAATCAATTATTTGTATCCTACTCATTGTGACCAATTGTGACGGCTTATTTGTTGTTGTTGTTTAGTCGTTTAGTCTTGTCCTACTCTTCGTGACCCCATGGACCAGAGCATGCCAGGCACTCCTGTCTTCCACTGCCTCCAACAGTTTGGTCAAACTCATGCTGGTAGCTTCAAGAACACTATGCAACCATCTTGTCCTCTGTTGTCCCCTTCTCCTTGTACCCTCCATCTTTCCCAACATCAGGGTCTTTTCCAGGGAGTCTTCTCCTCTCATGAGGTGGCCAAAGTCTTGGAGCCTCAGCTTCACGATCTGTCCTTCCAGAGAGCACTCAGGGCTGATTTCCTTAAGAATGGATAGGTTTGATCTTCTGGCAGTCCATGGGACTCTCAAGAGTCTCCTCCAGCACCATAATTCAAAAGCATCAATTCTTCGGCAATCAGCCTTCTTTATGGTCCAGCTCTCACTTCCATGCATCACTAATGGGAAAACCATAGCTTTTACTATACGGACCTTTGTTGGCAAGGTGATGTCTCCGCTTTTTAAGATGCTGTCTAGTGTGACGGCTTATAGTTTTTAGATTCATTCATTCATTTATTCAAGAAATGTTGGAATGTGTTCTTTTGGGGAATTTTAGTTTAGAAAAAAGCCAAGTAAGAGACAACATGACAGAAATGTATATAATTGTGTATGGGATGGAGAAAGTGGATAGAGAATTTTTTTTCTCTGTCACAACACTAGAATTTTGGGACATCCAATGTTGGAGCACTCAGAACAGACAAAAGAAAGCACTTCTTCATGTAGTGAAAGTTAAACTATGAAATTCATTCCCACAGGAAGCAGTGGTGGCCACCAACCAGAGTGGCCTTAAAAGAGGATTAGAAAAATTCATTGTGTAAAATCTTTCAGTGGCTGTTTGCCATGATGGTCATGTTCTGCCTCTATGGAGGAAGAAATGCTTATGAATACTACTTGCGAAAACACAGTAGGGAGACTGCTGTTGAGCTTGGATAGTGCTTATGGGCTTCCTATAGGCATTTTGATGGCCACTGTGAAAAAAGGATGCTGAATTAAATGGACCGTTGTCCTGATCCAGCAATCTCTTGTTATACAGTTAATGCATGTTTAGGCTCCCTTATAGCCGAGACTGAGAACTGAGATATCAAGCCAAAGGCTTCCTGAAAAGTCAACGTTCTGAGGAAGGACTTGAAGGAAGGAAGGATATTGGGGTGGGGACTACATAAGTGTGCAGGGAGAGAATTCCAAGCATCAGGGCCATCGAGATAGAGGAAGAAAACTCATTACAGCAAATGGCTCAGAGCTAGAGGTGCATTCTTTAACACCACAGTGTTGTGTCAGCCTGGATGGCTCGGTTGGTTAGAGCATGGTGCTGATAACGTCAAGGTTTGATTCCCCATATGGGCTGGCATATTAAAAAACAGAGACATCACCTTGTCAACAAAGGTCCGTATAGTTAAAGCTATGGTTTTCCCAGTAGTGATGTATGGAAGTGAGAGCTGGACCATAAAGAAGGCTGATCACCGAAGAATTGATGCTTTTGAATTATGGTGCTGGGGGAGACTCTTGAGAGTCCCATGGACTGCCAGAGGATCAAACCTATCCATTCTGAAGGAAATCAGCCCTGAGTGCTCACTGGAAGGACAGGTCTTGAAGCTGAGGCTCCAAGATTTTGGCCACCTCATGAGAAGAGAAGACTCCCTGGAAAAGACCCTGATGCAGGGAAAGATGGAGGACACAAGGAGAAGGGAACAACAGAGGACAAGATGTTTGGACAGTGTTCTCGAAGCTTTCAATATGAGTTTGACCAAACCGTGGGAGGCGATGGAAGACAGGAGTGCCTGTCGTGCTTTGGTCCATGGGGTCACAAAGAGTGGGACACGACTAAACAACACTAGCAAACCAAGAACAAATTATCTATAAAAGGCTTAGGAGATTCCTGTATTTCTATAGCTCCTCTCCCCCCTTTGCTGCTTTGATGGTATCATATATTGACATCTTCCCACCTCGCTGCCCCCTTTCACTGTCTTTTCAGGAGAGGTGCTGTGAAGATAACGACCTTTTTGAGTCTGATCCCTACTGTCCTATTGGCTGTTGGTGATAAAGTAAATGTCTATGAATTCACAATTGCTGTACGTTTCTACACTGGGATATGCACAGGTGAGTCAAGGTCCCAGGTTTCCGAGTTTGACGTAGAATTCTTGTTAGTCTGAGCTGAGCAGAGGCACTAAGCAATAGTTTGTTTCCACAACAGAGGGAGGGTGGGCTGCCAAAGAACCAAGTAAAGCAGTATCAGTGTGCATGAGTTTGACCAAACTGCAGGAGGCAGTGGAAGACAGGAGTGTCTGGCGTGCTCTGGTCCATGGGGTCACGAAGAGTCGGACACGACTAAACGACACAACAACAACAACAACAACAACAACAACAACAACAACAACAACAACAACAAATGGGATAGCTGCATATTCCTGCCCTGTGGGGGATTGGACTAGAATAGGGTCCCTTCCAACTCTACAGTTCTGATTCTGATTCTATGTTGTTCTCTTTGAGTCTGGACTATCTTTACTTGTCCCTGGACAGAGCCATCCCCTGCAACTGACTTGCACCCTCCTTTGTAGAGCCAGTGTTGATTTGTGCTGTTGAAATCATGGCTCCTTGGCCTGGAGAGTGACCGCTGGGTTGTGCCGGCATCTTTCATGCTGCTGAAAATAAAATGGCCAAATTCGATAATTTGAAGGATTGTTGTTTATCCGCTGACCCGAACAATAAAGGTGGGCACAGCTCCCCGTACACGTTCATCATTTGCTCTCTGCAATAAGTATCTAAGCTTTAGTTGTGTGGGCCTTTTGGAATGCTGTGTGATTGTGAGCCTGCCCACTAAAGGAAGCAAGGCTGCCCATTAAAAGCCAGGCGTGCTCTATAAATAGAACACTTGATTCCATCCTTTGTACTTTCCCACAGGGCTACCTCTAAACAGGACGCTGCTGAAAACTGTGCAACGCCGAGCTTGCTTTGAACACAGTGGGATGCAAATATCAGAAGTTCAAGCAGTGGCTAAGAGACGCTTTATTCAATCTGATTGAAGCGGCAGGGAAATGCCAGACTTAATGGGGACGTGGTCCTAAGCAAGCGGGGCTGAATGCCTGGAAGCCAGGCAAGCACGAATACCTGGCGAGGAAGGTAGTGCAATGCAATGAAGTTGCAGAGAAGCAAAAATCCAGCTCTGCTTTCTTAAGGGGAAAATATGAGAACTCTAGAAAACCTGTCTCCTAAAGAAGCCTTTTTGAATGTCAACATTTCTGCCTTCCCATATGCTGCCATCCTATGTTAAGGACACTTAAATCCTTTGGGGGCATTCTGTGTTTACCTGTGATGATAATCACACCAAGAAGAGTAGGGGTGCAATGCCAGGACATGTCCCCTCTGGCTCAACCTCTTTTCCCTTCTCCAGCCCATCCATGAGTTGGAGGGTGAAGTTCTGAAGCCTCAACTTTATAGCTGGAGGGTTTTGGGGTTTTTTTTTATAGCAATCAAATGCAATATAAATGCTATTAAACAAACTTGTGAATTCTCCCCAAACAATGTAGAGCCACTATCATCCATGAGTGGAGAAATCCCCTTGCATTAGAACTTAGCTGAACGATTTGTGGAGGTCTCAGAAAAGGGAAAGTGGGGATTGCCAGAAGGGACAGAGCTTGCTCTCTCATGAAACTGTGAGAATAGACATTGTGCTGCTCCAATAATAATAGCAGCAAGTCCACCCTTCTAGTGAATTCTTCTTCTCCTCAAAGTCCTGCTTAGCCACAAATCTGTCAAACAACTTTGACAAGTTTGCGAAAAAGATCTTTGAGGAATACCTTTCAGCTCTTGGCAAAATATTTTTATTTTTTTAAAAAATAGTAATTCTGAAACCCATGACAGCCTTCAATTTGTTTTCCCTCCCCTCTCAATTCCTGAAACTTTGTTGCTGGTACTTTAAAATAAAATGGACAAAATAGCTCATGGTTGATGATGTGTTAGGTAATACATTATGTATGTGTGTCAAGCTACATGTTTGCATAACAGGAGAGTGTAAAAGAGGGTGGGTGGGAACGTGGTACTATTACATAACTCACCTCGTCTCCCAAAACAGAAGCAGAACCTGCTAGAGGTCTTCCTCCATGTTGGCGTCTCTCAAAATGAGATGGGAACGCAGAGGAAGTGTGCTATTTTGTTTGGCATGGTGTGGCTTTGACTAGGAAGGAAAGGGCCCAAGACTGAGCTCCTGCGGCATTATTCCTCCTTGTCTACTCCACAATTCCAGTACAAATAAAATTTAAAAAGGCTATTGTTAGTTTCTGTTCCCCAGGGGCGGCCTACCCAGTTTTGCCACCTGAGGCAAAATGGGAATTGCCATCTCCTGGCCCTACTTGCCGTGTCCCATTGCCACCATGCCCCAGTTCTCACCAAACTCGGTGGGAGCTGGGGCACTCCTCTATGCGTTGTCGCTCACTTCGCTTCTCCATCTGGGGCAAGGAAGATGAACGGTAACACCACGTGCTTCCTCTTGGTGGCGGAAGCAGTGGGGTGGGCAGGGGGAGTGCTGCCTTTATTACTTGTGCCACCTGAGCCCATTGCTTCACCTTCCTTCATGGGAGGCCACCTCTGCTCTTCCCCCAATCACAATGGATTTCTTCCAAGCTATAAGGCAACCTATGTCTCTGCTATGATTTGGCCCAATACAGTGGTTGTTGTTCTTTAGTCGTTTAGTCGTGTCCGACTCTTCGTGACCCCATGGACCAGAGCACGCCAGGCACTCCTGTCTTCACTGCCTCCCGCAGTTTGGTCAAACTCATTCTGGTAGCTTTGAGAACAGTGTCCAACCATCTCGTCCTCTGACGTTCCCTTCTCCTTGTGCCCTCCATCTTTCCCAACATCAGGGTCTTTTCCAGGAAGTCTTCTCTTCTCATGAGGTAGCCAAAGTCTTGGAGCCTCAGCTTCAATACAGTGGTACCTCTGGTTAAGAACTTAATTTGTTCTGGAGGTCCGTTCTTAACCTGAAAATGTTCTTAACCTGAGGTAGCACTTTAGCTAATGGGGCCTCCCACTGCCACTGCACTGCCAGAGCACGATTTCTGTTCTCATCCTGAAGCAAAGTTCTTAACCCGAGGTACTATTTCTGGGTTAGCGGAGTCTGTAACCTGAAGCGTCTGTAACCCGAGGTACCACTGTATTTGGCCCAGCTGGCTGTTTATGAATCAACTCCACTGTCCCACAGTCGAAGTAAATGTGGAAAGGCACACAAATGCACTGAGGGATGTTTACAGCATCTTTCTTCATCACTATTGTGCATTGCTTGATTTTGTGTTATATTTCATAGAATCATAGAATCATAGAGTTGGAAGAGACCACAAGGGCCATCAAGTCCAACCCCCTGCCAAGCAGGAAACACCATCAGAGCACTCCTGACATATGGTTGTCAAGCCTCTGCTTAAAGACCTCCAAAGAAGATATTTAAATATCTTTGTAGGGGTGTAAGAAAAGCCTGCTGGATCAGGAGAATGGCCCATCGAGTGCAGTATCCTATCCTCGCAGTGGCCAACCAGACCTGAGCACAACAACAACACTCTCCCCACTTGTGATTCCTAGAAACTGGCATTCACGAGCATACTTCAAATCTTGTGTAAAAAAGCGATAATAAGGGGCAACCAAAAATATACTTAGTCTCAGGATTTACAATGTCTCTCTCACACTAAGACACGGCAAGCTGGCAGGTTTATCACTCTTAGATTTATTTAGTAATTGCACAATAGTTTCAGTCCAAGCCCTCCCAGCTCAATCCTCTCCGGATGACACTGTTGGACCCACTGGATGATGCTGTCAACGCCAGCAGGATATCATGCACTGGCTCCTGGTGGAGTACAGGATCAGGTTTAAGGTGCTGGTTTTAACCTTTAAAGCGCTATACGGCCTAGGACCCTCGTACATACGGAACCGCCTCTCCTGGTATGTCCCACGGAGGACCTTACGGTCTTCAAACAAAAACACCTTGGAGGTCCCAGGCCACAGAGAGGTTAGGATGGCCTCAACCAGAGCCAGGGCTTTGTTGGCTGTGGCTCCAATCTGGTGGAACGCTCTGTCACAAGAGACTAGGGCCCTGCGGGACTTGACATCTTTCTGCAGGGCCTGCAAGACAGAGCGGTTCCACCAAGCCTTTGGCCAAGGCACAGCCTGACCCCCTCCTTTGGTAATTCTTCGCAGAACTCTAGCCCAATGGTTGCCATCAATTCGATTTGAACTGATTTTATAATGAATTGATTTTAGAATGCTATATTATTTTACTGTTGTTAGCTGCTCTGAGCCCGGCTTTGGCTGAGGAGGGCGGGATATAAATAATTTATTATTATTATTATTATTATTATTATTATTATTATTATTATTATCCACAGGTTGCCCCACCTCCTGCTGGGCTGGCATTGCACCTGTACTCTACTCCTCTGCCTACTCCGAGGAGACTCAGGGGCAGCCTGCCTCTACTCCTCTTGAGCCGAATCTAACAGTGGCATTTCCTCTACAGCAGCTTCTGCCTGCCCTGTGCTGTCTTGGGAATTTATAGCCTGCTTTCCAGAATGGGAGGAGCTTACATCACTCTCAATGTGGGAAGGAATCAAACCTCTACCCCCCTCAACCTGCCCTCCTTCCTCTCCGGAGTCTTCGCTGTCGCTTTGGGAAGGGACGTCCCTAACTCTTAGCAAGAAACACATTCAACTACAAAGCATAATGCAACATGAGTAAAGAGAGACATCGCAACACACACACCACTTTACATAACTTCTATGAATGGCATTAATGTGATCTTTCAAAGAACAATTGTCTGGCTCCGCCTCAGCACATAACCAAGTCTAATCAACCACAAAGTCTTCTAACATCATCACATTCATTGAATGATTCTGGATTGACTAGGATCACATAGTGAAGGAGGAAGAAGCTGTAACTGAAGGGGGGGAATGGAGGGGAGCAGCAGCAAACCCGGGGGACACAGCGGCAGGCATGTGCTGGGAAAGGTACACATTATTCATGCAAGATTCCCCCCCCACACACACACAAAGCAATGTCAACTCTGACAACACAATTCACACTCACCCACACCCAACCCCGCCTTGCCACAGAACAAATGAACATTCAGTCCAATCTTACTATTGAAACCAGCCTTTCTCAACCATTGGTCCCCAGGTGTTGTTGGTGTGGGAACGTTCAGGGAGGCAGGTGAGGGTATATTGTTTATTAATATCCTTCCTAACTTGTGTTAGCAAGTTTCTTTACTTAGCAGAGTTTACATGCCCCTTTTACGTGCACAGCACATAGCTGGTTGCAGACTTGTTTAAGCCTCTCACTATTATATACATTTCAGTATTGAATTGTATATTCCTGGCAAGTTCCCTTTTATCCATTTTAAAAGAATAAACACATGACAATCTTGTGTAAAGTATATAAAAGAGGTTTACTCACACATTCAGTTCACAGTTGGATCCCTGAAGGCAGACTTAGTTACAAAGTATATACATGTGGATCTATCCCTTATGGAGATAATCCTAGTGTCCTCTGTTGGCTAGAAGCCAACAGAGCACCCCTTGCTAAAGAGCTGCTCCAACGACAAAGGAAGTCAAAAAGAGAGAGTATGCAGCGCGCCTTGTCCTTTTGTGTTGCCTGGAAGTATGTCCCAGCCAGGAGGAAACAGGAAGTTTGTGACTGGCTGGACCAAACATTCCCCCGCATATTCACTCTAGGAAAACAAGGAATGTTGTACTTGACTACTACTTATGTATCACATCCCACAGTTGGACTACATCCCACCATCCCTAGTTAGGAGAACCAGTGGTCAGGGATGATGGGAGTTGTAGTTCAACAACATCTGGGGACACATGGTTGAGAATGACTGATGTAAACAGGAAGCAGGAACAGTGGGCAGAAGCAGAAGAGTGCCAGGGGTGGCCATGGACCCCTTAGCATCCTGGACAGCGCTATTGACAGGGGTGATGGTGGAGGAAAGGAAATGGAAATGAGGCAAAGAAGAAGGTGAGGAGAAGCTACTGGGAAGCTGTAGTTACAGCAGGAACAATGGAAGGATCTGTCTTCCCCTTCCAAGGGAAGTGGGATCAGTGGTCTCCCCTCTGCCAACAAGAAGAACTGGGAGTGGGCTGCAGCCCTCACAAAGCTTCAGAGGGCTCACAAAGCTTCGGATGGAGAGGAGAGCCCACATCTCTCAAGGCATCACTTTGAGTTCCCACATAGCAGTTTTCTGGGCTGTTCCTAGGCACCTCCTCTGAACTAGGTTGCCACCTTAATTAGGTGAAAAGAAGGCTTAACCTGCTGGAGGTCAACATGGCACCAAGGTAAGAAAGCCCTACCTACATCTTTAAGGCAACCATAAAAGATGAAAGGATACACTAGAGTAGGGTTACATTCTATGCTAGTTCCACTAAAATAGACCCACTAAAATTAAGGGAACTAAGTTAGTCATGGCCATGTGTGTCTATTAGTGTGCAATACAACACACAGCTCGTAACCTGTTCCCCTCTGAGGTTACAAAGGTATTGAAAATGAGGGAATTTTGTCTCATCCCATCCCAGCCCTCAAATAAAAATTGTAAAACAAAAATTGGATAGGCTCATTAAGTATGCAGCACAAACATGTGTAGCTTCTTCTGTCCCTGGAGCGCTGCCACAATGAAGTCATTCAAACTCTCCCTGTTTGGCTGGCAGAGTACTTGCTTGGGAGAAGGGGGGCGGGGAGAGAACGACAAAGAACAAACTGTCCCAAAGGAAGCCACCCACAAGGACAGACGTTAGAAGAAACAACCCAGAGACATTTTGCAAAGAAAAAGCCCACACACAATCCCCCTGTGTTGCATAAGGATTCTAATCTGAAGGGTGTTAACAGTAACTGATTTCAACACTTCCTTGAGGCCTGATCTTTCCTCTGTTAGCTCTTCTGAAGTGGTGGTTTGTCTCTAGGGAACAGTTTCAAGCACTCTGAACTACACCCACAAATGGGCCTTCTTTTTTTTGAAAGGGAGAGTGAGGGTCCTATGATAGAGGATGCAGGGTGGGTGTTTTAGGGTTCTGAGGTGACATTTGACCAAAAGAGCATCATAAGACAAGAGTCCAGTCAAATGGGTACACAATACACCATACATTTCAGAAGTAGAATTACGGTCCTTAGAATTTCCAGCTATAACCCCAACTACTTGTGTACATGCAGCAAACTGCCTTGTATCAGGTCTGACAATTCTGTCCATCTTCCCATGTTCCCTGGCAGCAGCAACAGCTCTTCAGGGTCTCCATCAAAGGGCTTTCTTATCACCACCTACTCAGTCCTTTTATAACCGGAGATCAAATCCAGGACCTCGGCATGTAAGGCACATGCTCTCCCACTGAGCGAAGGTCCACCTCACAAACAACAGAGGCAGTGAATGGTGTTTTCCCCACGGAACCAAGGAACCAAGGAGAGTTCCCATTCAGATTCAATTCAGACTACCACAGAGTTCAATCCAGAATGAATCTGTAGGGGTGCAAACTCCCCATAACTGAAAATAAGAATGGTTTGGAGGTTCTCCCACATTTATGTGGATCTAGACATGTTGGATCTGGAAGCAGAGATCCTGTGTGTCCCCCAACTCCATCTGCTTTTACTTCCATCTATGGTCAGAGCCACTGGGTGAAACGGCATTTAAACCTCAGTCTCCCAGTGTCCATCCAACATGCTGTGCTTGGAATTGCACCGGCTCTTCTGGTATCCTGCCCAGGATTTCCAAGTTACGGAGTCAACAGAACCTGGGACACCCAAGTCCTAGTCCAGTGTAATGTTCTTACCCCAAAATTGTCAGTTTTCATTTCTTAGTGCAGAAAGTATTGATCTGGTGTGTGGAGATCTTTCTTATTCTGATTAATACAAGAGGATTCTAGAAGCTACTAGCAGCTTCTCTGTGTGAGAGAAGCAGGCAGAAGGGTCATGATTGTTTGGGTTATACCTTCTGGGAAGCTGGTTTGAAGGAGTTCTCATATCCAATTAAAGTCATGCTGACTATAAACAAGGCTGTCTTTACCCAGGGATGAAAGGGGTGTGGGGCACCCGGGTGCTGAATTCTGGGGGGTGCCAGGTGCCTGCCACTGAAGCTGCCTAAGCTCTTAACTATCTACCTGTTATGAAATAATAAATAATTTTGATCAAGCTAGGAAAACAAAATGCATATATACCTAGGTATCAGCAAAATGTATACCAACTGTTTCACTAAAGGACTTTCGACTTTGTGCACTCATTTACCAAAGATGCGCCGCGCCAGCAGCGGTGCTTGTCATTCACAATGGTGGTGCTTGTCAGACTCAATGGTGCCATGCACACAAAATTAACTCTTACATCATAATAAATGTTAATTTGGGGGCTAAACTAAATTTGGGGCAGCTGGGCGGATCTTTGCACCCCAGCAGCACATATGCTAAAGACTGCGCTGACTATAAATATAGGCCAGAAGGATCCTGGGTTTCACTTTCTCTTTCTATCTCTCTTCCTTCTGGTGTGGTGTTCTGTACATAGTATGCTTAGTGTTAAATTTTAGTCTTGTTATAAGTTTATAAGTTTTGTAAGTGCTGCAACTGGATTTTTTATGGACTGTGCCAATCCTGAATGTTCTGGATTTGATGACTATTATGCTCATTTGCCTTCAGAACTCTGCTACTACGTGTTTTAAGTTTTTCCTCCACGCGTATGACACAAATCACATCACTTCACACCACAACACACTGACTATCATAGTGACTCCTTTGGAAACACTTAGGATGGTTTTCACTGAGGCTTGCTAACTTTATTCTGCATATTAAAGAGCAAGCCCTTTCTGGTGTAAAACCATTCAATCAGAACAGAATGAGGTGTGTTGGCTTTTGGTTTGGTTTTTTAAAAGTTTGGAACAGTGGTGGCCGGTGCTCATTAGAACTGGTAGGGAGGGAGGCAGGGAGGCCAAGACCAAGTAACTGGAGCCGGAGCAAATGGCTAGTGAAGTTAGAAGCAATTCTGCTCTTGTCTCCATTTGCTTCCTTGTTGAGTTCTACAAAAACGGTGCTAGGACTAAGGAGGAGGAGGAGGCAGATAAGCAGTGCCACCCATATACTGCTAGTAAGTAGAGAGGTAGGCCAATGGGGGGCTTGCTTGCAAAACTGAGCTTGGCAGGACAGTGCCTCACTTGCCCAATGGACCACCCTCCACTGGTTTAAGAGACATTGCATTAAATTGCACCAATTCCCTTACTAACAAGACAGATGCAGACAGCGCACAGTTCATAATGTTCTGATTTTCAGCATTATCCCAAAACTTTGCATGTCCGATTGATCAGTTAATGATATTCAGTGTTGTTAAGAGTTAGAAACAGTCAATTCTGGCTGATATTGGGGTATAATTACAGGAGCCCAAAATAATGTGGAGAAGTCAGACCTGAATATGTAACACTGCTGTTTGCACTGAGTGTCATCAAAACAGCCCTTGAACATTAATAGGTTTTAAGTTCTCCATTTGGGGGAGTGGGAGAATGGGTGAAATAGATTTTTGAAAACCAGAATCAAAGAGAGAAAGATGCTATGTGTGATTTTGAAACAGGTTGCAACCTGGAGGAAGAGAAATATCAGCTTTTGGATATATTTCTGCATCCTGAATCAGCTTGATTTTTTTTGCCAGATAGCCTCTCGCTCTTCTCACTACAACTTTGCCTGAATGCAAGGACAATGTAGGAGATACAGGTAGACATTTCGGACGCAAATGTGCAAATCTATGGGAAAGCGGCAAGTGTTTACATTTCTCCATCTGCTCGGGATTGGAACGAGGACATTGCAGATCTCATCTGCAAACGGATGTTCGTATTTAATGTGATTTCCAACAAATCATTCCCAGCATTCAGAACAGCACCTGACACTCATTAGTGCATTCCTCCTGGCAAAAATTCTTGGAAAGAGGCACAGTTCTTGCAAATATGGGGAGAGGTTTTCTGCCTGATCAAGGGTTCTTCTGAAATGTTACATTATCTAGTGCTTAATTTCTTCCCCGCAATGGAATGGGAACTCTTCATCTCTGAAGAAGAAACAGCAGATTCTGTTTCAATGCAAGAGTAAAGGGCAGGCTTTTCAGCAATGACAGCAGGCAGGACCGTCTCAAAATATTTTGCTGCCAGAGGTGAAGCAATTGCTTCTAACTGCTCTTCAGAGCTCTGAAGCAGAATGAAAGCTTTGAAATCAGGCTGATTTGCTTCAGAATGCTTAGGAAGAGAGTGGCTTCACTTTAGAAGCAGTCTGAATATGCCCAAAGCAGGCTGATTTAGCTCAAGATTGAGACTTCATTCAAAGTGGATGTACACACCTAGTATATGTGGGAAGCCTGAGCTAAGCCAATATTGGGGAGCCTTGTTGGACCCCAACTCCCATCATAACATGACCATTGACCTTGCTGGCTCGGGATGATGGACCTTCAGTCTAAAAACATCTAGAGGGTCACTTGTTTCCTCATATCTGATTTAAGGCTTCTTCAGTATGAGTTAAGCATCTCCCTCTCTCTCCTCACAGGTTTCCAATCAGATTTGCAAAGCCTCTTTCAAATTCCCAAGCTGCAATTGCAGGCACTGAGCTGCAGTCTGTCCCAGGGCTGTATGTGCTTCAGACCAGCCATAATATTGTCTACACAATGTTCACAAACAGCTTCTAAGATCTTGAAGGGTGGTAGCTAGTGAGGTTTAGATCTGCTGCTTTGCGGAAATCTACCTATGTTCACAGAATAGCCTGAATATGGGGAGGAGGGAAAATAAAAATATAAAATAAAGGCTGTGTCTTCAAACTAGATGGGAAACTGCTATTATAAGTATGTCAACTGGGCTAAGACAAGTGAAGGATAACAAGAAGGGCTCTCTTGAATTATTATTGTTATTATTTAAAAAAGAATTTAATAAATAAACTGCATTGGTTGCTTCCCAAGTTTCTACTTTTCTGTCGGTTTCTTAAATTTGGTCTTCCTAAGCTTCTGGAGTGCTATGATTCTTCTAATATCCACAAAGGTCCTATTCTTGGTTTCTGGGAAATTCTTGAAGATATAAATAAACAGGCCTCCACAGAAAGGCAAGAACATAAGGAAGCTGTAGGTCCCAATTTTTGTCTAGAGATGAAAAGGACAGACTTGAGCATAATAGCATAATACAGAATTGTATTCATCCATATTTCACACACATATTCTGGGATCCTGCCCCCAACCCCCCCCCCCCCCCCAGAACTCACAGTTCTTCTAGATTCATGGTTCCAAACGTGGGGCACAATGCCCCACAGGGTGGCAATTTTATTTTTAAGGTGGGCAATTCAAGAATGAGTTATTAACAGTGAATAGTTATTAACTATTGCAGGTTAATTTATCACAGGGTCAGGGGAGCATCAGGATTTTAGAGATACTTGGGTGGGGCATGGTAAAAATAAAAAGGTTGGGAACCACATGTTCTAGACCATGTTCCTTCTGATTCTTTATCCTCAATCTGAGTTTCTGGCATCGGATAAGCTGGAGGATATTGCAGTGAGAACCACGAGCCCCTGCCCATGCCACCGTCCCAAATGCTGCTCCTGTCTTGCTTGGAGGAGCTATCACCTATACCTGAGATTGAGCACCTCCTTTGGGGTGTTCTTCTCCACTACATTCAACAAACAGCCATCCCCAAACCCTTTAGCTTTGATCAGAGGAGTTTTCAGTGGTGAACTGCCGGCTACTTCTTCACGCTCTACAAAAAGAGCCCTTCTACAGGTAAGACAGGTCATAGCAGCAGGGGTCAGCTTGCTTGTCTCACTACTGCTAGAGCTGGACTCCTCAGAGAGTGGGAAACCAAGTGATGTCTGTATATTGCTACTTCCTCCAACGGCAGCGGTTCTAACAGATTGAGGTTGAATCCTGACAAGACAGAAGTACTGTTTTGGGGGGACAAGAGGCGGGCAGGTGTGGAGAACTCCCTGGTTCTGAATGGGGTAACTGTGCCCCTGAAGGACCAGATGAGCAGCTTGGGAGTCATTTTGGACTCGCAGTTGTCCATGGAGGTGCAGATCAATTCTGTGTCCAGGGCAGCTGTTTACCAGCTCCATCTGGTACCCAGGCTGAGCCTCTATCTGCCTGCAGACTGTCTCACCAGAGTGGTGCATGCTCTGGTTATCTCCCGCTTCGACTACTGCAATGCCCTTACATGGGGCTACCTTTGAAGGTGACCAAGAAACTACCACTAATCCAGAATGCGGCAGCTATACCGGTGACTGGGGGCAGCCACCAAGACCACATAACACCAGTCTTGAAAGATCTACATTGGTTCCCAGTACGTTTCTGAGCACAATTCAAAGTGTTGGTGCTGACCTTTAAAGCCCTAAATGGCCTCAGTCCAGTATTCCTGAAGGAGCGTCTCCACCTCCATCATTCTGCCTGGACACTGAGGTCCGGCACCGAGGTCCGTCTGGCGGGTCCCTCACTGCGAGAGGTGAAGTTACAGGGAACCAGGCAGAGAGCCTTCTTGGTAGTGGCACCCACCCTGTGGAACACCCTCCCACCAGATGTCAAAGGAAAAAGCAACTACCAGACTTTTAGGAGACATCTAAAGGCAGCCCTGTTTAGGGTATTTTGTTGGAAGCCGCCCAGAGTGGCTGTGGAAACCCAGCCAGATGGGTGGGATATAAATCTATTATTATTATTATTATTATTATTATTATTATTATTATTATTATTACTATTGTTTTTATTTTGAGCTTAGGGTACATGAGCACAAGGTTTGATGATATAAGAAGTGAGTATCCTTAAACCCATTCAACCACTGGAAGTAGAAGATTGAGATGTGTGCAGTAACCTGGAAGCTTTCTTATGCAGAGTAATAAACTCAAAGGCTTCACACATTCTACCAATCAGAGCAGCTGGTGGCATAGTGTGGGGGGCACAGGGTTATGGGCCTGGGCATAAATTTATGAGGGAGAGCAACCAGGCGCTGCCACAACAGGCTCCCTCATCGAGGCTGCAGCTGTGGGGAGGCAAGCCGCACTCAGGCTGGGGTTTCTGGGGGGACAGCAGCAGTGCCTCCTTCTCCTCATGGCTGGTGAAGGGATGTCTCCACATGCCCCACCCCTAGGCTGACCAAGAAGAAAAGTGCGGTTTTGGTGCACCCACCAAGGAGTGAAGGATGAACACCTGAAACTGCTTTGTACAGAGTCAGACAATTTGTCCAACCAGTTCAGTACACTGCCTGGCAGCAGGTCCTTAGACAGAGGTCTTTTCCAGGAGATACCAGAGATCAGGTCTGGGACTTTCTGCACACAAAACTATGGCTCCTTCCCTGGAAGCAAGAGCAACTTCCTCAAGGTTAAGAAGTGGTTTTCATGGCCAACTGGGCATTTGAATATTGTTCAGATTGTTTGAACCTTATTAGGAAATATGCACATCTTCAAGATGCTTTAACATTCACATTGAACAAAGCACAAGACAAGAATACTGACAAATCCATCCATCTGAGGTTATGGCTTCATATCTTGGGTTTTACCTGAGGGCTGGGTGGGTGGATAATGGTGAGGTATAGAGATGGATGAAACTCATTGACGCAAACTTTGCAGCTTGCATCAAGCTGACTATCAATATCACTCACCACAATTTGAAGGAACACCATCATCATAAGAAGGTGTGAGAACCACTGCACAAATCCCGCAATCACAAAGGCTGAGGCCCGTGACGACTGAAGGAACATTGCCACCACAATTACATTTGGAAGTGGACCTTGGTGGAAAGAAAGGGTTCATGACATGGATCACCGTTTCACCATAGAACTCAAATATTCCTCTATGCAATTAATATCTTGCAGATCATTTAAGGAGATCAGAACATAATGTGAGCAATTACCTGGCCCAACGGAGTGTGCTATAACAAATACTTGGATTAAAAGTATGTTGACATACGCCATCTCGTTGATGGTGACCTGTTAGTGAAAGTAGGTTGCATTTCAGTTATGTACATGTGATATTGACAGGTGCCCCTTATCTAGTGCCGGGGTAGTCAATGTTGCTAGACTACAGTTCACATCATCCCTCACCACTTTCCATGTTAGTTGGGGCTGATGGGAGTTGGACTCTAACATCAATGGGACGGCAACCACTTTGGCTAGAATTGCTGGCCAATTGAATACAGAAGGTGAGACAGAACACCAAGATCTCCGTCTCTCTGAGTTCTCTTACAACATCCATATGACTTTCACAGATGGGAGGCTATGTCCATTCTCAGCCATTCCCTTCAAGCCTTCGCACAAAATCCAAATGAATTGTATAAACCAAAAGAACTTTTTGCTCAAGTCTTCTTCCACAGATGTACCCATCAGCATATACAGCCAACTTCCACATTAACTTTGTTGCTATTACATAGCATGGTGTATAGGGGGAGCGAGAACGGGGCTAAATGACAGCCCATTTGGTGATTCTCAACTCTCAATTACAAACCTGCATTTCCAGGGCCATGGTTAACAGAACACAGACGATGCTGCACATCGCAAAGCCAATCAGAAGCAGATACCTATGTCCCTTAGAATCAGCGAGATACATCTAGAGAATATAAAGAGGAGGAAAGGAGATATGGGAAAATACAATTCAACATAAGTTAGCTTATATTGGTTCCTATAAAAATGGTAGAAAGCATTATTAAAGCTAATATTAGGAAGCATATGGATGAATATATCAGTGTGGCTTCTCCAAAGGCAAGTCCTGACTAACCTTTTAAGAGTTCATTGATAGTGTCAGTGTAAACAAGCTAATGCAGTATAACCAAATTATGCATTTGGGGGATATTTTCCAACATCACACCCTGTGAGGACAGGAGTCTTGACTAGACGGGTCTTTAGCTCATCTAGAGTCTCCAACAAGACTCTTTCAATGTTCCTATGAAGTGTGAGAGAGACCATTATGAGAGCAAATGAGGTGTGTAGTAAGTAGTGTTAGACTTGATTCTTTGGAGTATAAAATGAGAATGCCCCATGCTCCTTGGAAGAAGGGTGGGATAAAAATGCTAATAGAATTTTAAAAGCCAGTGGTGCTATGCGGTGTGGGTTGGACTCTGGTAGAAACAGACCACAAAACCAGGAGTGAGGGGCGAAACTATAGTAGACAAAAGGAACAGAGAAAAACCCCAATTACATAAAAGGACCAGTTGTATTTTATGCCTACTGTCAGGGAACTGACATCGGAGCTAGAGGCGGAGGGAAGGCTCTCAAATGATGCTGGAGAAGGGCCCAGGAGGGAGAGAGGCAGCTCAGCAGATGGGGAAGCTAATCAGCGCAACACCAGGGATAAAGGTGGGCAGATGGGGGAATCGGCGAGAGGGCTCCAGGACTCTTCACCGGACACCAGTGGGGAGAGCACGGGTCCTCTGCTACCCACGCCCTCCCTGCACAGAAGACTTCCACGCAGGGAGAGTAGGAGGAGACTTGGCGTCAAACAACTTTTATGTTGGAAAAGGTTTAAGAAACGCCCACTGACGGATTCTGCTAGCGACTGAGGCAGCCACGAAGTGAAGGGCTGTCCAGACAGAAAGGTTTAACCAGGCAACATAGCCAGGAGAGGTGGCAACTTATGCACGAGCAACCCATACTCATTACAGCAATCCGTCAGTCCCTGACGTCGCTCGTGCACAGCGACAGGCAGGCAGCATCATGAGCAAAACCGGAGAAGCTGGCGCCACGGAGGGAGCAGCTGGAGTGCAAAATCTGGTGGAGAGGAACCGAGATTTGGAACAGCATGTGGCTCTTCTGACAGCGCGGCTGGACGAAAGGCGGGCTCAGGATGCTCAGGTCAGACCCACCCCCGTAGCAAGGAAGGTACCGGGACTGGTACACAATTTTGGAGGGAAACCCCAGGACTACAGTGTGTTCCGAACGGAAATAGAGTACGCGTTGGAACGGCAACAGAATGATTTTGCAGACGATGGGGAGAGGGTTGCCTATATTGTCGGACATCTGCAGGATGGGGCCAGAGAATGGATCAGGCCCCTAATGGCAACGCAGAATGCCGCCTTGAAAGACCTGAGGAAATTCTTCCAGGCGATGGATGCGATGTATTCCAGTGATGTACAGCAAAGTGTGACTCGGCGAGAACTGATGGGCTGCAAACAGGGGAACCAGTCAGTTAGAGACTACTGGTCACGCTTTGCCATGTTAGTCCACCGGCTCGGGTGGGAATTGGACTCTGAACCCATTCAAATGCTGTTCGAGGAGGGGTTGTCCCCAACGGTGAAGGACGAGCTTTCCCACGCACCCCGCCCGCAGTCGATGGATCAGCTGACCAAGGCTGTTCTTGCAATTGGTGTAAGGCAGGAAGCGCGGGCCCAGGAGAAGCGGGAAGGGAGAGAGCAACATTACCATGACTACCGCATTCCTGAAATGCCAAGGCAGCCTTCCCCGCCGGCGGAGCCAATGGAAATAGATGGGGCGCACGCGCGGGAGGTTTCAAACTCCAGTGAAGGTCGCAAAAGGGAGGGAAAGGATGGGAAAACCACCAAGATGTGTTTTCTCTGCCAGCGGCCAGGACATTTTGCCAGGGTCTGCCCGCAAAGAAAGGCCTGGCAAGGGATGGTGGGAGCTGGAGGGGGTGAGGAGGAGATGGTAAAGGGGCAGGAGCAGGGAAATGCCAACGCTTGGCTGCCACTCAGCGGGCACAGCAGCCAGGCCAGCAACCAATAGAAGTGCCCCAACCAGACCCCCCCCAGGGCGGCTATAGCCATCAAAGTGGTGCTAGAACTCCCGAATGGGCACCCAGTCAAGGTGAAAGGGCTGTTGGATTCAGGCAGTTCCTGCAATTTCTTCAGCAAGGACTTTGCACTAGAGCACCAGCTCCACCTGCTGCCCTTGGATTTCCCCTTGCAAGTAACCACCATTGATGGCAGGGAGCTTCTGGGAGGGGAAGTGACGCACCAGACCCCACCAATGAGAATGAGGGAATCCAGGCACACAGAGACCATCGCCTTTCACGTAGCCTCACTGGCAGGGCCCCCAATAATATTAGGGATGAGCTGGCTAGCACAACATGATCCAGTGGTGGCATGGCATCAGAGGACAGTCACCTTTGGGTCCGCTTACTGCTTGGAACACTGTCTAGGGGGGGAAACCCCAAGAATGACCATGGCCAGGGTGGCTGGGATAGCTGTGGAGCCGAAAGGGGAGGTGCCACCACAATATGCTGACCTGCAGGAGGTCTTCAGCGAGAAGGAGGCAGATAGCCTACCCCCCCATAGGCCCTTTGACTGCCAAATCAACTTGCTCCCTGGGGCGCAGCTACCGGTGGGTAAACTGTATGCCATGTCGGACAGGGAGATGAAGGAGTTGCGGGAATTTATTGACAAGAACCTGAAAAGAGGCTTCATAAGAGAATCAAAAGCGGTAGGGGGCAGTCCGGTGTTCTTTGTGGACAAAAAGGACACTAATCAACCCAGGCTCATTGTGGACTATAGGGCCGTCAATTTGTTATCAGAACCAGTGACCATCCCAATGCCCAGGATTGACGACATTTTAACACGGGTGAGGCAGGGGAAATTTTTTACCAAGCTTGATCTCAGGGGAGCATACAACTTGATTAGGATGAGGGAGGGGGATGAATGGAAGACCACAATGTTCACACCCCTGGGGGGCCTTTGAGTACCTAGTTATGCCTTTTGGATTACAGTCAGGCTCCACCTGTTTTCAAGCTTTCATGCACCACGTGTTGGGGTCCCTGCTGTACAAGAACTGCGTAGCCTTCTTGGACGACGTCTTAATCTATTCGGTCAATGAGGAGCAACATGTCAGAGACGTCAGGGAAGTGCTAAAACGACTGCAGAAGCACCAGTTGTGGGTCAAGCTGGAAAAATGTCAGTTTCACGCCACAGAAGTCAAGTTTCTGGGGTACAAGTTGTCTGACAAGGGCCTAGCGATGGACCCAAGCAAGGTGCAGGCAGTGCTGGAGTGGAAGGCTCCCAAAACACGGAAGGACGTGCAGAGGTTCCTAGGGTTCAGCAACTTCTATAGGAAGTTCATCAAGAACTTCGCCCACTTGACAGCACCCATCACAGATTGTCTCAGTAGCAAAAGGAAGTTCGTCTGGACAGAGGAGGCCCAGCAATCCTTTGAAAAACTGAAGAAGGCATTCACATCGGAAAAGCAGCTCCTGCACGTGGATCTGGAGAAACCCATGAGGCTAGAGACCGACGCGTCCGACAGAGCCATTGGGGAGGTTCTTTTGCAGCCAGGGAGGAGCAAGCAGGAATGGAAACCGTGTGCCTTTTTCCTGAGAAAGCTGAACAAGTCGGAGCAAAACTATACTGTGTATGACTGCGAACTGCTTGCGATCTTTGAAATTCAATACGTGCCAGGAGAGGAAAACGTGAGAGCAGATGCTCTCTCCCGGAAGCCGGAATACATGGAAGGAGAGGGGCCGCCGGAGATATGACACGTGATCCCCGAGGACCGATGGGTGTGTGGGGGAACCTTGGTGGGGAAACGAGAACTGGCCGGACTTACTAGAAACGACGTGTTCGCACAAACTAAAATCCGGGAACTCCCAGACGGAAGAGAAACCCAAGGAGGGTTTGAGGAGAAGGAAGGGGTGCTGTACTATAAGGGGGCACTGTATGTACCAGGGGAGACCCTACGGGGGAAGGTACTCAAACAACTCCACGACAACCCCACAGCTGGACACTTTGGACAGCACAAAACCATGATGCTCGTCACCAGGCAGTTCTGGTGGCCCAGGGTGAGGGAGGATGTACGGGAATATGTACGGGGGTGTGACCGCTGCCAAAGGGCAAAGGGGGAGTGGGCTGCCCCCACAGGATTACTGGAACCCTTACCCACGCCGGGGAAACCTTGGGAGGTGGTGTCCATTGATTTTATGACCGATTTGCCCAAGTCAGGGAACTGACATCGGAGCTAGAGGCGGAGGGAAGGCTCCCAAATGATGCTGGAGAAGGGCCCAGCAGGAAGAGAGGCAGCTCAGCAGATGGGGAAGCTAATCAGCGTAACACCAGGGATAAAGGGGGGCAGATGGGGGAATCAGCGAGAGGGCTCCAGGACTCTTCACCGGACACCAGCGGGGAGAGAATGGGTCCTCCGCTACCCACGCCCTCCCTGCGCAAAAGACTTCCACGCAGGGAGAGTAGGAGGAGACTTGGCGTCAAACAACTTTTATGTTGGAAAAGGTTTAAGAAATGCTCACTGACGGATTCTGCTAGCGACTGAGGCAGCCACGAAGTGAAGGGCTGTCCAGACAGAAAGGTTTAACCAGGCAACATAGCCAGGAGAGGCGGCAACTTACGCACGAGCAACCCATACTCATTACACCTACACTTCTCAGGAAAATCCTGCCTTGGGAAATGTTTTTATGAGCAATTCTCATAAAGTGCACAAGTGAAATCACTGTAGTATTTAATTTAATTTAATTTAATTTACATTGTTTTGTATAACATATAAGCCTCTTAATAAAATAATAATAATATCTAAATGGTGTACATTAAAAATACAGTGGACGCTCGGATTGCAAACATGATCCGTGCGGGATGCACGTTCACAACATGCAGTGTCCAGAACCCACAGCGGCACATCTGCACATGTGTGGGTTGCAATTTGGCATTTCTGCACATGCGCGGCTGCCGAAACCCGTTAAGGTACTTCTGGGTTTTGGCGGTCCGCAACCCAAAAAAATGCAACCTGAAGCGTCTGTAACCCAAGGTATGACTGTATAAAATAATGATCAATAGAGCACAGATAAAGTCAGCAAAATTTTCAAAGCAAGTAGACTTTCTGAAATAATAATAAAAAAGTTTTCTGTAGCCATCTAACACGGGATAGTTGGGTTTTCCTGCTAAAGTAATGCTGTATAATGTTGTGTATAGTTTGTAGTGGTAGTAAATGATTTCAAACTGTGCTGCTGCCATGTGTGATGTTGACTGATGATACAAGCATTCTGCTAAAAATATGTGTCCCTAAGGAATGATAGTTCTCGGTCATATCTGAATGAAGATACCCTTCACTATGGAGGAATCCACATATAAACAACAGCTATTGAAGCATGGTGTGCCTTTGAGTTTGCACATTTAGCCAACATGGTACTCCCTAAATCTTAAGGCCTCCCATCAGCTCCAGCCAGCTGGATGAGGAAAAGGTGTAGAGAAAGTTCAGTAAGTCAGTAATAAATAAATTAAGTAATAAAGTTCAGTTGTTCAAAAAGTCGCAGTATCTGAAGAACAAAAGATTGGTTTCCCCTGTTGTATAGACTTGCAGCTTATAGGGTATTTCTTTACCATAGATAATTAAAATTTAACTGGACTTTCTTAAGGGAATTTTGAGAACTTTGGTTCTTCTGCAGTAGGGGCTTCTCCCTACAGTTAGTCTAGATTTGAAATTCGATTGTCTGGATACTTTTTATCTTATAATTATTTTTGATGCAAAAACAAACAAACAAACAAACAAATGTTCAAGCTGATTTTTTTTTACCCTTTTAGATGACTTCCAATACAAACTAGAATACAGGTACTGTGTGTAAATAACTATGGTTCTCTTACAAAGAATGGTCAGAGACCTCTCATAATGCTATCATTAAAAAAATGTTTATTTTTCATGGGGCTGTGTTGTGGGGTTGGGGAGACTGTGATACTTAAATTTCTTTCCTTTGAAGAACAGCGAGTTTCAGAAGGAAAGAGACATAGAAGTGGAAAAGGCTTACCGCGATCAAGAGTGAAATTAAGCCAATAATAATTGTGACCATACGAAGCCACCGCAACATCTTCTCATCTGCCCCTGCAGCCATGCAGATTATATCTACATAATAGTGCACCTGAAATCAGAAAAGAATAATCAATATTCTAATCTTGGTCAACCTTGGTCAGACCACACCTGGGCTGGATCCAGACACATCAAAGAAGCGTTTCAGGAAATCACGTGGTGAACATTATATGAGAAATCACGTTGGCAAAAATGGAACTCCACAGTGCCATCTGGTCTCACCGTGTTATAATGCATATACAAAGCATACAAAAAGATATTTCTTTACCAGTCTAGCTGCGTCTCTGGAGTAATGTGTCCAGTTTGGGAATCACAATTTAATAAGGATATTACAAGCTGGAACGTGTGCAGAGTAGGGCGACCAAGATGATCAAGAGTCTGGAAACCAAGCCTTATGAATGGTTGAAAGGGTTGGATATGTTTAGCCAGAATAAGATTAGATTGAAAGAAGATATGATAGCCATCTTCAAATATCTCAAGGGCTGTCACGTGGAACAAGCTTCTTTTCTCCTTCTCTAGGGGGTAGGACGCGAACCAATGGCTTCTAGTTACAAGAAAGGAGATTCCAACTACTGTAAATATCAGGAAGAACTTTCTGACAACAACAGCAACAATTTTTTATTATTATTAATAATAATATTTTATTAGGTTTTATCAATAGAAAAGTTCAGAAAAATACAAAAACAAAAAATACAAAATTACAAAATACAGAAATACAAACATTAAACACACAATAAAGAAGAAAAAAAACACATATAAAAGAAAAGAAAACTCCCTCTTTCTTGATTTCTCATCTTTAGTTAACTTATTTTCCTGACTTCCTCACGTCTCCCTTTTTTGTATCCCTTTTAAAAACTGGTTCAGCAAATTCATGTCCTATTAGTTTATCTATTATCAATCCCATCTTACATTTTACCTTGTTGCTCGAACCCCTTCAATTCATTTCAATGTCATCAGCATTCAAAAATTTTACAATATTTCTGTAAATAAGTTTTAAATTTCCTCCCATCTTCTTCCACCAATTCTTCTCCCTGGTCTCGGATTCTGCCAGTCATTTCCGCCATTTCCATATAGTCTATTACAACAATTTATTATTTATATCCTGCTCATCCGGCTGGGTTTCCCCAGCCCCTCTGGGCAGCTCCCAACAGATTAAAAAGAGAATAAAACATCAAACTTTCTCCTAAACAGGAGTGCCATCAGATGTCTACTAAAAGTAAGATAGTTGTTTATTTCCTTGACATCTAATGGGTGAGCGTTCCACACGGCGGGCACCAGTAACTGAGTAACAGCTGTTTGACAATGTAATGAATCCTTGGAGGTTTTTAAACAAAGGTTGGATGGCCAGCCCTATAAAAGAGGCTCCTTATGAGACCGGAGGAAAATCGCCTGACTGTGAGGTGTGGAGGCCGCTCCCTGCAAGGCCCTTTCCACCTGGCCTAGGGGGCGAGGCCCACACTCACCCAGCCCTATAAAAGAGGCTCCTCATGAGGCCGGAAGAACATCGCCCGACTATTGTTTTATTGATTTAATATGCTGTACACCGCTTCGAGGTTTTTATTAAAAATATAAAGTGGTATAGAAATTTAATAAATAAGTAAATAGAATTTGCATGATTCCCAATCATAGAAAATTGTCATATACAGCTCTTGGTCTATTTAGCACAGAGCTGGACCATAGAGAAGGCTGATCGTCGAAGAATAGATGCTTTTGAATTATGGTGCTGGAGGAGACTCTTGAGAGTCCCATGGACTGCAAGAAGATCAAACACATCCATTCTTAAGGAAATCAGCCCTGATTGCTCACTGGAAGGACAGATCCTGAAGCTGAGGCTCTAATACTTTGGCCACCTCATGAGAAGAGAAGACTCCCTGGAAAAGACCCTGATGTTGGGAAAGATTGAGGGCACAGGGAGAAGGGGACGACAGAGGACGAGATGTTGGATAGTGTTCTCAAAGCTACCAACATGAGTTTGACCAAACTGCGGGAGGCAGTGGAAGACAGGAGTGCCTGGCGTGCTCTAGTCAATAGGGTCACGAAGAGTCGGACACCACTAAACGACTAAACAACAAGAGCAACTGCTTACACTGAATGGTACCGTATTTTTTGCTGTATAAGACTCACTTTTTTCCTCCTAAAAAGTAAGGGAAAATGTGTGTGCGTCTTATGGAGCGAATGCAGGCTGCGCAGCTATCCCAGAAGCCAGAACAGCAAGAGGGATTGCTGCTTTCACTGCGCAGTGATCCCACTTGCTGTTCTGGCTTCTGAGATTCAGAATATTTTATTTCTTGTTTTCCTCCTCCAAAAACTATGTGCGTCTTGTGGTCTGGTGCGTCTTATAGAGCGAAAAATACGGTAGATGCCTTTAAGGGTTTAACCGTTTCTCAGCCCCAGCTGTAAATGCTAAGGAGACCTTTGTGTAAACCTAGGTCTTGGCTGGAGGGGAAGTTGTAGCCTCTGCCTGCTCTTCGTTGGTTAAAGGCATCCTGTTTGAAGCCCAGACAGGGAATAGGGTCATACCACTCCTCAAATGGGGAATCCTGGGGGGGGGTACCCCTATTTGATGTAGGTCATAGGTGGTTTCTCCTTAGGTGTACTCCCAGCAGGCGGGCAGGCATGATATAATCTGATACAGTTTGGCTTTACCCAATGCCTATGCCAAACCACTCACATCTGTAACCGATAAAAGTTGTGGCCTATTTGATCCCATAAAATCATAAGCTGTTGCCTTGTCTGATTAATCACCCTTAAGGAACTGCAGGGTCATGGGGTCTTGGCACACAAATAATGTAGTACACTCAACATTTCAGAAAAAGGTAAAGGACCTCTGACAGTTAAGTCCAGTCACAGATGACTCTGGGGTTCCTGCGCTCATCTCGCTTTACAGGCTGAGGGAACCGGTGTTTGTCCGCAGACAGTTTTTCTGGGTCATGTGGTCAGCATCACTAAGCCGCTACTGGCGCAATGGAAACACCAACACCAGAGCAGCGCACTGAAATGCTGTTTACCTTCCCGCCGGAGTATTAATCTACTTGCACTTTGGGGCATGCTCTGGAACTGCCTGGTTTACAGGAGCTGGGACGGAGCAATGGGAGCTCACCCCGTTGTGTGGATTCGAACCGCCAACCTTCTGATTGGCAAGTCCAAGCTCAGTATCAATCTTTTCCACTGCATGATTCAAATTAACCCCAACTGTTCTGTAGCTGTCAAACATTTACTCCCAGACAATGCCATATTTCCCGTAGTGTCTGACTATAACTTGTGCATGGGTGGAGAACTTGTGGTTCTCCAGGTGCTATTGGACAGCAGCTCCTAGCTGTGACTGATGGGCACTGAACTCCCAACAAAACCCACAGAGTAGCTCCCTGAGTAGAAATACTTTGGCTGTGTCTAAAGACAAGCAGTGATAATTGATGCCACAGCCTTTAAACCCAATGAGCCCTCTATTATCTGGCTCCACCTCCAAACTTCTTTTTTAAGGGGGGCTAATGCTTTGCTTACCGCACCAATGCCGTCAAGCTGTGCACCACCTGTCAAGACAACTATGGTGATGACCTGCGTTCTCAGGTTTGGGGATGATAGCAGTTTAGCAGCATTCATGTTCTTTTCTGCTTTCTCATAGAGGTCCTCCTGACGGAGTTCATTCATTTCATTCTCCACATCATCCTTGCCTCTCAGCACCTTCAGTTCTGCATGGGAACAGAGGCAGAAAGAATTAGGATTCAGTAGAATAAGAGTCTCAGAAGAATGAGGATATTGTTAAGAAGGAAGCAGGAAAGGGGAAGTCCAGAGGGTCAAATCTCTTTAGAATGTCTGGGAATTATTTAAAATGGTCAGTATAGATGTTCAGCTAGAATATACAACACTGATTGGTAATAATATCTAACAGGGCCAAGGGGATGCCACTGTGGTGAATGAATGGAGTTAAGGAAGCTATTCAAAGCAAAAATGACTTTTTTCAGAAAATGAAAGTCACATACAAATGAAACTAAAACTTGCAGAGTGGGGGAACCCAGTAGGTAGTAGTGGGGAGGAGTCAGCAATCATTGTGCATGTTCAGCTGCATTCAAACAGTGCTTTATTCCACTTCCTGGCATTTATTTACCTGATAATATCCACAATTTATGTGACCCTTCCCACAACTTAAAGGTCTCTTCTGGATATCTAGCAGAAGGTTAGCATTCATTTCCATGTCAACTGCTTCCAGAAAAAAATCTGCTTCCAACTCCATTAACTTAAAAAAATGAAGGAGGTTTGCACTATAATTCTCGCACCGTGAAAAAATTTGGGGTACTATTTTGGCATACAGTTCTTCCCTGCCACTTTCATGGGTGAATAATAGGGGAACAGAAGCATGCATGCACTTAAAGAGTGGCGACATGTCCAACAACAACTGGTGTTGTGTCACGCCATACCCATATTAAAGGGTAAAAGGACCCCTGACCATTAGGTCCAGTCATGGATGACTCTGGGGTTGCGCCACTCATCTCACTTTATTGGCCGAGGGAGCCGGTGTACAGCTTCCGGGTCCTGTGGCCAGCATGACTAAGCCGCTTCTGGCGAACCAGAGCAGCGCACGGAAATGCTGTTTACCTTCCTGCCAGAGTGGTACCTATTTATCTACTTGCACTTCGAACTGCTAGGTTGGCAGGAGCAGGGACCGAGCAACGGGAGCTCACCCCGCCACGGGGATTCAAACTGTGACCTTTTGATTGGCAAGCCCTAGGCTCTGTGGTTTAACCCACAGAACCACCTGTGTCCCTATACCCCTATTAGAGAAAAGCAAATACAGTGGTACCTCGTGTTACGTACTTAATCCGTTCTGGAGGTCCATTCGTAAGCAGAAGCCGCTCGTAAAATGAGGCGTACTTTTGCTAATGGCACCTCCCACTGCTGCTGCACCACTGGAGCAGAACTTCCACTCACATCCCAGGGCAAAGTTCTCAACAAGGGGCATCTACTTCTGGGTTAGCGGAGTGCATAACCCGAAGCATTCGTAAGGGGGACGGTACGTAACACAAGGTACCACTGTATATTTCCTTTTGAGTTTGTAGTTCATGGATGTGCTAGTTTAAACTACACAAAGGCACAAAAGCAATCTAGTCATCACGAATGTATTGCCGAGAATGTTATTTTTATTCCAATCATTGCAAATCATTGATAAGATGGATTGTTTCAAGAAGTGGCAAAGACATATATCTAGATTTGTCTGGCAGGGCAAAAAGCCCAGAATAAAATTTAAGATACTTACTGATACCAAAGACAGAGGGGGGTTTGCCCTGCCAGACCTTAAACTTTATTATGAATCAGCAGCTTTTTGCTGGCTGAAGGAATGGCTGCTTCTTAAAAATACAGATGTTTTGGATCTTGAAGGCTATGGCAATATATTTGGGTGGCATGCATATTTGTGGTATGGCAAGGTAAAAGCACATAAGGCATTTAGAAACCATATTGTCAGGAAAGCATTGTTCAACGTCTGGATAAGATATAAAGACTTTCTGGAGAGTAAAACACCAAGGTGGCTTTCACCTATGGAAGTGAAAGCTTTGAAAAGACTTAACATGGAGGCCAAATGGCCAAAGTATTGGGAAATTTTAGAACAGGAAGGTGACAAATTGAAATTGCAGAGTTATGAGAAGCTTAAAGAGAAGGTGCGAGACTTGTTACACTATTTTCAAATAAGAGAGGTTTATAATTTGGATAAAAAAATTGGTTTCCAGGTGGAAAAATCAAAATTAGAAACAGAACTGTTAGAACCCAATGCTAAGATACTATCAAGAATGTATGATCTGCTGTTGAAATGGAATACTGAGGAAGAAACGGTAAAATCTGCAATGATAAAATGGGCACAAGATATAGGATATAATATTATGTTTGCTGGCTGGGAGAAGTTGTGGACCACCGGGATTAAATTTACGGCATGTAATGCCCTAAGAGAGAATATTATGAAAATGATGTACAGATGGTACATGACTCCAGTCAAGCTTGCAAAAATATATCATTTGCCCGATAACAAATGTTGGAAATGTAAAGAAATCGAAGGTACATTCTTTCATCTTTGGTGGACGTGCCCAAGGATTAAGGCTTTCTGGGAGATGATCTATAATGAATTGAAAAAGGTATTTAAATATACTTTCCCAAAGAAACCAGAGGCCTTTCTCCTGGGCATAGTTGGCCAATTGGTGTTAAAGAAGGATAGAACTTTCTCTATGTATGCTACAGCAGCAGCAAGAATACTCATCGCAAAGCATTGGAAGGCACAAGACTTACCCACCTTGGAAGAATGGCAGATGCAACTAATAGACTATATGGAAATGGCGGAAATGACTGGCAGAATCCGAGACCAGGGAGAAGAGTCGGTGGAAGAAGATTGGAGGAAATTTAAAACTTATTTACAGAAATATTGTAAAATTTTTGAATGCTGATGACATTGAAATGAATTGAAGGGATTCTAGCAACAAGGTAAAATGTAAGATGGGATTGATAATAGATAAACAAATAGGATATGAATTTGCTTGGCATAACAGTATATCAATCAAAATGTCGCAGTTCCATAATGTTGCTGCAGATAATGCAGTAAAAAAGCTGTGCTATAAATAGGGGCTAAAAGACCCTCAGGATTTCATCCATCTTATCATTAATACACTCACTTTGGAGGTGTGGGGTTGTGGCTATGCCAGTCCTGCAAAGTATAGAATCATAGAATTGCAGAGCTGGAAGGGACCTTAAGGATCATCTAGTCCAACCCCCTGCAATGCAAGACTACACAGCCATCCCATACAGGGCTTGAACCTGCAACCTGGGCCTTATCAGCACCAAGCTCTAACCAACTGAGCTATGCAGGCTCTGCAATTCTATGATAGAAGTGCTAGCTTTATAACCAGGAAAACTAATGCAATAATCCTCATATCTGAATGCAGCCATAGCACAAATTATATGGGGTTGTATCCAACTAAGTTCTACTCAAACTAAGACTACATCAGACATGCCCATTAATTTCAATGGGCTTACTCTGAATAGGGCAAGTATTGGAAACAGCCTGAAACCAATGAAATTGTTTATGCATTGCTTTCTTCTCTCAGTCACCACTCAGTCAGTAAAGTACTTAATACTAAAGTTGTGGGTTCGAGTCCCATACTGGGCAAAATATGCCTGCACTGCTGGTGGTTGGACTAGATGATTCTCATGCTCACTTCCAATTTTACAATTCTATGAAACTGCATTGCAGGAAAATTGCCTATAAAGTTATCTACCACTTCCACTGTGGTACTGTGTATGAGTTCCTCAGAAAATATCACATGAAACTGTTTTACGCTGGCATCTTTGCATGTTTTCAGGCTAATTGTTCAGTATATACCAAGCCTGCCCATCATGCAGACACCATTTCCTTGTCCAGACTTTTTTTGCAGTGGGGCTGGGGGTGGGCAGTGACATTGCTGATTGAAGTGGTATTTTACTCAGTTCCTACTTAAATATTTTTATTGGTGTTTTAGATACATTTTATGAATTAGTTGTTTCATTGCAGCTTTAATGTATATTTTCCAAACATCAACCACCTGGTGAACGGCAGGACTATAAAAACTAAAACAAAACAACAGCCTCTAATAGTAGAGGTAAGGTATCGCCATCATTACTAGGAGCCATTGGAAGCCCAGTGGCCATAAACATGTGTATAACCATTTACACTAAGATTTCATATGTGTGCACATTGTAATGAAATGGATGTGGTTGGTTCTAAATTAATAACATGGGAATATAAGCAATTATTTCAAAATGCTAGAATGGGGAGAGGTCATTATTCTGGCCAATGGTGGGTGATGTCTCTTCAGCCAGATGCATTCTCATGGCTATGTATGATGCTCACAACTAGAAATCTCAATACAGTTCAGGGTATTGTACCTTCCCTTGCACTCTCTGCATTCTTCCTCTGAATGAGCAGATACCTCGGACTTTCAGGAAAGAAGGGTAGTAGTATGATCTGAAAAATTGGCATGACCCCAGAAATGCCCATCACAATCACGTAACCTGTGCAAGAAGATAGAGTGACAACAATGTGGAGAAACTGTGGCCATGAGTCTGGTCTCGTATAAGCAAAAGGATTAATTTATCTTAATTACCTCCTCGCATTTTAAAGTTGTCTTTAGCAACAATTAGCTGACCCATAAAGAGGCCTAAAGAATAAAATAGCTGGGACATCATGACGATAGCTCCCCTCATGCTTCCAGGGGCGATCTCTCCAAGATACAGAGGAACAACAACGGAGATTAGTCCTATTTAGTTGATAAATAAACAGATAAATCACATTGAGCATGTGACATGTACAAAAATGCATGAACAGTCCTGAGGCTCCAGTAGGATGTGCAAGTAATATCTCATGTCTCTAAGGTGTTCTTTTGTAGAATTCTGCAAAATGCCACCGACCGCTGAGTGGAACTATATGGAGCCATGACATCACACACCATAGATATGGTAACACCACCCAGTTGTAGCTCTGAACCAAACCAGCCCCCACAAGGGAGTACGGACAGGTGTTCTCAGTAGCTGCCTTTCAGCTTGGGAATGTTCTTTTGTTGGAACCTGCCCAGAGCCCGTATATCTCTGAGAAATGACATTAAATCATTTAATTCAAACTACGGTAACACTGTTGGTAATACTAGCCAAACTGATGGTTTGTTGTTGTTTAGTCATTTAGTTGTGTCCGACTCTTCATGACCCCATGGACCAGAGCACGCCAGGCACTCCTGTCTTCCACTGCCTCCCGCAGTTTGGTCAAACTCATGCTGGTAGCTTCAAGAACACTGTCCAACCATCTCATCCTCTGTCGTCCCCTTCTCCTTGTGCCCTCCATCTTTCCCAACATCAGGGTCTTTTCCAGGGAGTCTTCTCTGCTCATGAGGAGGCCAAAGTATTGGAGTCTCAGCTTCAGGATCTGATGGTAGTGGACTACAATTCATGTAATCTCTAACTATTAGTCATGGAATAGCTATTGGCTGGGGCAGATGGAAACTATGGTCAAACAACACCCATGGTGGTATGTTCTTTGGTACAATAATTAGTATGCTAATTAACCCAAGGCCTTGGGATAAAACATACTTTATATTTAAATAATAATAATTCTGCACAGCGATTCCTCTTTTCATATTTCACAAAAATCCATTTTCCAACTCACAGTCCTATAGAGTTTCAATGCCACCTCTACCAGTTACTCCATCCTTGGTGACCTATCTGAGCCACAACACTGGTTTCCAAAGTCAATTAGGGAGATGTGTGTGGAAATGAGACACACTGATGCTGCTTTACTTGGTTCTTTGGCAGCCCACCCTCCCTCTGTTGTGAAAACAAACTATTGCTTAGTGTCTCTGCTCAGCACAGACTAACAAGATGAATTCTACGCCAAACTACTAAACCTGGGACCTTGACTCACCTGTGCATATCCCAGTGTAGAAACGTACAGCAATTGTGAATTCATAGACATTTACGTTATTACCAACAGCCAATAGGACAGGAGGGATCAGACTCAAAAAGGTAGCTATCTTCACAGCACCTTTCCTGAAAAGACAATGAAAGGGGTCAGTGAGGTGGGAAGATGTCAATATATGATACCATCAAAGCAGCAAAGGGGGGAGAGGAGCTATAGAAATACAGGAATCTCCTAATCCTTTTATAGATAATTTGTTCTGGTTTGCTAGTGTTGTTTAGTCATGTCCGACTCTTCATGACCCCATGGACCAGAGCATGCCAGGCTCTCCTGTCTTCCACTGCCTCCCACAGTTTGGTCAAACTCATATTGAAAGCTTCGAGAACACTGTCCAAACATCTCGCCCTCTGTCATCCCTTTCTCCTTGTGCCCTCCATCTTTCCCAACATCAGGGTCTTTTCCAAGGGTCTTCTCTTCTCATGAGGTGGGCAAAGTATTGGAGCCTCAGCTTCAGGATCTGTCCTTCCAGTGAGCACTCAGGGCTGATTTCCTTAAGAATGGATAGGTTTCATCTTCTTGCAGTCCATGGGACTCTCAAGAGTCTCCCCCAACACCATAATTCAAAAGCATCAATTATTCGGCGATCAGCCTTCTTTATGGTCCAGCTCTCACTTCCATACATCACTACTGAGAAAACCATAGCTTTAACTAAGCGGACATTTGTTGGCAAGGTGATGTCTCTGCTTTTTAAGATGCTGTCTAGGTTTATCATTGCTTTTCTCCCAAAAAGCAGGTGTCTTTTTATTTCATGACTGCTGTCACCATCTGCAGTGATCAGAGCCCAAGAAAGTAAAATCTCTCACTGTCTCCATTTCTTCCCCTTCTATTTGCCAGAAGGTGATGCGACCAAATTATCTTAGTTTTTTTAATGTTGAGCTTCAGAACATATTTTGCGCTCTACTCTTTCAACCTCATTAGGAGGTTCTTTAATTCCTCCTCACTTTCTGCCATCAAAGTTGCGTCATCTGCATATCTGAGGTTGTTGATATTTCTTCCAACAATCTTAATTGGGATTCATCCAGCCCAGCCTTCCACATGATGAATTCTGCATATAAGTTAAATAAACAGGGAGACAATATACAGCCTTGTCTTACTCCTTTCCCAATTTTAAACCAATCAGTTTTTTCATATCCAGTTCTAACTGTAGCTTCTTGTCCCACACAGAGATTTCTCAGCAGACAGATAAGGTGATCAGGCACTCCCATTTCTTTAAGAACTTGCCATACTTTGCTGTGGTTGACACAGTCAAAGGCTTTTGCATAGTCAATGAAGTAGAAGTAGATGTTTTTCTGGAACTCTCTAGCTTTCTCCATAATCCAGCGCATGTTGGCAGTTTGGTCTCTGGTTTCTCTGCCCGTTCAAAATCCAGCTTGCACTTCTGGGAGTTCTCGGTCCACATACTGCTTAAGCCTGCCTTGTAGAATTTTAAGCATAACCTTGCTAGCATGTGAAATGAGCGCAATTGTGTGATTGTGCGGTAGTTGGAGCTTGGGTTTGCTAGTAATGTGCGGAAACAAAGACCTACAGAAGGCCTTGAAACCTCTACTCCCAAGCACTGTGAAATTACTCACACACTTTCTTTACCTTAATAAATTTCAGGAGGCATTGCTCACACATTTCCACCAGAGCTAGCAACCTGCTGCCATGCTATATAAGATCTCTTAATCGAGGGGTGCTGATGACAGAAGATAGGATCTTCTGGATGTAAACATGTGTTCTACCACTAACTCCTGGCTTCTTCCACAGCTGTATATTAGAAAATCTGCTGGTGTATGTCAGATGATGTCTTAAGAACCAAATTGATCAAAACTGCATTGGTGGGATTATCTTGCAATTGGTAGGCATGTTCTGACTACCTTCAAACAAAGCTTTATCAGCTGACAAAGGTTTTCACGTATGATTCCATGGACCTAAATGGATCTCACTGTGTCTCTCCGTGCCACACACCCCTTCTTGAGGTGTATTTGTCCTTTCCTAACATCCCATCCAGCTAAAGTGATGATATTGCATATTTGATTAGCTGTTACTGGGGGCATGCAGATCAGCAGCACCTATCTGTTCCCCTTCCCCACCATCCTAGGGCATGTCATTCACCAGTTACAAATTTATCCCGATACCTGCCAAATCTATTGGCCAGATAACCAACAGGAATGGACCCAAAAATGGCTCCAAGTGGAAATAAAGCAAGGGTGATAGCCACAATGTACATCTGAGAACCTGGATCTTCCATCTCTTCATAGGTTGTTATGTTGAACAAGTCATGCAGGAGCTGAGGGAGAAGCACAATAAATGCTTGAGATTAGGACTGCTCATGTGGCATGAGATCATGTGGCAGCAGAACGTGAGAGCCTGGGACCAACTGAATGATGGCCTAGGATCTGCAGGCAATTTTGGGATGCCCTGAGAAAGTGTGTGCATGTCTCTCCCACTCACATTGAGAGCTAGGAATCATAGGGTCCAACTCCTCGGGGCTGAGGTCCCTTTCCCTCCTCCCATAGACTATCTAAGTGGGCCAGCACCCGCTCCCCAAGTTAATAGGCATTGCCATTCAAACAGTGTGTGTGCACTGCATCTTGTGATCAATTATTTGGGGTGGGACTTACCTGCCACACCATATTGTATGTCACAAAAGTTTTGTCCACACTTTCACCAGTGAAAATAGGCAAATATTTGCCTTTTTAAATATCTAGACTCAAAAGAGCAAGGAGCACTCTACATTTGTTTACTCAGCAGTAACTTGTCATATACTGGCTTCTAAAGCAGGATGCATTAGGAAATTGACTATAACTATCCTCTCTTCTTTCTTTTTGATAAACTTAAGAAGGAAATTGCTATGAGTCTCTCTCTCTCTCTCTCTCTCTCTCTCTCTCTCTCTCTCTGTGTGTGTGTGTGTGTGTGTGTGTGTGTGTGAGAGAGAGAGAGAGAGAGAGAGAGAGAGAGAGAGAGAGAGAGATTTGCAGCAGTGTCCTACCTGGTTTGGGATCTGGCTACACCAGTGCCAGCCTATGATCCCCATCAATTTATCCCAAAAGGAATGTGGTGCTCAACAGAGAAAAGGTTTCCCAGGCCTACAATAACCCCTGCTTTAAGAAACCACGTGCTACGCAGGGCTATCTTACCACAAAAGGGGTGTAGAGTAACCACATATTGTATCCATATTGTACAGTAATTAAGCAGACAGCCATTGAAATCCAAATAAGCCTCATTGGGACATCCTGCAGAAAGAAGAAGAAGAAGAAGAAGAAGAAGAAGAAGAAGAAGAAGAAGAAGAAGAAGAAGAAGAAGAAGAAGAAACATAATGAGAATGTACAGGGCAGAATACTTATATTAAATAACTCTTGATTAACTACAGTTATCACTAAAACGTTTGTAGACTGGAAGATAGAGTGAAACATTAAGACATTATTTTATAATGGCATCATTTGCATACTTTGGCTACTCCAGCTGAACATAATCATCATTGCCACACCATCTCCTGCTAGTCATGATGGTTATTATCTACTATTTTGTTTTATTTACTTATTTGTGTTTAGTACATTTAGAGACCACCTTTATCTCCCAAGGATCTGAAAGTAGTGCTGCATGGTTCTCCTCTTCATTAAATCCTCACGACAACCCTGTGAGGTAGGTTGGCCTAAGAGATGGTGGCTGGCCCTAGAATCATAGAATCATAGAATCATAGAATCATAGAATCATAGAATCATAGAATCATAGAATCATAGAATCATAGAGTTGGAAGAGACCACAAGGGCCATCGAGTCCAACCCCCTGCCAAGCAGGAAACACCATCAGAGCACTCCTGACATATGGATGTCAAGCCTCTGCTTAAAGACCTCCAAAGTAGGAGACTCCACCACACTCCTTGGCAGCAAATTCCACTGTCGAACAGCTCTTACTGTCAGGAAGTTCTTCCTAATGTTTATGTGGAATCTTCTTTCTTGTAGTTTGGATCCATTGCTCCGTGTCCGCTTCTCTGGAGCAGCAGAAAACAACCTTTCTCCCTCCTCTATGTGACATCCTTTTATATATTTGAACATGGCTATCATATCACCCCTTAACCTCCTCTTCTCCAGGCTAAACATGCCCAGCTCCCTTAGCCGTTCCTCATAAGGCATCGTTTCCAGGCCTTTGACCATTTTGGTTGCCCTCCTCTGGACACGTTCCAGTTTGTCAGTGTCCTTCTTGAACTGTGGTGCCCAGAACTGGACATAGTACTCCAGGTGAGGTCTGACCAGAGCAGAATACAGTGGCACTATTACTTCCCTTGATCTAGATGCTATACTCCTATTGATGCAGCCCAGAATTGCATTGGCTTTTTTAGCTGCCGCGTCACACTGTTGGGTCAAGGCTGAGTGGGGATTTGAACCCTCCTCTCCTAGGGTGCTACCTCAACACTCTAACCATTACGCCACAATGGCGCTACACTTTTGGAGTCAGAGAATACCAGTTTCTGGAAGCCATAGGAGGGGAGAGTGTTGCACTCAGGTCTTGCTTGGGGGCTTCTCATCAGAATCTGGTTGGTTCAGTGAGAATGGGATGCTGGCCCAGGTAGGCCAGTGGCCTGATCCAGCAGGTTCTTATTATCAGCATAACAACCATTAACTTGGGCCTTTGAACGGCTTACCATCATATTAAAATCCATAATACAACCAAGTTAAAAACAAAGAAATATACCAGTGGTATATATATATATATGGTAAGGGACACGGGTGGTGCTGTGGTCTAAAACACAGAGCCTAGGGCTTGCAGATCAGAAGGTCGGCGGTTCGAATCCCCGCAATGGGGTGAACTCCTGTTATTTGGTCCCAGCTCCTGCCAACCTAGCAGTTCGAAAGCACGTCAAAGTGCAAGTAGATAAATAGGTACCGCTCTGGGGAGAAGGTAAACGGCGTTTCTGTGTGCTGCTCTGGTTTCGCCAGAAACAGCTTAGTCATGTTGGCCACATGACCCGGAAGTGGTACGCCGGCTCCCTCAGCCAATAAAGCGAGATGAGGACCGCAACCCCAGAGTCGGTCATGACTGGACTTAATGGTCAGGGGTACCTTTACCTTTACCTTTAAGGTAAAAAGTGCTTACCAGTGGTAAACAGCACAAATGCAAGGTAAAGCATCCAAAAGTCAGAGCAAACCGAACAACTTAAAGTCAACTTAACTGCACCCTAAAACCATGATAGGGAATTGACTGTAGTTCAAATAGACAGGCTTGTTTGATTTTGAATTCAAGAGCCCGGAAGAATACAGAGATATTAACTTGCTGCCTGAAAGGGGACTCTCTGTGGGAAGGGCATTCCCCTGACAAGTTCCTTATTAAACAAAACAAAACAAAAAATGAAAAAAGGACAAAAGGACAAAAGAAAGCACCAATTATGTGTCATTGAGGCATATGATCTGCTGTCCATCCTTGATATTAGCAGATGGTCATAAACTTTTAAATATAGTAAACTGAATCCAGGTTTGGTTATACTTGCAGTCTACCCATCGGATTACTCTAAGCATGAGTAAGCCTGCAACCCAACCCTCCATGGTCCTCCGTGGTGGAGAAACAGGTGGAGCTCACATCTCCCTCCACCCCCACACCCCATAATGACTCTCTGCAAGCCTCGCCCTGCTGCTGCACAGCTTTCCGTTCCATTCACTGTGGTCAGGTGGAAGCAAAATTGATGGGATCCTTGCTTAGTATAGGTGAGGAGGGGATCAGATAGTTCAGCATCCACTGAATCCCATGCTGGCCCTACTGCTGTCGCTTGATGGCATCTGGCCTGATCTATGCCCAAATGCCAGGTTATCTCCAGGGTGGGGTAATACAGAGCAGGCTTTTTCCTTCGCCCAGCCTTCTGATCCAGCCAGCAATGATGGAGGAACTAGGCAGCTTCATCTTGCCCTACTGCTACTCTGCTTGGGTTTGGATTGCTCCGGAAGTCTGAATGCCACCTAAAGTACTGCATGCTATATCGTACAATTGGTTTTCATCCCTTTCTGAACCTTGGGAAACAATTACATAACAACATGGGTTTTCAGTTTTTATAAACTCAGTGGATTCTACAGATTCTTCAAGCTCACCTCATGACTGGTTGCTGCAATGGGTGCAATGGGTGCAATGGGTGTACTGAGTTCACTGGGTTCACTGGGTTCATTGGGTTCATTGGGTGCACTTGGTTTACTTGGTTTACTGGGTTTACTGGGTGCACTGGGTTTCCTGGGTGAACCGGGTGCAGCGGGTGCTTTGGGTGTTCTGGGTGCTTTGGATGCCACCTGCGTTTTCTTCATGGTTTCTTTTTGAGAGTCGGGGGAAATGGCTGACCTGTTAGAGAATAGGAGAGTGCTGTTGACAGAACATAAGTACAGAAGAGGATCAGACCAGCAGGTTACAATCAAGGCATGGAAGTGTGACTGCCTGTGTTTTTGCTTTATTTTGTGTCTTGCAACATGTCCCTGCTCTACAGCCTCTGAAGTTGTTCCATTTATGCATTAGGGCTAGCAGTCACTGAAAGACCTGGCCTCCTCCATGAGCTCCTTAATCCCCACCTCCTCTCTCAAAAGGTCCTCTAATCTAAGGGTTACCACCAGTGGTACAGTGGAAGGGAAATTTAGGACAATGAAGAAGCCTACATTTTTGGCCATGCCTAGGAGGGTGGTTATGGGGGTCTCCTACACTGATTTGCCACTACCCCAGTGGCCATCACCACATCTTTTTTTAGTTTAAATATTGTGGGAAGGAATTGCTTTGGTCCTTGAACACTGATTATTTGAACATTTCAACAAAGCCCGAAGCTGTAGAGAGTTCATGTGCTGCTATTGCCAGTATTCTTGATTACGTCCGTAGATTGTTTAATTAGCCAAAGGCCTGGGTGAAGAAAGGCCTTTATGCATTCTCTCCTCTACATCATTTTCTTGGATATGTATTCTCAAAGAGTTGAACCTCTCACCAAATGGGATGGCACCCTTCTTAACAGCTGCTGAAGGATCAAGGTCAGATGAATTGCCTCCTACCTCAGTTCACGTGGCAGCCAGACCTGTGGCATTCCTCCAAACCTACTTACAAGTAGCCTCTAAAGGGAGCTTTATTGTTTCTTATTTCCCACTCAACACTTGGAGAATCCTTGTGGTATTGCATAAGACCTATACTGACTGTTCCCCACTTCTGGGCAGGGTGATGGCGGTCAACCAGGTCACTACTATGTAGTTGCTTAGGTTGTGTACTCACCTGGACTAGGGTTCACAGCCACAGTGAGGTCCTGTTGGGTCTCCAGTGCCGTATCCACCAGTATCACATCAGAAACAGCTGCATCTAGGGCAACCTTATTGGTTCAGCTGCAGCTGAATGAACTGAAACATCAAGTCAAGATTCAACTTGTACCTGGTGCTTTGCACTCTTAATCCCAGACCTCTTAGCTTGAGGTTTTTCCACTAGTTGCCTTTTTCATTACTGAGGCTATGCAAAGACTCCAAACATTCTGTGGTCCTTCTTCATCTCTCTCTCTGTGTCAGCTGCTTTTCATGTTTTCCCCATGACTTCTGGGACTACACTAGTCTTTCCACACTCGTCCCACCAGCACATCCCATTTTTTTCGTGCAGCCATTTTGGGCGCTGGAATCTCACCCCGATAAAAATGGGGCCGGGATCTCGTGCAGTGCCCCAAAACATGGGTTTCTGGCTGCCATGTTGTGCTGCCAGAGTACGGCCCTGAAAAAAACATGTTTTGGGGGCTCCAAGATCTCAAACTAGTCACGCCCAAGTTTTGGGACCCAGCATGTTGGAGGGTATGCCATCCTAGAAATTTTAAATATCATAGAAAACCCCAAATTAACAAATAGCAAGTCCAAAATACCAAGCGGAAATGTGGCGGATTTCCTCTGATCGGGAGGAATCCGCTTCGTGGGAATGAGGGTCTGAACCACCACGGCGAGGCGGAGACCCACCAGAAACCACAGGCGGGAGAAGCCTGTGGACGTGGGATTCGGCTGGCAGCTTTTGCGCCTCCCATACTCGTGGGGAAACCCGGTTTCGGGGATCCGGAGTGACGTGGGGTGAGTGGCGCGGTGCTTCAAATCGACTGCTCTTTTCACGGAGTGAAGCCGCATTGCTGTTGCCGGAGAGCGCTGACTTTTTCCTGTGGACAATTGGACTTTAAACAACTACCCGTGAGTAGAACAAAAATTGGACTATGAAACATCTTAATTTGGCACCGAAGCAGGAAGGTCTAAACAGGAAGTCCGCCTTCCGCTTTTGTAAATAGATTGAAGCAAAGACACTGCAAGCTAAAGTCTGGTAAGTCGTCTGTAAAGGACTAAATCTCCATCAGTTAAAACTACCAAACCCCCCTTGGAATCAGGAGAAGAGGGGGGAAATCTTAGATTGTTTAAACCTGCAGGAGAGAGAGTAAAGAAAGATAAATTTCCACCGTCTTGAACCTGGGAACTGGGTGTCAGAGACAGACGCTTTGGGGAAGTTCATTGACTGTGAATAAAACATTTTTTGACAGATAGTTAGAAAAGAGAAACATATTGATTCCAATGTTTCCTTTTGCATTTAAAAGGAACAAAATATCTGAAAAACAAAAGGAATTTTGTTGCTGGATCTGCTTTTAAAAAGACGAATACAAACAGAAATTGTTTCCTCTAGAGGGAGCTTGTGAAACTGTTGCTGGAGTCGATCTGGGGAATTCTACAGCTGTAGAGATTAAAGATCGTGAGAACCAGACATTGACCTTGAACAAGAATGTGCCCAGAAGAAGCCTTAGTGCTTGCTTTTTGCAAGACAAGCGCTTTACTGGAACAGCTACATGAGAAGATGGATTTGATGACTGTTGCAGTTAGCAATTTTGGACAAATAGTGAATGCCTATATAGAAACCACTCAGGAACCAACCCAGGAATTTGCTTTGACAGGGCAACTTGTGCAGAAGATAAAGGAGGTTGTTGCTGAACCTCAAGTAACATAAGTTGCAGGAACATAAGTTGTTGTTTCTGATGACTGAACCTGGAGAAAGTCAGATTTGGAGAGATGGAGTACTGTTTGGTTTGGAGGTGGGAAGTTGGAGAGATCCCCCTATGCAGGGATGTTTTGACTTTTGGGATCTGGTTTTGGGCCAGGAGGAGTTTGGAGTTGTGGGGGCCTTTAACCTTGGAGGGACTTTGAAACATGCCTTCAAATATCTTTTGGATTTCAGTGCTGACTATGGAGAATGGGCTGACCTGTCGAGAAGGGATAAAGATATTGTCAAGTTGGAGTCTACCCCTCAGTGAGAAAGGAAGGAAATTAAGAATAAGATCAGCAGAAGACAAAGTAAAGTGCAGGTATAAACATGAAGAAGACCTGCAGAAGGGACATGGAAAAGACTTAAGAGCCTCGGATAGAAGGTCACCAGGTTGATGGACTAGATGGAAGGGATAGAAAGGACTGATAAAACCCGAGACCAGGAAGAAGAGACGATGGATGAAGATTGGAAGAAAGTTTAAAAATTCATTTAGAGAATTATTGTAAAATTAATGAGTGTTAGGAAAAATGTTGGAATGAAACTATTTGGCTTTAGTAGAAATGCTAAAAGGAATTATGTATAAATAAGTTTTAAGTTTTAAGCTTTAGGGCTTTTTATGGTAAGATAAGGTTAAAATAAATTAAGGTAATTTAATGACAGAATATAGTGAAAGATGGAAAGGATTTGCTGAGATAATTAATAACTAGAATACAAAAAAGGGAGGTGTGAGGAGGTCGATGAAACAAGTTAACGAAAGATAAAGATTTGGGAATATTGGATTTGTTTTTAAATTTTTGGTTTGCTTTTGTTTTTGTTTTTGATGTATTGTGTGTTTTGTTTTTTTGTTTTTTGTTGTTTTGTTTTTTTTTGTTTTTATTGACTTGTATTGTTTAATTCCTTTTTTGTCTATCTTTTTTCCTTTTCCTTTTTTCTCTCTGTAATTTTAAATTCTCAATAAATATCATTTAAAAACAAAAACAAAATACCAAGCGGAAATGAAAGGGGGGGACATAGAAACCATGCTGAATCCATGGCAGACACACTCCTCTGTCTGCTGGGGGGGAGGGGGACAAAAACAGGAAACACCAATAAATGCTCCAGAATGCAAAGTGTTCAGAAAGTGGGCAGGGTAGGTTTAAACAGCTTCCACCCAAAGCCTCTCCCCCAGAGATAATGAAGCTACACTGTCAGGATGCTGTCCACAGTTCCCGGCTGGTTGCCCAGGAAAGTATAAAGACAAGGAAACATTTCTTACCTTCCTTTTTTATTTCAATCTTCACAGAGAGAGGCTATAGAACCCAGCTTCTTGGATAATGGCGTTGTCCCGAATGAATCTCCCCCCCCCCCACCACTTCCTCATTTGTCATTCTCATCATCTCCTCTAAAGGTGCTGCTACGTGCCCTGTGTCTTTGAGCTCTTTGCTCTCCTACTTTTAAGGCTCGCCAGGTTCTGGGAGATGGAGGGTCTGGGATGCTTTCTAATGACAATGTGCCAGTTGGGTGTTGTTCCAGCTCTCCTATGATTTCACAGCTTTCCCCCTCATCTGCCTCTGAGCTGCGACCTCCCTCAAACCCCTGTTGTAAATCTATACTGTCTTCCTCTTCTTCTTCCCTGGAAGGGTCAGGATGAGGAGGTGGCCACCCCAACCTCTGTAGGGGAGTTTTGATAGAAATATTTGAGGGTGAGCAGGCAAAAAGCACTCAAACTTACAGTCGTTTTCTATTACTGGCAAGTTGAAGAATAATTGAGCCACACCCTAAATTCTTTTGAAATAAGCCAAATGGAACTCTTAGCAGTGTTGCAGGAGCCAATTGGGGGAGGAAGTTGGAAGGTTCTAGAAGAAACAGTTGACAGTTGAGAACCAAGATGATGCATAATCACTGTGTACAAAGGAGACTGGTTTAGAATCGTACTCTCACAATCATTTAATGTGGATTAATTACTGGTGTGAGAAAGCAAGAATAGGATAGTGGCAAAATGACTGTTTCTGTTTCAATGCAAGAGTAAAGGGAAGGCTTTTCAGCAATGACAGCAGGCAGGACCGTCTCAAAATATTTTGCTGCCAGAGGTGAAACAACAATTGCTTCTAACTGCTCTTCAGAGCTCTGAAGCTTTGAAATCAGGCTGATTTGCTTTAGACTGCTTAGGAAGAGAGTGGCTTCACTTTAGTAGCAGTCTGAATATGCCCAAAGCAGGCTGCTTTAGCTCCAGATTGAGACTTCATTCAAAGTGGATGTACACCCCTGGTATATATGGGCAGCCTGAGTTAAGCCAAGATTGGGGAGCCTCTTGGACCCCAACTCCCATCATATATGACCACTGGCCTTCCTGGCTTGGGATGATGGACCTTCAATCTAATAATATCTAGAAGGTCACTTGTTTCCTCATCTCTGATTTAAGGCTTCTTCAGTATGAGTTAAGCATCTCCCTCTCTCTCCTCACAGGCTTCCAATCAGACTTGCAAAGCCTCTTTCAAATTCCCAAGCTGCAATTGCAGCCATTGAGCTGCAGTCTATCCCAGGGCTGTATGTGCTTCAGACCACCCAGAATATTGTTCACACAATGTTCACAAACAGCTACTAAGACCTGGAAGGGTGGTAGCTAGTGAGGTTTAGATCTGCTGCTTTGTGGAAATCTAACTACGTTCACAGAATAGCCTGAATATGCCCGGGGGGGGGGGATTAACATTAAAATGAAGGCTGTGCCTTCAAACCAGGAGGGAAACTGCTATTATAAGTATGTCAACTGGGCTAAGACAAGTAAAGGATAGCAAGAAGGGCTCTATTGAATCATTATTAAACACAATTTAATAAATAAACTGCATGGGTTGCTTCCCAAGTTTCTACTTTTCTGTCAGTTTCATAAGGTTGGACTTCCTAAGCTTCTGGAGTGCTATGATTCTTCTAATATCCACAAAGGTCCTATTCTTGGTTTCTGGGAAATTCTTGAAGAGGAAAAAAAACAGGCCTCCACAGAAAGGCAAGAACATAAGGAAGCTGTAGGTCCCGATTTTTACCTGGAGATGAAAAGGACAGACTTGAGCATAATAGAGAATTGTATTCATCCATATTTCGCACACATATCATTCTGGGACCCTCCCCCCACCCAGGAGCTCAAAGTGCTTCTAGACTCGTAGTTCCCATCGTGGGGCACACACCCGACAGGGAGGCAACTTGAATTTTAGGGGGGGGGGCAATTTTAGAATGAATTATTATCAGTGAATAGATATTAACTATTTTAACATGTGAATATGAGTGCACTTTTAGAATAATAAGAGTAATATGTCAAGGGGGGAGCATCAGGATTTTAGAGATGCTTAGGTGGGGTACGGCCAAAAAAAGGTTGGGAACCACGTGTTCTACACGGTGCTCTGCTGACACTTCATTGAGGCTCCTTCTGATTCTCTATCCTCAGCCTGAGTTTCTGGCATAGGATAAGCTGGAGGATATTGCAGGCCCCTGCCCATGCCACCGTCCAAAATGCTGCTCCTGTCTTGCTTGGAGGACCTATCAGGACCACTGCTAAATGTGATCATCTCACCTATACCTAAGAGTGAGTACCTCCTCAAGGATGGTCTTCTCCACTACATTTAACAAACAGCCATCCCCAAACCCTTTAGCTTTGACCAGAGGAGTTTTCAGTGGTGAACTGCTGGCTACTTCTTCATGCTCTACAAAAAGAGCCCTTCTACAGGTAAGATGGGTCGTAGCAGCAGGGGTCAGCTTGCTTGCCTCACTACTGCTAGAGAGTGGGGAAACCAAGTGATGACTGTATATTGCTACTTCCTCCAACAGCAGCTGTTCTTTTGAGCTTAGGGTACATGAGCACAAGGTTTGATGATATAAGAAGTGTGTATCCTGCAACCCACTCAACTACTGGAAGTAGAGGATTGAGATGTGTGCAGTAGGCTGGAAGATTTCTTATGTAGAGTAGTAAACTCAGAGGCTTCACACATTCTACCAATCCCATCAGCCAGTGGCATAGTGTGGGGCAGGTGGTGCATGGTCCTGGAGACAAATTTCTGAAGGAGAGCAATCAGGCGCTGCCACAACAGGCTCCCACCTCAAGGCATGAGCTGCGGGGAGGCAAGCCACACCCAGGGCGGGGTTATGGGGCGCGGCGACAGCAGCGTCTTCTTCTCCTCACGGCTGGTGAAGGGATACCCCCACATGCCCCACCCCTGGGCTGACCGAGAAGGAGAGGGGAAGGGTGGTTTTAGTGAGCCCACCAAGGAGGGAGGGAGGAAGAGGAAGGGGGAAAGCAATTATGGAGCCATGTTTGTTGCCCAGAACACCTTTTTCCAAGGACAGGAGGGCAAGGCAACACAGCGGTGCTCTTGGCTTTGCATTTCTCTGCCTTATCTCTACTCCCAAGTTGGGACTACTTTGCAAGGAGTGATTGATTAGATCCCTTGATTAGATACTGGCCAGCAAAGAGACTGACCAATGCCCAGTTCAGGGAGTTGCAACACTTGCCCTGTCCTGGGCACCAGCAACCCACGCTATGCCACTGACAGAAGCTGAAGTTACATACTCCTTATTCCCTTCCATATCTGTAGTGGCCTTGAGCATATACAGTCTACAGCAGCTCTGACCCTTTGGCTAAAGCAGTTCCTGGTTAAGGCCCAGACCACCTGGCAGCAGACAAAGATGAACATATGAAACTGCTTTGTACGGAGTCAGACAACTTGTCCAACCAGTTCAGTACACTGCCTGGCAGCAGGTCCTTAGACAGAAGTCTTTTCCAGGAGATACCAGAGATCAGGTCTGGGACTTTCTGCACACAAAACTATGGCTCCTTTCCTGAAAGCAAGAGCAATTTGCTCAAGGCTAAGCAGTGGTTTTCATGGCCAACTGGGCATTTGAATATTGTTCAGATTGTTTGAACTTATTAGAAAATATGCACATCTTCAAGATACCCTTAACATTCACATTGAACAAAGCACAAGACAAGAATGCTGACAAATCCATCCATCTGAGGTTATGGCTTCATATCTTGGGTTTTACCCGAGGGCTGGGTGGGTGGATAATGGTGAGGAACAGAGATGGATGTAGCTCACTGACGAAACCTTGCTCCCTGGATCAAGCTGACTATCAATATCACTCACCGCAATTTGAAGGAACACCATCATCATAAGAAGGTGTGTGAACCACTGCACAAATCCCGCAATCACAAAGGCTGAGGCCCGTGACGACTGGAGGAACATTGCCACCACAATTACATTTGGAAGTGGACCTTGGTGGAAAGAAAGGGTTCATGACATGGATCAACATTTCACCATAGAACTCAAATATTCCTCTATCCAATTAATATCTTGCAGATCACTTAAGGGGATCATAACATAATGTGAGCAATTACCTGGCCCAATGGAGTGTGCTATGATAAATACTTGCACTAAAAATAGGCTGACATACGCCAACTCGTCGATGGTGTCCTGTTAGAGAAAGTAGGTTGCATTTCAGTTATGTACATGTGATATTGACAGGTGCCCCTTATCTAGTGCCGGGGTAATCAGTGTTGCTAGACTACAGTTCACATCATCCCTCACCACTTTCCATGTTAGTTGGGCCTGATGGGAGTTGGACTCTTAACATCAATGGGACAGCAACCACTTTGGCTAGAATTGCCGGCCAATTGAAAACAGCAGGTGAGACAGAACACCAAGATCTCCATCTCTCTGAGTTGTCTTGCAACATCCATATGACTTTCACAGATGGGAGACTATGTCCATTCTCAGCCATTCCCTTCAAGCCTTTGCACAAAATCCAAATGAATTGTATAAACCAAAATAACTTTTCTCTCAGCTGGGTGAGGACTGCAGGGCCTGCTCCCTTCCAGGGCCTTTTCCAACTGGCCCAGGGGGCGTGGCCCAGGCCCTTTCCTCCCAGCTATAAAGGGACTCCTGCTGCGGTGAGGCCTCGGACCATCGGCTGGGTGAGGACTGCAGGGCCTGCTCCCTTCCAGGGTCTTCTCCAACTGGCCCAGGGGGCGTGGCCCAGGCCCTTATTTGGAACAAACTTTTGGGGAAGCTGGGAAGTGTTCTGCAACTGCTTCCCTGTTCCAATGTGTTTTAAAATGTCCTCAAGCAGTCGGTGGCAATTTAAATTTGTATTTCTTTTTTTCCTTTTTTCTCTTGTTGGGGGTGGGTGGGTGTAATGGATATTTGGTTGGGGATTAATTTTAGTATAATTGTTCTGTTTTTGTTTTCTGTTGTTTTATTGGTTCTGTATAGTTTGTGTTTTGTTTTTAAGGGGCGGGATCAGGGCTGCCTGGGAGTGAGGCCCCAGCCAACACGATGGCTGGGGCAAGTTCCACAGGGGGGGAAGCGCTGGGACATCCGATCTCGGTGATCATGGGCAGGAGGCGGAGTTACGCTAAGACCAGACCATGTCATTACCGAGGAGGCAGGTTTAGTCGTTGTTTGAAGACTATCCCTGCCTCCAGGTCTGGCCTTGACCAGATGGATACTGGAATCAACAGGGGAAACCCACATGACCTGAAGGTGTTGCTGTGTAATGCCAGGTCAATGATGAATAAAACCACTGCCATCCACGACTTGATTGTGGATGGAGGATTTGACCTGGCTTGTGTGACAGAGACCTGGTTGAATGAGGCAGATGGGCCCGTCCTTGCTGCCGCTTGCCCACCAGGTTTCTCTTACGCACAGCAACCCAGGTCATGTGGGCGGGGAGGGGGGGTTGCAGTGATTTTTAGGAAGTCATTAGTTTGCATCAGGCGTCCTACTGGGAAGACCCAGTTTTCTGAGTGCATGTTCTGGAAGTTGGGCAATAGGGGCAGTACAGGATTCCTTTTGGTGTACCGACCTCCCCGCTGCACCAAGGATTCCCTGTCCGAGCTGCTTCAGGTCGTGGCGGATGTTCTCCTGGAGACACCTAGTTTGGTTGTCCTAGGGGATTTTAACATCCACGCCGACACGACCTTACAAGGAGCCGCTCGGGACTTCGTGGAAAGCATGGCCTCCATGGGGCTGTCCCTGAATAAGTTGGGCCCAACTCATAGTCATGGACATGCCTTAGACCTGGTATTCACCTCTAGAGACGTGGGTGATCTGACACTAAGTAAAAGTGAAACGAAAGAAGTGCCATGGTCAGATCACTTCCTGGTGCAACTGGACTTCTCCGCGACCCTTCCCCTCTGCAGGGAGGTGGGACCAATTCGGAAGGTCCGCCCCCGCCACTTAATGGATCCAAATGGTTTCCAGAGAGTGGTAGGGGATGCTTTATCCCATGTTGATGGCCTTTCAGCTGATTCCCTGGTGGCCCGCTGGAATGCGGAGTTAACCAGGGCTATCGACTGTCTGGCTCCGAAGCGCCCTCTCCGATTGCATGGAGCCCGGACAGCCCCGTGGTTTTCTTCGGAGCTGAGGGCGATGAAACAATCGCTGAGACAGCTAGAGCGTCGGTGGCAGAAAACTCACTCCGAATCTGACCGGACACAGGTTAGAGCTCAACGTCGAGCCTACCAAGTGGCGATAGCGACGGCGAAGAAGACTTTCTTCACCGCCTCTATTGCATCTGCAGAAAATAGTAGCAGGAGACTCTTTCAGTTGGTCCGCAATTTAACGGAACCACCTTTACCACCGGGGCCTTGTAAAGACCCCAAGATCTCCTGCAACGATTTTGCAAAGTTTTTTGCAGATAAAATCACTCATATTCGGAAGGAGCTAGACACCACCGTGGGAGCAGGGCCGGGGCGGGAGAGTGCTAGAGCCCTGTCTGGTCAAGTTGCATGGAATCAATTTCAATCCGTTACCCCCGAGGATGTGGACAGGCTGCTTGGACGCGTGAAACCAACCACCTGTCTCCTTGATCCTTGCCCATCCTGGCTAATAAAAGCTAGCCGGGAAGGGCTGGGCGATGGGCTCTGCGGGGTGGTGAATGCTTCCCTCTGTGAGGGAACATTCCCAGATCCGCTGAAAGAGGCGGTCATTAAACCGCTTCTTAAAAAACCATCTTTAGACCCAGCCAGTATGGCCAACTATCGCCCAGTCTCAAATCTTCCATTCTTGGGCAAGGTGATTGAGCGTGTGGTTGCTGAACAACTCCAGGCACGCCTGGAGGATGCGGACCATTTGGATCCCTTCCTTGATCGCACTGGTTGATGATCTCCGGCGAGCTAGGGACAAAGGTGAGAGTTGTTTCCTAGTTCTGCTGGATCTCTCAGCGGCCTTTGATACAATCGACCATAACATCCTTCTGGACCGTCTAGAGGGGTTGGGAGCTGGGGGCACTGTTATACAGTGGTTTCGCTCCTTCCTCCTGGGCCGTGTTCAGAAAGTGGTGGGGGGGGATGAGTGTTCAGACCCTTGGGCCCTCACTTGTGGGGTGCCTCAGGGTTCCGTCCTCTCCCCCATGCTTTTTAACATCTATATGAAGCCGCTGGGAGAGATCATCAGGGGGTTTGGACTGGGTGTCCATCGATATGCAGATGATACCCAGCTCTACCTTTCTTTCAAATCAGAACCAGTGAAGGCGGTGAAGGTCCTGTGTGAGTGCCTGGAGGCGGTTGGAGGATGGATGGCGGCTAATGGATTGAAGTTGAATCCTGACAAGACAGAAGTACTGTTTTTGGGGGACAGGGGGCGGGCTGGTGTGGAGGACTCCCTGGTTCTGAATAGGGTAACTGTGCCCCTGAAGGACCAGGTGCGTAGCCTGGGAGTCATTTTGGACTCACAGCTGTCCATGGAGGCGCAGGTCAATTCTGTATCCAGGGCAGCTGTCTACCAACTCCACCTGGTACGCAGGCTGAGACCCTACCTGCCCGCGGACTGTCTGGCCAGAGTGGTGCATGCTCTAGTTATCTCCCGCTTGGACTACTGCAATGCGCTCTACGTGGGACTACCTTTGAAGGTGACTCGGAAACTACAGCTAATCCAGAATGCGGCAGCTAGACTGGTGACTGGGAGTGGCCGCCGAGACCACATAACACCGGTCTTGAAAGACCTACATTGGCTCCCAGTACTTTTCCGAGCACAATTCAAAGTGCTGGTGTTGACCTTTAAAGCCCTAAATGGCTTTGGCCCAGTATACCTGAAGGAGCGTCTCCACCCCCATCGTCCTGCCCGGACACTGAGGTCCAGCGCCGAGGGCCTTCTGGCGGTTCCCTCATTACGAGAAGCGAAGCTACAGGGAACCAGGCAGAGGGCCTTTTCGGTGGTGGCGCCCGCCCTGTGGAATGCCCTCCCATTGGATGTCAAGGTGATGGACAACTACCTGACATTCAGAAGACATCTTAAGGCGGCCCTATTCAGGGAAGCTTTTAATGTATGATATTTTAGTGTTTTTTGGTTTCTGTGGAAGCCGCCCAGAGTGGCTGGGGAAACCCAGCCAGATTGGCGGGGTACAAATAATAAATTATTATTATTATTATTATTATTATTATTATTATTATTATTATTATTATTAAGTCTCCTTCTACAGATGTACCCATCAGCATATACAGCCAACTTCCACCTTAACTTTATTGCTATTACATAGCATGGTGTATAGGGGGAGCAAGAACGGGGCTAAATGACAGCCCATTTGGTGATTCTCAACTCTCAATTACAAACCTCCAGTTCCAGGGTCAAGGTTAACAGAACACAGACGATGCTGCACATCGCAAAGCCAATCAGAAGCAGATACCTATGTCCCTTAGAATCAGCGAGATACATCTAGAGAATATAAAGAGGAGGAAAGGAGATACAGGAAAGTACAATGCAACATAAGTTAGCTTATATTGTCTCCTGTAAAACTGGTAGAAAGCATTATTAAAGCTAATATTAGGAAGCATATGGATGAATATATCAGTGTGGCTTCTCCAAAGGCAAGTCCTGACTAACCTTTTAAGAGTTCATTGATAGTGTCAGTGTAAGCAAGCTAATGCTGTACAGTGGTACCTCTGGTTAAAAACTTAATTCGTTCTGGAGGTCCGTTCTTAACATGAGGTACCGCTTTAGCTAATGGGGCCTCCTAATGGGGCCTCCCGCTGCCGCCGCACAATTTCTGTTGTCATCCTGAAGCAAAGTTCTTAACCCGAGGTACTATTTCTGGGTTACCGGAGTGTGTAACCTGACACGTCTGTTACCTGAAGCGTCTGTAACCGGACGTACCACTGTGTAACCTAATTATGCATTTGGGGGATATTTTTCAACATAACTTCACACCCTCTGAGAACAGGATTCTGGACTAGATGGGCCTTTTTCTCTTCTAGAGTCTCCAACAAGAATCTTTCAATGTTCCTATTATGAGAGCAGATGAGGTGTGTGGTAAGTAGTGTTAGACGTGATTCTTTGGAGTATAAAATGAGAATGCCCCATGCTCCTTGGAAGAAGGGTGGGATAAAAATGCTAATAAAATTTTAAAAGCCAGTGGTGTTATGCAGTGTGGGTTGGACTCTGGTAGAAACAGACCACAAAACCAGGAGCGAGGGGCAAAACTAAAGTAGACAAAGGGAAGAGAGGAAAACCCCAAGTACTTAAAAGGACCAGTTGTATTTTATTCCTACACTTCTCAGGACAATCCTGCCTTGGAGAACGTTTTTTATGAGCAATTCTCATCAAGTGCACAAGTGATATCACTGTAGTATTTAATTTAATTTAATTTAATTTACATTATTATTCTTAATCAAAATTAAAATATCTAAATGGTGTACATTAAAAATATAAAATAATGATCAACAGAGCACAGATAAAATCAGCAAAATTTTCAAATAAAGCAGACTTTCTGAAATAATAATAAAAAGTTTTCTGTAGGCATCTAAGACAGGATAGTTGTGTTTTCGTGTTGAAGTAATACTGTATAATGTTGTTTATTGTTTGTAGTTTGTAGTGGTAGTAAATGATATCAAACTGTGCTGCTGCCATGTGTGATGTTGACTGATGATACCAGCATTCTGCTAAAAATATGTGTCCCTAAGGAATGATAGTTCTCGGTCATATCTGACTGAAGATACCCTTCACTATGGAGGAATCCACATATAAACAACAGCTATTGAAGCATGGTGTGCCTTTGAGTTTGCACATTTAGCCAACATGGTACTCCCTAAATCTTAAGGACTCCCATCAGCTCCAGCCAGCTGGATGAGGAAAAGGTGTAGAGAAAGTTCAGTAAGTCAGTAATAAATAAATTAAGTAATAAAGTTCAGTTGTTCAAAAAGTCACAGTATCTGAAGAACAACAGATTGGTTTCCCCTGTTGTATAGAATTGCAGCTTATAGGGTATATCTTTACCACAGACAATTTAAATTTAATTGGACTTTCTTAAGGGCATTTTGAGAACTTTGGTTCTTCTGCAGTAGGGGCTTCTCCTTACAGTTAGTCTAGATTTGAAATTCAATTGTCTGGATACTTTTTATCTTATTACCCCTCCACATAAATTCACTAATGGAATGAAAACAAGTGTTTCACTTAGTGAATAGGAATGTATCCTCCAAAATGAAAGAAACAAATAAGCAAAATTATTTTTGATGCAAAAACAGAATGTTCAAGCTGATTTTTTTACCCCTTTGGATAACTTCCAATGCATACTAGAATACAGGTACTGTGTGTTAATAACTGTGGCTCTCTGACAAAGAATGCTCAGAGAATGCTCATAATACTATAATTAAAAAAATGTTTATTTTTCATGGGGCTGTTGTGGACGGGGGGAGACTGTGAAACTTAAATTTATTTCCTTTGAAGAACAGTGAGTTTTAAGATTCAAAAGGAAAGAGACAAAGAAGTGGAAAAGGCTTACCGTGATCAAGAGTGCGATTAAGCCAGCAACAATTAATACTATACGAAGGTACCGGAGCATTTTTTCTTGCCCCCCTGCAGACATCCAGATTATATCTACAAAATAGTACACCTGAAATCAGAAAAAAATAATCAATAGTCTAGTCTTGGTCAACCTTTCCCTACTCCTTTCCTTTCCTTTCCCTTCCTCCCCCACAACAAACACTCTGTGAGGTGAGTGGGGCTGAGAGACTTCAGAGAAGTGTGACTAGACCAAGGTCACCCAGCAGCTGCAGGTGGAGGAGCGGAGACGCGAACCCGGTTCCCCAGATTACAAGTCTATCACTCTTAACCACTACACCACACTGGCTCTCTGCTAGGCCACCAGCCTGATCCACCATATTATTAAATTATCAGCATACCAACCATTAACTTGGGCCTTTGAACAGCTTACCACCATATTAAAATCCATAATACAACCAAGTTAAAACCAAAGAAATATACCAGTGGTATATATATGGTAAGGGACGCGGGTGGCGCTGTGGTCTAAACCATAGAGTCTAGGGCTTGCCAATCAGAAGGTTGGTGGCTCGAATTCCCACAACGGGGTGAGCTCCCGTTGTTTGGTCCCAGCTCCTGCCAACCTAGCAGTTCGAAAGCATGTCAAAGTGCAAGTAGATAAATAGGTACCGCTCCGGTGGGCAGGTAAACAATGTTTCTGAGTGCTGCTCTGGTTTCACCATAAGTGGCTTAGTCATGCTGCTCACATGACCTGACAGCTGTATGCGGACAAACTCCGGCTCCCTTGGCCAGTAAAGTGAGATGAGCACCACAACCCTATATTCGTTCGCGACTGGACTTAACTGTCAACTGTCAGACATCCAGATTATATCTAAATAACAGTCTAATATGAAATGAAGGAGCAACTGGTGGTGACTCAAGATATTGAGGAACCGAAGAATCCTGTTTAAGGTTTCCTTAGGCATCTGGTTGGCGAATGTGGGGAACAAGATGCTGGACTTTGTTGTTGTTTATTCATTTAGTCGTGTCTGACTCTTCGTGACCTCATGGACCAGAGCACGCCATGCACTCCTGTCTTCCACTGACTCCCGCAGTTTAGTCAAACTCATGCTGGTAGCTTCGAGAACACTGTCCAACCATCTTGTCCTCTGTCGTCCCCTTCTCCTTGTGCCCTCCATCTTTCCCAACATCAGGGTCTTTTCCAAGGGTCTTCTCTTCTCATGAGGTGGGCAAAGTATTGGAGCCTCAGCTTCAGGATCTGTCCTTCCAGTGAGCACTCAGGACTGATTTCCTTCAGAATGGATAGGTTTGATCTTCTTGCAGTCCATGGGACTCTCAAGAGTCTCCTCCAGCACCATAATTCAAAAGCATCAATTCTTTGGTGATCAGCCTTCTTTATGGTCCAGCTCTCACTTCCATACATCACTACTGCAGAAGGCACCAAAACATGGGCATCTACACAGTAGCTCTGAGCCCCAGTCCACGATGCAATAGTTGGCAACTGTTTGTTTTCTTCTCTGGATAAAGCTTTGTTCGCAGCTAAAGTCGATTCATATGGGGGAGGATATTGGAATATGAGTACTACGCAGCTGCAAACAAGCAGCTCGATGTTTACATCACATGATGTGTCTGACCGTGGGACAGGATGTACACGGCAGTTCACAGGATTCACAGGGATTTGTTTTCAGTGTAATATGAGACCTTCCTGTTGCTTGTGTAAAGTATCAGTCTGTTGCTTGGTGGAGTCTGAGAGAACGGACATTTTTTTTATTCTTTTGTACAGTCAGAAATAAATGAGATGTAATAGACTTTCTGACTATCTTCTTTCTCCTGATGGTATGCAAGGAAGAAGGGGGTGTGCATCTTCTACGCAGGGAGATGTCGCCTATCAAGATCTCCCTGGACTGCAGGGATGTCAGTCAGGGTAGATCACCGGCAAACAAACCCCGGGAGCCTGGGAGAGGGACCAGCCTCTCCCAAAGGGGGAAAGTTTTCCAACATCCCAATCATAGAAAGTTGGCATATACAGCTCTTGGTCTACTTAGAGCTCAGTTACTGCTTACAGTGAATGGTTGATGCTTGTAAGGGTTGAAGCTTGTCTCAGCCCCAACTGTAAATGCTAAGGAGAACTCTGGGTAAGCCGAGGTGGAGTGGCTTCTGTCTGAAGCCCAGATGAGGTCTAGGGCCACACCACTCCTACTCCTCCACACTCGGGGGGGGGGGATACCCCTGTTTGATGTAGGTCATAGGTCTTCCCCTAATGGTGGTTTCTCCTTAGAAACACTCCCAGCAGTTGGGCTGGCATGATATAATATAATATAGTTTGGTTTCACCCAATGCCTATGTCAAACCACTCACATCTGTAACCAGTAAAAGTTGTGGCCTATTTGATCCCATAAAACCATATGCTGTTGTCTTGTCTGATTAACCACCCTTAAGGAACTGCAAGGCCATGGGGTCTTGGCACACAAATAATGTAGTGCATTCAACATTTCAGAAGAAGGTAAAGGTAAAGGACCTCTGACAGTTAAGTCCAGTTGCAGACGACTCTGGGGTTCCGGTGCTCATCTCACTTTACAGGCTGAAGGAGCCGGTGTTTGTCCACAGATAGTTTTTCCGGGTCATTTGGCCAGCATCACTACTGGTGCAATGGAAACACCAAGACCAGAGAAGCACACGGAAATGCCGTTTCCCTTCCCGCCAGAGCGGTACCTATTAATCTACTTGCACTTTGGGGCATGTTCTGGAACTGCTAGGTTGACAGGAGCTGGGACCGAGCAACGGGAGCTCACCCCGTCACGGGGATTCAAACCACCAACCTTCTGATTGGCAAGTCTAAGCCCAGTGTCGATCTTTTTCCCAGGCAATGCCATATTTCCCGTAGAGTCTGACTATAACTTGTGCATGGATGGAGAACTTGTGGTTCTCCAGGTGCTATTGGACAGCAGCTCCTAGCTGTGACTGATGGGCACTGAACTCCCAACAAAACCCACAGAGTAGCTCCCTGAGTAGAAATACTTTGGCTGTGTCTAAAGACAAGCAGTGATAATTGATGCCACAGCCTTTAAACCCAATGAGGCCTCAGTTATCTGGCTCCACCTCCAAACTTCTTTTTTAAGGGGGGCAATGCTTTGCTTACCGCACCAATGCCGTCAAGCTGTGCACCACCTGTCAAGACAACTATGGTGATGACCTGCGTTCTCAGGTTTGGGGATGATAGTAGTTTAGCAACAGTCATGTTCTTTTCTGCTTTCTCAAAGACGTCCTCCTGACAGAGTTCGTTCATTTCATTCTCCACATCATCCTTGCCTCTCAGCACCTTCAGTTCTGCATGGGAGCAGAGGCAGAAAGGATTAGGATTCAGTAGAATAAGAGTCTCAGAAGAATGAGGATATTGTTAAGAAGGAAGTGGGAAAGGGGAAGTCTAGAGGGTCAAATCTCTTTAGAATGTCTGGAAGTTATTTAAAATGGTCAGCATAAATGTTCAGCTAGAATATACAACTCTGATTGGTAATAATATCTAACAGGGCCAAGGGGATGTCACTGTGGTGAATGAACGGAGTTAAGGAAGCTGTTCAAAGAAAAAAAAAGGGCTTTTTTCAGAAAATGGAAGTCACATACAAATGAAACTAAAACTTGGAGAGTGGGGGAACCCAGTAGGCAGTAGTGGGGAGGAGTCAGCAATCATTGTGCGTGTTCAGCTGCATTCAAACAGTGCTTTATTTCACTTCCTGGCATTTATTTACCTGATAATTTCCACAATTTATGTGACCCTTCCCACAACTTAAAGGTCTCTTCTGGATATCTAGCAGAAGGTTAGCATTCATTTCCATGTCAACTGCTTCCAGAAAAAAATCTGTTTGCAACTCCATCAACTTGGGGAAAAAAACAACTCTTCAGCCTGATGGGTTCTCATGGCTATGTATGTCATGCAGACACCATTTCCTTGTCCAGACTTTTTTTGCAGTGGGGTTGGGGGTGGGCAGTGACATTGCTGATTGAAGCAGTATTTTACTCAGTTCCTACTTAAATATTTCTATTGGTGTTTTAGATACATTTTATGAATTAGTTGTCCCATTGCAGCTTTATTGTATATTTTCCAAACATCCACCACCTGCTGAACAGCAAGACTATAAAAACTAAAACAAAACAACAGCCTCTAATAATAGAGGTAACGTATCACCGTCATTACTAGGAGCCATTGGAAGCCCAGTGGCCATAAACATGTGTATAATCATTTACACTAATATTTCATATGTGTGCACATTGTAATGAAATGGATGTGGTTGGTTCTAAATTAATAACATGGGAATATAAGCAATTATTTCAAAATGCTAGAATGGGGAGAGGTCATTATTCTGGCCAATGGTGGGTGATGTCTCTTCAGCCAGATGCGTTCTCATGGCTATGTATGATGCTCACAACTAGAAATCTCAATACAGTTCAGAGTATCGTACCTTCCCTTGCACTCTCTGCATTCTTCCTCTGAATGAGCAGATACCTCGGACTTTCAGGAAAGAAGCGTAGTAGTATGATCTGAAAAAATGGCATTACCCCAGAAATGCCCATCACAATCACGTAACCTGTGCAAGAAGATAGACGACAATGTGGAGAAACTGTGGCCATGCGTCTGGTCTCGTATAAGCCAAAGGGTTAATTTCTCTTAATTACCTTCTCGCATCTTAAATAATTCTTCAAAAACAATTAGCTGAGCCGCAAGGATGCCCAAAGCATAAAATAGCTGGGGCATCATGACGATAGTTGCCCTCATGCTTCCAGGGGCGATCTCTCCAAGATACAGAGGAACAACAACAGAGATTAGTCCTATTTAGTTGATAAATAAGCAGACAAATCACAATGAACATGTGATATGTGCAAAATGTATGAACAACCCTGAGGCTCCAGTAGGCCGTGCAAGTCATATCTCATGTTGCCAAGCTGTTCTTTTGTAGAATTTTGCAAAATGTCACCGACATTTCACATCTCACACCATAGATATGGCAACACCATCCACTTGTAGCTCTGAACCAAACCGGCCCCCACAAGGGCGTACGGACTGGTGCTCTCAGTAGCTGCCTCTCAACTTGGGAATGTTCTTTTGTTGGAACTTGCCCAGAGCCTGTATATCTCTGAGAAATGGCATTAAATCATTTAATTCAAACTAATAGTGTTGGCCACTATTAAGGTAGCAGGACAAGCCAAACTGATAGTAGTGGACTACAAGTCATGTACAATTCTCTGTCTAGTTGCCATGGAATAGCTATTGGCTGTGATGGATGGAAACTATGGTCAAACAACCTCCATGGTGGTGTATTTGTTGGTACAATAATTAGTATACCAATTAACCCAAGGCCTTGGGACATCCCATACTTATATTTAAATAATAATAATTCTGCACAGTGATTCCTCTTTTCGTATTTTACAAAAATCCATTTTCCAACTCACAGTCCTATAGAGTTTCAAGGCCACCTCTATCAGCTTTTTCATCCTTGGTGGCCTATCTGAGCCACAACACTGGTTTCCAAAGTCAATTAGGGAGATGTTTGTGAAAATGAGACACACTGATGCTGCTTTACTTGGTTCTTTAGCAGCCCACCCTCCCTCTGTTGTGGAAACAAACTATTGCTCAGTGTCTCTGCTAGGCTCAAACTAACAACATGAATTCTATGCCAAACTACTAATCCTGGGACCTTGACTCACCTGTGCATATCCCGGTGTAGAAACGTACAGCAATTGTGAATTCATGGATGTCTACGGTATCACCAACAGCCAATAGGACAGGAGGGATCAGACTCAAAAAGGTCGTTATCTTCATAGCTCCCCTCCTGAAAAGACAGTGAAAGGGTCAGTGAGGTGGGAAGATGCCAATATATGATACCATCAAAGCAGCAAAGGGGGGAGAGGAGCTATAGGATTAGAGGAATTTCCTAATCCAATAATAATAATAATAATAATAATAATAATAATAATAATAATAATAATAATTTATTATTTGTACCCCGCCCACTCTGGGCGGCTTCCATAGAAACCAAAAATACACTAAAATATCACAGATTAAAAACTTCCCTGAACAGGGCTGCCTTAAGATGTCTTCTGAATGTCAGGTAGTTGTTTATCTCTTTGACATCTGATGGGAGGGCGTTCCACAGGGCGGGCACCACTACCGAGAAGGCCCTCTGCCTAGTTCCTTGTAGCTTTGCTTCTCGCAATGAGGGAACTGCCAGAAGGCCCTTGGGTTTGCTTGTAATGGGAGGAAACAAGGACCCATGGAAGGCCCTGAAACTTCTATACCCAAGCACTGTGAAATTACTCACACACTTTCTTTATCTTAATAAATATCAGGAGGCATTGCTCATATATTTCCACTAGAGCTAGAAACCTTCTGCTGTGGTAGATAAAATCTCTTAATTGAGGGATGATGATGAGAGAAAATGGGATCTTCTGAATGTAAACATGTGTTCTACCACTAACTTCTGGGTTCTTCCACAGCTGTATATTAGAAAATTTGCTGGTGCATGTTTGATCAAAACAGCATTGGTGGGATTATCTTGCAATTGGTAGGCATGTTCTGACCACCTTCAAACAAAGCTTTATCAGATAACAAAAGGTTTTCAGGTATGATTCCATGGACCTAAATGGATCTCACTGTGTCTCTCCCTGCCACTCCCTCTCCTTGTCGTTCAGCAGTCACAAATTCATCTCAATACCTGCCAAATCTATTGGCCAGAAAACCAATAGGAATGGTCCCAAAAATGGCTCCAAGTGGAAATAAAGCAATGGTGATAGCCACAATATACATCTGAGAACCTGGATCTTCCATCTCTTCAAAGGTTGTTATGTTGAACAAGTCATGTAGGAGCTGAGGGAGAAGCACAATAAATGCTTGAGATTAGGACTGCTCATGTGGCATGGCATTGTGTGGCAGCAGAATGCGAGAGCCTGGGACCAACTGAATGATGGCCAAGGATCTGCAGGCAATTCTGGGATGCCCAGAGAAAGTATGTGCATGTCTCTCCCACTCACATTCAGAACTGGGAGGCATGGGGCCAACTCCTTGGAGCTGAGGTCCCTTTCCCTCCTCCCATAGACTATTTTAGGTGGTCAGAACCCCCTCCCCAAGTTAATAGCCATTGCCATTCAAACAGTATGTGTGCACTGCATCTTGTGATCAATTATGTGGGGTGGGACTTACCTGCCACGCCGTATTGTATTCAAGTTGACACCCCTGCTAGGAAATATCACAAAAGTTTTGTCCACACTTTCACAAGTGAAAATAGGAAAATATGTCCCTTTTTTAAATATCTAGACTCAAAGAGAAAGGAGCACTCTCCTTTTTGCCTTCTATATTCTACTTTTATTTACTGAGCAGTAGCTTGTCATATACTGGCTTTTAAAACAGGATACATTGGGAAATTGACTATGACTATCCCCTCTCTTTTCTTTTTGGAAAACTTAAGAAGGAAGCTTGTATGAGTCTCTCTCTCTCTCTCTCTCTCTCTCTCTCTCTCTCTCTCTCTCTCTCTCTCTCTCTGTGTGTGTGTGTGTGTGTGTGTGTGTGTGTGTGAGAGAGAGAGAGAGAGAGAGAGAGAGAGAGAGAGAGAGAGATTTGCAGCAGTGCCCTACCTACTTTGGGATCTGGCTACATCTGTGCCAGCCTATGTTCCCTGTCAATGTATCCCAGAAGAAATGTGATGCTTCTTAAACCCTTGCTTTAAGAAGCCACGTGAAACACAGGGCTATCTTACCACAAAAGGGGTGTAGAGTAACCACATATTGTATCCATATTGTACACTAATTAAGCAGGCAGCCATTGAAATCCAAATAAGCCTCATTGGGACATCCTGCAGGAAGAAGAAGAAGAAGAAGAAGAAGAAGAAGAAGAAGAAGAAGAAGAAGAAGAAGAAGAAGAAGAAGAAGAAGAAGAAGAAGAAGAAGATACGTGATGAGAATGTACAGGGCAGAATACTTATATTAAGTAACCATTGATTAACTACAGTTATCACTAAAACATTTGTAGACTGAAAGATAGAGTGAAACATTAAGACATTATTTTATAATGGCAACATTTGTATACTTTGGCTACTCCAGCTGAACATGATCATCATTGCCACACCATCTCCTGCTAGTCATGATGGTTATTATCTTCTATTTTATTTTATTTTATTTATTTGTGTTTATTACATTTAGAGACCACCTTTATCTCTCAAGGATCGTTTAAATATAGTAAACTGAATCAAAGTTTGGTTATACTTGCAGTCTACCCATCGGATTACTCTAAGCATGAGGAAGGCTACAGCCCAACCTTGCAAGGTCCTCCATGGTGGAGAAACAGATGGAGCTCACATCTCCCTCCACCCCCATACCACAGAATGACTCTCTGGAAGCCTTGCCCTGCTGCTGCACAGCTTTCCGTTCCATTCACTGTGGTCAGGTGGAAGCAAAATTGGTGGGATCCTTGCTGAGTGTAGGTGAGGAGGGGAATGAGGTGGTTCAGCATGCACTGAATCCCATGCTGGCACTACTGTTGTTGCTTCAGGGCATCTGTCCTCATCTATGCCCAAATGCCAAGTTATCTCCAGGGTGGGCAGTGCCAGATTTATGTATAAGCTAAACAAGCTATAGCTTAGGGCCCCACTCTTTTGGCCCCCCCGCAAAAAAAAAATGTAAAGGGAAAAACAACTGGATGTACATTTCCAAAATATAAGGGGGGGGGGACAAATAAAACAAAACCTACATACAGCAACAGTGTTTTGTGTTGTGTAAGCTCCTATGATGTAAGCAATGAGCCCCGCCTGCTAGCCTGCTCCCTAAAATATCACCAGTTTGCTCATGTCTATATATAGGGTGCCTACATTCTGCAGGGACTGGTCGCATGACAACAGGTAGTATGCAGCTGCAGACTGCAGTGCAGCACAGTTGAATGTAGATCAAGCTGTTGTACCTGTTATCTAATATTAAAGAGTGCTTGTAGACTGGCAGCATAGACTAAGGGTATGAGTCTTATGCCTACTGATTGATTTCATGTAATACATTATTTATTTATTTTGATCCCATTATAAAATTACTTTAGAAAAATATTCATCTTTATTATTTAGTAGGCCTATATTATTATTTACTAGTACAGTTCCCCAGGGACGCGGGTGGCGCTGTGGGTAAAACCTCAGCGCCTAGGACTTGCCGATTGTATGGTCGGCGGTTCGAATCCCCGCGGCGGGGTGAGCTCCCGTCTTTCGGTCCCAGCTCCTGCCCACCTAGCAGTTTGAAAGCACCCTTAAGTGCAAGTAGATAAATAGGTACCGCTTTATAGCGGGAAGGTAAACGGTGTTTCCGTGTGCTGCGCTGGTGCTGGCTCGCCAGAGCAGCTTCATCACGCTGGCCACGTGACCCGGAAGTGTCTTCGGACGGCACCGGCTCCCGGTCTCTTAAGCGAGATGAGCACGCAACCCTAGAGTCGGACACGACTGGCCCATACGGGCAGGGGTACCTTTACCTTTACCTAGTACAGTTCCCTATTACCCTCACTTACTACTATAATACTATATATAAATATTATATTTCTGCTTAATTGTATTTCAGTTCAACAATTACTTGGATAAAATACATATTTTGTTATGTGCAAATGGCTTTAGATACCTATTAGGTCCATAAATTACCATATAGCATATATTCAACACAAAAAACAGTCGCAGTTTGTTGTTGACAAAGGACAGCTGGACATATAAAGGGCCCCATTACCTTCAGTAGCTTAGGGCCTCACTGAATCTAAACCCGGCCCTGAGGGTGGGGTAACGCAGAGCAGGCTTTTTCCTTCCCCCAGCCTTCTGATCCAGCCAGCATTGATGGAGGAACTAGGCAGCTTCATCTTGCCCTACTGCTATTCTGCTTGGTTTTGGATTGCTCCAGAAGTCTGAACGCCACACAAAGTACTGTATGCTATATTGTACAATTGGTTTACATCCCTGTCTGAACCTTGGGAAACAATTACATAACAACATGGGTTTTCAGTTTTTATAAATTCAGTGGATTCCACAGATTCTTCAAGCTCACCTCACGACTGGTTGGTGCAATGGGTGCAATGGGTGCACTGAGTTCACTGAGTTCACTGGGTTCTTTGGATTCATTGGGTTCACTAGGTTCACTGGGTTCATTGGGTGCTCTGTGTGTTTTGTGTGCTTTGTGTTCTCTGTGTGTTTTGGGCTTTCTTGACGCTTTGGATGCCTCCTGCTTTTTCTTCATGGTTTCTTTTTTAGAGTCGGGGGAAATGGCTGACCTGTCAGAGAATAAGAGAGTGCTGTTGACAGAACATAAGTAACTATTTCAACTTACTTAAGAAGTACAGCATTGCAATTCCAGTAGCAGCCTGCGAGATATCTGCACAAAGGTTACAATCAAGGCATGGAAGTGTAAGACCAGCTCTGTTTTTGTTTGTGTCTTGCAAAATTTCCCTGCTCTAAAGTTTTTCCATTTATGCATTAAGGCTAGCAGTCACTGATAGACCTGGTCTCTTCCATGAGCTTCCTAATCCCCAGACCCCCCCTCTCTCAATGATATAGTGGAAGGGAAGTGGAGAAGCCTACATTTTTGGACATGCCTAGGAGGGTGGTTATGGGGGTCTCCCACACTGATTTGCCACTACCGCAGAGGCCACCACCACATCTTTTGTTAGTTGAAATATTGTGGGAATGAATTGCTTTGGTCCTTGATTATTTGAACATTTCAACAAAGCCCGAAGCTGTAGAAAGTTCATGTTCTGCTATTGGCAGTGTTCTTGATTACGTCCGTAGATTGTTTAATTAGCCAAAGGCCTGGGTGAAGAAAGGCCTTTATGCATTCTCCCCTCTACATAATTTTCTTCATATCTTGGATATGTATTCTCAAAGAGTTGAACATCTCACGAAATGGGATGGCACCCTCCTTAACAGCTGGAATCTATTTTGGGACCTAAGAAGTTGGAGGGTATGCCATCCTAGAAATCTTAAATATCCTAGAAAACCCCAAATTAACAAATGGCAAATCCAAAATACCAAGCAGAAATGAAAAGTGGGGGGGACATAGAAACCATGCTCAATTCATGACAGACACATTCTTCTGCCTACTGGGGGTGGAGGGAGGGGAATACCAATAAATGTTCCAGAATGCAAAGTGTTCAGAAAGTGGGAAGGGTAGGTTTAAATAGCTTCCACCCAAAACCTCTCCCCCATGTATAATGAAGCTACATTGTCAGGATGCTGTCTGCAGCTCAAGGCTGGTGGCCCAGCAAAGCATAAAGACAAGGAAAAGTTTCTTACCGTCCTTTTTTATTTCAATCTTTACAGAGAGAGGCTGTAAAAGCATCTTGGTTAATGGCGTTGAACCCCTCTATCCCACTTCCTCATTCATCACTTCTACAGGTGCGGCTACATGATCTCTGTCTTTGAGCTCTTTGCTCTCCTACTTTTAAGGCTCGCCAGGTTCTGGGAGATGGAGGGTCTGGAATGCTTTCTAATGACAATGTGCCAGTTGGGTGTTGTTCCAGCTCTCCTATGATTTCACAGCTTTCCCCCTCATCTGCCTCTGAGCTGCGACCTCCCTCAAACCCCTGTTGTAAATCTGTACTGTCTTCCCGTTCCTCCTACCTGAAACGGTCAGGAGAAGGAGGCGGTCTCCACCATTCCTCCTCTGCCCAGTCGCTGACATACACACAGTCTGGTCATATCCTACATCCAGACCTCTTGGGACAGGCTTCAAAATATGAAGACCCACAGAAATGGGTAGAGTGAAATCTGTCTGGTGGTAGTCACCCCAACCTCTGCAGGGGAGTTTTGATAGAAATATTTGAGAGCGAGCAGGCAAAAAACACTCAAACTTACTGTTGTTTTCTATTACCAGCAAGTTGAAGAATAATTGAGCCACACCCTAAATTCTTTTGAAATAAGCCAAATGGAACTCTTAGCAGTGCTGCAGGAGCCAATTGGGGGAGGATGTTGGAAGGTTCTAGAAGAAACTGTTGACAGTTGAGAACCAAGATGATGCATAATCACTGTGTACAAAGGAGACTGGTTTAGAATCGTACTCTCACTATCATTTAATGTGGATTAATTACTGGTGTGACAAAGCAAGAATAGCATAGTGGCAAAATGAGTGAGTGATGGATAAGGAAGGCACCCATTCAGATCTCATCGAGCTATACCTGAATAATACTAGGTGGCCTTAATGTTCACTCAGCCTCCCCACCCTGACCTCTGCCTTAACTCGTTCATGGGGATAATAATGACTGATCTTCCAGTGTCATCGTTAGACTCGCAGTATAATCTCAGGAACACACCTGGAAGTGCTGTATTCAAATACTATATCTCATGGACCATTGAAAATTTCACATTTAAAGCTATGGAGCTCCTATGAGAATAGTTCAGTTCTTATGCTGGGATGGATTTCTTTGAAATACTAATTGAAAATCTGTATTGATAGGATTGCCTATTGCAAGGCATTATTCCTGCATTTTGATTGAGAAGAAGGGGATCTGGGCAGAGAAGTATCAGTATTTGCTTATTCAATAAATGGAAGCCATATTGGCACAAATACACCTGACTTTTCTAAGTCATCTTTTGTGTTTTGTTCTCTATGCTTGTGCCCATGTTACTCCACTAAATAAAAGTTATTTGTCAAGCTCTTTCGATCCATCACTGGATCCCTCAATCCACCCTTTTTTGATTCATCCCCTTTTGTATCATCCCAGTATTTAGAAATGCCCACCTTAATTCTTCTTATAATATTTTGATCAAGTCCTTATGCTTCAAATTCTCATTAACAACAGAGAACAATGATAACAACACCAGTTCCTGTATGCATATTATGTCCTGAGCTGTGATTTCCCCCTCATTTTGCATTCCTTTCAGTATTTCGAGGGCAATATATGGTTTAGCTAGGGGGACGCAGGTTTAGCTAGGTTTAGCGAGGGGGATGCGGGTGGCGCTGTGGGTTAAACCACAGAGCCTAGGACTTGTAGATCAGAAGGTAGGTGGTTCGAATCCTCATGACGGGGTGAGCTCCCGTTGCTCGGTCCCTCCTCCTGCCAACCTAGCAGTTCAAAAGCACGTCAAAGTGCAAGTAGATAAATAGGTACCGCTCCGGCGGGAAGGTAAATGGCATTTCCATGCACTGCTCTAGTTCGCCAGAAGCGGCTTAGTCATGCTGGTCACATGACCCGGAAGCTGTACACCGGCTCCCTCAGCCAATAAAGCGAGATGAGCACCACAACCCCAGAGTCGGTCACGACTGGACCTAATGTTCGAGGTCCCTTTACCTATATGGTTTAGCTAGAGTCCATCAATGGTTTTAAAATGTTCTCAACATTTCAGCAGTTGTGGTATGTGCGAATTGCTGCATGTGCATGGCACAATGTTTCAGTGTTCATGTGTATCTCTGTACAGCCATGCTCATGGGGGACTTCCATGTCTGACTTCTAGATACGCTTGGGAAGCAGTTAAACCTGAAAGAATGATGACACCAACACACATTTAAGAAATCATTTCTGACAGGGAGAATGATTTACCAGGGATAAGTAACAAAATGATAGATCTGGTAGATTGGGAGAGCTAGGGATTTATGGGGCCAGCAACTAGACATTTATAAATTCAAAGGGGAAAGAACTTCCTGCTCATTCTATGTTCTGAACTTCCAGTTATTCATTGCACCAAGAATCTCCTCAAGTAGTCAGCACTGATAAGCTTTGGGACTTAGGTAGCATGGAACAGATCTATACCCTCCATGTCCCAATTTTACAGGGACAGTCCCAGAATTACAGAAGTCATCCCAGTTTTTCGTTTGATCCTGGAATGTCCTAGTTTTCTTCTTTCTTTCCCTCCATGTCTCATAGAACAATTAAAAGTGGTGTGTGTGTGTGTGTGTGTGTGTGTGTGTGTGTGTGTGTGTAGGTGTAGGTGTGAAAACGGAGTCCTGTTTATACTGAAACTAAAATACCTGCACTAAATGAAGGAAATGGTGAAGCTGGCATATGAAACCCTCCCTATAATTTTGAAGGAAAAGGTCACCAGTCCACTTAAAATTCTTTAATTACAATGCTTCAACAGCCAGCGATTTCTTAGGAATTGTTGGTGGGTGTCATGAGAGGAAAAGGTGTTGCAGTGCAAATCTGCTGTCTCACTAGTACCATTAACTACTCATGAGTCAGGTTGAAGAGAGAATCCAGAAAGTTTATTTACTGCAGTAAAGTGTTTCAGTGGGATCACTCCACAAAGGCTAGAACCCCCATTCGGAGGTCAGGGATGGGGGTTATTTATAAGCTTTTGCCACAAAACATCACAATTTTCTCCAATCATATGCTTTCTCATTAGGTAAAGATAAAGGGACCCCTCACCATTAGGTCCAGTTGTGGCCAACTCTGGGGTTGCAGCGCTCATCTCGCTTTACTGGCCGAGGGAGCCGGTGTACAGCTTCTGGGTCATGTGGCCAGCATGACTAAGCCGCTTCTGGCGAACCAGAGCAGCACATGGAAATGCCGTTTACCTTCCTGCCGGAGTGGTACCTATTTATCTACTTGCACTTTGACGTGCTTTCGAACTGCTAGGTGGCAGGAGCAGGGACCGAGCAATGGGAGCTCACCCCATTGCGAGGATTCGAACTGCCGACCTTCTGATCGGCAAGTCCTAGGTTCTGTGGTTTAACCCACAGCGCCACCCGATTACCTCATTCAAAAAAAAAGCATACAAGCTGTTGTTAGCCAGAACTTATTTAGTTACATTTCATTTTAGTGTGCCTGTGCTTCTAACATAAGCATATTCGTAGCTCAGCATCTACTGTGCACAAGCATAACTTAGATACATTTTGTAGCAAAAGCTATTGTGCATCTATTGCGCTTTGTATTGTGTATGCTGTGAACCTGCATGTATTGTGATTTTCACTTCTCTCTTTTATGGGGGGGGCTGCTTGCAAAGTAAGAAGCTTTCTCAGCAGTTTCTTAGCAGTTTCTTAAAGCAATAGGCTCCTATAAGTTCCTTTTAATTGCAATATCACATTTTGGGGGGGCACAAAGTCCATGCCTTATGTTTTGAAAGATGTCCTCCAATTTCTCCAGAATGTTATTTTTTCTTCCATTCTCATGGCACTTAAGCATTTATCCAGAATTTTTGTGGGTGTTTGGTTTTCTTTTCTTTCTTTTTTAGCATACCTTATTGTTGCTGTTCAACCCAAGCTTTCTGATGTGAGAAGACAACGTGGCAGTTACCTCATGATGTCTTCCCCTGGGAGTTAATTCAAGCATGGGCAAACTGGGAAGGCTACATGGTGCAAACCACTGGTGATATATTTTGTAGAATGAAAGAGCACTTGCAAATGTATTTAGCCATTTCAAAGGTAAGGAAACTGTAGGAACATCTCTCCGAGAATTTCACCCAAATGTTCCCTTCCTGTTGACAAAATCTGATGGTGGATACGTGTGCCTATATTGTGCTACGTGAAAGATAAATGAATGTTTCTGCATCGGTAGATGATAAAACAGAACACAGAATTGTGTAAAGTAAACCGGTAGCAGAATAACAGGAAATGTCAGGTGAAAGTGTGAAAGAATAGTGGTTCGGACTGAAGCATATGCATAAATCCCTAGTGAGAGCCAGTGTGGTGTAGTGGTTAAGTGCGATAGACTCCTAATCTGGGGAACCGGGTTCGCTTCTTCGCTCCTCCACATGCAGCTGCTGGGTGACCTTGGGCTAGTCACACTTCTCTGAAGTCTCTCAGCCCCACTCACCTCACAGAGTGTTTGTTGTGGGGGAGGAAGGGAAAGGAGAATGTTAGCCGCTTTGAGACTCCTTCGGATAGTGATAAAGTGGGATATCAAATCCAAACTCTTCTTCTTCTTAGTGTGAGGAGAGAAAATGATCCATTTTCCTCCAAAAGAGCCCAAAGAATCTGGGGAACTGTGGTTTCTTAAGGGTGCTGGAAATTAGACATGTGGGGTAAACCACAGCTCCACAGCTTTTTTTTTTGGGGGGGTGACTATGAATGTTCTTCCCTCCAGTCCAGATAATGATGGACTCAGTCTACCACTTAGAGAAGCCAGGGACATGTAAGTTGAATCACAACAGTAATGGGGGGTCCTATAGGCCTGGGGAAGAGCTATGTTAATACAGAACAGCCCAAAATAAACCAGTAATACCAAAGGAGGAGAGGAAAGAGCTGGGAAACTCTTTTTTTTCTTTCTTCATTTTATCTACAACCATTGGAATCATAACACCAGAAGCCAGAAGATCTGAACAGAACCATCCTATTAGTGCCTACAAAACAACAACAATTGACTTTTTTTCTGATTCAGCAGGAAACAGAATTCTAGTTCTATCGCCCCAGCAACTGTTCCAAGTTAAATTATTGTTAGAATACAACCATAGAGCAGTCTCCTTTGTCAGGAGAAAGCTTAGGTCATCTCAGCTCCCAACTGTCAACAGCTTATTGGAACCTTCTGACATCCATCCCCCTGATTGGATCTCGCAACACCAATAGAGTTCTGAGTGCTTAAAAAAAAAAATTAAAATAGGAATTGACTCTGTTCCTCCCTCCTCACCAGTCTGGGACCACTGTGGTAAGAAGCATTTGTTTTGTCTGTTTCTTCTCCACATATTGGGCAGCAGGGGGTGGCAACATTTGTGCACCTAATTCCACTAACCCAACCATTGGTATGGTGGCCTTGCGGGCCTGCAGAACCCTGCCTGGTGTGATCCAGCATGGAGTGTCTACATGTGGGCGTCTCATGGCCATTGAGGAGCCAGTTGGTCCTCCATGCTAGCTAGGAGGTCAGATTCTAGGTGTGCCTGCTGAATTGGCCTATTGCAGGCAGGCCTGGGGGGTGGACTCTTCCTGGGACCAACTGAGGTCAGCAGGTTTCACTTGGGTTCACTTGTCCAGTATTTAAAATGGCCTACCCTTGCTCCTGCACACAGTTTCCTTGTCGGATCTCTCACTCACTCACTCACTCACACACACACACACACACTATGTTGTTGTCATTATTGTGGTGCATTTGACCTTGTTGTGGACATTGTTGACCGCCATATTTAGGGCTGGGCAGGAATCTCCCCTTGGACCAATCAGCCTTGTCTAGTGGGTTTTACCTACCTCATAGCAATCATCAAAACTTTAGTGGTTTAAGCATTGGGTAAGCCTTAGTCATGGTTGATGGGAGGCTGTATCTTCTGCCTGTCCCTGCAAAGGGTAAGGGGTATCCTGATAAATGGAACCAGGAAGAACTGCTTCTATACAGACACCCAGGTGAGGCAATCCTCAACATGGTGATCCAACGGGGATGTTCCTACTTGATATAAGTCATAGGACATCACCACTTTAGGGTTGACTCCAATAATCAACACATCCAGCAGGTAGGCTGGATGAAAATGGTTATATCCAATTCCCATGCCAAACCTCTTACATCAATAATCAATAAAGCTGTGGCCTTATTTGACCCAAGGAAGTGGTTGTCTTGCTTTCTGCACATAGCAGGCAGTGTGGGTTGGTGATGCTTGTGCATACACATTTGTGGATTCTTGCTTGTTTGTCCTTGAATCCTTCCATGGTGAATACTCTGCATTGGGTGGGGAGACTGCCCATAGAGAGATTCCATCTGTATCTTGTTGTTTATACAATCAATGACATGGGCAGGTCTTGTACTTTCTCCAGCTTCTGTCTGAGATCATGTCAATACAGTCGTACCTTGGTTTTCAAAGGAATGTTTTGGAAGTTGAACAGACTTCTGTTCAACTTCCAAGGTACAACTGTATATGTTGAAGGAGCCAAATGTTCAAGGACTAAAGAAGTTCTCTCCCATGGTCAATGCAAGTGATTTGATGATGACCAGTATAGTGGTAAATTTTGAAGCGCAGATGCTCATCATGGCAGATCCATACTCATGTCCCCAAGGAGACTCCAAAAATGCAGCTTAGCAGTACTCAATTTATTAAGAGTTGTGTGATAGCACTCCAATGGATATTCAGCTTCTACAACTCACTGAGCTCATTCAAAATACATTCAACCACAAAAAGTGCAAATTTTAGTTTTTCATTATAAATGTAAACAAGCTTGCAAAGAAGTGTTAAAATGTAGAGTGCTATCTGATGACGAAACTTATCAAAGTACTCTGCATCCACTTGATTATTTTCATTTTCATTTTCTTTTTTTAAATGACTTTTTATTCAAAATTAAAACAAAACATATTATCCAGACATATCATCCATATCCCCCTCCCATTTTTCTCTAAAAATGCTGTTTTCTGCATGTTACACTGTTGTATAAATCCTCAAACTATTTAGCTGATTATTATCAATAAAAAGTTTGTGAATGTTTATTCAAAGCCAGCCAAGGAGTCCAGTTCGCTTTGTTGTGTCTTCAAATACTTTGTAAAGTGTTCCCATTCATCTTTAAAGTCACAGTTATCCTTGTCCCATAGCTTGTATGTCAGTTTTGCCAGTTCTGCATAATCCATCAATTTTTCTTGCCATTATTCTTTAGTTGGGGTTTCTTCAGTCTTCCATCCTTGTGCTATTAAAACTTTTGCGGCGGTTGTCGCATACATGAAGATGTTTTCAGCTTTTTTGGCAAATCTTTCCCTACAATCCCTGATAAAAATGCTTCAGGTTTTTTAACAAAAGTTAAATGGAACATTTTCTTCAATTTGTTGTATATCATTTCAAAAAAAAAATTTAATTACCTTACAACCCCACCACATATGATAAAATGTCCCCTCCTTTTCTTTACACTTCCAACATATATTTGAACTAGTTTTGTCCATTTTCCCTAACTGCACTGGTGTTGTGTACCATCTGTACACCCTCTTCATGTAATTCTCCTTCAATAGGGAACAATCTGTAAATTTTAAGTCAGTTTTCCATAATTTTCCCCATTATTATTTTCTGTATACCGATTTTCTCTAAGATCACAAACTTCACCTCATTCACTTGACAAAGCAAGGAGGTTTCATCAGTTATCCTGGTGCATTTGCCAGATGACACAAACACTTCTGCTCTGAAGAAGTCCCAGAGCTGCAATCCCCTGTCCTCCTCCTCCATTACACCACAGGTGATGACCCTTAGGTTAGGTTAGGTTGTTGTTGTTTTGTTGCTTTTAATGATTTGGGCTCAAAGGAAGAACTTCAAGTTATCACTCTGGAGCTAGGTGCTGGGAAATAGGGTAAGTCCAATAGGGTAACTTTCTTATTCCCCAACAGGTGAGTGTGTTTTCTGACTCTTACACAAGAAAACACGAACCAAGGAGATGAGAAAGCCGGTGCAGAAATGGAGAGAGAGGTGAACTCAGAGAGTTTTGTCCAATCCACTTTTCAAGAAGCCAGGAATAGCAAGAAGAATGTAGGCAACGCAGCAACCAAAAAACGGGTGAGTGAGAGTGGAGTGCTTCGTCCAATCCACTCCCTACAAACCATGAATAAAAAGGATACAACTGATCCATCAGTCACTAAAGGAGCAATCTTATGCACAATGAGCAAGTTGATTTAAGTTAAGCGAGCATAAATTTACATCAGAACCAGACTCCATTAATCAGTGGGGCTAGTGCCGCTCTGCTTAAGCCTGGCAGAGGTAAAACAAAACTTTAAAATAGTGTTCTATGCTGTGTTCCCAGCTCACATGACCAAGCTTAACATGCTTAAGATCAAACCCAAATCCATTCTGATTCCACCTCCCCCACCCCCACCCCCAGAATACCATTTTTGAGGACTTACTCCAGCATCAGTTCAGCCAGCTACAGTTCAACACACCTGCCTCATGCAGTCATATGCCTATGACAGTTGAACACTGACAGGGGGTTGGACAAGATTATCTTCAAGATCCCTTCCAATTCTATCCTTCTATGTAGGTGCTTTTGATTACCAGTTGAGCATTTTTAATGGACTCCATATATCTATTCCATATCTATTCCGCATGGACTCTATATATCTATTCCAAAGAATAGGCACCTCTGGACATTAGGTCGACTCCTCTGTCATAGAAATTCATAGATCTTCAAGATAGGGGTGTAGCTTGAATTAATCACAATAAAGGATACCATCGGAAATCTGTATTGCATAGGTTGTCAGCATCGCCCTAGAGCCAGTGCACCAACTGGACTCATGCACCTCAACCCCGACTGGGCTAGGCGAGCTGGGAAGCACCGCCAGAGACCTCCTTCTCACAGGAAACGGTCACAGTGCTGTGGACTCACAGCTCAGAGCTGAGAGCACCGGATTCACTGTCTCAATAATACAGTCGTTGCGCAGCAGAGTTTTGCAGAGTCTTGCAGAGTATAAACCACTCGGAGAGCAGCTCTGTAGAGTATCTTCCTTTTATTCTATAACTACAACTATGATACAAAACTATATACAGAGCTGAATATTCTAAGCATAAATCAATGCTACACTGAGAGTCTGCAGCTGCTCTTAGCAGCAATCTTATCTCTAGGATCTCTAACACTCTCACTCTCTCCGATACACTGACTGACTGACTCTCTCTCACACACACAGATATGTTACTGGGCAGAATAAGTAGATAGGCAGGACACGCCTCCTCTTCTCTGTGTAGAGTCAGCAGAGACCATCAGGAGATGGTCAGGAGATTCTTGGGTATGGGAGGGGTGAAATCTCCTCATAGGTAACATATCTATTAAGCGTGTGGTGCCTAGCAATAAAGGACTACTGATAATTGAAAATAAGCAGGACTCAGTTTAGCATTGTGGTGAAATAGTCCATTAAAAGGAAAGGAAAAGGTTTGGCATATAATATTGCCTTCTCCCACTCCCATAGGTACCCACCTGCTCCTTGCTATGCTAACTGGCCCTTCAGAGGCAAGTGATGAGAGAAAGGGCTTTTTAAAAGGTGGAGCCCCCTTCATGAAATGTTCTCCCTAGAGAAAGTCTCCAGGCGGTGTCTACATTATGGCTGCTTGTGTTGTTTAGATTTAATATTTTTCTTTGTTTCTAATTTTGTCGTAGTTTGAATTTTAATGAGGTTGGAAACCACCCAGAGAATTCAGCTAACACTTGGTACAAAAGAATGCATTTATGAAGCAATGTCCAGGTGTCAGAGCTATATATTTATTCTGTCTTTCCATTTAGGATCTTATTAGTGGTAAGTGTACTTAATTAACAATGTGCAGTCTCATCCCAGTATTTGCTGCTCCTTCCTGTAGGACCTGTCCATGGTGCTGATTCTGGTAACGGTTGCTTCCTGTCTCATACCTATGCAGCATGGCTACAATCTGTGGGTACTCTACAACACTGTTGGGGTAAGATGGCGCTACAGCAAAGATGGCTTCAAAAAGCAAAGGCTTTTGGCCCTTCAAAAAGCAAGGGTCTCAGTCCAATATACTAGAAGGAGCATCTCCACCCCCATCGTTCAGCCCAGACACTGAGGTCCAGTTCCAAGGTCCTTCTGGTGGTTCCCTCATTGCAAGAAGTGAAGCTGCAGGGAGCCAGGCAAAGGGCCTTCTCGGCAGTGGCACCTTCCATGTGGAACACCCACCAGTCAGATGTCAAGGAAATAAAGAACTACACAACTTTTAAAATACATCTAAAGTCACCCTGTATCAGGAAGTTTTTAATGTTTGACTTTTTATTATGTTTTTATATGTGCTGGACGCTGCACAGAGTTGCTGGGGAAACCAGATAGGCAGGGTATAAATAATAAAACTATTATTATTGTTATTATTGTTGGCGATAGGCCATGTAGCTCATTGTGTGCACTGACTGGCCATGGCCCCCCTGAATTTCAGCTAAGTCCCAAGCTCTCCAGGTTTTTTGCCATGTGATCTGTGGTGAGGTTCTAATCATTATGTGCTTATGTCCTAGCTCCTGCCTAGCTTCTATAACATAACAAGACCTGAAGAAACAGATTTTCAGATTACCCTTCTGTCTATCACCGTGACTATGTTTCCACTCGGAGCCTCCTTTGCAACCATTCCTGCTGGTTGGTTGTTAGATAGATTTGGCAGGTATAGAGATAAACTTGAGACTTGTGATCTACATGTCCTAGTATGGCAGGGTGTGGTGATGGGAGAATGTTGCTGACTACAGCCCCTCTAAACCCCTTTATAACATCTTATAAAGCTACAATAACATTATCATTCCTCTTGTTCATTCAAGCAATAGGGTGGGATTTCAGAGATAGAAAAATGCACACGTATTTGTCAGATGACATTTAACAATTGTTAGACATTTCATGGAGGGATATGTAGCAGTCAGAAACACAATAGGATCTAGTTAGGGCCCTGGAGACCTAATGGTAGCTAATGAAGCCTTGTTTTTAGGAGGTGGGTACATTCCTTCTGAATTCAAGATCATCCTTTCAATGTGGTTTCATTCAATTATGTACCTAGGGCAGGCACCTAAAGATTTTTCCAGGTCAGTAGTAGAGCACATGCCTCCATTAAGAAGATCCCAGACTCTCCCACCAGTTCCCCCAACTAACAAAACTTGCCTAGCATAGTCACAAATATTAGTTTTCTAGCCCTTGTGGAAATTCAGTGTGTCCTGCAATCTTTGAGATATCTGATTTGGTAGTAGGAGTTTTGGTGCCTCGTGTAGTTCTTTCTCCCTTCTGCAAACTATGACAACCAAAAGCAATTGTCCCAAAAAACCCCAAAACCAAAACAACAACAACAACCCTGAGGACTCCCTTGCAGTTCCATAGTACCTCCCCTCCTTTGCTCTTTAGATGGTACGATATATTCCCTACCTCACTGCTCCATTTCACTATCTTTTCAGGAAAGTTGCACTGTTCATAACTAACCTTTCAGCAATTATATTTGCTGTTGTGATGACATTCTCACTTTCATTACATAATCACGGATACATCATCTTTTCTCGTCTCTGCTCTGGAATAAGCACAGGTGAGTCAGGATCTAGTGCCTTATATTTTAAAAAAAGCTAAGGACACCTGGTCAGAAGTCAGCCTGCAATTTGTGCCATTAAGCTGATTAGATCAGGAACACTGAAATTTGGCACCTGAAAAAGAGCAGGAGAATAGGTCCTTGCACCCTCTGTGCTGTTGTGGGTGAGAGAGATTCTTTCATGAAGCAGTTTTCCCAGGAGTCTATGACTGCCTGTACCACTGCTGTGGGATCCATTAGACAGCCCCCTACACATGCACAGTTTATTTCTGGCCACCGTGCCCCCCTCCTGGTTTGCTGCTTCAGTGCCCCAGTTGGTTTCTCCTCAGCAACAATTCCTTTTACATCCCATTCATTTAGCCCACTATGATAATTTCTCTCCTTCTCAGCAAGTCCTTTTACAGCAATATGCTCTCAACTTGGCTACAGCAGGTTAAGGAGGCAACTTCACCAGATTTTGCCACAGAGTTTGACAAGGGTACTCAGGTGCTTATGCCTTCAATCACTGAGCAACCCGTATCTGCCCTCTTCGATTGATTGCCCCACTTTCCAGATATGGGAATATACAATGAAAGATGCCAATCAGTGTAAATCTGACTCTGCTCTCAAATGTGTACATGAAGCTTCTACATTAGCTATTAGAGCCTCAGTCTCCACCTCTGTTTTTTCCAAGGCAGTACTATTTTCAATTGAAGATGTTCTAGGCTATCCAACTCAGGACCCTGACAGAATCCAGAAACCACTTCTAAAACCTTCCCATGTCCTTGCATTCATCTCTGACTCACCTGTGGACTCTGCCCAGTCCTCCTCTCATGCAATGGCTGCTGGAATGGTCACAAGGAGACACCTCTGGCTAACTGACAGGGAGGTGGATGCTTCCTTGTGTACAGGTTTAACCTCTATGACCTTTGTAGGCACTAAACCTTTCGGAGATGTTGCCCTGGAGCAAGTCCTAGCTGAAACCAAAGATAAGAAGTTGATGCCTTCTCAATGAAGAGATGATTACCATTATTCCAAGTATCCCTTTTTGCCCTTTAATTCCTTCCAAGAGTCGCTCCCATGGGTGCAAAGGGACCTCCCACAATTTCCTCCCACTATGTGCAACACACAGCTTTCCCAAATCTATTCTGGAGGATTGAAAAAAACTATAGGAAAATATTTTCCGGGGCATCTGTTGACATTTCTATTCCACCTTAAGGAGCAGACATGTGGAACTGTTGTGTGCCACATGTCTGTTTACATTCCAGCACAGTATGCTGGAAACTTCCGTTGTGTATAGCTTTTGCTTTTCCTGTTCTCTCTGAGATGACATGAGAGAGAGATGACATGTTTCTTTGTCCTGATTTATGATTAATAAATCTGTAGTTGTAGTATGCTTGCACAAGCCTCACACCTATTCTGTGTGCGCAGTTCTCTCTGCTGATAGCATGCCCTGGCTTTGAAGCCCGGGTCACTGATTTACATTGGAGCACGGGCCTTGGAAGGAGACATCTGAGCTGGGCCTTGCCCGTTGGCCTCTCGGCCCTCTGCATGTTGACAACAACATTGGGGGGGGGGGAGAATTGGACAATGTTCAGTTGTGCACATTGTGCTTATGGGATGATTTGCATAGTAATTTGTTTAATACAAGCCTTAATAAATAAATCATGTCACATGCATGTTGTGTATTACCATTTGAATTTCTATATAACCAGGAATATGCTTCTGTGTTGGCCCTCTCTATCTTGGTGAGATCTCCCCTAGAAGCCTGAGGGGAGGCATTATCATGATGTACCAAGTGTTTTATTTGTTTGGTTTCCTCGTGGCTCAGATACTTTGTCTTCAAGAAGTCTTGGGGACGGGAAAAGGTAATTCAGTGACATTAATTATTTGCCTTATAGTATAGCGGAGGGGAGTGCTGCCCAGGATTTTGTGGAAACCAGTTTTGTAGATAACACTATCCATTTAAAAACCACAATGGTTTTTGGATGTGCTTGCTTTTAAAATAAGTAAGTGAGTAAGTAAGTAAGTTTCTGGTACTCACCATGATGTTGTTACAGTAAGTGCCACACTTTTAACATGTGGGAGGAAAAGCTGCCGGTACTGCAACATTAATTTCCCCAAAATGAGGAAGGACTTTTTGGCCTGCCATCTTGATTCAAAATGACATCTGGCATCCACATGTTGACTAAGGTCCCCCAACTTTGAAACCCTCATGCTGAGTTTGCTGATTATGTCTTGAAAGGCATCCAAACCCACAGAGAACAGAATGACCAACCAACCAACAAGCCCCTTTCTCAAACATATGGTAGATAGCATCAGATGGAGCACTGCTGTTTCTTCACCTTATCTTCATACTATCTTCTTCCACAGGCTTCCCAACTCTGATAAAACTTTTTGGTGTTATGCCATTTCTTCAGTTGCCTCTACTGCCCTTCTTACCTGAAAGCCCTCGGTACCTACTCATTCAGAAGAGGGATGAAGAGAGCTCAAGGAAAGGTATGATATGTTGAATTGCACTGGGACCTCTAAGTGTGAGCACCCTACATAGCTGTGCAATGTCACCCACTACTGGCTTGTCCCATAAGGTCTCGCCATTCTAGCAGCCTACGCGGTCAGTCATAAGAGCCCACTAACATCCATTTCAGAAGAACTACATATGAGAAGTATGAAAAACATGTTATGTAAATGTTCATTTGTTGTATACATAAATTTATTTATTGCATTTATATACTTAGTACCTTTCTGTCAGGGCAGCCAAGGCAGTTTCCAGTGTTTAAACACCGAAGCAAATAAATGGTATAAAATGTAGAATTGGGCCAGGGTGGTGGAAAGAAGGACAGTCTCTCTGGAGCCAGCCATGTTGTTGTTGTTGTTGTTGTTGTTGTTGTTGTTGTTGTTGTTGTTGTTGTTGTTGTATTTATACTCCACCCATTTGGCTGGGTTGCCCAAGCTACTCTGGGCAACTTCTAACACAAATAAAAACACAATAAAACATCAAACATTAATAGTAACAATCTGATCCAATATTAAAAGTCATAATAACTTTAAAATAAACAACTTATATCAAACAAAGCAGCGTTCAACAATCCATCAGAATCTAATAGTTAATCAGTAAAATTAAACATCAACAAATAATAATTAAACCGTTTAGACCACAATGAAGAATTATCAATCAATAAATCAATAAAGAGCAAATCACAATGCATAAAATACCGCAGAACATGCAAAACCATGTAAAAGGATCATATTGGGATCCTTTGCCTGCCCCCATTGCACTTTTCTTCCTTCTTCCTTCTCACAGTGATATGTTTGGCCATCATATATTTAGGGCAGTACAACTGGTTCTGCTGCACTGGGTGCCGAGCCAGTGGGGGAACTTCACTTTCTACATCTGTCCATTGGGAGTTCATTGATCCCTACTTTCTGCTACTGTTTCTTAACCTGTTTCTGGTCCAGAAGAGGACCTCTCCTCTCTATCTCACAGCTGTGATGCTTATTCAGGATTCTTAGGTGTGGTGCTCTGCCAAAAACTCTTCAAAAGTTCACAGTGCCGGATGATCATCTCTGTAAGCTTGCTGACATTGTAAAACAACTCTGAAAGGTGAGACAGGACTTACCCTTGCAGAAACCGTGTTGCTTCTGCTTCAGCAAAACTTGTTCTTCTACATGCTTGATAATTTTACATTTAATGTTTCTTTCCAGTCTTCTATGAACAGGTGTTAAAAGAACCACAATGATAAGCATTTGGAGTGATCAATCATGGATTTACTTATGTTGTTATGTTAATATAAATGAATGTAGCACTTTTCAAATCTGGCTCCTTTTCACATTCCAACAACATGGAGAGCAAGATAAAATTTCTGCAAGAAATGGGGCCTTTAGAGTGATGGCCCGAATGCTTTGGAATTTGTAGGACTTTATAAAGGCACTTTATACCCACATAGTCATCAAGGCAGTATTAGCTTGGGTTTTAAGTTTTGTATGAGGATTTCCACTACTCAGACATGAAGGAATCCTCAGCTGACAAAACTTTTTGGCCACAATGACAAATCCTCAAGGTAACTAGAGATTCCATCATTTTTGTTGACCTCGCAAGAGAGCAAGGACTCCAGAGCAGTCAAGCCTCCCTCATGTTGATCCACAAATCCCATGTTTCCAAGTAAAGGAAATAATATATTTGATGATAACATGCACTATGACCAATGCCCCTCCTCAGCACTGTCTACCAGGCATTCCAGATGCTGTCTTCTGCAGCCTTTGCACTGGGTGGGCAAATCATTAGCTATCTTTGTTGCTTAACAGTTTAATTGTATTCGGATTATGAATGTGTTTATTCAGCAAAAAACATATCAGTTCATGAAGGAATGGACCACTTCTAAGGGATATATTTCCTGTCCCTTGGAGTGATGACCTCTTTCCCCCATGATTTTCTATCATTCTTAATTTTTCTAGTAATATGCTCCTCAGATTCTGTTTATGCCTCCCTGCCTTTCTTTTGCTAAAGCTTCTGCTCTGCTTTTGTTTTTCTTATTTGGACATGACTTCTATTTTCCAAAACAAACTCCCCCCCCTTTTTCTTTTACCTTGAAATGCTTCCTTTATTGTATTCATTCACGACAGAGGCATCCACTTGACCTTGGTGGTATATTTACTGCTCTGCAGTGAGCATTCTGACTTCTGTATTTATGGCATTCAATGGCTCCCAAGCATTCTGGAAAGATTTCACCCTCTTGACTTCCTTCATCCAACTTTTCCTTTGTTACCAGCCTCTTCCTTTTTTCTTCTTATTTAGAAAGTACCTCTATTGAAGTCTGATCCTCTCTGCCTCTATTCTTAACATAGCACTGAAGAAACTAAGGAACAGAAATGATGTGGAGGATGAGATTGAAGAGCTCCATCAGGAGGACATTGTTGAAAAGTCAGAAAAGAACATGAAACCTCTTAAACTGCTATTTGCCAAAAAACTGCGAAGGCAAGTCATTGCCATAATTGTCTTGATGGTTGGACAACAGTTCGATGGCATCAATGTGGTAAGGAAGGTTGAGCTAGGCAAAATGAAGGCCCCTGTTGTACATACAATTTAGAGGCTGTCATACGAGCTACCACTGTTTGTCTCTATGGATGGCCGCATTCTTTGCCCCTGTTCTGTTTTTCAGATGCTTCTCCAAGTGTTAGAAATATCAAACTCTGTAACACAAGGAGAGGGAAACTGTAGGCTTGTGGGTATTGTTGGGACTCCAGCTCTCATTGGCGAAGCCAATATGGCCAGTGGTCAGGGATAATGGGAGTTCTTGTCCAAAAACACATGGTGGGCTGCAGATTTCCCACTGCTGCCCAAGTAAATGGTCTTGCTCTACAGGAAAGATGGCATTGCTGAGGGGTAAAGGTTCCAGAGGGACGCTGTGGGTTAAACCACAGAGCCTAGGACTTGCCGATCAGAAGGTCGGCGGTTCGAATCCCCACGACGGGGTGAGCTCCCGTTGCTTGGTCCCTGCTCCTGCCAACCTAGCAGTTCGAAAGCACGTCAAAGTGCAAGTAGATAAATAGGTACCACTCTGGCAGGAAGGTAAATGGCATTTCTGTGCACTGCTCTGGTTCGCCAGAAGCGGCTTAGTCATGCTGGCCACACCGTACACCGGCTCCCTCGGCCAATTAAGCAAGATGAGTGCCGCAACCCCAGAGTCGGCCACGACTGGACCTAATGGTCAGGGGTCCCTTAACCTTTACCTTTAAAGGTTCCAGAAGTACAGAGCGCTGAAGTCATTGGGGTAATCCTGAATGGTGAGTCATTCAGGGTTATTGACTGACATTGTTTCTTAAATGTGAATTGTATTCTCGTTAACTTTTCAATAATTCAAAAATCCAAGCCAAGTGGTGGAGATAATCTGTTGGATGGTGCAACAAATTTTTGTTGGGGGTGTCCATTTATACCCTGCCTTTTTCCCTTATGAAACTCAAGGCAGCTTGCAGATACAAATAAGAGAAGGTTAAAAATGTTATATATAGCATAAGAACATTACATACTATAAGCTAACGTTACCAACCTGTAATACTGATGCAGAGCTGAAATACCCTTATTAAATAATAATTACCTGAATCAGCAAGGCTTGGACACATGCAAAAGGTTGCATGCATGCTCTCAAATGGAATTGGGAAAGATGCTCTAAGAAAGGGATATTTATGCTATTCCATTGAAGGAGATGATTCCCCCCAAAAAACTTTCTCAACTATCAGAGAAAAGCAAGACTACAAAATAACCACAAAATAATCCAGCTACATGAAATTGTTTGATCAATCACATGCCAAAGTACATACATTAGAACTGCAGCAATTTTGATCAGACGTATACCTGGTGGCAAATCTCAGTAGGACCTGATTTTGCAAGGAAGAGATCCAAGTCAACTCTTCCTTATCTTAGAAGGGCCTGTTTCTAGGGAATAGCTCTCTTCATTTCCAACTAGGATCCTCTAATGCAGAGCTTTCCAAACTGTGTGTCACGGCGCATTAGTGTGTCGGCTGCAGTGTGTAGGTTCGTTGCGCCAATGTGCCCCACACTCCTCCTGGGGCTGGAAAGGGAACAGGCAACCCACCAGTTTGCTAGTGAAACTGAAATTGGTGTGTCACAAAAAGATGCATGGCTAAAAAGTGTGTCACCAACATGGAAAGTTTGGAAAGCTCTGCTCTAATGTGTAGAAAAGCTGTAGGGAGATGTGAATTTTCATGCCAAGATTACATGTCCAGCAGACTGCGGAAAATTTGGAAATGGAGGGGGATGCCAGGAAAATTGCAGCTCTGAAGCATAGGATATGATACTTAAAGAGTCGAGACAATTATAGAGATCATGCTAGATTAGGGGCAGCTGATATCCAAGGTTCAGTGCAAAATACAAAGAAAGTCCTGCAGAATTGGGTCGGTTATGTATCTTTGTCAACATTCTTTTTCTTCCATTCAGATAAGACTTGTAATGGTATGCATCTTCTTTTCAGGCATACTCTTATGCAGAGAGAAACTTCAGAAATATAAATATGGGAAAATATTCATCCCGATTTGTGACAATAGCAGCCACCACTTTTTTATGTATCTCAGTGGTATTTGGGGTAAGCATCTTCTACCTCTTTCTCACTAACCTTCTAGATCTTGGAAATGCATGCAACATTTTATAACTATTTTTTGCCAATTTAGGTGCCCCCCTTTCATAAAAACCACAAGAATTATAGTTTTACATGAGTTGTCTGAGTATTATTTTGAAGAGCAGTCCTACATATTAGCATATACTACCTGGCTTCTTGGAAGCTGTCCGAAGGGGTTTTTAAAAAATCAATTTGCAAATTAGTTTAGAATTTGAATTTTTTGTTTAAATAAAATTTGAGTTGGTGAGAGCAAGGACTCTTACCTTTGTGCCTTTTGTTTTCTAAGGAGAATGTGCCTTATTTCTGTCCTACTACCACAGAATTTATACTTTCCAAATACGAAAAAGGAAATCAGTGCTACACCAGTTTAGGGCTGTTGTATAGCTATGTCCAAAAGACTGCAATCTATACACCCAGGATAGTTAACATGGTGGTCTCCTGAATTTGTTAGATTATAACTCCCGTCATTTCCAATAACTGAACATTCTGACTAAGGCTGATAAGAGATGTAGTCCAACATCTGGAAGCTAAACCATCTCTGCACACTTACTTTACTGTTAAGTCCTGATTTCTTTGAGTAGGTATTTATAGGCTTTCACTCAACTCCTTATTTAAGATCCTTGACACTCATGTATACACACAGTTGTGGCATACTCTCCTTGCTCTGTTGTTTTTACATGGATTCTTGCTTAATGTAAGCTTGTATGTGAACCTAAAGAGTAGTCCTGATCTTTTTGTGTGTGTTTTTTTTAAAAATATCCCAATATGTTTCTGTGTTGCCACGTGCTCTCTACATTTTGATCTGTAATTCTGATTCCGCTCCCCTTCCCCCATCATAGAATCATAGGTTTGGAATGAGCACAGAATATCATCCAGACTGGCCCTTGCAATTCATAACTTTCTTGCACAAACATTCACTAATCACAGGTAGGTAGCTATGTTGGTCTGCCGTAGTCGAATCAGGAATCTCAAGACAGAGGAAACCAGTAGAACATTTCAATCTCCCAGGACATTCTATACAAGATCTCAAAGTAGCTGTCTTATTACAAAAGAATTTCAGAAATAGACTGGAAAGGGAAGTTGCTGAATTGTAACTTATTACCAAACTTCAAACCATGGAGAGACCTGGTCTGAATAGAGACATTGGATTCTTATCTCATTATACAAGATAAAGCTATTTTTAGCCATCACACCCCCTGCTTTATCATGTAATAACAATTGCAGTCGTTAACAGTCTTCAACAGGTTTACCACACCTATCAGCCAATCACCCATTCCCACCACCCTTCTAAGTAATACCCTTCCTCACCCTCTCACTATATATAAGGGTCTGGTGACTTCTGTTTCAGTGTATCACACGAAAGCTCATACCAATAACAAATTTAGTTGGTCTCTAAGGTGCTACTGGAAGACATTCACTAAAAAAATAAGAAGAAACTCTAAAATGCTAGTATAGCAGGACGTACCTTTGTTGTTGTTGTTGTTTAGTCGTTTAGTCGTGTCCGACTCTTCGTGACCCCATGGACCAGAACACGCCAGGCACCCCTGTCCTCCACTACCTCCCGCAGTTTGGTCAAACCCATGCTGGTAACCTCGAAAACACTATCCAACCATCTTGTCCTCTGTCGCCCCCTTCTCCTTGTGCCCTCCATCTTTCCCAGCATCAGTGTCTTCTCCAGGGAGTCTTCTCTTCTCATGAGGTGGCCAAAGTACTGGAGCCTCAGCTTCACGATCTGTCCTTCCAGTGAGCACTCAGGGCTGATTTCCTTAAGAATGGATGCGTTTGATCTTCTTGCAGTCCATGGGACTCTCAAGAGTCTTCTCCAGCACCATAATTCAAAAGCATCAATTCTTCGGCGATCAGCCTTCTTTATGGTCCAGCTCTCACTTCCATACATCACTACTAGAGAAGCCAAATTGATACCTCTTCAGCATGTCTTATTCCTCTATATGCTTAGTAATTTTATCTTTGTCTTTATATTCTTTAGATTTTTATTACTGATTATAAGGGGCGCAGGTTTTCGCTTCTCATTGGCTTTGGTGTGAGCGGTTTCATCTGTGTCCTGTTAACTGTGGCCATGGAACTGCAGGTTTGTAACTGGTGGCATTTAGAGCTGAGAATCGCTAAATGGGCTTTCCTCTAGCCCACTTCCCGTATAACACACACTATGTACCGTATTTTCCGCCCCATAGGACGCACTTTTTCCCCTCCAAAAATGAAGGGGAAATGTGTGTGCGTCCTATGGGGTGAATGCAGGCATTCACTGAAGCCTGGAGAGCGAGAGGGGTCGGTGCGCACCGACCCCTCTTGTTCTCCAGACTTCGCGCTGCTCTCCACAAGGCGTGGGAGCCCTGCGCTGGGCTCCCGTGGCTTGCGAAGAGTTGCCTGCATGCTGAAGGCTGGGTGCGCTGAGCTCAGCGTGCCCAGGCTTCGCGCAGATCTCCACAAGGCGCGGGAGCCCGGCGCTGGGCTCCCACGGCTTGTGGAGAGTTGCCTGTTCTGGGGGCTGGGGTTGGGGGAAGCTCGGGCTTCCCCCGCCCCAGCCCTGTGCCTGGGGAAAAAATTTTTTCCCCTTTATTCCCCCCCCAAAAAACTAGGTGCACCTTATGGGATGGTGCATCCTATAGGGCGAAAAATACGGTAACAGCTCCAAAGCTAGTGGGGAAGCTGGCAGTAGACGCATCAGAACATTTCCTTTCCCCAAAATTATGTATAAAAGCTGAGGTGATTTGAAATGGCTGTACTGTTGGTTGGTGCTTCCAACACCTCTGTTGTTTAGCAGTGAGCAAGGAAGTAAAATCATGGAATCCTAGAACTATAGAGTCGGAAGGGACCCCCGAGGGCCAGCTAGTCCAACTCGCTGCAATGCACAGATCTGAGCTAAAGCATCCATGACAATTCACCATCTCAACTCTGCTTAAAAACTTCCAGTCATGAGGGCTCAAATTCAAATGTTGGCAGGTATAATTCAGCCTCCTATGTTTCTATGAATGGATAAGAATGAGCATAGTCTCCACCCTGTGAACATTACAGTGGTACCTCTGGTTGCGCATGCTCCGAGTTACAAGCTCTGCTAACCCATTAGTAGCCACTCCTGGTTGCGAACTTTGCCCCAGGATGCAAGCGGAAATTGCGCACCGGAGGGACACATGTGGCGGGAGGCGCCATTAGTGAAAGTGCGCCTCATGTTACGGGTGGTTTCCGATTCCGAACGGACCTCCGAAACGGATTCCATTTGTAACCAGAGGTACCACTGTACATGGAGGCTGCATTCTAAGATGACAGATTTCACAGGGGCTCAGTTCTTGCTGTTTTGCACTACCCACTGCATTCTGTGGGCCAGAATTTCAAGGAATAAGGGATAGCAAATGGAAAGATGAGTTTTGCTCTTTGACCCAACTCCCAGCAGCCCCAACCAATATGATCAATGGTTAGGGATTATGTGAATTATAGTCTCGCAGCATAATTCTATGTCATGCTGGCCACATGACCTGGAAAGCTGTCTGGATAAATACCAGCTCCCTCGGCCTGAAGCGAGGTGAGCGCTGCACCCCATAGTTGCCTTTGACTGGACTTAACTGTCCAGGGGTCCTTTACCTTTTTATGCACTTGAGGTATATCAAAAAGCAATCAAGCAGTATATAACTTTTATGAAATAAAGGGCACCTGACAAGATCACAAGTACATAACTGAAATACAGTCTACTTTCTCCAACAGAGTGTCATCTCAGATATGGGGTATTTCAGCGTAATCTTAATCTGCATATTCCTTTTTGCACATGGCATTGGGCCAGGTAAGTGCTTAGATGATGCGTTGAGCTCTTTAGATGATGGGGGAGAGATGAATAAGTGATCAATGTAAGTGATCATGGTAGAAAGACACACAGCTATGGGGAGTTGGTAATTCACCATAGAAGGCTAGGGAGTTACTATTAATGTTGCACTCCTCACATAGAGAGAGATTCATGGCTGCCTGTCTGCTGTGTGTGCTGTGGCAACCTGAGTTAGATCTAACTTGAACGTGGAGAAGGTTGTTCATGTGAGATGTGTTGCTGAGACCTGGGTGGGTGAGCTAGGAGAACCTGATCACATCCAGATGTGCCTGTCAAGATACATGATGTAGCATGAGACAGGCTGCAGGTGTTGGGGGGTGATGAAGAGGGAGGAGTTGCTGTGATTCATAGGACACCCATCCATCTTGGAGCTAGCCATGAGAGCCAGCACCTGGCATCAGGCAGAGGAGATAGTACCCTCCACCCTGCCCTCTCCGGTGCAGAAGATGCCATTCTACACTTTGGTATACCAGAGAAGTAAAGACAAGGCAGTGACACAGAGGAAAGTAAGAGCATGTGGTTATTTTCATTTGATATTTTGGTAGCATTTGATACCATTGACGGTGGTGTGACTTGGTGAGATGGGCATTGGAGACATTCTTTTACAGTCGTTCTACTCCTCCTATTTCAGAGCCCTGGGTGATTACCTCTTGGTCCCCTGCCAATTGTGCTCTGATATCCTGCAGGGTACCATATTTTCCTCCATGCTATTTCCCTATGAAGCCATTATGGGAATAGTCATTAGCAGATTTGGGAAGAGCTGTCATCAGTGTAGTAATGATACCCAATTTCCATTTCTCTGTAACATCTGTATCAGGAGAAGTCTGCAAAACCCTGCACTGGCACCTTGACTCAGTAGAGGTCTGGATAAGGATCAGCAAACTGAGTTTGAACCCTGCCAAATATTGTGGGCCATGCCATCCATTTTTTGAAAACCTCTAGGATGGATTACTGCAATGCCTTCTTTCCCAGAGTACCGATGAGGTTGGGCTGGAACCTACAACTAGCACAATAAGTAATGCCCCAACTGGTCACTGGTGCAGTCTTTCACTACTCTGTTACACTGCTACTAAAGGGATTACACTGGCTGTTGTTTAGCTACAAAGCTAAGTTCAAGGTATTGGTCCTGGTGTGCAAAGTCCCATACAGCTTGAGATAAGAATGCCTAAGAGATCATCTCACTCCTTATATACCCATTAATGACTGTGCTCTGAAGGTAGGGACTATGGCGATCACACAGGGTCGCCGGACGTTTAATGGTCTATTGATTCCTGTGCCACCACTGTGCTCTCTTTACTGCTGCCACCAACCAGTTACTCTCTGGTAAAACACTGAGTCCAGTCAGTTGTTAAAAGTGAACAAAAAAACCCCAAGTTTATTTTACAAACATTAACAAGTTTATGGTTTCTCAGATAATATACCTGTCAGTATCTTAACTTTAGTTTCTTCACTGGCCTATACCTTCCTAATACCTTCTGACTGATTATCTCAACTGTTTGACTGGCTCCTCTTAACAAATTCTCTCCCTCTCTCACACCAGACTAGCCGAACCCAACCCACAGACTTACCTTCTCTGTTTCTCCTAACTCCAGACTGTCTTTTCAACAACTCTAATTCTAACTCACTCTCTAAAAAACCCTCTGTGCTTAACCCTTATACACAGCTAACTCTACCCCCTGGGTTCCCATTGGTTAGTCATTTTACAATTAGTTAACTCTTTCCCTATGAACCCAGTATGTTGTCACAGACATAGGAGGGCAAACGCCACAGGGACCTATTGCAAATACCATCTCATCAGGAGGTCTGTTCCATATGATGATGTCTGAATCTGACCTTGAGTGTGGTGCCACCTTGCCTTTGACATCCTCTCCCATCACTCATCAGCAAGGCACCATATCTTGGTTGTGTTTTCGGCACCTTTTGAAGACCTTCCTTTTTCACCAAGCCTTTTAAGTGGAGATCTTCATCCTAATCAGCACCTGTCTTGGTTTTGAAATTACGGGATTGTCTTTAGTTGTTTTTATTGTGGCTGTTTTTACTGTGAAATTGATCTGAGATGTCTCACTGGAAGCAGTAATAAACTGACTCAAGTAAAACAATAACTAGGAAAGATCAATTTTCAAGGGTGGGGGAGTATTAAATTCCTGGAATCCTTTCTATCCACCAAAGGTCCACTTCCATCTGTGCTAGTGGTGGAGCTCTTCCTTCAGTCATCACGATCTTCAGCCATTGTGATTGCACAATTTTTGCATTGGCTCCTAAGCTTCCTCGTAGGACTGATTTTCCTTTACATTGAGGTGAGTGATTTTGAAGGTAATTTTGATGAGGAGTGCAGACTTTGCTCCTTACAACCATTATTCCCCCCAAAAAAAATAATGAGGGGAGCTGGGTGGAGCCAAGAAGGATATATGGGTGTTATGGATGGGTGGGTGGATAGATAGATGATAGATAGAGCTCTACATTATACTCATGTCTGCCTCTTTCTCTCCTTCCCTGCCCCCATTTTCCCCATCTCTAGATACATATTGGGCCCTATAGCTTAATCTTTTTCTGTCCATTTGGTTTCGCCATCTTTGTTTATATATTCAAGTTCATTCCAGAAACCAAAAACAGAACCTTTGTGGAAATCAGGGGGAAAGTGAACACCCGGAATCCCAGGAGGGTACGTTTCAAGATGCCATCGCCCAAGTAGAAACTTGTTAAGCAGCATATGCCGTTTGTTCATTTATTAAATAGGGTTTTTAAAAAAAACATATTCCAAGAGATTTCTTGTGGTTACTCTTAAACTGAATAATGACAATGATGATGTTGCAGTTTTCCTTTTTGTCTGAACACTCCACACCATTTTCAGGCTTTTCTGTGCCATGAAAGTGTCCAAATTTCAGGAAGGCAACAGACAAATACCTCAACAGCTGCCCCCTTTCCAGGTCTTAGTATTTTTTGTGTGTGTGTGAATGTCTTGTGAACAATATTTTGGCTGGGCCAAATTAGATTCCACTCCAGAACAGGCTACATCTTTGTTGCCTTTACTTATTTACTACAGACATGTAGTTACTGTAAGGTAAAGGTAAAGGGACTCCTGACCATTAGGTCCAGTCATGGCCGACTCTGGGGTTGCTGCGCTCATCTCGCTTTATTGGCCGAGGGAGCCGGTGTACAGCTTCCAGGTCATGTTGTCAGCATGACTAAGCCACTTCTGGAGAACCAGAGCAGCGCATGCAAACGCCGTTTACCTTCCCGCCGGAGCGGTACTTATTTATTTACTTGCACTTTGATGTGCTTTCAAACTGCTAGGTTGGCAGGAGCAGGGCCCGAGCAATGGGAGCTCACCCCATCGTGGGGATTTGAACCGCCTACCTTCTGATTGGCAAGTCCTAGGCTCTGTGGTTTAACCCACAGCGCCACCCTGAATTTACTGTAGAGGCCCGTAATTCATCCTGAATGACAGCCCATCACATAGGCTATGGTCACCACTTCGTTCATCACCACAGCACCACCTTGGGGTGAAAAATTGCCTGTTTATCATCCCAGCACCTAGCTGCTACTTTTAACAGCACTGAAGTCTCCTCTAGGGTAGGATGCCCCCATTCCCATATTTCTCCAAGGGGTGATCACCCACAGTATGCCAAATGAAATAGCTCCAGTTCCAGAAGCAGTACATAAACAACCCGATGCCCATATTAATCCCTTGGAAAGCTAATGCTGTCTTTAAGACCTGTCATTCCCAGAAGGATTTATTTCATTGATTTCCATGCATGCTGTGGCAGGGAGACCCACTTCTAGCTAGTTGCTCATAGGAACCTTCAATTACATTTGAAAACCAGTAAGAGACAACTCCTTTTCCCTCCTTTTCAATTTAATTTGAATGCCATCATCATCGCAGAGGTGTCTATGAAAGGGACATATTGATTGAAAATGTCTAGTAAACTGGATCATTAGTTGGATTCCTACTGAGGGTATTTGGCAAGCCTACATGACAGTGATCAGGGATTGAGGGTTGGTTCTGTGGTATTACGGTAGTGGACAAAGTTTGGAGGAGGAAGAGGAGGAGGAGGAGGAGGAGAAGAAGAAGAAACAGCAACAGTTAGGGAGCTCTCAGACCTTCCCATACTCATGAGGATAGTCTACCCCTGAAGATCTAATGATCTTTCCAGTGGGTGGAACTTAGGCCCTCATCTCACTATAGGATGATGACCATAAGACCATAGATATGATCGCTTCTGAGTGTAATCCTTAAGGATGGTGGAGCGCATTTGACTGCCTGGTATACTGGTATACCTGTAATGGGAATTAGGGGTTGCTTGTGCGTAAGTTGCCGCCACTCTCGGCGAGGTTGCCTGGAAAAACCTTTCCCTGGCTGGACAGTCCTGATTCTGCGTCTGTCTCAGTCACTGGCAGAATCCGTCAGTGGGCGTTTCCTGAATTTCTTCCAACATAAAAGTTCCTTGACGGATAGTCTCCGCCTAGCCTCCCTGCGTGGAAGTCTTCTGCGCAGGGTGGGTGTGGGCAGTGGAGGACCAATGCTCTCCCCGCTGGTCTCTGGTGAAGAGTCCTGGAGCCATCCCTCCGAAGCCCACCTCCGCCCGCCTTTCTCCCTGGTGTAACGCTGATTTCCTTCCCTGGTCACTGAATCCCCTCCTTTCCTGCTGGGACCTTCTCCGGCATCGCTCGGGAGCCCTTCCTCCACTCCTGACTGCGATGGCAGTTCCCTGGCAATACCCTACATGGAATATTCCAGACAACAGCTGGGGTGGGTGCAGGAAGCATAACAATTGCTGCAAAGATGAAACAACACAAGTTTAGAGCCCATAATGGTGCCCATTGCATGGCGGTGAAAGCAGTGACATTGCTACTTCTATCATGTCTCCATGAAATCAGCTCATGAAGGCAGTCCATTGGCTGTTAACACCTATCTTGACAGATGGAACCTGGGATACCTTAGAGACCTCCTAGGTACCTTAAGGACAAATCCATTTGTTTCTGTAATGACAGAGATGTCACAATAGATGCATCAAGAGTGAGACTTCCAATGCTCCATCAAGCCATGCTTTGTGGGATCAGTTTAAGGTTTTGCAGTCTTATGGCTTTCATGGGATCCTAGAACTGGAAGCAACCCGAAGGGTCATCATGCCTTAGTCCCCTGCAATGCAGGAATCACAGTTATCTGACAGATGGGCATCTGAAATCTACTTGAAACCCTCCAATGAAGGAGAACCCACCACCTTCCAAATTAGTCCATTCCTCTGTCAAATATTTCTTACTGTCAGAAAGTTCTTCCTAAATGTTTAGTTGGAATCTCCTTTCTTGTTACTTGAATCCGTTGGATAAGGTTCTACTGTCTGAAACAGCTGAAAACAAGCTTAATCCATCTTCTGAGTGAAAGCCCTTCAAACTTTGAGAAGGTGCTTGTGAATAAGTGCTCAATAATGTACTTTTACTAGGGATGCAGGTGGTGCTGTGGGTTAAACCACAGAGCCTAGGACTTGCTGATCAGAAGGTTGGCGGTTCGAATCCCCATGACAGGGTGAGCTCCCTTTGCTCGGTCCCTGCTCCTGCCAACCTAGCAGTTCGAAAGCACATCAAAGTGCAAGTTGATAAATAGGTACCGCTCTGGCAGGGAGATTTCACCCCTCCCATATCCAAGAATCTCCTGAGGAGTCTGCTGATTCTCCAGAGAGGAGGAGGCGTGTTCTGCTCTCTACTTATTCTGCGCCAGCACCACATCAAAGAGTCAGTCAGTCAGTGTGTCGGAGAGAGAGAGACTGAGTGTTAGTTAGAGATCGTGTGTATAGATAAGGTTGCTGCTAAGAGCAGCTGCAGACACTCAGTGCGGTTCAGCATTCATTTATGCTTAGACCTATTTAGCTCTGTATATAGTTGTGTAATAGTTCTAGATAGAATAAAGAAGATATTCTACAGAGCTGCTCTCCGAGTTGTTTATATACTCTGCTAGACTCTGCTATACTCTGCTGTGCAACGACTGTCTTCTTGTGAGAGTGAATCCGGTGCTCACAACTCTAAGCTGTGAGTCCACAGCACTTTGACCTGTTCCTATGCAGAAGGTGGTCTCTGGAAGTGCTACCCAGCTCGCCTAGCCCAGTCGGGGCTGAAGTGGATGAGTCCTGTTGGTGGCACTGGCTCAAGGGCGATGCTGACAGAGCTCCCTTTGCTCGGTCCCTGCTCCTGCCAACCTAGCAGTTCGAAAGCACATCAAAGTGCAAGTTGATAAATAGGTACCGCTCCGGCAGGAAGGTAAACGGCGTTTCTGTGCACTTCTCTGGTTCACCAGAAGTGCCTTAGTCATGCTGGCCACATGACCCGGAAGCTGTATGCCAGCTCCCTCGGCCAATAAAGTGAGATGAGCGCCGCAACCCCAGAGTCGGCCACGACTGGACCTAATGGTCAGGGGTCCCTTTACCTTTACTAATGTGCTTTTGGGATCCTTGTCCATCATTGCTGAGTAATGCTAGCAGGAGGAGGGGCATAAAATGGGTGGGTTCATGGTGTGGTGAACAGGTCTCTGCATGACGGGATGGCACCAGACACCTTGAAAAAGGAGATAATGCACCCACTCCTCAAAAAGCCCACCTTGTACCTGATGGCACTTAATGACTACAGCCCTGTCTCAAGCATCCCATTTTATGGGCAAGTACTTGTGAGAGTACCAGAGGAGAGGTGACCACTGGGAGGAGCGCAGAAAGAAAAAACACCATGGTACGCCCGCATCAGCACAAACGTACACCTTCATCTGCCCCAGGTGCAATAAAACGTGTCTCTCCTGTTTCAGTCTCTACAGCCACAGCAGACACTGTAACTCTCCAGTGGTTGGACTTCACTCCAAAAGGTGCACTCTTCCACTGTCTCGTGAGACAGATGGATGTCAATGAAACTTACGAGGTCATGGTGACGTAGCTGCAGACACTCCTAGAGGAAATTGGTTGATATTATCATACATTTATTTCATATTTATTTTGTGACATTTATATACTGCTTGACAGTAAATAAAGCCTCAAAGCAGTTTACAAATAGAATAAATCAAAACGGCATCAGTAAAAAAAGTGAAAATATTATTTTTTAAAAAAGAAAACTCAGCAATAAACTAAAAAGAGATTAAAACACCCATTGGCATTTTACATTTTAGATTTGTCCACATATTGAGTGGGCATATATGGGGTAAGGTGGTCTCTCACACACACTGGATAACCCTGATGTTCCCTAGGTCCCCAGCTGGGGACTGGGGAGGGAGAATGCCTAATGCCTGAGCCAAGGTCTACCCATATTTAAAATTTAATAAAGTTGTGGCCAATTTAACCCCATAGCACGTTGTCTTGACTCGTTATTCCACATGACGGGGGGGGCGCTTGGGATCTGGGGGCTCCGCCTGTCCACACAATATTTTATTCAAGTTGGAACCCCTGCAGCTGGCCTACCAACTGCACTTGATAAAAGGCCCTTCTATCCTCAAATGCTATCTGAGCCTCCAGGGACACAGCTGGATCCAGACGCACACCCAGACTGTCAAACTGCTCCTTCAGGGGGAGTCCAACCTCATCCAGGGTAGGCAACTGATCAATTTCTCAGACATGAGAACTACTCACCCACAATGCCTCTGCCGTGCCAGGATTCCAGTTCAATTTGTTCATCTTCATCCATCCCATTGCTGCACCCAAGCACTGCCCGAGGTATTACATGGCCTCTCCTCATTCCGTCATGGAGAAACAGAGCTGTGTGTCATCTGCATGCAGACAGCACCTTGCCTGCAAACTCCTAATGACTGCTCCCAGCGGCTTCATGTATACCGTATTTTGCGCCCCATAAGACGCTCCGGCCCATAAGACGCACCTAGTTTTTTGGGGGGGAAATAAAGGGAAAAAATTATTTTCCCCCCCAGGCGCGGGGCTGGGGCAGCCCGAGCTTCCCCCGACCCCAGCCCCCAAACAGGCAGCTCTCTGCAAGCCGTGGGACCCCAGCGGTGGTTCCCGCTGCTTGAGGAGAGATCCGCGAAGCCTGCACGTGCTGGGATCAGCGCTTGCAGGCTTCGGGATGCCTGCAACTCTCCCCAAGCAGTGGGAACGTTCCCGCTGCTTGGGGAGAGATCCGCGAAGCCTGCGCGTGCTGGGATCAGCGAGGGCAGGCTTCGGGATGCCTGCAACTCTCCCCAAGCAGTGGGAACGTTCCCGCTGCTTGGGGAGAGATCCGCGAAGCCTGCACGTGCTGGGATCAGTGCTTGCAGGCTTCGGGATGCCTGCAACTCTCCCCAAGCAGTGGGAACGTTCCCGCTGCTTGGGGAGAGATCCGCGAAGCCTGCACGTGCTGGGATCAGCGCTTGCAGGCTTCGGGATGCCTGCAACTCTCCCCAAGCAGTGGGAACGTTCCCGCTGCTTGGGGAGAGATCCGCGAAGCCTGCACGTGCTGGGATCAGCGCTTGCAGGCTTCGGGATGCCGGCAACTCTCCCCAAGCAGTGGGAACGTTCCCGCTGCTTGAGGAGAGGTCCGCGAAGCCTGGAGAGCGAGAGGGGTCGGTGCGCACCTACCGCTCTCGCTCTCCAGGCTTCAGCGAAAGCCTGCATTCGCCCCATAAGACGCACCCACATTTCCCCTTCATTTTTGGAGGGGAAAAAGTGCGTCTTATAGGGCGAAAAATACGGTAAATTAAATAGCATTGGTGATAACCTTGCCACCAAAGGACTGAAAGGCAACTTCTCAATCCTACTTTCTGGACTTGGTCCCAAATGTAGGATTGGAACAGTGTCTCCAATTCTCATTCATAGAATCATAGAGCTGGAAGAGACCACAAGGGCCATCGAGTCCTTGGGATGAATGGTATCCAAAGCCAACGAAAAATCTAGAAAGAGCAATATGTTTCACTCACCCATCTATCTCCTGATAGAGGCCATTTATCAGGGCAACCAAGGACTATTCAGTCCTGAACCCATGTCTGAACCTAAATGGAAATGGGCCTACATAATATTATTTAAACCCATTCCGATCTGGGCTCACAGCTGGGAATGGGATTAAGTCTGTCTTGGTTGCCCTGGTGAATGACCTTTGCAGAGAGTGGGACAAGGGGAATGTGTCCCTTGTTCTATTTCTTGATCTCTCACCAGTTTTTGACACCATGGACTGCATAGGGGGTGGGTGGGTATCAGGGAGCAATGTTCTGCAGTGATTCTAGAAGGTAGTGTTGCATGACTTCTTGGCCTGCTGTTTCTTGAACTATGGGGTGCTGTGGGGAACTATTTTGTCTCAGATGCTATCAAATATCTATATGAAGCCATTGTGAGTTTTGGAATAATGTGTCTTCAGCATACTGATGATACCCAACTTTCTCAGTAACATCTGAATTGGGAATAACTGGGAAGACCCTGGTCTGTACTCTGGGTGCAGTGGTGGTCTGGATGAATGGATAAATAGGGTCTGGCAAGATAGAAGCTCTGTGGGTGAGTTGTTCCGGGATCTAGAAAGACAGTAAGTTGCCTGCCCTGGATGGGGTTGAAGTTTTCCTAGAGGAGCAGGTACTTAACTTTTGGGTGTTCTTGGGTCCAGCTCTGTCACTGGAGGTGAAGATGCCCTCGGTAGTCAGGAATGTCTTTTACTAATTACAGGACATTTAAAGCACATAACCTTTTTAAAAAATCTGGCAGGAAACTCTTGATATTGTTTTGTTTGTAAGGATATATTCAAAAATTGAAAGATTAATTATTCTTTTTAAACACACACAAACACACCAACCATATTGGCTTTTAAATCAGTGAAGGGGAAACTATTGTAGAGTAAACCATTGCAATATATGCAAATGGTTCAAAGACCCTTCAACAATTGGGGGCTGGAATATGGAATATGTATGGAACATGTAATATGGAACATTGCCTGGCATGACAACTGAAGCATTCTAAAAACAGCTATTTTGAAATGTGAAATGCTGGAAGCTAAATGAAACACAGCATTTGCCTAAAACATTTTCAAATGTTTCCTGGGAATTATATTGGAGTCCAAATGACGACCCTGCAAGAAAGGTCAATGTTGTTATCCTCGCGTTGCAGAAGGAAGAAGTAAGGCTGCGAAAGAATGTGGTCACGCTATGGATATTCTGTGCAGGGGACTTCCCTATTCAGTCATCTCGCCACAATGCTATTCTAGCTCCAACCAGCAACCAACCCATATTAAATTGCTGTGACAATGCGATTCTAAACCAGACTTGTAAGCAGGGATGATCTCAGAACCCAATTGTCAACAGCTTCCTGGAACCTTCTGGCCTCCTTCCTCTGATTGGCTCTCACAACACAGAGTTCTGAGAGCTTTACTTCAGAATAAAAGAAGGCTTGACTCAATACTCCATTCCTCGCCAGTAAGAGAAAGCTACAGTAAGTCCATGTGTTCTTTGCCTGTTCATCCTCTCCATTCATGTCCTGCATAAGATGAGGAGGCTGCCTACAGTTAGATTCCATATCTATCCAGTTCAGTGGTTATTTAAATGGTGTCACAATCTAGGCGTCCAAGGTGAAGATGGAATTCCATCAAAGAAAAGGAAGGAAGTATCCAGTTTCTGCTTGATCATTTTCCATATTTGGACTTTAGCTAGCCTAATCTAGCACACAAATTAGCTACCGCCTCACGCCAACAGATGACATAATCACTCCTGCTCTGAAAACAAATCCTTGAATTCCAATGCCCTGTGCCTCCGGTCCCCCTACAATCCTGTAGGATAAAATCCCAGGCATGACTGTTTGACATACTAACTAAATGGAAGAGCCTCAAAACTTATGGATCTGTAGTTGTGAAACAGATGGTAGGTCCAAATGAAAAGAACTCTCTTACTTCTTGACAGGTGAGCCTTCTTTCTGGGCTCCTAAATAAGAAACTATGGATGAAAAAGAAGAGGTAGACAATGAAACAACCAACATCCGGGTGAGTTCGGAGGAAACAACCAACATCCGGGTGAGTTCAGATGAAACAACCAACATCCGGGTGAGTTCAGAGGAAGCAACCAACATCCGGGTGTGTTCAGAGGAAGCAACCAACATCCGGGTGAGTTCAGAGGAAACAACCAACATCCGGGTGAGTTCAGAGGAAACAACCAACATCCGGGTGAGTTCAGAGGAAGCAACCAACATCCAGGTGTGTTCAGAGGAAACAGCCAACACCCGGGTGAGTTCAGAGGAAACAACCAACATCCGGGTGAGTTCAGAGGAAACAACCAACACCCGGGTGAGTTCAGAGGAAGCAACCAACATCCGGGTGTGTTCAGAGGAAACAACCAACATCCGGGTGAGGTCAGAGGAAGCAACCAACATCCGGGTGTGTTCAGAGGAAACAGCCAACACCCGGGTGAGTTTGGAGGGAACAACCAACACCTGGGTGAGTTTGGAAGGAACATCCAAAACCCGGGTGAGTTCAGAGGAAACACCCAAGACACAGGTGAGTCCTATCAATCCAAACTGATGTGTAATTTTTTCCCCAGATTCTTATAGGTAGAACAACTCATAATACATTCGGTTTGAATTAGGCATTCTTAGGGTAGTCCCAATGTAGAAAGGAAAGATATTATGGGTTTGTCTAAATCTATATGATTAATATGTTAGTTTGGTATAATAAAAACAATTGATAAAATAATTTAGCATACCAGCTGGGTTTGAAGCCTGTTAAACTTAGTTATATGACCTGGTTCCCTAGCACAAAATACTGTTTTAAAGGCACATTCTCCCTCTGCGAGATTTAGGCAGCTGCATGCTTCATCTGCATAAGATTATTCCCTAAATGTTGTCCAGTTTAGATCTGAATCCTGCCCTTATTCGCATTGTATTTATGAATATTTCCAGGAATGTGGTTGTCCAGATTTAGTAAAATCCTGTGATGGATAAATTTATTTCAAGGCTGGTACTGAAGTTATTAATGGCACCCATCCATTTCTAATCAGTGATATCTTGCAGCTGGGGCCTGTGACGGGTTTTAATCTCCTGGTTGGACTGTAAGATTCCAGTTTCCCAACTCTTGGATTGGTTGTGGAATGAAATGGGTACTAGAAGTTAACTGTTAATATGCTGATCATGACTTGGTTTACTTCCATCAAGGCACCAGAAACAATGTGCTCTCCGTATTAAGATGGAGAAGGAATATGTGGCAGGAGTATTTAGAAGTACATCCATCACAGCTGCAGCAGGGAGTGCTAATGTGCTCTGCCCACTAGCTGGATGAGGAAGTGGTGGGAGCCAACCACCCAAGATACCCTCCAGGGAGGGTCACAGAAGAAGACAACTTAGATCCTGGATCCTGGTGGTGTGACACTGAAGAGCAGTCTGCAGAAGGGATGAGCTGGGAGGTGCTAGAAGCAGGAGGTTTGAGCGATCAAAGGGGAGTCAGGACAGGAGAAGGAGGCCCTTCCAGGACAGGGGGAGAGGCTGAGAGTCACAGTGTATGAGCAGACTTGGACATAGAGGAGTCAGAGGTTGACCCTGCTCCACAGCAGCAGGACGGTCCCAGTCCTGCTGGCTCTCCTCCCACTCTGACACTCCTCTCAAGGAAAGTCCTGCACATTGCTGAGCAACAGGCCAGACAGGCCCAGAGGAGGAGCTCAGCCTCTCTACATAGCCTCTGTCTGCTTGGAAGGGATCCAGACTGATAGGTTAGAGGGGGATGGGCAGAGCTAGTGGTCTGTTTCAGCTATGTCTTTGCTGGATTAAGGCAAACCAGAGGACTCTGCTGTGTGCCTTCTGTGTGTGTGCCTGCCCTGTGGTTGACCTGGCTCCCTGACAGCTCCTTGACACCCTGTCACCCTGGTTTCCATGCACTGAGCATGGACATCAGAAAAGAAGCACATACACTGTCAGGAAACTGAACTGCACAGATAGTTCACTCATGATCTCGTGGAACATCTACACATGAGCAGCTGCTCTCATGTATCTGACCTTGTGCAGTTTCATCACAGTACCTGCTTATCCTTCCTGCAGGAGTCGTCAAAGTTGCTTATTTGGGTCTCAGTTGTTTCCTGCCTCCTATCACAGTGTGATGGTTACAACATGTGGCTACTCTACTCTCCAACTGTGGTAAGATGGTGCTGCAGTGTAGCTGGCTTATTAAAGCAGCAGTTATTATAGGGCTTTTACACCGTTGAGGGCCACATTCCACCTAGGGTAATTTGAGGGGGGCCACATACTGGAAGTAGGGATGGAAGGATCCGCCTGTTTTGGTTCTCTCGGTTTCTCACACACCCCAGTCTTAAATTTGGTCCCCCACATTTCTGTAGCAAGATGCTTATTTTCTGTTTAAAAATCTTCATGAATTTCCAGGCTGGTCATTTGTGCCTTTTTAGGGTCAGATAAGCATGGAATGCAATGATTTGGTGACAGATAGGTAGCCGTGTTGGTCTGCCATAGTCAAAATAAAAAAATTCCTTCCAGTAGCACCTTAAAGACCAACTAAGTTAGTTCTTGGTATGAGCTTTCGTGTGCATGCACACTTGTATCTGAAGAAGTGTGCATGCACACGAAAGCTCATACCAAGAACTAACTTAGTTGGTCTTTAAGGTGCTACTGGAAGGAATGATTTGGTGTTTACACAGTGTAGCATGAGAGTTGAAAAATGCAGAAACATAAGAATCAAATTATTCATTGGCATGTTGATATATAATCCTATATAGACTTCTGCAATTACTATTGGAAAATACATGGAACATCTAAGGCAAGAATCTAATGTCAAAATTTCCATATCACTCGTGACTCTCCTGGGCACACATGTGGCATGTGAATATGCACACACATGGATGAATAGTGAGAACGCACAACATCTCTTCCACTTCACCCCATTTCCTTTCTAACTGCTCCACCATAATGTAACAACAACAACAACAACAACAACAACAACAACAACAACTTTATCATTTATACCCCACCCATCTTGCTGTGTTATAAACACCACTGAATTTGTTTGTGTTGCAGCTGATCCATAATCCATAAACTACACCCATTTTGAGTCTTAGCATTTAAAAAAATAATTCTTAGGTTTTGCAAAAGGGGGTTGTTATGTTACTAATGCAAGCTGCTTCACAAGCAGGTACCCCAAACATGCCTGAATTATTGAGAAGTTTGATAAATGACAGAATGACATAAAGGTGGGGACAGCTTTTGTGATTTCTGGGACATCGCAGATGATCACCTTGTGCAAGAAACTAACTTTTTCACTGTGAATGTGGCAGAGTCATTCCTCATCCCGACATTCCCACTGTCCATCCAGCATTGGCTGCATCTCTCTGCCAAGAATTTGCTGTTTTGTTTGTTTTTTAAACATAGGACAAAAGTCTTAAAGAATCTACACTGGCTCCCAGTATGTTTCCAAGCACAATTCAAAGTGTTGGTGCTGACCTTTAAAGCCTTCAGGGGCCTTGGCTGTGTATACCTGAGGGAGCGTCTCCACCCCCATCACTCAGCTCTGAGGGTCTTCTGGCAGTTCCCTCACTACAAGAAGTGAAGCTACATGGAACCAGGCAGAGGGCCTTCTTGGCAGTGACGCCCTCCCTGTGGAATACCCTCCCATCAGATGACAAGGAGATAAAGGACTATACAACTTTTAGAAGACATCTGAAGGCAGCCATGTATCAGGAAGTTTTTAGTGTTTGATGTCTTAGTTTACTTTAGTTTGTTGGATGCTGCCCAGAGTGGCTGGGGTAACCCAGTCAGATGGGCAGCTATTGATGAAGATGATGATGATGATGATGATAGAAGCTTCCTCATAGTGAGTCAGGCCATTGGTACATCTACCTCAACAGTGTTCACACTAACTAGTCATGACTCTCCAGGGTTTCAGCCAGGTCTCAGCCTCTCAGCTTTTGCTGCCATACACTCTGCAGAAAGGTCCTAATGTTGAATGTTATGTGCTTCTCTCCTAGTTCCTGCATGACTTGTATAACACAACTATATTGGAAGAGCTTGGAAATAGAGTAGATTCTAATAAACTGGTCCTGGCCACTATCCCTGTGGCTTTATTTCCATTCGGAGCTATCTGTGGGTCCTTTCCTGTTGCTTGGCTGATGGATAGATTTGGCAGGTATCGATATAACCCTTTAAGTGGTGAACTGCATTTCCTAGCATGCAGTTTTGAGGGGATGCGGGAATGGGTGGTTGCTGCTGACCTACATTCCCCAGTAACATCTAATAAAAGATAAAATGTCGTCTGTTAGTTTCATTCCACCTGCCCAAGGCATTCGACCAAATGGAATGGGATTTCAGAGAAAGGCAAAGGGGATGATGTCAGATAATTTTTATATTTCACTAAACATTTCAGGGAGTGTTGTATGGCAGGGAGGGACAGAGTCCTGGAATCTTATCTGATCACTTTTAGCTAGCTAAATGAACTTTGTTTTAGGGTGGTGGGAACATGCTCTCCAAATGCATTATAATCCTACAGACACAAAATTTGTTGAAACCACATTGGTAGGTTTATCTTTCACTACACTAACACTACAGACAGAACAATATTTAAGTATTCTTATTATTAAAAGGAAGTAGACTGCACACAATTTGGATAACTGAGATTTCGGAAGGGGTAAACATTTCATCCTGGATTTGCATATCTGAAGAGTCACCTTTAGGGTAGTTATCCAATCTAAATTCTTTAACCAGATCCCCACTAAAAGAACAACATCCATTGAATTTCCCGTATTGTGCATTTGTTCAGTTTGTTTCTAGGCTTTTGCTGTGTTACTCGATATTAGGGGTATAGCTTGCTTTTGACTGGTTAGCTTCACAATATAGTTTTATTTATCCAAGCACTTTTTAAACTGTTCTGTGTAGGTAAAATATCCTCACCCAAGCCTCTTTAGATTCAAATATAAATGTTTCAAATAGTTTTTGCCAAGCAGCCAAAATTTAGAGTGCTATATCTATGGGAAGAACTTGGAAAAGCTACAACTTAGGCAATGTAACAACTTAGGCAGACAATATTTTTTTTTTACAGAAACATTTTTTCTCAGTGTGGCAAGATCAAAGGAAGACAACCTTTCAAAATCACTTTTCATCATTATTATTTTTAACCAGTGGGACAAAGCTGTCCAGTGATTATAGGAGCCCCGCTAGAAATAGTTTCTTTAGGCTCATGGTTCCCCAAACCTCCAAATATTGGAAGCTTTTATATCTACGTGGGACACTAAAGTACCATTGGAATTAGAATCTGAATCTTGGGTGGGATGTTGAAAATCCTTAAAATTGATTTTGATTAATTTATTTTAGCCCTGTTATGTCCATTCAGTTCCTGGTGTAAATAAGGTGGTGGGTCTAAAGCATCTGCTAGCATCAGGACCATGTTGTAATCAGCATTTAAGTTAGCCAGATGTTCCTTACTTTTTATTATGATGCTTTTAATATTTGGGTAGTTTCTAATGGTTCCAGGTCCAATACAAAAAGAAGGGAAACCCTGTTTAGCCATGCTGGAGATGTTTCGTGTGTCCCAGTCATTTACTCTCAAAATATCGGTAGAGTTCTCCCAATTTGAGAGATGGAATGAGTGATGTGACATCCCAAATTCAGTCCAAACAGTTGAAGTAGGAAGCACCATAACCCCCCTCTTCCTCTTTTGATAGCATCTTATATTCATTGGCATCTTCTCCCTCAACCCCACCTGTTTTTTTTTTGTTGTTTTTTCAGGAAAGGTGCTTTGATGATAGCTGACATTTTGTACATTATTTGTTCTGTACTATTGGGTCTCTCACACTTGATAAGAACCTATGGATACAGCCTCTTTGTCAATTTCTGCTTTGGAGTATGTTCAGGTAAGTCGGAGTCCTGAATTTATTGGCTTGCCTTTTTGTAAAAAGAAATTATCCTGAAATGCACAAGATTCATCTGAGGTGATTTCAGGGACCAACTGGATGATGGGGAGGGGGACCAGCCAGGGAACCCCCAAGGGAAACACCAGAGGAGGAAGTCTCAGAAACCGGGGATTGGTGGTGGGACCCCGAGGAGAGGTCAGAGGGAGAAGAGTGGGAGGAGTTGTTGGATGCTGTAGGGGCAACAGGATTTCGTGAGCAGGGAGAGCCTGTGACAGAGAGCAATTCAGACTCAGATGCTGAAGCAGAGAGGGGGCAAGAGGCTGCAGAAGAATCCTGGGAGTCTTCCTGTCCTACTGTGACAAACTCCCTTCTCCCCTAGTCCCCAAGGACATGAAGAGTGATGTGTGGGGTGGATTAGATTAGAGATTAGATCCCAAAGATCTGGGATGTGGTAATTATACTAATTATTCTACTCCAGTGGGAGGCAAATATTATTGATTTATATTTTCCACCCGCCCATGCCAACATATTCAGTAGTAAAAGATGTTGAGAATCGCAGTCAAAATATCGTTTGTGGAGTGTCAGGTTGGCTACTTCTCTTCTAACTTTTCTCTAGCCATCACAATTAGTTTAAATGAACATATTTAATTCCAGTTCTAGAAGATGAGTAATCTCTGGCTTTGGCAAGCAGCTAGGGAAGAAATTTATTAAGTTAAGAGGCAGCGGCTGAGAACACCTCTCTGCAAGCCCTTGTGGGGCTCAGTTTGGTTTAAGTTACAACTGGACAACATCTTGGTGTCTATGGCGTGAAGTGCTCTGGCTTTTGGCAACCAGCCAGGGGGAGAAATCTCCAAAGTTAAGAAGTAGTCACTGAGAACACCTCTTTCTGTAACTTTGTGGGGCCTGAAATGGTGGGGAGCTACAACTGGGCAACAACTCTGTAACTATGATGTCAAATATCATCTCTCCATGTAGCTTGATCCAGTGATCTCTCATGCAAGGACAGCATGGCATTTTGCAGAAGTCTATGGGGGACCTCTTAAATTCATAAGGAGTTAACTGCATTACTCATTGTGGCCTTCTGTACCACACAGAGTTCTCTATATATGTTTCTGTACACCATGTCACAAGCTTATTGTAAATTATATTTTGATTTATCACCTAACCAGGAATAACCTTCTGTGTTGTCTCCATATATCTTGGGGAAATCTCCCCTATACACCTGAGGGGACGCATAATGATGATGCACAGTCTGTTTTCTTCTTTTGGTGTTCTGTTGGCTCAGATACTTTCTCTCCCAGAAATTATTGGGACTCGAAAAGGTAATTCAGAGAAATTCATCCTTTGACTTACAGCTTTTCAGATGTTCCACCTCAGTGTTTTCACGTTATCAGTCACTCTTATTTTCTTTCACAGGTTTACCCATTCTGACAAGCATTTCTGTGGTCATGCCATTGCTTCAGGTCTTTCTACTGCCCTTACTTCCTGAAAGTCCTAGGTATCTCTTCATTCAGAAGGAGGATGAAAACAATGCAATAAAAGGTACTGGGACCTCTAGGTATGGGCACCATAAAGAGCTGTGATATCCCTTCAGGCTGAAGAGACCTCAGGCACCTTTGGCCTGTTGCATAATTCAATCTAGGATTATCAGATCATTTATGTTGATAATCCTCTCATTAATAGAGGGTCATCAACAGCCTTTCATAACAATGCACATACAACTGATATATAAATGCACTTTCCTTTCACACAACTATTTAGGCAACAACAACAACAACAACAACAATAATAATAATAATAATAATAATAATAATAATAATAATTTATTATGTATACTCCGCCCATCTGTCTGTCAAATAGTCTGTCAAACATTAAAAGCTTCCCTAAACAGGGCTGCCTTCAGATGTCTTTTAAAAGTCTGGTAGTTGTTGTTCTCTTTGACATCTGGTGGGAGGGTATAATTGATGATGATGATGATGATGATGATGATGATAATTTATTATGTATGGCTTTCTCCAGCCACTCTGGGAGGCTTCCAACAAAATATTAAAATACAATAGTCCGTCAAACATTAAAAGCTTCCCTAAACAGGGCTGCCTTCAGATGTCTTCTAAAAGTTTGGTAGTTGTTGTTCTCTTTGACATCTGGTAGGAGGGCATCCCACAGGGCAGGTGCCAATACCAAGAAGGCCCTCTGCCTGGTTCCCTGTAACTTGGCTTCTCACAGTGAGGGAACCGCCAGAAGGCCCTCAGCACTGGACCTCAGTGTCCGAGCAGAACGATAGGGGTGGAGACGCTTCTTCAGGTATACTGGACTGAGTCAATGGTCATTCAATGGCTACTTGCAGTGATGGCAATAGTGTCAGAGTCAGTATACCTCTGAATAAAAGTTGCTGAGTATCATGAGTGAAAGAATGTGGCTTCAAGCTACAAGAAAGGAGATTATGAATTAAACATTCGGAAAAACTTTCTGACAGCAAGAGCTGTTCAGCAATGGAACAGACTCCCACAAGAGGTTGTGGGCTCTCCTGCCTTGGAGGTTTTTAAGCAGAGGCTGGATGGCCATCGGTCATGCATGCTATAAACATGATGATCCACCTGGAGTAATTCAGTGCACTATGTCTAGGCTCTGAAATAGAAAAATAGTCTGCTTGTTTTTTAAATCAAGTTTTCAAAATTGCATGGGGATGTGTTCTGGGGTGGGGGGCGGCGTGTTGCTTGTCTCCAGTAATGTCAAAGGAAGCAGCTAATATCCTTTGTGGCATGTATGGAAGTATGAAAAACAAGAGGAATTCTAGGAACAATGAAATTAACAAAACAATACTACACACATGATGGAAATCTATGCAAGTATAAATAATAGCAACTGTTGTGTAATAGTTGCAACAATCACAAATGCAGAAAGTATCCCAATACAATTTCCTCAAATACCACAAATTTTTATTAAGAGATTCCCAAGATTGCTTCTTTATGGTTCTGAATTACTCCCAAGCATACCAGAGAGATTAAACCCTCCAGACCTCCCCTTTCCAACTTCCTTTCAATCAATCTGCTTATTTATTTATTTTAGAAGTCACCCCTTTCAAAGTCTAATCCTCTCTGCCTCTGTTCACACCCAGTACTGAAGAAGCTGCGAGACACTAGCGACGTGGAAGATGAGATTGAAGAGCTCCAGCTGGAGGACATAATTGAGAAAGACGAAAAGAACATGGATTCACTTAAGCTAATGATGACCCCAAGCCTAAAATGGCATGTCATCCGCATCTTCGTCTTGATGGGTGGAGAGCAGCTTGATGGCCTCAATGCGGTAAGGAAAGCAATATCCCAAGTTGTTAGGAGGTTCAACCATGTAAAATAAGAATGTATTTCACAAAAAGGTTCAGAAGCACCAATTGTCACTGTCTCTGAGAATGGCCCATGTTGATGCATGCAGGGGCCTGCTCTGTTTTCCAGACTCTATTCCAGGGATCAAGGCTATCTAACCACCCTTAAGGGGAGGCCTGTGGTGTTGGTGAATCCCAGTTCCAATCAACTCTAGACAGCATGGCCAGTGATATATATATCCTGACAACACACAGGGTGCCTCAAGGTTTCCATCTTCACCCTAGTGCATGCCAGGGAGTGGCTGGATGAGGAGGAGTGGTGGAAACCACCTGACCAAGAGCCCCCCCCCCCCGGGAAAATGCAGAGGAAGAGGATTTAGACAGGAATCAGACTTAGCAGTTTCATCGCAGAGCTAGCCTGACAGATTTTCTGCTGACAGCCTGTGTGCCCCTACTCCCAGAACAATGCATCCATTGCATGTTACCGAGCACAGAGCCAGGCAGAAACAGAGAGGTTCCCTTGGGGCTCACTGAAAACAGAGGGAGGGGCCTGACACAGAGGGATAGGGAGTGAATTGGGAGGTACAAGCCAGTCTGAGCAACTGCTTCAACTAGACAGTAGCAATCTCAGAAGTCTCCATGTGTTCTCTGTTCTGCTTCCTTAATTTTTTAAAAAAACTAACTGTAACTGAGCTGAGCTGTGTGTCACTGTCTTTCTCTGCTCTGTGACTGACCTGACAGTGTATCTACTGGGAAGATGGCATTGCCTAGGATAGAGGCAGACTATGGTCTTTCAGATTTCAGTGGCACCCTGTGCAAGGTCAAAATTCACCACCACTACCCGCCTCTTGTTTTCCATTCTGTGAATGCACTACTTCATAGTTGTAATGTCCTGCAGTGCCCTCCTCAGCTCAGCACCCGGTGTGGAGGAACTCTGCCTCTGCCTAAAAGTTTATAGATTTCACAGGTACAGAATACTAAAGACATCAGGGTAATGTAGAATGAGGCATCACACAGTTAGACAGATTGGAATGATTCCTTTAAGTTTATGAAATGTTAATGGTCTGACATCTAATGTGAGATAACATGATTCCCACGTATCAGATTAACGTATGGATTGGAATGCAATGATCTTTCAGGTTCTGCACTTGTTGAAATTTTGCAATATGTTTCTCAGCTCAGAAAAATGTACCAGGTGTTTAAATATGCATCGAAAAAGGAATATTTGTGCAGAAATGTCTGGTTTCCAAATTAATGCAGAAATAGTACAGAACAGATTTGTTAATGAACACACGTGAAGTTAAAATGGATGGGAAATGAACGGATATGTCCATTATTTGACACAACATCACCATGTCCTGCATTTTCCTGTTTCAATTCATTTTCTCAGCATGAAGGAAGAGAGGAAAATCAACATGATTATGTTATAGAATTATGGAGTTGGATGAGGTTCCGAAGGTCATCTAATTCATCCCCCTGCAATGCAAGAGTCATGGCTAAAGAGTCCCAGACAAATGACCACCCAATTCCTGCTCTAAAAGTTCCAATGAAGGAAACTACCACCTTCAGAAATACTGTTCCACTGTCAAAGAGCTCTTACCATCAGAAAGTTCTTCCTAAGAATAAAATAATAGAACTGTAGAGTTGTTAGGGTTCCAGAGAGTTACTTTGTCCAACACACTGCAATCTCAACTAAAGGATCTATGACAGATGGCATCCATGTTTAATCAGAATCCACCTTTTATCTTCAAATATCTAAAGGGCTGTCACATCTAAAGTGGAGCAAGCTTGTTTTCCGCTACTCATACAAATAACTCATGCTAATAGCTGCTTACCTCAGGGCTCCAAGGGGTGGGCCTTTGCTGTCTGGCGTAGCCATGCCACCAACACCAGGGGCGGTGGGGGCAGTGGCATGGTTTGTGCAGCCAGAAGGGGGTCAATTAAGCTTCATATCCAGTTGTGTGAATATGAAGTGACAGGGCCCCAGGCCAAGGGCCAGTCAGGAGGGTCCAGAAGCCTTGGGCATGTGTGGAGTGATGCCTGGGCTCTGGTATTTTTACCCAAATACTCCCAACCTGCCTTCCATGCTCCAAGTCATGGATTTCTTCACAGGTGTACATATCCTTTATAGATAATGCTACTTCTCTTTCATTCCTGTTTGATTAGTTCATACCCCTCAGTTACTATATTCCAACCATGAGTCTCATCCCATTAGGTTTTATAAATGCCTATTATATCATATTTGCCCTCCTGTTTTAAGAGCCCAAGTTCATCTTTCTTTCCCATGCTCTGTGAATTAGTATAAAGAAAACTGAATCTACAAATAATTCTTTCCAGCTGCTTCCTTCTGCTTCCTGTGTATTAACAGAGGCCAGTAATATTGCTCCAGTTCCCTGTACATCAATGCCATGTAACAATCTTTGAGAATTATTGGACAGCAGATTAGGTCCTTGCAAACTGCAAGTGGACAAACGTTGTACCAGTCTTCAAAAAGGGGGAAAAAATAAGACACAGGTAACTACTGACTAGTCAGCTTGAGGTTGATACCAGGAAAGGCCCTAGAACATTTAATTAAATGGCCAGTGTGTGAATGCTTAGAAATGGGTGCTGTGGTGACTAAGACCCAGCATGGGTTTCTTAAAAAAAAGAAGGCATGCCGGACAATCTCAATACTTTATACAGAGATAGTTGCAAACTTGGTGGATCAGTGGAAAGCTGGGGATGTAGTAAATCTTGATTTCAGTATGGCTTTTGACAGAGTCCCCTGTGATATTCTTGTGGAGAAACTGGTAAAATGTGGGCTGGATGAGGCCACTTTTAGGTGGACTTGTAGCTGCTTGACAGACTAATCCCAAAGAGTGCTAACCAATGGTTCCTCATCATCCTGGAAAATAGTGACAAGTAAGAGTTGTTTCTGATGGTAAGAGCTGTTGACAGTGGAATGGGCTCTCTTGGGAGATGGTGGACTCTTCTTCCTTGGAGGTTTTTAAACAGAGGTTGGATGGCCACCTGTTATGAATGCTTTAGTTGAGACTCCTGCATTGTGGGCAGTTGGGCTACATGACCCTGGAAATCCTTTCCAACTCTACAGTTCTATGATTCTATGTCACATATTTCTTTTACTCGGCTTTTTGGGCGATGATGCAGTTCAGGAGACAACTAGTTAACACCATCACTTTAGACTTAGATTTTGCAAAGGAGAAGAGCCAAGTCAGGAGTCTCTTGTCTTTGGTCCCTTCCAACGCTACAGTTTTATGATTTGATGTTGAATTATTTTCCATCTTTGTCAGTCACTAAAATTAAGTCAAGCATGGCAGGCATATGAGGAAAACGACAACTCTGAAGCACAAGACTTGCTACTTAAAGTGTCGGGTCAATTATACAGAGGAACCTAAATTAAAGGACTTCTAGGTTAAGAGCAGCTGACATCCAGAAAAGAACAACAGCAACCGAAATAACCAGAAAACGAACTCTAGGATTTCTCAGAATCCCAGGTCACCATCATGTGCTTCTTCCCCCTCACCTAACACTTTTTATTGTGATGGTCTGATTTCAGGCATACTATTATAAAGAGAGAATCATCTCACCTACAAAGTCAGATATTGCAGAAATACATCTACTTTTGATAATCGGAAGCACTGTTTATTCCTGTGCCATTGCATTATCGGTAAGCCTCCTCTACCTTTCCTCTCACTTTCTAAGTCTTGAAAATCACCCTTCTTCAATAGACTGATCCTCACTGCAACATTCTATATCTTTTCTGCCATATTTTTTTCTGTGCAGCAGCTCTCCCATACTCCCAAAAACCTGGGAATTGTAGTTTTGTGGGGTTTTCCCAACTATTCTTTCTAAGACAGGCATGTCCTAAACCCGTTTCGGGGGTCTAATCCGGCCCGCCGGTCAGTTTAATCTGGCCCCTGTGGCAGTTTATTTCCTGGGGCAAAATCCTAAAAAAAGCTCAACAGCTTCAATCCTAAAGAAAGGTCAACAACTTTGGTTGGCCCTTTGGTCGTCCCTCACGCATGTTCACTTCATCAAATCTGGCCCTCTTTGAAAAAAGTTTGGACACCCCAGATCTAAGAGAAGCCCTTAGATTTAAACAGATTTCATGGCTCCATGCTTTACTTGGAACTGTTTCAAGGGTTTTTTAAAAAATACTTTGCATGTGCATGTGTCAGAAGAAGCAAGAGCTCCTGTCTTTATGTACTTTATTCTGCTGCATTAACTATTTCATCAATGTACTCTAAGGGGAATTGCCTTTTTTAGCCTAAATGGCCTACTGTATAGAGAAGATATAATAATAATAATAATAATAATAATAATAATAATAATAATAATAATAATAATAGTTTTTATTTATACCCCGCCCTCCCCAGCCAAGGCCGGGCTCAGGGAGGCTAACAAGCAATAATAAAAACAAGTTGAATGAATACAACTTAAAAACAAGATTAAAATACAACATTAAAATATTGAAACATTAAAATATTAAAATGCAGCCTCATCACAGGAGGAGAAAGGAAAAAGAAAAAAAGAAAGAGGGGGAGGGAATCAAATTGGCTCCAAGCCAAAGGCCAAGTGGAACAACTCTGTCCTACAGGCCCTGCGGAAAGAAATCAGATCCTGCAGGGCCCTGGTCTCATGAGGCAGAGCGTTCCACCAGGCCGGAGCCAGTGTTGAAAAGGCCCTGGGTCTGGTTGAAGCTAATCTAACTTCCTTAGGGCCTGAGACCACTAGGGTGTTGCTATTTGAGGCTCTCCATGGGGCATACCGGGAGAGGTGGTCCCGTAGGTACAAGGGTCCTAGGCTGTGAAGGGCTTTAAAGGTCAAAACCTTTTTTGGTTTTGATATATCACCCCTATCTTACTATCATAGAACTACGATTCCTAAAAGTCCTCTGGAAAAGGGAATTAATATTAGACCAGTTTAAGTCTGTGATACAGATGTATCCATGTGGCTACATCCCTATACCTCTGGAGTAGCCAACAAGCTGCTCTCTAGATGCTGTTGGAATACAACAAGTGATTTATTTCTATGAAAAAGGTGTCAATACACACCATGTCCCCTATCTCCCCACCTCCACCTGGCTGCCATTTGCATGCCCACCTGCTTGCTCCCTCCCCCTTTGCCTGAGACTGCTTTTGCCACCGCCACCACTTCCTGCGGCGGCAGGCACAGCCTCCCAGAGGCACTTTGTCCTCCTACTTCACCGCTTCCCACAGAGGCACTTTGGCGCGACCACTTTTACGATCATCAAAGCGTACCTGGCAATCATAAAAATGCTGCGCCAAAGCGCCTCTGCTATGGTGAGACCTTCTTACAATTGCCAGGCACCTTCCTCGAAGGTGTTTTGGCAACTATTCAACTTTAGTCAGGCCACACCTGGAACACTGTGTCCAGTTCCGGGCATCACAATTTAAGAAAGATGTTGACAAGCTGGAATGTGTGCAGAGGAGGGTAACTAGGATGGTCAAGGGTCTAGAAGCCAAGCCTTGTGAGAAACAGTTGAAGGAGCTGGGTATGTATAGCCTGGAAAAGAGGAGACTGAAGGGAGATATGATAGCCATCTTCAAGTATTGGAAGGATGGCGCAAGCTTGTTTCCACCTACTTTGGAAGGTAGGACTCAAACCAATGGCTTAAAGTTGCAGGAAAGGAGATTCCAACTAGGCAAACAATTATTTTTTCCCTGTTTGATAGTGGAACAGTCTCCCTCAGGAGGTTGTGGACTCTCCTTCCTTGGAGGTTTTTAAGCAGAGGTTGACTGGTCACCTGCCAAGGATGCTTTAGCTGAGATTCCTGCATTGCAGGGGGTTGGACTGGATGACCTTGGGGTCCCTTCCAACTCGTAGATTCTGTGATTCTATGATTATAACTGTAAAAGGGTCTCACATTGGGAAGTGGTGGCAGCAGGATGGTGGGTGAAGAGGTGGTATGTACAGCCTCAAAAAAAGCACTGAAGACAACTTACACCATTCCTTACTATTGGCTCCGATAGCTAGGGTCGATGGGAGTTGTAGTCTCACTACACATGAAAGGTATTTTGTTGCCCAAACATGCTACATATGCTTACCTGGGATCAGAAGGGCTTATCTCTGAGTGGATATGTAGAGGACTGCATTGTAAGTCTTAGCTTCAGGTCCTTTTTCATTTAAGAGCCTTGTTCCCCGACTGTGGTTGTCTAGACACAAATTCAGTATGCCACGCTTCAAAATCTGCTATTCATATATGCATTCCTTCTCAATGAAGGGTGTGAATAAGCCCCAAGTAACTCTGTCTTAAAAAAAAAGCAACTGTTTACTGTTTTGCCCTATGCTACCTCTGCTTTGATTTGTAATTCTGGTTCTGGGAAAAACTGTCCAAAACAAAGCTCTCCCATTACCCATTTGCTATAACAGGGAACAAAAATAAAAATAAAAAATCAGATGCCAATTTTCCTCTTTTGACCAAAATTATGAAAATTTATGGAACAGGAGCCCCTCCAGAGTGAATGAAGCCTGTTTTTCGACTACAGCTCCCATCATCACTAGCTAGCAGGACCAGTGGTCCCAAAACAGCTGGAGGCCCTAGTTTGGGAAACACTGTTTTATTGTACTGTTGTAACGCCTAGGGTCCCTCTTTCTTGTCTCTATATTCTCTAGATGTATCTGGCTGATTCTAAGGGGCACAAGTTTCTGCTTCTCACTGGCTCTGGGATCTGCATCGTGACCTGTATCATGCTAACCATGTCACTGGATTTAGTGGTTTGTAGTTGGTAGATTTCGAGCTGAGAATCATTAAATAGTTTGTCGTTTGGCCCTGTCCCCCCTCCATCTTTAATCTGTATCATGCAAAAGCTCCAAAGCCAATGTTTAAGATGGCTGTAGATGTGACAGGACATTTCTTTAAGAATAATAAAAACAAGGCATACGAACGGAGGCATGGGCATACTTCTGATTGGTACATCTGTAGAAGGAGACTTGAGAGAAAGGTAGCATTGGATTTTTAACCTTCAGCTGAATTTTGTACGAAGTCTTTAAGTGAATGAATAAGAACATAGTTTCCCATTGACAGATGTTTCCTCTGAAAGTTACACAAATGTTAGATTCAGAGGCAATAGAGGTCTCCTTCATTCTATGGGTCAACAGTTCTATGGAACAAACAGTGGTAACTGGAAATATGGGAGCTTACCTCTCAAATGTCCCGTTTCGAACGAGACATCCCAGATTGACAGAAGCCTGTTTGGCTTCTGATCTGAATCCTGGATGTCTCATTTTAGCTCCCCATACTCTAGTTTCACCAGAACGTGGGACCCAAAGACATAGTTTTTTTTGGTCCCACACTGTGGTGCGCGTCAGTTGACTCACAGCAGAGTGTGGGACAAAAGAACAGAATGGCTGATGTACTTATGGAAGCTGGTGCCACACTTCTAGGATTTAACCCAACAGGGGCCCAAAGAGTGCAAAATCAAAAGGGACATATCCTTTGGTTGCACATTCTTTTGGTTCCACACCTTCACTGGCTGTCCCCCCCCTCCAGCACTGCCAGTATGCAAGCGGGCAGCAGGTGGCAGTGGCAGGTGGCAGAATGGTGCAGGTCTGTATGTGTCCCAAATTGCCCTCCCAAAATGTGGGGGGGGGTATGTGGGAAGTAGTATGTGTGACAATCCTTCAGATGTTGCTGCATTCCTATTCCCATCAGTCTCAATCAAGCATGGCCAATAGTTAGGAATGTTGTGTGGCAAGGTCCTGAACCCTACCCCATTGTAGAATAAAGACACTTGACACCAGAATTTAGGTTAATGGGCTGAAAAGGGCCACAACTTTATGGGTTACAGAATGTGAGTGGTATTGGCTTAGGCATTGGAACCTGAGAGTTAACCACCAATAGGGGGAGCCCTATTGATGCACATCAGCTAGGAATTCCCCCAGGGTCACCGATAGGGGTCGTGCTATGGCACTGGCCCCCATCTGGGCTTCGGACAGAGGACACCCTCCCTCCCAGATTCCTTTAATGGAATACCCTTGAAATAGGAGGGGTAGGTAATGGCCGCCACCTCCCACCAAATACTCCAATGCCTAACCACCAAATCTTACAAAGTTGTGAGGATTTGCTATGAGGTAGGCGAAAAGCCAAGTGGCTGGTGCCAATTTGCCAAGTGGAAATAATTCCTACCAGGCCCCTTCAACAGGCAACCAACTGAGGTCCATAGCAAGGTCAAACGATAAGGACCTAGCCTTAGGGAAGGAGGGAGAACTGCACAAGCGGAAGCAAGGTAAAAGAGAGCAAGAGCCTGGCCGCAGCTTGTTTAAATGGGCTAAGCCATGCCCTCCTTGGCTGATCGGACTGGCCGATATGAAATGACGCTGCCAGGAACTCCCTGTGATGCGGAGCTAGCTAAGCCCAGGCTCATGATCTGCTTGCAAAGTCAACTCCCTGTGAGGGGAATTGGCTTTGCGAATTGTGGTCCAACAAAATATGGAGGACACCATGAGGACTACACCTGGAAATTTCACTAGCAGTGAAATTGTTGTTGTCATTTTAAAACATAAGAAGACAAAAATATACTGCTGCAGAGATTTTCAAATATAGGCACTACCCAAAGAAAAACTGGCACCGTGATGGTGCAAGGTACATGGAAAGGATAGTAGTCAGAATGGATGCTTCATCTCACAGGGGGGGGGGGAGAGAGAGAGGCAATGTGCCCATTATCTTGAGTGGAGCTGCATTTTTCAAAACTTATTCGATTCACCTTGAATTGGTGGGCGAGGGGGGAGGGAATCCAGATGTTCAGGGAGGAAACTCATGGGAAATGAGCTGGTGGACAATCCTACCTTAATTGGAACACAAACATTTCAAATGCACATTAAACTCAGCTGTGGACAATAAACATGACCTGTTTTCTCCAACAGAAATTTATCCCGCAAATGGTGCATGTAAGAAAAGTTTTGGAAAACGTATTCATCTTTGGACATGGTATAGGATCAGGTAAGTGCTTAGATGATATTATTATTATTATTTGTTGTTGTTGTTTAGTCGTTTAGTCGTGTCCGACTCTTCGTGACCCCATGGACCAGAGCACGCCAGGCACTTCTGTCCTCCACTGCCTCCCACAGTTTGGTCAAACTCATGCTGGTAGCTTCGAGAACACTGTCCAACCATCTCGTCCTCTGTCGTCCCCTTCTCCTTGTGCCCTCCATCTTTCCCAACATCAGGGTCTTTTCCAGGGAGTCTTCTCTTCTCATGAGGTGGTCAAAATTATCATCATCATCATCATCATCATTATTATTATTATTATTATTATTATTATTATTATTATTACACCACCCTTCATCCATAGATCTCAAGGTGTTTCACAACATAAAAACACAAGATAAAAACATAATATGCACAACATATGTTAAACACATTTAAAAGGCTATAGGATGTTAATCAGCCAAAGGCCTCATTGAAGAGGAATGTTTTTTTCCTGGAAACTAGAACTTGGGTGTCATTCTTCAAGAAACATTTCCACTTTCAGTTTTCCAACATAGGTAACTTATATTTTTAAGTTCAATGTTCAGAAATGCATGGAGGCTCTGAATACTGAATATTACTGCAAAAGCTGAAAAATGCAGGTTATACATAGTTCCATGAACAAGTTGTTTCAAAACCTGTGCAATCCAGGGAAAGCATTCAGTCAGGAGACAAAAGTGCTAAGTGACTAACAATGCTGTAAATGCAGATATGGCGCTTTCTGTGCTAGAAGGACAGTTTTGCTTATTTATGGTCTTTGCATTGTGTTCTTTAGATGATATGAAAGATATGAATGCAGCAGATAATGTAGTGAGTCAAATAAAATAAAAGAAAAGTGGTATTCAATGCCCTAAATCATTTCTGTCTACCAAGGTTCTATTTCAACTGTAATTGTGGTTGAGCTGTTCCTTCAGTCATCCCGGGCCTCAGCATTTGCGATTGCAGGATTTGTGCATTGGCTCAGTAGGTTTCTTATAGAATTCATATTCTTTTACATTGAGGTGAGTCGTTTTGAATTTCCATTTGGTCGTAAGTGCGGTAAACCCCTTATCGCACCATTATTGTTTCCCCAAACCCACAAATGAAGCCATACCCTTGAAGTTATTTATTTGCCATTATTTCTACCCTTCCCCCAATCCAGCCAGTGTGTTTTGTTAAAGTTGAATGTTAAATCATTTCAGGAATCTGCATATTTTCCAATCAGGTTCAGTGCAGTGATGGGGAAACTCTGCCCTTCCAGATGTTGCTGGACTGCACCTCCCAACATCCCTGGGTACACCATCCTGAGATCATCATCATCATCATCATCATCATCATCATCATCATCATCATCCCATGCCCATCTGAATGGGTTGCCCCAGCCACTCTGGGTGGCTGGTATATAAATTGAATTAATAATAATATCCATGCGAACACCAGCACCTTCCACTCTGCCACGAATTGTTTAGTCAGAGAAAACTGATATATTCTGCTGGAAGTGGCACAGAGTGGCTGGGGAAACCCAGATAGGTGGGGTATAAATAATATAATAATATAATAATAATTTATTATTTGTACCCCGCCCATCTGGCTGGGTTTCCCCAGCCACTCTGGGCGGCTTCCATAGAAACCAAAAATACAGTAAAATATCACAGATTAAAAACTTCCCTGAACAGGGCTGCCTTAAGATGTCTTCTAAATGTCAGGTAGTTATTTATCGCTTTGACATCTGATGGGAGGGCGTTCCACAGGGCGGGCGCCACTACCGAGAAGGCCCTCTGCCTGGTTCCCTGTAGCTTTGCTTCTCACAATGAGGGAACCGCCAGAACGCCCTCGGCGCTGGACCTCAGCGTCCGGGCAGAAGGATGGGGGTGGAGACGCTCCTTCAGATACACTGGACCAAGGCCATTTAGGGCTTTAAAGGTCAGCACCAAGACTTTGAATTGTGCTCGGAAACGTACTGGGAGCCAATGTAGGTCTTTCAAGACCGGTGTTATGTGGTTTCGGCGGCTGCTCCCAGTCACCAGTTTAGCTGCCGCCTTCTGGATTAGTTGTAGTTTCTGAGTCACCTTCAAAGGTAGCCCCACGTAGAGCGCATTGCAGTAGTCCAAGCGGGAGATAACCAGAGCATGCACCACTCTGGCGAGACAGTCCGCAGGCAGGTAGGGTCTCAGCCTGCGTACCAGGTGGAGTTGGTAGACAGCTGCCCTGGATACAGAATTGACCTTATAATAAATAAAATTATTTATTTAAGGAGAGCAACTCTGCAGATGCCTCTCCAGAGGAGGACCTGCTTGTAATCTCTGCCTGCATTATTGACCCACACAGTCAAACTCTTTCATGCGCTCTTTCAGTGCCCTGGACAGAGCCCATGGTGCCTCCTAAGACAAGAAAGCCATAGCTGGCTTCTTTGGGTGGAATTGCCGGTGGACTCGTAGCAAGCAAGCAGGAAGGAGCCAACCCTGAATGTGCACAATAACGTAGAGCAAAACAGAGATAGGTCAACCTGGGTTAGGTGGGCGGGGAGCTGGTCCAAAATGCACTACTGCCACCACTTGTGGCAAATATCTGGAAGTCTGGTCTTGAGCTCCTTGAAGGGTAAACTCCAAAAGAATATGTGTGTGACAAATAAATAACCAAGATTCTGTTTCTCTCCTTCCTTCCTTCCTACTGCCCCTTTTTTGTTCCATCTCTAGGCAAGTATGGGAGCCTATATCTTCCTTCTCTTCTGGCCTGTCTCTGTAGCTACCTTTTTCGTTATCTTCAGGATTATACCAGAAACAAAAATGAAGGCCTTTGTACAGATCAGGAGATCCATGCTGATCCCGAAGCCCAGGAAGAAACATACCAAGAAGAGGAACATCAAGTAAAAACTCAGGAAGCATCCTATGCACTTTATTTTGTTGTTTGTGTATATATTAAATAGCTTTTTTAAATAAATGAAATTATTCAAAGAGCTGTTACTGATATTCTTCCACTGTCTAAAACTGTAATCATTTTGATAAATGATGATGATGGTAGTCAGTGCTTTATTTAAAGAAAAATTTAGTCAAGGTGGTGGGGAAAATGAGAAGAGAAGACAGTTCTGAGATGCAGGACTCAGTGCTTAAAGTGTTTAGACAATTATAGAGGTGAAACTAAAGGTAAATATTTTCTAGACGGAGAGCAGCTGACATCCAAGATTAAGTGCAGAACTTAAAAGTGGAAAGAGAACTGACCAGACTCTTCAGGGGCTCAGAACCCTGCCAGTTCTTCAATTCATCTAATAACTTTTATTATGTTTGTCTGATTTCAGGCTGCTATTATATGGAGAGACTCTATTGGTTGACAGGGCTGAAACTGGAGATAGTTCAGCTGGGTTTGATAAGCTCTACCATTATTTATGGGACACTGGTGGTGCTGTGGGTTAAACCACAGAGCCTAGGACTTGCTGATCAGAAGGTCAGCGGTTTGAATCCCCATGATGAGGTGAGCTCCCATTGCTCGGTCCCAGCTCCTGCCAACCTAGCAGTTCAAAAGCACGTCAAAGTGCAAGTAGATAAATAGGTACTGCTCCGGCAGGAAGGTAAACAGAGTTTCCATGCACTGCTCTGGTTCGCCAGAAGTAGCTTAGTCATGCTGGCCACATGACCCAGAAGCTGTACGCCGGCTCCCTTGGCCAATAAAGCGAGATGAGCGCCGCAACCCCAGAGTTGGTCACGACTGGACCTAATGGTCAGGGGTCCCTTTACCTTTACTTTACCATTATTTATTCCTCTACAAATGCATTGGCAGTAAGTCTCCTCCACCTTTTCCTCTTTCACCTCCTAAGTTTTGAAAAATCATTCTCCTTCAAAAGACCAGTCTTTTATAGACCAGTATGTAACCCCCCCCCCACACACACAGTGTATGATTTAAAACAACAAATAAACAGTGCAATAAAAATTGATGGTTTAAAGTGCACAAAGTGAGGCAGCTTAAAACACTGACTGTTATCTATTGAAGAACTTTGGAGCATCAGTGTAATGTGAACATTGGGTTAAATTGCACAGTGCTTGGGCTCATTTTTGAGTTAGCACATCTCTTCACACAGCTGGATGTTCTGAGATAAGAGGCCAGGTGCACTGGGTTACCATAGCAACAGAGCAGAGGTCAAGTGTATGACTTTGCCAAGTCAATTCACTCTCCCGTTGGTTGGTTCCTTACTTGCCTTTTCTCCAAATTAATCCCCTGCTCCAGTATTGAGCTGTTTCCTTTTGGAGCAGTTACTTTTGCAGCTGTTCCATTGTGGTTTGCCTTTTCTGCACCATTTCTGACTCTACAATATTGTTTTCATGCTGTGGTGGCCAGGTCTGTGCATGGTATTGCAAGTTTGCTTGCTCCACAGGTTTGTCTAACTGCCTTATGATATTATTGGCAGTTTTAATGTCAATCCCTTCCTGGTAATCCCTAACAGAGATAATTCACCTTTTCTACAACTGCCACATGTTGGGACAGCATTTTCATTGAGCTGTCCACAATGGCCCCAAGTGCTTTTCCATGGTCAGTTACAGACTCTGATGAGTTCAGCCCCTGTTAGTGTACAAACTTGAGACTCTAGCTGTTTTTGGACTACAACTCCCACCAACCCTACCTAGCAGGACCAGTGGTCAGGGAAGATAAAATAATAATAATAATAATAATAATAATAATAATAATAATAATAATAATAATAATAATAATTTATTTGTACCGCACCCATCTGGCCGATTTTCCCCAGCCACTCTGGGCGGCTCCCAATCAAATGTTAAAAACAGTACAGCAATAAATATTAAAAACTTCCCTGAACAGGGCTGCCTTCAGATGTCTTTTAAAGGATAGGATAGCTGCTTATTTCCTTGACATCTGAAGGGAGGGTGTTCCACAGGGTGGGCGCCACTACCGAGAAGGCCCTCTCTCTGGTTCCCTGTAACTTCACTTCTCGCAATGAGGGAGCCACCAGAAGGCCCTGAACGATGGGGGTGGAGATTGTAGTCCAAAAACAGCTGGAGAACCATGTTTGGGAAGCTCTGGGTTAGATGAGGAAATTGCCCCAATATGCATCATTTATACTTGCTTGGGACGCGGGTGGCACTGTGGGTAAAAGCCTCAGCGCCTAGGGCTTGCTGATCGAAAGGTCGGCGGTTCGAATCCCTGCGGCAGGGTGCACTCCCGTTGTTCGGTCCCAGCGCCTGCCAACCTAGCAGTTCGAAAGCACCCCCGGGTGCAAGTAGATAAATAGGGACCGCTTACTAGCGGGAAGGTAAACGGTGTTCCATGTGCGGCTCTGGCTCGCCAGAGCAGCGATGTCACACTGGCCACGTGACCCAGAAGTGTCTTCGGACAGCGCTGGCCCCCGGCCTCTTGAGTGAGATGGGCACACAACCCTAGAGTCTGTCAAGACTGGCCCGTACGGGCAGGGGTACCTTTACCTTTTTTTATACTTGCTTTATACTGACACATCGTCATTGTCATTGTCATCACCACATCCGATCAGAAGGAATTACATATTGTGAAAGCAAGCTGATACCACTTCAGCAAGATTTGTTCATCTGTATGCTTGGTAATCTTATATTTATTTATTTATTTATTTATTTATTTATTTATTTATAAAAATGAATTTCATTAGCTGTCCACGAAGAAACATAAGTCAGCCAGTGAGTAATTCATCAGATCTCCCAGCCTTATCTTTGTTTTCTCTAGATGTTTATCGCTGATTCTAAAGGGCACAGGTTTCTTCTGCTCACTAACTTTGGGATCTGCAACATTTTCACTGTTCTGTTAACCATGACCCTGGAACTGCAGGTTTGTGATTGATGGCATTTGGAGTTGAGAATGACTTTGACCTTGTTCTCCCTCTCCCTGCCATCCAACCCATAATATGTACTACAGTAGGTAACAGCTCCAAGGTCCATGGAAAATTTGGCTGTAGCTACCACACACCATTTATTTATTTTCCTTTTCTGTTTCTAAATTATGCACATGAACTTAGTTTAGTTTAAATGGATGTGCTTCCTAAGTGAGAAAATAGTTTTGATTTTAACATTCAACTGAACCGAACCCTATTTTTTTGCCTGTCCTAGATAACTAGTGCAATACTTGTTACTGATATCAATGTAGCCTAGTTTCTGAGCCTTGCTGTTGTTTTTCATTTTCATTTTATTTTGCTTATGGCTGAGACTGTAACTTCATTATTTTATCAAACTATCAGGGATGTAGTTTGGGGTCTTTATTTTTTGTTGGAAATGTCTATATGATATCGCTAAGGTTTAGCTCCTTCGTGGATCACTGCCTTGTCATGGAGAAGGGGCTTGAATAACTCAGAGAAGCTATGAGCTATGCCGTGCAGGGCCACCCAAGACAGACAGGTCATAGTGAAGAGTTTTGACCAAACGTGATCCATCTGGAGCAGGAACTGGCAAGCCACTCCAGTATCCCTGCGAAGAAAACTCCATGGACAAAAACAACAGGCATATAAAAGTTATGACGCTGGAAGATGAGCTCCTCAGGTTGGAAGGCATCCAACATGCTACTGAGGAAGAGCGGAGGACAAGTACAAGGAGATTCAGAGCTGATGAAGCGGCTGGGCCAAAGCCAAAAGGTCGCTCAGTTGTGGATATGCCTGGAAGCGAAAGGAAAGTCCAGTGCTGTAAAGAAAAATATTGCATAGGAACCTGGAATGTAAGAACCATGAACTTTGGTAAGCTGGATGTGGTAAAAAATGAGATGGCAAGTATAAATATTGACATCCTGCACATCAGTGAATTAAAATGGATGGGAATGGGTGAATTCAGTTCAGATGACCATCATATCTACTACTGTGGGCAAGAATCCCATAAAAGAAATGGAGCAGCCCTCATAGTCCACAAAAGAGTGGCAAAAGCTGTACTGGGATGCAATCTCAAAAATGACAGAATGATCTCAATATGAATCCAAGGCAGACCTTTTAACATCACAGTAATCGAAATGATAAAGTCGTAGTCATTCGAAATATAATAATAATAATAATAATAATAATAATAATAATAATAATAATAATAATAATAATAATAATAATTTATTTATACCCCGCCCATCTGGCTGGGTTTCCCCAGCCACTCTGGGCAGCTTCCAGCAAACACTAAAACACAGTAACGTATTAAACATTAAAAGCTTCCCTAAACAGGGCTGCCTTCAGATGTCTTCTAAAAGTTTGGTAGTTAATATATATCAAATATGTTTGGTAGTTAACAAATATCAAATATCAAAAATCATTCATCAAAATGAATAATGCAATTAACAGAGTCTCACAGGGAAGGACTTGTACAGTGGCAAACTACACTGAGAATTCTCAAACATCAAGAAATAACACTATTCTGCCCTAATGGTTTTTACAGATATATATGTATGTATGCATTTATATGGGACGCGGGTGGCGCTGTGGGTAAAAACTCAGCGCCTAGGACTTGTCGATCGTATGATCGGCGGTTCGAATCCCCGTGGCGGGGTGAGCTCCTGCCCACCTAGCAGTTCGGTCCCAGCTCCTGCCCACCTAGCAGTTCGAAAGCACCCTTAAGTGCAAGTAGGTACCGCTTTATAGCGGGAAGGTAAACGGCGTTTCCGTGTGCTGCGCTGGTGCTGGCTCGCCAGAGCAGCTTCGTCACACTGGCCACGTGACCCGAAAGTGTCTTCGAACAGCGCTGGCCCCTGGCCTCTTAAGTGAGATGGGCGCGCAACCCCAGAGTCGGTCACGACTGGCTCGTATGGGCAGGGGTACCTTTACCATACTTTTATGCATTTATATGGAGTCTACCTCAATGATACAATTTACATAAATGACAAAAAAACCAATCACGGCCACCAAAGAAAAGTAGATTTTGCCTCAGTTACACAGCAACCTTCTCAAAATGGCTTCCACAGCCAATCATTCAGGAAAATGAAATCCACAGGTCCACTATAACATAACATAACGTAACGTAACCGGACAAGGAAGTTATAGTGTTTAGAAACACATTTTAATTTTTTAAGGGAAACATCAACTGTTCTCAAGGGTGTAAGGTAAAAAAAGGTAAAGGACCTCTGGACGGTTAAGTCCAGTCAAAGGCGACTATGGGGTTGCGGCGCTCATCTCCCTTTCAGGCCGAGGGAGCCGGTGTCTGTCCACAGACAGTGTTCCGGGTCATGTGACCAGCATGACTAAACCACTATTGGAGCATGGAGGACCATGATGAGTGCCAGTGCACATGGAAATGCTGTTTACCTTCCCGCCCTATTTATCGACTTGCCCTGCTGTGCTTTCAAACTGCTAGGTTGGCAGCAGCTGGTACAGGGCAACAGGAGCTCACCCTGTCACAGGGATTCGAGCCGCTGACTTTCTGATCAGCAAGCCCAAGAGGCTCAGTGGTTTAGACCACAGCACCACTCGCGTCCCTTCTCAATGGCGTAGGGCCTTTCAGAAAAGGAGGTATCCCAACTGTACAGTGGTACCTCGGGTTACATACTCTTCAGGTTACATACGCTTTCGGTTACAGACTCCGCTAACCCAGAAAGGATTCAGGTTAAGAACTTTGCTTCAGGATGAGAACAGAAATCGTGTTCCGGCGGCGCGCCGGCAGCAGGAGGCCCCAGTAGCTAAAGTGGTGCTTCCGGTTAAGAACAGTTTCAGGTTAAGAACGGACCTCTGGAACGAATTAAGTACTTAACGTGAGGCAACGCTGTACTGAGGTAAATCATTTTTCTTTTTTTACAATGGACTAACTGCCCATCATTGTGGCTGCTCATCATGGTGGCCGCACACAAACACACACACACACGCATATGGTACAATCTTTTATTTAATGGCAGCAGAATGAATGAATGAATGAAACTTTATTTGCATCAGACATCGTCCATAGCAATAAAAGAACATTGCTGCATAAACAAGAAAACAAACAATGATCACACCCCATCATAGCAAAGCAAACGTTTATAGGCTTCCAAATGCAAAAGCTAAATAGAAAAGCAAATATCTCCATCGATGAAGGACCATACCCTGTCCAAATTTCAGCAACACAGGATTCACACTGGTTTGCAGAGATTATTCAAGAGATGGTAGCAAGCAAAGGTTGTGTAATTGGCTAATAACATTTCTAATTCCTAGACTGATAAAAGATTATAAAGCAGGTGTGTTTTTTTCCAAAAAGATCTTCAACACTTCATCCTGTTTTCTTTAATTTTATTCAATCACGAAGCCTTGAAACAGTACATTGCAACTTTCCTAACCATGAAATGTTCCATCAGGTATCTTCTGCCCCTCTTTTTAAAGTACAAAATGTGCTCTCAGCACTTGGTTTTGACTGCAATGTACTTTTTGTGCTTCCGTGTTACAGGAAAATGGTATCTATATGAATGTATGAAATGTGAATAAAAATCTAATGCAGAGGCTTATAATTTCTTATTTTATGGTCTTAACTATTATGTACTTAACTAATACCTAGGGACAAACCATATATACAATTTGTTTATTAAGGGTACTAAATTTTGCTTCTAAAAGCAAAATTTCAGAAAGATACCTGCATCAATTTTCCCACAAGGGTAACCAGTATGGTTTGGGGATCACTTGCATTTTCTGTTTTTGTTTTTGTTTTACTATTTGGAAGTTCCTAAAAATGGCTTTCTAAGAGAAGTGAACAAACTATTCAGACATGGTAACCATTATATACTGGTTTTAAATCAATAGGTCCAGCGACTCTTGTCTTGGACACCCTTACATTTAGATTTCAAGGTAGAAACATTTAAAGAAGAAAAAAACAGGTGAAGAAATTTGCAAGCAAGTTTTTCCCTTTTGATGGCAATGAATCTTGCCAGAATTCCAGAAAATAGCTACAGGGGTGCAGCCATTGCTGATTGGAGGTCTGTAAATCAGTTGCCAAATCCATTTCATCCTCAAAGGTGTCTAGCACAACAAACAAACAAAAACTCTGGGCCCATTTGTCCACAAATTGTCAGTGTTCTTACCTAAGGGTACTATATCTATATCTATATCTATATCTATATCTATATCTATATCTATATCTATATCTATATCTCTATCTCTATCTCTATCTCTATCTCTATCTGTATCTGTATCTCTATCTCTATCTCTATCTCTATCTCTATCTCTATCTCTATCTGTATCTGTATCTCTATCTCTATCTCTATCTCTATCTCTATCTCTATCTCTATCTCTATATCTATATCTATATCTATATCTATATCTATATCTATATCTATATCTATCTATTGCTGATTTACAACAAATTTATTATGAAAGTTGCATATATTGGAAAGAATATTCCTAGGAAAGGAACATGTTCTAATTCAGAAGTATGGCTGCAGAGAATAGAGAGTTGTAATGAAAATTAGATTATGGTTTGCATTCCACTTACTAGGCAGAAAATTGTTTTGTTTATAAAAATATAATCATCAAAAGTTGAAAGGTTAGATAGCACATATTTTAAGATGATTCTCCCCCCTCCCCCAATTGTTTTTAAAGCATAATCTTGCCTTCCATATCAATGGACAGGGCCATTCCACCCACCAGGCAAGGTAAGGCAACCTCCTCATGTGGCATGACCCACCGGAGGAGCAGCTTCCGATGCCGATCTTTATCCTCCTCTTACGTAGTTCATGGGTAGGCAAACTAAGACCCGGGGGCCGGATCCGGCCGAATCGCCTTCTAAGTCCAGCCCGCGGATAGTCCAGGAATCAGTGTGCTTTTACATGAGTAGAATGTGTCCTTTTATTTAAAATGCATCTCTGGGTTATTTGTGGGGCATAGGAATTCATTCACACACACCCAATATAGCCCCCCCCCCCCAAGATCTGACGAACAGGGGACCAGTCCCCTGCTGAAAAAGTTTGCTGAGCCCTGTCTTAGTTTATCAGTCCATGGCTGAAAACTATGGCCAGAAAAGCCACCTCAATTGGACTGTCACCATCCCTTTTGTATCAACTGGGCTACGCCACCACCCTTGTATCCCTGAGGCAAAAGCTTTGGGACATCTCACATAGTGACCTGCGATCCAGATCCAATGTAATCTGTGGCCCGATTGCAGCTGGAATCCAATAAGGGCATGACTTCCAGTTGGCCTCATATCTTAGGAATTTGTCCGTACCCACCTATCAGCATTTATTTACCAAAGCTAGATTAAATGTATTTCCATTGGAAGTTCTAAATGGTAGACTGAGTGGCATCCCCTATCAGAATAGGCTTTGTTTATGTTCTCATGATGTCGATTGCATAAACCATATCCTACTGCATTGTGGGCAGTATGAGCGAGCAAGGGATCAACTGGTCAAACCCTTACTAGCAAATTTGTGGGGGGAATCTGAAGCCTCCCATATTAAATACCTTCTGAAGGATAGGTCAAATGATATTGCAGTGACCATGGCAAAGTTTCTTTCAGAGGTCACAAGAAACAGAGACCATCATGCTCTAGACATATCACTACCTCAGTCTCTTTCGCCTGTTGTTTGGTTGTCTTAACTGTATCTTGTTTTGAAACTGTTTTATGGGTCTATGGACCGCAATAGATAGATAGATGATAGATAGATAGATAGATAGATAGATAGATAGATAGATAGATAGATAGATAGATAGATGATAGATAGATGATAGATAGATGATAGATAGATAGATAGATAGATAGATGATAGATAGATAGATAGATAGATAGATAGATAGATAGATAGATGATAGCTAGATAGATATAGATAGATGATAGATATAGATAGATAGATAGATAGATAGATGATAGATAGATAGATAGATAGATAGATAGATAGATAGATAGATGATAGATAGATAGATAGATAGATAGAGATAGATAGATAGATAGATAGATAGATAGATATAGATAGATAGATGATAGATAGATAGATAGATAGATAGATAGATAGATAGATAGATGATAGATAGATAGTCCTCTTGTTCCTGATGTAGTTCTTCACCCACCCCTTCTTCCTAGCCGGGGAAGAGGTGGTGGGTTTTGTGGTTCACTTCAGATGCCAAAACGTATTGGGCCAGCCCTATCAATGGAGGAGCGGCTAATATAGAGTTGCACCATATGCTAGCTGGTAAAAGAGCCTCCAGTTGAGAAGGACAGGATTGGCAGGGAAAGGCAGTGGTTAGAACATGGATATCCAGCATGAGAACTGACATGTTCCCAAAAAACAGCTTCCTATTATGAAACGTGAAACATTGGAAGCTACATGAGATGTAGCATTTGTATAAAGCAATTTACCATCCCTTCTAGGACATCATATTGCGGTCCTCAGAACCACTCTGGAAGGTAGGTCACTATGATTAAATCCATCTTGCAGGTGGAGACAGGATGTAGTCTGTCTAGGGCCACCTATGCAATCATGCATGCCAGATGAGGACTTCCAGATTCATAGCTCAATCATTTCCCAGATTTGGTATTCTAGACCTATTGTCCCACCAAATAACCCACATTAATTTATCGTCAGAATGCAACCCTAAACCATTCTCCACTGCAAGCAGAGATATTTCATCATCTCAACTGTCAACAGCTTCCTGGAACCTTCAGACATCCATCCTCTGATTGGCTCTCACCACACTGCCATAGTTCTGAATGCTTTGTTCCAATATAAAGGAGGACTTGGCTCAGTTCCTCTCTCCTCACAATTAAGAGAAAGCTACTGTAAGTTTGTGAACTCTTGCCTACTCATCAAACACTAATCTGCTTAATACTCCTCACAGCCAGGTGGGGAGGCTGCCTATAGACAGATTCCATCTGTAGCCAGTTCTGTGGTTATTTATACAATTAATGGCACTGGGCTCAATAGCTCCTGTACTAGATCCTTCAGGAATTTCAGCAAATATTAAAAAGGTCAGTGCAAGAGGACTAACATGGTTCCCTGCCATGATTATCTCACTGCCAATGATTTGGTGATGGCCAGTTGTGCTCTGATAATCTATGAAGTCATGAAATACAAATTTAATAAATGAATAATATTAATAATAATTTATTATGGCAGATCCTTCCCTGTATCCCCAAGGAGAATTCAAAAAGTCAGGCAGCAATGCTCAATTTACTCGGATCTGCATGGCTGTACTCCTGTGAGCCTTCAACTACTATGCAACAATAAGCTTTATCAAAAGATCTTCAGCCAAAGGAAATGCAACTTTTAGCTTTGAATTAGAAGTGCAAACAATATTGCAAAGTAGTGTTAAAATTTAAGCAGCTAGTGTGAAGAAGAAGAAACCCCATCAAAGATCAAGTAAAAACCAAGCATTGACTTGATTATTTTCCATAGTCCAACTTCCTCTAAGCTAATGTCACAAGCTTTACCAGCACATTCACCAGGCAGAGCAAGGAAGGTCCATCAGTTATCCTAATGCATCCAACATATGTCATAATTACTCCTGCTGTATCAATCTAGTGCTTGGAGCAAATCGGAAACACTATCTTGTTCCCCAACAGGTGAGCCTTATTTTCTGACTGCTACAGAAGAAAACATGATTAAAAATAAGAAGCTCGTCAATGCAGCATTAAGGAGACGGGTGAGCTTGGAGGACTTTGTCCAAACAATGAGGTTTATGGGGAATCTAAGTTGATGCATAAATCTTTTCCAGACTTCCAAAAGGTACCCCTAGTACTTTGGGTTTGATGCAGAATTTGTCGTTCTAAGGGTGCAAACCTATGGACAATAACTTGATGTTAGCTGAATGGGCTTAAGAGCCATACAAAGTCTCCCCATTCTGGTCCTGCCCTCACCATGCCCCCAGAATGCATTCATTCATTCATTCATTCATTCAATCTGTCAGGGAACTGCCATCGGAGGAACAGGTGGTGGAAGGGCTCACGGAGGCTGGGAGACACTCAGCAGCTGAAGCAGGAACCAGTAGGGGGAGAGGTGGGTCTCTGGTGGAAGGGCTCACGGAGGCTGGGAGAGACTCAGCAGCTGAAGCAGGAACCAGCAGGGGGAGAGGTGGATCTCTGAGGGAAAGCGAGCAGGAGGGAGGGCTCAGGGACACGTCCAGCGAGAACAGTGGGGAGGTATCTGAAGCTCCCATAGGGAGACCCACTCCTCGCCGGAAACTGTCACGCCGCGAGTCCAGAAGACGTGTTTCCGTTAAGGAGCTTTTATGCTGGAAACAATTCCGAAAGCAACCACTGTCGGAATCTGCAAGTGACTAGAGCAGCCATGTCTGAGGGGCTCTGTCACAGACAGAGGTTTGTGGGCTTGAACAAACTCTGAGGGACTACGATTTTACGCACAAGCAGCTCATCATCCCATCACAGCATTCCGACAGTCTTTGTAAGTTGTTTGTGCAGGAGAAGGCATCATGAGCGACCCAGCCGGAACCGGAGAAGCAGGAGTTGGAGCAGGGCCAAGCCTGGAGGAAAGGTACAGGGCGTTGGAGATCCAGCTAGCGCTGCAGACGGCGAGGCTTGAGGAGAGAAGGGCTCAGGATGCAGACAAAAGGGGAAAAGCCACCCAGTTCCCCAGAAAGGTACCAGGATTGGTACAGAAGTTTGGGGGGGCACCCCAAGGACTACCATGCCTTTAGGACAGAGATGCAATATGCCCTCAATGTGCAGTTTGATGAATTCCCTGACGAGGAATCGCGAGTGGCTTTCGTGATTGGGCATCTTGAAAAGGGGGCGAGAGACTGGGTGAGACCCCTGATGGCAACGAATAATGACGTCCTAAAGGACACAATGAGGTTCTTTCGTGCCATGGATCTGATGTTTTCCAGCGATATTGAGCAGGGAGTGGTGTGCAGGCAGCTAATGGCTTGCAAACAGGGGAGCCGATCTGTCCGTGAGTACTGGACTGAGTTCACCATGCTGGTTCACAGATTGGGGTGGGACTTATCGGCGGAACCCATTCAAATGCTATTTGAAGAAGGTCTGGCTTCGGCTGTGAAAGACGAACTTTCCCGGGGTCCCAGGGCGGATTCTATGGATCAGCTGACCAAATCTGCGCTGACCATAGGAGCGCGCCAGGAGGCGAGAGCTTTGGAGAGGCGGGAAGGGAAGGGGGAACGTTGGAAGGAGTTCCGCATTCCAGACATTCCAGAGACAACTTTCCCGCCGGCAGAGCCGATGGAAATCGGAACAGCACGCGCGCGCGCAGTTTCAAAGCCCAGTGAGGGGGGAAAGAAGGAGGGAAAAGGCGCCCGGAAATGCTATCTCTGCCAACAGCCAGGTCACTTTGCCAGAGTCTGCCCCCAGAGGAAGGAATGGCAAGGGATGGTGGGAGCTGTTGAGGGAAGAGAGGAGGAAAAACCGGAGCAAGTAAAAGCCAACGCCTGGTTGCCACCGTCGGGGCACAGCAGCCAGGCCAAAGAGCAGTGAAAGTGCCCACGCCAGAACCTCCTAAACCTGCCCTAGTGATAGAAGTGTCGCTAGAGCTGCAAAACGGACACCCCCTAAAGATAAAGGCGCTGTTGGACTCAGGCAGCTCCTGCAATTTCATGAGCAAAGAGTTTGCAGCTGAACACCAGATACAGACGATCCCTTTAAGCAACCCCCTGCAGGTGACCACGATCGATGGCAGGGAGTTGTTGGGAGGAGAAGTCAGCTTGCAGACCGTCCCAATGATAATGAAGGTGGCAAGGCACACCGAACTGATAGCGTTTAATGTGGCCACCTTGGGAGGAGCTCCTATTATTTTGGGGATGAGCTGGCTAGCGTTACATGATCCGCTGGTGGGCTGGCATCAGAGAGTGGTTTCCTTTGGTTCAGCACATTGCTTGGAACACTGCAAAGGGGGAAAGGGTTCAGCAGGGGCCCAAGCCACCCTAGCAGGGACGGAAGTAATGGAGAAAGTGAAGGTACCACGACAATACGCAGATCTCAGCGACGTGTTCAGCGAGAGGGAAGCTGACCAACTACCCCCGCATAGACCCTTTGACTGTCAAATCAATTTACTCCCTGGGGCACAGCTTCCTGTAGGCAAGTTGTACGCCATGTCAGACAGAGAAATGCAGGAGCTAAGAGAGTTCATTGACAAGAACCTGAAGAGAGGTTTCATCAGAGAGTCCAGAGCGGTGGGAGGTAGCCCAGTGTTTTTTGTGGATAAAAAACACACGGACAAGCCGAGACTGGTGTGTGACTTCAGGGGGTTAAACGCAGTGTCAGAACCATTGGCCTTCCCTATGCCCAGGATTGACGACATTTTGACCAGGGTGCGGAAGGGAAAGATTTTTACAAAGCTGGACCTAAGGGGGGCGTACAACCTGATACGTATAAGGAAAGGGGATGAATGGAAAACCACCATGTTCACCCCTTTGGGGGCATTTGAATATTTAGTTATGCCATTTGGCCTACAAGCAGGCTCGGCGTGCTTCCAATCGTTTATGAACCACGTACTGGGGCCTTTGCTTTACAAGAATTGTGTGGCCTTCCTAGATGACGTGTTGGTGTATTCTGAGAATGAGGAGCAGCATGTGAGAGACGTCAGAGAAGTGTTGAGCAGGCTGCAAGCCAACCGGCTGTGGGTGAAACTGGAGAAGTGTCAGTTTCATACCAAGGAGGTGGAGTTCCTGGGGTACCGCCTGTCAGACAAGGGATTGGCCATGGATCCCAGCAAGGTCCAGGCAGTGCTGGAATGGAAAACACCCAAAACAAAGAAGGATGTGCAGAGGTTCCTAGGGTTTGGGAACTTTTATCGTAAGTTCATCCGAAACTTTGCCCACCTGACGGCGCCCATTACGGACTGTCTCAGCAGTAAGAAGAAATTCGTTTGGACTGAGGAGGCGGAGCGAGCTTTTGAGGAACTGAAAAGAACAACTTCTGCATGTGGATTTACAAAAAAAGATGAGAGTCGAAACAGATGCATCAGACAGAGCCATAGGGGCGGTGCTTCTTCTGCAGCCAGGGAAGGAGGAGTCAGAGTGGAGACCGTGTGCCTTTTTTTCGCGAAAACTGAACAAATCCGAGAGGAACTACACGGTGTATGACCGAGAACTTCTTGCTATTCATGAGGCTTTCCGGAGATGGAGGCACCTGCTAATTGGCGCACAACATAAGGTGCAAGTGTGCACTGACCACAAGAACCTAGAGTATTGGAGAACGGCACGAGTGCTCAACCAACGGCAGTTGAGATTTGCCCAGGAGTTCTCCAAATTTAACTTTGAGATTTGTTACGTGCCAGGCCCAGAGAACGTTAGGGCGGACGCTCTCTCACGCAAACCTGAATATTTGGAGGGGGAGGGAGCACCCGAAGAAAGACATGTCATTCCAGAGGACCGCTGGGTGTGTGGGGCAGCATTGGTGGGGCAAAGAGAACTGGTAGAGGGAACGGAGAATGATGAATACGCCCAGGACAAACTCAGGGGTCTCAGGAGGGAGGGAGATAAACCCGGAGGTTTTGAGGAGAGAAACGGGGCGTTGTATTACAAGGGAGCGTTATATATACCTGAAGGTGATTTGAGGGAGAAGGTACTCAAGCAGCTGCACGATAGCCCCACAGCAGGGCATTTGGGGCAACACAAAACCATGTGGCTGGTTACCAGGGAATTTTGGTGGCCCAAGGTCAGGGAAGATGTGCGGGAGCATGTGAGAGGGTGTGACCAATGCCAGCGAGCCAAAGGGGAGAGGCGGGCACCGGCAGGGTTATTAGAACCGCTACCCACACCTGAAAGACCATGGGAAGCAGTGGCAATAGATTTCATGACTGATCTGCCAAAGTCCAGAGAGAAAACAGCCATCATGGTTGTGGTAGACCTGTTAACCAAAATGGCCCACTTTATAGCCTGCTCACATGCTGTCACGGCAGAAGAAACAGCTAAATTGTTTGTAGAAAATGTGTTTAGGTTGCATGGCGCCCCCTTGAGGGTGGTTTCAGACTGAGGGAAACAATTTACTTCCAGGTTCTGGAGGAAGCTCATGAGCTTACTGCATGTAGAGGTCAATTTTTCGACTGCCCGGCATCCGGAAACCAATGGGCAGGCGGAAAGAGCCAATGGCATCCTCCAGCAATATTTGAGGTGTTATGTCAATGACAGAGAGAATGATTGGGTGGAGAAGCTGGCATTGGCGGAATTTACCTACAACAATGCAGAGAACGTGTCCACGGGGATGAGCCCCTTTTTGGCTAATTACGGGTGCCATCCCAGGGCTTTCCCAGGGGGGGGGGAGGGGAGAGATGGAGCGTTCCAGCTGCCGAACAGTTCGTAGAAGAAATGGAAGCGATCCATCGCCAGCTCCAACTTAACTTAGACAGGGCCAAGGAGGAATATAAGAGGCAGGCAGACAAAAACAGAAGAGTAGGTGAAACCATTAGGGTGGGGGACCAGGTGTGGCTGTCAACCCAAGGGTTACCCTTCAAAGGGGGTTGTAAGAAGTTAAGACCCAAAAGATTGGGCCCATTTGAAGTCACGCAACAGGTCAACCCAGTGGCTTTCAGACTCCGGTTACCGAACCACATGAAGCTGCACCCAGTTTTCCACAGGTCGTTGCTGTCACCGTATAAGGGGGACAGAGAAGGGAGGGTCACTCGGGGACCAGCAATGGAGGAAAGGGAACAAAGCTACCATGTAGCGGAGATCCTCGATTCCAGGTGGAAGGGAGATCAAGTAGAGTATTTGGTAATGTGGGAAGGGGAACCGGAGTCGGAAAACACCTGGGTCATGGCAGAGGATGTCAATGACGAGGTTTTAATAGAAACTTTTCATCAGAGGTTCCCACGTAAACCTCAGCCTGTAGCGAGGTTCCGGAGGGAATACTTTGCCACCACCGACGAAGAAGAGGAGTTGGAGGGGTTCACAGATTCCGAGGAGGAGGAGGATTCAGCGAGCCGGAACGGCGACCGATGGAGGGAAATGTTCAAGACGTCTGAAGATGAAGAGGATTCTTTTCGGGGTTTTACCTCCTCACCACCCAGAGGAGAGGGAACGGGAGGGGGTGAAGGGGGCCCTGGAGGGGAGGTGGATGTCAGGGAACTGCCATCGGAGGAACAGGTGGTGGAAGGGCTCACGGAGGCTGGGAGAGACTCAGCAGCTGAAGCAGGAACCAGCAGGGGGAGAGGTGGGTCTCTGGTGGAAGGGCTCACGGAGGCTGGGAGAGACTCAGCAGCTGAAGCAGGAACCAGCAGGGGGAGAGGTGGATCTCTGAGGGAAAGCGAGCAGGAGGGAGGGCTCAGGGACACGTCCAGCGAGAACAGTGGGGAGGTATCTGAAGCTCCCATAGGGAGACCCACTCCTCGCCAGAAACTGTCACGCCGTGAGTCCAGAAGACGTGTTTCCGTTAAGGAGCTTTTATGCTGGAAACAATTCCGAAAGCAACCACTGTCGGAATCTGCAAGTGACTAGAGCAGCCATGTCTGAGGGCCTCTGTCACAGACAGAGGTTTGTGGGCTTGAACAAACTCTGAGGGACTACGATTTTACGCACAAGCAGCTCATCATCCCATCACACAATCACTCATTCATTCAATTTAAACCAACCTCAACTCATCCAGCTTCGGTTCAGAATTTGTCGTTCTTAGAGTACTGTAGTACCAATGAACAGCTTTCATTGTGCTTTCTCTATGCATGGATCCAAGGCAATTTATATATTAAATCTCTATGATTATTTAATATGTTGATATAGTATAACAAAGAACTGATAAGACAGTATATTAAGGTATAATAGCATTATACCTATGTATTACTATTAATAGTAATCAATTCATATCATCATTTTATTCATGCAATGTAATGCAATGTGTTATTTAACATGTTTCCATGTTAACCTCCATTATGTAAATTATAATTTACAAAATCAAAATCCTGAGCTAAGCAATTTCGTAGGAATGTCATAACCAAGAAACAACATGAGCAGCAGAATAGATGTACAGCTAACAGCTGTGGCAGGGTGTGTGTGTGGGGGGGGGGGATTTACTGCATGCTGAGCAAACATCAGAGTGGGTCCTGGGATAGCTGGGGAGAGAATTTGATCAGCAAAGTGCCAACAAAGAGTAGCCTTTTCCCTTAATAAACATCTGCCTCATTCCAGTCTTTCACCTGTGCCTATCTTACCCCCAAGCAGGGGGTTGGACTGGATGATGATCACGTTCAGCTCCATTTCTATGGATGGTTTTGGTTGGCAGCAGAGTTGTATTGGCAGCTTCTGTTGTATCGGCTCTGTTGTACAAAGTCACCCAGCTCCAAGGTAGTGGTGAAGCTTGAACTAACCACAAGGTAGGATGCCATACCAGATCCATATTGCACAGACCACACATCTGCTCAGGGTGTGAACCCGAACAGTTTCAATTTCCCAGTATTTTGGAGCTTGAGTGAACATGGGAAGCCCTTTAAAAATGTTTTTTGCTAACTGAATATAAATTGATTCCAGGTACCAATTTTTGCAGATCGAGAAACAGAGAAGACAAATTGAGAAATTTGAAAATTTGAACAAGTGGGTAGGGTAAGATGGGGTGGAGACAAAGAACATGTGGCTTCTCATTTCCAACTAAATGTGGTCCCTTTTGGAATCTGGATGTCCTATTTCCAGTATTTACAGTGTATTTAGGAATATTTCCAGGAACATCCATGCTTCCTGGGGACGTGATGGGAGTTGCAATGGACCTTGATGGTCCAAGTGGGGAGAAACATGATAAATAGACTAGTAATATGCCAATTATGACTTGGGTGCTTCCAGAAAGATACCAGAAACAATGTGCTCTCAGTGTTAGGATGCAGAGGAACAGTGTGGTAGACACTAGCCCTATTCATGTGTTGTTAAATAGGTGTAGGGCAATCCCAGGTGCATCAGGGAGTAGCTCTCTGCCTCTTCCCCCAGTGCTACATCTATCCCTATGCTCCTGCTGTCCACACATGGGATCCACACAATGAGAGAACCCAATGGTGCAGAAAGTACACCCACAAGCTTATAGAACTTCTATATAATGGGTAGGCAAACTAAGGCCCAGGGGCCGGATCTGGCCCAATCGCCTTCTAAATCCGGACCGTGGATGGTCTGGGAATCAGCGTGTTGTTACACAAGTAGAATGTGTCCTTTTATTTAAAATGCATCTCTGGGTTATTTGTGGGGCCTGCCTGGTGTTTTTACATGAGTAGAATGTGTGATTTCATTTAAAATGCATCTCTGGGTTATTTGTGGGGCATAGGAATTGGTTCATCCCCACCACCCAAAAAAATATAGTCCAGCCTCCCACAAGGTCTGAGGGACAGTGGACCGGCCCCCTGCTCAAAATGTTTGCTGACCCCTGTTCTGTGTAAGAAGCTGTCCACCTGTATTTTGACCTGTACATTCTCCTCACAGTATATGCTGCTCCTTTCTGTAGGACTTGTCAAAGATGCTTATTTGGGTTTCATTGGCTTCCTGCCTCCTATCACAGCATGACGGTTTCAGTATGGGGGTACTCTTCTCTTCATCTATGGTAAGATGGCATGCAGTGGAGATGGCTTTTTAATACAGGGGTTACAGTAGGGCTGGGGGCTTTTTTGCGCTGTTGAGGGCCACATTTTGTCCAGGGTAATTTGATGGTAGGGGTGAAAGGATCTTCCAGTTTCAGTTTCAACAGTTTCTCATTTTCCCAATCTTAGATTTAGTCTCCCACCTTTCTGCAGCGAGATGCTGATTTTTTGTGTGAAAAGAAAACTCTTTAATATTTTTTCTAATAATCTTTTTCATTTTTTGTCTTACGTTTTGACTACTGTATAGATTTGTGCAAGCAATTTCTCCTTAATATAATCCATTTTTTGACTGTTACATTTAATAGTGGATTCATTTTATGCACACTTTTACTCTGTTTTTGTTGTTGTTTAGTTGTCATAGTCGTTCGACTCTCCATGACCCCATGAACCAGAGTATGCCTTGGAAACTCTCACTTTCTTCTCAAAGCTTCTCCTTTTTTATGTCCATGGGGTTTTCTTGTCAAAATACTGGAGTGGATTGCCAGTTCCTTCTCCAGGTGGATCACATTTAGTCTAAACCAGGGGTCTGCAACCTTTAAGACAAAAAGAACCACTTGGACCCGTTTCCGAAGAAAAAACAACAACTGGGAGCTGCAAAACCATTGCGACATTTAAAACAAATATATCTCCGGAGCCATGATCTGACAGCGGGCGGGAAGGTGACGTCGAGACGGTGCGTGACTAACGCACGCACCGCCCCATGCGACGTCACAGCCAGTACAGCGCCCGCCACAGTGGGGAGTGTTGGGGCGCACAATGCGCCTCCTCCCCTCGCTAGTATCCGGAGCCGCAGCAAAGATGTAAAAGAGCCACATGCGGCTCCGGAGCCGCAGGTTGCAGACCCCTGGTCTAAACTCTCGGCTATGACCTGTCCGTCTTGGGTGGCCCTGCACAGCATAGCTCATAGCTTCTCTGAGTTATTCAAGCCCCTTCACCATGACAAGCCAGTGATTCATGAAGGGGTTTACTCTGTTACTTGACCGTAAATTTGTTTTTGCAGAGAGAGGGTGGGGATTCCTCTTTTCTAAAGCTTCATGGGTATATATGAGCTCAACAAGATGGGAACTTCATGCCACCATAACCTCTTTCTCTCTGGCCCTTGGGAAGTCACTAGGTGAATCCTCTCATCAGTCCTGCCTCACATTTCCTTTTGCCAGGCTGGAACTGTTGCAATACCTCCTTGCTTGCTAGAATGGATAATCACACTGAGAGCCAATGTGGTGTAGTGGTTAAGAGTGGTAGTCTCGTAATCTGGGGAACCGGGTTCACGTCTCCGCTCTTCTACATGCAGCTGCTGGGTGACCTTGGGCCAGTCACACTTCTTTGAAGTCTCTCAGCCCCACTCACCTCACAGAGTGTTTGTTGTGGGGGAGGAAGGGAAAGGAGAATGTTAGCCGCTTTGAGACTCCTGAAGGGGAGTGAAAGGCAGGATATCAAATCCAAACTACTACTACTACTACCACTACTCTTCTTCTTCTTCTTCTTCTTCTTCTTCTTCTTCTTCTTCTTCTTCTTCTTCTTCTCTTAGAGCAATCAAATAAAACTTTAACGCAAAGCATGATAAAATCTGACTGCCAGAATGCGGCCCCTGAAAGGCTGCTTATTGCAGGATGCATCTTATGGGATGATAAAGGTCCCCACCCCTGCTCTAGAAGACCTCAATCTCTGACTAGGGTGGGGGTTTCATCTGGCCCCTGCTGCACATGCATGCGAATCTTCACGTACATGGATGCACAGTGAAAATGCACGGCTTCCATTCCATTTCACCCCATATCCCTTCCAACTGCTCCACTGTAATTCAAACCACCACCACTGGATTCACCTGTGTTGTAGGTGACCTATAATTTGTAAGCTACGTCGATTTTTAGTCTGAGCCTTAAAAAAAAAAATATTCTGTATAAAAAATTGAGGGACCATTATGGTCAAGTTATGAATGCATCCCGCATCAGGAGCAGGCTGTTTCTGAATAAATGAACAAACAAGGGCTGCAGAGCATAATAATAATAATAATAATAATAATAATAATAATAATAATAATAATAATAATAATAATAATAATTTATTATTTATACCCCACCCATCTGGCTGAGTTTCCCCAGCCACTCTGGGCAGCTCCCAATCAAATGTTAAAAACAGTACAGCATTAAATATTAAAAACTTCCCTGAACAAGGCTGCCTTCAGATGTCTTTTAAAGATAGGATAGCTGCTTATTTCCGTCACATCTGAAGGGAGGGTGTTCCACAGGGTGGGCGCCACTACTGAGAAGGCCCTCTGGTTCCCTGTAACCTCACTTCTCGCAATGAGGGAACCGCCAGAAGGCCCTCGGCCCTGTATCTCAGTGTCTGGGCTGTACGGTGGGGGTGGAGATTCTCCTTCAGGTATACAGGACCAAGGCCATTTAGGGCTTTAAAGGTCAACACCAACACTTTGACTTGTGCTCGGAAGCGCACTGGGAGCCAATGCAGATCTCTCAGGTCCGGTGTTATGTGGTCCCGGAGGCCACTCCCAGTTACCAGTCTAGCTGCTGCATTCTGGATTAATTGCAGTTTCCGGGTCACCTTCAAAGGTAGCCCCACGTAGAATGCATTGCGGGAGATAGCTAGAGCACAAACCACTCTGGCGAGACAGTCCGCGGGCAGGTAGGGTCTTAGCGTGCGTACCAGGTGGAGCTGGTAGACAGCCACCATGGACACAGAATTAACCTGCACCTCCATGGACAGCTGTGAGTCCAAAATGACTCCCAGGATACACACCTGGTCCTTTAGGGGCACAGTTACCCCATTCAGGAGCAAGGAATCCCGCACACCCGCCCGCCCCATTATCATTATTATTATTATTATTATTAGTAGTAGTAGTAGTAGTAGTGGTATACTTCCCTTCATTTGTAGATCTCAGGGCATACCTGTAAACATACAAGATAAAACCAGCTCCCCTTAGAGCTTGTCCTTCGGGATTCTTCCATCTCCCATTCTGTGGACAGAACTAAGTCAGCATAGATGTTGCTGAGACAAGAGTGTGAACGTGCTGGGAATGTGGGCTTGGCTGACTGGCCGTGCTCTTGAGGGTTTCCTACAGCTCTGGTGCTCTTAGCTTTTCCTGTCACATAATCTGTTAGAGGGGTCCTAATCCTGAACGTTATGTGTTTCTCTCACAGGACATTCGGGAGTTTTTTAACTTAACAGGATATACTGAGGTGCAGGTCGAAATTTCTGAGATAGGCCTGGTCGCAACTGAAATGACGTTCATGTTCTTTGGAAACATTGCTGGGGCCCTTGTTGTTGGCTGGTTGGTGGAGAGATATGGCAGGTATAAAAATAAACACGTGACAGGTAAACTACACTAGTCCTGCTTTCCTGCTTTGCAGGGGGTTGGACTAGATGACTTTGGGGTCCCTTCAAACTCTGCAATTCTATGATTCTATGATTGTCATGGTGGTGGTGGGGCTGCTGACCTACATGCCCCCCCCCCCGTAACATCAAATAAATGATACAATGTCATCAGTATTGCTGGTTTCATTCCCCGTGCCCAGGACATTCAACCACATGTAAAGGGAAACTCAGGAGGGAAATTAAGTGATGTCAGATCACCTTCCCCTATTACTAGCCATTTCAGAGAGGGATGTGACAGGGAAAGAAAGAGTATGATTTAATGAGGTGCCTCAAATCCTATTTGATGACCATTAGTCAGGTAATGAAACTTTGTTTTTTAAGAAGGTGGGAAGACACCCTCCAGTTATATATAAACTTTGAGCAATGTCTCCTGAAATCTGTAGGTGGGGGCGGGGAGGGTTCCTGGGCAATTTTACCAGGCTTGGCAGTGGGAACTTCAGTGCCTTGGGTACTTTTTGTCTGTTTTCAAAACTAGCAAAACCAAAAGAAATTATTGCCCAAACATTATTGACTGTATTACAATTCCATAGTTTTTCTCAATTGTCTGGTCTTTTGATTGTACCTTACATTCCCTGGTATCGCACCCCCAATCTCCTTTTACTGTCTTTACAGGAAAGGTGCGTTAGTGATAACTAACTTTTTATGCATTACCTCTTCTGTGGTATTGCTTTTTTCGCGCAAGTTTAGATTCTATGGAGGCATCCTCTTCACCTTCTTCTATAGTGGAATATGTTCAGGTGAGTCAGCGTCCTGGATTCAACATCTTGCTTTTTTAAAAAAAGAAAAGAAAAAGAAGGCCCGTTGCAAGGTGGTTATTTCTACCCCGTCTATCTGGGTGGGTTTCCCCAGACACTCTGGGCGGCTTCCAACAGAAGGTTAAAAATACATTAAAACATCAGTCATTAAAAACTTCCCTAAAAAGGGCTGCCTTCAGATGTCTTCTAGATGTCATATAGTTGTTTATTAAGGAGTGATAAGATGAACTCAGACAACCATCTAGTTTAAAAATGGCCACAACTTTATTGGCTACAGATGTAGGTGGAACTTTGGCTCAGGCATTGGGCATACTGTATGTCTGTTCCAGCCTCCTGCAGGAAGGTTGAACCCATTTCAGGGTTTTGGCAACCAGTCCAATGAGACAGGACTCCATCCATGATCTTCAGTCTTTGGTCTTCTTCTTCCTTTGGCCCTTCTGCCAACTGCGCTGAGCGTGTTCAGTGGAGCTGGCTTAAATGCATCATCATATTTATGGTGTCAAATGCTCTGGCTTTGGCAAGGAGCATGGGAAAGAAATTTTCAAAGTTGAGAGGCAGCAGCTGAGAACACCTTTCTGTGTTTATTCAGGACCCTGACTTTCTGTGCTCAATTTTGCTTACAAGTGGGCAAAATCTTCATATCTATGGTGTCAAATGCCATCTCACCTTGCAGTTTGACCCACTGGCCATGCATACAAGTTGTGAAGGACAGAATGGCATTTTGCAGAAGCCCACAGGGGACATCATGACATCACAGGAATCTACCTACCGTATTTTTCGCTCTATAAGATGCACTTTTTCTCTCCTAAAAAGTAAGGGGAAATGTGTGTGCGTCTTATGGAGCGAATGCAGTCTGCGCTGCTATCCCAGAAGCCAGAACAACGAGAGGGATCACTGTGCAGTGCTCCCTCTTGCTGTTCTAGCTTCTGGCTTAGCCCCTCAGTCCCTTCCCCCACCCCCCGGAAAAGCCCCCAAGAGCCGCACAGTGTATGTGTGTGGCTCTCGGGGGCTTTTCCCTGAGGAGGGAGAAGGGCAGCCCCTCAGTGATGGGCTGCCCTCCTCCCTCCTTGGGGAAAAGCTTGCAAGCGCCGCACACACACTTCACGCGGCTTGTGAAAGGAAGCGCCGAGCAGAGCCTGGGATGCCTACAGGCTCTGCTCAGTGCTCTCTTTAAAAAAAAATTTCCCCCCCTTGCATTCCCCCTCTAAAAAATAGGTGCGTCTTATGGTCAGGTGCATCTTATGCAGCAAAAATGTGACTCGCTGTGCCATGCAGACATGCCTATGCATTTCTGCACATCACACCATGTGCATATTGTGAAGTATCCCTTGAAATCATACACTTGTTTATACATTTCTGCACATTATGCCACACACTCATTGTGAATTGTGCTTTAATTTATCATCGAACCAGGAATAATCTTCGGTGTTGTCCCTCTGTATCTTCTTGAGATTTCCCCTAAAAGCCTGAGGGGAGGCATAACCATGATGCATCATCTGTTTTCTTCTCTCGGTTATCTGTTGTTTGAGATACTTGCTCTTCAGCAACTTCTTGGGGCCCCACGAGGTAATTCAAAAGAATTAATATTTTGGCTTACAGCATATAAAATGTTCCAGCACAGTTCTCCCCCGCATTATCACCACACTATCTCCTTGCTTAGGTCACCCAATTCTGGCAACCTTTCCTGTAATCATGCCAGTACTTCAAAGTTTTGTGCTGCCCTACCTTCCTGAAAGTCCTAGGTATCTTTTCATCCAGAGGAAGGATGTAGTGAGTGCAAGACAAGGTAAAATATTCTGAATTGTACAGTTTCTATTAATCTTCTTAATATAGAGTTATCAACAACCATTCTGTAACAAAGCAGATACACATGAGGTGGAACCCAATACTAGTCCTACTCAGAACAGATCCAATGAAGTAAATAAACATGACTAACCTAGGTACATTGATTTCAATAGGTTTACTCTGAATAGGAGTTAAACTACAACCCATTGCCATGAACCACATGGAGATGTTGTGGCAGGGCTGCTCACAGGGAGAGGAGGAATGGGATCTGCTCTCTGTGTCTGTTGCTGGGAAGCAGTCTGCTTGGAGACATTTGTACTCCACTGGTGTTGGACATCCTAGCGGAGGAGGGACAGATTGCTCCAGCAACCAGAGATACACAAAACTTGAGTTGGACAGTGAGCTGGCCATACAGATTCAGGCCCAGTGTCCAAGGACACACTGTCAGATGCACTGCAACAAACAGACTCAGCCTACTTGTTGAAGTGCCTTCTTGTTTGCCCATCACTTGGAACAAGAACTATTCAAATGACTGTGCCCACCCAGTTCTTCAAAATGAGAGCCAAGGGGCCCTGGCAGGCATTCAGACAATGTCTTAGCTTATGCCTAGCCATGTACTTTAATTTTTATTCAAGTTTTTTATATTACAAAACAGATAAAGAGGCAAACATATATCTATTGCCTCCAATTTCAATTCATAGTATTTTTCCCAGTTCTTTTACATATAGTGAGAGACACTTTTGTCATAGACATCTTGCATTTGGGGAAAAGGGAGGGGAGAGAGATGTGTTATTGTTCTTTTGTTCTATTGCTTATTTTTAGTTTAGTAGGTTTGTGTCAGCATCATGTGGGTAGGTCCTTTGTTTATGTATTTCATTTTATTGTTAACCTGAGAGATTGGGCGGTCCCGAGCTTGGTTGGCTGCATTCAGCTGACTGCAGTGTGGCTTGTTTGTTGAGGGAGGAGGGCTGGTTGTTGGGTTAGGTTAGCCATAGTGATTCCTATGCTGTTGGGGAATTTTCCTCCTTTGACGTCTAATCCTTTCTAATCCAGTACTGAAGAAGCTAAGAGAAAGGGATGATGTGGAGGATGAGATTCAAGAGCTGAAGCTGGAGGACATCACTGAGAAGCAAGAAAAGAATATGACTCCTCTAAAACTGCTGAGGACCCCAAGTCTACGACGAGAAGTGTTCCCCATAGTTGCCTTGATTGGTGGAGAACACCTCATTGCCCTCAATTCGGTAAGGAAAGCAAGATCCTAAGATGTTAGGAGGGTGAGCCTGGTAAAATGAGGGTCCATTTCAAACCAAGTTCAGAGGCACCAGTTATCACTTTTTGTCTCGAGGAATGCCCTAGATCTTCTCACCAAGGGAGCTGTTTTGTTCTCCGGATTCTATTCCAGGGGCTGGGACTATCCAACCCACCCTACTGTGAAATCTGTGGCCCAGCCAATGTTGTTGGACCCCAGTTCCCATCACCTCCAGCCAGCATGGCTAATGATTAGGAATCACTCACTCACTCACCCATTTTATAATAATACATAACATTCCTGGAAACATGGGTGTCAATAAAAAAATTGGGAGGGGGGCAAGTAAGTCCTGCCCCATATAAATGATAAATTGTGCTCAGTATTTCCCTGTATCTTTGTGAAGGCATTGACTGTCCCAAGATCACCCAGTGAGCTTCATGGGCAAGTGGGGATTTGAACCCTTGTCTCCCAGGTTCTAGTCTAACCACTCTAACCACTACACCACACTGGGTCGCAAGGAACCTGGAAGTAGTTTGTCTTCTAGACTAAGAGCAGCTGACATACAAGGTTCAGTCCAAAAAGAGAGAGAGAAAGAACATTGCAGAATCAGAACACTGAGTTCAACATCCTGTTTCTCACATTAGCCCAAAGTGGAGTCTTCAATTTCTAATAACCTTAGGTGACCACCAGTTGTTTCTTCCAGTCACTCAAGGCTTTCCATTGTGTTGGTCTGATTTCAGGCATACTATTACTCAAAAAGAATCTACCTGGCTATGGGAGTAGAAATAGATAGCATCCAGCTGACTGTTATAGGTGGAATTGCTTTTTATTGCTGTGCAACCGCATTTACGGTAAGCCTCCCCAGATTTTTATTCTCTTGCTTTCTAATTCTTGAAAATCAGTCTTCTTAAAAGGACTGGTCTTTGCTGCGACTGTTTACATCCCTTCCATGGCTATTTATGGTGCAACAGCTCCCTCCGCCCTCAATAAATCATGGGAATTGTAGGTCTATGAAGGTTCCCTCATTCTTCTTTGTAAGAGAACATAGATTTAAATGCGGTTCATGGAAACTGCAAATTGACTGAAGCAGGTTATTATTATTATTATTTAAAAGAAAAATCCCTTTTCAAATTTGTTTTAATATGTTTGATGTTTTTATTTTTTCTTCACTTGAGATAGAAAAGAAAACTCACATCCTTTTATCATAGAACTGCAGTTCCCAAGATCCTTTGAGAAAGCAGAAGGGAGCAATCCTATACAGAAGAAGCTGGTGTAGAGCAAGCCAGTGTACATTTACATGGTGTCAAGGTACATGACATCCAATTTTAGGGTTGCTGCTACTCTGCTTAACCATGGCAGAGGGGAAACTGCAATGCGCTCTACGTGGGGCTACCTTTGAAGGTGACCCAGAAACAAACAACTAATCCAGAATACAGCAGCTAGACTGGTTACTGAGAGTGGTCACTGGGACCATATAACACAGGTTCTAAAGAATCTTCATTGACTCCCATTGCATTTCTGAGCACAATTCAAAGTGTTGGCACTGACCTTTAAAGCCCTAAATGACCTCAGCCCAGTAAACCTGAAGGAGCGTCTCCTCCCCCATTGTTCAGTCCAGACATTGAGATCCTCTTCCAAGGTTCTTCCACTGGCTCCCTCACTGTGAGAAGTGAGGTTACAGGGAACGAGGCAGAGGGCCTTCTCAGTAGAGTCACCCTCTCTGTGGAACACCCTCCATTCAGATGTCAAGGAAACAAACAACTGACTTTTAGAAGACATTTGAAGGCTTCCCTGTATTGGGAAGTTTTCAATGCTTGATGTTTTAGTATGTTCTGATATGTGCTGTGAGCTGCCCAGAGTGGCTGGGGAAACTGGGTGGGGTATAAATAATAAAATGTTGTTGTTGTTGTTAAACAAGCCTTTAAAATAGCACTCTACACCACATTGCCAGGTCACGTGACTGGGCTGAATGTGCTTAAGTCATCACTCTCTGGTCCCATCCCTGCCACACACCCAGAATATCCCCTTTTTTGGAACTTACACTGCCCCCAGTTCTGCCAACTTATATCATTGGCTGAGCTGGGGTTGGATAACTGAGGCCAGGGGATCCAATGCTTCCTATTCTGAGCCTGGGATGCAGTTGTTACCTAAAGACTGCTAGCTAAGATATCTCTGTACACCTCTACCATGTGCCCCCTTGCTTTGCTCCCCCCCCCCAAATGAATCTCTTGCCCCAATGTTCAACTCTTTCCAAACTGGGGAGTTACTTCATAGAATCACAGCATTGGAAGGGATCCTGAGTCTAGCCCAACCTCCTGCCATGCAGAATTATGCAGTTGTCCCATATGGGGATCAAACCTGCAACCTTGCTGTTATCAGCACCATACTTTAAGCAACTGAACTATTTGACCTTATAATCATGGCTGGACTCTTCTACACCTTTTCCAATGCTGTGATATTGTTGTTGTGAAAATTTTGTCTAATGGCATTATTACTTCAGGAGTTTTCTCTTCAGTCTCCTCCCTGTTGATCCCTTACAGAGAATTCACTTTTTTTCACAGCTGCCATGTGCTACGGACAACATTTTCCTTGAGCTGCCCACCGTGTAGTGGGGAGATTTTAGTGGGGAGAATTGCCCCAGTATGCATCGTTTATGCTTTCTTATACTGACACTCTCAAAGAAATCCAAAAGTGTCATTAGCAGGGAGAGAAACCAAGCTAGGATTTCTTCAGCATGACTTGTTTGTATATATGCTTTTAATTTTATCTTTAATAGTGCTTTCTGCCAACTGTACAGGTAAAGGCATAAGCTAACTAGCTTGTAGCTAAGAAGATCTTTTTCTTTCTCTTTATACCCTTTAGGCCTATCTCACTGATTCCAAGGGGCACAGGTTGATGCTTCTCATTGGCTTTGGAATGAGTATCATTTCCTGTGTTCTGTTAACCCTGAGCCTGGAACTACAGGTTTGTGATTGGTGGCATTTGGAACTGAGAATGACTAAGGGTTCTGCTCTTTGCCTCTGTTCCTTCCTCTGTAACAGCTCCAAAGTACTGGGCAAGTAGGCAGTAGATGTGACAGAACATTTATTTTCTTGAAATATTTTCCATTTTCTGATTTTCCCTGTGAAAGTCAGGTGGGTGTTCCACTCCAAGGCAAGAGCTCTCAAAGAGATCTTCACTCTTTGGGCCAGCAGTTCTATGGAATAAGAGATGGTAATTGCTTAATATAAAACCTTCTACCACATGTGGTGGTTATGCAGCATAATTTAAAATTATTGGGAAATGATTTAAAAAAACCTTTTGTTAAAAACCCAGAAGCACTACTGCTGGGGTTAATAACAACAGAAGTTTCCAATAAAGAAAGAAAGATGTTTCTGTATGCCACAACGGCTGCCTGCATATTATTAGCACAAAAATTGAAAAATGATAAAGTGCCAATGAAAGTAGTCTGGCATATTAACAGTGGCGTAGCATGGGTTGTCAGCACCCGGTGCAAGGCAAGTAATTTGCGCCCCCTAACCCCTAACCTGCCGCCGCTGCCAGCTTCTTCTTGCTGCTGCCTGGTCTGGTCTGGTGTGGTTCTCTCCCGCGCTCAGCGCTGCGCTGGGCGGCCGCTGCACTGTCCCTCCCCCAGATAGTCCCTTGCTCTCTCTCCGCACCGCATGCCTGGCACCCCCCCTCCACAGTGGGCGGCGACCCGGCGGCTCGAAGCGGATTCGCACAGCCAGCACTGCAGTGAGAGACAGAGAGTGAGCCAGGTAGGGGCAGAGAGCTGAGAGTGTGAGCGCCCCCCCCCCCGATGTTGCACCCGGTGCGGCTGGCCCCCCCCCTGCATCCCCCACGCTACGCCACTGCATATTAAACTGTTAGAATATGTGGAGTTAGCAGGGATAACCACTGGAATAAGAAACCAAAACGATGAAAGATGTAAAGAAGACCAGATACTATTTACATAATATATGGGAAAGTATTATGAGCAAACATTTTACCTAGCAGGATGGAAAAAATTTCAACAGAGTAAGAAATAATTAAAGAATATAAAAGCGGTTGTGATAGACAGGGTGAACTAAAGAAACACGAGGAAAAGAAGGGTTAAAAGAACCATGGAAAGAGAAGATAGGAAGTCAATGAATGTTTTCTGATTTTTTTGTCGATTATTTAAAATCTTTGAAAGGAACTATATTTCTTTTTTGTATCATTTTTGCTTCTGCTTTATTGATGTGGAATGTTATCAGAAAAGCAAATAAATGAAATATTTTTTAAGAGGTGGCAGTTGCAAATATGGGATGTACCAAGAGTTCCTATACTCCAGATGTTGGATTCCAGTTTGCATCAGCCTCAACCAGCATGGTTAATGATTAGGGATGATGTGAATTATGATCCAGCAACATCTGGAGGATGCCACATTGATTGCCCCTGAGCTACATGAAGGACACCTGACATTAGGAGTTCATCCACATTTGAGTCTAATCTCACGTGGAATCCATGTTTCCTCTGTTTGAATCCATGTTTCCTACACACACATGTACATTTGCAGTTGGAATCGAAGAAAAAATCCACTCGTTCCCATTAGTACCAGCTGGCATTTCCTTTTGTCTTAGTCCTGTCTTCCAGGTTGCTTTTTTAAGAATGTGTTGATTTTTCACAAACTGGGCATACATGCAGGAATCAGCTAAGATGACAATGAGCATTTTCAAAGAAATTGCATCTGTCACAATAGCACAGAGAGCGCATATCCACACATCCCCAATTCATTGCAAACTTCTATGGCATACTTCATTTTACGTTCAATCCCCAAAAGATAGGCATTTTCAGTTCCAAAACAGGAAGATTATTATAATCAATGGTAAAAGGGTGGGGGGGGGAGAGAGATGAAGCAAGGAGATCTAGAGAATTCATCATTTTTGAGTTCCTGAATTGCACAAATCTGATTAAAATAAAAATAAAAATGGGAAACAAAACAGCAGAGATCATAAAAATAGGTGCCACTGCTACCCACACAGAATTGGTGTTATGGAGAGGTAGGGTGTGTGGAAATGGGAGTAGCCAAAAAGGATACTTCATCCCACTGGGAAAAAAGTGAGGTGATGTGTCTTTTGCCTTGAATGGAGTTGTATTTTTTTTTTTTTGGATTATTTTTATTTTTATTTGGATTATCGTTGAGACGGCTAGAGCGCCGGTGACGGAAAACTCATTCTGAATCAGACCGGACACAGGCTAGAGCTCAACGTCGAGCCTACCAAGTGGCAATGGCGACGGCGAAGAGGGCCTTCTTCGCCGCCTCCATTGCATCTGCAGAAAACAGCAGCAGGAGACTTTTTCAGGTGGTCCGCAATTTAACGGAACCACCTTTACCACCGGGGCCTTGTAAAGACCCCAAGATCTCCTGCAACGATTTTGCAAAGTTTTTTGCAGATAAAATTGCTCAGATTCAGAAGGAGGTAGACTCCACCGTGGGAGCAGGGCCAGGGCGGGAGAGTGCTAGAGTTCTGTCTGGTCCTGTTACATGGGATCAATTCCAATCTGTTACCTCCGAGGATGTGGACAGGCTGCTTGGACGAGTGAAACCAACCACTTGTCTCCTTGATCCTTGCCCATCCTGGCTTATAAAAGCTAGCCGGGAAGGACTGGGCAATGGGCTTCGTGGGGTGGTGAATGCTTCCCTCCGTGAGGGAGCCTTCCCAGACCCGCTGAAAGAGGCGGTCATTAAACCGCTTCTTAAAAAAACATCTTTATACCCGGCCAATTTGGCCAACTATCACCCAGTCTCAAATCTGCCATTCTTGGGCAAGGTGATTGAGCGGGTGGTTGCTGAACAACTCCAAGCACGCCTGGAGGAAACGGACCATTTGGATCCCTTCCAATCGGGATTCAGGCCTCACCATGGGACTGAAACTGCCTTGGTCACGCTGGTTGATGATCTCCGGCGGGCTAGGGACAAAGGTGAAAGCTGTTTCCTAGTTCTGCTGGATCTCTCAGCGGCCTTTGACACCATCAACCATAACATCCTTCTGGACCGTCTTGAGGGGCTGGGAGCTGGGGGCACTGTCATACAGTGGTTCCGCTCCTTCCTCCTGGGCTGTGTCCAGAAAGTGGTGGTGGGGGATGAGTGTTCAGACCCCTGGGCTCTCACTTGTGGGGTGCCTCAGGGTTCTGTCCTCTCCCCCATGCTTTTTAATATCTATATGAAGCCGCTGGGAGAGATCATCAGGGGGGTTGGACTGGGTGTTCATCAGTATGCAGATGACACCCAGCTCTACCTCTCCTTTAAATCAGAACCAGTGAAGGCGTTGAAGGTCCTGTGTGAGTGCCTGGAGGTGGTTGGAGGATGGATGGCGGCTAACAGATTGAGGTTGAATCCTGACAAGACAGAAGTACTGTTTTTGGGGGACAGGGAGCAGGTTGGTGTGGGGGATTCCCTGGTCTTGAATGGGGTAACTGTGCCCCTGAAGGACCAGGTGGGCAGCCTGGGAGTCATTTTGGACTCACAGCTGTCCATGGAGGCGCAGGTTAACTCTGTGTCCAGGGCAGCTGTCTACCAGCTCCACCTGGTATGCAGGCTAAGACCTTACCTGCCCGCGAACTGTCTCGCCAGAGTGGTGCATGCTCTAGTTATCTCACGCTTGGACTACTGCAATGCGCTCTACGTGGGGCTACCTTTGAAGGTGACCCGGAAACTGCAATTAATCCAGAATGCGGCAGCTAGACTGGTGACTGGGAGTGGCCGCCGGGACCACATAACACCGGTTCTGAGAGATGTGCATTGGCTACCAGTACGTTTCCGAGCACGATTCAAAGTGTTGGTGCTGACCTTTAAAGCCCTAAACGGCCTCGGTCCTGTATACCTGAAGGAGCGTCTCCACCCCCATCGTTCAGCCCGGACACTGAGATCCAGCGCCGAGGGCCTTCTGGCGGTTCCCTCATTGCGAGAAGTGAGGCTACAGGGAACCAGACAGAGGGCCTTCTCTGTAGTGGCGCCTGCCCTGTGGAACGCCCTCCCATCAGATGTCAAAGAGCTAAATAATTACCTGACATTCAGAAGACATCTTAAGGCAGCCCTGTTCAGGGAAGTTTTTAATATGTAATGCTGTACTGTTTTTAACACTGATTGGGAGCCGCCCAGAGTGGCTGGGGAAACTCAGCCAGATGGGCGGGGTATAAATAATATTATATTATTATTATTATTATTATTATTATTATTATTATTATTATTATTATTATCCTTGGATTTGTGAAATCTGAATTTACAGGGAGGAACATGCAGAATAGGAGCTGTTTGAGAGGGACTACATGTTCAGACATGGGTGGTGCTGTAGTCTAAACCACTAAGCCTAGGGCTTGCTGATCGGAAGGTCGGCGTTTCGAATCCCCGCAACAGAGTGAGCTCCTGTTGTTCGGTCCCAGCTCTTGCCAACCTAGCAGTTCAAAAGCACGTCAAAGTGCAAGTAGATAAATAGGTACCACTCTGGTGGGAAGGTAAACAGCGTTTCTGTGTGCTGCTCTGGTTTCTCCAGAAGCGACTTAGTCATGCTGGCCACATGACTCGGAAAAACTGTCTGCGGACAAACATCAGCTCCCTCAGCCAGTGAAGCGAGATGAGCGGCGCAACCCCAGAGTCCTTCACGACTGGACTTAACTGTCAGGGGTCCTTTACCTTTTACATGTGGAAAATGTTGCCTAAATATGGACACATGAAATCCAGGTATAAATGACCCCCAGTATGTAATGGAAATACTACCCTACTTTCTTCAACAGGACACCTTCCCAGAAATGGTGTATTTCAGCTCAGTTGTTGACCTCTTGTTCATCTTTGGAGAAGGCTTAGGAACAGGTAAGTGCTCAGATGATGTTCTGTGCTCTTTAGATGATGCAAAAGATATGAATACAATAGATACTCCCCCCAAAAGGTGAAAAGATGGTATTTAATTTCTGAATCATTTCTCTCTACTTAGGTCCTGTTCCAACTGTAATTGTGATGGAGTTGTTTCTTCAGTCATCTCGGTCATCAGCCCTTGTGATCGCAGGAATAGTGCATTGGTTAACGAGCTATTTTGCAGACATGACAACCATTTATGCGGAGGTGAGTGATTTTGAATGTCAGTTTGATAAAGAGTGCATCTTTTCAGTCACTAAACTAAGCTCAACCCCTTCCCACACCCTTATTGTCCCCCTCCAAACCCACAAGTCTTTAGAGTGATTTTGATTTATCTGCCATTATTCCTTCCCCTTCCCCAACCCAGTCAGTGTGTTTTGTTAAAGCTGAATGTTAGATTGTTTCAGAAATATGCAGCATACGTTTGTCAGCTGGGTTCGGTGTATTGATGGGGAAACTTTGCCCTTCTAGATGTTGATGGGTTTTAAATTCTAACATCTCTGCATAATCACCATTCTTGCTAGGGCTTATGGGAGTTGGAACCCTACAACTTCTAGGTGGCCACGGCTTCTACATTTAGTAGGTAGACTTGGGGTTCAAATGCCCAGTTGGTCATGAAGCCCATGAGCAACCCATGTCTTTGGGCAAATCACTCTTGCTCTCAGGTGATAACCCACATCTCACTGACAGAGCACATGGTTTGCATGCAGAAGGTCCCAGAATGAACGTCAGACACCTCCACGGAAGTCCTCAAAATATCTCTGTCTGAGAAGCTGTAGAGCTGCCTCCAGGCAGCATAGACAATAGCAAGTTAGATGGACAAGTAGTCTGTCTCTGTAGAAGGCAGTGTTATGTGTTCATAACTGTGATTGGTTTTCTCTCGCCACAAGGAAGAGAGACACCAGTCATTATTCCTTACAACAGAGGTATGGTGGCAGCAACAGCTGTAGCATGCACAGCTTGGAGACTGGATCTGGGCCCCGCCACACACCATGCCACCTCTACACTGACCTCTTGGCAAAAAGGAGGTGCTGCTGGTTTCCTGATGTAGATCTTTATTTCACCACAACCCTGTTCCTGATACAGATCTTGCCCCTTCTTCCCCAGTGGGATGTGTATGTTGTTCTGTGGTTCGCCTCAGGTGCCAAAATGTCATGGGCCAGCCCTGGTCATAAGGATAGAGGTCATTCAATAATTAGGGAGCAGCACAACAGTAGGGAGGACTCTGCATAGTCTCCTCCCCCACCCACAAGACCAATAGTACCTTCCAAGGCAAGAAAGACTGAGCTAGGTTTTTGGGTGGACTGGCAAGGTTCTGGGACAAGTGGTAGCAGCAGGAAGGTCCCAACCCTCAATGTGCAAGACAGCATGAAGCAAAACTGAGGCAGGCCAATATGGGGCAGAAATGACAGGAGCTTCACAATCTACCCCTCATCCTGAACTGCCATCTGGCGCAAATATGGCAGCAAGGGTAAGAGGATGACTGGTCTTGATCTCTTTGTGGGAGAAAGTCAAGGAGAATATTTGAACAACAGGTGAATAAAAAGATTCTGATTCTTTCCTCCCCTCTCCTTTTCTTTCATCTCTAGGCATATATTGGACCCTTCATTTTCCTTCTTTTCTGGCCTATCTCTGTAGCCACAATTTTTTATATCTTCCGGTATGTCCCAGAAACGAAAAACAGGACCTTTGTGGGTATCAGGAGACGCACAGCATTGAAAAAGGCCGTGAAGATCCACATCCAGAAGCAGGCGGAAAAGTAGAAACTCAGGAAGCACCCCTTTCGGCAGATTGTTTGTTTGTCTATTAAATAGATTTTTAAGACAAATGGAAGGATTCCAAAAGAGTAGTTACTGTTATCCTTCAACTCTTTATGCCCAGTTGACTAAATTTCAATAGTAGCAACTTCCCTTCTGGGCTGAAGACAAGACCTTCTTTTCTCATCCCACTCCACCCCAGTTTCCTGGCTTTTCTGTGAAAGTGGGAATATTTCAAGAAAACAACAGACATACGCCTCATCGGTTGCTACCCTTCTAGACCTCTGCAGTTGTTTGTGAATATTGCGTGGCTGATATTTGGGCTGGGCTGAACTAGATGCACCTCTGGAATTGGCTGCAGCTCAGTTTTATTTATTTGTTACTGATATGCAGCAATGGCAGCTTAGGAAACAGAGGCCTGTTAAGTCTGAGTCGATTCCTGTAAGGAGAGATGAAGAAATGCGTAACTCATGCTGGGGATAACTTCTCAGGAATGTCCCTCCTGAAATTATTGGACTAATACATATCTGCTGAACTCAGCATAGTCAAAATTCATGGGAGATGGGAGTTGGGGGTCCAACAGTATCTGAAGGACCAGTTCCCTCATGTCAGGTTTAACTCAGGCTTAACTCCCTATTTATGAAACCTCAGTACTAAGCCGGCACTGCCTGCCTTTTGACCTAACTGGATTACTGCTCATGTCCTAAGTAGTCTGAAGAAAATTCACAGTCTGAATGTAAACCACTTACAAGGACTATCAATCATCTTATGAGTGTGGAGAACCAGCCCTTTGACTTCTGTCTGCAAGTGGTTTGCATTCAATCCACTTACACAGAGACTTCTGAAAGGATTGTTCTCGCCATCAATCAGCTGATGGGACCAGAAGCCATCTCCTGAGAGCCAGTGTGGTGTAGTGGTTAGAGTGGTGGACTACGACCTGGGAGACTGCAGGGTTCAAATCCCCACTCAGCCAGGAAGCTCATTGGGTGACACTGGGCCAGTCACCATCTCTCAACCTAACCTACCTCAAAGGGTTGGTTGTTGTAAGGATGACATGGTGAAGAACAGAACCATGTTACCACCTTTAGCTCCTTGGAAGAAAAGGGTTATATATAAATGTAATAAACACAAATATAATGCTCAAAGTAGCAATTCATTCAGGAATACCAGGAAGGAAGGAAGGAAGGAAGGAAGGAAGGAAGGAAGGAAGGAAGGAAGGAAGGAAGGAAGGAAGCCCTCTCCTTTCAAAGCAAGCTGTTGGTGCCAATTTTCTGGTTGGTATTGGCAGCCCCACTGTCATAATGATGCCAGGTGAGCAACAGGTGGGGCACCATACACCTGTCAATCTGGGCCCAGGTCTAGTTCCCTATCCTTGAAGTACAGCTTCCAATCAGGAAGTGATTTTACCAGGGCTATCCTTTTTCTCCAATCACAGTGCTGTGATTCCTATCTAATGCTTATACTAAAAGGGAGATATAGGCAGATGTCTTGGACCACAAGTGTCTGTGTCTATGTCAAGGCAACTGTAAACGGAAAGCTGTAGTTGTGTGTGTGTCAAACTCTCCATCTGCTTGGGACTGGAATGAGGACATTGCAGATCCAACAGATCCTTCCCTGAATTCAGAGCAGCATGTGACATTCATCAGCGTGTTCCTCCTGGCAAAAAATCTTGGAAAGAGGTGCAAGTCTTGCAGATATATTTTCTGCCTCATCAAGGGTTCTTCAGAAACATTACATTTGCTAGTGCTTAATTGCTTCCATGGGATGGAATGGTGCACTCTCCGTATCTGAGGAAGAAAGGGTAGTTTCTTTTTCAGTGCAAGAAAAAGGGGCAGGTCATTCAGTAATGAGAGAAGGTAGGACGGAACCAAGATATTTTGAAATTGCAAAACAACAATTGTCCCAAATACAGAGGTACAGTACTCAAAGCTTGCCAAGTTGTTCTGTCCCTGGAGTCATAAAATACCCTATTTACTACTATTCAGAAATAAAAACACAATAACCATACATTAAACAACTAACAATGTTATGCCCTCTCAAGTCCTCAAATTCTTTCAATTTAAACTCTCCTCCCTCTTCTCTTAATAAATATCTATAAGTTGCTGTCTAATGGTAGGGCCAGGCCTCAAAGAGAGCACTCTTCTTCATACATACAGCATGTAATTAACTGTTGGATTTCTCTACTGCAAAGATTGGCTACTGAGTGAAAGGGGTTTTAAAAGAATATAACACATAGGGGATTGCAGGATTGGTCTATAAATCATGTGGATGAGAGAATGTCCCATAACCATTTTATTCCTTTACTATTCCCTTAGATCCATCTAAGAACCCCAGTTCTTGTGAATCTAGGATTCCTTAATAGAAAAGATCACTGTGGAATTTGAGTATGCACACAGTTTGTCACAGCTTTGCTTATTTTGCTCTTTTTTCTCTTCCTAACTACATCAACAATCTGCACATGTGGACATCGCTTTAGTGATGAAACACTGCAACAACAACAAAAGTAGTAGCAGGAACCTCGATATGGATTCTTAGATGGAATCTTTCTGTCTGAGACTGAACTTCTTGCACCTAAAGACTTCTTAAAATTTCAGCGGGCATTTAAGGCATGGTGCCCTGCCCCATGATGATTTTTATGATTAACTGGTTTTACCTACCATTCATTTTCCAACTTTATTTCACATGGCTTAGAAGCTATGGTGTTCAGGAGCACATAAACGGGTGGAAATGCTTCATCAGTTAATTATATTATGTATCATTTCATCCTGATATTTTATCAGTGCCCATGTTTCCTTCTGCACATTGGCAAAACATGGCACAAAATAATATTGGTCCAACTGAATGTACAATACCATCAAGTTTTCATACCATAAGTTTATACTTCTGCTTGTCTGCTGGGGCAACACAGAGCAGTCCCAGCAGCTGGATCTGGTCTTCAGGCGGCTCCTTCATCTCCTCTGCTTTTTCATATTCAGTATGCATCGTTTTATGACTTTGAACCACAGCTGTGGAGCTTTTTACCATCTTCCTATTGTCCAAGATTGCTTCAGTCTCACGCAGGCTGTTATTTCTGCAACACTTGCAGCCGATGACAGAGTTCAAGGACAGTCAATATCATGCCTGGCTTGTTCCATGCCGCTAATCTCAAAAATAAAAGAAGATGTCACCTTCTACCTTTCTAAGTAGAGATAGCACTGCCACTGGCCCTGGAAATCTGGTGAAAATCTGAATGGAGTTATCTGGCCAAGTCCTACCCCTAAATGATTGCATTCAGCTGTGAACGGAGAAAAATACAGTTCACATAATAAAAAAAGGTTAAAACATAGCACCCAAGGTGCTATAAACTGAGTTTTCCCCTCAGAGAAGCATTATTGCTTATCAAATATCTTTTTCTAGAGAGAAAAAAGCAATGCAAAGGCCCATTTATACAGCTGGGGAAACCTGTTGGAACAAAACTGCCTTCAGTTGTTTTCCGAAAATGCAGATAGCAGGTGCTGTCGTATCTCAACAGGGATGCTATTCCACAAAGTGCTGCCATGCTTAAAGCCCTCCTCCAAGTAAATTCAGAGCAGTAGATGGCAATCTGGGACACGGGTGGCGCTGTGGGTTAAACCACAGAGCCTAGGATTTGCCGATTAGAAGGTGGGTGGTTCGAATCCCCGCGATCTGGTGAGCTCCCATTGCTCAGTCCCGCTCCTGCCAACCTAGCAGTCGAAATCACGTCAATGTGCAAGTAGATAAATAGGTACCGCTCCGGCGGGAAGGTAAATGGCGTTTCCGTGCGCTGGTCTGGTTCACCAGAAGTGGCTTGGTCATGCTGGCCACATGACCTGGAAGCTGTACGCCACTCCCTTGGCCAGTAAAGCGATATGAGTGCCACAACCCCAGTCACAACTGGACCTAATGGTCAGGGGTCCCTTTACCTTTACCTAGATGACAATCTAATTGACCAGAATGGGCTCATATGCATCTCTGTACCCAGATCCAATGTGATTGTGAGTAGAAATGCTGGTGAACTGCCCAAATAATTATTATTTTCAGATACAGTGGTACTTTGGTTCTCAAACTCAATCTTTTTCGGGAGTCCGTTCCAAAAACAAAGCGTTCCAAAACCTAGGTGCGCTTTCCCTTAGAAAGTAATGCAGAATAGATTAATCTGTTCCAGACTTTTAAAAACAACCCCTAAAACAGCAATTTAAGATGAATTTTACAATCTAACAAGACCACTGATCCATAACAATAACATTAAAACACACATCCAATGTTCCATATCTTTATCTTTCATTTACTTGTTTCATCGACCTCCTCACACCTCCCTTTTTGTATTCTAATTTAATTAATTGTTTCAGCAAATTCTTTCCATCTTTCTCAATTGTTATATAGTAGATAGGTAGCCGTGTTGGTCTGCCATAGTCAAAATAAAATACACTTCTTCAGTGTATCTGAAGAAGTGTGCATGCACACGAAAGCTCATACCAAGAACTAACTTAGTTGGTCTTTAAGGTGCTACTGGAAGGATTTTTTTTATTTTAATTGTTATATAATTTATCTTAACAATCTAACCTATTAATTAACTCAGCAAATCCTTTCCATCTTTCACTATATTCTGTCATTCAATTTACCTGAATTTATTAACCTTATCTTACCATAAAAAACCTTAAAACTTAAAACTTAATACTTATTTGTACATGACTCCTTATATCATTTCTACTAAAGCCAAATAGTTTCATTCCAACATTTTTCCTAATACTCATTAATTTTACACTAATTTTCAAAATAAATTTTTAAAAACTTTCTTCCAATCTTCATCCAACGTCTCTTCTTCCTGGTCTCGGGTTTTGTCAGTCCTTCTTGTCCATTCCATCTAATCCATCAACCTGGTGATCTTATGTCCGAGGCTCTTAAGTCTTTTCCATGTCCCTTCTGCAGATCTTCTTCTTGTTTATACCTGCACTTTACTTTGTCTTTTGTTGATCTTTTTCTTAATTTCTTTCCTTTCTCATTGGGGGGTAGGTCTCGGGAGGACTCCAATCCAAAAATATCTCCATCTCCCCTCAGCAGATCAGCCCATTCCCCACAGTCCCATTCCCCACAGTCAACACTGTAATCCAGAAAGTATTTAAAAGCATGTTTCAAAGTCCTTCCAAAATTAAGAGCCCTTACAACCCCAGGACCCCCCCCCCCCGGTCCACTCCAGATTCAAACTTCAAGAACAGCGGCTTATGCTCCTGCAAGGCCTTGAGTCTCTCCATTTGTGTTACTTGAGGTTCAACAGCAACCTCCTCCATTATCTTCTGCACTTGCACTTGCCCTGTCAAAACAGGTTCCTGGGTTGGTTCCTGAATGATTTCTATATGGGTATTCGCCGTTTGTCCAAAGTTTTTAACTGCAACAGTCATCAAATCCATATTCTCATGCATCTGCTCCAGCAAAGCGCTTGTCTTGCAAAAAGCAAGCACCAAAGCTTCTTCTAAACACATTTTTATTCAAGGTCAGAGTCTGGTCTCACGATCCTAATCTTCACAGCTGTGAAATCCCCAGATCGACTCCAGCAACAATTTAACAAGCTCCCTCTAGAGGAGACAATTTCTATTTGTTTCCATCTTTTGGAAGCAGGACCAACAAAAGAAAGTTACTTTCATTTTTCAAATATTTTGTTTCTTTTGAATGCAAAAGGCAACATTAGAATCAATTTGTTTCTCTTTTTTAACTATCTGTCAAAAGACATTCCATTCACAGTCAATGAACTTCCCCATAAATTTCTGTCTCTGACACCCCATTCCCAGGTTTGAGACGGTGGAAATTTATCTTTCTTTACTCTCTCTCCTGCAGGCTTGAACAGTCAAAAATTCCCCCCCTTTTCTCCTGCTTCCATGAGGGGTTTTGGTGGTAATAACTGAAGGAAATTTAGACCTTTATATACGACTTTCCAGACATTAGCTTGCAAAGTTTTTGCTTCAATCTATTTACGGGAGGCGGACTTCCTGTTTAGAACCTTCCCGCTTCAGTGCAAAATTAAAATGTTTCTTAATCCAATTTTCCGTTCTACTCACGGGTACTTGTTTAGAGTCCAATTGTCCACAGGAAAAAGTCAGCGCTCTCCGGCAACGGCTGTGCGGCTTCACTCCGTAAAAGTAGTGGTTGATTCAAAACACCACGCCACTCACCCCAAGTTGCTTCAGATCCCCGAAAAAGGGTTTCCCTGCGAGTAGGGGAGGCGCTCCTGGTGTCAGCCGAATCCCACGTTCCCAGGCTTCCTCCGCCTGGGATTTTTAAAGGTTCTCCGCCTTTGCCGCGGCGGCAAGACACGATTTTCACGGAGCGGGTTCCTCTCGGTCAGAGGAACTCTGCCATTGCCGATGGCGCTAACCCGGAAGTCCCTGTAGTATAAAATAAATATGACACTATTGTAGATGATAAAAAAATAAAATTATTATTATTTTCTTACCTGCACTGATGATAGTCATTGTTTGGATAGGGGGGCTTTTATCCATTTCCGCAGTCACACAATCAATCAATCAATCAATCAATCAATCAGTAGCTGAACTGGGTTCCACACAGTCACAAAAACAAATGAAGCGAAAAAGCCTCAAAAAACAAAAAATGCAAAATAAATAGCAAAAACAAAAGCGCCAAACTTAATCCGTTCCAGAAGTCCATTTGACTTCCGAAATGTTTGAAAACCAAGGCACAGCTTCTGATTGGTGCAGATTCATTCTGAACTGGGCTCTTAAGCTGTCTCTAGAAGTCCATATGAAATCTGAACTGAATCTGAATTGGAACTTTTACATAATTCTGGTGCATCCTTAATTCCATGGTTGAGGCTCCACACTTGTCTTTGGTTGTTGTTGTTTTTAGCTCAGCGGAAGAACATGAGGTTTGCATGGACAAGGTCCTGGATTCATTCCCAGGCATTGTAAGTTATGAAAAGTTTGCCTCAGAACCCCGAAGCCTTGGGATACTGCCATTCTGCAACCCCCATCAGAGGACTGTCACTCCCCTGTTCAAAAAAAAGAGGGCCCATTTGTGGGCGATGGAACAACTCAGAGTGTTTAGAACCATTCCCCACACAAACCACCACTTCAGAAGAGCTAATAGAGGAAAGATCAGGCCTCAAGGAAGTGTTGAAATCAGTTACTGTTAACACCCTTCAGACTTGAATCCTTATGAAACACAGGCGTGTGTGTGTGTTTTCTTTGCAAATGTCTCTGGGTTGTTTCTTCTAACGGCTGTCCTTGTTGGCGGTTTCCTTTGGGACAGCTTGTTCTTGGATGCCCCCTCCCCCTTCTCCTGAGCAAGCACTCTGCCAGCCAAACAGGGAGAATTTGAATGACTTCATTGCGGCAGCGCTCCAGGAACAGAAGAAGCTACACATATTAGCACTGCACACTTAATGATCCCATCCAATTTTTTTTGTGTTTACTATTTCTATTTAAGGGCTGGGACTGGATGAGATAAAATTGCTTCTTTTTCAATACTTTTGTGACCTCAGAAGGGAGTAGGTTAGGGACACGTGCATTGTAGCTCATGCTAGTTCTACTCTGAGTAGCATTGAATGCAGCACCATACTGGTGTCTCTTTTCCCCTTTGATGGTTGCCTTGAAAGTACACGCAGGTCTCCCTTACCTCTGTGCCCCGTTAACCCCAAACTTAAGTCTCTGGCACTGGACCATAAAGAAGGCTGATCACAGAAGAATTGATGCTTTTGAATTATGGTGCTGGAGGAGACTCTTGAGAGTCTCATGGATTGCAAGAAGATCCAACCTCTCCATTCTGAAGGAAATCAGCCCTGAGTGCTCACTGGAAGGACAGATCCTGAAGCTGAGGCTCCAATACTTTGGCCACCTCATGAGAAGGGAAGACTCCCTGGAAAAGATGTTGGGAAAGATGGAGGGCACAAGGAGAAGGGGACGACAGAGGACGAGATGGTTGGACAGTGTTCTCGAAGCTACCAGCATGAGTTTGACCAAACTGCTGGAGGCAGTGGAAGACAGGATTGCCTGGCATGCTCTGGTCCATGGGGTCACGAAGAGTCGGACACGACTAAACGACTAAACAACAACAACAACAAAGTCTCTGGCATGTTAAACCAGGGACTTTACTGATCTTCTTTTCACCTAGTTAAGTGGCAACCTGGTTCAGAGGAGGTGCCTGGGAACAGCCCAGGCAACTGCTATGTGGGATCCCAGAGTGATGCCTTAAGAGATGTGGGCTATCCTCTTCATCCTCCGGGGCTTTGTGAGGGCTGCAGCTCACTCCTGGTTTTCCTTGTTGACAGAGGGCAGACCACTGGACCCACTTCCCTTGGAAGGGGAAGAAAGCTCTTGCCATTGCTCCTGCTCCTCAGTGGCTTCTTCTCACCTTCTTCCTCCTCGTCATGTTCCTCCACCATCACCCCACCTGGAACTTTTTTCAGTGGGAGTCTCCATGTTGCTAAGAGGGGCCATGCCCTACCTCTGGTACTCCTCTCCTTCCACTCCACTCTTTCTGCTTCGGACGCAAGCAAGAGCTGGTAGGTGTCCCATGGTTGAACTTTGATGCCCCCAAACACAGCAATATCATGTTTAAATTGCAGGACTGGACTGAACACTCACTTGTTCTTGTGGGGAGTGAAGAAGAAGAAGAAGAAGAGAAGAGGAGGAGGAGGAGGAGGAGGAGGAGGAGGAGGAGGAGGAGGATGATGATTTTGGATTTGATATCCCGCTTTATCACTACCCTAAGGATTTTCAAAGCAGTTAACATTATCCTTTCCCTTCCTCCCCCACAACAAACACTCTTTGAGGTGAGTGGGGCTGAGAGACTTCAAAGAAGTGTGACTAGCTCAAGGTCATCCAGCCGCTGCATGTGGAGGAGCGGAGACACGAACCTGGTTCACCAGATTACGAGTCTACCACTCTTAACCACTACACCACACTGGCTCTCAGTAAATTGTGAGGTCAGAACCCAGCTTACTTTGTGGAAAAAAAACTATTGCATGGAGAATGTGTTTCTTTCCCAGCACATGTTTATAGCTGTTCCCCCATCTATTACAGCTTTTTCCTCCTTCACTATGTGATCCCAGCCAGCATGCCCAAACGGGCTGATTTTTACATTTTCACGGAAATGTCCAGGTTTGGGAGATTTTGGGAGGCTCGGACGGTTTGGGCTCAGACTTGGGCTGCTCTGCAAACCGCTGCTGCTGCCAGTCCCAACTGGGGAAAGAGGCTCCTTGGCTTCCCTGGTTCGGGCTGGCAGCAGCTTGGGTTGTCCTCTTTTTTGCTCTTCAAGATATGGCAACCCTATTAATGCCATTCACAGCAGTTATGTAGGAGGCTTGTGATGCTTCTCATATATTATAAATTACAAAACAAAACATTTTGGCTTTTGCTTTTGAGATGCTGCTGCCAAAACAACTGTTATAGTGCCTTGAGGATAGATTACTCAGAAGCTACTATCCTCCAGGCTCAGCCTATGTGGTATTAATATGTCTAGTATGTCCCATTTTTTTGAATTATGGTGCTGGAGGAGACTCTTGAGAGTCCCATGGACTGCAAGAAGATCCAACCTCTCCATTCTGAAGGAAATCAGCCCTGAGTGCTCACTGGAAGGACAGATCCTGAAGCTGAGGCTCCAATACTTTGGCCACCTCATGAGAAGAGAAGACTACCTGGAAAAGACCCTGATGCTGGGAAAGATTGAGGGCACAAGGAGAAGGGGACAACAGAGGATGAGATGGTCGGACAGTGTTCTTGAAGCCACCAACATGAGTTTGACCAAACTGTGGGAGGCAATGGAAGACAGGAGTGCCTGGCGTGCTCTGGTCCATGGGGTCATGAAGAGTCGGACACGACTAAACGACTAAACAACAACATGCCCCAATTTGCCCATCAAGCCCAGCTACATGTTCTTACAGAAGGAAACTGTGAAAACCTGGCAAGCAGGTCCTGGGTGCAAGAGCACTCTGCGTTCCTGGCATTTCCTGCAGCTGGTATTCAGCAGCGTACTGCTATCACCATCACCAATAACAACCACAACTCTCCATCCAAGACATCTGGTAATCTGCTCCACAAGTAATGGACTTGTGCGTGCTTTTGCATGAATGTCAGATTTTGTGGGGGCAGGGAACATGTGTAACCAGTGCAGTTCTGTTTGAGGAGCCAAAGTTTGGAGTTTGGAGTTGGGGTTTGGAGATGGAAAAGCATAAGGCCTGAGTTGGAGAAAGGTAAACGACTGATGATTGTTCAGTGCTTTTCCTAGCTCTGAGAGTGCTGATGAGCTCATGTCCTGATTGCAGCCTTCTCAAAGGACTAGATGGGCCCTTGATCCATCATGGCTCTTTTAATGTGCCATAACCAGGCTGAATCCACCAACAAGCCCACTCCATGAAGGCTTTCAGTCTGGGCCCAAGTCTTCAGTTCTAGACCGCGGACAGCACTAGTGGAAACATACTTTAGGGTGAAGAATGCATCGAAAATTTGTACTTTAGGAAAGTTTGCACAATTTAAACGCTTCCAAAGAAACTGCAGCAGAATATATTGCAATTGTTGATTGACTGATACTGCATTTTGATTGTATCCCATGATGTTATGTGGGAGAAATAATAATGGAGAAAAACAGGAAGCCTGAGATTTTTCAATGCAGCTGGAAAAAACCCTGTTATTTAGTCCTGATTATGTCTGCTTCCTTTCCTCACTAAAATTACCATTGTCTCTTAGCAATTCAGAACTGACCTGTAGGGTTGTCTCCTTAATATGGAATAGCTACGTATGTTGATGTTACTGTAAATCCTAATGCATCCCCTTTACATTAGGTCATTCTCCCTCTGGCTATCCATGCAATCATTTTATTAACAGAAATATTTTGTCAGCTGCTCTCTTCCTTTTCTCCTCCCACAATCCCACTTTCTCAGAGATTTCGCCTCAAATGGACAGTGAAGAATCCAGATATTTGCTTTACCAACTAAAAGAGAGAAACACACCTTTCCTTCTTTTATATTTTATGTTATACTAGCAGTCTCAAACTCAGTATTGCTCAGAAATTAAAAGGAGCAAAAAAAAAAAGGTCAGTGTACTTTCAAAATCAGTGGTTCAAATCAGTGCAGTTTTGAAAGGTTCAATCTGTCATTTTTATTCAAAAAGGTGCCCAATTGTATCCAAACACAGACAAAAGTCTCTTTCTGATCTCTGGAAATGTTATGCCCCACCCCATTCCGCCCCCATTCTGCCTTCTTCTGGGTCCAAAAGGAACCGTGTGTTGATGATCATGCATCAATTGGATGTGCCTAAAATGATCGGTGCCTGTACAAACTAAAAATATGTGTCTTACATTACCCAGAGTTTATTTTTCCAGTTCAATACAGTGGTACCTTGGGCTACAGACGCTTCAGGTTACAGACTCCGCTAACCCAGAAATAGTACCTTGGGTTAAGAACTTTGCTTCAGGATGAGAACAGAAATCGCGCGGTGGCAGCGGGAGGCCCCATTAGATAAAGTGGTGCTTCTAGTTAAGAACAGTTTCAGGTTAAGAATGGACCTCCAGAACGATTTAAGTTCTTAACCCGAGGTACCACTGTAACTTACAAATAAAGAATACCACTCTACATACTGATTTGGAACTGAAAGGCATTCCCAGAGTTGTGCATATACAGTGGTACCTCGCAAGACGAATGCCTCGCAAGACGGAAAACTCGCTAGACGGACAGGCAGAATCCGTGACCAAGGAAAAGAGACGGCGGAAGAAGAATGGAGAAAATTCAAAAGTTATCTTAAGGACTATTATAAACTTGAAGAATGTTAGAGTGTTGTGGTTTTTAGGAACAAAGGGATACAGTGATATAAGGTCAGAACACAGCGATGACTAAGATGACAGAGGTTGGAAAGTAACAATTGGGAGTTGCTATAAAATTATGGACATTGGGATGCAGAAAGGGGGGGTATGGGGGAGTCTCAGAAAAGAGGTTTATGAAAAAAATGTTATGAAATTATACGTGTTTGTATGTCTTTTTAAGTGTTTGTTTGTTCTTTAAAATTCTGTAAAACCAATAAAAAATTTATAAAAAAAAAAAGAAAACTCGCTAGACGAAAGGGTTTTTGGTTTTTTGAGTTGCTTTGCAAGACGATTTTCCCTATGGGCTTGCTTCACAAGACGGAAACGTCTTGCAAGTTTGTTTCCTTTTTCTTAAAACCGTTAATACACTTGCGACTTGACTTCGAGGAGCAACTCATAGCACGCCATGTGGTAGCCTTTTTTGAGGTTTTTGGTGATTTTTGAAGCTTTTCCAAAACTTTTCCGACACCATGCTTCGCAAGACGAAAAAAATCGCAAGACGACAAAACTCGCAGAACGAATTAATTTCGTCTTGCGAGGCACCACTGTATGCTCAACCATAAGCTCAATCCAACTCATTTCTCTGGACTTAAAAAAAAAAAGCAGGGTAAGCATTGCATTTAAATTGTATACATTTTGCATGCACTTTCTCCTGTAATATATGTGGATGTACACACAGTTGACACTTGCAGAGAAAGGTGTTTTGGAGATAAGAGGCTATCAGGGATAGCTTCTGAGAATGGAAAGGGCTAGCAGGGACACAGAGAGGGGACAGCCATTTCCCATTGTCTCAGACTGACAAAATCACAAGTTCTTCCAATATTGAGAGGGTAGGGCAAATTAGCTATGTAAAACCTAAAGGTAATTGCCCATCACTGCTTCTTCTTTTTTTAAGCTCTCATTAGTATTTTTAAGCTCTCCTGATAGGCTACAGAGGAGGTGGTTAGGGTACAGGTATAAACCAAAACACATACACACAAACATACAAACACACCACAATCCAGTGCATGAGCTCATACTTAATGATGTACATAATGGAGCTCCACGGACTATGGTCAATTTGCTCAAGATCAGGGTAATCAGTTACTTATTAAATGGATGTGCCCCAAAATAAATTGGAAATCTATTAAATGGATCGTATAAATATTAAGAGTTCCACTTTCTTACAGATCTGGTTCATATTAAGTTTTCAATCATTCATGTCTTCCATGGTGTCCATTTATTATAATGTTGTCACACTAATCTTCTATGTAATTAATTTTCTAGTTCCTTTGCTAGATAAAATTAGGGTTGGTTTTTTAAAAATGAAATTTTGACTTTTGTGCCATTAGATATGAGAGAGAGAGAGAGAGAGAGAGAGAGAGAGAGAGAGAGAGAAAGAGAGAGAGAGAGCGCACTTACGGTACCTGAACCTGGATGTAGAATTTTGAACACTGCATCCATTTCTCTAGTCATTTTCATAGGAAGAAGAAAAAAATACTATGAGAGGAATGGGTAGAAAAGGTAATGTTACATACAAAGGAGAATACCTGGGAGATGGGGTGGTGGACAGATGGCATTTCAATGCCCAAATAAATGGAAGTAAAGGAGTAGTGGGTGACATGGTGCCCTTCAGATGTCATTGACAAGATATGACTTGTATCTGTAGCTTTGGGAAGCACAAAACTGTTTGGGAGCCTCTGTGTCTTTCCAGTTCAACTTGTTGTTGTTTAATCATTTAGTCATGTCTGACTCTTCATGACCCCATGGACCAGAGAACACCAGGCCCTCTTGTTATTTGGGACCAAATGAAATCTGTTAAAAACAAGACTCTGTTGCCCCCATTCCCTATATGCATAGCTATTCTTTCTTTCACAGAAGTGGATTAAATTTGCAGGCAAAGTTGCTCCACCAAATTGTAGACAGATACATCCAGGGGTTTTCGTGTAGGGAACTTTAAAGTCTGGTGTCTAAAAACACAAAAACAAAGGAAGTGTTTGTATATATTTTATTTTTGCTCATTGAATGCAAGATGCCGGAATGGTCACCCCGATGAAGGGACGAAGCCTGCCAAACTTTGGAGTGGTGGTTGTTTTTGGTGCAATGGTAGATGATACCTGTTTGGGGGTGATTACATATGAATAAAAGAGGGATGGAACATAGATCCCCAATAAATACTGGGGTTGGTGAAGGACAAGATGTACCTCAGGTCCATGTATAAATAGATTGGCAGTGGAATTTTAGTTCAACCCTTGCCATGGGTCAGAATCTTCCACTGTACCCAAGAGCAGCAGGCTAGCTTAGGTGGTCCCAAGGTACGCAACATGGCACACACAGGCCTGTTCTCCAACACCTCCCCACCACCCATGAGTTTCCAAGTAGTTTTCAAAGCAGTTTCACATCCATGTTGCACATTGCAACTTAAACCTTTTGGCACAAAGTGTGTAAGTTGTCATATGTGTGTGATTGGTTTCTAGATTTGTCAATATACTGTGTTGCTCATTTTCTCATTGGATGGATCTACAGGGTTCATTCATGTTCAACACCACTCAAAAGTTTGCACTGAGAAATACTGTGACAACCATTTTTTCTCATTCCAAGGATCAATATGGGGCAACATTCTCATAACATATTGCTGAAGACTGTTGTATTCTGTATGGCATCCTCCTTTAAAGCCCAATGTAGCATTTACTCTTTAGGCTGATAAGACGTGGGGTGGGAACAACAGTTGTCCAATGATCTATTATCATCTGCCCAAAACATATGTCATAAGCCTGTTAAATGGCAGTTTAGTGTTTGTGTGTGTGCATTCTACATACATTATGCATTAAGAGACAAGATGCATCTTAGAAATTTACCTTCTAAAAATCACAGGGATGTAACTGAACCATTAAAAGAGACATTACAGGCAAACCATGCTAGCGATATGTTAACAGCAAATAAGGCCTTCTCGGTAGCTGCTCTCAGATTGTGGAGCTGACTCCCTTCCATGGGAAACTAGGGCCTGCCCCCCATTCATTGCTTTACTTTCACCGGTAGACAAACACTTGTTGCTGTTGTTGTTAAGACAGGCCTTCGGGTGCTCAGTTACTGTTATGGCTGGGTTTTCTGAGGCTGAGTGTTGTACATTGACTAGTGTGCTTAAAAGGTTTTCAGTGTTTTCAGTGTTGTTTTTAATAGTGTGTGTTTTTAGCTGTTTTCATTCATGCTATGTGCCCCTTTGGGTGCTGAACCGGGAGAAAGGCAGGGTATTAAACAAACAAAGGCATCTCAAAAAGACAAAAGGGGGGGGGCAAAACAGAGCCATTTACCAGTCACAGAAAGCAGAGGTGGCTAAACACTTCTCTGACAAACTGATTTGTTATATATTTAAATATGAAACTCAGAAAACAAAATGTAGAAGTGTCCCTAGGGATGATGAATTTCAGTTTATACATATATTTCATTATTCCAGTCTTAGGTTCAGTTCAACACATTCCCTTTGCCTAATGAAAATTTCCCAGCAATTTAGCATGCATTTCTCCTAAAATGCACATTGTGTATGCAATTTTGCCTGAGAGCACATTTTTGCAAGCAAGTTGCTCCTCAATGTATCCATTTCTGTACACAAGCAGCTCAAACAAAGCCATTGAGATAACAATCAATGAACAGAGGAAGCTGTTTTATGCTGAAGCTGGGCAACTGGTATGTCCAATACTGTCTGCAAGGACTGGCTGCACTTCTCCAGGTCTTCAGGTTAAAATCCTTCCTAGCTCCACCTGGAAATTCTCACGGTTCAACCTAGGACCTCTTTCCTGTAAACCCACTGAGCTACTGCCCATCTCCGATCTCCATATATTTTGACTCAGCCAAAATATTGAAACGATGGCAGCTAATAAAATGTAGGTAAGCTGCTTTCTCAGTTTGTCCCTGTTTTCACAGGTAAGACTGAATGTAAAAAAGAAGACTCTTTTTAGATCAGCAGGGAATCTTATATTATTACTACATTAGCTGAACTAAAGCAATTGGAGGATATCAATAAGAGCTTTCTTAGAATCGTTTGTTTGGAAATTCAAAAACAAAAACAAAAAAATCCCAACTAAATAACTGCATAGGGTGATTCTCGAGTTTCTAATCAACCACCGTGGCTGTGACCTTCTTGACTGACCGCAGCAACATGATTCTCTTGATATCCACAAAGGTCTTCTTCTTAGTTTCTGGGAGAAACTTCAAGATGAACAAAAAGGTGGCTAGGCAGACAGGGAAGTAAAGCAGAAAGCAGTAGGATCCAATCGACTTCTAGAGTTGGAAAGGAAATGGGGGAGGTAGGTTGGGAAGAGAGGAGATGAGCATATCACGGAAGCTTATTTACTTACTGTATCTATCATGCACATAGTGTATGTGTTTGTGTGTTTAAATCCTCATTCACACCCTGGAAGAGGGGAATGAGGGTCAGTCTGGGGAAGCTTTAGCTTAGGCTACAGAATCAGTGTGAATTCTTCAACCCAGTCACTTTATCAATGTCATGTTTTGATACGGAGTCCGGAGAAGTACAATATGCTGGTATTGTCATGTGAAAGAAGCAATCCAGAGCTTAGACATGGCCCACCAATCACACAGCCTGAATTTAGGTATTACTATACCCTTCCATGACCGTGTTGTTCTTTAGTCATTTAGTCACGTCTTCGTGACCCCATGGACCAGAGCACGCCAGGCACTCCTGTCTTCCACTGCCTCCCGCAGTTTGGTCAATCTCATGTTAGTGGCTTCAAGAACACTTTCCAACCATCTCGTCCTCTGTCGTCCCCTTCTCCTTGTGCCCTCAATCTTTCCCAACATCAGGGTCTTTTCCAGGTAGTCTTCTCTTCTCTTGAGGTGGCCAAGGTATTGAAGCCTCAGCTTCAGAATCTGTCCTTCCAGTGAGCACTCAGGGCTGATTTCCTTCGGAAGGGATAGGTTTGATCTTCTTGCAGTCCATGGGACTCTCAATAGTCTCCTCCAGCACCATAATTCAAAAGCATCAATTGTTTGGTGATCAGCCTTCTTTATGGTCCAGCTCTCACTTCCATACATCACTACTGCAGAAGGCACCAAAACATGGGCATCTACACAGTAGCTCCGAGCCCCAGTCCACGATGCAATAGTTGGCATCCATCTGTCTCAGATGTGCCTTGGGGTGGGTAGGTGAGTGAAGCCAAACCACTGGACCATTACAGCGCCTGCTGTGGCTATAGAGACTGATTTGGGAGAGGCATGTTTGGGGCAGATGAAGGAATGTGGTTGCACAATGACTTGATAGCTTTGATGCTTTATATGGCATCAAATAACTTTTTAAAGAAAACAACCCAGAAATTTATAAACTGCTTCACAGCTTAAAGCTTCTAGGGGCAAGCAAATGGGAGGGGGTACAACCATATGACTTTATATTTGGGTGGATTTAATTAGAGGGGGAGGTAATAGTGCTACATGTGGCTGGGATTAATTTACCAGTGCAAACCACTGGCCATCTGTTTTATGGTTCCAATCCAGGGTCAACCTGGGTACCAACTCCTCACCCCAATCTGTTCCTGAATACGTTTGTGGCCAGGGCTAATTTTTAATTAGGGTTTTTAAAGCTTTTCTAAACACCGTCAGGAGTTGGGTGCGGGAAGGAAACTTGTGTCTCCTTCCCCTCTCCCTACCGAGACCAGGGTGCCACCCCATCCCCGGTGTCATGGACTGGTTGGGCACAGAGGAATGGTGGGAGGAACAAGCTGAGGAAGCACCAAGGAAAGCTCAGAGCCCAGGGAGTGGTGGTGGGATGACGATGAGTGGTCACAGGGAGAAGGCTGGGAAGAGGAGATGCCAGAAGCTGAAGGGGTAGCAGGACTTGGCGAGCTGGGAGAGTCTGTGGCAGAGTGAAATCTAGAATCAAAGGCAGAAGCTGAAGCAGAGGAGGAGGGAGGTCAAGAGGCCAAGATGAGTTCGGCTGGTGAGGAGTCACAAGTGTCTCCTCCTTCTGCTGTGACAAGCTCCCCTCCCTCCTTTTCTCCCTGAACCAGAAGTGGCATGAAAAGGGCAGAGGAGAGATTGGCTGCATACAGGCACAGTCTCAGATTGCTTGGAAAAAGCCCTAGAGAGGAAGGGACTTAAGACTGTTGTGGGGAAGAGGGGACTTTCAGCCTTGACAACTGATTTTTGACAACAGTTGGTCCCTTACCTTTCCCACCCCGACCTGGCCACAGTGATCCATGCGACAGTCACCTCCAGGCTTGACTACTGTAATTTGCTCTACACAGGGCTGCCCTTGAAGCTGTCCCAGAAACTCCAGTGGGTGCAGAATGCTGCAGTGAGGCTCCTCACAGGGTCTCTGCCATGGGAGCATATTCACTCAGTGCTTTTCCGGCTGCACTGGCTCCCGGTGGAGTACAGGGTCAGATTTAAGGTGCCGGTTTTGACCTTTAAAGCCCTTCATGGCCTAGAACCCTCGTACCTAAAGGACCGCCTCTCCTGGAATGCCCCATGGAGGACCTTAAGGTCCATAAATAGCAACACCCTAGAGGTCCCAGGCCCTAAGGAAGTTAGATTAGCCTCAACCAGAGCCAGGGCCTTCTCAACACTGGCTCCGGCCTGGTAGAACGCTCTGTCTCATGAGACCAGGGCCCGGCAGGATCTGATTTCTTTCCGCAGGGCCTGTAAGACAGAGCTGTTCTGCCTGGCCTCTGGCTTAGAATCAGTTTGACTCCCTTCCCCTCTTTCTTTTTCCTTTCACCTCCTGTGAAGAGGCTGCATCCTAATGTTTTAATGTTGTATTTTAATCTTGTTTTTTAAATTGTATTTTAATCAACTTCTTCTTCTTTTTCTTCTTCTTCTTCTTCTTCTTCTTCTTCTTCTTCTTCTTCTTCTTCTTCTTCTTTTCATGGAGTAAGACCACAGGGAATGAACTCTTCTGCTCATTAGGCCTGACATTCAACCAAGTCTGTAGTGTACCTGGTAATAATGAGTTAACTCCAACATGCACAGTGTGATTTATTGCTGGCTCACTCCTGACACCCAGATCCTAAAGGAAAGCTGCTTGCACAGTATCACCCACACCCAGCTGTTGAGCGGAAGGGGACATGTGGGGAGGATGAAGCATCCAGCAGTCATGCAGTTTCCCCCCACCCTGCCTGCCTCTCCCTCATGCCTAATTCCCCACCCCCAACAGCCATGGATTGTTCTGGGCCATGCAACATGACCTGCAGTCAACTGTGGCCGTCTGAACCTGACTCATCCAAAAACGGAGTCCCTCCAAATGGGCCCGATTTGTTTCAGGCCTCAGCCAAATCTGCTGCACAGCCCTAAAGCAAACCATGAACTCCCCATCAAAACTGACCATCAAAATCACTCACCTCTGTGTGATAAAAAAGCACTCCTGATACAAAGTTCATGAACCAGTGCACAAAGCCAGCAATCACAAAGCCTGAGGCCCGCGATGTCTGAAGGAACAGCTCCAATACAATTAGACACGGAGTTGAATCTTGGTAGAGAGAAAGGATTCAGAACATTGAATGCAACGTTTTCACTGACTCAGTAATTTATCTTTCCTATTCATATCCTTTACATCCTCCATGGAGCTTGGTACTTACTTGGGCCAATGCACTGTGCAAGGAGAAATAGGAGAATAAAAACTGTGCTGAAATACGCCATCTCACTTATGGTGTCCTGTTAGGGAAAGTTGGGTATATGTCAGTTATGTATTACTAAAGTTGCTAACTAACATTTACATAGGGTAGGGGTAGCCAACATGGTGCCCTCCACAAGTTGCGAAGCCACAACTCCAGTCATCCCTCTCCATTTCACCATGCTGATTGAGGATGATGGGAGTTTGGGGTCTACCACACTGATTAACCCCTTGATCTTCAAGGATTTCCCTTCTTTACAATTCCCATGTCTTTCCCCACAGCACTGCTGGCCCACGGAATGCAGCAGGTGCCACAGAAAATCAAGAGTGAAGCCCCTGTGAGATCCCTTGTAATGGGGAAAATCAAAATACATGATCCTGGGAGTCATTTTGGACTCACAGCTGTCCATGGAGGCGCAGGTTAATTCTATGTCCAGGGCAGCTGTCTACCAGCTCCATCTGGTACGCAGGCTGAGACCCTACCTGCCTGCGGACTGTCTTGCCAGAGTGGTGCATACTCTAGTTATCTCCCGCTTGGACTACTGCAATGCGCTCTACGTGGGGCTACCTTTGAAGGTGACCTGGAAACTGCAATTAATCCAGAATGCGGCAGCTAGACTGGTGACTGGGAGTGGCTGCCAGGACAACATAACACCGGTCCTGAGAGATCTGCATTGGCTCCCAGTACGTTTCTGAGCACAATTCAAAGTGTTGGTGTTGACCTTTAAAGCCCTAAACGGCCTCGGTCCTGTATACCTGAAAGAGCGTCTCCACCCCCAACATTCAGCCCGGACACTGAGGTCCAGTGGCGAGGGCCTTCTGGCGGTTCCCTCATTGCGAGAAGTGAGGTTACAGGGAACCAGGTAGAGCGCCTTCACGGTAGTGGTGCCTGCCCTATGGAACGCCCTCCCTTCAGATGTGAAGGAAATAAGTACAGTGGTGCCCTGCAAGACGAATGCCTCGCAAGACGGAAAACTCGCTAGATGAAAGAGTTTTCCGTTTTGGAGGTGCTTCGCAAAACGAATCTCCTATGGGCTTGCTTCGCAAGACGAAAATGTCTTGCGAGTTCCTGCGGGTTTTTTTTCCTCCCCCCCCCTTTTTCTAAGCCGCTAAGCCGTTTATCAGCTGATCCGATAAGCTGATAAGCCGCTAAAAGCCGCTAATAGCGCTAATCCGCTAATCCGTCAATGGGCTTGCTTCGCAAGACGAAAAAACCGTTAGACGAAGAGAATCACAGAACGGATTCTTTTCGTCTTGCGAGGCACCACTGTAGCTATCTTATCTTTAAAAGACACCTGAAGGCAGCCCTGTTTAGAGAAGTTTTTAATATTTAATGCTGTATTGTTTTTAACATTCGATTGGAAGCTGCCCAGATTGGCTGGGGAAACTCAGCCAGATGGGTGGGGTATAAATAAATTATTATTATTATTATTATTATTATTATTATTATTATTATTATTATTAACCCCAAAGGGTGCTCATCAATGGTTCCTCTTCATCCTGGAGAAGAGTGACTAGTGGGGTGCCACAGGGTTCTGTCTTGGGCCCGGTCTTATTCAACATCTTTATCAACGACTTGGATGATGGACTCAAGGGCATCCTGATCAAATTTGCAGATGACACCAAACTGGGAGGGGTGGCTAACACCCCAGTGGACAGGATCACACTTCAAAACGACCTTGACAGATTAGAGAACTGGGCAAAAACAAACAAGATGAATTTTAACAGGGAGAAATGTAAAGTATTGCACTTGGGCAAAAAAAAATGAGAGGTACAAATACAAGATGGGGGACACCTGGCTTGAGAGCAGTACATGTGAAAAGGATCTAGGAGTCTTCATTGACCACAAACTTGACATGAGCCAACAGTGTGACGCGGCAGCTAAAAAAGCCAATGCAATTCTGGGCTGCATCAATAGGAGTATAGCATCTAGATCAAGGGAAGTAATAGTGCCACTGTATTCTGCTCTGGTCAGACCTCACCTGGAGTACTGTGTCCAGTTCTGGGCACCACAATTCAAGAAGGACACTGACAAACTGGAACGTGTCCAGAGGAGGGCAACCAAAATGGTCCAAGGCCTGGAAACGATGCCTTATGAGGAACGGCTAAGGGAGCTGGGCATGTTTAGCCTGGAGAAGAGGAGGTTAAGGGGTGATATGATAGCCATGTTCAAATATATAAAAGGATGTCACATAGAGGAGGGAGAAAGGTTGTTTTCTGCTGCTCCAGAGAAGCGGACACAGAGCAATGGATCCAAACTACAAGAAAGAAGATTCCACCTAAACATTAGGAAGAACTTCCTGACAGTAAGAGCTGTTTGACAGTGGAATTTGCTGCCAAGGAGTGTGGTGGAGTCTCCTACTTTGGAGGTCTTTAAGCAGAGGCTTGACAACCATATGTCAGGAATGCTCTGATGGTGTTTCCTGCTTGGCAGAGGGTTGGACTCGATGGCCCTTGTGGTCTCTTCCAACTCTATGATTCTATGATTCTATGATTCTAAGATTCTATGATTCTATGATTCTATGATTCTATTATTATCCAAGTGACTTTTCCAGGAAAAATTTGCAATTCCTTGTCACTCACGTCTTGAAGCTTTCACAGACAAACCTATTGGATTTTAAATTTCAGAGTATGCATTGGACTTCCAACGAAGCTGAATATTGGAAGATTCAGGACGGAAAAAAGGAAGTCCTTCTTGCAGCACACAGTTGAACTATGGTACTCACTCCCCACAGTGATGGCCACAAGCTTGGATGGCTTTCAAAGGGGATTAGACTAGTTCGTGGAGGAGAAGGCTAACAATGGCTACCAGTTACTCTGAACATACTAAAGGGAAGGGTGCCCAGGTTCAAAATGGCTATACAGATGCCCAAAGTTTTTGAATTACCCACCTGCAATTCCACAGTAATTGCTAACAGAACACAGAGGATGCCGCAGATGCCAAAGCCAGAGAGAAGCAGAATCTTCCGCCCCACAGAATCAACTAACAACATCTAGAGAGAGAAAGAGGCAAAGAAGCAGTTCAAACACTTGCCTGGCCAAGGTTCATAAATCAATGTTTGCTCACTGTCCCCTCAGTGGCCACGGCTGCTCCTCTCTTTCGCTCCAGAAGAGCCTGCTACTGATGCTTTACCACAGTCCACTCAGCGCTTGGCCTCCTCTTTTTTTTAAAAAAAAAAAAAATTTATTGGTTTTACAGAATTTTTTAAAGACAAACAAACACTTAAAAAGACATACGAACACGTATAGTTTCATAACATTTTTTCATAAACCTCTTTTCCGGGACTCGCCCATACCCCCCCTTTCTGCATCCCAATGTCCATAATTTTTTAGCAACTTCTAAATATTCCTTTCCAACCTCTGTCGTCTTAATCTTTTCTATAATCTGATCTTATATCACTGTATCCCTTTTTTCCTGAAAACCTCGACATTCTAGCATTCATCAAGTTTATAGTAGTCCTTAAGATAACTTTTAAATTTTCTCCATTCTTCTTCCGCCGTCTCTTTTCCCTGATCACGGATTCTGCCAGTCATCTCAGCCAATGTCATATAGTCCATCACTTTCATCTGCCATTCTTCCAGAGTGGGTAGATCTTGTGTCTTCCAATACTTTGCGATGAGTATTCTTGCTGCTGTTGTAGCATACATAAAGAAAGTTCTGTCCCTCTTTGACACCAATTGGCCGACAATGCCCAAGAGAAAGGCCTCTGGTTTTTTAGGGAAAGTACATTTAAGTACCTTTTTCATTTCATTATAAATCATTTCCCAGAAAGCCTTAATCTTCGGGCATGTCCACCAAAGGTGATAGAAAGTACCTTCGGTCTCTTTACATTTCCAACACTTATTATCAGGCAAATGGTAAATTTTTGCTAGCTTGACTGGGGTCATGTACCACCTGTAAATCATTTTCATAATGTTTTCCTTTAAGGCATTACATGCCGTGAATTTAATACCGGTGTTCCACAACCATTCCCAGTCAGCAAACATAATGTTATGACCAATGTCCTGTGCCCACTTAATCATGGCCGATTTAACTGTTTCATCTTGTGTATTCCATTTCAGCAGCAAGTTATACATTCTTGATAAATTCTTAGTATTGGGTTCTAACAATTCAGTCTCTAATTTTGATTTTTCCACCTGAAAGCCAATTTTCCTATCCTGTTTGAAAAACTCCATTATTTGATGATATTGAAACCAATTTTGTACTTTATGTTTCATTTTCTCATGACTTTGTAATTTCAGTTTATCTCCCTCCTGTTCCAAGATTTCCCAATACTTCGGCCATCCGACCTCCATATTGAGTTTCTTCACTGCCTTAGCCTCCACGGGAGACACCCATCTAGGGGTTTTGTTTTCCAGCAGATCTTTATATCTTATCCAAACATTAAACAATGCTTTTCTGACAATATGGTTTTTAAAGGCCCTATGCAGCTTAATTTTATCATACCATAAATATGTGTGCCAACCAAATGCATTATTGAAACCTTCCAAATCCAAAATGTCTGTGTTCTCGAGGAGCATCCACTCTTTCAGCCAGCAAAACGCTGCTGCTTCATAGTACAATTTTAAGTCCGGCAGGGCAAATCCCCCTCTTTCTTTAGCATCTGTCAATATTTTAAATTTAATTCTGGGCTTTTTGCCCTGCCAGACAAATTTCAAGATATCTTTCTGCCACCTCTTAAAACATTCCATCTTGTCAAGAATCTGCAAGGCTTGAAACAAAAATAACATTCTAGGCAATACATTCATCTTAATCACTGCAATTCGGCCTAACATTGACAGTTTCAAATTTGACCATATTTCAAGATCTTTTTTAATTTCTGACCAACATTTTTCATAGTTATCCTTATACAAATTCAAATTTTTAGATGTCAGATAAACCCCTAGATATTTCACCTTCTTAACCACCGTCAGCCCTGTCTCCTCTTGAAATTTCTCCTTCTCCATATCTGTTAAATTTTTTCCTAAAACTTTAGTTTTTTGTTTATTCAACTTAAATCCGGCTACCTGGCCAAACTGTTGGATTATTTCTAACACCTTTTTCGTACTAGTGTTTGGCTCTTGCAGGGTCAATACTAAGTCATCTGCAAATGCTCTTAACTTGTAATGTTTAGCTCCGACCTGTACACCTTTGACCTGCTGGTCATTTCTGATCATATTCAGCAACACCTCCAGAACCGAGATAAAGAGCAATGGGGAAATTGGGCACCCCTGTCGTGTTCCTTTTTCTATCTTGAGTTCCTCAGTTATTACATTATTTACAATCAGCTTAGCTTTTTGTTCAGAATATATTGCACCCATACCATTCTCAAAACCTTGGCCTACCCCCATCCCATGAAGATTCTTTTTCATAAAACTCCAAGAAATATTGTCAAAGGCTTTCTCAGTGTCCACAAAAATCAACACTGCTTTAGAGTTTATATCCACCTCTAACTTTTCCAAAATGTCTATTATGTTCCTTACATTATCTGCTAGGTGCCTTTTTGGGAGAAAGCCTGCTTGGTTCTTATGAATCTTTTCCATCAACACTTTTTAAAATCTTTTTGCCAAAATGTCTGCAAAATTTTTGTAATCCACATTAAGTAATGATATTGGGCGGTAGTTCTTCAATTGAGTCTTTTCAGTCTCTGTCTTTGGTATGAGTGAAATATACGCTTCTTTCCACAATTCAGGTGCCTTTTTTCCCTCTAGAATCTCATTACAGACTTCTTTTAATGGTTGAATCAACCACTCCTTCAAAGATTTGTAATATCTGGAAGTCAGTCCATCTGGTCCTGGAGATTTGCCCAGTTGCATATTCTGAATGGCAGCCTCTATCTCTTGTTCTGTTATTCTCTGATTCAGATCCATCTTACTTTGATGAGAGATTTTTTGTAATCCATATTTATCAAGGAATTTATCTATATCTTCTTCATTTTGTGGTCCTTGAGCATAGAGTTTTTTAAAATAACTCAAAAAGCAATTTCTAATCTCATTAGGTTTAGATATATTCTTTCCATCCACTTCTAGGCTTGTAACTGTATTTAATTTCTGCCTTTTCTTCAGTTGCCATGCCAGGAGTTTGCCACATTTATCTGCCGATTCAAATGTCTTTTGTTTCATTTGCTTTATCTTCCATTCAATCTCTTGGTTCATCAATTCCATATATTGTGTTTGATATAACTTAATCTCTCTCAAAATCTCCTGGGACTTTGGTTTTACTCTTAATTTTTTCTCTCCTTCCTTTATCTTTTCCAAAATCTTTTCCTTTTTCTCATTCTGTTTCTTCCTCTTTATTGAGTTTTGTTGAATCAAAAAACCTCGCATCACAGCTTTGCTTGCGTCCCAGATCACTCTTTTTTCCACATCGGCCCTTAAGTTTATTTCAAAATAGTCCTTTAAAGTTTTTTGGGCCTTCATGAGGATCTCCTTGTCTCGAAAGAGGATGTCATTCATCCTCCATCTAAATTGACCAGTTGTTGTAAGTTTCATTTCCATCTTCACGGCGTTATGGTCGGAGCAAGTTTTTGGGCAGATTTCTACCTTCTTAATCTTTGGAGCCATCCCACTAGTAATCCAGATTTGGTCGATTCTGGTCCAGGTCGTCATTGCTTGGGAGAAAAAGGTTCCCTCTCTCTCAAGAGGGTTCCTTGTTCTCCATATGTCTATTAAGTCCATATTTTCCGTCATTTCAAAGAAAGTCTTAGGGAGTCTCCCTTCCTTGGTAACTGTCAGTCTTTGTGCCTTGTCCATGTTAGTGGAGACCACACCGTTCATGTCTCCCATAATTATCATATTGTAATCCAAATAGTCCGTCAAAGTTTCTTGAAGTTTCTTGAAGAATTCTGCTTTACCTTCATTTGGTGCATAAATTCCAACTATCAGAAATTTTTCTCCTTGTACTTGTATCTCAACTGCCAAATATCTTCCTTGTTCATCTTTAAACATCATTTTTGGAGCCCACTTCTCTTTTACATAGATCACAACTCCTCTTTTTTTGACTTTGTCTGATGAGATAAATTCTTGTCCTAGTCTTTTGTTTATAAGTAATCTCCTGTGAGCTCTGGTTATATGGGTTTCTTGTAGGCATATCAAATCCAGTTGTTCTCTGTTCAGAATATGAAAAACTTGTCGTCTCCTCAAAGGCATATTGAGCCCATTACAATTCCAACTAAGGAATTGCAGGGCCATCTTGTTATTTTTCTGACACTCCTCCAACAGCTCCAAGTTGTTGCTCTTCCTCTGATGGTGGTGGAATGTGTCCCTGTGGAAATTCCCACCTAAAGAGGATGGTATTCTTCTTTAACAGATAAACCAGATCCTTATAGAAAGCTCTCAGATCCAAGATGTATTTAGGGATGTTTTTAAAAATCTGTACAGCTGAATTTCCAATTTGCAAGGCCTTTTCAAAATGTAGTCTTAATATTTTATCTCTTTCTTCCTTGGATCTAAGGGTAATCAAACAATCCCTCGGAGTCTTTCTGTTCTGTTTTTTACCCAGTCTAAACGCTGTTGTGATTTTAAATTCGTCTTCCTCCAAATCTTCCCAGCGGTCAGCGAACTCTTGTGTTAAAAACTCCACGAGATTGTCACCTTCGTTCTCTGGAATTAATCTCAATTTCAAATTTCTCTCTTTTCTCTGTAATTCCCACAAAGCCAGAGTTGCATCATGCTCGTGCACCTTTTTAGCAATCGGTTCTAAGTTCTCTTGAGTCTCTCTTGAGTCTCTCAAGAGGCAAAGAAGCAGTTCAAACACTTGCCTGGCCAAGGTTCATAAATCAATGTTTGCTCACTGTCCCCTCAGTGGCCACGGCTGCTCCTCTCTTTCGCTCCAGAAGAGCCTGCTACTGATGCTTTACCACAGTCCACTCAGCGCTTGGCCTCCTCCGCCCCCTCAGTATTGGGGGGTGCTGAGCCCCCTGATCAACAATATTGAGGGGGCTGAAGACAAGTCAGCCCTAAGGAGTTGGTGCCTATGGGTACCAGGAACTGCAGCTCCAAGAAGGATAATCTACAGCACCAATGGTTCCTTGGGGAGAAGCCATGTGCGTTAAATGTATGGTGATGAAACCTTAGAATCCAATAATTGTACAGTTGGGAGGGACCACGGGGATCATCTAGTCCGACTCTCTGCAATGCAAGAATCTTTGTGTGGCTTAAATCCACAACCCTGAGATTTTAGAGTCTCATGCTCTACCGAATGAGCTATGATGAGAGAGAGAGGAGTCGGGAGATGCTTACCGAAAATATGTTTGCCAGGCAGAAACTCAAAGTGGTAGCTATACTCATGAAGCGGACATTGTCTTTTCCCATATGTGTATACGTGTAGGTTCTCTCTGAATAATAGTAAGCCTGAAATTAGACCAGAACAATCAGAGGTTTTAGCTCAAAGTAATTTGTTTATTACATTTCTGTCCCACCCTCCCTCCCAATGGAGTCCATGGCTGAGAACATCAAATGTTAAAAGAAGTACAATCAATTAAAACTGTAATGAGTGCTGGGGTGCTTGATAGTTGCAGACCTGGAGAACAGAATATCAACCGAGTGCAGAGAATATGACCATCTCCCTAGATACACTGCATGAATGACTGGTGTCATCGCCTGTGAACTTTGTGTTCAAAACAAGTCTTTGTTTCACCTGACTCAACCTCAGAACACCTTGGCCTGCATCTCTCTTACCGCAATGACTCCAGTGAGATGCTGGGAAGCCATCAAGGTAATTACAGTGATGACTTGCCATCGCAGGCTTCTCTTCCAGAGCAATTTGGGCGTGTTCAAGGGCTTTTCTGCCTTCGCAGCAAAGAACTCCTCGCGGAGCTCGTCCATCTCGTCCTCCACGTCTTCCCGTCCTCTCAACATCTGCAAGGCTAGGTGGGAGTAGAGGCAGAAAGGAGGTGACTTCCAAAATAAGCAAAGGGGTCAGTGGAAATGAAGTTTTTTAAACACCTAATTAAAGGCAGTGCAAAGCCCCTGTGTTAATCACAACATCAGGATAAAAGGAATGATACAATAATGACGGAGTGCTGAGATCCCATGACAGGAGTAAGGAATCTCCAGCCTGCGAGTCACTCTTGCCCCACTGAGGTTCCCAGCTTAGCCAACGAAGTTATTTTGGGCAAGCTGTGCCCGCCCACACCTATTTTTTTTATTTAAAAAATGATATTTATTAAGAATTTTAGAATTACAAAAGAAAAGAAAAAGAAAAAGAAAAAAGAAAAAACAAAGAAAAAACAAACCACAATCAAACAATACAAATTGATAAAAATCAAAATCAAAAAATAACACAGCACAATCAAAAGACAAAAATATACCACCAGCATTTAAAAACAAATCCAATATTCTCAAATCCTTAACTGTCATTACCTTCTTTCTTTGACCTCCTCACTCCTCCCTTTTTTTTGTATCCTTGTTATTAATTTTCACAGCAAATCCTTTCCATATTTCATAATATTCTGTCATTATATTACCTTGATCTATTTTAATCTTATCTTACTATAAAAGACCTTAAAACTTAAATCTTATTTATACCAATTTCTCATAACCATAATATTCTTACATAATTCTTTAAACATTTTTGCTAAAGCCAAATAATTTCGTTCCAACATTTTTCTAACGTTCATCAATTTTATAAAACAATCCTAATAAATTCCCCCCCCCCTTTCCAATCTTCATCCAGCGTCTCTTCCTCCTGGTCCCAGGTTTTGTCAGTCCTTTCTATCCCATCAATCTAGCGCATTAACCTGGTAATCTTATGTCCGAGGCCCTTAAGTCCCTTCCATGTCCCTTCCGCGGTTCTTCTTCATATTTATACCTGTACTTTACTTTGTCTCCTGCTCCTTTCACTCGTGGGAACTCCAACTTAACAGTGTTTTTGACCCTTCTCGACAAATCAGCCCCTTTTCCATAGTCCACACTAAACTCCATGTGGTATTTAAAAACATGTTTCAAAGTCCCTCCAGAATTAAGAGCCCCCACAACCCCAAACATCTCATGGCCCATTGCCAGACTTGAAAAGTCCAAACATCCCTGCATAGGGGGGTCTATCCAACCCCCCATTTCCAAACCAAACCAAACTTTATCTTTCCAAATCTGGCTTTTTCCAAGTTCATTTGTCAAATCCAAGAACTCATGTTCCTGCTGGGCCACAGCTCCCTCCATCTCTGGCACCCAAGGCTCAGCAACATCCTCTTCCCTCATCTGTTCTGTCAAAGCACACTCCTGATTTGATTCCTGGGTGGGCTCTATATAGTTTCCCACTACCTGTCCAAAACTTCTAATCGCAACAGTCATCAAGTCCGTCTTCTCATATAGCTGTTCCAGTAGGGCACTTGTTTTACAGAAAGCACGCAGCAGAGCTTCTGAATACATTGTTCTGCAAGGTCAGAAGTCTATTCCCACGATCGTAATCTGTTGCAGCTACAAGCTCCCCGATTCAAAATTGGTAACAGTTTCACAGGCTCCCTCTAGGAGAAGAGCTTCTATTTGTTCTTTTCTTTTAAAGGCAAATCTAGCAACAAAGTTTCCTTTTTCTGATATTTTGTCAATATTTGTTCCTTTAAAATGCGAAGGGGAACAATGGAATCACTATGTTTCTCTTCTTTTAACTATCTGTCAAAGACGTTTGTCTCTGGTCAATGAGCTTCCCAAAGAACGTCAGTCCTGACACCCCGCTCCAGGATCAAGATGGTGGAAAGTTACTTTGCGTTACACTCTCTTCTGCAGGTTTAAACAGTCCAGAAAAAATCCCCCCTCTTCTCCTGCTTCCGAAGGGGGTTCAACAATTTTAAATGATGAAAGTTAATCCTTTACAAGCGATTTTCTGAACTCTAGTTTACCATGTCTTTGCTTTAATCTATCTACAAGAAACGGAAGGCTGACTTCCTGTTTAGACCTTCCCGTTTCAGTGCCAAATTGAGGTAAATTTCTTAGTCCAATTTTCCTTCCTACTCGCAAATCATTATTTAAAGTCCAATTGTCCGAAATTAAAGTTCTCACGGGTAATTGTTTTAAAAGCCAAATTGTCCCAGGAAAAAGGCAGCGCTCTCCGGCAACGGCTGTGCAGCTTCGCTCCACGGAAGAAGCAGTTGACTCTCAGCTCCGCGTCACTTCCCCCTCTTCACTCCGGAGCCCGTTAGTGGGTTCCTTTGCGGGTTGGGGGGCGCTAAAGGTGCCCGCCGAGTCCCATGGTCACAGGCTTCATCCGCCTGTGATTTTTAAAAGGGTCCCTGCTTCGCCGTAGTGGGAAAGACCCGTTTCCCGTGGAGCTGGTCCCTCCGGATCAGAGGGAATCCGCCATTGCCGATGGCGCCACCCCGGAAGTCCCCACCCACACCTACACTGAATGCCAAACAGGCAAGGAAGGGGCCTGACCAAAAGGGCAGTGCTTGACCAAAACTACTTTGTGCAGCTCACAAAATGCCCAACAGCCAGCTGGTTGTTGAGAGCCATTGATATGCTGGGTGTGGTGTTTGCCTCCTAGGTGGGTCATAAGGAAAGGGTTAAAATGAGTGTGATGTGATTGGTCAGTGGAAACTGATAGTGGGAGTTAGAGTGGGTGTTGTGTGAAAGTCAGTTGAGGGTTGGGAGTTGGAGAAGGAAGAGGGAGGATATAAGTCTGTGGGTTGGTCGAGTGTGTGGTGAGAGAGTGAGAGGAACTGTTAGGACTGTTAGGTGGAGTCACATAGATAGATAGATAGTTGGGATAATCAGTTTGAAGTTGTTAGGAACTAATAGGACAGTTAGGGAACTAAGATTAAGAAACTGCCAAGAAAAATTAACTGAAACCATAAGCTTGTTCATGCCTATAAAATAAACTTGATTATTTGTTAATGTTAACAACTGTCTGGACTCCGTGTGTACCTGTGAGAAGCGGGTTGGTGGCAGCGAAGAAAGCAATTACAGTGGTGGCACAGGGTCAATAGACCGTCAAACGTCCGGGGACCCTGTGTGATCACCACACTGGGCAAAGCAGAGACCAAACACTAAGTAGGATTGCTCCTCCTTTGTGTCATCCGATGCAAAGGGGGAGTGATCTTGTTGAGTAGCAAACTCTCTGGTGCAGCTGCACTCAGCAGTAAGCAGGATTTCCCCCTCCCCCGTTGAAAGTGAGTTAACTTACCACTGTGCTCAGGAGAGTGATTGGGTCTTTCTGTTACAGATAGGTAGCCGTGTTGGTCTGCCATAGTCAAAACAATTATTTTGGGTCTTTCTGCTACTCCACCTTTAAAAGATGGCTCCAGCAATCTTTAAAAGGGTAGGCGAAACACTTTCCCATGCTCAAATGGGAAATGTTGACCTGTAGGGGGGGGAACCCACCCATCAACCATGTGATGTCATCAGGATGTTATGGGATTGACAGGTAGCTTGCCCCATCCACATGTCAACATTGGCCCACTGGCCCCTGGAGCTGAAAAAGTTCCCTACCCTTGTCTGATGGGATGGGCAAATGTTCTTCAGGCTTTTGGAGTACCCCCACTGTGTACGTTGCCCACACCCAGTGGTCCCAGTACAGTTCAAAGTATTGTAAAGCTATCCACCATTCCTAATGAGATCCTAAATATGAGTTGCCCAGGAATGATCACAGGAGTTTTGCACGGTGTCCACTCCTAAAGGTCCCACTACAATTGATAGTATTGTACCTTCTCTTGCACCATCTTCATCCTTCTTCTGAATGTATAAGTACCTAGGACTTTCAGGAATGAAGGGCAGTAGGAAGAACTGACACGCTGGCATGACCCCAGCAAAGCACATCAGAATCGGCCAACCTGTGCAAGAAGGGTAACTGATGATATTGCAAACAATAAAGCAACGGGGATTGTGCTTCTGATCTGCTATACGGCAGAGGGTGCTCTTCTCTAAATTACCTCTTTCATTCCCCAGGACTTCCCGAAGAGCGAGGGTCTGAGCCAACAAGACACCAATGGAAAAAAAGAAGTTGGCCGTCATGGTTATGCATCCTCGCAGCTCTACAGGCGATATCTCGCCAATGTATATGGGAACAGCACTGTAGATTATTCCTAGTTAGATGATAAATCAAGGGATAATTCATGATCTGCATGTGACATGATTTATATAAACATCTGAATATCTCCACGGTGTATAGGAGGCCCTAGTGGGAAGTAACAGGAATTGGTCAGCACCACAAAATGTTCCCCACGAAGGTATGCAAAATGCCAACCAGTTATTTCTAATCTGCATGAGAGGTCACTGTGTTAAATGATGCAGAGACATGGCAGGTAACAGCATAAGTTATGGGAATGTGTTTAATGAAAATAATAATCATCATCATCATCATCATCATCACTCAATCCAGTACCCTGACTCACCTGAGCATATTCCAGTCACCAAGCGTGCAACCATTTTGAATTCATATGTAGTTACCTCATGTGTGCAACCCATGAGTACAGCAGAGAGAATGGACAAAACATTAGCAATAATCAAAGTACCTTTCCTGAAAAGACAAGGAAAGCAGAAAAGTTTGTGTGGGTTGGGAGTTGGCTAGTGAAGATATGATACCACCAAAAGAGCAGCAGTAGGAGAGCAGCTATGGAATTGCAATAAGGCCTTCAGCTTTCTATGGATACTTGGTTCTGCGCTTTGCTAGTTATGGGTGGAGACCTGCAAGGCACTGACTGCCCTACTCTTAAGCACTTTAAAATTATCCAAGCCCTTTCTAGGATTTCAGCAGACATTTCCATGAGGTCTAGTAAGTTGGCTTTTGCAACCCTGCTATGTTCCTAGCAGGGGTGCAGAGCTTGGGATCATTTACATGGAAGCTTGTGCTCTACCTCTGAGCTACCTTTTTAAAGGGTATATCATAAGGCCAGTTATTAGATGCTACTGCAGAGATGTAGGTCTGCAGCAACTGTATTTCCTCACTTCCCCTGAAGCAGGCATAGGCAAACTCAGCCCTCCAGATGTTTTGGGACTACAACTCCCACCATCCCTGACCACTGGTCCTGTTCGCTAAGGATGATGGGTGTTGTAGTCCCAAAACACCTGGAGGGCTGAGTTTGTGTATGCCTGCCCTGAAGCTTACTGCTTGGTCCCTCTCCAAGGTGCTGATCCTGTCTTATCTTCCTTTCTTGTCTGCCTAGAACTTTGAAACTTTACTTAGCCCTGGTGGCTATATCCTCAACTACCTGAGTCACTATGGGGATTGCAGACCAGTTGATGGTGGTTACAAGTGTGGGGAGGCACCCGGAGCATGCTTTTTAAAGTGAGTAGAGAATGAGACTCTTAATCACAGGGTCGTGGGATTGAATTCCACATTGGGCCAAAGATTCCTGCAATGCAGGGGGTTGGTCTAGATGGCCCTTGTGATCCCTTCCAACTCTACAATTCTATGATTCTATTTCCATTCATCTTGCAGATTTATAACCACGTTGCGGCCAAAAGCTACCAAAGCCGCAGACGATAAAACACAATACAAAAGATACTGCCTCAAGAATCTAAGAACAATAAGAAACATTTCAGGAGTTATTCAGGTAGTATTCCATTATAGAATTGGGTAACACTTCAGGGAAAGCTTTCTTAAGTTATTAGTAGCTGTCCTGTGGGCTTTCCATAGGCATCCGCAGACATTCCATGGGCACCTGTAGGCTATCGTGAGGACAAGATGCTGGAACAAGATGGGCCTTTGGCCTGATCCAGCAGGGCCCGTCTTATGCTCTTCTTGTGACCTCCTCCCCCTTCATGGGCCATTTGGTATCTGTGGTGGTGAGCAATGCGACAGATCAGGGCATGTAGGTCAGAAGCAACTCATTTCCCCTCACTTCTCACCAGCCTAGGGCATGCAGTTCATCAGTCCAGGTTCTGTCTATACCTGCCACATCTATCCTCCAGGACGCCAATCAGAAGTGCCCCAAATGTACCTCCCAGTGGATATAAAGCGATGGAGGAGGACATCAAGAATAACTTGATGTTGGGGTTCATCTTCGGGGGGAAAGTTGTTACGTTATAAAAGTCTTTTATGAGCTAGGAGAGAAGCACAGAAAAGTCAATGTTAGGACAGCTCTACACATCACATGACAGCAGAATCTCAACGGTTGTGACCAGGGATAGGAGAGCCTGTCAATCTCTCTCAATTTCTCATTTGTCCCTTCTTAAGTTCAGTCCTCTTCCGGTCCATATCAGTTTGTGATGTTTTTGAAGTCCTCATGAAAATTCAACCACCTTTAAGTGTGGATTTCTCTAAATTTACAAATGCTTATGCTATTTTGTCTCCCCCTCCCTCCCTTATAACACCAGAAATTGAGGAAATCCGATGGATCTAAATGTTGGAAGATTCAGGAGAGTCAAAAGAAAGCACTCCTTCAAGCAGCACAGTCGCTGTTGATGGCACTGACAGTCACTAACTTGGACAAACTCATGTAGTATTAGACTGTCAGTGACTGCTAGCCACAATAGCTATGGCTTACCTCCACTTTCAGAGGCACAACAAATTACCCCTTAGGGAACACAGCCCACAAAATAAAAGAAGCCATTTGTACCACAGAAGGGGAGTAGATCAGCCAGATGTTGTAACCATAGGTTGCAGACAGGAGGCAGGCAGCAAACAACACCCAAAGAAGTGTAATTGAAAAGTCCTACAGGAAGAAGTAGGAGATACTGTGATGAGACAGGGCAAAATACTTGCATTTCTTTCTTGTTAATTAGGTGTATTTACAACCAAGAAGCAGAAAGATAGAATAAAGACAGAGGTGCATTCAGTCCTCAAGGGAGGTACATTTGGTGGACATGCAGATATTCCTTGACAATTACAACTTTTGTGGAGATGTAACAATCCAAAATCATCATCATCATCATCATCATCCCAAGGGGTCTTTGATACTAAGAGGCCACTTGGAGTTCTGAAGATCCCAGGGATTTAAAGAAGGAGAAATCTGATTATGATGGTTTACTTCTTCCCCTGAACAGTTTTCAACATTAGTAAAACACCAAATACAAGATTAAAAACAAATAAATAAACAAGAATAAATAAATATTGACTATAAGCAACACAAATGCCAATCAGTATATAAAACCATATCAAAGCCAGAACAAACTCAACAACAGAAAACCCATTTAAAATCTGCCTAAAACCAGACCTGGAAAAACAATTTAGTGAAGGAAATTAAATGTTAGCAAAATCACTTACATAATGTAAATAAAACTTTTTTAAAAACATGAAAAATAATACTGTAGAATAATGGGTTGGATTCAGACTTAGTCATGCTTAAAGAAGACCCGTTGAAATGAGTCCAGTGGGTCTACTTTCACCATGATTATTTCTAGACCCCACCCAATATATTATGAACCAAACTGTACTATTAGCTTATAAGTAATGCTGTATCTGAAACCTGGGAAACAATTACACAGAAACTTTGATTTTCAATGTGTTATAAACCCAGTACCTTGAATGCAGCCTCCAGCCTCACCCGTTTCTTGGGTTTTTTACTAGTTGGCGCCTCCTTTTTGTCCATGGTTTCCCGAGTAGAAGTCATAAAAAAGGCTCACCTGGGGGGAAATAAGATAGTGTTGTTGGTAGAAGGCAGCTGATCAGATGCCTGCAGGAAGTCCCTAAGCAAGGTATGGAGGCAAGGCATTTATTTGTCTCTGTGATGGCCACCGTACAGCCTACCTAGGGTCTTCCCAGCTAAGACAGAATGCACGCCTCTGCTCAGCTGACTCTCCCCCCCCCCTTTAAAGAGCTGCTGCCATGAGACAGGGCTTCATTATTGCCATGAGGCTATCCCTTATAATCCAATTTCCAAATTTCCCTGGGGTCTCCCTAAAAGTAGTGTGGAATGAAATCTTCTAAGCATGAGGGCATCATGTTAGCTATTCAGATGGGGAGGTTGGAAGTCAGGCAAAGACAACCACTGCCAGGCCTACTCAAACTGAATTCCCCCTGTGAGGTGATCTACCATCAACTGCACTGTGTGAATTATCCTGGTGTGTTTTCAAGACATAGATACCCTTTTCTGTGTCTTTAAAATATGTAAATAAACGTTACTTTTAACCTGCCCTTCTAGAACCTATATCCTGAATGTTGGGCTATAAATAACTGAGCCAGAGTGATTCCGGGGCTCTCTTGATGCAACCTGGCCAAAGCCTGAATCATCTCCCCTGAATCAACCCAGTTCATCTTGGGATTTGAATGAATCCGGTGCACAGCTCTGGTTCAGGTAACAGGATCAGCCAGAGAACTGGGAAGTAATGAGATCTGCCTGGAGAAATCCCTTCAACCATGCAGAGGGTAGATCCCACAGGATGGAAGGCAAATAGGCCAAGAGCACCCAGACTTACCATAGCTTTCTATAACTTGTGAGTAGGGGAAAACTGAGCCCAGCACCACTGTTCTGTAGAAATAAGGCATTTCAGAACCTCTAAGAGAATTCTGGGAGACAATCAAGGGAAGGGCATCAGAAGGTTCCAGGAAAAGCTGTTGACAGTTGGAAGGTGACACAATGCAATGATGGAATGTGGATTAGCTGCTGGTGTGGCAGAGCTGGAAGGTGACTGAGCTATGAATCAAGAAGTCCTCCTGCCATTATTGATTGAAGTGCAGAGTGTTTGAGGACCGGGACATTTGCAGGGAAACCAAAATGCTTGTTTACAAAGCTATTGTACTACCAACCTTACTGTAGGCATGTGAAACATGGACCACTTACAAACGCCATCTCCAACTTCTCAAAAGATTCCATCAACGGTGTCTCCAAAAAATCTTATACATCATTTGGGAAGACAGGCGAACTAATATCAGTATACAGGATGCAGCAAAGATCACCAGTGTTGAAGCAATGATTCGTTAACATCAACTTCATTAGACTGGTCATGTTGTGCAGATGCCTGATTATTGTCTTCCAAAGCAACTACTCTATTCCAAACTGAAAAATGGAAAGCGTAACACTGGTGGTCAACAAAAGAGGTTTAAAGACTGTCTCAAAGCAAGTCTTTAAAAATGTAGTATAAACACTGACAATTGGGAAACACTTGCCTGTGAGTGCTCCAGTTGGAGAACAGCCTTTACCAAAGGTGTCATGGACTTTGAAGACACTCAAACTCAGAATGCAAGGGAGAAATGTGCTAAGAGGAAGGCACGCTTGGCAAATCCACACCGTGATCAACTCCTGCCCAGGAACCAATGTCCCCACTGTGGAAGGACATGTGGGTCCAGAATTGGCCTCCACAGTCACTTATGGACTCATTGTTAAAACTGTGTTTATGGAAGACAATCTTACTCAGCTACGAGTGATTGCCAAAGAAGAAGAAGAAGAAGAAGACTTTATGGCCTTAGCCAAGCCACATAATTCCTTAGCCTTCTTTTCCACCTGCAATTTTTAAGGTGTTTTAAATACTTTGTTGATTTATTTTCATAGAAACATTGAATGGGACAGTTGGAAGGGTTAGGGTTAGAAGAAGGGTGGGATATAAATTTAACAAACAAGCAAACATGAGTTGTACACTCATACTGACCTACTTTTAAAGGATCCTTATTAGGATTGCAGTGTGATGTTAGGCATAGGAGCCAACTCCTAGGGGCCAAGGAGTCTTCTCCCCCCCCCAATAAAATATTTGAGGGGGCCACCCCCCAAAAAGTTGATGGGTGTTGCCATTCAAATGGTGTGTGTTCATCATGTCACATGATTGATTATGCGTGGTGGGGCTTACTTGCCCCCCCAATATATTTTATTCAAGTTGGCACCCCTGATGTCAGGGAAGCTTTTGAAAGTGCTACATTCAAATATATAAACCCCAATATTTTCCCATTTGAAAACAAGACACCTGCTTTGAGATTGCTCCAATTCTCATGCCAAGCAGTCGTGTTCCAGCCACTGTACCTCTCAGTTCTTTGTTGTTAGAAGCATATTATGAAATGGTTTACTCTGCTGAAGCCTCTCTATTGATTTAAAAGCTAGTGGGGGGTTGCCTACAGAATTGTCTTACAATGTGTTCCTTATAAATCTTTTATTCAAGTTTTAAACATGCCAAATCTGCCACCAGGTCATGTTCTTCACCAATACGATGAGATATATTGTACAGTGGTACCTTGGTTCTCGAACTTAATCCGTTCCTGGAGTCCATTTGACTCCAGAAACCATTCAAAAACCAAGGCGCGGCTTCTGATTGGCTGCAGGAGCTTCCTGCAGTCAAGCAGAAGCGTTCATGAGCCAAAATGTATAAGTACCAAGGCATTCAAAAACCAAGGTACGACTGTATTCCTATTTCAAAGAGAGGAATTATTCTAAAAACATATCTGTACACAAGAATTGAGACTGACAAATTTTAAGCATTTCTGTATTCTGTTTTGCTCTCTCTTTTTTTTTGGGGGGGGTGCAGAAAGGACTGGCCTGCCTGCAAGCTTTGGTGTATTCCTAATAAAGTCATTGTAAGTATACCAGGATCTCTCATCTTGTGCCATGCATGCCCATTCAGGGAGCAGGGAAATTCCAGTGGCCAGACTATAGTTTGATTTGGGTAATTGTGGTTTATTGTTTGATTGTTTGCATACCTTCTATGTTCTTATATTTGAATAAATATAACCCTTTTCACCACAGCTACAGTTTCTTGCATCTTCTTTAAGAATTTGCTGGCAATGATTTCCCAGGGATAGGTAACAAAATAACAGAACCTATCCTTGATAGATTGGGAGCATTGGAATGTGTGGTTTCAGCCACCAGACACTTGTGAGATCAAAGGAAACTGAAGGGAGTTTGGAGCAACCAATCTCCTTAAACACACACATACCCTTCCTATACTGTTTCTTTTTTCTTTTTTAAAAGAAGAAAGAAATCATCAAAAGGAAGAATTTTATAATGATTCTCTTCAATGGCCAGATTAAAAAAAAAAAAATTACACGCTCCAAACTTCCTGTTATTCATGGCAGTATTCAAATAATTGCTTCAAGCCAGTCCGTGCTGATAGCCATCTGGGATGGAAGCATCGGGGAACAGATGGGATACACTGACAAATACAAGGGGCAGATGGAAGCAGATGATCACTGTTTTCGTGAAGAGCAAACCATGTTGGTGGTGTGTGAGTGAGGGCTTTGCAGCAGGCCAAGTCACTTGGAGGTGGTGGAACTCATGAGACTGAGAGGAGATACACAGCCCTCTTCAAATATCTCAAGGGCTATCACAGGGAAGGTGGAGAAAGCTTGCTTTCTCCTCCTCCGCGGGGTAAGGACTCGAACCAATGGCTTCAAGTTACAAGAAAGGAGATTCTGACTGAACATCAGTAAGAGCTGTTTGACAGTGGAATGGTCTCCCTCAGGAGGTGGTGGGCTCTCCTTCCTAGGAGGTTTTCAAGCAGAGGTTGGGTGGCCATCTGTCATGGGTGCTTTAGTTGAGATTTTTGCACTGCAGAGGGTTTGACTAGACAATCCTTTGGGTTACTTCCAACTCTACAGTTCTGTGGTTCTATTCTCTGGTGCCTTGATTTTTGGAAAAGACAAAGGAAGTAGCATGGAAATATATGCTCTGGCAATGTGGGACACAGGGTGGATGGGAGGCTTCCTGCTGGTATGGTTGTTGTTGTTATTATTATTATTATTATTATTATTATTATTATTATTATTATTATTGCCCTGCGTTTTCCCCTTACAGGGACTCAAGGCAGCTTACAGATAAAAATAAGAACAGCTAAAAAAATAAGGAAAAGAATCATTAAAAAAACAATTAAACATTGATAAACTATCTATCTATCTATATCTACCCATCACCTATCTATCTGATCTTATATTAAAAACATACAGAATATTACAATAAAAACTGAACAGTGCTAGTCCTTTATTTAAAAGCAGCCAATTCCCAAAAACCTGTTGGAACAAGAAATAATTCACCTGCTGGAGGAAGGAAAAGAAGGGAGCTAGTCTGTAGGGAGGGAGTTCCACAGTTGGGTAGCAGACTCTGCCAAGAAGGCCCTCTCCCATGTCCCTACCAAGGAAGCCTGTGGTGGTAGAGGGACCAACAGCAGGGCCTCCCTGGAAGATCTCAAAACCAAGGCTGGTTCATATGAGGGAATGCATTCTTTCAGAGAGAATGAATACAAGCTATTTGGGCTTTATTATCACTATTATTTTATATCAGGTGGCAAGGGTAGGGACTGATAGTAAGAAACTGCAGCCTGCCTTAGTTCCCGCTCTCTGAATTTTAATGGCTGACAGGGATTTTGATCCCAAAAGCTTTCACTCACAGTTCACACCCTTTTTTTGTGATACACCCCTACTTAAAAGAGGTGGGGGTTGAGGCCTTGTGAGCACCATCTGTAATAAGATCCTAGGCCAAGCCTCAGCTGCCTTACCTTCAAGGTCATTCTAGGTCTGGTGGTGGGAACATGCAGTGTTTTGTAACAGAGAATAATAAACCCAAGAGTTCTGTTTTCTATAGCAAGGTCATTTAAAGCAAGAAGAAGAAGAAGAGGAGAAGGAGGAAGAAGACATCTCTCTGTGCTTTGTGTTAGCTCTAAGTGCAAATCACTGAACAGCCTTAAAAGCCATTACCTAAATTCTTCCCAGTCATTCCACAAAATATCACAATTCCTTTTGTTCAGAAGCCAGGAAAGGGGGAAAGCATTACTGGTAAGGAAAAAGTGTGTGTGTGTGTGTGTGTGTGTGTGTGTGTGAGAGAGAGAGAGAGAGAGAGAGAGAGAGAGAGAGAGAGAGAGAGAGAGAACGAACTGTTCTTCTTTCACTAGCATCAAAAACGTTTCTTTACAATAAAAGACTTAGAGCCCTCAGGATTCACAAGACAGGTGAAGTGACCCACGAGTCTTTTAATTATATTTCCTAAGCCTGAGGCATGTAGAAGCATCTTCTATCTTAAGAAGGGTAATTTATAATATCAACGCCTGTCTGTCCAAAATGAATGTGCAATTTTGGCAAGCAGAAATACTTGACAATGTTTCCTTGCTTAAGGAAAATGACAATGACAATGCTAATCCTACCAACTTTTGGGAGGCTACAAAAGCATTGACAAGACGTATCTACATCAAAGAAAAACCATAGATTAAAAAACAAACCTCCACAATAATAACCAAACTAGAAATGGATTTACTAACTAATTATAAAAGTTTGGATTCAAAAGACCTCTGAAATAGATGCTTTGAAAATTTATAGCACACAAGTCAATTTCTTATAGGTGAATGTGGAGGTAAAACTCAGAAGTTTGGGAAACCTTTCTGCAGATGATATTACTTGATATGTGGTTAATGAACTTGCTACATTTTGGCTGGGGGTCTCCTGTTAATTCTGGTAAGCAGGACCCTGGATATCTGCTCTAAGCCACTGTTGCATTGCTCTGTATGTTTTTGAAATGTCAGTTCTCTTGGTAAGGTGCAAGAGAACATTTCGGTGCTCTTGTGAATAAGGATATTCCAAGCATCTTTATAAGCCTAATGAAAAGTGACTCAGTGAATCCCATCAGCTGTTCATAATCAAAGCATCTAGATGGGGAGGGTGTTCTTGGCACCCTCCCCTTATTACAATGAGTAATAGAACAGGCAGTGCAGATCATTTTTGCAACTCACGCAACCCGACAAAAAGATTTATTGTGAATTATTATAACATTCTGAAAATGCATAATTGCCTTTTAACCCAAATTCTCAGGTTGGCAAACACAAATCAATACTTTACAGCTCTGGCAGGGCATTTTACTGGCCTTTAATGGCGAGATGTGAGGCACACAGAATGAGAAACAGGCTGGTGCCCCATTAGAACTTGTGAAACTTTCAATGGAATAAATCAACTTTGGGGGAAAGCCAGTGCTGAAATAGGGATAGGTGTTAGTTAATGAGAACACACACATTATACTCTCAATCTGTACACACAAGGCACCCAATACATTCTGGTACCTGAGGCAGACCCCAAAATGATGCCAGGAAAGAAAAGAAGGGCTGAGTGAATATCTACATCAGGAACAAGAGGGAAAGAAAGATAAACATTGAGATCATTGAGATCTGCTACCTGAGGCAACTGCCCTGTGTACATATAACCTGCCATGTACTCAACCCATTGATCTATCTAACTCGCAACTGTCTACTCACTTTGGCAACAATCCCCAAGCACTCAGGAGCGGATGTCTTATACTAGAGATCCTTCCAAGTGGAGATGTCAGGGACTGAATCTGGAATCTTCTTTACAACTCAACTACGGTGAAATGCGCAAGACAGGGAGACATTCTCACTAAATATAGTTCAGAGGTCATAGACCACAGGCGGAAAGTGGAAAGCCATAAATCTCACCCCAGCAATTGAGAGGACCAGATGCTCAGCCAGTGTGACGCAGAGGAGTTTAAGGAAAGATGCTCTGCGATCCACGGTGTCAAATACAATGAAATGTGAAAAGGCTCCTTCTTAAATTTATCAGAAATGCTAGTCAGCTTCTCTTAACATCGATGACAAAGATCAAGAAGTGCAGGAACCATGCTACACAGCTCTCTGCCAAGACATCAGAGCTGACAGTGATGAACAAGAGGCATAGTTTCTTCCCTGACCTCTGGGTGTGAGGTCAGGTGTCCAACAAGTGGGGAAGCAAGTCTTTCAACTGCTGACAATGCTGCCTGGGTACTTGGAGACTGCTTGGCTGATGCTCCTGAAGAAATCAATAATGACCAGAGGAGAAGCCCACCCAACCCTTTCCCTGGGGCTATGTAAGCCACATTACTGACAGGGATGAGAAGGTCTGAACATATTACAATGGCTGCACTAGTTACCAAGTAGTTTCTGTGTTCAGTTCAAAGTGCTGGTTTTTAATCTACAAACCCCTATGAGGTTTAGGACCCCAATATCCCAAGGACCACCTCTCTTCACATGAAACAACCTGAACCTTGCGGTCCTCAACAAAGACCCTTCTCCATCTGCCTCAAACCGAGATTGTGGAGGAAGGAAGCTACACAAGAATGAGTCCCCCACACCACCACACAGTGGAATGCTCTCCCCAAAGAAATATGCCTGGTGCCATCATTTGCATTTGATATTGTTGTTAAAAATAAAGTGAACATTTAATGCTAATAATTATTATTAATGAGGCCTGGTGGAAGGCAGACGCAAGGCAGCCCAGGCTAGAGAATGAGTGTGATTGGCTCCTGCATGGACCATCGGTCATCCTGAGAGAACTCCATTTTGTAGGGTTTTAGAGTTGTAAACTGCTTTGAGTGCCTTGGCAGAGGAGTGATAAATAAACTCAATGCATAAATAAAGGATCCATATTGTTTTATTGAATCTCTTATGTCCTTTCTATTTCACCTGGACAAATCAATTCAGGACACCTCTGTTTGTGCGAAGGAATGCTTAAGTATAAGAAGCTAAAGCAACTTAACTAACTAACTTAATAAGAATTAACTTTGCAATCTGACATCAAAGTTGAAAAACGCTGATGTCAAAGTGGAAACATTGTGACATTTGCAGAGATCTCATTAAGAAACCTACCATAGAGGAAACTTAACTGGGCTCATTTTACATGCATTGGTGCTGGAGCTGCATTGACCGAGAACTGATTCATAAATGATCCTATCAGCTATCATTAGCCATAACAGCTAAATGGAAAGTCTTTGCCAGCACACCACCAGGAGCCAGCAGCTGGTAGAAGGGGAATCAGGGAAGCCATCCAGTTCCTGGCTAGCTGCTACCAGCAACAGAAGGCTAATCTTTTACCCTTTGGGGAATTCATTCTATGGGTAATGGCCATACATAGAGTCTGCAACTGCTAGGATGTTGTAGCTATCTGCTGAGGTCCCTCTGCAGATGTTCTGATGAATGTCTCCAGGTTGGAGGCCGCAGGCCTACAGTGTTTATCACGAACATTCATAAGAACAATTGAAAGGGTGCCAGAACTCACCATTAAGTTGTTACAGTAAGTTGCCAGGCAACATGGGACATCGCTGAACAGATGCTAGTTTGACAAAAGCCATGTTCACCTCCCGCCGAGGTGCTAGATACTATGGCAAGCTGTCTCCCTCACTGGTTTGGGGGTCTCCCCTGGGTTCTGATGTGGGTCAAATAAATGCGCCCCCACTTTCATCGTTCTCTTAGATTCAAGCAGATGGCTAGAAGAAGAGTTTGGATTTGATATCCCGCCTTTCACTCCCCTTCAGGGGTCTCAAAGCGGCTAACATTCTCCTTTCCCTTCCTCCCCCACAACAAACATTCTGTGAGGTGAGTGGGGCTGAGAGACTTCAAGAAGTGTGACTGGCCCAAGGTCACCCAGCAGCTGCATGTGGAGGAGCAGGGAATCGAACCCGGTTCTCCAGATTACGAGACTACCGCTCTTAACCACTACACCACACTGGCTAGGGCAGCTCGTAGAGAACCTGGATGGAAAGCTTAGAGTCCGCCCCTGTGACACAGGAGATGAGTTGAAGAAAAGGAAATGTGACTTACCCTTGCCCCATAGCTTGACCAATCATGGGTAGGAGTGGCTGGAGCTAAATGGGCTCATAGATCTTTTAATAAGTGAAGACTCACACAAGATGGCCAGCATCTGTTTTGACTTGAAGTGGTCATTTTGGGCTTTTCAGAAGTACATACAGGCAAGAAGAAGGGGGGAGGACCAGCAGCTCGCAATGGCACCCAACTGAGACATGCCCGAGGTGTGCTCTGGCGCTTTCGGAGAGCCAGTGTGGTGTAGTGGTTAAGAGCGGTAGTCACGTAATCTGGAGAACCGGGTTCGCGTCTCCGCTCCTCCACATGCAGCTGCTGGGTGAGCTTGGGCCAGTCACACTTCTCTGAAGTCTCTCAGCCCCACTCACCTCACAGAGTGTTTGTTGTGGGGGAGGAAGGGAAAGGAGATTGTTAGCCGCTTTGAGACTCCTGAAGGGGAGTGAAAGGCGGGATATCAAATCCAAACTCTTCTTCTTCTTCTTCTTTCTGGCTAAAAAAAAGAAGAAGAGAGCACTGGGTGTAGTTCATAAGGCAAACATTGCAGGCTAAGGCATGTGCTTCATGAGACACGAAAATCAGCAGATTGTTGTGTCTCATGAAGTGCATGCATAGCACTGTACAGTGGTACCTTGGTTCTCAAACTTAATCTGTTCTGGAAGTCCATTCCAAAACCAAAGCGTTCCAAAACCAAGGCATGCTTTCCCATAGAAAGTAATGCAAAATGGATGAATCTGTTCCAGACTTTTAAAAACAACCCCTAAAACAGCACTTTAACATGAATTTTACTCTCTAACGAGACCATTGATCCATAAATGAAAGCAATAATCAGTGTACTGTACTATAAAATAAATAAGTATTGTGGATGATGAAAATTAAAATTATTATTATTTTCTTACTTGTTCTGATGATAGTCATTGTTTGGAGGGGGGACTTCTATTCATTTCCGCAGTCACAAAATCAATCAGCTGAACTGGGTTCCACAAAGTCACAAAAACAAATTAACCAAAAAAGCCTCAAAAACAAAAAGGCAAAATAAATAGCAAAACCAAAAGCGCCAAATACAGTGGTTATCTTGGTTCTCGAACTTAATCCATTCTGGACGTTTGTTTGACTTCCAAATTGTTCAAAAACCAAGGAGCGGCTTCTGATTGGTGCAGGCACCCAGAAACAATAGCCGACAGCCGTCTCGGACGTTCTGCTTCTGAAAAACATTTGAAAACCAGAACACTTATTTCTGGGTTTTTGGTGTTTGGGAACCAAGGCATTTGAGAACCAAGGTACCGCTGTACAGGCATTAGTAGTCACATCAGTGTGGACAGATAGAAAGCCCTAACTGGGGAAAGGGTGTCCCAAAATGTATGTCTTTACATTTACTTTCACTAAAGCTCATTTGCTGACTGAAAGTAGCTCTGAACCACAAGATCATCACCATAAAAATAAAAATATTTCTCCTTCATAGCTTGGAGGCAGCCTGCTTCTGAATGCCAGTTGTTGGAAACCTTAGGCGGGGAGAGAGAAGTTTCATCCAGGTCCTGTTTGTGGGCTTCCTGGGGCATTTTGTTGGCCACTGTGAGAAGAGGATGCTGCTCCACATGGGCTATGTAGTCAAGGGGTCTCTAAAATATTAAGGTAAAGGTAAAGGGACCCCTGACCATTAGGTCCAGTCGTGACCGACTCTGGGGTTGCGGCACTCATCTCGCTTTATTGGCCGAGGGAGCCGGCATACAGCTTCCGGGTCATGTGGCCAGCATGACCAAGCCGCTTCTGGCGAACTAGAGCAGCACACAGAAACGCCGTTTACCTTCCTGCTGGAGTGGTGCCTATTTATCTACTTGCATTTTGACGTGTTTTCGAACTGCTAGGTTGGCAGGAGCAGAGACCGAGCAACGGGAGCTCACCCCATCACAGGGATTTGAACCGCCGACCTTCTGATTGGCAAGTCCTAGGCTCTGTGGTTTAACCCACAGTGCCACCCTTCTCTAAAATATAGATTGGTGCTAAAGGTGGATCTGAAAAGGAAGACATAATATATTGGCTTAGAGGCATTTGTTGCTTAATTAATTCATATGTGCCACCCCACTGAATCAAATTCTTGCTCCAGATCTGAAAAGGCTTTGAGTGTGAAATATACTCGGAGTTGAGTGTGGATTTCATGCTCTTTATTCAACTCATAGTAGTGAGGAGGAATGGAAGTTCCCCTGTAATGTCTGTTTTATATACATTATTTACACAGTGGGCCCCATGTGATTGGCTAATTCAGGGAGTCTCCTGTAGGCCAATCAGGTTGCAGATTCACTTCCACCTGGAGTTGGACTGGGTTGCTCCTGCGGACCAATCAGACCGCTGCATTCTGGATCCAATTGTTCTAGGACCAATCAGACTGCTGCAATTTGGATCCTATTCAACTCAGTACATAACAGAGTGAATGTCAAAATTGTAATTCACTGCAAAGTGCACAACATTTGTTGGCATTCCCTGCAACAAGCAAACCTGGTCAGATTTTTTTTATTTTTATTTTTTGGTTGGCACTTTCTTCTTTCATATGGTAGGAATAATCATAAAATCAAATGGCATCTAGTTCTAATTTTTATGGTAATTGCTTTCTATAGCACTCGCCAGATTTCCCCCCTTTTCATAATAACATCATACATAATTACTACATAATCTTCCAGCATAAATAACACTCCAATTAGTCTGTAATCTGTAATTATAATGTACTTACCAAATAGTTTTGTGCTTATTTGAACTCCGTGAAATAAAATACCTTGTTAATAAAAATGCTGCGAGAGAATTATGTAGATTTTTTCATGCCAAATCCAGTCTCTGCCAGTAGGATACAAACTATAATGAAGTCACAGAGAATTTTAAAAATATATTATATTTTCTTTGTACACTGGGAAAACAACCACCCTAGGCTCAGATCACGCCTTTTATTTTAGGAAGGGGAGCAAACTGGCTAGTGACCTGTGGCATTTCTGCATAAAACAGACCAATTTAAGTATTTTAATAGTTCCTCATTCCCATGTTTATTAGTGTTGCCTGCAATATTCTCCCAAAACAGTCTTAGAAATAAACTTCAGGGTTTCTTAAAAGCCTGTGTCCGACCAGAGGTGAGCTTTCAAAGCCTGATAATTCTTTTCCTTCCTAGATTAAAACTGGAACATAAAAGCAATTCACACCTCCCTGCTGGCCTCTATAATCTATAAAGGGTCTTCCAACCAGACTTAACACCCCTCCCAGCAGATACCAACCCCCTAAAATAGGTGTAGTCAACGTGGTGAACTCCACCTCCCCTGACAGCATGGACAATATTATTATTATTATTATTATTATTAGTAGTAGTAGTAGTAGTAGTAGCATTTATGATTATTATTTATACTCCACCCATCTGGTGGGGTTCCCCCAGCCACTCTGGGTGGCTCCCAACAGAATATTATTATTATTATTATTATTATTATTATTATTATTATTATTACTAAAGAGATAATACAGTGATACCTCGGGTTAAGTACTTAATTTGTTCCGGAGGTCTGTTCTTAACCTGAAACTGTCCTTAACCTGAAGCACCACTTTAGCTAATGGGGCCTCCTGCTGCTGCCGTGCCACTGGAGCACAATTTCTGTTCTCATCCTGAAGCAAAGTTCTTAACCTGAGGTAATATTTCTGGGTTAGCGGAGTCTGTAACCTGAAGCGTATGTAACCCGAGGTACCACTGTACATGAAACATTGAAAACTACCCAATACAGGGCTGCCTTCAGATGTCTTTTAAAAGTCAGATAGTTGTTTATTTCCTTGACATCTGGTGGTTGTGCATTCCACAGGGTGGGCGCAGCTACTGAGAAGGCCCTCTGCCTGGTTCCCTGTAGTCTCACTTCTCGCAGTGCGGGAACTGCCAAAAGACCCTCGGCACTGGACCTCAGTGTCCTGGCTGAATGGAGGGGGTGGAGACGCTCCTTCAGGTATACAGCACCGAGGCCGTTTAGGGCTTTCAAGGTCAGCACCAACACTTTAAATTGTGCTCGGAAACGTACTGGGAACCAATGTAAGCCTTTCAGGACCAGTATTAAATGGTCTAGCTGCCACATTCTGAATTAGTTGTAGTTTCTGGGTCACCTTCAAAGGTAGCCCCACGTAGAGCGCATTGCAGTAGTCCAAGTGGGAAATAACCAGAGAATGTACCACTCGGGCAAGACAGTCAGTGGGTAGGTAGGGTCTCAGCCTGCATACCTGACAATGGTCAGGGATGATGGGGGCTGTAGCCTTCTGACAACTGGAGGTCCACAGGGCTCCCACCCTTTAACTAGCAGATCTATTGATCTGCCTTCCATGCACCTTGGCCAGCAGCAAAGCCAGCTTCCACTTTTCATGAGGTACTGCCTTCATCAGTGGTTGTCTTTCAATTCACCAGTACAACAGCAGCACTCTGAGCAATGGTGGGCAGCAGGCAAAACACTGGCTCATTTAAATTTGATTGCCAGTGCCGATAAACCCCTGTGCAAATCCCTCGGCAAAATAGTGTTTTAAAAGGCATGATGTGGACCCCCCGGAAGACATTGATTCTGCTTGGAAGCTGTTTGTGATTTATATGACCAAACAATCTCATAGTTGGCTCATTTCCACTAAATCTGAGCTTATTTGGCAGCATTCGAGAATATTTGGTTAAAAATATGATAAAAATAAGTGCAAGCAGGAGGCCCCATTGGCGAAAGCACACCTTAGGTTAAGAACCATTTCAGGTTAAGAACGAATTAGGTTCTTAACCTGAGGAACCAGTGTACTTAGGCAAAATTTCCTACAGATATATTGGGAGAAAATTGACTTAAAATGCTGAGAATATTTTTTTAAATAATAATAAGAATCACAAAGTGATGTAGACAGGTGCAGAACAGAGCCTAAGGTCAGAAAAATGAGAAATTGGTGGAAACTGAAATTGAGAAATTCACCATCCCTATTCCCAACCACCAAGTGTGAAGCATGGGGTCGCCATCACAGCAGAGCACCCCTTGCCCAGCAGTGCTCCTCTCTGCTAGCAGAGGTTAGCAGAGAGAAACTGCACACAATCCTACCCCCCCCCATCAAGCTCTCCAACATCATCATTACAGTTAGTTTTGTGCTATAACTTACCATTAACCCCCCCACCAATTTGACACCAGTCATCAATGCAACAAAGCAGCCACCAAACACTAAGACAGTAGAGAAATATATATATATATATATACATTTCTCTATAAAGTACAACAGTCATCCTAAGTAATTTAATCTCAGCAATTGCACCGCTTCAAAAAGGAAGCCATTTCTTGGGAAACCACTTCAAATGCTCTATGCTTCCCACTTCAAGTTGAAAGTCCCACAATTGCTTTGCCTTGCAGGCTTACCCAAAAGTGAAATTCCTTGCCAAGGCACCCTCTTGCCAATTTCTTGAGTTTCTTGTTTGCAAAGCAGCAGCCGACGTCAAGGTGGGGGAGAGGAAATGCAAGCCATGAATCATCAATTATAGAGGAATAACACACTTTTCGTAAGCACAACAGGAAACTATCAATAAAAAGCAAGCAATTTGGGAGGAGGGGGGAAAGCACATGAAATTGTACATATGCATGGCATTGTGGAATGGGTGCAATTAGGTTCACAGTTACAACCAATGGCATAGCGTGGGGGTGCAGGGGGGGCCGGCCGCACCGGGTGCAACATCTGGGGGGGGGCGCTCGCACTCGCAGCTCTCTGCCCCTACCTGGCTCACTCACTCTCTCTCACTGCAGTGCTGGCTGTGCGAATCCGATCCGAGCCTCTGGGTCGCCGCCCACTGTGGAGGGGGTGGGTGCCAGGCGTGCGGTGTGGAGAGAGAGGGAGGGACAGTGCAGCGGCCGCCCAGCACAGCGCTGAGCGTGGGAGAGAACCACACCAGACCAGACCAGGCAGCAGCAAGAAGAAGCTGGCAGCGGCGGCAGGTTAGGGGTTAGGGGGCGCAAATTACTTGCCTTGCCCCGGGTGCTGACAACCCACGCTACGCCGCTGGTTACGACACCTATATTTTGGAGCAGAAAGGCAAACTGTAGAAGTGGGAAGGAGAAAACAACAAATTGTGAACAGCACGTGGACGAAATAAAGAAAGGAGATGAGTTTTTGCAGGCATATTAATGTATTTCATACATGTTTGCCCTGCTAAAGAGCTTCTCGTAGGACTAAGAGAGACTCCTGCCTGGAGCTTTGGAAAGTGCTTGCCAATCACTGTAGACGATACTACACTGCCTGGCAGAAACTAGCCACTAGCCACAATGTCTATGCCCTGTCTCAGCATTTGAAGGGTGCAATGCTTCTGAATGCCAGTGGCTAGAAGCCACAGAAGGGGAGAATGCTCTTGTACAGTGGTACCTTGGGTTAAGTACTTAATTCATTCTGTAGGTCCGTTCTTAACCTGAAACTGTTCTTAACCTGAAGCACCACTTTAGCTAATGGGGCCTCCTGCTGCTGCAGCACTGCTGGAGCACAATTTTTGTTCTCATCCTGAAGCAAAGTTCTTAACCCGAGGTACTATTTCTGGGTTAGCGGAGTCTGTAACCTGAACCATATGTAACCTGAAGTGTATGTAACCCGAGGTACCACTGTACTCAGATTCTGCTTCTGGGTTTCCCACAGACACCCGGTTGGCCTCTGTGAGAACAGAATGCTCGTCTAGATGGGCGCCTGGCTTGATTCAGCAGGCTAATTTTATGTTCTTAATCTATGTCCACATTGAAACAGCCACAGCAAACAACAACAACAAAACCACCAATATTATCATGTTGAAAAATTCTTTGGATTTTACAGTCTGAAGGGGGGAAGTGAAATGCTCATCTGGGGATGAGCTGTGGTATCTTTCCTAAATTGAAAAGTCTTGCTGGGTGTCTTAGGTTCTTAAACTGAGAGATGGTCTGACAGCTACAGTATGTTCCTATTCTAACAGGCAGAGGCTACTCCCAGTCTCAGGAAACTGGAGCGGCTTTAAAAACGTTATCCTTTTTTCGGAAGAACACCACACCTATTATCCCACTGTGTGGTGTATACTGGCTACAAACTGCAGACCGCTGCAGAAATAAGATGGACTGAATTTAAGATTTTTTTTGGGGGGGGGAATGGAAAGGGGGAAATAACAGAAACTAAAACTGATCGTTTCACCCATTCCTATGCTTTTTGCAAGACCATGTGTTAAGCAAGAAAAATATGGATTTCATGACATGGAAAAAAGCAGTAAACACAACTCTGGAGTATTGTTGAACAAGCTGTCAAGTTCATGGTACATATCCAGGAGAGAACAAAACCAGCTTAGTAGCTAACCAGTCCTCATCCCGTCCCTTCACTTACATTTTGATTTGTTACAGCTGTATGCCTAGAAATGTTTATTATTAATTAGTTAATTAGTTAATTAACTTTCTAGGCCAACCTTCATCCATAGATCACAGGGCAGTTTACAATATCAAAATACAAAACACATACCATAATAACAAACGAAAACAATAACCCCTCCTCCCAGTTTAAAAGGCCATAGACCATTTCATTAGCCAAAGACCTGGGAGAAGAGGAATGTTTTTGCCTGGCACCTAAAGATATGTAAAGAAAGTGTCAGACAAACCTCCCTGGCGATAGCATTCCACAAGTGGGTAGCCACCACAGAAAAGGCCCTGTTGTTGTGTTGCCATCCTGTGGACGTGTCATGGAGGAAGCTCATGAAGAAGGGCTTCAGATGATGATTGCAGGATCTAGGTTGGTTCATTAGGGTGAAGGTGATCCTTGAGATATTGTGTTCTGAGCCATGCTGAGCTGGTCCAAGAAAACTAGTGATCTTACACAACACTTTTTTTTCTTAAAAAAATATATGTTTAGGGCTATACTCTCATTTTCCTACTCACATTGAAATACTGCCCCTCAATGAGGCCAAACTTAGATTCACAAAATGTTTAGGGGTATGCGTACCCCCAGAAAAAAAAGCACTGATCTTATGTCTTGTTGTATTTAGCTACTGCTGTGCCCGATATAAACAAGGAACTGGAGATTACGCTAAGGGTGGCCAAATTCTGTGCAACTGCCATAAAACTTAGGGAACAAGCTGTACTACCAAAATGACTAAGGTTTAAATGATAATTATAGGTTATATTTTAGTGATTAAGATTATATATATATATATATATATGCTTTCGTAGATTTTCACGGGTACAGGAATGCAGGTTTTGGTGTCTTCGGGTGTCTTCCCGTGTAAGAGTTGGGGTGTCTAGGCGACGTTTCGACGAGGTCTCACTCGTCATCTTCAGGCTGGTGCTTTCGGCTTCTTGTTACTGGAACAGAGCAGGATCTCAGTGTTTGAGTTCCTATAAATACTGTTGAGGGGGTGTGGTGTATAGCCTCCAACGTTCTGGGCAGAGAGGAAGTTCCCAGGTTAGTGTGTCTTTTCTTCTTTTGTTCATTAATTACTTGAGGGATATCTTGAGTGATTTCTTGAGTGATATTCTGAGTACCACTTAGGAGGGTCATTAGGTGTGGATTAGTTGCTAAAGCTTTCGTGTCTTGACCTCTTGACCTTGTGAAGAGTTTTTTTCTGAGAAGATGGCTGTACTGCACTTAGTTGTACTGTACTGCCAAGCCAGTGAGACCTCGTCGAAACGTCGCCTAGACACCCCAACTCTTACACGGGAAGACACCCGAAGACACCAAAACCTGCATATATATATATATATATATATATATATATATATATATATATAAACTGCTGCTATATCTGAATTGTCTCTGTTGTAGCCAATTGCAATTCAATGTATCCCTGTTATGTTTTATGATTTTCCTGATATTGTAAGTGACCCGGAACTGGTCTGTGACCGTAATAATAAAATTCATTCATACTGCTGTGCCCGGCACACCTATGATCCTCAGAAATCATAGGATTATAGGATGGAATCCCAGATAGATGATGCTATTGCCAACGCTTCAACAAACTAGATTTGAACATTATGATAGCAATTTTTGACAGCTAGAGTCTAGTTCATGCAGTTGGAACTGTTACTCAAATTAACGGATTTTCTTTTTTTTTAAAGGGAAAAATAGAATATCAAGTCCCAAAGTAGTAACTAAAATTAAGCAATAAGGGGTGGGTTGGTTATCAAATATATATTTTATAGATTCGCCTTTACTTCAAATGATTGGTGCTTCTACAGACACATAACAGAGCAATTATGAAGCACAGAAAGGAATGATAATTTTTGCATGAGTGTTTTAGAACAATGATAGGCCATTTAATTGAAACACTAATTATCTTTCTTAAGTGTTTTATGAGGTTGATAGTCTCTAGCAACAGAACCCAAAGCATGATTGCTATTCAAGCTTTTAGGCTGAATTCTAGTGTTGAGGGAGTTAGTCTGTTCACCACTGGCTGTCTAGGGCTGATGGTGACAAGATCTGAAGAGCATCGTGTTGGCTGCACCTGGATTATATGAAGAGGAGGGCAGCTGGTCTTTCTTATTGCAGTCAATCCACTGGAGTAGTGCTATTTAACTGTCATGGGGCCTCATCTTTTGCTATATGGGCATCTTCTAATTACATTGAGCCAGGATCATCTGCCTTCAGTATATTACAGCCCCATAGCCTACCAGACATGGGGGAGAGGGTGAAATCCCCATAGACCTCTTTCCACAGAAAAACAGATTGCAGCCAAAGACCCAATAACCCTATTGCAGACATTTGAGGGTAGGAGTCTGACTCAATTCAAGATGAGTTTTCAAGATGAGCCAGTCATTTCTATGATTCTTTTGATTTGCACCTCCTTCTAGGAATGAATTGAAATTAGATTCAGTTCAAATTTAAAGGCAAAGCTACCTGATTTACACTCCCCCAGAACAATCTGCAAATCAAAACACAGTCATTTTTTGAAATTTGCACTTCTTTGAATTTTGCAGTGCAGTTCTCCAGTCAAGTAATGTGTGCAAAAATGCATATGCTAGGATGAAGTGTGCATAAAAACTTATATATTGGTGAAACAGTGTGCAACAAAAGAATTGCATCAGGGGAAATTGCTTTGCAAAAATCTGTATATTAGGCAAAACTGAACACCAATGTATGTATGTCAGGAGAAAATCACGACGGAGAGAAATGGAAATGGGTAGGTTAGCTGCTGCTACCTTTTACTGACCACACTTGAAGCAAGTTCCAAATAGCCAAGCTGAAAATAACCAGATAATACAATATCAAGAAAGCTCTCAAAGCTGCGAGATTGGACTTTTTGCCTACATAACTTGGAAATCTCTGATAGTGCATTTTGGATGCCCCTTATGCTGTTTCCTTTGTGGTTACGTTCCCCATTATGGTGGGCACACCTCTGATTGAACTTTGCTACAACAGAAGATGCCACCTTACGCCCGCCGTTTCCTTTTGGATTTAACATGGCTGTAAACATTTCCTCCCAATGCATCTGGTGCAGTGTTAAGATTAAAGAGGAGCCCAGATGGATGTTTGGTTAAATGGCGTAGCTTGCAAAAAGGGGGGGGGGAATCTAATGTTTCTCATCTCCTTTCCTGCTGTAATCCCCTTCAGAAGGCACTGGCATACAAAATGAACATCAAAAGCAATGCAGCCAATTGATTGCAAGGGAAAGGCCTCTTAATCAAAGAGGAGGGGGAGAGAGAGGAAGGGGAGAGAGAGAAAGATTTGGCAACCCTAAAGGAATGGCCCAGCAAGCCAGCTGCTCCTTACAACAGCCCCGAACGAAGTACTAACTCGTTAACCGCCATCAGCCATGTGCGAAGCTTGCCAACTGAGCTGCCTCTGCAAAGACAAGCAGAAATCGGGAAAAGCACTCTGCAGATGCTTCATCTCCGCCGTTAAAAGTCCTGATCTCAGCAACTGAGCGTTGTCTTTGCCAAGGAAACATTCCGAATGGCTGAAGGCGCTGCTGAGCCAGACGTCGAGCAACAAGAGCCCAGAGAGGGGTTAGGAAACAGCTCAGAGAAGGAAAGGCATAGACCAGCAAGTCAGAGGCGATCAACAGGAGGACGGATATACCGCCTGCTCCTGATTGGGGTGCAGATTTGGCTTCTGGTGTAGAATGCCGTGCATGGGGGTGACTAATCGGAAGTTCCTTTTGTACCTGAATTAGAAGTTACTAGCACACATGGGGCACATTCAAAACTGACATAAAGCCTGCAGTCTATTCCCTAATGTGCTGGTGATGGGTAATGCTCTATGTAATGACTGGAACGGGCAATTTTAATTGCAGCGATAATTCCTAGGAAAGTGTCCAGATTGGATTAATGAATGTGTTCGTTGCTTCTGTCAACGTTCACAAATGTTTCAATGGGGTTGCAGAAGTATAATCGAGCTTCAACTGTTACATGACTAAGCTGACCTCAGATAGTGCTGTTTCCTGAGTTGAGGCACTGAAGATCACTAGAAACTGCCTTGTACTAAGTCAGATCAAGCTCATTATTGCCAAAACTTAGTGGTAGTAGCCCTCCGGGGTTTAGACAGCCCTACCTGGAGGGATGCGGGTGGCGCTGTGGGTTAAACCACAGAGCCTAGGACTTACCGATCAGAAGGTCGGCAGTTTGAATCACCGTGACGGGGTGAGCTCCCGTTACTCAGTCCCTGCTCCTGCCAACCTAGCAGTTTAAAAGCACGTCAAAGTGCAAATAGATAAATAGGTACCGCTCTGGCAGGAAGGTAAACGGTGTTTCCGTGCACTGCTCTGGTTCACCAGAAGCAGCTTAGTCATGCTAGCCACATGACCCGGAAGCTGTATGCCGGCTCCTTCGGCCAATAAAGCGAGATGAGTGCCGCAACCCCAGAGTTGGCCATGACTGGACCTAATGGTAAGGGTCCCTTTACCTTTTTACCTGGAGATACTGAGAATTGTACCTGGTACTGTCTGCATGCTGGGTTTGACCTTTAAAGCCCTTCACGGCCTAGGACTCTTGTACTTATGGGACTGCCTCTCCCGGTATGCCCCGCGGAGGACCTTAAGGTCCATAAATAGCAACACCCTAGAGGTCCCGGGCCCTAAGGAAGTCAGATTAGCCTCAGCCAGAACCAGGGCCTTTTCAACATCTAGATCAAGGGAAGTAATAGTGCCACTGTATTCTGCTCTGGTCAGACCTCACCTGGAGTACTGTGTCCAGTTCTGGGCACCACAATTCAAGAAGGACACTGACAAACTGAAACGTGTCCAGAAGAGGGCAACCAAAATGGTCAAAGGCCTGGAAACGATGCCTTATGAGGAACGGTTAAGGGAGCTGGGCATGTTTAGCCTGGAGAAGAGGAGGTTAAGGGGTGATATGATAGCCATGTTCAAATATATAAAAGGATGTCACATAGAGGAGGGAGAAAGGTTGTTTTCTGCTGCTCCAGAGAAGCGGACACGGAGCAATGGATCCAAACTACAAGAAAGAAGATTCCACCTAAACATTAGGAAGAACTTCCTGACAGTAAGAGCTGTGGAATTTGCTGCCAAGGAGTGTGGTGGAGTCTCCTTCTTTGGAGGTCTTTAAGCAGAGGCTTGACAACCATATGTCAGGAGTGCTCTGATGGTGTTTCCTGCTTGGCAGGGGGTTGGACTCGATGGCCCTTGTGGTCTCTTCCAACTCTATGATTCTATGATTCTATGATTCTATGATTCAACACTGGCTCCCACCTGGTGAAACGATCTGTCTCATGAGTCCAGGGCCCTGCGGGATCTGATTTCTTTCTGCAGGGCCTGTAAGACAGAGTTGTTCCACCTGGCCTTTGGCTTGGAATCAACTTGATCCTCTTCCCCTCTTTCCTTTTCCCTTTCTCCTTCTGTGATGGGATTCCTATTTGGAGACTTTCCTGGCTTTTTTCTGGCCCACGTAGGACTAGTCTGGATAGTTGGCCTTGGTGACGTTTTCATCCCCAAAAAGTTTTTGATTTGAGTTTCTACTGAAATGAAATGAGGCTGCATCTTAATGTTGTATTTTATTCTTGTTTTTAAGTTATATTTTAATCAATTGTTTTTATATCTGGTGTTAGCTGCCCTGAGCCCGGTCTTGGTTGGGGAGGGCTAGGTATAAATAAAAATTATTATTATTATTATTATTATTATTATTATTATTATTATGATGCAAGGCAAATGCTTCACCATTGAGCTATGGCTCTTCTCTATGCTCTGTTTTCAGACTGATCTTAACAAATTTGTTTTGTTCAGCATCCAGTTGGGCCTGTCTTCTGCTTTGAAATAACCTGACTCTAACTGAGTAGCTCAGCTGAAGAAGAGAAGAAGAAGAGTTTGGATTTGATATCCTGCTTTATCACTACCCGAAGGAGTCTCAAAGCGGCTAACAATCTCCTTTTCCCTTCCACCCCTGGTTAGAGCATGGTGCTGGTTAGAGCATGGTTAGGGCATGGTGCTGATGACACCAAGGTTGCGGTTTTGATCCCCAAAAGGGACAGCTGCATATTTCTGCATGGGAGGGGGCTGGACTACACCAGTCTTTTCCAAACTTGGGTCTCCTGCTGTTTTTGGACTACAGTTCCTATCCTCCCTGACCAATGATCCTGCTAGCTAGGGAGATGGGAGCTGTAGTCCAAAAACAGCTGGAGACCCAAGTTTGGGAAACTGTGGACTAGATGATTCTCTGGGTCCCTTTCAACTCCATGATCCTAACTATCACTCCCTATAATAACAAGCTCAGGGGGTGAGTGCCAACGGCTTTAGGGCCCAAATGGGGCTGCTGAGAATCAAAAGGAAGGTTTCTCAATATGTTGGGGGGAGGAAGTAGACTAAAGCAGAATGACTGGACTGGATTTGTCTGTCCCACATCGGCACTACATGGGCCTCCCCTAGTCTACACCAACTGACCAGGAGTTGACCAGGAGTTCCTGTCAGGGGTCTTTCCCATCCCTGCCTTAAGATGGAATTCAACTTGGAGCTGTATGCAAGGCAGCTATTCTACTACTGAGCCATGGTCCTTTACTGCCCGAGTCTGCTGATTGCGTAAATTTGCTACTAGAATCCAGGGGCAAAACGATTAACTCAAAAAGCCTCCCACCAACATTTCACATACGTAGGAGGTGAGGCAGGTTTGCGTGGTGATGGTATAAACTGACATCTGTCAGACAAGCAGAACTGAAATCCTCTTGACATCGTCACTGCAAAGCCAGCTAAGCCTCCATAAAGCTTACACATGATCAAGTCGGATGATATTCTAATAACAAGTGTCAAAAGGCAAAGCCTCATAAAGATACAGATACGGATATGTGTGCACACATACCAAGAGAGTCAAAGTACATGAAGAAATCATTAAAATATTCAGGCTAGATCAATTCTGTATAGATGAAAGGATGAGAAAGTTTCCCAGGGGTGTCAAATTCCTACCCCAAAGACAGCATCTTTGGTGGGGTCAAACACACCCAGATTGCCATAAGTGGGAGAGGGTGCCCAACATAAACTCTCAATTGTGGATTGACAGCTAGACTACAAGCTCTTCTAATAGCCTTCCTTTTGCAATCCGAGACTGTCTAAATTTGCAGCTGTAGTTTTATTATATTTCATTTTAAAGGGGACCTCATGAAAATCCTTCAGAATTTTAGTGCAAATTTCTCTTAAGGTACACATATCTGTGTGCAATTTTGCCTAGTATATACACTTTTGCAAAGCAATGTTCCCTAATATACTGCACCTTTGTATGTTATGTTCACCAACATATGTGGACAATTTATGCACATGTATCTCTCTGTACACATTTTTGTACAAACTGACTTGGCTAGAGAACCGCATTAAAAATATTTTGAGACATGCAAATCTGTGTTTTCAGTTCATGTTTCAAAAACTGAAAATTAGGTAGATTCACCATTAAATATGAATTCAGTGAAATTTCTTCCCCAGCCCAAGTGCTGATGACCACTATAAAAGATTCCCTATATCAGGGGTGGTGGGTGTTTGGCCCTCCAGATGTTATTGAACTACAGCTCCCATCATCTTCAGCTATTGGCCATGCCTGCTGTAGCCGAGGATAAATATATTAATGGTGATGCCAATATCCTACATCCACGGTCACAGGCAGTGTGCCAGCTATTATTATTATCACCATCATTATTATTTGCTTTATCTTGTCTAAGGAAACCCAAAATAACTTACAATCAAATGCCTGCCAGTTGCTGGGATTCCCAAAGAAGGAGAGAACTGCTGTGTTCAATCTTTAGGCTTCTCAGAGACATCTGGTAGGCCATTAAAACAACAAGGAAAAACACTAGATCAGGCCAATGGCCCATCTAGTCTAGCACCCTGCTCTCACAGCAGCTAAGAAGATGCATATCAGAAGAAGAGGAGGAGGAGGAGGAGGAGGAGGAGGAGGAGGAGGAGGAGGAGTTTGATATCCCGCTTTATCACTACCCAAAGGAGTCTCAAAGCGGCTAACATTCTCCTTTCCCTTCCTCCCCCACAACAAACACTCTGTGAGGTGAGTGGGGCTGAGAGACTTCAAAGAAGTGTGACTGGCCCAAGGTCACCAAGCAGCTGCATGTGGAGGAGCGGAGACGCGAACCCGGTTCACCAGATTACGAGTCCACCGCTCTTAACCACTACACCACACTGGCTCTCATGAGGAGGACCTAAGCAGAAGAGAATCCTCCCCCATAGTTTCCAGAAAATAGCAGTGCTTTTTTTCTGGGGGGGGGGGACACAGGGGGTATACATGCCCCTAAACATTTTGTGAATCTAAGTTTGGTCTTATTGAGGGGTAGTATTTCAATGAATAGGAAAATGAGAGTACCCCTAAACATTTTTTTAATAGAAAGAAAGCACTGGAAAATAGTATGCAGAACCATACTGCCTCTCACCATGGCATGCCCTCCAACATTTCTCCAATGAAAATAGGGATGTCCTATTCAATAATAATAATAAATAATTTTATTACTAATACTCACGCATCTGACTGAGTTGCCCCAACCACTCTGGTGGGCAGCTTGCAACATAGAAATTAAACACTAAATATTACAAAAGCTTCCCTACACAGGGCTGCCTTCAGATGTCTGCTACGGGTTGCATAGTTACTGATCTCCTTGGCTCAGGGGTCACATAACTCCAACATTTCCCTGGTGACAATAGGGGCGTCCTAAGGAAAAGCAGGACATTCTGGGATCAAATCAGAAATGGGGACAGCTTCTGTAAATCCAGGACTGTTCCTGGAAAATAGGGACACATGGGGTCTTCCATGGGGCAGAGCATTGCCATTGCGGTTAGTAGCTGTAGTGGAAAAGTGGGAGACAAATGTATTTTGAGGAGTTAGGAGGCATGTCCCTTTCCCGTTCACATCCCCAGTTTGAAGTCTGCTGGATTCTTGTGTTTCACACACCTGTCGGGAGTTTCTTGGGTTCTTCTGTGTTGCAAGTGCTGGCTGGATGCCTGGCTGCAGGTAGTGGGAGACTCTCAGCCACTCTGTGTTAGCTCCATCTCAGGGTCCTGGGCTCATGAGAGCAGTACATGTGAAAAGGATCTAGGAGTCTTGGTTGACCACAAACTTGACATGAGCCAACAGTGTGACGTGGCAGCTAAAAAAGCCAATGCAATTCTGGGCTGCATCAATAGGAGTATAGCATCTAGATCAAGGGAAGTAATAGTGCCACTGTATTATGCTCTGGTCAGACCTCACCTGGAGTACTGTGTCCAGTTCTGGGCACCACAGTTCAAGAAGGACACTGACAAACTGGAACGTGTCCAGAGGAGGGCAACCAAAATGGTCAAAGGCCTGGAAACGATGCCTTATGAGGAACGGCTAAGGGAGCTGGGCATGTTTACCCTGGAGAAGAGGAGGTTAAGGGGTGATATGATAGCCATGTTCAAATATATAAAAGGATGTCACATAGAGGAGGGAGAAAGGTTGTTTTCTGCTGCTCCAGAGAAGCGGACACGGAGCAATGGATCCAAACTACAAGAAAGAAGATTCCACCTAAACATTAGGAAGAACTTCCTGACAGTAAGAGCTGTTCGACAGTGGAATTTGCTGCCAAGGAGTGTGGTGGAGTCTCCTACTTTGGAGGTCTTTAAGCAGAGGCTTGACAACCATATGTCAGGAGTGCTCTGATGGTGTTTCCTGCTTGGCAGGGGGTTGGACTCGATGGCCCTTGTGGTCTCTTCCAACTCTATGATTCTATGATTCTATTCTATGATTCTATGATTAATGCCAGCTGCACTTGATTACATCAAGGCAGGCTATAAAAGCCATAGGTGGGAGGGGCCCAGAGAGCTTCTACCCAGATCAAAGGACCTGATGCTGGGAGACCGATGGTCGGGGTCTTTCTCCTGCTGCTCTACCTGGGGCTCCGGGCAGCTGAAGGGGAGATTGGGTAGCCCCTGTCGGGTATGTTTTATTTTATGCTTTGCATGCCTGCTGTTTATTTGTTAATAAAACTGTTTTGGTTCCCCTTCGACCTCCCCATTCCTTTTGTCCTGATATTCTTGGAAAGAACTGCTGTATTTGGCAGCACAGTAGCCATGGATGGCCTTTACCTCCATTGTGAAAACAGGATGCTGCACAAAATGGGCCTTTGGCCTGATTCAGTAATGCTCTTCTCAGTCTGATGAGTACCAAAGCTTGCCACAAAACACCAGTCTTTCTTCCCGTCCACACCTTGTCCGTTTCCACAAGGTGGCCACCATGCTAAGTCTCCAGAGAAATACATGCTTCTCTTGTTCTCTGCTTGGACTCATCACTTTCTTTCCACCAGGAAAAATGTTCAGGCCCCAATAACAACTTTAAATTCAAAGTGGAACAGATAAATCTCCCCTTCCTGCCTAAAGCACACTGGGGGAATTATTTCTTCATTTAGCAGGATATCCCCTCTTAAGCTTCCTCGGCTGCTCTGAACAACTTGTATCAGCTGGGCCTGGAGGATGCTGGAGGAATTATCCTCTATTTCCTCCCCTAGCTCACCTGTGCTAATCTGATCCTATGCTTTGCTAGGGGTGCTCAGCAAGACCTGGAAAGGAAATCTTATTTTCCTAGACTGCCAGTCATAGGTGATATAAGCTGAATGTTTTTTTTTTTTCCATTGGTGTGGACTCACTGGCTAGCTATTTGAGGCAAAAATCTCAGTGTCGTTTCGCTAGTGAAGCCGCCGTAGACAGACTTAAAGCTTTCTTTAGGTGCTGTTATCAGTCATTAATGTTCTTGCTGTCTGCTTTGTGGGTGCTGTAAAAGAGGTATTTTTTGGGGAGAGGGGAGCATCCAGCAAGAGTTTTCAATTTAATCAGGGTATCATAGATCAACCCCAGAATATTTTTCATTTTTCACTTTTCAGAGCTTTCAATCCAACTAAAGTTGCAAACGTATTTTTCTCCCACCTTGAATAATATGGTCAGTTTTTCACTGTGGCTGTGTTGAACAGATGCGGACATTGATTGTAAGTGCTGCTTGCAGACGTGACCCATATAATTGTTATTATTTATTTCTGGTGTGTGTGTGTGTGTGTGTGTTTTAAAATTCAATATGAAATGATTTTCAAACAGAAAATGGAATTCTCTGAGGACTGTTGCCTTCTCTGCCCCCAAACATAAATCCAAACTCAGTGAGTTGGATTAAAAACATGCAAACTATTACATTTAATCACAGTCATAATCATTATTTTAGGGATGTAAACCAATGGAAGAAATTTTCATTGCTAAAACTATGTGCATAGATAACAGAAAAAGGGGATTGCATTTCCAATGAAGTCTGGGTGGTATAATAAAACACTTGGGAGGGTTGTTCAAGAAAAGCTAAACGTAATCACTTTGATAGCACACAGTTTCCATTCATATGTTGTTTCAATAAATGAACCACCACCAACAAAAGCTCTTGCCCTCCCTTGAATCATACAGCGGAGATACCTTCCGTTGCCTTTGTGAAGCAGATAACAGCAACCTCTTGTCTTTGGCGTACTCCATTGTTATGAGGCAGACCAGCATTGTTTGCCAATGGTTCTGTTTTGTGTCATGGGGTCAAGAATTGTAGAGTTGGGAGGGATCTAGAGGATTATCTAGTCCAATCTCCTGCAATGGAGAAATAATAATAATAATAATAATAATAATAATAATAATAATAATAATAATTTATTTGTACCCCGCACATCTGGCTGGGTTTTCCCAGCCACTCTGGGTGGCTTCCAACAAAGATTAAAAATACAACAAAATGTCACACATTAAAAACTTCCCTGAACAGGGCTGCCTTCAGACGTTTTCTAAATGTCAGGTAGTTGTTTCTCTCTTTGACATCTGATGGGAAAGCATTCCACAGGGTGAGCGCCACTACCAAGAAGGCCCTCTGCCTGGTTTCCTGTAGCTTTGCTTCTTGCAGTGAGGGAGCCGCCAGAAGGCCCTTGGTACTGGACCTCAGTGTCCGGGTAGAACGATGGGGGTGGAGACGCTCCTTCAGGTATACTGGGCTAAGGCCTTTTACGGATTTAAAGGTCAACACCAACACTTTGAATTGTGCTCGGAAACGTACTATCACAGCTATCCATGTATATTGTGAAAAAACTCTCTCTCTCTCTCTCTCTCTCTCTCCCCCCCCCCATGGTTGCTGACCTGCTATTTACAATGGGAATAAAGCTTTCCTTGGTGGGAACTTATCTTCCATCGCAGTCACCAGTTGTAGGAGGAGGCAGTTCTGATCAAGTTCTGATCAAGACTATTGAAGTTCCCCTCCCCCTATTCCATGGTCTTGATCCTGGCTTGGACCATTCTGTGCCTGCTACTGAAGCTCACTGCTTGACTTTGGGTCAGTCATGTCAGTTTGCATTTCTTAGCAGATAAAGTATTGATCTGATGCTTAGAGATTTTTCCTATTCTAATTAATTCAAGAGGGTTCTGGAAGATTCTCTGTGTGAAAGAAGCAAGCAGGAGGTTCATGATGTTTGGGTTATTCCTTCAGAGAAGCTGAGTTTTGTTGTTCTTTAGTCATTTAGTCACGTCTTCGTGACCCCATGGACCAGAGCATGCCAGGCACTCCTGTCTTCCACTGCCTCCCGCAGTTTGGTCAAACTCATGTTAGTGGCTTCAAGAACACTGTCCAACCATCTCGTCCTCTGTCGTCCCCTTCTCCTTGTGCCCTCAATCTTTCCCAACATCAGGGTCTTTTCCAGGTAGTCTTCTCTTCTCTTGAGGTGGCCAAGGTATTGGAGCCTCAGCTTCAGGATCTGTCCTTCCAGTGAGCACTCAGGGCTGATTTCCTTAAGAATGGATATGTTTGATCTTCTTGCAGTCCATGGGACTCTCAAGAGTCTCCTCCAGCACCATAATTCAAAAGCATCAATTCTTCGGCGATCAGCCTTCTGGATGGTCCAGCTCTCACTTCCATACATCACTACTGGGAAAACCATGGCTTTAACTATACGGACCTTTGTTGGCAAGGTGATGTCTCTGCTTTTTAAGACGCTGTCTAGGTTTGCCATCGCCTTTCTCCCAAGGAGCAGGCATCTTTTAATTTCGTGACTGCTGTCACCATCTGCAGTGATCATGGAGCCCAAGAAAGTAAAATCTCTCACTGCCTCCATTTCTTCCCCTTCTATTTGCCAGGAGGTGATGGGACCAGTGGCCATGATCTTGGTTTTTTTGATGTTGAGCTTCAGACCATATTTTGCACTCTCCACTTTCACCCTCATTAAAAGGTTCTTTAATTCCTCCTCACTTTCTGCCATCAAGGTTGTGTCATCTGCATATCTGAGGTTGTTGATATTTCTTCCGGCGATCTTAATTCCAGCTTGGGATTCATCCAGTCCAGCCTTTCACATGATGAATTCTGCATATAAGTTAAATAAGCAGGGAGACAATATACAGCCTTGTCGTACTCCTTTCCCAATTTTGAACCAATCAGTTGTTCCATATCCAGTTCTAACTGTAGCTTCTTGTCCCACATAGAGATTTCTCAGCAGACAGATGAGGTGATCAGGCACTCCCATTTCTTTAAGAACTTGCCATAGTTAGCTGTGGTTGACACAGTCAAAGGCTTTTGCATAGTTAATGAAGCAGAAGTAGATGTCTTTCTGGAACTCTCTAGCTTTCTCCATAATCCAGCGCATGTTTGAAATTTGGTCTCTGGTTCCTCTGCCCCTTCAAAATCCAGCTTGCACTTTTGGGAGTTCTCGGTCCACATACTGCTTAATCCTGCCTTGTAGAATTTTAAGCATAACCTTGCTAGAGTGTGAAATGAGTGCAATTGTGCGGTAGTTGGAGCATTATTTGGCACTGCCCTTCTTTGGGATTGGGATGTAGACTGATCTTCTCCAATCCTCTGGCCACTGCTGAGTTTTCCAAATTTGCTGGCATATTGAGTGTAGCACAGCTGACTTAAACTGGTTCTCTGATCTCGTCTGTCAAGTTTAGGCTGACTACAAAAATAGGCGAGAAGGAGCCTGGGTTTCACTTTCTCTTTCTATCTCTATTCCTTCTGGTGTGGTGTTCTATACATAGTACAGTGGTACCTCGGGTTAAGAACTTAATTCTTTCCGGAGGTCTGTTCTTAACCTGAAACTGTTCTTAACCTGAAGCACCACTTTAGCTAATGGGGCCACCCGCAGCCACCACACCTCCAGAGCACGATTTCTGTTCTCATCCTGAAGCAAAGCTCTTAACCTGAGGTACTATTTCTGGGTTAGCGGAGTCTGTAACCTGAAGCGTCTGTAACCTGAAGCATATGTAACCCGAGGCACCACTGTATGCTTAGTTTTAAGGTTTTATAAGTTACTGTAAGTTTAAGTTAAGTCTGGATTTCTTATGGACAGTGCCAATCCTGATTGTATTGGATTTGTGACCATTATGCTCATTTGCCTTCAAGTAGCAGTAAAGCTCTGCTGGATGAAATATTAATTGCCTCTGGTCTATTTTTTGGGAATCTTGTAATATGTTTAAGTTTTTACTATACGTTGGAATCTGCTCTGGATCAATATTGAGTAGAATTCCCTTATTATGTTTTTGTGTATGGTGGAAGCCACCCAGAGTGCCTGGGGCAATCCAGTCAGATGGGTGGGGTATAAATGACAAATACGTCCTTTTATGTGTGGGTTTGGTATTCTGGGTGAAATTCCCAATGGGTTCCTATGGCTCTTTTTGAAACCCCGCTGAATCTTTTCCAAACCAATGCAAGTCCACTTTAGCACAAACTCTTCCATATCTAAGCCTGGCCGAGAACTCCTTTTTTTAAGCTTGTATGATTTGCTCTTTTCTACCAGAGGCTTTTTTAGCCCTCAGCTAGCAGTAGAACTATGCATGTTTTTTTTAGCTCCAGTCATAACTGAGAGTCAGTGTGTGAGAGCCTATCCCCTCCCAGCACAGAGCAAATGTCAGAAGAATGGCTCTGAATCAGACAAGGGACCCTTAACCACATTTATGAAAATCTATGGCTAATTCCACTGAGATTACACAAATTGGCTTCCCCTTAATTGGCAGTTGCCAAATAGGCTCTGCAGGAACCTCTATGCAACGGAAGATTTAAAATTCTATTAGCCGTGGTGACAGCATCGTAGGCTGTGAGGAGGTAGGGCTGGTCTGATCCTTTGTCTGAGAAATTCAGAGTAATTGATGATAGAAAAAAGAAAGGCCATTAGCCGAATGATTGATACTGTCTCCCTTTCTAATTACATCAGCCCATTCCACGAGAGACAGGTCATGAAACATATAGATCTAGATCCACAGGTTTCAGAAAGAGCATTTCTCTCTGTGTGTCATCAATAAAGTGGGCTCTGTATGCAGCTTTGCACTACAAGACCCAGACCCTCCAAAAGTCCCTATTTTCCAGAGACAGTCCTGGACTTACAGAAGCCATCCAGGTTTCTGATTTGATCCCAGAACGTCCCGCTTTTCCTTAGGATGTTCCTTATTATGCTTTTGTGTATGGTGGAAGCCACCCAGAGTATAAATAACATTATATTAATTATTATTGTGGAATAGGGCATCCCTATTTTCATTGGAGAGATGTTGGAGGGTATGCAACCCACACTGTACATTTAAAGCACATCAAAGCACATTAAGGTAAAGGTAAAGGGACCACTGGCCATTAGGTCCAGTCGTGGCCAACTCTGGGGTTGCGGTGCTCATCTCACTTTATTGGCCGAGGAAGCCGGGCGTACAGCTTCTGTGTCATGTGGCCAGCATGACTTAAGCCGCTTCTGGCTAACCAGAGCAGCGCAAGGAAATGCTGTTTACCTTCCCGCCAGAGCGGAACCTATTTATCTACTTGCACTTTTGACGTTCTTCAAACTGCTAGGTTGGTAGGAGCAGGGACCGAACAATGGGAGCTCACCCCGTCGCGGGGATTCGAACTGCCAACCTTCTGATCGGCAAGTCCTAGGCTCTGTGATTTAACCCACAGTGCCACCCACATCCCTTTCAAAGCACATTACTCCCCCCCCCCATAAATCCTAGTAGATGTGGTTTGTTAAGGGTGCTGGGAATTGTAGCTTTGTAAGGGGTAAACGGCAGCTCCCAGGATTCTCTGGCAATGATGTTGTTGCTGGTCTACAGCTCCTATCCAACCTGGTCACCAGCTGTGCTTGGAGGTGCTGGTGGAAATTGTAGTGCAAAAATATCTGAAGGGAACTGCTTGGGGGGGGGAGGGCAGATGGGAGGCACAAGTGGGGCACCAGAGATGCTTTGATGTGCCCTGCCTGAAAAATGTTTTTACACCACATTGAGGGCTTTCAGAATCTAAATTTTCTAAATAAACACGAAATCCCTGCCTCCAATTGTGCTGCCTCTTCTATATTTGCCATTGAGGAACCTTTCCCTTTTCAAACTTTCTTTGCCAGAAAGGGAGAGGCAACATTTGTCATTTATGTGTAACAACTGCGAACCTTAAAATCTCAGAAAGCAGAAGGCAAATAAAAGAGAAAGCCACATTTATTTTCTCTTTAAAATATCACAGCTTTGAAGAAAGGCCTGGTTCATAATTCTTGGACATTTGGGGCTGGCAATGCCAGCATTCTCGGTCACCCAGCTGGCCTCCGGACTCAGCAGGCGAGAGGAGAACTGTCACAATTCCCAAAGATGATTATTGTCAGACTTCCCAGTTACGCCGATTGGAAGGCAAGTTAATTTGAAGTTCCAGCTTGCAAATTTCCAGTGTGGCCCTTTGGCAAGGATGCTGCGGTCTCTCTCTCAAAATAAATATGCAGAGTGTTGGGATATTCCATTCCACCTTAAGGAACAGGCATGATTCTTGTGTGTCACATGCCTGTTTACACTCCAGCACAGTATGCTGGGAACTTCCATTTGTGTATAGCTTTTGCTTTAGCTGCTTTGCTTTGGATACGAAGGAGATCAGACATGTTTCCTTTTGTCCTGATCTACGCTGAATAAACTTGCTTGTAAATATGCTTACACAGCCTCCCGTGCCACTTATGTTTGCGCAGTGTTGCTCTGCTCAGTCTTCTAAAGCTTGGGCCGCAGATTCATGCTGCACCAAGGACCGGAGTTCACCCGGCACACTGGCCGGTGGGCTGGAGCCAGCTGGGGGCCTGCCAATTGCCCCCGTTTCCTTGGCTGCATGCCAACGCAGAGAATGAGTTTTGAATGGATCTTTCCATCTATACCCCCAACTGTATAAAATACTGTAAATGAGAGGAGTGGTTTTGGCGAGGAGTAAAGAGGTTGGGGTTGGCATTCATGAGGAGTAAAGGGAGGGATTCAGTAGCTTTCTCAAGGAGTAAAGGGGGGGTGGCTTTGCAAGGAGAGATTGGTGAGCTAAGTGAGCAGAGGCACAACCCCTGGTTATATATAGTAGACCTTTGGGTTACTTTACTCTCGACTAATGCAAACTTTGGGTTGCGAAAGCGGCAAACCCAGAAGTATTTTCCCAGGTTTCGCCACTCACGCGGTCTATTGTGCCCCATGCGTGCGCAGAAGCGGCACCTCTGGATACGGATTTTTTGAGGTGCACACAGACCCCCAGGATGAATTAAATTCATATCCAGGGGGTTCACTCTGCTCCACTGCTACTAATACAACACACAGATATATCTGTGATCCTAACTGGAGCCACAAGATTTTGCAGCTGTTACATTACGTAGCTTTTCTTTTCCCCTAGTATCATTTGTTGCTTTGTAAAATACATTTTCTAACAAATACAATATAAATACTAACATTTGAATTCCCACCCTGACATGAAGCTCACTGGGAGACCTTGGGACGGTCACGTTCCCTCAGCCCTACCTGTGCCAAAGGGTTGTTGTGAAGACAAAACAGGTGGTGGTAGGCAGAGGGCCATGCATGCCACCGTGAGCTCCTTGGGAGAAAGGCGGGATATAAAAGTAGAGAACAAATGAATAAACTTGGACTATGCAACACTGGGATGCGGGTGGCACTGTGGGTTAAACCACAGAGCCTAGGACTTGCTGATCAGAAGGTCGACGGTTCGAATCCCCATGATGGGGTGAGCTCCCGTTTCTCAGTCCCTGCTCCTGCCAACCTAGCAATTCAAAAGCACGTCAAAGTGCAAGTAGATAAATAGGTCCCGCTCCAGCGGGAAGGTAAACGGCGTTTCCATGCGCTGCTCTGGTTCACCAGAAGCGGCTAAGTCATGCTGGCCACATGACCCAGAAGCTGTACACCGGCTCTCTCGGCCAATAAAATGAGATGAGCGCCGCAACCCCAGAGTCAGACACAACTGGACCTAATGTTCAGGGGTCCCTTTACCTTTATGCAACACACCAGAAATTTAGAGCACATCTGCCCTCCCAAACATTCTTGGGAACTGTAGTGCCAAGCACCACGGTCAAAGCACAGTTCCCATGATTCTCTGTGGGATGGATGTGCTTTAAATGTGCTTTGGGTGTTTGAAAGTGCTCAGCTTTGGTCGCTCTGAAACTTCTATGCTTTGGGACTATGGGGACTGGAAGAACGGAACCAAAACTCCCACAAAGCCCAATCAGTGCCGGAAGCAGGTGCCTGTAATTCCTTTGTAGAGATGGCTCCTTTCCACTTGCATTCTGTTCTGAACACCACTTCTGTGCCAGTGCAAAACTCTCATCCCTCTCATCATCATTCCAGCTCATGAATACCTGCTTTATTTTGCTCTTGTTGCCAGACCTGCAAATTAACTCTCACCAGCTCCCGACATATCTAGCTTTCTTCCTTTGAAAGCAAATGAAAGAGACTTCCGGGGGGGGGCGGGGGTGGAGGGAACATTAAAAAAAAAACACCCACAAAAGTAATTAAAGCGTTAAAATTTCCCCGTGTAAGTTCTTCCTGCCTCAGTCTCTTCCTGGAACTTTTTGGATTGATGTGCGAAATTCTAATGAAGGGCAGAGGAAGCCAACCTTCTTGCCATTTCCAGTGATACACTGTATCATTTTAATCCTTTTAAATAGCTTCCACATCCCATCTCCCTCTATTAGACATATGCCACCCGGCATCTGACTTCAAATCGGATTATGAATACGCAAATCAAAGAGGAAAAATCCTGAGCGCAGAGCTCTGGACTGTTTTATTCTTTACCATTAACTCTATTTCTGTTGTTCTTCCTAAGCTGAAGCCTGGCTGAAAGCCCGAAACGGAATTGCCAGCAAAGCTGGCGAAAACAAGCTTGGCTTACTGATGTTAGGGATTGTGCAAAAACATATTTCAGAACTCAGCAACTATCTGCTAGAGTAGAACTGGGTGCTCCAGCACTTGGTCTGGCAGTTGTCATCCACTTGGCCTAGACATTGGTGTAGCTTCCTATGGCTTCCAGATGTTGCTGGATTGCAAGTCCCATCATCCTTGACTATTGGCCATGCTGCCTGGAGCTGATGGGAACTGGAATGCAACATCTGGAGGAACACTGCTCACCCACCTCTGCCTCAGATACTAAAGGTTTTCCAGTTACTGGGGGAACTCCATCCACCCTGGTTGGTCATTGGCAATCTTTGTCAGGAAGCACTATAAAGTAGTGCTAGGCTGAAGAATTCAACCAGTGGAGGCTGAATTGGTTTGGCTCCACCTACTGGTGGGCTCCATGCTTTCCACAGTACCTGTTCCAATGGGCAACCAATGAATTTGGCCCAACTTTTTTGACCTTCCCGGAAGATATTATTTGGCTGAATAAAGTGGGGACTGAGAGTTGCCCAGTTATAATGGAGAGACTTCAAGACATGCATGTGCTCTGACACAGAAGATGATCTTCTGAAGGTCAGGGCTGGGTGGAAGGGACATCAAGAGACAAAGGAAACCATCAAGGAGCTGTCATTAGACATTGCAATATGGCTTCCCTGACAGAGAGTGGCTGGCTAGGCATGAGAGGTCAGAACATGCTGCTGCGTGACTGAGACGGCTCTCCTGGGAAAAGGTGGAGACATTTGCCAGGCAATAAAAATCTAGACTTAATCCAATTACCAGGGGATGACGTTTGCCAGAGGCTGCCTCTGCTACTGTCCAGAGTTAATTAACGCTAAATAACTATGTCTACTTGCATTAAATGTGATAGAAGAACTGGGGACTAATTAGGGTTGCATTTACATGATCCATAATGTGTATTGGTTATGACAGGGAAAACTCTCCTGCACAGCAGTTACTATGAGGATTAACTTTGGTAGGAACCACTCTTGATACTTAGGTTGAGCTTCCTTGGCTGGGGGCGGGGTACACTTAGTTTGAATGGACAGAGCATCCTCTGATTCCTTGCAATGGGACCACATTCATTGCTCAGTGCATAGCCAAAACAAACAGAGCCAGAGATCAACTGGATCCTAGTATGCTAGATAGCAGATGGTGCCGCACCTGGTAATCTGATATTATTCACATTTGTATCCCACTGTTTTTGCACCGAACTCAGAGGTGTGTGCATATATGTGATAGAAAGTGCATGTGTGACAGTGAATGGATGGAAGGCTGTGTGTGTTTGCATGTATGTGAGTGGGCAATCCCTCACTCATGTGACCCTCAGAGCCTACATGGATGTCCATCCCTGGGCTAGATGGACCTCTTGGTCAGATCTAGCAATGCTAGGGTTGCCCGTTCCCAGACATACCCAGAATACTGCAGTCAGAAGTAGTGTCCGAGTGAAAATCGGCAAAATTATTTCCAGCCGTATGGCAACCCATGTCAACAGTGTCGTTTTCCCCAACTTCTCTGAAAGTAAGCTCAACAACCTTTGTGTCCAGATTTTTCACTTTTTGAAATATGCCAACCCTAAGCAATCCATCTGACTTGTAGTACACTATTGCAGAGGTAAATGTTATCTACAGCAGGCTGCAGTATCAGAGGCAGAGTTCTGAGGACCTGTTGCCTGGGATCATTGGTGAGGAGAATGCTATGGTACTCATGTCCTGTCTTATGCGCTTCTCATAGACATCTGGATGGTCATAGTTAGAAAAGGTAGGGATTCTCTGCACAGGCCACAGCTGATCTACTTATAAATGTTATCTCTAGCCAAACAAAATGTGTTACAGACACTTCCAAGCACCAAGTCCTTTTTTACCTTAAAAATGCAAGTTGGCAAGAGATTATCCATTTCATATGGATGTGAGTCATGCATGCATTCTTTTTTTTTAAAAAATGGTATGTTTAATAAACCACTTCATGCATTCCAGTCGAATTAGACCTCCTACCCATTTGGAGAAATGAATCCGTTCGCATTGACCCGTAGTGGAACAGCCTGTTAGCTGTTCAAGGTGAAGCGCTCTGTGTTGTCATTATCTCCTGACAAAAGATGGGAATTGATTCAGTGCGAGAGAGGGTTCCATCTGCAATTAAGCAACCGGTGCCTGGACATATCCGTTGTATTCAAGACAATCATTGGAGAGGAGTAAAAAGACAGATTCTAATTTATCACAGACTCCCAGTTCTGTGGCGAAGAGACAGGTTTTAACTATTCTTGTCCATTCCCACAAAGCCCTGAGGAGTTTGTAAATTATCTGATCATCTAAGTGAATGATTTATGACTCCCTTTTGGCTCTGATCAAGGATTTGCCCTGCTTCATTCATCTTCTTGGATATAATTGGAGGTAAAATTAAAAATACTTTACTTTTCAGTTCATTGGAATGAACTTGGTCTGGACTTTAACAGTGGCTTCAGGTAAAACATCCATTTTGACTGATGTGGAATCTTTCTCACTCTTTTTTAAGAGCAGAAGGGGAAGGGAGGAAATTAACACAAATAGCCACCTATCTTGAAATCAATAATTTGTAGCCATGGGATTTTACCTTCTTTAACAAGAAAAAAAAGAGAGAAAAGGGGAGAGGGAAGTACTTTTATCTGTAAATATCTTGCCTTGGTAAAATGAAACAATTCTAAAGCCTAGCATCCCACATTCACAAATCACATGAATGTAATTATAAAATCAAAATTGAAGAATATTGGGACTACTATGTCGCATCAAAAAAGTGACAGGTGACCCTACCACATTTTCGCCAGATGTTCCACCCCTTGTTATAAAGCTTATATGACTTGAAATAATGCCTATATTATTTAATAGGAATTTTACATAAATTATATATTTTAAGAAAATTGGGGAAAAGTTTGTTTCAAGATGTTGCGTGACCTATGTACATGACCGACTCATTGCCCCCAATCTGATGGAACCAGTGTTAAGTCCTTGTGACCTAAGCTGTGGGTGCTAATTTCAATTGTTTCCGTTGTTCCCCCTGAACATGGATTTATGTAGAGCTCATTTGCAGATGTAGTCCCTTAAACTGCTGGGCTAGCGTTTAAAATTCTCCAGTGTGTCTAGTCCTTTCAAGTTGGCCCACCCCTTGCCCCACCAGTAGGAACAAGGGATGACCTCACAACCATTAGGAATAGATGAAAAAGGGGGCTTTCCTCCAGTGTGAGGGGTCCATTGAGAGGTAATGTTTTATTTTGAAATCTTTCAGAAAATATTTTCGCTTCCTGATCACTACGTTGCTTGGAATGCATGCTTGACTTTCATAGAATAGAACAGGACAGGCTTCCTCAACCTCGGCCCTCCAGATATTTTGAGACTACAATTCCCATCATCCCTGACCACTGGTCCTGCTAGCTAGGGGATCATGGGAACTGTAGGCCAAAAACATCTGGAGAGCTGAGGTTGAGGAAGCCTGGAATAGAATCATATAGAGTCAGAAGAAATATGCAGCTGTCCCCCATACAGGGATCAAGCTTGCAACCTTGACATTATCAGCATCATGCTCTAACCAAGTGAGCTATCATTTTATTCTAGATTGTGGTATTTGATTTTTTAACGTAGATTGCAAACCGCTTTGAGGTCCCCCCCCCCCCGCTTAAAAATATAAAGCAGTACAGTGGTACCTTGGTTTACAACCATAATCTGCTCCGGAGGTCTATTTGTAAACCAAAACAGGTTGTAACTCAAGGTGCACTTTCACCAATGGGGCCTCCCAAAAAAAATTGTTCATAACCCCCTAAAAATGGGTTGTAATCCAAAAAAAGGTTGCAAACCGTGACACGCACTTCTGGGTTTGACATGTTTGTAATCCAAAAAGTATGCAAACCAAGACGTATGCAAACCAAGGTACCACTGTATAGAAATGAATGATTGAATGAATGAATGAATGAATGAATGAATGAATGAATGAATGAATGAATGTTTGTTTTCAGTAGTAAACTGCCCCTTCAACCCTGAGGCCAAGGAATATGCTTGGAGTCCTTACTGGACATTTGGTTCTCCTAGGTCACTGCAGACACTGTAGATGTAGTCCCTACAATGTACAGACTCATGTTTAAGATTCCCCAATGTGTTCTGTTATTTTCATGCCCCTGCTTACTACCCAACCAACAGGAATAAGGGATGTGCCAACTCACCAACCTAGCCCCTATAAGGAACAGGCTGCATCACAATGCTGGTAAGTCGATTTTGCTCACATGCCCATGATGTACCTTCCCCCACATACCAGTCCCATGTGACTGCCCCCTCCTTCAACCAATAGGAGCACATTGCAATATATATATATATTTATTAAATAATATATATATATGAAATGGTTTGTAGGAGAGATACAGATGCATAGCTGTCAACTTACAAATTTGAAAATAAGGGACCAGCAGCATCAAAAATAAGGGATCAGCAGCCAAAATAAGGGATTTTGCGAGCACAGCTATGTTCAACTTCTGAGCCCCTCCGAGCCAAAGGCAGAAAGCTTAGCCAAACGAAGCCTCAAGCAGTGGTTCCCACAGCGCAGCAACCCGGCAAAGGGGATGCAGCAAGGAAAACCACCATCACCTCTCTGCTGGGAAGCGCTGAGCAAAGGCGAGTCCCCAGGCAACGTGGCCAAATTGATCAGCACAAGGCATGCAAGCTCCACCCCCCAGTCGTTCTTAGACTCTTTATTGGGTGAGCAACGCAGCCAAGCAACACAGTTGGAGCCTGCCGGCAGGGAGGGAGGGAGAGAAGCTGCTTCCTTTGAAACCCGGGAAATTTAAGGGACATCATCAATCAGGGCAGCAGCGGGACACGGCGCTGGGATAAGGGACTTTCCCACCAAATAAGTTGACAGCTATGTACACATGTGTCTATACCCATGTTATACTTAAGAACCCCAATAACAAAACAAAAAAACATGTATCTCTACACCTCCATTTCTACGAGTGAATAAAGATTTAAATTAAAAAGAAATCCTATTACACTAAGGATAAAAAGTTCTTATTCATTATATCTTTGCGTCCCCTTGCATCTCTACAAGACGCAGGGTGCTCTTCTAACAATATTTGTAAATATGGAATTGCATGCATAATGTAATAAAAAGGCTTACAATTTAAAGTTTTAGTAGCAGATGTTTGTGTTAATAACAATAATATGAAGCAGAACTGTGCAGGGGAGACTGATGTAACAGAATAAATGTGGTCCTTTGTACAATCAGTCTTATGAGAAACATAATTAGAAGGAGCATTTGAGAGGAAAATGTCTTAAGGTAGCATTAAGCTGTTAGAATAGAATAAGTGTTTTTAACGATGACTGAATAGTGCTGTTGATGTAACAGTGTCAGGAGTGCATGGAATGTGAAAAAGCAGAATTGCTAAAGATTTCCAGGGAGAATTTAGCAAGGCATTGAAGAGATTATGTGCTTCTGAAGTGTATTTTTATCAGTATTTTTGGACTATATGATAAGCTTATTTGTAAGATGCCTGCTGAAACAGAAAGGTCTTCATCAAGCACCGGAAGCTCAGGTCTTAGCCTTGAGGGACTTCCACAGAATCGGCCCCACAATACAGAGCCCCCAAGGCAAACATCTGAGCTGTGGGGGACCACCAACAGAGAGAGTTCACTGGGGATCTCCGAATTCTGAGAATTGAGCCTGGAAAACAAATACCAACCAATACAGACCTTTCCAACACCAGAGTAACCATACTCCAGCTAGCAGCTCAGCTTCCCCATTTTTCCTACATGAGATGCAACTGCACAAAAGGAATATTGATTCAGTCATTAAGACAATCAAGTTTTTCAGCACCATCACATGCCTCTTTAACACAGAGTGTAGAAAAGATGCGAATCAACTAGAGACAGTGATGAATTGTTCACAAGCAGTAATTTGTACCCAAGAATGAAGAATAAAACATGGGTAAAAATGGAAGGATTTCACATGCATTGATTCCTCTTTGGAAATAAGACCAGGAAAGTTTTTGGAAGCATCTGTGGTGTGTGTGTGTGTGTGTGTGTGTGTGTGTGTGTGTGTGCAACCATATATGAAGGTGTCTTTTCAACTCAGCCTGACAACTTGCAAGAACCACGAGTAGAAATTGAGTAGCTCACTATCAATATCTTGAAGATTGCCAGGCTTCTTGAAAGCTTTAGGGACAGCTGGTTCTAAAACCTTTCCCACAAGTAGTCAGTTTCTGAGATTTAATTCCCATGTCTTTCTTTGGAAAGATTATTGGGTTGAATTCTTCCTGGATTATGCATCCTTTTAAAAAAACGCTGGCAGGGAGGGGGAAGGAGGAATGAATAAAAAAGAAGACGTAGTCAGTTAATACATTTAGGTGTTCTTATAATGCTCCTACAATGAAAGATTAGAGTGAGGATTTTCCGAATAATGAAGATGTATGACATAAGGGTGGCGGGGGAACTGCACAAATTGCCAGTGCATTTTGTTATTTCATTCAGTACAAATCCCCTTTTTTCTCTCACCACACATGGTATTCATTATGCTGTAGATAAATCCCGAAATATGATTTCCACTGATTTAGTATTGTGCTTAATTGGCTTTAAATTTAACATACTGCAATAAGCCTTAAGTGCTAGTTTGCTGGGAAATGCAAAAGAGAGAGTCTTTGTGTGCGTGCTCAGAAGCAATTCTATAGCAAGATCCAGCAGAACAAATGGGTTAGAATCCAGTGGAACTTTAGCTGAAGTGGGAGGTTCCTGGCACAGCTGATCTATAACACTCCCCTCCTTGGCTCAGCCAGAGATACGCTGGTGTATTTGCCCCAGGACCCAGCTGACTGAACTGAGCCCAGTGGCTCTTATGCCAGCTTCCACACCTCTTTCATAGAAGGGCTCCTTTCCCCATTCTTTGGACTATTGGCAAAACCTATTGGTGTTACGCAATTCTGACTAGTTGCAGGACCTTAGCCAGACCTAGCAGAGTAAACACAGAGTTCACGAAAACAATTGGCAACTTGCCTGCAGACAGGATGGACGAAGCAGGAACCAAGAACTTGCAGTTTGGTGTTTATTATATACAGTGGACTATTTACAGGAACAGAACAGAACACGGACCTTTGACTAGCTCTCTCATACACGACTCACAACTCCTACACTGACACACTCGTTCTAGTACACATTCCAGTTAGTAGGTCATTAATCATTATTCCCGTGAGAGAGCTTGACCAATCATGGAACTGTCTCCATGCCTCTGTATCACCAGGCAGGCTTACTCCTTCACATTGCCTTGGCTGTCGGCCAAACCCTAATTGGCTCTGTGTGTAGCTGAACGTATGCAGATTCCCAACATGGGCTCCCTGGGATACTCAACCAACCTGCTGCACATGGAACTGTGTGTGGCAAGTGCAATTGAATGGGATAGCTGTGAGCAGCCTGGGAAAGTGTCATCCACCTTGAGCCTGCCCATAAGAAAGCAAGCCTAGAGTGAGAGACTAGGGTGATGCCCAGTGTTTTCAGGAGCTCTTCTCATTGTGAGACTTTTGTGGGTAGGCTGAGAGTTTGTTTGGACCCTGGAAGAGAACCTGGTGGCTCAGAGTGTGTCAGAAGGAAAATGAATTGACACTGTTCTCTATATATTAGTAACTTTGTATTAATGTTTTTTTTTTTTAATGTAACTGTGTATTTTGGTAATAAGATGTCTGCTGTTGCTTCAGTTTTTTGTACACCACTTAGAGATATTTTAAATATACTAAGCAGTATAGAAATTAAATAATGAAATCAAAATAATCAAAAGGGTGGTTGTGTCCCCATTTGCCCCATATTCACTCTTGTCCACAGCTGCTCTTGTTTCCCAGACTGTGCTGCTGTAGACTGATAATTTCAGGTTTCTTCTGCCATCAAACATGATGGGAAACCAGTGTAACATCTTCATATTGCTCAGAAAACACCACCTTGGCTGCGGCTGCAGCGGAATTTCAGAGCCTGCAAAGGGAGCTTACCAGTTATTCTTTGATAGATTTCATGACATCTTGTAAACTGCCCGGAAAGCTAACCTGTCATATCAAATCAAACTTCCCAGCTGTCTGAAACAAAGCCAACTTCATGATATGAGCTCCTTGACTTAATTTCTTTTTGTTCCCTTTCAGCAGGAAACAAAAAGCCCATCTGGGTTGTGAGAGAGATATGTCAACAGTAAGACTTAGAGGAAAGGGATCCTGTGCAAGCTTCTGTGAGCATTTCCATGGCTAAGTATCTCTCTTTGGGTAATTTTTGGGATTGCCTTAAAACGGGATAAAATCCTTCCCATATTCAGAAAGTGCTGCCCTCATTTTGGATAGACTTCATTTGTCATAAATTATGTAAGCAAGGGGTCAAATCTAATTGGCTACATGATATTCTGCAGTTTCCCCATCTTATGTCTGACCTCTGATAGATTCGGATGACCTTGATAATCAAGAAAGTATTGCTCTCACTTTGAATGATATATTTGCCCTAAGTGACCTCAGTCAAATCATAGGTTCTACATGATCAGTGACTGGATAGAATCACTCCAGGAAGGAGAAAGAAGCCTAAATAGGAAGAACGTAAGAAGAACTTGCAAAGTCCCTGGTTTGCTCTGTTTTAGAGCAGTAACATTTTTTCTGGCATTTCTCTCTCTGCTTCCCTCCCCCACAAATGTTCTTAGCAGTTAACTATTATAGAAATTTCTTTTTCTTCCCAGTTATTAGATGCATCTGGTATTTAGCCCATAATCTGCATTTAAACTATTTCTAAGGGTGTGTAGTGGAGGGACTTCCTAAGGTGGCACAAATTTCTTACGGAAGTCCAGCACCGAGGGCCTTCTGGCTGCTCCCTCACTGCGAGAAGCGAAGTTACAGGGAACCAGGCAGAGGGCCTTCTCAGTAGCGGCACCCACCCTGTGGAATGCCCTCCCATCAGATGTAAAAGAAATAAACAACTATCGGACTTTTAGAAGACATCTAAAGGCAGCCCATATATAATGAAGCCATCCAGAGTGGCTGGGGAAACCCATCCAGATGGGTGGGGTATAAATAAATTATTATTATTATTATTATTATTATTATTATTATTATTATTATTATTACCCTGTGATTCCCAGCAACTGGTATGAAGAGCCATATTGTCTCTGACAGTGGAAATATAGCAAAACCATTGTGGTTAGCATTGGTAATCTTATCCTCCATGAATTTGTCTAATTCTTTTTTAAAGACATCCAAGTTGGCGCCATAGTCAGTTCCCCATGCAGTATGAACCTTGTGAGACTACATTAAGCCCCAGCTAGCTAGAGTTCTTGGTTGAAACAACCGCCTCCATAGTTCACCCAACTAGAGCCATAGGGAGCTGGCCAGGGTCCTGATCTGTTTAGAGAAACTCTTTGCCTTTGCCTGCTTGGATGAGACCACTTCACCCAAGAACACCAACAAATGAAGTCTGTTCAAAATGAGCGCATCTTATATCCTGTTCTTCTGGAGTTGTTCTTTGGTGTATTGTGGGCAAGGTCATTTTGAGAAAGACAGGCTTAAAGATGCTCTCTCTCTCTCTCTCTCTCTCTCTCTCTCTCTCTCTCTCTCTCTCTTACACACACATATCATGGGCTTTAGCTATATTAATTCATGACCTTAGGACTTTCCACAACCTGGTGCCCTCTGGAGACTATTTCTGACAACTCCCATGATCCCCAAGCATAGGCAATACTAGCATAGGATGTTGGGAGTTGAAGTTGAAAGCATCTGCTGGGCAACAGAGTGAGGATGCTATAGAGGGAGTGTCAGAGGACCATATGGGATAGCCTGCTGCTAAAACAACCACAATAACTCTTTCATTCCCCCACCCCCAATGTCCACACATCTGGCACACATTAGTAGGTGTACATGTGTACCAGGATATTTGGCATGAGGGGCAACCTGGCTCAATCAAGATCATTACTCAAATGAAGGAACTGTCACCGTGTAAGTAAATTCACGTTATATTCCTCCTGCTATATGCTGAGCACTTGAGTTCCCTGGTGCCCTCGCACGTTCTTTGAATGGAGGATGGTGCTATCTATCATTGGCTGCTAGGCATGATGGCTCTGCTCTGTCTCGACTCTGAGGCAGGATGCCTTTGAACGCCAGTTTCTAGACATCACAAGTGGAGAGAGTGCAGTTGTAGTGCTCAGCTCCTGCTTGTGGACTTCACATAGGAATCTGGTTGGCCCCCTGTGAGAACAAGGTGTTGTACTAGGTGGTCCTCTGGCCTGATCCAGCATCCAGACACTTCTTATGTGGTTGAATGTATGTGTCAGTGTGTGTGTGTGTGTGTGTGTGTGTGTGTGTGTGTGTGTCATCTGAAGCCCCTTACGTCTGCCGCTATTTATCATAATGGAATGACATTTGTTCCACCTCAATCACTGAGATCTTCTGAGGTCACTGCTGGTTGTCCCCCATGTCCCAGAGATTCAGTCAGCCTTTGCCAGGGATCAAGCCTTTAGCCCTGTGGAACTCTTTGACAATGGGAGTCTGGGAAGAACTATCCCTGCTTTTAAAAACCGTATTCTTTACACATAGCCTTGGAACATAGCCTTTTCTTCCCCCCGACAATTCTTTACTGATACAATGGAACTTTGGTCCTTGAACTGCTCCGCTCCAGAACGTTTCAGCTCCCGAACATCAAAAACCCAGAAGTAAGTGTTCTGGTTTTCGAATGTTCCTCGGAACCTGAATGTCTGACACACCTTCCAATCTGCAAAAAAAGCCTAGCTGTCAGCCAGTCAGAAGCCGCGCCTCAGAATTCAAATATTTTGGAAGTCAAACGTCCTTCCGGAACGGATTACATTCTACTTCTGAGGTTCCACTGTATATTATTATTTTGCTATTGTCCTTGTAGTATGGTGTCTTCCTATGTTACACCACCTTTTTGTGTTTTCTTTGGAAGTGTCATTTGTACATGTTTAAATAAGTAAACGAAACACACGTCTGGTTTTATTGCAAAACTTGTATATATCAAAGCTGACTTTCCTTGCAGCAAGTCACCAAGGCAAACTGATTATTCCCTTTACCTCTTCCTCAGCCCCCATCAGTTCAAGATTTTGCACTTCCATTGCCGCTTCTTTCAAAACAATTTATTTTAACTAGATGTCCATTTCTCTCAGCAGGAGTATCAAACATAGCAACACAGATAATCTGTGATGCATTTCAGGAAACTGTTTACAGAATATTTCCCGCAGCTTTTGTGCTTAGTATTAAACAGTTTTGGTAATGAAAAAGATCTAAAGGTATTGACAACAAAGGGACATTCAGATGGGTCCTGAAAAATACCAGGATACCAGGTCAACATTACATGCTGAGCTCCGAGGAAGCCATTTGGACTAGGTTTCAAAGAATCATAGTGATGCATGTTTGGAATAAATGTTCAAGGATGCAGACAATGAAGCCTCATTGGGCTGAAGGGCTGTAGCTCAGTGGTCTGGGATTTCTGCTGCCTTATGGTGGGTTCAGACATGAGTCTCCCTCAGCCGTACCTGTTATCCCTGAGATCAAATCCAAGGTTCTCTGCGGACAAGGCAGGTGCTCTTCTCCTGAGTACTGTCCTTTGTTCTGCTTACCTTATAGTGTGCATGACACTCCAACATATAGGTTGTTAGGACCATCCTACTGGCATGTTCTCTCCCTCCTGGTCGATCGTTCAGGAGCTTCAAAAGCTTTCTCCAGCCCAAACATCTCAGCGACTGATACCAAGAAGCATCAGCACACTTATGGATCCTGCAGAGTATTCACAGTTTGCGTAACAGAACTCAGTAGCACAGCATTTTGGCTAATCTACATTTATTTATATATAATACACTCGGAGCATTCTGACTTAGCTCCTTCCTCTTTCTCATCAGACAGCAAAGAGAGAGAACAAAGGACAATAGTCCCACTTCACAGAACACAGTAACACAAAACATCCTGTCTCCATCACTACCCACACTGTGGAATGAAAGCATACACCGTCATGTGATAGACAACAATCTCATGACTGCAAACACGGAGCAAGAACCCTAACATAGGTATGGGTATATTCTCTTAAAATGAAGAGGTGAGAGGTGATGTGATAGCCATCTTCAAACAATTGATTCAAATTTGCAGGAAAGGGGATTCTGACTAAACATTAGGATGGGGAGAGGGAATGAACTAGGGAATGAACTAGGAAGAAAGGAGAGTCAAGGAAAGAGATTATGAATAAACATTAGAAAGAACTTTCTGGCTGTAAGAGCTGTTTGACAGTGGGACAGACTACCTGAGAAGGTGGTGGGCTCTCCTTCAATGGAGGTTTTTAAATAGAGTTTGGATGACCATATATCAGGGTTTCTTTATCTGTGATTCCTGTATTGCAGGGGGTTGGACTAGATGCCCCTTGGGGTCCCTTTCAACTCTATGATTCTCTCTCTCTCTCTCCATATATTCTTTCATATTTTGATCCTTTTTTCTTTCCATTTTTCTGAGAACTTTATTAGGACATCCAAGAAGTGTGACTACGCTTAAATCTACTCATTAGCCCAGAGCTGTATATCAGATCAGGTCATCTTGGAATTCACAAAGATCAAATCCCTCAAGCATTGCTGTCTCAGAAGAGGCAGATCTGCCCCCTCTCAGAATTCTGTTCTCAGATGTATTTCTGCAAAGAAACCACAAAATCTTAAATGCGTCACTGAATCCATTGCCTAAGGGAGACAGTTAGAAATTGGGGCTCGGCAGACATTGATTTCAACCTCTTAACCTTGATTGCTCAGAGGGCAGATAGCAGGTCTGATCACAGACTCAGAGAAGACAATGAACTGAGGGGACAGTGTGATTGTCTCATCATACGTGCCTCACCCTAGATTGTCAGCCGGGGAAGTGCTTTGAGCGAAAAGAAAGGGGTGAAATATGCTAAAAACAGCCTGGTAGAAATATTATGTAGGAAATAGCCACCAAATGAATGCAGCAGCCTTGTAGCAATAGATATGTCTACTAATCTGTCCTAGCAGAATGCCTTCATTATGGCGGGATGGGGTGGGGGGAGGTTAGAGAGAAGGCTTTTCTGTTTCTAATCAAGCTGAAAGTTGGAAGATTCAGGACAGACAAAAGAATGTACTTCTTCCCAAAGCGCAAAGAGTTATCTCCCATCGCATTGGATGGAGGTTGGTTTGGGGGAATGCATCAAAGCGGAGGGTGCACTCTGGTGCAGGAGTGCATGTTAATATGTACATTCCTTGAGGTTCTAACCCTGGAGGAAACTCATGGAGCATGACAGCTCTTGAACTGCTGCACATATCCCTCAGTAAGCACTGGAACCCCATCCCTGTCTAAACATCATTCTCTACCAATTTTAAGGAGGGTTTTCAGTGCCCCCTGGATATCCTCCCCTCAAAGTGTGCTAGAAAGTGTCAGTCTGAAGCTTCAACCTAGATTCAGTTTCTACCTGAAAACTCCAATTGGGAACCTTCTGCCATAGGCCATTCCTACATTACTCCTGGACATTTACATCCTTGTCTCTCCATCCCTGCTGATGTTGCTCCAGTGGTTCATTTAGCAAATTGTGAAGGGAAGCAGGAGTGCACATGTGAAGAGCCAAGGACCAAACTGTGTCCCACTTTATACTCTGCAAGAGGGATTTTAACCCAATTGTTACTGATTAAATAACGTTTCACCCAGACTGACACTGCGTACTTTGAGCTTCATCCCAATGCAATTTGAAACGACTGAGATATTACGCCTTGGAAATTGAAGTTTGTGATGGAACGGCTGACATGTGACTTGACTTTACAACAGTTTGAGTGATGTGGCTGTAATAAAGGTAGGATCCCCTGTCATTCAGGACAATTCTAAGTGCCTCAGCAAATCTTTTATCCTGCCAAGCAATTAAAGCAGCTTGTTTAGAATGGATTCTGACTTGGCTAGATTCCATTGGATGTCTCCACGATGTGGACATTTCATTTCAACCCTGATACTGCAACTGCTACTTTGCTTGCTGCTGCTAAAGAGCAATTTCAGTAATCTATACAGAGTTATAAGGAGAACTTGCTCAGTGGCAAAGGTTGGATAGAGGAGAGGAACAAGACCTAGACATCAAACTTTTTCCTGCTAGGCACCTAAGTCCTCTGTCCGCCTGAGAAATGTTTCTAAACTTATCAAAAGTTCTTTTATTTTTATTTTTTAAAATAATTTTTATTAACAGACCAATCACATCACATTAATTCCAAATAACAATAATTCCAAATTACACAGCCAAATTTTAAAAATTTTTGTTGGGGGTACCCATGCTTCAAGCTCCGAAAGGGATCCGATCATCTCTCTTGCTGCTGCTTTAATTACACAGTTCTGTCAAAATAATATTCACAGTTCTGTTCCATCTTCTCTTTGTTGTTTTCCTCATCTTCTTGTTGTTATCTCCTTTCTTTGTGATATCTGATAATCTCCACAAGCGGGTTGAAGACAAATGTTGTTATGTCCTGTGTGGATTTTACACTCATCCAAGAGCCATAAAAGTAGACAGACGCCATTTCAACACCTCCGTACAAAACATCCCGACAGTTTGTCCTGATCTCCCCAGGCCCGCCGCTCCCTCATAAATTTTCTCAGGGGGCCCTGCTAGGCCGAACCCACACTCCAACATAGTAACAGCCATAGTCCTCCTCCCCCTGGATTCCTGCGGGCGGGCCTGCCATGATAAATCTCTTTTTATGACTGCGTCACAAAGGACTTACTTTCGTTTCCTGATGCTCCCATAAGCCACGTCCTTGCATAGTAATTAATTTCCACACAGTTCTTATTCCTCCTGCTTGTGATCAGTAATTGCAACGATTCTTTTTTTTGGGGGGGGGGATTATTGGGTACTCACATAAGACAAAAAAAGAAAAGTTTTTCTCCCCCCTCCTTTTCAGTCTCGCTCCGACATACCGATCCTTTGATGAATCTTCCTGATTTATTCCTCTTCTTGATTTAATGTTAAGTCCAGCCCGTCGCTCCTCTTCTCAGAGATCCCTTTAGTTAGCAGTCCTTACTCCCGATCATCGCTTGAAGTATGTACATTTGCTTCTGTTCTGATTGTTTATTTTGAGCTCCCGCAACTAGCTGCGCAGATCAGAGACAGCGTCCAGGAGAGCCGACCCACACGAGGGCTTTTGTGCCTAGTCCCCTCACCCCCTTTTGAATCTGGGGGTGAATTATGGGCACAGCAGGCAAGGCAGCGTTCCCCATTCCTTTGGGGTAATGAGGGAGGCTGCATACTCCCATAACAGCCTCTTAATTACCTCTTGTGAGCCGGAGAGATGGTATTGTCGGCCATCTTCCAATGCGCCCCCTAGCGGCCCTCCCTTATCAAAAGCTCTTTTAAGCTTCTTTCTATATTCTTACACCTGAAGAGGCTCTTCCCACTCAGTGCACTTTGACTGTTGCTTCAGTCACACGCAGATGGCAACTTGCACTGTATGCAATCCTAGGTAAATTTACCATAGTGGTGTTCCACAAATAGGTAAAAATAGATAATGGGAGAGGATTTACCCCAGCAAATTATTTGTCAAATTTACAAATACCTAAATACAGACGGTCATTTACCCTCGCTGGATTCAACGTGCTGCCATCTGCCTTATTGCAGGGCAGATTCGAGGATAAACCATATGCAGAACGAGTCTGTCCCTGCAGCTTGATGGAGGTAGAAACTGTCTCTCATGCCTTTTTACGCTGCTGTTTCTACAGGGATATACGCTCAGTATATTTATTACCCCTGCTTTACAAAAATCTCCAAATGAATCTGAACTTCAATGTCTAAAATTCCCTGGCAGAGGACAAGGATCCTGAGCTCACGTTAAGGGTAGCCAAATTCTGTGCGATTGCCATAAAACATAGGGAACAAGCTGTGCTATCATAATGATTAAGGCCTAAAAATGATAATTTTAGGTTATATTTTAGTGACTTAGTTTAAATTTATATATTTTTTAACTGTTGCTATATCTGTATTGTCCCTGTTATAAAAGGTAAAGGGACCCCTGACCATTAGGTCCAGTCGTGACGGACTCTGGGGTTGCGGCGCTCATCTCGCTTTATTGGCCGAGGGAGCCAGCGTACAGCTTCCGGGTCATGTGGCCAGCATGACAAAGCCGCTTCTGGAGAACCAGAGCACTGCACGGAAACACCGTTTACCTTCCCGCCAGAGTGCTACCTATTTATCTACTTGCACTTTGGCATGCTTTTGAACTGCTAGGTTGGCAGGAGCAGGGACCGAGCAACGGGAGCTCACCCCGTTGTGGGGATTCGAACCACCGACCTTCTGATCGGCAAGCCCTAGGCTCAGTGGTTTAACCCACAGCGTCACCCATGTCCCTGTTATACCTAATTGTAAATTCAAATGTATCCCTGTATTGTTTTATGACTTCCTTGATATTGCATGTGGGCTGGAACTGGTCTGTGACCGAAATAATAAATTCATTCATAGGTATTTGTAGAACGCCACCATGGTAAATTTATTTTGCATACAGTGCTAGTCCTAAGAACACAAGAAAAGACTGCTGGATCAGGCCAAAGGCTCTCCTAGTCCATATTCTTGTTCTCACAGTGGCCAACCAAATGCCTGCAAGAAACCTGCAAGCAGGATTTGAGACATTACTGCCTCCAGGCATTGAGGCACTGGACAGCCATTGCAAATTTGTCTGCTCTTTTTGAAGCCTTCCAAGCTGGTGGCCATCATTACCTCCTGGAAGAACAAGAGTAGATCTACTGAAATTAATGAACATGACTAATTTAGATCTGTTGTTTTCAGTGGATCTTCTCTGATGAAAACTTAGTTGGATGCAACCTCTTCAGAATTTTCCTAAGGGAGAAAAATCAGATTGGATTCACTCAATGGTAGAGCATTTGTTTTGCATGCAGAAGGCCCAAGGTTCAATGCCTGGCATCTTCTGACAGGGTTGGGGAAGATGCTTGCCTTTGCCAGTCAATGTAGGCAATAATAAGCTATGTAGGCCAATGGTTTGACTCAGTATACAGCAGCTTCCTGTGTTCCTAAATGTTGCTTTAAGGTGGAAATATTGTGGAAAAGCTAGGGAAAGCAGCCTCTTGACTTCCTTCTCAGCTTGGAAGCAAATGGGGATGAGGCTTGGGGGAGGCATGAGAGAAGCAGAGTGGTTTTAAATGGCTATCCCATACCACACAAAGCATGCAGTACAACAATATCAATTATTCACTGCATAGACTACCGAGCATAAATATTTCAACCCATGTCAACAACTGTACGACAAGAGAAGAAAAAGACAAATGCTTAAATTTCCATTTTAGGAAATCAGATGTGACAAGCTAGATACTAAAAGCAAATCAGATTCTGTGCATCCATTAGCACAAGGATTCAAAAGCACAGGCATTGTGAGCGAAACCCACTGAAGCGTTAGATATCCAGAGTAGAAAATACCCATTGGCATTTGCTTGCATTGCTCGGTTTCTATCATGGGGCTTGCATACTCAACTTTCAACATCAAATGAACTAAGGAAGAAAGGAGATTCGAGAAAGGAGATTCTGAATAAACATAAGGAAGAACTTTCTGGCTGTAAGAGCTGTTGGACAATGAAACAGACTATGTGAGAAGGTGGTGGACTCCCCTTCATCTGAGGTCTTTAAGGAGAGATGGGATCTCAGTTAGGGATTCTTTAGCTGTGAACTCTGCACTGCAGGCAGTTGGAAAATTTGACCCTTCCAGCTCTATAATTCTAGGATTAGCCATGATGTAATATGCTTTAATATGTAATATGGGATGCGGGTGGTGCTGTGGGTTAAACCACAGAGCCTAGGACTTGCTGATCAGAAGGTCAGCAGTTCGAATCCCCACAACGGGGTGAACTCCCGTTGCTCGGTCCCTGCTCCTGCCAATCTAGCAGTTCGAAAGCACATCAAAGTGCAAGTAGATAAATAGGTACTACTCCAGTGGGAAGGTAAACGGCGTTTCCGTGCAGTGCTCTGGTTCTCCAGAAGTGGCTTAGTCATGCTGGCCACATGACCCAGAAGCTGTATGCTGGCTCCCTCAGCCAGTAAAGCGAGTTGAGTGCCGCAACCCCAGAGTCGGCCACGGCTGGAGCTAATGGTCAGGGGTCCCTTTACCTTTACTTTTAATATGCTTTAACTATTCCGAACACAGAGCTAGGACATTGCTGGGTGTTGGACTACATGACCCTTGGCTCTCTTCCAACTCTAAGATTATATGACAGTTGAAAGACCCCCACCTCTAATGCTCAAGGTATGTATTTATGGGGAGTAGTCATTCTTGTCCAGAGTAGCCAACCTAGTGCCTTCCAGATGTTGTGGACTATAACACCCATCATCCCTGACCATTGGCCGTGCTAGCTGGGGCTGATGGGAGTTGGAGTCCCTAACATCTGGAGAGCACCATGTTGGCTATTCCCACCCTGTAGTGATAAGACTGTCACATTATACTCCAAGTATCATGATAAGGGTGCTTAAGGGATTGAAGGAGCAATCCAGATTCAAGACTGGCTGCGATAAAGGGGGATTTAGAGTAAGCAGATCTTCAGCTCAGCTGGCTGGGCCAAATCTGGGGTAAACCCTGAAAAGCAGCCATTTTGGATTGTGGAGAAGAGGGCAAAATGTGGCTGGGGAAGCTTACCTTTACTCCTGTCTCCTTTCAGCTCATTCATATGACACAGCAATGTAGCAGATGCTACTTTGGCAAAAAGTGTGGTGTAAGTCAAAAACTATTTTTAAAGGTTTCTTTTTCTCTCTGCCAGGCTTGGGTCAATTCAGTGGCGGCAGCCCCACTCCTGAAAGTGGTGTGGAATCGGGGTAGGTTACCCTGGCACAATCTGTTGGCATGCAGAGAGCCGGGAGACTAGCTGGCAAGCCCCAGCTGTGCCGCCTCCATCCATTGGCCCATGCTCTGACATAAATCAGTGACCCGGACTTCAAAAGCCAGGGCACGCTATTAGCAGAATGTACTGCGCACACAGAATAGGCATGAGGTTTGTGAAGTCATACTACAACTACATATTTATTAAACATAATTCAGGACAAAGAATCATGTCGTCTCTCTCTCGTGTCGTCTCAGAGAGAACGGCTAAAAGCAATAGCTATACACAAACGAAGTTCCTAGCATATTGTGCTGGAATGTAAACATACATGTGATGCACAACAATCCCATGCCTGTTCCTTAAGGTGGAATGGAAATGTCAACATAATCTACCCCAGCTTCCTATAGTTTAGGCAACTCTGCCCATCTTTGTGAATCCTTGTATTAAATGACCTGATCGACACCCCTCAGACTCAAGGTTGTGCAAAGCTGGGAACTGGCCAGATAGGGAATGTAAGCCCCATTTCAGTAATACAGTGGTACCTTGGGTTACAGATGCTTCAGGTTACAGTGGTACCTCGCAAGACGAATGCCTCGCAAGACAAAAAACTCGCTAGACGAAAGGGGTTTTTGTTTTTTGAGCTGCTTCGCAAGACGATTTTCCCTATGGGCTTGCTTCACAAGACGGAAACGTCTTGCAAGTTTGTTTCCTTTTTCTTAACACCGTTAATACAGTTGCGACTTGACTTCGAGGAGCAACTCATAGAACGTGGTGTGGTAGCCTTTTTTGAGGTTTTTAAAGACTTTGGTGATTTTTGAAGCTTTTCCAAAACTTTCCCGACACCGTGCTTTGCAAGACGGAAAAAATCGCAAGACGACAAAACTCGTGTGTGATGGCCTGGGATTCCGATTCGGAGGATGAAACAGAGGAATCCCAGCCTGCACAGGAGTCCCCGCCTCCAGGGCCGGCTGAACTGGGGCAAGGCCTAGATGCTGAAGAGCCTGCACCTGTGGCAGTGCATCAGGAGCTGGCCCCAGGTGAAGCCCTTCTGGCCCCAGAGGGGCTTGATGACTCAGTGGCCACAGGTGAGCCTCCTCCAGGGCCCAGTAACCCTTCGGCCTCTCCTGATCTGCAGAGGCTTAGGGCAGAGAGGCGAAGGGAACTGGTTGCCCCCAGGAGGAGTGCTCGCCTTAAGGCCAGAGGAGGCGGGGCTCCTGGGGGCCGGGACCGCCCCTGGCCTTAGAAGAGGATAAAAGCCCAGTCAACCCGGCCCCAGGTTGCGGGAGCAACGTCGTTGTTGGCTTCGGACCTTCCTGTGTTCCTGATCCCTGCTCGGCCTCCTGTTCCTGACTATCCAGTACTCCTGTTCCCTGCTCGGCTTCCTGTTCCTGACTATCCAGTACTCCTGTTCCCTGCTCGGCCTCCTGTTCCCGACCATCCGGTGTTCCTGTTACCTGCTCAGCCTCCTGTTCCAGTGTTCCTGTTCCCCGCCCGGCTCTCTGCATCGGACCTCGCTCCTCTTCGTGTGGACTCTGCTACACTCACGGTACCCTACCCCCGGGACCAGCACAGTTTGCTCCCGCCACACCCGCACTCCCCCTTCGTAGGGGTGCGTTCGGGAAGAGCCAGAGGCCATGGCTGACCAGGCGGCTACACTGGTGGCTTTGGCCCAGGAGAACCAGGCCTTGACTCACACCGTGCAGCAGCTCAGTGACGCGGTCGTGGCACTTCAGCAACGCTTGGAAGCCCTACCGGCTCCTGGGGCCGACGCCCCGGCTCCTGGCAAGTATCCAGTGGCTTTGCCTGAGAAATTTGATGGAGCCCCGGCCAGCTTTCCTATGTTCCTGGCCCAGGCCAAGCTGTATATTCAGGGGCGAGCCCGGAACTTTCCTGACGACCGCACCAAGGTGCACTTTTTGATTAGTTTGTTAGGCGGCCAAGTGGGCGTTGCCGCTACTCAGGCAAGACTCCCCCTTGCTGGCAGACTATACGGGGTTTTGCAATCGTTTGGAGGCCGCGTTCGGCAACCCCCAGAAAGGGAGTCAAGCCAACCAGGCGATTCGGCGTTTGAAACAGGGCAAGTCCACGGTGGCCGCATATACCACGGAGTTTCGGCTGTTGGCACAGGACTTGACCTGGAATGATTCGGCACTGCGGGACCAGTATCTCGAAGGGCTTTCGGACGAGGTACTGGACCAGTTGGCCACAATGGAACGCCCCACCACGCTAGACACTCTCATTCAACGGAGTCTACAAATAGACGACCGGTTGGAGGATCGTCGTCAGGCCCGGGGTCGCCGACACTTCCAGTTCACGGCACAAACTTTTTCCGGCAGCCCCACGGTCACAACTGATTTAACGGAGGAGCCTATGCAGCTCGGGGCAGTGCGGCCACGCCTTTCCCCCGCAGAGAAGGCGCGGCGTCGGGAGGGAAATCTCTGTCTTTACTGTGGCGGAAGTGGACACTTCGCTCGGTCTTGCCCTGAGAAACGCCAGCCGCAGGGAAACCGCCAACCCCAGTAGCTGATGGCCCTAGCTACCGGGGGTCCCAAACCGCGCAGAATGGGCCTGCACCAATGGACTTGCAACATCTTATGGTTTCGGTACGTTTATACCCTCCAGGTGGGCCCTGGATCCACACCCATGCTTTGGTAGATTCAGGGGCAACCCGCTCCTATATGGACGCTGCTTTTGCCGCCCATCATCAGGTGCCACTTCGGAACAAGCCAGTACCGGTCCAGGTGGAAGCGATTGACGGACGACTTCTGTGTTCAGGTGCCGTTACTCAGGAGACCCAGCCCCTGGTCCTGTGTTTCCAGCAGCACCGGGAGTTGCGAACTTTGGACATTGCCTCTATGCCCCGCTTCCCCCTGGTGCTCGGGATGGACTGGCTGGAAGCCCACAACGTTCAGATTGACTGGGTCAAACGGACCGTGCACTTCCCAGACCCATGCTCCCATGCTCAATCCGGGACGCTGGCGGCCGCGCCCTCAGAGGAGGCAGCACCCACGCTCCCAGCCGTGTATCAGGACTACCAGGACGTGTTCGAGGAACGGGGGGCAGACCAGCTGCCGCCGCATCGGCCTTTTGACTGCGGCATAGACCTCCAACCCGGAGCGCCTTTACCAGTGAGTCGCTTATATTCTCTAACAGAGCCAGAGCGCGAGGCTTTGCAGGACTTCTTGCGCAAGAATCTGGAGCGTGGGTTCATTAGGCCTTCCACCTCGCCTACCGCGGCACCAGTGCTTTTCGTTAAGAAGAAATGTGGGGAACTCCGCCCTTGCCATGATTACCGAGCCCTGAACAAAATTACCGTCCCAGACCGGTACCCCTTGCCCCTTATCTCGGAGCTGCTGGAGCGGGTGCAAGGGGCACAGGTGTTCACCAAGCTGGACCTCCGGGGGGCCTACAACTTGATTCGGATCCGAGCCGGGGATGAGTGGAAGACAGCGTTTGGGACCCGGTACGGGCAGTTCGAATATTTGGTTATGCCTTTCGGTTTGTGCAACGCGCCTGCTGTGTTCCAACGCTACATCAACCACGTGTTTCAGGACTTGTTAGACAAGTACGTGGTGGTGTATTTGGATGACATACTGATTTACTCCCGTGACCCGGCTCGCCATGAGGGACATGTCCGGACCGTGCTGCAACGCTTGCGTGAGCACCGTTTGTACGCAAAGCTCAGCAAGTGCGAGTTCCATCAGCGGACTGTGGACTTCCTTGGTCACCGGCTCTCTCCGGATGGGGTGCAAATGGACCCGGGGAAGGTGACAGCGGTTCAAGAATGGGCGGCACCCCGGAACCGCAAGGACCTACAACGTTTCCTGGGGTTCGCCAATTACTACCGGACCTTCATCGCTGATTATGCTCATCGCACCACCCCGTTGACCCGGCTACTGCGCCCAAAGACGCCGTTTTCCTGGGACAAGGAGGCAGAGGAGGCGTTTCAGGGGTTGAAGGCCTGTTTCCAGAGGGCACCAATCTTACAACATCCTGACCCCTCTCGACCCTTTGTGGTGGAGACCGACGCCTCCAGTACGGCTCTCGGTGCCGTCTTGTCTCAACAGATTGGTCCTGAAGCACCACTCTTACCCTGTGCCTTCTATTCCCGCCAGCTCCTACCAGCGGAGCGTAACTATACTGTGTGGGAGCGGGAACTACTGGCCATCAAGGTAGCCTTTGAGGTCTGGCGCCACCATCTTGAGGGGGCACGACATCCGGTGGAGGTGAGAACCGACCACCGGAATCTGGAGTACCTCCAGACCACCCGCAAGCTGAACCAAAGACAGATCCGGTGGGCGTTGTTCTTTTCCCGGTTCCAGTTTCGGATTCGCTACATCCCTAGCTCTCAGAATCAGAAGGCGGATGCCCTGTCCCGGAAACCTGAAGACAACGCAGACACGGTACAGCAAGCAGAACCCACCACGATCCTACCTCCGGCTGCATTCCTGGCCACCCAGGAGGCGCAGCCACTGCAGGTTCGGGTGCGGGAACAGCAGCGGGTCGACGCTTGGGCCCAGGATCGTTTCCGGGAGCTGGCTGAAGGGTCCAGCCCACAGTATCCGGGGCTGGTCCTGCATCAGGGCCTTCTGCTGCACCACGGTCGTCTGTACGTCCCGCCAGGGCCACTACGGCTGGATGTTCTCCGGATGGCCCATGATGCCCCAGCAGCGGGGCACTTTGGACGGTATCGGACCACCCATCTGGTCAGTCGTGAGTTTTGGTGGCCCCGCCTGAAGGCTGACGTGGCTCGCTACGTTGCTGGTTGTGATGTCTGCCGTCGCGCCAAGGGACCTACCGGGCGACCCCTCGGGCTACTTCGGCCTACTTCAGCCATTGCCAGTTCCACCACGCCCTTGGCACACGGTTTCGTTGGACTTTGTAGTGGACTTACCCTCGTCTCGTGGCTGTACCTGCCTTCTGGTTTTCTCCGACCATTTCACCAAGATGGTACACTGCGCTCCCTGTCCATCTGTACCCACAGCCAAGGAAACTGCTCAGCTGTACCTTCAGCATGTCTTCCGCCTGCATGGACTACCTGAGCGCGTGGTGTCCGACCGGGGCGTTCAGTTCACATCCCGGTTCTGGCGAGCATTACACCAGACCCTCGGGACAGAGGTCTGCCTCTCGTCAGCCTACCACCCACAGACCGATGGCCAGACGGAACGGGCGAACGCGGTGCTGGAGCAGTACCTCCGGTGTTACTGCAGCTACCAGCAGGATGACTGGGTCGACCACCTGGCATTGGCGGAGTTCGCCTATAACAACGCGGTGAATGCGTCCACCCAGCAGACCCCGTTCCAGGCCAGTTATGGTTATCATCCACGGCTGTTTCCAGAGGTGCTGCCGGCATCCGTGGTCCCGGCGGTGACGGAGTGGCTTCAAGAGCTCCAGTCCCAGCAACAGCTTTTGGTGGAGCAACTGCACCAGGCCAAGGAAGCGTACAAAGCCCAGGCCGACCGCCACCGCCAGGTGGGGCCGGAACTTCGCGTCGGTGACCTGGTTTGGCTCTCCACTCGCCACCTCCACCCCTCTCGACCTTCGCGGAAGTTGGACGCCCGCTTCACCGGCCCGTTCCCTATCGAAGACCAAGTCTCTCCTGTGGCATTCCGTCTCCGGTTACCCGCAACCCTGAAGGTTCACCCGGTCTTCCACAGGTCCCTTTTGAGTCCGGTGGCCCCACCCGACGAGTTCCACCCGAACCGTCCCCGACCGCAGCCAGTGTTGGTTCGGGGAGAGCCTGAGTACGAGGTGGAACGCATCCTGGACTCCCGATACCGCAGGGGAAAGCTGCAGTATCTCATTGACTGGAAGGGGTACGGACCGGAGGACCGTTCCTGGGAACCAGCGGCCAACGTCCACGCACCTGCCTGCCTCCGAGAGTTCCATGCGACGTACCCCGGCAAGCCGGGTCCGGACCCTCGGTTGAGGGGGGGGCCTGGGAGGGGGGATGGTGTGATGGCCTGGGATTCCGATTCGGAGGATGAAACAGAGGAATCCCAGCCTGCACAGGAGTCCCCGCCTCCAGGGCCGGCTGAACTGGGGCAAGGCCTAGATGCTGAAGAGCCTGCACCTGTGGCAGTGCATCAGGAGCTGGCCCCAGGTGAAGCCCTTCTGGCCCCAGAGGGGCTTGATGACTCAGTGGCCACAGGTGAGCCTCCTCCAGGGCCCAGTAACCCTTCGGCCTCTCCTGATCTGCAGAGGCTTAGGGCAGAGAGGCGAAGGGAACTGGTTGCCCCCAGGAGGAGTGCTCACCTTAAGGCCAGAGGAGGCGGGGCTCCTGGGGGCCGGGACCGCCCCTGGCCTTAGAAGAGGATAAAAGCCCAGTCAACCCGGCCCCAGGTTGCGGGAGCAACGTCGTTGTTGGCTTCGGACCTTCCTGTGTTCCTGATCCCTGCTCGGCCTCCTGTTCCTGACTATCCGGTACTCCTGTTCCCTGCTCGGCTTCCTGTTCCTGACTATCCAGTACTCCTGTTCCCTGCTCGGCCTCCTGTTCCCGACCATCCGGTGTTCCTGTTACCTGCTCAGCCTCCTGTTCCAGTGTTCCTGTTCCCCGCCCGGCTCTCTGCATCGGACCTCGCTCCTCTTCGTGTGGACTCTGCTACACTCACGGTACCCTACCCCCGGGACCAGCACATCGTGGAACGAATTAATTTCGTCTTGTGAGGCACCACTGTACAGACACTTCAGGTTACAGACTCTGTTGACCCAGAAATAGTACCTCGAGTTAAGAACTTTACTTCAGGATGAGAACAGAAATCGTGCGGCGGCAGCGGGAGGCCCCATTAGCTATAGTGGTACCTCAGGTTAAGAACAGTTTCAGGTTAAGAACGGACCTCCGGAACAAATTAAATCTTAACCTGAGGTACCACTGTATACCCGGGAGACACAGAATAAGCACCCTCAAAATCGTATGCCCATGCAAATTGGCCCACCTGATGCCCTCTCTGTTCTACCCTGCTCAGACTTAGAAGTATGGACTAGACATTAACCACCCAGGGGATTTCATATTTCTCCAGATGTTGCACCACTGTTCTTGGCACTTGAAATATATCAAAATATCTACTGAATTTTTGAGGGGAAATGCACATTTAAGCATGTGTTGTGAGTGGAAAAATACATATTTAAGCAAGTATTTTGTGGAGGAGAAGTTGGGGGTATCTTCAGATTAATGTGGGAAAAGAATGGAGCAGAATTATGGGTAAATGTGGAAGAGGTGTAGATTAGATAGATAGTATTGATCTATCCAAGGGACGCGGGTGGCGCTGTGGGTAAAACCTCAGCACTTAGGACTTGCCAATCGTATGGTCGGCGGTTCGAATCCCCGTGGCGGGGTGAGCTCCCATCGTTCAGTCCCAGCTCCTGCCCACATAGCAGTTCGAAAGCACTCTTAAGTGCAAGTAGATAAATAGGGACCGCTTTATAGCAGGAAGGTAAACGGCATTTCCGTGTCCTGCGCTGGTGCTGGCTCGCCAGTTGCAGCTTCGTCACGCTGGCCACGTGACCCGGAAGTGTCTTCGGACGGCGCCGGCTCATGGCCTCTAGAGCGAGATTGTGGGAATGTTCAGGGGTGCAGGAGAGGATATATTGACTAATTATATCCTTATCCAACTTGTGCTAACAAGTTCCCAAAATATCAGCAGAGTTTATAGACATTCCTCTTTAAGTTTGCAACGGTAACGTCTGCACAGGTTTGCTAGAACCTCTATAATAATTACTCTGGTAATTTCCCCTTTGTTCCCTCTTAAAATACAAGACACGACACAGTTTTTATAAAAGTATAAAAGAGTTTACTCACATTCTGTTCACAATATGATCTCAGAAGGCAGACAGCTTAAAAAGGTTACATACATTCAGAATCTATCTTGTAGCAAGATAGTCCTTATCTCCTCTCTTGGCTGGGAGCCAAGAGAGCATCCTTAGATGTTTCTTCTTTGAAGGAAAATGGCAGAGAGAGAGAGTGGCTGCCTGCCCTGTGCTTTTGTCATTACCTGCACAGGTGAGGCCACACCCACCTCTGGTCACATGCGGAGGAAGTCCGTCCCCAGGAAGTTTACCTGCTTGCTGGACAGACATCCCTCCCCATGTTCTAACATGTACACTCTAGGAATGTTGTCATTGACTGCTCCTGTGTTTACATGCCACAGAGATGAGCACGCAACCCCAGAGTCGGACACGACTGGCTCATACAGGCAGGGGTACCTTTACCTTTACCTATTGATCCATCCATATTTCTAATAGGTGAAATACACTTTCACCCCCTCTTATTAATACTGAAGTCGCTCTTACACCTACCTATATACGCTGCACCTAATTTTTCTGCAAATCGTCTACTCCTTTTAGAGATGAAATGGATTGCAGGATAAAAGTGAACAGCGAAGGAACAGAAGAACACTCTTGACACATGTATCAAAATATCCACTGAAACTTTAAGAAAAGATACACACTTTTAGAAATGTGCTCTGATAAGTGAGAGAATATATGAAAGTGGCGTTGACTGGCTATAGTCATGGAAGTGGTGTTGCCTGGCTATAGTCAGAATTAGTCATCCCTGTACCTCGCAACTCAGCACCCACAGTGTGCCCGCTGGTACATGGATGCCCCTGAGGTCTTCTTCTGCCACCTACAAAGCCTCTGAGTCCCATCCCTTCAATGTCCCCTTGGTCATGAAATGATGAGGGTGGTTACCTTTTTCAGCAGATGTTAAAACAGAAGGTGCCAAAATCTTCCACAAGACTGGACTGGTTACACCAGAGGCTCAGTTTCTTGCTGCTGTCAAATGAACCTCACCAACTTGGAGAACGTCCCAAAAAACTCCTGAACCCAGCTTGTTTTCATAACCATATGATTATTTTGTTGTAACCTAAACTGAAACCTTAAAGATGATGGGAGTTGCGGTCAAGGAGATGTTGAGAATGTTCTTTCCAGCGCAGTACAATAGCTTCTTTATCTTTTAGAAGTGTGGTACCGTCTGCTGAGCGTAGGGGGCATATGCCATGATTTATTGACCCATAGATGGTCTTTGTGGCTTTAAAGAAACTCTGTGTTTCTGGATCTCTTGAGCTTTTTTTAATCCACCAGGTGTTTTTTTAGTTCTCTGGTTCTTCTTTGAACCTCAACCTTAGCATTGGCATAGGGTTTTTTTTCTTAGTGGCACAGTTTCTATCTCTTTGCCAGATCTGAAAGGCCTTCCTTTTCTTGTCAATCATGCACTCAATCTCATTGTCATTCTCATCAAACCAGTCCTGGTGTTTCTTGGTCCAGAATTGGCCTTCACAGTCACATACGGACTCATTGTTAAAACCATGTTTATGGAAGACAATCTTACTTGGCTACGAGTGATCGCCAAAGAAAAAGAAGAAGAAATAAAAGGTACCTCCGAGCATGTGCAAAGGGCATTTCTTCCACCATAAGGCAACCAGATCCAACCCTTACACAGCAGGCATGAGAGGACAAGAGACCTTCTAAATCACTGTTAGCAACTTTTAGCTACTCATTTTTAGAAACTAACCTCTCCCAAGTACAGGGCTCATAGCCTTATCTGTCAACTCAATTGTATGCTGCACTGCTTCTACAACTGCTGAACTGAGAAAAAGCCAGGGTGGTGTTTTTTTTAAGGCAGAGAAAATTGGAATGAAAGCCCCATATCCCGATCCTTTCATCTTGGCACTGAAGCTACGGTCCAGGGGAGCGTCTTCTGTTTTATGAACTAATTTCCCAGTCTCTAATTTCAACCTCACTGGAAATATCTATATATTTCAACCAGTATTGGAATTGGAGGTGTTCAGCCTGGCATGTTGTCAATACAGGTGTCTCAAACACTATGGATCTGGAGAAATGTTCCGTGTGAGCCCTAGAATTGGCATGCTGCTGGTCTAGAAACCATTACCATGTCAATAGAACGTCTCGGCCGCAGTCATTGGTGCTGGGATTCTTGCAATTTCAACTGAGCAACTCCTATTTAAGTTGTCAATGGCAGAGGCAGCTACCTTGTTGATTCTTGTTTCGGTGATTCTGAAGAAAGCCATCAGCAGCGGTACCAATGAATGCATCAGTTAGCAGCTCAGAGATTATTTATTTCTAAGAGAACAATAAGATGCTTTATGGGATGAAAAAGCCACCAAGGAGATATATGTGTGTGTGTGTGTGTGTGTGTGTGTGTGTGTGTGTGTATTTGTGTGTGTGTGTGTGTGTGTGTGTGTGTGTGTGTGTGTGTGTATTTGTGTGTGTGTGTATCAAGCAAGCAAGTGTTTTTTAAAAACAGTCTACAGTTCTATGGTCATATTTTTTTTTCTTAAAAAAGGTATATTTGTACAAATATATAAAATAATAATACCAAATGAAATGAAACAGGGAACCATAACAACAACACTACTAGTAATTTGATCGTACTATAAAACACCAGGCATAAAGAACAAAATTATAAATGTGCTAATATTATTTCCTGGAGAGTTTTATATGCACCAGCACAATTCTGATCTGAAAGGAGCATGGGTGGGGAAATAAAATGCACCTAATTGTCCTAGGAATTTCCATAATAAGGGTTGTTAGATAAAGAAATACATGGATATAAATACACACACATGTACACATTAGAACATGAGTTATCCATTACACCTCTCCAATGCTTTTTTCTATTAAAAAATGTTTAGGGGCACTCTCATTTTGACCCAATAAAATCACCATTTTATAGTTCAAATCAGGGAAAATAAATACAGTAAATGGACAAAAGTGCAAAAAAAAATGCATTACCTCATGTTACACAGCACACAGTAACTTCTGAGACTCAGGAAACACCAGGAAAGGAAAGGAACCCGCCATCAGGGGTAGCGACGGAACTCCTGTTAGATTCACAAAATGTTTTCTTCTCCTGTTAGATTCACAAAATGTTTAGGGGGTATGTGTACCCCTGTATACCCCCAGAACAAAGCACTGTACCTCTCCAGATTTACAGAGTAATTTCCATTGGCCCTAGGGAACTTTTGGAATCTCCCCTCCAAAACTGCTGATGGAAGAACATTTGAATGCAGCTGTGAATTTCCTCTATAGAAATGCAAAGATTTTCTGAAGAAGAAACACTAGCGAAGGTTTATATTGGGGGGTGAGGGGTTTGCAAGAGTCAGGCTTGAACCCTTCTTCACAAGACTTATTGTAAGAAGAAAGTGGAACCCACAAACATTTGTATTTAGAGCATTCTTACCCCTCTCCTTAACAAAGTATTTCTTGGGGAGATTTATATATTTATTTAATGGACCATAACTACCTCTGCATTAAAACAACAGCAACAAAACACAGCATGGACATAAAATCAGAAAGCAGTTAAACCACATTTAGAAAAGTTGCAGTTATTGGTGTGTGAGTTCTCCCACCTCTTCCCCGCTGTAATTTGCAATTTTCCCTAGCAACTATTCCATAGCATAGCGCTTTTCCACAGAAACAAAAAATTCCAGTTCCCATGATTCTTTGGGTGGAGCCGTGACATTTTAAAGTGGCATGATAGTGTTTTAAATACATAGTGCAGAAGGGACCTAAGTCTAAATGCAAACCTCAAGGTTTCAAGATCTTCTATTATTTTATTTGTTCTTTCGTTTAAATCTTTCCATTTGTTGCTTCACCCACTTCCCTCTGATCCTACCCATCACTGGCATGTTGCCTCTATAGGTAAAAGGTAAAGGACCCCTGGACGGTTAAGTCCAGTCAAAGGTGACTATGGGGTTGCAGCGCTCATCTTGCTTTCAGACCGAGGGAGCCGGCGTTTGTCCGCAGACAGCTTTTCGGGTTATGTGGCCAGCATGACTAAACAGCTTCGTGGTTTTTTTTTAAAAAAAAAAAATAATTATTGATTTTACAAAATTTTTATAAACAATACAAACAAATAAAAAGGCAAAACAAACATGTATAATTTCATCTCCTTTTTTCATAAGCCTCATTTCTCTGACTCCCCCAAACCTCCCCTTTCTACATCCCGATTCCCAAAATTGTTTCAGCAAGTCCTAAATTAAATTTTTGTCAAATTTTGTTCCTTATTTGTTCTTTTCTTTTACTTAGTCTTTTGTCGCTGTAATCTCCTTTTCTTACTAAGAACCTCAACATTTTAACATTCATTAATTTTATAATATTTCTTAAGATAAATTTTAAATTTCTTTCAATCTTCATCCGCCGTCTCTTTCCCCTGTTCACGGATTCTGTCGGTCATTTCAGCCAATGTCATATAGTCTATCACCTTCATCTGCCATTCTTCCAAGGTGGGTAGATCTTGGGTCTTCCAATGCTTTGCGACGAGCATTCTTGCTGCTGTAGTAGCGTACATAAAAAAAGTTCTATCTTTCTTCGACACCAATTGGTTACTAATGCCCAAGAGAAAGGCCTCTGGTTTCTTATGACTAAACAGCTTCTGGCACAATGGAACACCATGATGGAAACCAGAACACATGGAAACACTGTTTACTTTCCTGCCGCAGCAGTATCTATTTATCTAGTTGCACTGGCATGCTTTTGAACTGCTAGGTTGGCAGGAGCTGGAACAGAGCAATGGGAGCTCACCCCTTTGCGGGGATTTGAACCACCGACCTTCTGATCGGCAAACCCAAGAGGCTCGGTGGTTTAGACCACAGCACCACCCACATCCTTATGTGGTCTCTATAAGGATATATTGTATCACCTTGGCTGAAAAAAAGCTTCGTAATCATTGATTTATTGCTCCCCACACAAAGGAACCTTGCTCTCTCTCTCTTCCCACAATAATCCCTACTCTCTCTCACTCTCTCTGCAGCACTAATCACATTGGGGAAACGAATGCTTGAAGAGTGCTGATATGTGTACCACTATGATTTTTCAGAACATGTAAGTGCCTGTGTTTGATCTGCCTATGCTGATTCTAAGCAGGCTGGATGTAAACATTGTCAATGGTCTAACATCCTCAAACACACCCAAGGGCAACAACAGGCAAGTTTAGGGGGTGCCTGACAGGGCTATGCCACACTTAGCTTTGGTGTCTAACAGAGGGGACTGTCTAAGGAGCTCATAAAAAGGCATGCAGAATAAATTTGATTCATATTGCATTTATAGATGAACCTACCCAATTCACCCTTGCTGCAACATTATGCAAACTGGAACACAGCTATCCTTCAAAATTCGCATGCCTCTGAATTTTTCAATGCTCTTATCCCGCCTAAAATGCACATGCTAGTGAAAAGTGTGCATTAAAATGCATTTATTGGTGGAATTAGTATTTAATAATGAATTATAAGGAAACTGCTTTCCAAAAAAAAACCAAACCACACAAATGTGCACATCAGGCGAAACAGCACCCAATGCATATATTAGGTTATCTTCACACTAAAATGCTGCTGAATGCTCATGAGTACTTTGGAATAAAAAAAGTAAAAATGTCAACTGATGTAGAAACATGGAGAACTAAATTTTAGCATTGAAAATAGAGGAACTGGGAGAAATCAAAATCAGCAGGGTGTCTCTATTCATGACAAATGGCTGCTACTGCATCTGCCACCTGAGGCAATGGCCTCATTTTGTCTACTGGTAGGACTGGCCCTGAGAGAGAGAGAGAGAGAGAGAGAGAGAGAGAGAGAGAGAGAGAGAGAGAGAGAGATTCTCTGTTGCTCGTTCCTAGTAAGCAAGTTAACATTCATGAGGCAGTTCCTTTTTTAAAGGTTATTTTCTTTCTCCTTCTCTTGTAGAGTTTTAATACACTATTTCTGAAAGAAAGAATCTTTGTGTATTGCAGCAACACAGAGAGTGTCTGTTTTGGATTCAACATGTTGCTACCAACGAATGTCTCCCCCCACCCCCACCCCCATTCTTTTTCTTCTCCTTCTTTCCTCCAGCAATAGCAAGCTGCTTACAAGCGGCTCCTTTTCAAATGCAAAACCATTATCGGCAGCCGTTTCCTAAGTCAGTTCAAAGGGAGGAAATAATAGTGTTTTACTGCACCGTCCTACACCTGGCTGATGTTTTATTAATGAATGTCTCAACATCCTGCACACATGCACAGACGCTGGCGGGTTTTCGTTCTTCCCTTCTGCTGCTCAGTTCAGATCAGATGTCAAAATAAGAGGGAACACGAGGGGTCATTTCCTCTTAAATGAACGCCGGGCTGCTGCTTCAGACACAACACGCTGCGCAAAGAAAAAATGAGAAAGGAGGAGAGGCAAAGAAACTGGAGAGCATGAAAACATCTTGTAACCCCAGGCAGAGTTTGGCTCTGGCTGTCCCAGGGAATGACATTTGAATGGGTCCCAATTAGAAGGCTCTGGAGGAATTTTAGGGATCAAATATATTGGTATGACTGCTCTACAGCTCCTTGGCATATAAATGAAAGCAACATATAAACAAGTAAGCACTGCATTTTTAGTCATTCCTTTAAAATAAACCCAAATGTTCTTCCCATCTGATGGATTGCAATGGATTCCAGTTTAAGTGCATGCTGTACTGGCTCCCATTCTTTTCTCTCTGCTTAATCTACAATGGCAACAGGCAACATGGAAGAGCCACCAGGTAAGTAAAGAGCGTAAGAAGAGCCTGCTAGATCAGGCCGATGGCCTATCTAACCCAGCATCCTGTACTCAGAGTGGCTGACCAGATGCCTGTAGAAAACTAGCAAGCAGGAATCAAGTACAGGTCACTTTCCCCTCCTTTGGCTTCCAGAAACTGGTATTCAAAAGCAGTGCTGCTTTCAAGTGTGAAGGCAGAGCTTCTTCTCCTTCTTCTCCTTCTCCTTCTCCTTCTCCTTCTCCTCCTTCTCCTTCTCCTTCTCCTTTGGCGATCACTTGTAGCCGAGTAAGATTGTCTTCCATAAACATGGTTTTAACAGTGAGTCCATAAGTGACTGTAGAGGCCAATTCTGGATCCACACATCCTTCCACAGTGGGGGCATAGGTTTCTAGGCGGGAGCTGAACACGGTGAGGGTTTGCCAAGCGTGCCTTCCTCTTAGCACGTTTCTCCCTTTTGTCCTGAGTTTGAGCATCTTCAAAGTCCATGACACATTCGGTAAAGGCTGTGCACCAATTGGAACGCACACAGGCCAGTGTTTCCCAGTTGTCAGTGTTTATACTACTTTTTTTTTTAGATTTGCCTTGAGAGTCTTTAAACCTCTTTTGTTGACCACCAGCATTATGCTTTCCATTTTTAAGTTCGGAATAGGATGGCAGAGCATAACCATCATGGCTAGTAGCCTCCAAAAGCCCTCTCTTCCATGAATTTGGTGGAACACGGGCTGTGTGCATCAGCCAAAATGAGCAAAATAATAACAATACCCCCAATTACAAAAACTGCAGTCTGACATTCCCACCAGCGTTTTTGCACCACATGAGCTCACCACTGCCTTCCTCCCTCTCTGTCCCAGTAGGTATCAGCAATGCAGATGGATGGAGGTCAGTTGCGTAGCACAACAAAACAATGACATCTGCTACTGCTCTGGAAAGGTATCCAACATAAGGGCTTCACCTCTGGAAAGTCCCTGTCCAAGCCTGATCAACTTTCCGAACTCATTTTATGACCTTTCTTTTAGGCCGCAAGAGAGATAGATTGTAAAACAAAACACTGTGAAAAGTTGTTTAAGACATAGGGCTAATGTTTTCTGTTTTGATTTAATGAGAGTCAGATGGGTGGAGCTGATTGCTTCTCAACTTGAGCTTTCAGAATAGGGCCAACTATATGTCTAAACTAAAATAAGGCCAGAAAACATCCTCTTGCACTTGCAACAGAGGCTTGAGAAAAGGCCAGAAGGGAAGAGAATCAGGAGAGAAGACTAGAACAGGAACCAGCCCATGAAAGAAAATGTCCATAGTTCAGTGGTAGAGCATCTGCTTTCTCTTCAGATATTCCAAGTTCAATTTCTTGCATCTTTGAGAAGAGCTGGGAGAAAATACCCACGAATGAAACCCTGGAGAGCTGGATGAGACAGACCAATGGTCTGACTTACTAAAAGTCAGCACCCCTTGATTCAGTGTGTAAAAGGAAATTGAGACGCTTAATGAATAATGGAGAGTAGCAGAGTGAAACAATCTGCTTCAGGCAGCAGCATGGAGCTGTTGGTGGTGAGATGAAAATGGGAATCACTGTTCAAATGGCACTGCAAGGTTTCTTAAACTGTTGACCTCAGCGGTGGAGCAGCAGGGAAGCCAAACGCCATGGGCCAGCATTGAGCAGAAAGGAGCACAAATCTAGGAGTCACGGGATTAAGGAAGGCTAAAATTCACATATTGATCCAAAATAACTCACCAAATCTTGGACTGTGAGCTTCTTGTGTCCATTTCATGCTCATATCAAAGCAGTTGCCTCACTAACGTCTCCATTCGCTACAGAAATGCCACCTCAGATGTGTGGGCCCAGTGCCCCTCGTACAGTGTGTACTGCCAGAACGACTTCCTGCTGTGCTCACCTCACCCATCTGTGGGATTTACTGTCCTTAGCTATCTGCGGGATTTCTACTGCTTTCCTCCATTGCCCCAAAGGCCTTCACAGCAAAGTGCATTTAGTGAAAACATAAAAGTTTCCTCAACGTAGAATCTGAAAACACTTTGCATAGAAATCAATGAGGATGCAGAGCAAGCAAACATGAGACAGATGCACAATGAATTATTTCTTCAACTCAACCCAGAGATTCGTCCTAATTTAACAGGGATAGTCAGGGTGAATAACAGTCCAAACTGGACAGACTATCACCCTGCATAACCCACAAACCAGAAGGGGGGGGGATTCTTATTCACCATCTATTGCAAACTTTGGTGGTGGTCTAACATAACTGTATCAGGCACCACAGATTGAGCAAGGAACAAGGTGGCTGGCTACACCTTGTTGCAAGGAGCAGTCATAGCTTCCAGCCAGGATGACTTTAAAAGAGGACTAGATAAGTTCACAGTAGATATGGCTACCAATGGCTACTAGACCCTATGGGTAGGTTATCTCTCCACTGTCAGAAGCGGTATGCCTCTGAAGGCTAGATGCTGGGAATTACAAGAGTACTATTGAATTCAGGTCCTGCTTTTGGGATTTGCATCAGCATCTGATTGGCCATTGTGAGAGCTCCTTGTTATGCAGCACCATGGAGAGCTCCATGTGACCAGCTTATTCTGACAAAGGCTGGAACTGAACTAAGGCCTTGTGAGTCTCTTCTTCCTGAACGTCCATCCCAACCTCCATGCCCTGTGGCTTTCAGAGAGTGAGTCCCTTGACATGAAGACAAGTATTCCGTTGCCTTTCTGTGGCACCCCCCGTGCCCGATACACTTCCTGTATCATTGGGCAGCAGGGCAGGAGGAATGCTATTCCTCTGGCAAGTCAGGCTGAGGGAACACCAACTATGAAGGACCTCTGTCTTGGAGCTCATCCACGCTTCCACTTGTCCCGCCTCTTCCTCCCAGCAAAACCCACTGTTTACCACTGAATCTGACATCAGTATGCAGCTTGTTCAAATGCAGTGATAAACAGCAGATTTTCCAAGGGAAAGTAGCAGGACTAACAAAAAACTTCTCCATTCCTAAAAAGCATGGGGTGAGCCAAAAACCTCTCAGCCCAGTGTTTTTTAGGAACAGGACAAGAGGAAATTTGGATGAGTCCTGTTCCTAAAAAGCACTGGGCGCTTGGCCACCACCATCAGGAGCCAGGCCCAATGCCCAAGCTGGTGATACAGAAGTCCCAGAAATGGTCTACTCCTTCAGCAGATGGCCTTCATAGAAAGATGCAACCACATCATACTCTATAGGTTCTATTTTGTGTTTTTTTATATTGCAATTATATGTTGTGAACAGCCCTGAGATATAATAATAATAATAATAATAATAATAATAATAATAATAATAATAATATTCCCATGAATGCTTGCTTGACATGCTGGCCCAAAGCCAGCTAAAGATAGTTGTGACTGTCCCATTAAATGCAACAGGAATTAAGTAAGCCTATAACCTTTTCCCACGGCTTTCTCGTAGGTCACACAACTCAGTTTTAGTGCTTTCCTCTCTCCACACTGGCTGCATCCTGCAGCTGTTTCAGTGGTCTAGAGGTAAGAGCCACACACCCCAGCAGCTCTGCTTTGGACCCTGTTTGAGTGGTTTTTGCCTGGCAGGAATGTTTCTTTGGATTCTGATCATTCCTGCTGTTCTTCTTCTTTGGTGATCACTCGTAGCTGAGTAAGATGGTCTTCCATTAATATGGTCTTGACAGTATATCCTTAAGTGGACTGTGGAGGCCAGTTATGGATCCGCACGTCCTTCCACAGTGGGGACATATGTTTCTGGGAGGGAGTTGATCATGGTGAGGATTTGCCAAACGTCCCTTCCTCTTAGAGCATTTCTCCCTTTCGTCCTGACTTCGTGTTCACTTGCATGGAGAATATAGAGCAGTATGCAAGTATGTGTAAAACTAGCCTACTGTACAGTGGTACCTAGGGTTAAGTACTTAATTCATTCCGGAGGTCCGTTCTTAACCTGAAACTGTTCTTAACCTGAAGCACCACTTTAGCTAATGGGGCCTCCTGCTGCTGCCGCGCCGCAGGAGCACGATTTCTGTTCTCATCCTGAAGCAAAGTTCTTAACCCAAGGTACTTTTTCTGGGTTAGTGGAGTTTGTAACCTGAAGCGTATGTAACCTGAAGCGTATGTAACCCGAGGTACCACTGTAAATGGTTTGACTTTACATGAGCTGTGCCACCAGCTTTTCTTCTCTGGCCCTGCCTGCCATTGACATTCATCCCCAAGAACCTTATTTTAGATGGAATGTGGCCTCCAAGGCTGAAAGAGGTTCCTTCCTCCTGCTCTAAGGTCTCTTCACCTTTGTGCGTGTGTGTGTGTGTGTGTGAGAGAGAGAGAGAGAGAGAGAGAGAGAGAGAGAGAGGCTTGCCGTAGTTCTTCCAGACTCATAATGACTCCAGATCTGAGATGCACTCATTAACCAGCTAAGCCATGGAAACAGCTGGCTGAACACCTCCTTAAGTGTCCTTCTGCTGATGCCTCATTTCCATGACAAAGAGATTAACGAGGTAAGCATGGGAAATCGGCAACGCACTGCAGCGACGCTGATGGCGAAAGGGGGAGTGGGAGGAAAAATAGCTGACACAGACTTACTCGGCTGCCCTGACAATTTTCTTCTGCTGTAATTCCATCCCCACTTTCATAATAATTCATGTAAGAAAACAGACCAGGCTGGTTCTGTGGTGTATGTTCGGCATGAGGAAGGTGCCCTGTGTATCAGGCAAAGCCACGGGAAGAAACATCACTGAGAGGAATTTCAGGGAATAGATGGAGAATGGAATCACCTCTGCTGATCATCCCTTCCATTGAAGCAGCACACAAGGTATATCCCGGCACCTGGTATACCTTTTATGGCCAGCTGTTTGCTGGAATGATTGCAAAAGTCAAATCAGCTGTGATGTTTCTACCATGGCTTCTGTTTAACACTATTGTAGGACTAGCAATGCTTTGAAGTTTGTGTTTGTGGGACATTGGTTTACCATGGTCCAGTTCATAGAAGCCTGAAAGGATTTGAAAGATCACTGATCCTTCTAGCTGTAAGAACATAAGAAGAGTCACAATGGATTCATCCCAAAGTCCATACCACTTTAAATAGCCCTGGCTTCTCCCAAAGAATCATGGGAACTGTACTTTGCCAAGGGTGCTAAGAGGAGACACACACACCCCATTCCCCTCACAGAGCCACCGTTCCCAGAGTGGTTTTGCTATCAATCCCTTTTCCCCGGGAACTCTGGGAATTGCATCTCTTTCACCTCTTTTTTCACCTCCTTTTGCATCAACCCCCCCCTCCACAATTTCCTGAATCTTTTCTTTAAGAACCTTCTGCCCAACCTTATCAAAACTGCCCCCCATAATCAAAGCCCAAATGAGCTTCCACCCAGGTGTGACAGTCTAGCAATCTGCATGACCTTCGCTTTACAGAAAGAAGCTTAATGTCCTCACTGGTGGTCTTCAGAAATGCTACACCTGTTTCACAATGTGGTGTGTTTTCGGTGCCCTGAGCAGAGCTCTGGCCCAAAGTCCTCCCTTGGGGGCACCCACTGATGCCCTGGGATCTATAGTCAAAGTCATAACTTATCTTGAATTAGTCAATGGAGCAATTTCAGCCATTGAAACAGAAAACTGCTGGGAGAGCAACCATCTCAGCCCTTCCTGAACCAAAAGGCCATAAATTATTTAACCTTTCCTCTAAGGAGCTCAAGGTGGTGAACATGGTTCCTTCCTCAAATTTATCCTCACAACAACACTGTGAAGTAGGCTAGGCTAAGAGAATGTGATTGGCATAAGGTCACCCAATGAGCATCATAAATGAATGTGGATTTGAATCCAGGCCTCCTAGGTCCTAGTCTGACATTTTAACCACTAAACAACACTATCTGTCAATGGGTGAGATGGTACTTGTTGGCTCCCAGCAATGCTTCTAACTCAGGCTTGAGCAATGTAGAGACCTGTTCTTACTGCCAAAATGTAGCCTTCCTACATGTAGCCAGTGTGGTATAGTGGTTAAGAGCGGTAGTCTCGTAATCTGGGGAACCGGGTTCACGTCTCTGCTCCTCCACATGCAGCTGCTGGGTGACCTTGGGCCAGTCACACTTCTTTGAAGTCTCTCAGCCCCACTCACCTCACAGAGTGTTTGTTGTGGGGGAGGAAGGAAAAGGAGAATGTTAGCCGCTTTGAGACTCCTTAAAGGGAGTGAAAGGCGGGATATCAAATCAAAACTCTTCCTCTTCCTCTTCCTCTTCCTCTTCCTCTTCCTCCCTGCTCCTACCTCCTCTGAGTTTATCTTAGCCCATCCTTGTCTGCACAGGAACTGGGTCTAGCACCAAACCATTTCAAAATTAGAAAAGAACCAGCATGCATGATCAGGGAAGTTGTTCCAAACATATATCTCTGGGGAAATAAGAGCTGTTCTTCTTAGAATCTTCAGCAGAGGCAGGTGATGTAAGGGCAATTCGGTGATCAACACATGGAGCAATTTGTGGATATCATCATTGTCGAAGAAACGCGGGCCTAGATCTACTGCCTAATTGCTTTGAAGTCTCATTAAGCCTAGGCAAGTTGCAGCAGGTCTGCTCCATAATCAGCTGGGATGGAGCGGAGGCTGGCTGTAGTTCAAGATAAAACAGCATTGAAAGCAGAAGGGAGAAAAATAATAAGGAAGACCTGTTGACATTTGTGCGTCCCAAGTATTCATCCGAACGCAAGTGAGCTGTCGTCTAGAAAAGGATTAGGAAAAGGCAGCTGCATTATGGGATGCACCAAACAACTCAGACACTTTATTCTTGGGAATTTGCATAAGGTCATTGTTACTTTGTATGCAGCCACATCCACACGGGATCACCACAATCTTTGAATCATAGGGTCATCTCATTCAACCCCTTACAATGCAGGAATCTCAGCTAAAGCATCCATGACAGATGGCAATCCAACCTCTGCTTAAAAACCTCCCAAGAAGCAGAGCCCACAAGCTCCCGGGAAAGGCCATTCCACAGTCGAACAGCTCTTACTGTCAGAAACTTCTTCCCGATGTTTAGTCAGAATCTCCTTTCTTGTAACTTGAAGCCATTGGTCTGAGTCTTACCCTCTGGAGCAGGAGAAAAAAAACTTGCTCCATCTTCCATGTGACAGCCCTTGAGATATTGGAAGATGGCTATCCTATCTCCTCTCAGTCTCCCCTTTTCCAGGCTGAACATACTCAGCTCCTTCAACCACTCATCATAAGGCTTGGTGTAAGCATCTCCTGATTTATAGGGCCTGGTGTCCTATCTGAGCTATCAGCTGGCTCTGAGGTGACTCGTACAGGGTTATGTCTATACTTTGCCTTCACTCCATCTGTCAGGTGGTGAGCGGTTCAAATAGGAAGCTCTGCAGACGATTCCTTGGATCTCCAAGTTGTGGATATGACACTACCGTAACATGTGTGGAACGGTTTACACAGGCATATCCCAATGTATGTTCGCTTGAAAGTAAGCTTTAATAAGTCCTCAGGAAAGCACTCATGTAATTGTAAGATCACAGCAATTTTCTTTGCTTTAAGCAACATTAGCTTGGCATTTTAGAACTCCTTTAAAAACACCTGACCAGGAACCTATTTTTCCCCTCTCTGCTTTTTCTGAAACTAGAGGCTCATTATTCTCTTAATGGCCCAGGAGCTGCCTTGGCTGATTCCAGCCTGTTATTTGGATAATGCCTTCTTAGAATTATTACAAATGTCACATTCTAATCGGGGCCAGTAACTCCCAGCTGTAGAGTGTGATTAACCCTGACATTTCATTGTGGAAATGTTTTAAGAACATCTTTTAATACAGCTGTATATTTTATGTTCTCATTTCCATCTTACACCTCAGCAGATATGTAGCAGACCTGGTTCACACAAGCAGCAGATGAAATGGTACAAGCGTCCCTTGGCAAGTTGTGTGGGATTGCTATAACAGCTTATGCAGTCCTTCAGCACCCTCTACCACTGTTTCTTCCCCTCAACCAACTCTCACCCTTAAGAACTGGAACCACTAGACTGCACTAGGGACACAGGTGGCACTGTGGTCTAAACCACTGAACCTCTTGGGCTTGCCGATCAGAAGGTAGGCGGTTCTAATCGCCATGATGGGGTGAGCTCCCATTGCTCTGTCCCAGCTCCTGCCAACCTAGCAGTTCGAAAGCACACATGTAGATAGATACTGCTATGGCGGGAAGGTAAACAGCGTTTCTGTGCTCTCTGTTTTCCGTCACGGTGTTCCGTTGTGCCAGAAGCAGTTTAGTCATGCTGGCCACGTGACCTGGAAAGCTGTGGACAAATGCCAGCTCCTCGGCCTGAAAGCGAGATGAGCGCCGCAATGCCATAGTTGCCTTTGACTGAACTTAACTGTTCAGGGATCCTTTAACTTTTTTACCCTACTAAACTCTCTGCCACCATTCCTTACTTCCAGAGATATTTCCACATCTCTGCATGCTGCCATCATATGTTTGGGACACTTATACACAGAAGGAGGATAGCACATTTCCCCAAATGCATTATGGATATATTATTATCTGCATCTGGCTTTATTGCCCCACTGCCTTGTTGATCCAGTCACCACTGAGGGGGTTTTTCGGGGTGGGCAGGTAAAGATTTGGTGATAACATCCTGCCTGTCAACTTATCCCCATTCAATATTTGTGTATCTGATAGGGTTGTGCACTGAATGCAGCTGAGGCATATTGAGAGGGACTTGGGTATTGGTAGTTGGGTACAGACAGCCATAGATAGCTACAGCTCAGGTTGGATGGCCCAGAGTAGTCCGTAGTTATCGGGGAAATGAAATCAGAGAGGTAGAAGAGGTAGCATCAGACAGGAAAACCCTATGAAAAGGCCAAGACTTACCAAGACTGCATCTTCCTCAGAAAAAGGTAGGAACCCTCTGTATGACTCACCTTCCTGCCTGATGTCTGTCCCTGAAGCAGCAGAATGGATGGTTCCATCAGTGGAGGCATTGATCCTTCATTGTTCAGGGTACTCCTTTGTGAGAGGCTTCCCAACAGAGAAGTTACTTGCAAAGGAGCACAGGGCAGATTTGACCCTCTTCCTCTGTTCTTTGTTTGGAGTCAGGAAATAAGGACGTATGTTTAATTAGGTTTGGGTTGAAGGCTTAACAGCAGCTGAGCCTGACTGAGTTGAGAACCTCCTGGCTCAGCCAGAGATCTGCTACATAACCCAAGTTGCTCCTCCATAGGATTGCCTGCTTATCCTTCAAGAATTTGCCCACTTTTTCATGGCTAGTGCCAGCACCTCATTTCCTGGCAGGGAATTCCAAAGACTGATTGTGCGTTGTGTGAAGTACTTCATTTTGTCACATCTGCAACAGTAACGTGTTTGTGTGTGTGACAGTTTAAAAGCAGATACTCACAACCCCTTCCTTACATACATCCACCAGAATATTCATTAAAACTGTAAAAGCTTACCATCTCCCAGATAAGAAACCAGAGATCTCTTCTCCACATCAGTCCTCCTTTTCATGCCCCAGTTATTCCTTGTGCCCCTAGACATGGGGGTCCATTAGTTAAAGTTTCTCTGGAGTGGATTGTCACAGGACACTTGGAAGAGATACATTCTGAAGGAGCGAAGCAAATCAAGCTTGTGATTCCAGGCATAACATTTCCCCTTCTCCCCAGGGGATCCCCAGAGTGGTCAGCAGGTGGCCTCGGGATGGAAACTCGCTCAGAGTCACTGACTCATTTTTATTGTAAATGAAGCTTGGCAAACAGTGTGAGACGCTTGCTCTCCACATGGAACTGCACACTGCTGGGCCACGTCTGGGCTCTTGTTAGCTCAAGTTCAGCTCTGTCACCGAAGACTCTGTGATGTGATGTAAAGCAGGAACAGGACACACTGGGGGATGGGTCCCCGTGCTGGAAGAAGTCAACTTTCCACCTGGCCAGATATGGGGCCATGAAGCATGGCTCGTACCTGGGCTCTAGGTGCCAGTCTTGGGGTCCTTACAGGATCAGAACCAGAGAAGAGACCTAGCAGAAATGGGCATGGGCAAAACCAGTTTCAGCAACAAGACAAATCAGGTTCAGCTGCAGAATCTAGGAAAATCAGGACCAGGTCAAGAAACATCAGGACAGACAGACTTCTTCTTCTTCTTCTTCTTCTTCTTCTTCTTCTTCTTCTTCTTCTTCTTCTTCTTCTTCTACTTCTTCTTCTTCTATTATTTTCCCCAACCACTCTGAGTGGCTTCCAAGATATATAAAGACATAATAAAACCTCCCAATACAGGGTTAACTTCAGATGTCTTCTAAAAGTTGTATAGTTATTTATCTATTGAATGAGAAATACATAAATAAGGTGACTGAGGCTCAGGTTCTAGCTCTCAGGAGTCTTTAGCAAAGTGCCACTTAGGTCAAATCCATATTACACATTTTTTATTATTACAGTGGTACCTCGCAAGACGAATGCCTCGCAAGACGAAAAACGCGCAAGACGAAAGAGTTTTCCGTTTTTTGAGTCGTTCCGCAAGACAAATTTCCCTATGGGCTTGCTTCGCAAGACGAAACGTCTTGCGAGTTCTTGCGAGTTTGTTTCCTTTTTCTTAAAGCCGCTAAGCCGTTAATAGCCGCTAAGCCGCTAATAGCCGCTAATAGCCGTGCTTCGCAAGACGAAAAAACCACAAGACGAAGAGACTCGCTGAACGGATTAATTTCATCTTGCAAGGCACCACTGTATTATTTAAAAACACATTTTTAACAATCCTGGCTCCTCCCCCCTCAAAAAAAAAATGGGAGCTGTAGTTTCTACTGGTTCTGGGAATGATGAGTAAGCTATGGTTCTCATTATTCTTTTTTTTGTGGGGGAGGGTGTTAAGTCTGTTAAAGTGGCATTAGAGTCCTTTAAATGTATGGTATTGTTATAAGGTGGTTTGGGGAGTGGGGCAGGAATGAAGGTTAAATGCAAGATCCTTCCAATCCCTGGATCCAGCAAGTGTTATACTATAAGCCAGGCAAGCTTCCTTTCTTGGGGCGATAGCCTTGGTGATGTGCCATTAAGAGGGGGGAAAAGAAAGGAGTTCTGCATGTGAGGCAAATTGGTGTGACCCCTCTCCTAGCTCACGGTTAGTTAGAAGGACAAAACCAGAATTTAGTGCTGGAAGTTGCAGTGATGTGACCGAGAAGTAAAGCAGCAAGTTGGAGAGAGAATCAGAGCAACATTTGAGAGATACAATAGCCTGTTGGGGTTTTAATGCTGTGAACCCCTCCATCATAAGATCAGACTGTGTGTAAACCAAATCTTATAAAGATACCACAGTCTCCATTGTGCCTCATTTCTGAAAGGAAACATGAACTCTGGGTAAATGGCTGGAACCCCTGAAAGATCTCACCAGTTGGAGATTGGGGTGGCATGCAACAGTATGAATGTGACCTTGGAGATCGTACCTATATGTCATCAGGTTCCTCTGGATGCAGGCTCACATTTCAAATTGATTGCACTTGATGTAGTCTTGCAGGGAAGTATTACAGGTAGCAGATTCTGTAAAAGGCTCACAGGTGGGAGAAGTGTGGGAATGTTCAGGGATGCAGGAGAGGATATATTGTCTGATTATATCCTTATCCAACTTGTGTTAACAAGTTCCACAATTTCAGCAGAGTGACATTCCCCTTATTTTAAACATTGCAACGGATGTGTTTGCTCAGGCTCGCTAAAGCCTCTATAATAACTGTTCTGGTATTTTCCCCTTATTCCCTCATAAAATATAAGAGATGACACAGTCTTTTCCAAAAGTATAAAAAGAGTTTACTCACATTCTGTTCACAATTGGACCCCAGAAGGCAGACTTAGCTTAATGAAGTAACATACACTTGGAATCTATCTCTTAAGAAGACAGTCCCTTTGTCCTCTCTTGGCTGGAAGCCAAGAGGGCATCTTTGGCTTAGTAGATGTTGTGTCTTTGATGCATGTTGTGAAAGAGAGAGAGATGGCTGCCCTGCCCTGTGCTTTTGTCATTACCTGCACAGGCGAGGCCACACAACACACACCTCCAGTCACATGCAGAGGAAGTCTGTCCCAGCCCAGAAGGAAACAGGAAGTTTACCTGCTGGCTGGACAAACATCCCTCCCCATGTGTAAACATGTTCACTCTAGGAATGTTGTACTTGACTGCTATTGTGTTTCACATCCTACAAGAAGAAGTCCTGATCTGAGAAGAACGAGACAGGTGGAGGTGGTGCTCTCGAATTGCTTTGGGAAAAACCATTGGCTGATCTGGAGACGGATCAAGGCTCCGATGCCTTTATACACTTGCAAAGAGGAGGGGATTTCTACAAGCACTGCTTTTCTCACTCTGGTATAACAAACTGTACCTGTCAACATTCCTCCTGCTTTGTATCTCATTACCCTAACAACTGACCAGCCTGCTGGGATAGATGAAAGCCAATTAGATTGGGACAACCCAATAGCCTCTGCTGTGCCTTATTCCAGGAGTGGCTGGACTGGAGAGCAAGTCTTGATGTGGCTCTGCTTTGAGGATAATCCTTCCATGGCCAATTTTTGGTATTTCAAAGATAAGGGCATTACTAAAGGTTTTGCTAACATTTGGACAGGAATCCCAAATCCCGGCTTTTAATCGGAAGCTTAGCTGGACTGGTGTGATATGAGAGTTTAGCAGGAAGAACTCTGTTCCTCAGGAGATTCTTTGCATATTGTGCTGGAACTGATCTAAAGGTGGGCAGCTCAGAGCAGCTTTGATTCAGCAGCCAAGCTGTTTTAATAAAGTTTTGGATCAGATACAGGCCCTAAACTGGGATTCACTGTGCTGCGTGGTCAAATCCCATAAATATCCACTTTCTGGCAATTATGGCACATAGACATCTGGCTCAGCCATCAAAGGCTGAAGCAATCTGGTGCCCTTCTGGTTTGTATGAGGCCAGCATTATCCTTGGACCAGGTGAGTTCTAAATATAGGCACACTGATTCTCTGTCCATGTTTCCAATCAAATGCAGAAGTGAGGAGAAGGACTGGCTGAAGCCACTAGCCAGAGGACTAATGCTCTTCAAAGCTTGGCTCTCCAGCTAGAACTCACCCTATGGATGCCAGCTGCTCTGCAGTTCTTCAGCAGAGCCTGCTTCAACCATATGTCTTTCCTCAAATATTTCGGCCAGAAGCCTTGCAAATACAAGATGAAGCTACAGGAAGCCATGAGGGTGGCCATTCAATTTAGTCCAGCCACATTTCATTCTAACTGGGACAGAATGCTCTGTGGATAGCACAGCGGATTAAGAATATGTGTTTTCTCTCAATGTTATAGCACATGGGTAGGCAAACTAAGGCCCGGGGGTCGGATCCGGCCAAATCACCTTCTAAATCCAGCCCACGGACGGTCTGGGAATCAGTGTGTTTTTACATGAGTAGAATGTGTCCTTTTATTTAAAATGCATCTCTGGGTTATTTGTGGGGTATAGGAATTTATTATTTTTCTTCTTCTCCAAAATATAGTCTCCCCCCCCCCACAAGGTCTGAGGGACAGTGGACCGGCCCCCTGCTGAAAAAGTTTGCTGACCCCTGTAATCTAGCACCTTTGGCGAAGCAATGGAATGGGGCCAGCCCTAACATTCAGAAGAGTGAGGCAGCTTCAGAGTGAGGAGAGAATGGCAATGGTGCCCTGGTGGTTTCTCCTGAGACCACAACTGTTGGAGGACAGAGTTGTGAATGCCCTGTGCCTTGCAGTGGACCTTCAAAACTACCCTGCTTCACTCAGGTACAGTGGAGGTCACTATTACGTCGCTAGTATCGACACATAAGACTCAACCACTGGTCAAGTTGGTTTATGTACATGGACTGGAGCAAGGAGAACACCGTCATCTTGTCTGTCACAATAGATAGCAAAATGACAGACTGACCCTACAACTAAGCCTTGGTATTTGTAGGCATGCATGCATGTGCGTACAGACTCCTGTGGAAACTTCTAATTCCTTTTGTGCTGTCAGCAAAATGTTCTTATGCCCAAGACCTGTGCATGGTTATGTACCTAGGACATTATCCATGTGTTCCAAGACTTAAAAGTTTCCAGTTCAACAGAAGGCTACGTCTCACTACATTCCACATCATCAAGATACTCTCAAGTGAAATTCTATTGACGTGTTCCATTACAATGGACACTATACCAATACAGGACTGTCTAATTTTGTCCAATTTTAGAAACTATAAGTGATTTAAGTTTTTAGATGTGAGGCAAAGGCTTGACAGATTACAACAACAGGCCATAGGATGAATAGCTTCTAGATTGGCTTGGTACCTTTCCCCATAACCAAAACTCCCATCACAACAACAGCCAATTAAGGTTTCTTAGAAATAGAACAATCCCTAGATGGGGTTGGAGATTTCTGTCGCAAAGGCTCAAACCCAGATCAGGTCCCTGGGGGAGGGAGGAGCTGAGATACAACCAAGCCTCTTTATGATTTGTCTGGAAGAGGGGCAAAAATGTTACAGAAGGGCTGAGACTTCTACAAGTCATAATAGACTGTACTCAGCTCAGTGGTGTTCCTGTCTTAGAAAACTCAGATGTTCTACCTAAAAATATAATAACTGGTGGTGTAGACTAGGGTGTATGTGCCAAACCTATGGTGATTCCATCCTCTTCATAATTGTTAAAACATATAAGCATCTTGCTGTCTTTTACATCTGATCACCATATTTCCACAAAGCAATTGTTTTAGCTACCTGTTAAAAGCTTCAATGAGCCAACGTTTCCTTAACGACCCTTATGACTCCTATGCTTCCCAAATTCTCCTTTGCCTCTGCCCTTGTAGAATTGGCAAAACACCTGGATCCTTTGATGTTGAAAAGATTAGATTAAATAGCTAAAAAAGATGCTCCGGTAACCTTGGATTATTTTGTGTCTTCAGGCACAGAAACCTTTCTTTGTGAATTATGAATGGAACTTGGGCGTCCTTGGGCTTTGTGATGAGGGGTGATAAGGGCAGTAGGTGAACCCTTTTGTTTGAATGTGGATTTTGCAACACTGACGGGCTCTGATATGACAGCTGCAATGGATGGATTCATTTAAGGAAGCTTGCAGGTGGAAGCAGGCATTTTGATTGTGGCAAATAGAACTTTTCCACTGCAACACAGTGAAAAAACAAGAGTGCACGCTTCACTCCTCTTTCATCCAAGGAATCAAAAAGCCTGTGACAACAGAACTAACTGTTAAGATTTTCTTGCTAAAATAATGTTTGCAAATTGGACACGTTGATACCATACCATTGAGGGAAATGCATTTGGTGCAACTTCCCATGTTCACATAGGGCAGGAGTGGGGAAGCTTTTCATACCCGCCAACATTTCTCTGATAAAAATAGGAACGTCCTCTTCCATAATAATAATCATATTATTATTTATATCCAGCCCATCTGACTGGGTTGCCCAGTCACTCTGGGCAGCTTCCAACATATCAAAAGGGTAAAGGACCCCTGACAGTTAAGTCCAGTCGCAGACGACTCTGGGGTTGCAGCACTCATCTTGCTTTACAGGCCAAGGGAGTCGGCGTTTGTCCACAGACAGTTTTTCCTGGTCATGTGGCCAGCATGACTAAGCTGCTTCTGGCACAGCAGAACACCTAAACCAGAGCAGCGCATGGAAATGCCATTTACCTTCCCTCCGCAGTGGTACCTATTTATCTACTTGCACTAATGTGCTTTAGAACTGCTAGGTTGGTAGGAGCTGGGACCGAGCAACGGGAGCTTACCCCGTTGCATGGATTCGAACCACCAATCTTCTAATCAGTGAGCCCACGAGGCTCAGTGGTTTAGACCACAGCGCCACTCGCGTATATATATATTCCAACATATATAAAAACATTTTTACAGGACTGCCTTCAAATGTCTTCTAAAGGTTGCATCACCTTGGCTTTGGGGGTGCATAACTCCACACCCTCCGACATTTCTCTGATGAAAATAGGGACTTCCTAAGGAAAAGCGGGACATTTTGGGATCAAATCAGAAACCAGGACAGCTTCTGTAAATCAGGGACTGTCCTTGGAAAATAGGGACACTTGGAGGGTCTGACATTTTAGCCCACCAGGCCAGATATTTATAATAATAATAATAATAATAATAATAATAATAATAATAATAATAATAATAATAATAATTTATTATTTATACGCCGCCCATCTGGCTGGGCTTCCCCAGCCACTCTGGGCGGCTTCCAAAAGAATATTAAAATACTATAATACATCAAACATTAAAAGCTTCCCGAAACAGGGCTGCCTTCAGATGTCTTCTAAAAGCCTGGTAGTTTGACATCTGGTGGGAGGGTGTTCCACAGGGAAGGCGCCACTACCGAGAAGGCCCTCTGCCTGGTTCCCTGTAACTTGGCTTCTCGCAGTGAGGGAACCGCCAGAAGGCCCTTGGTGCTGGACCTCAGTGTCCGGATAGAACGATGGGGGTGGAGACGCTCCTTCAGATATACTGGACCGAGGCCGTTTAGGGCTTTAAAGGTCAGCACCAACACTTTGAATTGTGCTCGGAAATGTACTGGGAGCCAATGTAGGTCTTTCAAGACCGGTGTTATCTCTATGCATCCATATTAGCTGATTTGGCAGGCAAGGAGAGATGCTTCAAAGGGTTTGCTCAGCCCTGTGATAGCATTTCCCAAATGCCCAACAACCAGCTGGTTGTCAGGAGTTTGGGAAGTGCTGCACACAGGGCTGAACAAGCTTTGCCAGCCCTGTGCTTAGGAAGCATGCAATGTAGGGGTTTCAAAACACATTATCCAATAATTTTGAAACAGCCAACAATCAGCTGGTTGTCAGGGGTTTGGGAAGCGCTCTGATAGTGGTAGATGTGTTCCTGTGCTTCCTATTCTCCCAGGCTTTTGACTCAGAGGCAGTTTTAGGGTGGTGTGACTGTTGTGGTCGCACTGGGTGCTGTACAGCAGTGGGTGCCAAAACAATGTTTCAGAATGGGGTGCGAGAGGTGGGGAGGTGCCAACCTTTAGCACTGCAAAGGGTGCCACTGAAATTTGAGAGCCCAAAACCCACCACTGTGCTGGGCCTCAACTTGATGATTACCTGATTTTATTTGGCATTTAGTACTTTTTTTTACATTGCTTAATCATATCGTGTTAATGTTCTGGTATCCTTACTGAATTCTGTTTTAAGCATCTTATTGGAAACTGCCCTGAGTTTACAATGTGAGGAGGGGTGGTTTCTAAACAGAGGCAAACAAATAAAGCAACTGTTTGTTTGTTTGTTTGTGTGGACCCAATGATAATACTTTGCAGAACTGATATCTGCCGGGGACTCTTTTCTGTGACAGTGAATATGCACCAGCCTTCTCTTCAGGAACAGAACCTCCTAGGTGATCACAGCAACCTTCTATATAATGTCAGAATGAACTCTTAATGAACCAACTTGACTGCTATCTATTAGGCCATGATAAGGCTGCAGTTCCTATGAGATATTTGACCGGAGTCCTAATAGTTCCCCCATAATTTTTATGCCAGGTTTACCTGCTTCAGTTCACTTTATGCAGCTAATTCATGAAGGCAGCAAGCCATGTATAATTACATTTTGCCAAAGGAACCACTGTCCACTCCCTGTGTGATATTTCTTCTTCATTTAAATTCTAGAGGGTTCCACAGATGTTTTGGAATTATTATTCTACTCCCATTACTAGAAACATTTCTTATTTTATTTTTTGCATTGCCTTTGAAGAAAGCGGCGATTTGCACGAGCATAGGAGATGGTGTGAAGGAGAGAGGAAATATTTGCCCAGAACTAGGTTTAAATCAACAGCCATGCTGGCCCCTGATGCTACTTGACGGTTCACAAGACAGACTGCCGATCTATATCTAGTCTTTTAATGAAGGAGCAAATGAAGATTGCTGTCCCGGAGCATCCTTGAGAGCTGAGGAAAGAGAAGGCAAAGGTTATAAACACCCTGAAGGTATGGGGGAATAAAAAGGAGGATTGGCAAAGGAGTCTGGGATGGAATAAACACGGTCTGCTGGGAGATGTCTGTGAAACAATCTTTTAGCCGCTTTAAATGCAATATGGCCCATCAACTCAAGGTTGGCATTATTGCAGTTTGAAATGGCATTCAGGAGTTTCTGAGGCTACCAGTTGCCTCTTGGCCCAGAAGGTATGAAATTTCCCTTGGCCTCAACCATAGGACAGGCATCCGGTGTGAATAGGATGCCCCATTTCTCCTGGCCTCGGTCAGGGCCAGTTCAAGACATCTTTCTGCCTGAGGCAAAGGACAAGGTGGCACACAACAACATGGACTGGTGGCTGGCACAGGGCAGGTTGTGTGACATGCACAGCTCTGTCCTCCAACATCCACCTCAGTCTCTGCCACCAGAGGTAGAACCTGCATTTCCTGGTGTCAATGTTCCGGGTATCCCAAGACAGGGACTGCCAAAGGTATCAAACATGACCCCAACCAGTTGTTTCTGCACTGCAACTGCCATCATCCCTGATCATTGGCCATGTTGGCTGGGGCTGATGGGAACTGGAGTCTGAAAATGACACAGATTGCCCAACCCTGAGTGTGTGTGTAAAGACTCAATTGGGCTTTGCTTAAACAGTTGCTTGCTATTCAAGCTTATATTGAAGCAAAGTCATACCTCAGAAGTCGAACAGAATCCATTCCGGAAGTCCATTTGACTTCTGAAATGTTCGAAAAGCATGGCTTCTGATTGGCTGCAGGAAGCTCCTGCAGCCAATCGTAAGCCACGGAAGCCCCGTCGGACATTTGGCTTCAAAAAGAACGTTCAAAAACCGGAACACTCACTTCCAGTTTTCGATCGTTCGGGAGCCGGAACCCAAGGCGTTCAGGAACCGAGGTATGACTGTACCTTGATGTGATTGGCTCAGTTATTAGCTTCATTTTGGATACATCCTAACACCCCAATTAGAATGCAATAAACACTCACTTGGTCCTATTGATGGAACTTGTCCAGCATATATCGGGTATAGGTTGCTGGCCTGTACCACTTCAGACTGCAAGTAGGGGGTGAACTATTCAATGGGTCCCTCATATGGAGGGGGGAACCTTCTTTGCACATTTAAAAGGCTCCAGCTCTAAATTGTCCACAAATGTGTCAGTTCTCTATACGATGGACTGTACCACCTGAGATTGTCAGTTCAGGGAGTCCTATCTTAAGGCTCTTCCATGTGGTGGGAGTGGGGGTTGGGGTGAGGGACCTTGCCTTTGGAAATGAACCCCACATACTTTAATATGCACAAGGGTCTCCACCCCCCCCCCCATAAGGGAGCATTCAATCATGCTGCATCCCCAGCCCCATCATCTGAAATTGCACAGTCCTGAATAAGCTATGCCATATTACTGAACTACATCTGCAGATGGACTTTGGTGACTGCAAAGAGCATCAGCTCATTAGATGAAAGCAAGAATCTGGGGACAGATTGTGGTTGTCCACAGAAAATTTTGAACCGTCGCTGTATTTCAGTTCACATGATGTTTTGGCAATGGCCAATTGGGTAGGTTTGCCTTTAAATGAGAACGGAATCATTTTCCCTTCCCCGTCCCTGCTTCTGAGTAGACGTGCGCAGGGCTGAACCGTTAGTTACATCTGAGAAGCGCAATTCCTTCCTTCCGCCGCTGATTAAATGTAGGGCACATTTGCAGCACAAAGCTCCTTTCCCCCTCCCTGTGCCTCTCCAGAACTCTTTAATAACTACAGCTATGTCGTTTCCCTCTCTAGATAGACAGTGTAATTCCCCTGTCCATCAAAACTGTAGGCAACTGCATGCTGAGAAAATCAAAACGTTGCTGTTACAGATATAAACTGGCTTTGTGGTTATTCCCCATGGTGTCAGTTCTTCCTGTGCCACCTCCCTGCGGGAGCAAATAACTACATTAAGTTTCTTTTTTATTAAGCAGGAACGAAACTTTCTTTGTTTCTTAATGGTGTTTTAATGGCCACCTCTCATATGTGTGTGTGTGTGTGTGTGTGTGTGTGTGTGTGTGTGTGTGTGTATTCTATCCTGGGCTGAATACTGTATTGCTACAGGGTCCTGTCACATGATCTTAGAATCTACAGCATGCAGATTGATGTTCTAAGACAGCCTTCCCCAACCTGCTGCCCTCTAGGTGTCCTGGACTGTTGTTGGCATCTATGTGTCTCAAGAGGCAACGGAGTACGCCTCTGGTGGTGAAGTCAAACTGCTGCATTAGCAGCACCAAAGTGACCTCCCTGGGGTGCAAGCCTGGACACTGTGTATGGAGGTCCTGGGCTGCCCAGGAGACAAGAGCCCCATCTCGGCTTCACTGGTCCAAAGGAAAGCAGAGCAAGATGTCTGGTACCAGCCTGAAAGTGGTGTGCATGGCACAGTCCAACTGTCTTCCAACTGTCCTCATATTTATGGGACCGCCTCTCCTGGTATGCCCCGCAGAGGACCTTAGTTTAGAGGTCCCAGGCCCTCAACCAGGGCCAGGGCCTCCTCAGTGATGGCTCCAACCTGGTGGAATGCTCTGTCCCATGAGACTAGGGTCCAGCAGTATTTAACTTCCTTCCGCAGGGCCTGTAAGACAGAGCTATTCCGCCTGGCTTTCAATTTGAACTTAGCCTGATCTTTTATTCCCCTTCCTTGCCTCCCCCTCCCCTTTTTATGAAGATTACCCGCTCTGGGATCCCACAGCTAATTCTCCCCTGGCCTCCTCGCTGGCCCAAACAGGACTAATTTAGCCAGCTAGCCCTGGTGGTCATCTAATGTTTATTGGATGGATTTCCTCCTAAATTGATTTTTGAATTCTGAATTTATTGTTATTCACATTTTATACTGTATTTTGTGCTGTTTTTTGTTGCATCAATTAAGTATTTTAAATTTGTTGTTAGCCGCCCTGAGCCCGGTTTTCTGAACCGGGAAGGGAGGGCTATAAATAATAATTTATTATTAATTTATTATTATTATTATTCAGGACTCCACTCTGGATTTCTGTAGCACTTGACAACTATCCGGTTGGCTCCTTAAACATTGACCTATGGGATGCCCTTTGCAAACTAAGCATTATGTTTTTCTGATGTCAGAAAATAAAAAATTGTCCAGGCTTTCCAGCATATCATCTCGCTGTTTAAAATCCAATTGCTTTATAAATTTTGCTATTTCTACTCTTGATCCATCTTTAGTTTTCTTCAAACTTAAAACGCCGTTGGCTTTATTTTGTAATCATCAGCCTGCCCTTAGCCAGCCCTCTTTGCCTTCTACTGACAACCAGCCAAGGGGGTGAGCCTGGCCTGCCAGCTTCCTCCTACCTGGTCTCAATGTTGCCCTTGAAGAGCTCAGCAGAGAGGAGGATGGAGACAAAGCCAACATTAGTTGGTTCTGCCTATCTTTGGCTCTGGGGCTCCACCTGCAGTTGCACCTCCCTGCCTTTTGCCCTTCCAATTCCAATAGGAACCAGCCAACACTGCTGATGTGCATATATTCCAGTTTTCATGATGGGTTATGCCACCAGTGGTGGGAAGTGTGTGAGGCTGGTCTTTCTTCAGCACACAGGTAATCTAAGCAATCTGGGAACTTAGGGTAAACAACAGCACATGTGCTGTCATGTGCGAACTTGGATAGCATTAAAAGAGGATTGGGCAATTTCTTGGAGGAGAAGGCCATCAATGGCTTTTAGCAATGATGGCTATGTTCTGCCATCACAGTTGTTGTTGTTTTTTAAATAATATTTATTGAAATTTTACAAACAATAGAAAGTTTAAACATAAAAAATAAGAACAAAGAATAACCCTAATAAAAGAAGAAAAAAACCTACAAATATACAAAAACAAAACACGTGAAAAATGCAAAATAGAAAACAGTAAAAAAGAAGAAGAAAGAAAGAAATCAATATTTTCATATCTTATACTTCATTTACTAGTTTCCCGACCTCCTCACACCTCCCTTTTTGTATTCCAGTTCAGATATTTAATTCAGCAAGTCCTTACCCTCTATCATTTATCCTTGCTCAACATCTTAACTTATTATAAATATATATTTTCCACCATTATCAATCCATATTTACATATCCTTGTTAATCTTTTTACCAATACCACTTATTTTCAATCCAACATCCCTTTAACATTCATTAATTTTACAGTATTTCTGCAAGTAGTCTTTAAATTTTTTCCAATCTTTTTCCACCACCTCTTCTCCCTGATCTCGGATTCTGCCAGTCATTTCTGCCAATTCCATGTAGTCCATCACCTTCATCTGCCATTCTTCCAGGGTGGGTAGATCTTGTGTCTTCCAATACTTTGCGATGAGTATTATTGCTGCTGTTGTGGCATACATAAAGAAAGTTCTATCCTTCTTTAGCACCGATTGGCCGACTATGCCCAGGAGAAAGGCCTTTGGTTTCTTCAAGAAGGTATATTTAAATACCTTTTTCATTTCATTATATATCATCTCCCAGAAAGCCTTTATCCTTGGGCACGTCCACCAAAGGTGAAAGAATGTACCTTCAGTTTCTTTACATTTCCAACATTTATTATCGGGCAAACAATAGATTTTTGCAAGCTTGACTGGTGTCATGTACCATCTGTAAATCATTTTCATAATATTCTCTCTTAAGGCATTACATGCCGTAAACTTCATACCTGTGGTCCATAACTGTTCCCAGTCAGCCATCATTATGTTATGTCCAACATCTTGTGCCCATTTAATCATAGCAGATTTCACCGTTTCATCCTGAGTATTCCATTTCAACAGCAAGTTATACATCTTTGACAAAATCTTAGTTTTGGGTTCTAACAGTTCTGTTTCCAACTTTGATTTTTCCACCTGGAAGCCAATTTTTTTAATCCAAATTGTATGCCTCTCTTATTTGGTAATAATGAAGCCAATCTCGCACTCTGTCTTTTAGTTTCTCAGAGCTCTGCAATTTCAATTTGTCTCCTTCTTGCTCCAAAATCTCCCAATATTTTGGCCATGTTCTGCCATCACAGTTGGAGGCTAGAAAAATGCAACCTGTGCTGCTGATAGATGTAGTACAACTCATGCAACACGTTGGCGACTACTATACACACAATAATTACCAAAATGATTATACATTCTTTATGAATCTTCTGGGGAAAATACAAAGCATTATGCAAAGCCACAGAGATTTGCGAACTACCCAACCTAAGATGAACTTATAATGTCTGATTTCAATGGATTTTTCAAGTGCTTAACTCAGTCTTTTGTTTTCTTTATCTTTTTAGGTAAATTCATGTGAAAGGTAAAGGGATCCCTGACCATTAGGTCCAGTCGTGACCGACTCTGGGGTTGCGGTGCTCATCTTGCTTTATTGGCTGAGGGAGCCGGCGTACAGCTTCCGGGTCATGTGACCAGCATAACTAAGCCGCTTCTGGCGAACCAGAGCAGCACACGGAAATGCCATTTACCTTCCCGCCAGAGCTTGCACTTTGACGTGCTTTCGAACTGCTAGGTTGGCAGGAGCAGGGACCGACCAACAGGAGCTCACCCTGTTGCCGGGATTCAAACCACTGACCTTCTGATCGGCAAGTCCTAGGCTCTGTGGTTTAACCCACAGCGCCACCCACATCCATGTAGATACCAACAAAAGGTAAGTTCGGTGTTGTTCACAATACTGAGAGATGCCAGTGAAGTTGTAGATGGATGTTAATGAAGTTGTAGACAGGGTGCCGGCGTTTTGCACCTGTTTCGCCCTGGCAGTCCAAGTAATCAAGAGGCCGCTGTTTGCCCCCAATGAGGCCCTTTTACTGGGGCTTCCAGGGAGCACACTCCCAAGGTAGTTTTCCAGGCTTCTTCAGTGGTCTAATCTCAAAGCCTTGATACGTATATTGATATTCAATTTCATAGAGAATAATATTTCTTAGCTTAAGCTTAATAGAGTGATTTGCTAGTATTAGTATTATGCTACCTGCAAGCCCCAGGAAAAGGGCCCCACAGTTGTTGTTTTATTATAAAATCGTAGATGTCCATCTTTATAAGGCAGAAAATAATCCTGAGAAGGGAATTGGAAGAAGGGGGGAACAAGTACAGGTGGGGGGGAGGACCTCAGCAAAGATGGAAAACTCCACTCTTTGAAGCTTCAGTCGGACAAATTATCATTAATACTGCAGGAACAAATTCTTTTATGGGCTCAGAATCAATTAGGCACCTTATTAATTTCACAGAGGGTTTTTTTTCCATTTCTAATTTCTATGGTTCCAGAGCTAGACATCGCTCCCTGCCCACTTCCTGCAATAAATGTCCAGAGCTCTTTGTGTGACAACACTTGTAATGGAGCTGAAAGGAGCCTCTCGCCCCCACCACCAAACTTGCTGGGCTGAAATGCAATATTATTAATAAAGTACAGTGGTACCTCGGGTTAAGAACTTAATTCGTTCCGGAAGTCTGTTCTTAACCTGAAACTGTTCTTAACCTGAAGCACCACTTTAGCTAATGGGGCCTCCCGCTGCTGCTGTGCTGCTGCCGCACGATTTCCGTTCTCATCCTGAAGCAAAGTTCTTAACCCGAGGTACTATTTCTGGGTTAGCAGAGTCGATAACCGGAAGCATCTGTAACCCAAGGTACCACTGTAATAGAAAATGCTGTTCACCCATTAATGCCATTAGGGCTTCTTTGATCTCAGAGACAAGGGAGAAAATGTCCGCATTGTGGAATGCTTCCTATGATGGAAAAAAGAAGAACCCACATCATTGTTTGGAACAAGAATTCTTTGCTGTTCTTGCTGGCCCCCTTCCCACTACCCTTAAGACCCATCAAGGCCACACAATCAGATGCTGGCTTTTCAAACAACCACACAAAATGAACACGGCATTTGTTAAAGCCAGGAGCACAAACCATTTTAACTTGACCTTGACAGATTAGAGAACTGGGCAAAAACAAACAAGATGAATTTTAACAGGGAGAAATGTAAAATATCTCAATTTTAACTCATGAGCTATTGCTGCAAACTGTTCCGATTGTATATTTTATCTTTATGAACACTGTTTTTATTGTGTTATGTTATGTGAGCTGGTCTTTGACCGTAATAAATTACCTGCCTATCTATCATCCCTAATTGCAAGGGGAAGGGGCTTGAGGATGCACCCAGAGCCTGCTTGTGGGCTTCCCATAGGCATCTTTGACAAGGTGCCCCATGATATTCTTGTAAAGAAGCTGGTAAAATGCAGTCTTGACTATGCTACCACTCAGTGGATTTGTAACTGGCTGGCTGACCGAACCCAAAGGGTGCTCATCAATGGTTCCCCTTCATCCTGGAGAAGAGTGACTAGTGGGGTGCCACAGGGTTCTGTCTTGGGCCCGGTCTTATTCAACATCTTTATCAACGACTTGAATGATGGACTCAAGGGCATCCTGATCAAATTTGCAGATGACACCAAACTGGGAGGGGTGGCGAACACCCCAGAGGACAGGATCACACTTCAAAACGACCTTGACAGATTAGAGAACTGGGCCAAAACAAACAAGATGAACTTTAACAGGGAGAAATGTAAAGTATTGCACTTGGGCAAAAAAAATGAGAGGCACAAATACAAGATGGGTGACACCTGGCTTGAGAGCAGTACATGTGAAAAGGATCTAGGAGTCTTGGTTGACCACAAACTTGACATGAGCCAACAGTGTGACGCGGCAGCTAAAAAAGCCAATGCAATTCTGGGCTGCATCAATAGGAGTGTAGCATCTAGATCAAGGGAAGTAATAGTGCCACTGTATTCTGCTCTGGTCAGACCTCACCTGGAGTACTGTGTCCAGTTCTGGGCACCACAATTCAAGAAGGACACTGACAAACTGGAACGTGTCCAGAGGAGGGCAACCAAAATGGTCAAAGGCCTGGAAACGATGCCTTATGAAGAACGGCTAAGGGAGCTGGGCATGTTTAGCCTGGAGAAGAGGAGGTTAAGGGGTGATATGATAGCCATGTTCAAATATATAAAAGGATGTCACATAGAGGAGGGAGAAAGGTTGTTTTCTGCTGCTCCAGAGAAGCGGACACGGAGCAATGGATCCAAACTACAAGAAAGAAGATTCCACCTAAACATTAGGAAGAACTTCCTGACAGTAAGAGCTGTTCGACAGTGGAATTTGCTGCCAAGGAGTGTGGTGGAGTCTCCTACTTTGGAGGTCTTTAAGCAGAGGCTTGACGACCATATGTCAGGATTGCTCTGATGGTGTTTCCTGCTTGGCAGGGGGTTGGACTCGATGGCCCTTGTGGTCTCTTCCAACTCTATGATTCTATGATTCTATAACTGTACAAAATGGGCTGGGTTACAGATTACACTGCTTAGCACAGCTCTCCTTGTGGTCTTATAGTGGGATATTTATGATTTGTATACTGTACAATGTATATTGTATGCTTCCCATCTGACTGGGTTGCCCCAGTCACTCTGGGCAGCTGCCAACAATTATAAAACCACACTAAAGCATCACACATTAAAAACTTCCCTATACAGGGTTGCCTTCAGATGTCTTCTAAAAGTCAGATAGCTGTTTATTTCTTTGACATCTGGTGGGAAGGCGTTCCACAGGGTAGGCGCCGCTGCCAAGAAGGCCCTCTGGCTAGTTCCCTATAACCTCACTTCTTGAAATGAGGGAACCACTAAAAAGGCCCACAGAAAAGGTTTTGATGGGTCTGGGCAGACAGAGTAACTGGGTGTGAAGTGGCAGGAAAGGAGAGTCTTTTAGCAAGGTGTGCTGGGAAGATGAAGGGGGAGTACAGGGAGGCTGGATGAAGTCTGGCTGGGAAAGATGCCTTTGGTTCCACTACTGCACTGCTGTTGGAAACCAGTCTTACTTGAGATAACCATGCTGTAAGATCTGGACTCCCTCCATGCAGACGGAAGGTGTAAATAGGTGAATAAACCATATTTCTTAAAGCTATAACAGCCTCTGTTAGGATATTTCCGTTCCACCTTAAAAGGGAGCAGGCTTTGGGGAGTCACAGAGTCTGCGCATGTCCTATTCACAGGATGTTTTTGTTCTGCTGTTGTTTCCTTTCGATTTCAGTCGGCTCAGAGACGCTGACAGAATGGACGTGTTTTCTTTTGTTCTGTTCATGTTCTAATAAAGTCTGTAAATTATGCTCTTCTGCTCTTCTGCGGTGCAAGCTTTTGACTGTGCTTTCTGCTGAAAGAGGGTGCACCAAGCCTAGGAATGTGGCTAGGAATTTCCAAAGGCTTTGTGCCCCTAACTGTTGGATCTGCGTGACTACGGGAGGCCGATGGACGTCCAGAACTCCGGCTTGGGGGCTCAGATGGACGTTATCTCCCTGGCAGTTTCCCAACAACAAGGTTATGGGCCCAGATTCACGGCACCTACAGGAGAGTAAAGCTGCAACAGACTGCATTTGAGGTATGTGGGGAAAGCAAAAGGAAGGGACGTTTTCCTGTTTTTACCTCGGCAAGGAGTCTTTGATCTCCGGCAGATTAATTGGCCTGGGAGCTGCGCCAAAGAGAGTTCGTGATTAATGGGCTGCCAAGATAAGGAGTCTTTGAAGGCATAGGGCTCACGGCTCAAGTAAAAAGCTGAGATGGATCTCTTACAGACCTCAGAAACTGCTCCGTGTCCTAAGTTGGATGGGCAGAATTATGAACCCTGGGCAAAATGGTGTGAATCTTTGCTGCGTCAGTTTGGGGTCTGGCATGTTGTTTCTGCAGCCCCCCCAGTTCCTCTGACAGAGAGATGGAAATCGCAGAATTCGAAAGCGATTGACGTAATAGTCCTATCCGTATCTCTTGAGGAAATTAAGACGCTGGCTGGCAACACCACTGCACATGGAATGTGGTCTGCTTTGATGAAAGCTCACAAACAAATAATCCCAGCCCAGAGTTTGACTGCATCGGAGGTCCTAGCTGTTTCCCAGAATGCGAATGAATCCAGGGATGTTGAGGGCACCGGTTGCAAGCTGCAGGGGGAGCTGACCGTCACGTCATCCCAGGCAGCATTCCAGCCTCCAGGGGGAGCCAAGGAGTCGGCAGCTGAGAGCTCTGTTTCTCATGGGAACCAAGGCCATCGCCTTTGCAGAGGCCGGAAAGGCAAAGGTAAACAGAGCCACAGGCAGACACCTGCAGATGGCCAGGAGCAGAGGGAGGGTGAAGAGCCCGCGCCAAACAAAGCGATGTTTGCTGGCACTGCTTCACCAAAGGCTACAGGCACGTCTGCTGACCAGAAGCAGGGGGGCAAGCTGCAAAAGCCCACGCCAGTGGAAAGCAAGGTTTTGCTTGCTGGCACAGCTTCACCAAAGGCTAAAGGCAAGTCTGCTGGCCAGGAGCAGCAGGGGGGGCAAGCTGCAAAACAAGGGTTTGCTTGCTGTAAGGACTGCTCCAACAGCCAAAGGCAGATTTATTGTGGATTCAGCTGCCACCCGCCACGTTTCCAAGGACAGGCATCTCTTTATCTCCTTCAAGCCTCAGGAAGGTGAGATCCACCTGGCTGATGGAAGGACGTTGCAAATTGCAGGAGAAGGGACTGTGAAACTTGCAAGTTTGCACACTACCATCAGTAATGTACTTTATGTTCCAGGAGCGGCAAGCAACTTGTTGAGTGTCCCACAGCTTACTGGGCGTGGTTTTCAGATTTCCTTCAAGAGGAGCGTCTGTGTCATCAGTAAAGGCAAAGAGGACTATTTGCATGCAAAGTTTATGGATGGTTTGTTCCATATAACTTATGATGACACTGCTGTTGTATCTAATGCTGATTCTTGTTGTGTTGCGCAAACTAACAAAGTTCTTCATGCAGGTTGCATTCATGATGCGCATCGAAGATTTGGTCACCTCTCTTGGAAGGCACTGGCCAAGATGCCAGAGGTGGTTGAGGGTTTGAACATCAAACCCTGTAAATTTCACATGAAATGTGTATCTTGTGCAGAGAACAAGGTGAAGGTTGCTCCAAAAGGCAAGGAGTCTAGCAGGCAGGCTTCCAAACCCTACCAGCTAGTGCATGCGGACCTGGTTGGTCCACTTGCGCCCTCTATAGGAGGAGCAAGGTACTTCATGATTCTGATTGATTCTTTTTCTAGGTACATTCATGTGTATTTGCTCGAACAGAAATCGCAAGCGTTTCCAAAGTTTAAGGCATTCTGTGCTTGGTTGGAGAATGTGCACGGTAAACGTATTTCTTGTTTTTTTACTGATCGGGGCGGGGAGTTCACTTCTCAGCAGTTTGAAGCTTTCCTGACTGAGAAGGGAATCCAGCATGACATGTCAACGCCCAGATCGCCATGGATGAATGGTCTTGCGGAGAGAGCAAATCAAACATTGCTGCAAGGAATCAAAACCTTGTTGCATGATGCCAATCTCCCTGATAAGTTTTGGGGGGAAGCTTTGGGGAATTTGGTTTACACCTTTAATCGCAGATTGTCATCACCAATTGGTTGTACCCCCTATGAGAAGATGTTTGGCAAGAAACCCAACACCAAACACATGAGAATTTTTGGTTCGGACATGTGGGTACGCACACAACAAACCAACAAGCTTGGGAAGCGTGGGGCACATGGTTTGTTCATGGGGTACGAAAAAGGTGCATACAGGGTATGGATGACTGACTCTAAGTCCATTAAATTCACAAGGAGTGTTGAGTACAATCCTAAGTGGGGGGAAAATGTGGGAATTTTCCAGAGTTACCCAGAGGAGGATGAAGGTGATGTCAAGCAAGCAGCTAAAGATGAGAAAGCTGCTGCTGATGATGATGAGGATGAGGATGATGATGATGAGGATGATGATGATGATGATCAGAGTTCGGATTCCAGTTCAGTGGGCGGCGCTGCTGCTGCTGGTGTCAGTGACAGTGATGACACAGCAGACTACAAGAGCGCACAGGCCTCAGTCAGACCATCTGATGCGTCTGACAATGAACTGGAGGAACCACTGTTCACCATTGGTCATTTTTCTTCTAAGAAAGAGGAGATGAGTCCAGAAGACTTGCGTCTAGTACGCAGATCTGAAAGGGCGACCAAGGGCAGACCTCCAAAGAGGTATGCTGATGAGTTTGCTAAGACAGCAACTGCTGTTCTTAGTAGCTCAGAGAAGGTGTGGGAACCTTCAAGCTTCAAAGAGGTTCAAGAGTTAACCTCTAAAGATGCTGAGCCTTGGCTTAATGCCATGAAGGCTGAAGTTGATTCCTTGAACAGGAACCAAACTTGGGAACTGGTACCGGTAGTCCCAGGAATGAGACTGGTTGGCAGCAAATGGGTCTTCAAGGCCAAGACAGACCAGAATGGCAAGGTAGTCAGACACAAAGCCAGATTGGTTGCCAGAGGTTTTTCACAGGTACCAGGACAGGATTACCATGAGACCTACTCTCCCACAGTCAAATATGAGAGCATTCGGCTGATGCTCAAGATCGCTGCGGAGGAGAAACTGCATGTTTCCCACCATGACATTAATACAGCTTTTTTGTACGGGATTTTGGGGGAGGAGCTGTACATGCTTCCACCTGATGGGATGCAGATACAAAAGGGAATGGTCTGTAAACTGCGGAAATCCTTATATGGTCTCAAACAGAGTGCCAGGTGTTGGAACACAAAACTCACTGAGACATTGCTTTCTCTAGGTTTTCACCAGGGCAAAGCTGATCCATGTGTGTTTGTCAAGGAGGAGGGGCAAAACAAACTGTATTGTTTATGTTTTGTTGATGATCTTCTGATGTTTTGGAAGAATCAGGCTTTTTACCAAAGCACCCTAGCTCAACTGAAGGAGCACTTTGACATGAAGGATCTTGGTGAGGTATCCAACTATCTTTCTCTGCAAGTGGAGAGGGACCAAGCAGGTAATTTTCTGGTACACCAAACACAGAAAATTGCTGATGTGTTAACCAGGTTGAATTTGATTGATGCAAACCCAGCAGACACACCGATGGTGACAGGTTACCAGGTAGACAGTACTGCTGAAGCGTTTTCTGACACAACGCTGTACAGATGCATTCTAGGCAAGCTGAATTTCATTGCCAGATGTTCAAGACCTGACATAGCTGTAAGCTGTAATCTGCTTAGCAGACATGCCAACAATCCTACGGTTCAGGATTGGAAAGCTCTGAAGCGCATAGCCCGCTATTTGAAAGGGACTATGCACTACAGGCTGAGGTTCACCAGTCAAAAGACTGGAGGTCTTGAAATCTTTGCAGATGCAAGTTTTGGAAGTGACACCACGGATGGTACAAGCACTTCTGGAGTATGCTACATGTACAACCACTGCCTGTTTGACTGGTTGTGCAAGAAGCAAACAACAGTGAGCCTAAGTTCCTGTGAAGCAGAACTCAATGCTCTGTCATTTTCACTCATGGATTGTGAATGGTTGATGCAACTGTTTAAGGACATCAGGGTTTCTGTGAAATGTCCTATACAAGTGTATCAAGACAATAGATCGTGTTTGGCTTTGCTGAACTCCGAGAGTTGCAAGCAGAGAACCAAGTACTTGCAGATTAAGCTACATCGTGCAAGGGAGTGTATTCAAAAAGGACTGATTCGGGTGTCCTACATGCCAGGAAATGAAATTCCTGCTGATCTGTTGTCTAAAGTTGTTAACAAAGAACAACTTAAGGTTTATGTACAAAGGTTGCAGTTGGGTGAACCACAGGTACAACAGGTTACACGGAAAGGGGGAGGATGTTAGGATATTTCCGTTCCACCTTAAAAGGGAGCAGGCTTTGGGGAGTCACAGAGTCTGCGCATGTCCTATTCACAGGATGTTTTTGTTCTGCTGTTGTTTCCTTTCGATTTCAGTCGGCTCAGAGACGCTGACAGAATGGACGTGTTTTCTTTTGTTCTGTTCATGTTCTAATAAAGTCTGTAAATTATGCTCTTCTGCTCTTCTGCGGTGCAAGCTTTTGACTGTGCTTTCTGCTGAAAGAGGGTGCACCAAGCCTAGGAATGTGGCTAGGAATTTCCAAAGGCTTTGTGCCCCTAACTGTTGGATCTGCGTGACTACGGGAGGCCGATGGACGTCCAGAACTCCGGCTTGGGGGCTCAGATGGACGTTATCTCCCTGGCAGTTTCCCAACAGTCTCTGCCTTGTCTCATTTTTCCCAAGGAACACAGACCCTGGGTGAGTGCCTGGAACCCTCTGGAATTTTGCAACTGCTTGGTAGAGAGTGGGGGGTGGTGGTACCCAACTTCTGTAACAGTACAGTGGTACCTCGGGTTAAGAACTTAATTCATTCTGGAGGTCTGTTCTTAACCTGAAACTGTTTTTTTAACCTGAGGTACCACTTTAGCTAATGGGGCCTCCCGCTGCCACTACACCACCACCGCACAATTTCTGTTCTCATCCTGAAGCAAAGTTCTTAACCCGAGGTACTATTTCTGGGTTAGCGGAGTCTGCAACCTGAAGCGTCTGTAACCTGAAGTGTATGTAACCCGAGGTACCACTGTATTGATTTTACTGTACACCGCTTAGGCACATTAGTTCAAAGCACTATAAAATCATCACAATCATCCCTATAAAAATGACAAGGGATCACTCATTTGTGTTTTCACACTGTTCATTCTTCCATAAACAGTTGTGAGAGAACTCCATACTTTTAAATCTGATTTTATGTAGCATAAGAATTCACACAGTCCTTCATATGAATCCATTCTAGGTTTTGAGAGCCCCTGAACTGGGTTTCAAGAGAAGGGTGTCACTCTACGCTGCTGGAGGACTAACTCTATGGCAAGGTAAAACCTACTGAAAAGGAAACACTTCTTTCTTTCTTTTGTACAGATACCTTGCCCTGAGGGTTGTGCCCATTTAGAGCTCTGTAGCATCAATAGAAGCTTCATTAGAGACCTTGTGCTGTTTTCTGTTATTTCCCTCTCCCTCTCTTTTCCATCCTCCACCAGTGTTGTAAAAGATGACTGAGTTAATATGTGAAACTATAAATAAACACTTCTCTTTTTCATCCACCCGCCTCCTCTCCTTTCCCCCCAGTTGCGAACCGAGTCTATTAGGTTTGAAGCCATCATTTCTGCTTTGCATAATTGACATCATTATCTGTCAGGTTGCTCAGCTTAGGCTGGCAGTCATTATGAGATCATTAGAAAAAAGGGTTGTAATAAGTTCAGAAGGCCAATCGGCTGCATTCTAATCACTGGAGAAGAGAGTGCTGATAGGGGCCTCGGGGAGAAAGTATTGAAGCAGAGAGAGGATTTTTAATGACCAAATCAAGTTAGGAAAAAGCTCCACCTGTGCCTCAGTGAACAGGATAATTTCAGCTTGGAGCCTGGGCCAGTGCAGCGCTCTTCCTCTCCAAATCTCACACCTTCTGACTGATGGAAAGAGGAGAGGAAAAGGTGTTTGGGTAGGACGAAGCTTGGGGGGGGGACCCTCTTCCGTCTTAATAATTGAATGCAAAGTCTGCTTTGAGCTCAGAGATTATTAGGAATGAAAGGATAGGGCATTTCACTTGGTTGGCAGACAGCAACAGCTGGATATTGGGACGGAGGTCCCAGTTGTTGTAAGTCTCTAAATAAATTGCCTTAATGGTTATGTAGCATATAGATGAAGGGTCCAGATGACATCTGAACATTTTGTACCTGTCAGCTTAATTCCCTAGAAGGCTTCCATCTTCACTAGGCTAGGGTTGCCATATTTCCAAAAGTGAGGAGGGCAGGCGAAGTTGTTGAGCTTTTTGAGGGAACGTCTCCCCCCCCCAAAAAAAAATAAGTTAGTTTGTTTTTTTAAATCACCCTACTTGTCATACATCTGGGTTTTCCCTTACATTTTTCCTATTCAGCAGACGCCATTTTGTAACCTGATTTCCGGATGTGTCCAGGAAAAAACAGACGTCTGGCAGCCCTAACTAAACCCAGATATTAATGGACTCCGACTGCCATCATCCCCAACCAGCATGGCTATGGGGACTCAGCTACATTGGTAAAGAAAAAACGATTTATATGTGTTATATATGTGATATGTGTTATATATGTGATATAACAGTGAGCCACAGATGGTGCTGTGGAGTCCCATTTTTCTCTACCTGTTTTCCCTGTTTAAATTTACAACGTGTTGAAGAAGAAGAAGAAGAGTTTGGATTTGCTATCCCGCTTTATCACTACCCTAAGAAGTCTCAAAGTGGCTAACATTCTCCTTTCCCTTCCTCCCCCACAACAAACACTCTGTGAGGTAAGAGACTTCAAAGAAGTGTGACTGGCCCAAGGTCACCCAGCAGCTGCATGTGGAGGAGCGGAGACGCGAACCTGGTTCTCCAGATTGCAAGACTACTGCTCTTAACCACTACACCACACTGGCTCTCACTGAAACGCTTCTTCGATGTGCTTAGATCCAGCCTTGGTCAGGTTACCTCCGAGGATGTGGACAGGCTGCTTGGACGAGTGAAACCAACCACCTGTCTCCTGGATCCTTGCCCATCCTGGCTTATAAAAGCTAGCCGGGAAGGACTGGGCAATGGGCTTCGTGGGGTGGTGAATGCTTCCCTCCGTGAGGGAGCCTTCCCAGACCCGCTGAAAGAGGCAGTTATTAAACCGCTTCTTTAAAAACCATCTTTAGATGCGGCCACGATGGCCAACTATCGCCCAGTCTCAAATCTTCCATTCCTGGGCAAGGTGATTGAGTGAGCGGTTGCCGAACAACTCCAGGCACGCCTGGAAGAAGCGGACCATTTGGATCCCTTCCAGTCGGGATTCAGGCCTCATCATGGGACTGAAACTGCCTTGGTCGCACTGGTTGATGATCTCCGGCGGGCTAGGGACAAAGGTGAGAGCTGTTTCCTAGTTCTGCTGGATCTCTCAGCGGCGTTTGATACCATCGACCATAGCATCCTTCTGGACCGTCTTGAGGGGCTGGGAGCTGGGGGCACTGTTATACAGTGGTTCCGCTCCTTCCTCCTGGGCCGTGTTCAGAAAGTGGTGGTGGGGGATGAGTGTTCAGACCCCTGGGCTCTCACTTGTGGGGTGCCTCAGGGTTCTGTCCTCTCCCCCATGCTTTTCAACATCTACATGCGGCCGCTGGGAGAGATCATCAGGAGGTTTGGGCTGGGTGTTCATCAGTATGCGGATGATACCCAGCTCTACCTCTCTTTTAAATCAGAACCAGTGAAGGTGGTGAAGGTCCTGTGTGAGTGTCTGGACGCGGTTGGAGGATGGATGGCGGCTAACAGATTGAGGTTGAATCCTGACAAGACAGAAGTACTGTTTTTGGGGGACAGGAGGCGGGCAGGTGTGGAGGATTCCCTGGTCCTGAATGGGGTAACTGTGCCCCTGAAGGACCAGGTGCGCAGCCTGGGAGTCATTTTGGACTCACAGCTGTCCATGGAGGCACAGGTCAAATCTGTGTCCAGGGCAGCTGTTTACCAGCTCCATCTGGTACGTAGGCTGAAACCCTATCTGCCTGCGGACTGTCTCGCCAGAGTGGTGCATGCTCTGGTTATCTCCCGCTTGGACTACTGCAATGCACTCTACGTGGGGCTACCTTTGAAGGTGACTCGGAAACTACAACTAATCCAGAATGCGGCAGCTAGACTGGTGACTGGGAGCGGCCGCCGAGACCATATAACACCGGTCTTGAAAGACCTGCATTGGCTCCCAGTACGTTTCCGAGCACAATTCAAAGTGTTGGTGCTGACCTTTAAAGCCCTAAACGGCCTCGGTCCAGTATACCTGAAGGAGCGTCTCCACCCCCATCATTCTGCCCGGACGCTGAGGTCCAGCGCCGAGGGCCTTCTGGCGGTTCCCTCATTGCGAGAAGCAAAGCTACAGGGAACCAGGCAGAGGGCCTTCTCGGTAGTGGCGCCCGCCCTGTGGAACGCCCTTCCAGCAGATGTCAAAGCGATAAACAACTACCTGACATTCAGGAGACATCTTAAGGCAGCCCTGTTCAGGGAAGTTTTTAACGTGTGATATTTTATTGTATTTTTGGTTTTTATGGAAGCCGCCCAGAGTGGCTGGGGAGGCCCAGCCAGATGGGCGGGGTATAAATAAATTATTATTATTATTATTATTATTATTATTATTATTATTATTATTATTATTATTATTATAAAAGGGGTTGTAATCCAATGTCATCAAGGATAGCTCCAGGTTTCCCACCATTAAGCAGCCTGGTTGTTTGGGTCTTGGCTGCTTGGCTGCTTGGGAGTTTAGTCCAGCAACACTAAGAGGTCACCAGATTGTGAGTGACTGAAGGAGAGAAGACTGCAATAAAGGAGAGAAGAGACCCCGGCATGCATCTGTCTCTAATGGATGGAACATTGAATTGAAAAACCTTTCTCCGTTCAGCATCTCATTATTAATTAGTGCCCATTTACTCTGCAGTGGAAAAACAAAATATTGAGGGAGAGGGAACGAGAGAAGGAAGTAGAGGGAAAACTAGACTCCTAATGCTTGGGAATAAATGACCTTTTCAGTGGCGCGATTTCAACACATCTGAGATAATCCGAAATATGATTACTATGGAATTACTACTAACAGTGAATATTGTAGGAGGATATTTGGGACCCCCCCCCCCTTCCACAGGCCATTCTTTCACTATTACGGGAAGGCTACTGGACAGCTGGTTTTTGTTTGTTTTTAATGGAAACCTTTGGCTTTTTCTGCAACAAAGGATGTGATTTTAAAAAGGAGACAGATGGCAACATTTTGCCCACCTCTCTCCCTCCTTTCCAACACTCTCATATACTGCAGTTTCTGATTTATTTTGCTCAAAAAATAGGTTATAGGCTGCCAGAGTGCAGGCTACATTGTGTTAAATCAATATATAAAAATAGCCAGCACGCGAATCAATAACGCACCTACTAATTGCTTGGATGTGGATATTTCTCCCTCACTTTTTCACACCAAAGGGTTTGTTTCTTTTAAGATTCTCGAGACATCTTCCCCCATTCATGCATTGGCTGAAACAGGAGTTCCCCTGGATAAGCTTATCCTCCTGGGAATTCCCTTTACTTATCTTACCAAATTTCTTTTAACCTCCCTTAGAATTCCAGCACATATTTTGAATTCTCCCCAAATCCTCCTGAACATCTCCTTTCACTGAAATTCCATGGGCGAGATAAGTGAAGCCCACCCAATGAATTTTGGCTACACTCAAAATGCCTTCAAGCATCTGCCTTTGAATTCTGTCCCAAAACGAAAATCTGGAAGTATCTCCACCATCACTAGTGAATGAAAATATCAGATGCACGGAAACACTGTGCTGAAATTCACAAAAGTCATGGTATCCATGGCACAGCAAAAGTCTTATTGCATGAAGATAGTTTGACAATGGCAGATCCATTTTGTTATCTTTGTTGATGTGAAATTTGATGGCAACTGTTTACCTAGGTATGCAAGCTTCCCAGCATAGCGGGGTCTTGACCTATGGAACTGATCGTTCTTGCAGCATTTGCAAGTTGTGAGATCATTTGAGGCCCTCCTCTACCCAACTTCAGAGGGAGGCTATAGAAATCTCGGCCAAGCCCTTTCCTGGGAGGCTGCTGTGTTGCAAACCTGGGCTGGATCTAGACACATCGAAGAAGCATTTCAATTAAACACGTCGCAAACTTTGTGTGAGAAATCGGGTTAGCAGAAACGGAGCTCCACAACGCCATCTGGTGTCACAGTGTTAGAATTCATAAACAATGCATATAAAGCGTTTTTTCTTTGCTAGAGTAGCTGAGTCCCTGGAGTTTCCAACTCCCAGTTTCACTTCACCAGCACCCTTCCTCCTTTTTTTTTTTGTTCCCTGGATTTCCAAAGGCAGCACAGCTAGCAGTGTCTGCTTGTTTGGTAACCTCAGACATTGCTTAGGGTTGGACTAGATGACGCTTTGGGTTCCTTCCTACTCTACAAGTCTGTGATTCTAAGACAAGGTCTCTAGAGCTAATTTAGGCCTCATCTGCAGTGTGTACAGTATTTAAAGCAGCATCATGGCACCTTCAACCAGGCATAGGTAAACTCGGCCCTCCAGATGTTTTGGGACCGCAACTCCCATCATCCCTAGCTAACAAGACCGGTGGTCGGGGTGATGGGAGTTGTAGTCCCAAAACATCTGGAGTTTGCCTATGCCTGCCTTAAACAGTTGTGGGTGCCCCAAAGCAGCCTGGGAGCTGTGGTTTGTTACGGGTGCTGAGAATTGGTAGGAGACTTCCTGCATCTCCCTCACAGAGCTCAAATTCCCAGAGTTCCTTGGGAATCGGGATTGATTGTTCACCCACTCTGGGAATTGTATCCCTGTGTGGGAAATAGGGGTCTCTGAACAACTCTCAGTACCAGTGGGTTTTTCCCTGGGGTACTCAATGGTACGCAGTACTGGCACCCTTTATTCCCAATGTTAAAAGTGTTGAACTTACTTACTGTTGCGTACTGGTACCTTTTTGCCTGAAGGTGCAAGATCCGTGTTCAAATCTCCACTACCAATAAAGGTTACTGTGTCACCTTTTGTTGAACCACCATCTGTTAGCCTGACATACTTCAAAGGGTTGTTCGGAGGATCTTATGGGATGTAATCCATTGCTACAGTCAAATGCAATATTCCTCCCCCTGCATGTGACCTGGGAGATGGGTGTGGCCCTGGCTGACTCCACAAAAGAGCCAAGACACACAGCCATTGTCTCAGTTGCAGTCTTGATTCTTTGCAGTTTTGTCTTGTCATGTCTTGCTGATCTTTTGCTGCCATGCTGCTCTCCTGCAGCCATTTTGTTGCCTTACTGTAATTTTGCTGTCTGCTGGCTCTCAGCCAGCAGCACATGCGTTCAGTCTCCCTATGAGATGAACTCACACAGTTTCTTTATGTAACCACTAAGTAAAGCCTTTCGCTTCAGGGATCAAATCGTGAACTGGAATGTGAGTAAACTTTCTGATACTTTACTCAGAAAGACTCTTGTGTCTTTATTCTTTTAAGAGAGATTAAAGTGGACACCAGGAAATAATCTTAACTAAGAGATTCAAATGAATCTGCAAACTAGATTTTAGCTATATTGAGGGGAATTTGCTCTGCTACATCACTCACTAGTGTGAGTGAAGGAAGGATAATACTTATTCAATATATCCTTTCCTACTATCCTTAACATTGCCACAGATTTAATGGGGAGAAGGACTGATAAATACTGCCTTGAGGAGGCCTGCATGATGATACAGTGGTACCTTGGCTCCCAAACGGCTTAGTTGTCAAACAAATTGGCTCCCAAATGCTGCAAACCCGGAAGTAAGTGTTCTGGTTTGCAAAGGTTTTTCGGAAGCTGAGTGTCTGACGTGGCTTCTGCTTGAGTGCAGGAAGCTCCTGCAGCCAATCAGAAATCACACCTTGGTTTTTGAACTGTTTTGGGAGTCGAACGGACTCCCGGAATGGATTAAGTTTGAGAACCAACTGTAATTTTAATGCCACCTTTAAAAAGATCAGGCCAAAGCCAATCTAGTTCAGTACATTGTCTTCCCAGCAGCTGACCACCATGGGGAAGCCAATAGACAGGACCCAAGTGCATTTGTTATGTTCCAATCAGAGTGAAAAGAGGGACGCAGGTGGCGCTGTGGGTTAAACCACAGAGCCTAGGATATGCCAATCAGAAGGTCAGCGGTTTGAATCCCCGCGACGGGGTGAGCTCCCGTTGCTCGGTCCCTGCTCCTGCCAACCTAGCAGTTCGAAAGCACGTCAAAGTGCAAGTAGATAAATAGGTACCACTCCGGCAGGAAGGTAAATGGCATTTCTGTGTGCTGCTCTGGTTCGCCAGAAGCAGCTTAGTCATGCTGGCCACATGGCCCGGAAGCTGTATGCTGGCTCCCTCGGCCAATAAAGCGAGATGAGTGCCGCAACCCTGGAGTCGGTCATGACTGGACCTAATGGTCAGGGGTCCCTTTACCTTTACCTTTAATCAGAGTGAAAAGAGAGTTTTCTTAGTTCTCATGTATCCCATTTCATTTCATTTCATTTCCCTTGATTAAAAATAAATAGAGTTTTTGTATTTACCTCGATAGCTCCGGTTAAAACAACAACAAGCAGCAGATGCTGAAAATAGTTCCCTGGTGGAATGGAAATTAAAAACAGTGTTTGTATGTGTGTGGCCTGGTCATCCCACTCACCCCACTTGAAGTGTGTATGAAAGAGAGCTATCATCATCATTATTATTGTATCGGGAAGTTTTTAGTGGTTTTTAATGGTTGATGTTTTATTACATTTTTATATGTGCTGGAAGCCAACCAGAGTTGCTTGGGAAACCCATGCTGGATCTAGACACATAAAAAAAAAGAATTGTTTCAGGAAAATGCATTGTAAACCTCATAGTGGGAAATCTCATTGGTGAAAGTCGGGACTCCACAGCGCTATCTGGTATCACAGTGTTATAACGCATATAAAACGTTTTTTCTTTACTAATGTAGCTGAATCCCCAGCCAGATTGGCGGGGTATAAATAAAATACAGTCATACCTCATGTTACATTTGCTTCATAATACATTTTTTCAGGTTGCGTCCCGCGGTGACCCGGAAGTACCGGAAAGGGTTACTTCTGGGTTTCGCTGCTCGCGCATACGTGCAAAATGATGTCATGTGCATGTGCAGAAGTGGCGAATCGCGACCCACATGTGTGCAGATGCGCCGCTGCGGGTTGCGTTCTATTCATGTTGTGAACGGGCCTCCGGAACAGATCCTGTTCGCAACCAGAGGTACCACTGTAATAATAATAATAATAATAATAATAATAATAATAATAATAATAATAATTAACACAATCAACATTCAGTCGTTGTAATTTCTTTCAGTCTGCAAATGACACAATTGATTACGTTTTCCCTGCATTTTCACTCTGTTTCCTTTGCATTAAAATTAATAGGGCCAGAATAACATAATGGCAATGCAGCTTAGGTAATTTACATAAATGATTGCGTAAATTATGTAAGTTACGTAATTTTGCCATAGCAAACAGCGAGATGAATAATGTAGCTCTGGGCAGAAGACAAACTGCAGCAGAATGGAAGCAGCACTGCATGCAATGAATACTGGGTGGGGTGGAATACAAACCCTTCTTACATCCCTAATTGAATGGGAGATACGTAGCCACTCCAGCAACATATCTCTATTTCCTCACATCCAGAAACACAAGAAGGGCTTTTACTCTTGCTAGGTTCTCACCTGTTCTGGAAGGCTCCTATGGAAGAGTCCCGTACGCACAGAGACTTTGTGCCTGCCCATTAAGGGAAATAGGAAGCCACGAACATATATTTTTTAGATGTCCTTTTTATGTTGAGATTCGTAGAGACACCATTGATCCTTTGCTGAAGAGGCCTGCCGATCTTTCAGATGTCTAAACTTAATTCTCTCCTCTTAGATAAAGATCACAAGACGACCTGGCTGGTAGCCAGATTCTGCGCCCAGATTTGTAGGCACAGATCGTCCTCTAGAATAAAATAGCTTACTGGGGAAATGCTTGGGGTTCCTCAGGGTCAATTTTTTATGGTAGCTGAAATCTCAGTTGTATGGGTCTATGTATATATCTCAATTTTAACTCATGAGCTATTGCTGCAAACTGTTCCGATTGTATATTTTATCTTTATGAACACTGTTTTTATTGTGTTATGTTATGTGAGCTGGTATTTGACCGTAATAAATTACCTGCCTATCTATCATCCCTAATTGCAAGGGGAAGGGGCTTGAGGATGCACCCAGAGCCTGCTTGTGGGCTTCCCATAGGCATCTTTGACAAGGTGCCCCATGATATTCTTGTAAAGAAGCTGGTAAAATGCAGTCTTGACTATGCTACCACTCAGTGGATTTGTAACTGGCTGGCTGACCGAACCCAAAGGGTGCTCATCAATGGTTCCCCTTCATCCTGGAGAAGAGTGACTAGTGGGGTGCCACAGGGTTCTGTCTTGGGCCCGGTCTTATTCAACATCTTTATCAACGACTTGAATGATGGACTCAAGGGCATCCTGATCAAATTTGCAGATGACACCAAACTGGGAGGGGTGGCAAACACCCCAGAGGACAGGATCACACTTCAAAACGACCTTGACAGATTAGAGAACTGGGCCAAAACAAACAAGATGAACTTTAACAGGGAGAAATGTAAAGTATTGCACTTGGGCAAAAAAAATGAGAGGCACAAATACAAGATGGGTGACACCTGGCTTGAGAGCAGTACATGTGAAAAGGATCTAGGAGTCTTGGTTGACCACAAACTTGACATGAGCCAACAGTGTGACGCGGCAGCTAAAAAAGCCAATGCAATTCTGGACTGCATCAATAGGAGTATAGCATCTAGATCAAGGGAAGTAATAGTGCCACTGTATTCTGCTCTGGTCAGACCTCACCTGGAGTACTGTGTCCAGTTCTGGGCACCACAATTCAAGAAGGACACTGACAAACTGGAACGTGTCCAGAGGAGGGCAACCAAAATGGTCAAAGGCCTGGAAACGATGCCTTATGAGGAACGGCTAAGGGAGCTGGGCATGTTTAGCCTGGAGAAGAGGAGGTTAAGGGGTGATATGATAGCCATGTTCAAATATATAAAAGGATGTCACATAGAGGAGGGAGAAAGGTTGTTTTCTGCTGCTCCAGAGAAGCGGACAGGGAGCAATGGATCCAAACTACAAGAAAGAAGATTCCACCTGAACATTAGGAAGAACTTCCTGACAGTAAGAGCTGTTCGACAGTGGAATTTGCTGCCAAGGAGTGTGGTGGAGTCTCCTACTTTGGAGGTCTTTAAGCAGAGGCTTGACAACCATATGTCAGGAGTGCTCTGATGGTGTTTCCTGCTTGGCAGGGGGTTGGACTCTATGGCCCTTGTGGTCTCTTCCAACTCTATGATTCTATAATCTGTTGGCCACTGTGAAAAAAGGACCTCTAGCCTGATCCATCAGGGCTCTTCTTGTATTTTTAGAATATGGATCGCAGGTGAAAGAGGCAGGGGGAAAATTGGATGCAGACACATTCCAAGGGGGGGTGTTTCTCCAGCTGCCTTGCCAGAGACAGGTTATCTCAAAATGTGCTATCAATTTGTGCTCTGGGAAATGATCTCAGAAGGCTGAGGGCTCACTTGGAGATGTGCAAAAGCCTGGTGGCATTTCTGCATGGGAGTGTCAGGGAACTGCCATCAGTGCCGGAGGGAGAGAGCAAGCTCCAGAGGGATTCCAGAGAGCGTCCTGGGATTGGGAGAGGCAGCCCATCTTCTGGGGAAGAGAATCAGTGTAGCACCAGTGGAGAAGGGGGGCAGATGGGGGAAGCGGCGAGGCAGTCCCATGACTCCTTGCCGGGGACCAGCGGGGAGAGTAAGGGTCCTCCGCTGCTTACGCCCTCCTTGTGCAGAAGGCTTTCACACAGAGAGAGTAGGAGGAGACTAGGCGTCAAAGAGCTTCTTTGCTGGAAGAAGTTTAAGAAACGCCCACTGACGGATTCTGCCAGCGATTGAGACAGCCATGGGTGAGTGGCTGTCCGGACAGAAAAGGTTCACTCAGGCAACCCAGCAGGTGTTGGCACAGGCTTACGCACGAGCAACCCCTAGAACCATTACAGGGAGCATTGGGAAATGTTTTGTTCCTCAATTGGCGAAGCTGTGCTGGATCCATTTGTTCCCACTCCATCCATCCTGTATTGATTTCCTCCGGAACAGATGGCCCTCCTTGTTTTCCAAAGTGAAGTCAATGTAGCTGAGTGATAAAGCCAACATCGTGCCTGACTGAGAGCAATTTTTGAAATAATAATAATAAAGTAAAATCCAAGGCTATCTTGTACCTTCTACAAAGAACGAATATTTCTTTTTAAACAAAAAACAAAAAACCAAGCCTAAGACACTGCCATGCCATTTTAGTTCCCACTCTCATTTTCTTCAGAATAAAATCCCTTTATCAGGGATCCTATCAAATTCCACCTGACAAGCCGAATGCGGTGGAGTGGAAATATTTTCCAGAAACACACCAGGTTGGGGTGCCCTAATGTAGCATCACAGAGTGCTGCGACTAAAGAGCTTGGCCCAAATGCCTGTCTTCTCCATCATACCTGGAGACAACATACCTGGAGACAAAAGTCCAAGGGATTATGGGAGGCAGGGCCGGCCCACCTATGAGGTAATGTGAGGTGGCTGCCTCAGGCAGTACACTCCACAGGGGCAGCAGATCCGAATGTAGATCTGTATATTTATTTATTTTCCATTCCTGATGTAGAGATCTTCATTCACACCATCTTTCCTGGTGCGGTAATTTCCAAATGGAATTTTTGCTTCATATAACAAACATAGGGGGAACCATAGTCTTTCAAATTGCTCTCCCCCCCCCCTTTTGTGCCACCTCTTAATTTCACTAACTCTGTAATTTAGTTGAATATTATAAGCCACTTTGTGAAGGTTTCCGCTCCTTGGCTTTGAAAAGTGGTTGCCTGACGCCTTCGTTATATATTTTTAGGCATTCCTCTTCAACCAGGCCTTTGGCTGATTAATATTTGACAGCCTTTTTAAATGTTTCTGTGGGAAGGGGGATTATTGTTTTGCTGTTTTGTTTTAATGATTTACTTGTTTTTATCCTGTGTTTTGTTCTGTGAACCACCCTGAGATGTTATGATGAAGGGTGGTATATAAATCATCATCACCACCATCATCATCAATACCAACAGAAGGAGGAGGAGGAGGAGGGGGAGGGGGAGGAGGAGGAGGAGGAGGAGGAGGAGGAGGAGGAAGAAGAAGAAGAAGAAGAAGAAGAAGAAGAAGACGACGACATAAAATGTCTTGACTCATCTCATAGTTGATCTTGTCACTAAATTGTACCTCCTGCGGAAGCTCCTTAAGGCAGTGTTTTTCAACCACTGTTCCGTGGCACACTAGTGTGCCGCGAGATGTTGCCTGGCGTGCCGTGGGAAAAATTGAAAAATTCGAAAGATTTAAAAAAATAATAATGTCAAATTTTCGCCCACTAGGCAGGCACCGGACTGTGTCCTGGGTATGGGTGGGGTGGGGTTTTTGATCCCACCCTCGGCCAGCAGGGGCGCCGATTGGCGCTCCTCAGGGGGACACCCTCCACTTTTCTGATTGGTCCAGACTCCAGCCTGGACCTATCACAGTAGGACATCATCTTCCGACTTCCTTCCCGGCCGAGCACAGTGTGCGCAGCAGCGGAGAGAAGAAGACGTCGCGACTCGAGTCACCAGGAGGACCGGAGCAGGAGGAGACGGACGGAGATCAGGACTCGGCGGGAGTCGGCACTGCAGAGAGACCGCATCCGGATCCAGACCAGGCTGCAGGTGCAGCGTGAGGTGAGGAGGTCATCTGGAACCAGTCGGTCACGGTCGGGTCTCGGAAGAGAGACGAGTGAGTCCAGCCCTGTGCAGCAGCAGCAGCCCAGTAAGTTTATATATAGTCAATATAGGCACAGAGTTAATTTTTTAAACATTTTCTAATGGTGGTGTGCCTCGTGATTTTTTTCATGAAACAAGTGTGCCTTTGCCCAAAAAAAGGTTGAAAAACACTGCCTTAAGGCTCTATCCAGCTTAGGTCCTCATCCCGCAAGGCTATGCATTTCTGCTGCTAATGATCCAGCTCTGAGTGCTACACATGACTGGGTCCCCATGTGGTTTAAGCCACCACATGGGCACATTTTTTAAGCACCCACTGCATTCTAAGTGGCCACCCATTGTCACCAGAAAAAAGCCTACAAACAAATAGGTGAGCTATCCAGTTACACATCTATTGAATAACATCCCATGGTTTAAGGCATGATGATAAGCCCTTTGAGCATCTAAACTATCTCAAATCTCCGAGTCTGCTGCCGCAATCCCTCTACTAGTTATCTAATCCTTTCTCCGAGTCTCATTTGATGATTGACTTTTCTAACTACCCATCTCCTGGGTAGCTCATTGTGATGCCTGATCTCATTTTCATCTCCTTCACAGTGTGTGTTTGCATTGAGCTGCCCACAAGTGGAAATTTAGAAAAAGAACAAAGTGTGGGGAAGGAAGAGCTAATCTACAGCTTTCGGTTGCCCCCATGGACAATCCATGACAGGTGTGCTGGGTTGTTGTTTTCTAGATTCAGTCCCCATCACAGGTATTCCATTTCTCCCATGGTTGCAGAACACCTACAAATCTTCACAATACATGGCATATATTTGACAATACAACTTTGATGGCAGAAAGTGAGGAGGAATTAAAGAACCTCTTAATGAGGGTGAAAGAGGAGAGCGCAAAATATGGTCTGAAGCTGAACATCAAAAAAACTAAGACCATGGCCACTGGCCCATCACCTCCTGGCAAATGGGGGGGGGGGAATGGAGGCAGTGAGAGTTTTTACTTTCTTGGGCTCCTTGATCACTGCAGATGGTGATAGCAGTCACAAAATTAAAAGATGCCTGCCTCTTGGGAGAAAAGTGATGACAAACCTAGACAGCATCTTAAAAAGCAGAGACATCACCTTGCCGACAAAGGTCCATATAAATAAAGCTATACTTGGGGATTAACATGACAGCAAAAAATGGGAATTTATTTAAAGACAACTATGAAAAATGCTGGGTTGAAGTGAAAAAAGATTTAGAAATTTGGTCAAATTTGAAGCTTTCACTGCTAGGCTGTATTGCTGCGATAAACATGAATGTATTGCCTAGAATGTTGTTTTTGTTTCAAACATTGCAAATTATGGACAAAATGGACTGTTTCCAGAAGTGGCAGACAGATATTTCTAGATTTGTCTGGCAGGGCAAGAAGCCTAGAATAAAATTTAAAATACTAACAGATGTAAAGGAAAGAGGTGGATTTGCCCTGCCAGACTTGAAACTTTACTATGAATCAGCAGCTTTTTGCTGGTTGAAAGAATGGCTGCTTCTTGAAAACGCAGACATTTTGGATTTAGAAGGTTTTAACAACGTATTTGGATGGCATGCATATTTGTGGTATGATAAGGTCAAAGCGCATAAAGCATTTAAAAACCATATTGTCATGAAAGCATTGTTTAATGTTTGGATAAGATACAAGGACTTATTGGAAAATAAAACCCCAAGGTGGCTGTCACCGATCGAAGCGAAAGCTCTGAAAAAGCTCAATATGGAGGTCAAATGGCCGAAATATTGGGAAATTTTGGAACAAGATGGAGATAGATTGAAATTGCAGAGTTTTGAAAAACTAAAAAACAAAGTGCGTGATTGGCTTCATTATTATCAGATAATGGAGGCATACAATTTGGATAAGAAAATCGGCTTCCAGGTGGAAAAATCAAAATTAGAAACAGAATTCTTAGAACCGAAAACTAAGACTTTGTCAAAGATGTATAACTTGCTGTTGAAATGGAATACTCAGGATGAAACGGTGAAATCTGCGATGATTAAATGGGCACAAGACGTTGGACATAACATAATGATGGCTGACTGGGAACAGTTATGGACCACAGGTATGAAGTTTACGGCATGCAATGCCTTAAGAGAGAATATTATGAAAATGATATACAGGTGGTACATAACCCCAGTCAAGCTTGCAAAAATCTACCATTTGCCCGATAACAAATGTTGGAAATGTAAAGAAACTGAAGGTACATTCTTTCACCTTTGGTGGACGTGCCCAAGGATTAAGGCTTTCTGGGAGATGATATATAATGAATTGAAAAGGGTATTTAAATATACCTTCTTGAAGAAACCAGAGGCCTTTCTCCTGGGCATAGTCGGCCAATCAGTGTTAAAGAAGGACAGAACTTTATGTATGCTACAACAGCAGCAAGAATACTTATTTCAAAGTATTGGAAGACACAAGACTTACCCACTCTGGAAGAATGGCAAATGAAAATGATGGACTACATGGAATTGGCGGAAATGACTGGCAGAATCCGAGACCAGGGAGAAGAGTTGGTGGAAGAAGATTGGAAGAAATTAAAAGACTATTTACAGAAATATTGCAAAATTAATGAATGTTAGAATGATGTTTGATTGAAGTTAAGTGGTTTCTAGCTGTAATGGAATAAAAGAATATGGAAAAATTGGATTTTTAATAGGTAAAAATTTAATGCTACAATATATTAAGATCAAAGATCAGGATAATAAGGAGGGAAAGGAATTGCTGAACTAATAAATTGAACTGGAATACAAAAAAGGGAAGTATGAGGAGGTCCGGGAAACAAGTAAATGAAAGATAAGTGACGAAAAGATGGAATTATTTTTAACTGTTTTTTATTTTGAATTTTTTCTTTTTTCTTTTTCATTATGTAATACTGTGAAAACTTTAATAAATATTTATTTTTTTAAAAAAGAGAATCATGTTGCTGCGGTCAGTCAAGAAGGTCGCAGCCGCGGTGGTTGATGTGACAATAACCTGCAACTTGATGCCATCTGCAATTCTTTTTTATCCCTACCAGTCTTTGTTGAGGAAGTGCTTCGATGCCGGTTGGAAACTACTAAAGAGTGAAGGTATTCATTTATCATTCAAACAGGTACTGTTTTCGCCCAAGGGCAATTTTACTGTCATTAAGGGGAGAATGTGGGACACGTGGGAGCCAGGAGGGTGGAGGGTCCCTTTCACAAACTTTTCCTTTAAATACATTATACCAAGTCAGACCATCAAGTTCAGCACTGTTTAACGGGCAGCAACTTTCTGGGGTTTAAGGTAGGAGATATTCCCAGTGTTCCCTACCTAGAGATGCTGGGGACTGAACCATAGATCTTTTGCCTGCTCATACAGCAGTGCCCCATGATTCAAATGTAACAGTGATCTGTTTCCTTTCCCTCTGTGCTTCAAAGAGCATCAGGGATTGACCCACATTTAACTGGTGGACATTTATACTGCCAAAACATTCATACAGAATAAACACACAACTCCCTAGTTTAGTGGTTTCTTTTGTCCTCAACGTTCATGTGTTGCTTAAAATTGTTCTATGCAGTTTTTTGTTTGTTTTTTAAGCCTGGAATCCAACTGCTGTATTCTTTTATTATCCTGTAGGTTTTATATAAAACTTCACTTTTCCTCTAAAATATTCAAGACAGCATCTTGCAATGACGATCCGTGTTGGATATCAATGATCAAATATGGAATGTTAGATACTGAATATGGGCAAAGATGAAAGTGTAAATATTAGATGTCAATTTGATTTTTCTGATTCCTTGGAATCAATGGCAGTAAATTCTTGGAGGATTTAAAGAGGCAAATTCTCTGCTCCTCTCTAGCCTACTTGCTGTTATCATCAGAAATATCTGATAGATTCCCCTTTTGTTTGAATGATTATGATTTCATTGTCTCCCTAAATTCTTTGTTAAAGATCGCTTTTGGAGTTCTGCTCTCCTAGGAGAGAAAAAGAATGAGAGAGAAAGAAAAAAGAGAGAGAGAGAGAGAGAGAGAGAGAGAGAGAGAGAGAGAGAGAATATTTTTAGCTTGCCATTATGATAAACATGGGGTTGGAGTCACAAGGTTGTAGCCTACCCTACTCAGAGCAGACCCATTAACATTAATGGAGATGTCTAACTTAGGTTAATTACTCTTCTTCGTTTGCAATCACTCGTAGCTGAGTAAGATTGTCTTCCATAAACACGGTTTTAACAATGAGTCCCTAAGTGACTGTGGAGGCCAATTCTGGATCCACACATCCTTCCACAGTGGGGACATTGGTTTCCGGGCAGGAGTTGATCACAGTGTGGATTTGCAAAGCTGGCCAGGACTGATGTAAGTTGGGGTTCAGCACCATCAGGGGGTGGTGGGTTCCCCATCCAGTGCCGGATTTACACATAAACTAAACAAGCTGTAGCTTAGGGCCCCACTCTCTTGGGGGTCCCAAAAAATTTAAAGAGAAAGAAACTGGATGTACATTTCCAAAACATTAGATAAAAAACAAATAAAATAAAACCTACACACAGCAACAGTGTTTTGTGTTGTGTAGGCTCCTATGATGTGAGTAATGAGCCCCGCCTGCTAGCCTGCTCCCTAAAATATCACTGGTTTGCTCATTTCTGTATATATGGTGCTCATTTCTGTATATATGGTGCCTACATTCTGCATGTGCAAATGGCTTTAGATACCTAATAGGGCCATAGATTACCATAGAGCATATATTCAACAACAAAAAAGTGACAATTTGTTGTTGACAAAGGACAGCTGGACATATAAAGGGCCCCATTACCTTCAGTAGCTTAGGGCCTCATCAAACCTAAATCCAGCCCTGTCCTTATCCCAGCTATGTCAGAAAAGGGGACAACTGCTGTAATAAATAACAAATTAATAAAATGACAAAAACTTCAGCAGTATTTAAAGAAATGCTTTTTAAAATCGTTCATCAGGGAAATGCAGTAAATAGCTTGAAAAGTAGCAATATCTGGATTCAATTTCCCCCCTTTTCTTGTATTGACTTACAGTGGTAACTTTCCTTTATACCTTAGCATCCCCAAACCATTTATTGTTATAGGTTTGGGAAAGGACCCCACTAAACCCAAGAAATTAATAAATGGTAGGATTTTGATTGTTTGAAATGTGAAGGGGAAATACAAGCCGCTGAGGAATTCCTTTGGCTAGCCTACGCAAAACGGCATGGGCAGCTAGGGCCATTAAGAAACAATACAGAGTCACTGAGGGCCATTGCCAATGCACAAAACTGCCTTACCCCACCCCAGCCCCACCCTGAGACTGAAGTTTTGGAAGGTTGCCAAGGTAACTGGATGTGATGTCACAGGAGGAGTTTGGGGTATTTGGCAGGAAGCTTGCAATAGCTGAGAAAAGGCCAGAACAGTCTTGGCTGGCTGGCTAAAGGCAGGCAGGGAGAGATCCCTTGAAGTCCAGTTCTGCACTGCTGTGTGGAACAAGCCCCTCTTTGAGATGACCGTGTTGTAAGATCTGGACACCTTCCATCTGAACTCAGGTGTAAATATGACAATAAATCATATTTGTTAAAGGTAAGGCAGCTTCCACCATGTTTTCCATTCTCCAAAGAAGTATAGACCCTGGTTGAGGGCCAAGACCACTGGAATCCCATGGACGGCTTGGGATTGGTGTGGCCTTAGCTTTCCTTCAAAAAAAGGCGAGAAAGAAGTAGTTCTAACTAGGGGTCTGCCTGGCAAAATAATGTTTCAAGGAGTGGGAGAAAATGAGCAGTATGAGACGTGTCAGCTCGGCTGTGGCACGCGCGCGCACACACACACACACACACACACACACCCCTGAGTGTGACCTTAACTTTCAGACACTGGCTCTCATCAGCCAGGGCAGCCGGGGATGACAAGCAATCCTGTTTTGATGTATGCGCTGCACGCCTGGTGGTCTGGATACGGCCCATTTTACTTTGCAATGAAGCAAGTGGCCCTGAACATATACATGCTCATTTCTGGTAATTGCTTTTTTCTGTGCCTCATGATGCCGGAACGAGGTACTTGAGATGGGTGGTTTGCTTTCCTTTGTTTCCTGTTGAAATGTTTGTGGCGCCTACCTGGAAGGTCCTTTTACTATCTTTGTAAATTTTTGGGGTGGCAGGCATCTTGTTTTGACTTAGGGCATGGGTAGGCAAACTAAGGCCTGGGGGCCGGATCCGGCCCAATAGCCTTCTAAATCCGGCCAGCGGACGGTCTGGGAATCAGTGTGTTTTTATGAGTAGAATGTGTCCTTTTATTTAAAATGCATCTCTGGGTTATTTGTGGGGCATAGGAATTCGTTCGTTATTATTTTTTTCAAAATATAGTCCAACCTCTCCACAAGGTCTGAGGGAGAGTGGACCGGCCCCCTGCTGAAAAAGTTTGCTGACTCCTGACTTAGGGCCTCTTCCCAGTTTTGGTAGAAGAAATTGATTATTTTATTGTTTGCACATTGGGATAGGAACATAAGAAGAACCGTACTGGATCAGGCAGAAAACCCATCTAGTCTACAACCCTGTTCTCACCAGATGCAATGATGAAAGAGTGTTCTTGTTTATCTATGAGGCAACTTGCTAGGTGAAACCTTTAACATTTCCTTCAGCGCCAGTCTTTAAGACATCACTTCGTAATTGATTAAGCCAGTGTTTCCCAAACGTTTTTGGGCAACGGCACACCTGTGTACTAAAAAAAAATCTCGCGGCACACCACCATTAAAGCCCCGCCCCGTGACGTCAGCGCGCAGCGTCACGCCGGGAGGGACGCACAAAAGTGAACGTTTTTTCCCTCGGCAGCTCCTCTCAGCTGCGCTCAATCCGCCTCCGCGCAGGCTGAGGGAGGGAGGGAGGTGCGCGTGTGACCCGTCTCTGCTGGGAGACCAAACCCAGCGAGACAGAGTCGCGCGGAGGCGCCCAGGCAGCGCTGCCGGCTGCGAGGAGGAGCGCCAGGCAGCAGCAGGAGGCGCGGCCTCTCCTCGCCGCCCCCGCCCCGCCTCTCGCCGCCCGACTCGCCCGCCTCCCTCCAGGCATCTCGCGGCACACCAGCCGGTGTCTCACGGCACACTCGTGTGCCGGGGAACACCGGTTGGGAAACACTGGATTAAGCTGTTGAAATGCCTTGATGAGCAAAAGTTAATGTGTTTGCATTCTGAACTCAAACAATTTCATATGAATCAAACGCAAACATCTGCATCATTAAGAATGAAATAAATGAAGCTTGGTGGAGCCATATTTTGTACAAATATTTAGATTGAGTTATAACAGATCTAGCTATTTGTTAATGGGGATTAATCCCAGCATTCTGTAGTTTACGCAACTGCAAAACTTCATCCACTGCACAACAGAGGTCTGTGTGGGTATTAGAAAGTCCAATTTGCCTCCAGATCTCCACTATAAACACTGAGAAATAAGGACACGTGTCATCAGTTTATTTGATAATTTGCACACACACAAACACACAATGCTTAATCTCCAGTAGGAGTGTGTGTAATGGGACAGAGTTCTTCTTCTTTAGCGATCACTTGTAGCCGAGTAAGATTGTCTTCCATAAACATGGTTTTAACAATGAGTCCATAAGTGGCTGTGGAGGCCAATTCTGGATCCACACGTCCTTCCACAGTGGGGACATTGGTTTCTGGGTGGGAGTTGATCACGGTGTGGATTTGCCAAGCGTGCCTTCCTCTTAGCATGTTTCTCCCTTGCGTCCTGAGTTTGAGCGTCTTCAAAGCCTATGACACTTTTGGTAAAGGCTGTTCTCCAACTGGAGCGCTTGCAGGCAAGTGTTTCCCAGTTGTCAGTGTTTATACTACATTTTTAAAGATTTGCCTTGAGACAGTCTTTAAACCTCTTTTGTTGACCACCAGCATTACGCTTTCCATTTTTAAGTTCGGAATAGAGTAGTTGCCTTGGAAGATGATCATCAGGCATCCACACAACATGACCAGTACAACAAAGTTGATGTTGAAGAATCATTGCTCCTCACCCAACAGTGGTGTCATTGCTGCTTTCCATGACATGATTCGGGCAGGGCAGTAGTGAAGTTGGGGTTCTCTGGTTGCATCAGTGGGACCACCCCCACTAATCTAGTGCTCTTGCCTTTGCATTATGGTAGACCATGACTTCACCATCTCCCCCCCCATCAGACTTTACATTGGAAGTGCCCAAGGTGAGCTCTCTCTGTCTCTCTCTTATCTCTCTTATTCTGCAAAGTAAAAATGCCGAGACATGCCCAGCTCCTACTTAAACGGTGCCCAAACCAAAGTGTGCCACCTTGACTTCTGTTATTCTGGGCACCTTTGCCTCTCAATGTCTGTGCGAGCTCCACTAGGCTTACTAGTAGTGATGGGTAGCCACTTTCACTCATGGGTTCAGAACACTGGGGCTAATTCCCAGTGTGAGGGCGCAGAGGGAAGCAGCATGCTCTAGGTCAGCATATTTTATGGTTCAGGTCCTGGCCCATGGCAGGTAACATAGACCAATACATGTGGTCAGGTTCTGAAAGGCAGCAATGCAAGCAAAGGAAGTTGGGGTGGAATTTGGCATGGTTTGACAACTTGCTTAGACAGGGAACTGAACCCCCTAAGCAGCAATTATGTAAGACCAAGAGTGCCCCTATCAGCTCCCCAAATCACTTGAAGGGGACTGGGCTGACAAGCAATCTCAGTCAATCAGGGATCACACAAGCACTGTAATGATCTCAAGCTGCCGATCAAGCGGTCATATCTGCCAAATCAGAGTAAGGGCAAGAAGTCTGCCTGTCGCTCCAAATAGACTGCCTGGTGAACCCACATCCTCCATCAGATTTGAAGTCAGCTCAGAGTGAAGGCAGTGATTTCTTCTGATCTCATTCCGAATAGGCAAATGACTTTGTCCCATGTTGTGCCCCCTCTGTCAAAACAGCAATCAACCTGGGGGGTTGCATTTCATAAGGGGTTTTTCTTTTGCAAAATGCACCCTTCCATTTCAGTTAAAATCCAATTTATGCATGGTCTCATCTTCCAGTTGTGGAACGCCCTTCTCCTGCATATTTAGTATCAAAGCATTGGTACCTTTTGGAAGAATTGCATGGTTTTTCTGCCTTTGAAGTGGGGAGAGGATTTGGGGACTACATCAGGAAAAGGTGAATGAAGTTCGATTTGAAGGTATTTGATTCTGTTTTGCTAGTTTTGTTTGTTATTCTTTGCTTCCGTTACCTACTACCTGTATGCTATAAATCCAAATAAAAATATTGGAGAAACGGAAAACGTGATGTCTTCTTGCATGCTTCATTCAGGAGGAGAGCCACAGAGAGTGGTGGGTGAATCAATGATGGAAAATCCCTCAATTTCACGAAGCAATCTGTTTCCCTATAAAAACAAACCCTGGCAGTAAAGGAAATGTTAGTGACTGTAGGAAGTCACTGAAAATCTGTGCTGTGCCAGACACAGAATAGGAGATCTGATGCCAAAGACAAGTTGTTCAGAAATGGACATGATGTGGGGAGATATGATGTGTGTGTGGCAGCCCCATTCCACCAGCAAAACATCTCCTGCTTGAAACATTCATTAATTTTTAAAAGAATTTTTCAGAACACTGAAGCAAACACCCAACTGTGTATCCCATTTCTCATATGAAGCTACAAAGGTAACTTTGCTTGGGAAGTAAGAGGGAGGTATGGGGCAGAGGAAACTGTGGTCATATCATTGGTCCATCTAACTTAGTATTGTCTACTATACCCTAACGGACAGCACCTCTCCAGAATTTCAGTCACAGGACATTTTCAACTGGAGATGCTGGGGATTGAACCTGAGACTTTCTACATGCAAAGCAAATGCCCTACCACTGAAATGTCGACATGCAGAGGGTCGGGAGGCCAGCTGGCAAGCCCCAGCTCAACCATTTCCATCCACCGGCCCAGTGCAAAGACCATCACCTCTGCTCCGACGTAAATCAGCAACCCGGACTTCACAGCCAGGGCACACTATCAGCAGAGCAAACTGTGCACACAGAACAGGCGTGAGGCTTGTGGAAGCATACATGTGACACATAACAATCCCATGTCTGTCCTTAAGGTGGAGCGGAATTCTCAACATGAAACACTGGAGAATTGCTGCCAGTCTGCACAGACAATGCTGGGCCAGGCAGACAAAAGATGAATAGGTTAAATCTGTAATGATACACTGGGTAAGGGATTTGGGGTACAATATTCAGCTTTCAGATTGGGAAAGGTTATGGAAAACAGCATGTTATATGCTGAAAGAAAATTATATGAAAATGATGTACCAGTGATATTTGACTCCTAGTAAGCTAGCAAAAGGGACCGGGTGGCACTGTGGTCTAAACCACAGAGCCTAGGGCTTGCCGATCAGGTTGGCGGTTCGAATCCCCGCGACGGCGTGAGCTCCCATTGCTTGGTCCCAGCTCCTGCCAACCTAGCAGTTCGAAAGCACGTCAAAGTGCAAGTAGATAAATGGGTACCGCTCCAGCGGGAAGGTAAACGGCGTTTCCATGCGCTGCTCTGGTTCACCAGAAGTGGCTTAGTCATGCTGGCCACATGACCCGGAAGCTGTCTGCAGGCAAACGCCGGCTCCCTCGGCCTATAGAGCGAGATGAGCGCACAACCCCAAAGTTGTCCGCGTCTGGACCTAATGGTCAGGGGTACCTTTACCTTTACCTTTAATCTAGCAATAATGTATAAAACAAGTACAGATACCTGCTGAAAATGTAAAGAAAAAGAAGGTACCTTTTATCATAAGTGGTGCTCATGTAAAGCAATAAAAGCTTTCTGGGAAATGATACATAATGAACTGAAAAATATGTTTAAAATAACTTTTGTAAAAACAGCACCAGAAGCCTTTTTATTAGGAATTGTAGGTACTGAAACAAATCATTTTACTTCAACTCGCTTGTGGAAACAACTCAGAGGCCATGAAAGAAGGAAAACAACAGGACGATTTAAAGGAACTATTAGAAATGACTATCAAAAGCAGCAGAGATATGAGATTATCAGAGCCCCCCCGAACTTGAAGCATGGGAAGTACCAACAAAAAAATTATAATTTGGCAGAATATTTGGATTATTTGATATGTATATGTATAGTTTGGAATATTAAATGTGATTTGATTGGATTGTTAAAATGGAAAATTAATAAAAATGATTTTTTAAAAAAATAAAAAAAGAAATTGTAGGTACCAACATCCCATAGGAGCAGAAAAGACTTATTCTGTATGCGACAACAGCAGCACGGATGCTACTAGCCCAGAGATGGAAAGAAGAAAGACTCCCTACCAGAGAGGAATGGCAAACCAAGCTGTTAGGTTATGCCAAAATGGCAAAACTGACTGGAAAGCTCAGGAACCAAGAAGACAAAAACTTCAGGAAAGAATGAGGCCACTGTAAGCAGATGAAAACATTAGCAGGATTTTAATTTCACTTGTAATGTAACAAACACTATGGAGAATATGGACAGATACAAAATATAGATTATGAAATCATATGCAGTTGAAAATGTTGACAGTAGGACCCATGAAGGGGATGGTGGGAAGTCTGGAGATACAGAGAAATCTCTTTATACGGATATGCATTTGGTATTGTTATAAATTTATATTTGTAAAAAAAAAGAAGATTATTATTATTTTTAAAAAAGATAATGCTAGGCCAGATCAAACAATGTTCTGACTCAGTATAAGGCAGCTCCCTATGTTCCTATGGGGCCTTCTTTTCTTTGGGGCCAAATGATATTTGCTTCCTTGTTTAGATTTATATTTGCTTTAAATGTCATGCATGCCCACTTCCCCTTTTCCAGACTCGATGGGAATAGCTATCCCTACTGCTGCAGGTTCACAGCCCCGTCGTCTGTTTCAAGATTTTCTACAAAGCCATCTAATACAAATATTTGACTTCTTTTTCCTCTCTCCAACTCAGGTGGGGCTCATCACCCACAAGCATAAAATTTCATTTGGTGGCTGGAGCATTCTGGCTGAAGAGCAATCCTATCTATCCTTCTGTCTGTCTACCTATCATCTGCTTCTCCTCCTTCTTGGTATATGTTTAATTTTACACTTTTGTTCATCACCTAACCTAATGCTTCTATGATCCATCCAGACTCCAATAGGCAGTCTTGAGTTTGATGTAGGCAAACCAAGGTAGTCTCCTTTGTTTTAAACAAGACATCTCTCAGCATCAGTTCCTATCTCAGCTTCCTATTCATTATTTTCATCATAATTATTTGTTGCAGTAATATATATATACCTCCAGTTCAAGAGAGTGGGTGGCCACATGCAACTCTTTGCTGCCTTCCTTCTGAAATCTGTATTTATCAAACTAGGTTACCCTGCACTTAAGTGGTGATTTATTTAACAGAGAACTCAGAGGGGTGCCTTGAAGCAGAGAAGGGGGAAACTGGCAGAGTGACCACCATCAGTCTGATGAGAAAAAGCATAACAAAGAAATGGAAACATCAAAAAATGGTAGGGAAGTTAGATCAACCTTCTGGAAAATTGTGGGTGTCAGCTGATTCATTCTGAGCCTGACAGGTGTTCAATATCTTGATTTACTTACAAGGGAAGCTTTTTGCACAAGCTTTTTGCACACTCTTCAAGCTGGCTCTCAAATTTCTCTTGTAATCTAAAGACATGTATCCATTCTTTCACAAGTTGCACAGTGACCAGCCATTGAAAAAGGCACAGATTAGCCTGGGAAGTTGAGGAAATGAGACTTCAGGTGGCAAGGCTGAGAACCACCCACTGGCCTAGACAACTTATTTCTCTGCCACTATAACAACCTCCAGCAGAGTTCTTCTGAGCAATGAAAGGGGCTGCGGGATCTGCCCAGGGAGAGGCCTTGATGCTTCCCTAGGTAACCTCCTGTGCAAAGTTTGCTAGGCACTTTGATATATCATACAAAATCCCTCAGAATTAGATGCTACAATTCTCAAAGTTTCAGTGAAGATATCCAGAGAACCACCAGGAGCATGGCTGTTGAATCAGTTTCAGCTAGTGTGACCTGATGGCATGGGCAAGTTGCTTGAAGGGATCCAACCCACAACAAGTCTCTTCAACTCTTGCCTAAGTCTTGGCTAACTCTTGGCTAAGGGCAGCAAGCTAAGGGAGACTGACTGACTGCATCTAGGAAATGATTCATGCCTCGTTGCAGGAGAGGGAGGCAGCAGCATCGTTGAAGAAGATTGTGATTCATCCCCTCCTTAAGGAGACATCCTTGAGCTCAGAAACACTACACCTACGTAAGTTGCCAATATTCCCCTCTTTGGCAAGATGCTTGAGAAGCTGGCAGTGGGACTGCTTTAAATGTGCTTGGAATAAACCAGTTGGCTAGACCCATTTCAATCTACCTTCAGGCCTGGTTTTGAGACTCAAATTGCTGGCACTGTGGTCTAAACCATAGTGGGCTTGCTGATCAGAAGGTCGGAAGTTCGAATCCCTGCAATGGGGTGCGCTCCCATTGCTCCATCCCAGCTTCTGCCAACCTAGCTTTTGCTTGTGTCTTCTTGCTCAGACACGAAAGGGGGAAGACATGTTTTTTCCTTTGTCCTGATCTATGCTGAATAAACCGCTTGTACATACGCTTGGGTGATCTTGGGCCTCTATATGCCCTTCCATTGTGAAGAGTTTGTTTACTCTGCTGGCTGGCTTGCTCAGCTTCTGAAAGGATTCTGAAGCTCTGAGTCGCAGTTTTGATGCAGAACCAAGGACTGGAGTTCAACCAGCAATCGGCCAGTGGGCTGGAGCCAGCTGGGGGCCTGCCAATTGCCCACGTTCCTTTGGACGCATCCCAACAATGCAGAGGGTGCCCTCCCAGGTTCGGGATAGCCTATGGCTGGCATTCGGCACTCCACCCACCCGCAACTCCCAAGCATCCCCCTCTGGCGTTTGCCTCCTAGGTGGGTCATAAGGAAAGAGTTAAAATGGGTGTGATGTGATTGCCCAGTGGGAATGCAAGAGAGGAGTAAAAGTGAGAGTGGGAGGTTTTGAAAGTCAGTTGAGGTTTGGGGAGCTGAAGAAGGAAGAGGGAGGATTAGGTGTGGGTTGATAGAGTTCTATTGTGAGAGAGTGAGAGGAATTGTCAGGTGGAGTCAGATAGATAGTTGGGAATAATCAGTATGAAATTGTTAGGAACTAAGATCTAAGAAACTGACAAGAAAAATTAACTGAAACCATAAGCTGGTTCCTGCATTTAAAAATAAACTTGATTATTTGTTAATGTTAACAACTGACTGGAATCCGTGTGTCCCCATGAGAAACGGGGTGGTGGCAGCGGAAAAAGCAATCGCAGTGGTGGCACAGGGTCAATAGACCATCAAACGTCCGGGGACCCTGTGTGATCACCACACCCCCAAGCTGTGGAAACTAGGGGGGAAGGGGGGAATGCCGCCGGCAAAGCGACACAGCTCCCCCCCCTTACCCCAATGGCTCGGGGTAGGCTTGGGAGTCGCGGGCAGGCAGCACACTGAATGTCACCCCCCTCAGCGAGGGTACCCGGGGCGGACCGCCCCCACCGCCTCCACATCCTACACCCCTGGATGCAGCAGGCTGGAGAAATTGGTGCCATCTCCCCTGCTCAGCTCTGAACAAGGAAGAGAAAGAGCAATTCTGGTGTAGAACTTCAGACGCCGTCACATTCTGCTCGGCTTGAACAAATCTGAAATGTTTCCTTGAGGTGTGAAACAATTGGCCTTTGGAACTCCTCCCCTCTCCCTGAGAACAAGCTGCAATTGATCTATCACTCTTATCTTGAATGGGCTACAATTGCTCTGTAGACCTTACGTTGAATATGTGTGCCCTTTGAATACAGCGTACTTTTCTTGCTTTTCAAGAGAAATAGGGTCCCTCCCTCCACCTGCGTTAATTGGAAGTGCTGATGAGCTGCGTACCTGGCAATGCTGTTTGCTCAGCTTTTCATAATTTATACTGTAGTCTCAATTAAACTTTATGGTAAACAGATGTAGCAAAATTGCGTTTGTTCATATTTCATATTCTCTCTTATCATTTCAGAAGGGGAGGGAAGCCGCTACTGACAGAGAAAGCAATCATGTGGGATTAGAGTCATATTGTATACAATGTGCTTTTCGGTTTTGAGCTTCTGTGGTTGTGTCAGATTCGCAGCAGGGGAAAAGAGATGTGAGGAGAGAATTCAGGCTAAACAAGGACAATATTTTGAGGCAAGATGATTACTCGCAGCAACAACAACAATGAAAAGGGAAAGAGAAAGGAAAGTAAGTCGGGCAGAGGATTTGGACGGTCTGAAAAACACATCTCCTAGAGGACAATGATCTGCAGTGACTGGTTTGCAGGGTGAGGTGAGGAAAAACTTTGACCAGGGAAGCCCTTATCATAGGGATGGGTGGATCCAACAATTTGGGTTACAGCTAGATTTATCAAAAATTATTTAACAAAATTTATATACCGCCTGATTGTAAAAAGCAACAACCTCTGAGCAGTTTTTTGGGGGGATACTGTGTGCTGCTCAAGCTACTTGCTAACCCCACCTACTCCTCTACTTCTTATTAAACTGCACACATTCCTTCCACCAGGGCTGGCATGACCATTGGGCAGAGGGAGGCAACTGCCTCAGGTGGCAGAAGCTGAGAGATGGCCACAGCAGATGTCTTGGCCTGTCCTGACAGGGCTTTCCTGTGCCATCCACCCACCTGCCTCTGTCTTCATCTGCATCTCTCTCCAGCACTTCCCTTTCCCTCAGGGTCCAACACAGCTGCAATGGTGAGGCAGCTCTCAGAAGTCTGTTGTGATGTTGTAGTTCACAGTGCCACCTGTGGTAGTCAAGTGAACTGCAACATGATGACAGCCATACCTTATTATATACCGACAGATATAGAAGGTTAAAATTTGTATGCGTTTTTGGGTGTAATTCACCTAACATGCATATTTTTAAGCAATTTTCCCTACTATAGTGCACCTTTATACATTATTTTCACCTGTACGAGCATTTTTGTTCCAACACCCACTAACATGCCATACATTATTCTGTTTGGAGAACTGCATTGCAGTATTTGGAGGATGTGTGTAAGTTGTTTCAAACTGTTGTTTAATAATGTGTTTTAATGTTGTAATCCACCCTGGGACTTTAGGATTAAGTGAGGGTAAAATGAATGAATGAATGAATGAATGAATGAATGAATGAATGAATGAAGCTGTGGTTTTTGGGAAGTATAAATTAGGGAGGTTCCTACTAAACGTTTTTACAATCAATCAGTATATAAATTTGATGAAATAAATAAATAAAAACCATACCAGGTGGGATAGTTGCCTCCACTCAGATCAGTATTATCTAGCCAGATGATGGACCAGTATCTCTCTATGGTTTCAAAAAAGAGTTCTTTCCCATATTTGATTTAAAGCTCATATTGTGAAGTGAGAAGTTCTCCCAGGATCCAAATTTTGGCACATTAACATTCAATCAGAATCTGAAGAAGCTCATCTTCCAGCTAACATATCAGGATGGGGAGTCACCCAGTTTGAAATCTTATGGTGTTTGTGTTTGTGCACAGGCAAAGGATAATCACAGTGTTTCCTAAACCAAAGGTCCAAGCATTAGGCTCCAGAGGATAAAGAGGCCAGCTGGACTGATATTCCCTGGCCACCCTAGATTGAGCTATCACAGGAAGTGGTTGGTGGTGAGTTGATTGTTCCAGCAGGCTGATGTCTCCCTTCATCTAACCCAGCCTTTCTCAACCTGTGGGTCCCCAGATGTTGTTGAACTACAACTCCCATCACCCCTAGCTAGCAAGGCCAGAGCTCAGGGATGATGGGAGTTGTAGTCCAACAACATCTGGGGACCCGCAGGTTGAGAACCGCTGATCTAACCTAACCTGCTAACAACATGGGGCTAGTAGGGGCTTAAGGGAAACCAGCTTACATAGGAATGTAGTAAGCTGCCTTATACTGAGTCAGACCTTTGGTCCACTTAGGTCAGTATTGTCTACACTGACAGGCAGCAGCTATCCAGGGTTTTATACAGGGGTAATTCCCAACCCTTTCTGGAGGTGATAGGGATTGCACCTCAGCCCTTCTGCATTCAAGGCAGATGCTTTGCCACTGAGCTATGGCACATGCCACCCCCTAATACAGAAATAATGTACCATAGCTCAGTGGCAGAAAATCACTTAGATGGGTAACTGCTCCCAGTCCCATCATGAATGCATAATTTAAAAAAGATGCCCAGTGGGACCCTTAACTAGTTAAATGCAGATCAGATTTGTAAAGAAATAAAGTTGTGGCCTATAATTAACCCACGGTATTGGGCATCCATTGATGTCTTAATTCTGGGAGCAGAAGGGCAATTGGCTTAATGGCACATTATGTCCCCCGCCGAAAATCACAGTAGATTTGAACTGTTGTTACATCTCACACGGCCCACTGCCTAAACTGCACTCCAGTTTCCTCAGCCGATTGCAACTACAGCTCTCCCCTTCCCCCCTCCCCACAATAAGTCTGACAATAAGGCTTTTGAACCCTGTGGCTGTTTGAAACACTTATTTGCAACGCACAATATCCTCCCTTGCATGCAGACCATGGATATTTATGGCGTCCACATACAAATTCATGATATCAGCTTATGGCTATCTTTCTGAAGCCAGGGGGTTATAAAATTAGAAGCCTGGGCTTTATTTATACAGCAATATCCATAAACCTTAAATAATGCCATCATTTTTACACACCGCGTTCGGTAAGAGATTGGGGGGGATTGAGAGAGAGAGACAAACAGCTGTTGCGATCCTTGTCTTTTTTCTCTCCCAGCCACAAGGCTCTCCTCCCCTGCTGTTGCTGACACTTTTCTCTTTATATAGCAGAGCATGATTGGCGATGCTCAAACTGCCCGGCACAAAAGCAGATCCGTTCCTCGGCTGTCCAATTACATTACATCATCTCTGTCATTAACGGCACCTCGCGTCAAAGCCCGATGAGTTACCTACTAGGGAGCAGGGTAGTTTAATGGCAAACGGTGGCCTCATGCAATTTGCTGCACGCATCGCCCCGTCTGACTCAGCAGCGGGATAACGCAACGTTTCCTGAGTTATCGCCCGCTCCTTAATCTTGTTTCCAGTGGCAACCAAATCAGCATGTATGGGCTTGGCGGCGCATGGCGTGTGCAGAACGGCTGAACCCTGAAACACCCCTCCCTTCTTACCCTCCGATCCACGTTGCATGAGGCGGCCACAGGAGCTTCTGCTGAATCTTAAAAGCAAGTCGCTAAGAAATGCTTTGTGGTTCTTCTTAAAAAGGCACTTGTCCTCGACACAAATGGCCCCATCGGGTGTCTCTCTGCAGCAGCCTGTGTAGCACCACAGAGAAGCTGTAGGGTGCCAAACATCCGGAAGGGTCATAATATGCATCTTCTTCAACATGCATACAGCTTGCTGGCATTTTCTGTTTTTGCCCCTGTACTGTGTAATGACCTCCCCCCCCCCCTTTACACATGAAACAGCAGATTTATCTTATCTCCCAGGCTTTATTTATTTATATAATAATATTTTATTATTTATACCCCGCCCATCTGGTTGGGCTTCCCCAGCCACTCTGGGCGACTTCCAACAAAATATTAAAATACTGTAATACATCAAACATTAAAAGCTTCCCTAAACAGGGCTGCCTTCAGATGTCTTCTAAAAGTCTGGTAGTTGTTGTTCTCTTTGACATCTGGTGGGAGGGCGTTCCACAGGGAGGGCGCCACTACCGAGAAGGCCCTCTGCCTGGTTCCCTGTAACCTGGCTTCTCGCAGCAAGGGAACCACCAGAAGGCCCTCGGCACTGGACCTCAGTGTCCAGGTAGAACAATTATTCCATTTATATCCCACCTTTTCCTCCAGGGAACTCAAGGTGACTAACATGCTTCTCCCCCTCCTCAATTGATTCCTACAATGATCCTGTGAGGTAGGCTAGGATGAAAGGCAGCGTCTGGCCTCAGATGACCTTCATGGCCAGGTGGGGATTTGAACCGTGGTCCCTCCAGGTTGTAGTCCAACACTCTCACAACAGCACCCCACTGGCTTTCCCTAACCAATAAGATTGGATTCTGTTTTCACAAGTTAGACTCCCTTGGTGGTTCCCTCACTGTGAGTGAGGTCACAGGGAACCAGGCAGAGGGCCTTCTCGGTAGTGGCGCCCTCCCTGTGGAACGCCCTCCCATCAGATGCCAAGGAGATAAAGAACTACACAACTTTTAGAAGACATCTGAAGGCAGCCCTGTTTAGGGAACTTTTTAATGTCTGATGTTTTAGCATGTTTTTCTATGTTCTGGAAGGCGCCCAGAATGGCTGGGGAAACCCAGCCAGATGGGCAGGGTATGAATAATAAAATCATGTATTATTATTGCTACAATTATTATTTCTACTTTATTCAGTTTTATATGCTTTTGTGTCTTTTTGTACTGTCGTTTTATTCGTTTAGGTTGCATTTTTTGTTTTAATGGATTTTTTTTCCTGTTGTATGTAATGCGCACCACTTTAGAGATTTTTTTCTGAAGTGGTTTTAAAATGCCTTTAAATAAAATAAAACAATGCACCAAATGTTTACTAGAAACTAGTGTCCATTGGGACTGCTGGGGCAGAAGGAACTCAAAAGTGGAGGCAGAGCCAATATCAGGCAGAGTCAATGAATTCTAGTTTTGTGCCCATCCTCCTGCCTGCTGAGTTGTACGGGGGCAACACTGAGACTAAGGAGAAATAATGTGAAAGGCAGTGGCACACCTGGGACTAATAGTACTGTATTTTTCGCTCTATAGGACGCACCCAACCATAGGATGCACCTTGTTTAAGAGGGGGAGAACAAGAAAAAAAATTCTCCCCCTCTCTGCTCAGCGCCCCTCTCTTGCTCTCCCGACTTCAGCAAAAGGAACCCGAAGCCTCCGGAGCGCAGCAGGAACTCGCACTGCGCTCTGAAGGCTTCAGGCGGCTATCCCTGAAGCTTGGAGAGCGAGAGGGGTCGGTGCGCACCGACCCCTCTTGCTCTCCAGGCTTCAGTGAAAGCAACGCGAAGCCTCCGGAGCGCAGAGGGAGCACTCCCTCTGCGCTTCGGAGGCTTCACGTTGCTTTCGCTGAAGCCAAGGAGCCTGCATTCGCTCCATAGGATGCACACACATTTCCCCTTAATTTTTGGAGGGGAAAAAGTGCGTCCTATGGAGTGAAAAATACGGTAAGTAGGAGGACAAGGGTCTGGCTGAGGGCATATGGTGGTTGGTGGGGCAGCGCCCCCTAATGGACCAGCCTTCACTGCTAGAAATTGCACCAACTGGTTTGTCAGAATATCCCAATTGCCCTCCTGAATCTTTTCCTGGACATATTGCTCAGAGGTGCTCGTGTCCTTTGGTTATGTTCTCGTCACCAGTAGAGGCTGCTGCATCAGGACAAAAGCCCAGCAACCTCCATCTGTCCTCAGCAAGCCTTCTTACATGCAATGAGCCCTGACCTTCAGCCCACCACCACACTTAAGGCTCAGTGTTGCCCTTGTGAAACTCTGCAAGGAGGGCGAAAAAGACTAAACTAGAATTAGTCGGCTCTGTCTGTCATTAACCCTGGCTCCACCTACTGTTGGCCTCCCTGCCTTTTACCCTATGAGTCCCAATGAGCAGAAACCACTAATGCCAACAAACAAGAACCTTTGGCTTTTGATAAATATGCTGTGCAGTTTTCATCTCTGCTGCTACAGTCAATTTCTGAAAAGCAGGGCATTATTCAGTTATCTGGCTGCAAAGTGCGCCAAGGGGCTTTACATCCTGCCTGCCATTGTCCAGGAAACACTGTGCCACTGATACCCAGAGTAAAATCCCCATCAATTCCCCCCCACCCCACCTGCTCTCAGATCTCTGTGCATTTGAGCAATTTATGGGTGATGTTGCATCTGCAGTTGCAAATCAATAATTGATCTCGGTTGCACCAGCTTCGCTTCCCAGTGCATCAGATTCACACAGCAATAAACAAAGTGATTAACCAAGTGTGGATTATTGGGGAGACGGACTGAATACTAAACACACCATTTGCACATTGTGAGCATGATGACTTTGTCCTTCATGCATTAAAACAAGAAAAAACAACAACAACAGCAACACCACAAACAACAAAAGGAAAAAATTGCCAGCCAAATCTTCAGATGGATGTTTCAAATTAATAAATGACTCCTCGCCTGTCCTGGCTCTACCTGGGTGAAGAATACGTTTTCTGCCAAAAAGGTTGATGCTCAAACCAGTGTGGTACATAAGCAAGGAATGGGTCAAAGGCACAGCAGATACTGTTGGGAAAAAGCACCAAGACAAAAGCCAGCTCCAGATGGCTGGAATGCAAAACAGGATGTTATGTTTTGCAGATGTACTGTTGGAGAAAAGGTGGAGCCTATTCTCTGTACTGAGCACCGGATGTTAGCTCAGAGTGTCATGTGACCTGTGCTGGAAGTACAGGGGAGGAGTTGACTCTCTTCTGATGGAGTCTGAAGGGAACAGTCACATTTCTATGTATTGCTGAGTGACAGGAATAAATCATGTAAAAAGGACTCCTGTCTGTCTCATTTCCCCTCCCTGGGGAATGCAGGGAGGGAGAGAAGAAGAGGAAAGCAGAGGGTGTGTTCTTTCTCACGTCTAATGAGAAGAATCGCCGGGTTTGTTTACCTAGCCTGCCGGCGGTCGCAGACGGATGGTAAACACAGTATCTCGCTCAATTGCCTCGGGGGAGGCCAGGTACCTCTGACTGTGAGCCGAAGATACTAACAGATACAAGGTACAATAGCTGCACAAGCTAAGATGTTGAGCCAAAATACAAAACGCTGCCATTATATGTGAGTGGGCTGGCCATGACTATAGTGTGGCAAGTGGGATGTCGATCCTATGAAACATGAACTGAATCCAATTGTCTCTTCCATTGCCCTATGTAGGTAAGAGTTAATTGTAGCCACCTCCAGAATTTTGGGTGTAATTCCACAACATACTATTAACACGATAATAGACTATTAGTAGTGAATTTATGCTGCACCATCCACACATCATTCTGCTTTGTTAATTCTTCTAGGATGCTCCCCCAGCTTTAGAGGGACACACCTGTGCTATAGGTCAGCAAAGCAGGTCTACCCCACTCTCAAACATTTGTGGTATGAAAAGTAACAGGATTTCAACAGAAAGGGCATTCACCAGTTGGGAAATGAAGCAGTATTTTCACGCCAAAAAACTCTGCAGGTGCAAATAGAATTGAAAGGGGGGTTGTGTAAAGATGCCCAGATGCCATCATGAGAGTGATACAAATGGGAACTTCTTTGGGTGGGATGGGCCTGTGCTGTCTCTTTGTGGTGGCATCTCCCTGTCCTGGGCAAGGGATGAGGTTAGGCTGAGACACAATGAGTGTCCCAAGATTACTCAGTTAGCTTCCTGGATGAGTGAAAATTTGAACCACAGACTCCTGGGTGTCCGTCCAAGACCCTCTAACCACTATACCACACATGAGTTTTGTGTATGAGGATCATCTAAATGGCAAGGAAGCAGAATGGGTATACAGATAAGGGCTTTATTAGTGGCCCAAGTGGCATGGATTTCCTCCTTTAATGAAAATGTGTGTATGTGTATTGGGCAGGGGCTGTTTTGACAATATCCTTTTGGAAGACAATGATGTCACCTGATTAATGGGCCAGACAGAGAGGAGCAGGAAGTCATCTGGGGTCAAAATATGATAAATAACAGCAGAATTTGGAACACAGCACAAAATCCCCCCTGCTTGACAATTCTATCATTTTAACGGCAGCTTCCTGGCGTGGGGGGAGTGCCCATCGCACAGACACATCAATCAACTGTTATGCATGCCCTAGCGCTGTCTGGGGTGAATGATGCTGAACTGCTGCCCTCTGAAATCATTCCGATCTAATAACTACAAGCAGTTACAAGTCAAGCAGCTTAAAGGTTGTGGAGCAGTTCACCAAACAGAATAATGCCAGTCTATGAGATCAGAGCCAATTTTTAAAATCAGGGTACCATTTGGGGGGGGGGCAGTACTGCACCCTCCAGATCCCCATCTACATCTTGCTATGAAATATTGGTTATTTTCTTAATGGCAAAGGGGGGGATGTAAGTCTCAGGCTGAGATTTGGGTAGCTATTCTAGGTCTATAGGGTCCAGAGACATGAATTGCTTTGCCATATCAAAAATTGCTTTGGTAACCTGAGCTTCAGCAGTGACTTGCCTTGTGGCATCAGGATGGGGAGACTTGTCTTCACAACAGACAAGCACAAAGCCTCTTTGGGGATATGCATCAAGTTTGATTATTTGGAGCTCAATGAGAGAGTCTAGCTGGCTCCGAACATACCTGCATACCCTTTCTGCCTTACCTTTACTGCTTCTTTGGACTGCTGACATTGATTTCTGGTGAGCTTCTATCTCTGGAAAATGTAGGAATCTGCCTTACACCAGGACAGACCACTGGTCCATCTAGCTCTGTATCATCAATGATGATTGGCTGTGGCTCTCCAGGATTTCAGGCAGCAGTCATTCCCAGTCAGTGGCATAGTGTGGGTTGTCAGCACCCGGGGCAAGGCAAGTAATTTGTGCCCCCTAACCCGTGGATTTGCGCCCCCTAACCCTAACCCCCAGATGTTGCGCCCGGTGCGGCCGGGCCCCCTGCACCCCCACGCTACGCCACTGTTCCCAGTCCAACCTGGAGATGCTGGGTTTTGAACCCTGAGTCTTTTGCATGCAAAAGCATGAACTGTACCACTGAGACATGAGCTTTTGAAGAAAACCAGTGGAATCATCATATCACAAAGAAATAGTGATAAAAAAGAAGAAGTTGAGATGAATTTTGGTGAAAGAAGGGGAATTGAGAGGATGCTAAACTGCAAGTAGATAAATAGGTACCACTCCGGTGGGAAGGTAAACAGCGTTTCCGTGCGCTGCTCTGGTTCGCCAGAAGCGGCTTACTCATGCTGGCCACATGACCCGGAAGCTGTATGCCGGCTCCCTCGGCCAATAAAGTGAGATGAGCGCCGCAACCCCAGAGTCGTCTGTGACTGGACCTAATGGTCAGGGGTCCCTTTACCTTTACCTAATCAAATATGCAGATGACACCAAGCTGGGAGGGGTAGCAATGCCACAGAAGACAGAATCAGGATTCAATATGACCTTAACAGATTGGAGAACTAGGCCCAAACTTACAAAATGAATTTCAATAGGGACAAATGTAGTGTTCTGTATTTAGGCAGGAAGAACCAGGTGCACAAATATAGGATGGAGGATATCTGGATTACTAGGAGTACGTATGAAAAGGATTTAGGCGTCTTAGTGAGCCACAAGCTTAACATGAGTCAACAGTGTGATGCAGCAGCAAAAAAGGTTAATGCTATTCTAGGCTGCATCAACAGAAGTATAGTGTCCCGATCAAGAGAAGTAATAGTACCACTCTATCCAGACCACGCCTGGAATACTGTGTCCAATTCTGGGTGCCACAGTTTAAGAAGGATATTGGCAAGCTGGAACGTGTGCAGAGGAGGGCGACCAAGATGATCAAGGGTCTGGAAACCAAGCCTTCTGAGGAATGGTTGAGGGAGTTGTTTAGCCTGGAAAAGAGGCGAGTGAAATGAGACATGATAGCCATCTTCAAACCCTTGGAATTCCTTCCAACTCTACCATTCTATGATTCTAAATTATCGCTGAAGGGCACAGGGAATGAATGCCTATGTATTGACCACATGATACCACACAGATAGCACAACCACACACACACACCTCAAAATAGGAATGGGTGAATGTGTCAGTTTCAGTCTATTATAATTTCTCATTTTTCTTATGTTCAGCGCTGCACATTTCCACATCACATCAGTTTGTGAATATATATATATATATATTAAGGGAAAGTGCTCATGAAGGTACATCATCATTTCTTGTGACCTTCACCTAATTATACACATTTTTGTATGCAGACTTGCCTGATACACACATTTTTCAAAGCATATTCTCCCCAATATCTACAGTATATGTCCTCTAATATAATACATTTCCACATGCAATATTTTCATCAACATGTGCGATATTTTTGGACAATTTACATCAGCCCATGCCTTTTTTGCACACAGCACATGAGTAGAGAAGCGTCTCACAAAATTCAGAGAAATGAAAAATTCAAACAACAGCTGTTTTTCAGTCTGCATATTGTTTTAGAAAGTGTGAATTGGGTATATTTGCTTTTAGATGCTAAGTTGAATTGATCCTTCCTCCATTCCTACTCATACACTTTCCCCCCTTTTTTTGCAATGTCCAAAGATCTTCTGAGTAGCTTTTCAGTCTCTAGATCCGTACTCCAAACTGTCACTCTGGTTTTTCAAAGGTAATCAAATAAGGTAGCGAATGGGCGTTTGCAGATATTCTCTTACATGTGTTCATTACCGCCAGAGCTTACTAAGGCTCTGGTGAGAACAGAGGCTTTTGCTATCAGCAATATTGTCAGGTAGGTGTTGATTACCTGGAAAATTATCCAAGAAGAGAATCCCCCCTCCTTTCTCCCCATTTCTATTTTTTCCCCACTTGCAAGCCAACCTCCTTTCGATGTCCCTACGCTGTCTGCTTTTTCTATGCAATGGGCTTTCTATATGTCTGATCTGTCATTCTGATTCCTTCACAGGCTGAACACCTAGAATTCCAGCTCCGAATCACAGCACTTAAAACATATTCCCTTTAAAATGTAGTTGAGCCCAAGCTGGCTTGTGAATGATTCCATCGGACACTACGCCAGGTGAATATAATCTTGTCATTTAATCTCAGGCCGGAGCTGATGGCGAGCTGCCAGATTGGATTCAACCACGACTGTCCTGGCATTAAAAAGTTATGACAAGAGGGCTCTGATGGGTTCTGAAAGGGATTGCTTCTGACAAGCTGTCAAGTTGTTAACACTAACATGCCCTAAATCTAGAATGAGGACCGATAAGAATTTTTTTTTTCTTCAAACCCATATACCCTGAACCTGAGAGTCACACAGGATTGTAGCCAACAAATAGTCTTCTTCTCCATATAACTCTTCCTCTTCTGCTTCCTCTCTGTCACCATCATTTGGGGCATTCAAAATATGTCTGCAAGGTTTATACCAGGGGCATGGAAGCTGAGGGCCACATTCTCTTCTGGCCCACCTTCCAGGGGCCGCATGCTAGTGGTGGGTGGGGAAGAGTAGGTGGAGCAACAAATGTAATTTTTAACTTTTGTACTTTGGGCTATTTTCCACAGACACTCACATTCCCTGTCCAGGAAAGTAAGAAACATTCCGAGAGCCCAAGAGCACAATCCAGGCAGGCAAAACCATTGAGGGACTCTCCCTATAGCCTTGAACCAGAAGGTACTGGATAGCAGGCGAACTACCTTGGACTAACCTGGCGACCGTGGGTCCTGGAGGACTTGTTCCTTGCCAGCCTGGCCTGGGAGAGAGGGGTCTGGACTGACTCCAACTACAAAAACTGAGGCTACTAAACATACTCTTGGGCTGAAGTACTGTTTATGGTTTTTTTGTTTGGGGGTGCAGGGTTGTTGCTGTTATCAATATTAATTTTTAATCTTCATTTTAGATCTTATGATTTATGTGTAAATTGTTTAATTTGGTTGTGTACTTTTTGATAGAGCTTTATTTATTCTTTTATGACTACTTTTGTTAAGTTTGTAATTAAGTTTATTTATTCCCCCACCCCCATGTAGAAGGCTGCATTGAACCTGGATTTAATGTGGAAAGGCGGCATACACCTCTTTTGTTATTTAAGGGAATATGTTATGTAGATATGCAAGCAAAAATTGGTAAATCGACAGCTGGTGGAGAATGGGAAAGGGGAAAAAATTAAAATTAAAAAAGTAAATAAATAAAGTGAATATAAGGAATGAAATGTGAAATGGAAATAAATATGTAACAAGCAGCAATGGCAGAAAGTACAGAGGCATCTAGGACGAAGTCAGGGTTTTTTGGGGAAAACTGTATTAAATTTGATGTGGTTTGGCACCGATTTGTTAAAATTTTGGAAGGCTGGTAAATATTATGTGGCAAAAGAAAGAAAGAATACAAATTAAATGGTGACTGCTCGCCCTGCCTGGAATTCAGTCCCAAAGCAGTTTAAGGGGTTGGGCTGATGTTTAATTGGTTAAAAAGAAAACTAATTAAACATACAGCCAGGAGGGGAACAGGGGAAGGAGACATTGCTTCCCCCCAGCTCCTGACCAAGAGCAGGGGAGGTCAGTTTTTTTGGCGCTCCACTGCAAGTGACTTCTTCGTAAGCAAAGGAGCATTCTGCACCAGGCAGTAGAAAAGAGAGCTTCTACCTTCTCCTGGAGCATGGAGCATTTTCACAAGGTTTTCCCCCTCATTGCCTTCCTTTCCTTCCTGCCTGAGGTCCTGCCTCATGGCAGCCACAGAGCCAACCCAACCTGTAGCTACCTGTGCCTGTTTGTACCTGGCTAATTTGATGCCTCAGCCCTTCTGAATATGCCCAGTTTCATTCAGGAGTCAGCCAAATCCAGTGCACAGCCCTACTTACATTATCCATTTATAAATATTATTCTCATCTATTTATTTATACCCCACCTTTTCCCTGACATGACTCAAGGCACCTTGCAGATAACAATAAGAACCATTAAAATCATAGAGGGTGGGGAAACAATCATTATAAGCAATTAAACATGGATAGATTGAAACTATATCCATATATTGAATCCACTAATAACTGAAATATAGTCGTACCTTGGAAGTCGAAAGAAATCCGTTCTGAAAGTTCGCTTGACTTCCAAAATGTTTGAAAAACAAAGCGCAGCTTCTGATTGGCTGCAGGGAGCTCGTGTAGCCAGTCAGAAGCCATGAAGTCCTATCAAATATTCGGCTTCCAAAAGAACGTTAGAAAACCGGAACAGTCACTTCCGGGTTTCGATTGTTCGGGAGCCAAAATATTCGAGAACTAGGCTGTTCAACTTCCAAGGTATGACTATAAAATAACAAAAAAATCATAGCACTAGACCTTTCATGAAAGGCAGCCAGTTCCCAAAAGCCTGCTGGAAGAATAATGTTTTCACCTGTTGGCAGACGGACGATAAGGAGGGAGTCAGTCTAACTTCTTTAGGAAGACATTTCCAAATTCTGGGAGGAGCCACCACCTAGAAGGCCCTCTCCCTTGTCCCCTCCAATCATGAATGTGAGGGTGGTGGGACTGAGAAGAAGAAGAGGAGGAGGAGGAGGAGCTTGGATTTGATATCCCACTTTATCACTACCCCAAGGAGCCTCAAAGCGGCTAACATTCTCCTTTCCCTTCCTTCCCCACAACAAACACTCTGTGAGGTGAGTGGGGCTGAGAGACTTCAGAGAAGTGTGACTAGCCCAAGGTCACCCAGCAGCTGCATGTGGAGGAGCGGGGAAGCGAACCCAGTTCACCAGATTCTGAGACTACCGCTCTTAACCACTGCACCACACTGGCTGAGAGAAGATCTCAAAACATGGGAAGGTTTGTATAAGGGAATATGGCTTTTCTGATAGATTGGATATGTTGTTGCTGCTGTGTTCCTTCGAATTTTGAAGCAGCATCAGACACCTTCCAGCTAGTATATGTATAAAGAAGTTGTTCCTCTTGATGTCACAAAACAGGAAAAAAACAATAATGAATGTTAAGTTCTACAGTGAAATGGAATAAGAGCTTCCTTCTCTTTTGTTCTGTTTTTTTGTTGTGTTTTTTTTTTTTTTTTTTTTTTGCACCAGCCATGTGCCTAAGTCTTTTTTATTTCCTTTTATTGTTATTATTATATTTGCCTCTGCCTGTCTGGGGAGAAGGGGAAAAAACATCTATTTTCAGGACGGAAACCAGCATGATTGACCATTTAGTGTTTGAGTGATTTAATACATATGCTCACCCGTCCAAAAACCTGGAGCCTCAAACACTCCCTGTGCTCCGAATTGCCATGTCACTCAACTGACGTATCATTTCTGACGGGAGAAAAACTATAATAAAGAATGAAGTGCCGCTTTTCCATTTGAAAAGAGGTGTTTATTGCTTTACGTCCCCCAGTCAAAGCTAAAATGAATTGTATCGCAAGGTGAGGGACAAGCAGGCTGCAGAGATGGCCCAGGAAATAAATATTCAACCTATTGCTGGCTGTTTCATTTATATAATACAACAAGTGGCAGCATGCCTTTTTTCTCTTCCTTTCCCCTCTTTCCCTCTCAAAACATAATAATAACAATAATCATTTTCCTGTGTCCAGCTGTTCTTACGAACACAGCAGATTTTCTATTTCCCACTCTGCGCTTTTAAGCCACTGCCAGTTTGAAAGAATGTTTGAGAAGAAGCAATTAATTTAGAATTGTTTTCAGGCCTCCACATGATTTCCACATCCTTTTCTCTCACTGTTTCTTGCTGTGTCAAACACGCAGCATTGCTTGTGCATTTCCACCATCGTGTCTTTAAATTAAGGACGACTTTAAACGCTGCTTTTGCAGGGTGGGTGGCGGGGATGTAAGCCTATATTTTAAGGCAACAGTTCCCAAACCTTTGGGGGGTCACTGCCCTCTTAATTCCACAAACTCATCTCCAGCACCTCCCACTCTACCCTATAGAAAGCATCACTCATAATAGCAGTTTGCACAACCCACTGAAGAAGTCAATAACACAATAAGATGCAAAATGGTAGCAATTAATTGCACAGTTGTTCAAAATACAATTAAAACTATTTTGTTTAGTCAATCCAACGAAATGGATGAACTTAGAATCATAGAATTGCAGAGTTGGAAGAATCCCAAGCGTCATCTATTCCAGAGGTAGGCAACCTAAGGCCTGGGGGCTGGATGCGGCCCAATCACCTTCTCAATCTGGCCTGCGGACGGTCTGGGAATCAGCATGTTTTTACATGAGTAGAATGTGTCCTTTTATTTGAAATGCATCTCTGGGTTATTTGTGGGGGCACAGGAATTCATTCATTTTTTTTCTTCCAAGATATAGTCTGGCCCCCCACATGGTCTGAGGGACGGTGGACCGTCCCACGGCTGAAAAAGGTTGCTGACCCCTGATATTCTATTCCAACCTCCTGCAATGCAGGAATTTCAGCTAAAGCATCCATGACAGATGGCCAGCCAAACCTCTACAGTGGTACCTCTGGTTAAGAACTTAATTCGTTCCGGAGGTCCGTTCTTAACTGAAACTGTTCTTAACCTGAGATACCACTTTAGCTAATGGAGCCTCCTGCTGCCACCGTGCCACCGCCGTGCAATTTCTGTTCTCATCCTGAAGCAAAGTTCTTAACCCAAGGTACTGTTTCTGGGTTAGCAGAATCTGTGTCCAGTTCTGGGCACCACAGTTCAAGAAGGACACTGACAAACTGGAACGTGTCCAGAGGAGGGCAACCAAAATGGTCAAAGGCCTGGAAACGATGCCTTATGAGGAACGGCATGTTTAGCCTGGAGAAGAGGAGGTTAAGGGGTGATATGATAGCCATGTTCAAATATATAAAAGGATGTCACATAGAGGAGGGAGAAAGGTTGTTTTCTGCTGCTCCAGAGAAGCGGACACGGAGCAATGGATCCAAACTACAAGAAAGAAGATTCCACCTAAACATTAGGAAGAACTTCCTGACAGTAAGAGCTGTTCGACAGTGGAATTTGCTGCCAAGGAGTGTGGTGGAGTCTCCTACTTTGGAGGTCTTTAAGCAGAGGCTTGACAACCATATGTCAGGAGTGCCCTGATGGCATTTCCTGCTTGGCAGGGGGTTGGACTCGATGGCCCTTGTGGTCTCTTCCAACTCTATGATTCTATTATTCTATGTAACCTGAAGCATCTGTAACCTGAAGCATCTGTAACCTGAGGTACCACTGTACTTAAAATCCTCCAAGGAAGGAGAGTCTTCCACAGAGCCAAAGCAACCTGCTCTGGTACCCGGAGCGATGCTTGTCACACCCCCCCCCTTTGGAATGGTACCCAGAGTGGGCCGCCTGCCCCCCCTCAGAACACCCTGGCTTGCCACCTTCCTAGGGAGTCCATTCTACTGTCAAACAGCTCTTACTCTCAGGAAGTTCTTCCTGAAGTTTAGTCAGATGTTTAAATATTGAAGGACATAAGGAAATTCTGCTTGGTCTGGCCAAAGACCTACCAAGCTCACCATTCTGTTCTCAGAGTGCTCACCTCACTCTAAGGACTTCTCAGAGCCTGAGTGTATATGGGAACCTCATCGATAGGACCTTTTGCCATGAAATATTTGCAATGCAAATATGTGTCACTGCTGGGCATTACATGGACTTCCTTACCTGCAGCTGGCTAGGCCATGCTTCGTTGTTTCCCATTCAGAACAAACTTCTCTCTAAGCAGTATAAGGAAGTTCTGAATCATTACTGCACATTATATACCCAGTTGGCTTAATTATCAAACAGCTTGCGTGGCTAGTCATTCTTCTCTCTCTCACTCTCTGGATCCAACAAAGCACTTTGAAACCTACTGCCTACTCCACAGCAACAAATATTCCATTTTCTCATCTGGAACAGAAAATCACAGATATTTGCAGCATCCCTTAAAGCAGAGCTGTCAGATAAGTGCAACTTTCAGACAACCTAAAGTATATGGCCTTGAGTCGAGACGAGCGAGGGGAATTTGGTTCACTTCACATTTTAATGCAAAGCATCAATGACGTAGCATTGGGGGTCACAGAGGCTGTTGCCCCAGGTGCAAAATTGTTAGGGGCACAAAATTTCAACACCTGGTGCTGCCTCAACACATCTGCAGGTTTCCGTCATTGGGCTCCGTTGAAAACGGCTTCTCCATGCAAACCAGGAAGTGATCTCTCAGACAACAGAATGACTCTTCTTTCATTGTCTCTGGGGATGTGATCTCCTGGGTGATGTGGACACCATTAGGCAGTTCAATGTGTGTGTGTTTCCATTTCCCTCTTTCCCCGCCTTGCGCAACCCCGGGCACTGGCAACCCATTCTACGCCACTGGCAAAGCTACTTAATTTGCACCTCCTGAAAGAATATGCAAACCAGAACACATCTTATCCTCTCTAAATTTTGCAATGCAGTTATCCAACCAAATTATTTGAATAAAAATTAATATATCGGGGGAAGGTGTGTATAAAAATACAGATACTGAAAAATAACATTCAAAAATGCATTATTTGGGAAAGTCACTTGTCAAAATTTTGGGGAGAAATGTGCAATAAAATGTTGGCAGATTTTCATAAGAACTGTGTTTTTAATATATATACACATAAGAAACTGATGCTTAAATGTGGCAAACTGAAATAAACGAGAAACTGAAATTGACGAACTTGTCCATTTCCAGTCTTCAGAATATTTTATTGTAAATTGGGTTTAATTCTTAACAAACACACGGACAAGCAAACAGGGCAGGATTCAGGAGAGGGCTGTAATAAACAAGACCATATTTATCCTTTCAGCCATTGGGCTTTGTTGCTCTAAATAACATTTGCTAGTAACTCAGTATCCCAATTACTTAAGACACCACCATCGCACTACATTTAGGAGGAAAGCAACCTTTAAATGTCCACATTTTCCATCATTAATATAGATATGTCAGTATCAAAGCATCTTCTTTAATAATATAATCAATGTTTCCTCGCAGAAGAAAAGAATCCTTTTTCAAATTCCCCACAGTTCCGATTTGGATTTAATTAACCCACTAGTACTTTCCTGATTTTCCTAATAAACTTTTCAAAAGAGAAGCCTCCCAAGTGCCCAAGAATCTTCCTTTCATCTTGTCAAATAGAAATTCACTCATTTCCCCATGCCTAAGGGACCCTGGCAAGGAGTGGAGAGGCGGAGGGAGAACATTTGAAATTGACGTCTAGAATTCACCGATGGGCTCAGCCTCAGAGAGAAACAGGGAGAGACAAAACAAATCAGACTGTGTACGGTTGTTTGCTTAGTCCGGGAATGCAATTCAGCCAGGCAGGGGGATGAGCTTAAACTGAGAATTAACCTCAACAGCCCTCTGTGGCTGTGCAGCTGGTTGGTTGTAGGGCATAGGATGCCTATCGGGTGAGAAGCAGCCATCTCAAGAGGAATACGGTTACCCTTGTGAAACATGCACTGCGACAAAGACTATGGGTGAATTCTCATGGAGGAGAAGGCTATAATAACAATAAATAATAATACTTTTTTATTTATACCCTGCCCTTCCTGGTTCAAAAACCAGGCTCAGGGCGGCTAACAACAAATTTAAAACACTTAATTATAAAAGCAGCATAAAATATATAATAAAAACATGAATAACAATAAAATCCAAAAATCAATTAGATAATCCCCAGGGCTAGCTGGCGGAATTGGTCCTACTTGGGCCAGCGAGGAGGCCAGGGGAGAATTAGCTGTGGGGTCTCAGAGTGCGTGATCTTCATAAAAGGGGAGGGGGAGGGAAGAGAAGGGAAATAAAAGATCAGGCTGAATTCAAATTAAAGGCCAGGTGGAATAGCTCTGTCTTACAGGCCTGACGGAAGGAGGTTAAATCCTGCAGGGCCCTGGTCTCATGGGACAGAGCATTCCACCAGGTCGGAGCCATCACTGAGAAGGCCCTGGTGGAGGATAGTCTGACTTCCTTAGGGCCCAGGACCTCTAAACTATGGTTATTCATGGACCTTAAGGTCCTCTGCGGGGCATGCCAGGAGAGGCGGTCCTGTAAATACGAGGGCCCTAAGCCACAAAGGGTTTTAAAGATCAAGACCAGCACTATCAATGACTACTATTCATGATGGCTATCTTCTCCCTCCATAGTAAGAGGTAGTATGCCTCTGAATACCATTTGCTAGGAGGGGCACATGGAAGGAGCACTGTTGTACTCTGGTCCTGCTTGCAGGCTTTCCAAGGGCATCCCATAGTTGCAATCTGGTTGACCACAGGACTAGACAGGCCTTTCTCCTGATCCAACATGGCTTTCTTATGTTCAATTTGGGGCAGGGTACAACCGCTTCTGGATTGACATGCATCTTGTGCAAATGAGAATCCCAAAAGAGCCCTACTGGAATCATCCAATTACCCATCTAGTCCAGCATCCTGTCCTCACAGAGGCCAACTAGATGCCCTAATGGGAAACCTACAACTAGAACCTGATCACAGGAATATTCTCACCTCCTGTGGTTTCCAGCAACTGGTATTCAGAAGCATCACTGCATCTGACAATGGAGGGAGAACATAATCAATATATCTAATAACCATTGATAGCCTCATCCATTAAAAGACACCTGCTCCTTGGGAGAAAGGCAATGGCAAACCTAGACAGCATCTTAAAAAGCAGAGACATCACCTTGCCAACAAAGGTCCGTATAGTTAAAGCCATGGTTTTCCCAGTAGTGATGTATGAAAGTGAGAGCTGGACCATAAAGAAGGCTGATCGCCGAAGAATTGATGCTTTTGAATTATGGTGCTGGAGGAGACTCTTGAGAGTCCCATGGACTGCAAGAAGATCAAACACATCCATTCTTAAGGAAATCAAGCCTGAGTGGTCACTGGAAGGACAGATCATGAAGCTGAGGCTCCAATACTTTGGCCACCTCATGAGAAGAGAAGACTCCCTGGAAAAGACGCTGATGTTGGGAAAGATTGAGGGCACAAGGAGAAGGGGACGACAGAGGACGAGATGGTTGGACAGTGTTCTCGAAGCCACAAACATGAGTCTGACCAAACTGCGGGAGGCAGTGGAAGACAGGAGTGCTTGGCGTGCTCTGGTCCATGGGGTCACGAAGAGTCGGACACAACTAAACGACTAAACAACAACAACAGCTTCATCCTCCATTAATTTGTTTAGTATTCTTTCAAAGTTGGTGGCCATAACTGCCTCTTGTGGGAGTGAATTCCCTTTAAAATAAAAAATTTAAAAATTGTCATCCGGTGATCATTTTAAAGCTCCAATCTCAAGCATAGCACAATTATTGGAGGTCTGAACTGACATAACAATTTTGAGAAAGCTAGTTTGGCAATGCATCTTGGGGGTGTCTACAAAAACCCCAGGAGGCTCTGCATGCATTCTCAGTTTGTGATTGCTTTGATACCCTGTTCTGCCTATAAGAAGAGCCTGCTAGATCATGCCAATGGCCCATCTGTAGAAAATCTCCTATGAACTCCTACGGTCCCATCTGTAGCTCAGGTTTGCTGGTCTTGAAAACCATTCAAGGGGGAAAACACAGTCAGATATTGGCAGTCTTCCTCCTCCCCCTGCTACACTTTTCTAGCTTGTAAAATGCATCAAGGAATCTGTTTTTTTTATTTACTCTGCTTCATTCCCTAATGTATTATGATTTGGCTTCCCATTAAATGACCTTGTGATGATATCATCCAATTTCAGATTTTGTGTTGGGGGAACTTTTGCACAGCTCTGCACCAGCCTCTGTATGTCCATGTCTCAGGGCAACTCCCCACTTCTCTCCTCAAGAGAGTTGCTTTTCATTATGCTGAAGGACCACTTGTGGTTGTTGTTGTTGCTTCTGCTGTTGGGTCAGGTTCACCATATTGATTTGCATGTTGTTGGAGGGGCTAGGTCATTGTCCTGTTGTACTGCATATGTAAGGCATGCTCTGTAGCTTTTTCCTGTGCTAGTTTGAGTTGGTTGGTTAACTTACAGCTGCTCCACTACCAGTTGGGTCAGGAGAGGCTGAGGCGGCCTCTGGGTCTAGTAACCCACCAACATCTCCCCAGCTGCAGAGACTCAGGTCTGAGAGAAGGAGAGACCTGAGTACTCACAGGGACAGGGATTCGGGCGAGACAGGGAGGTGAGTCACCAGGGGATAATAATAATAATAATAATAATAATAATAATAATAATAATAATAATAATGTAAATTTTATTTATATCACGCCCTCCCCAGCCAAAGCCGGGCTCAGGGCAGCTAACAACAACAAATAGTACAAGATTCCAAAAACATTCCATTATAAAAATTAATTAAAATCAAATTGTTGGCAACCATTAAGCTAAAATTCTGTGGAGATTGTCAAAGGAGGGAGTCAGGCTGCGCCCTAATCAAAATCCTGGTGGAACAGCTCTGTCTTACAGGCCCTGCAGAAAGATGTCATGTCCTGCAGGGCCCTAGTCTCTTGTGACAGAGCGTTCCACCAGATTGGAGCCGCAGACGAAAAAGCCCTGGCAGTGGCATAGCGTGGGTTGTCAGCACCCGGGGCAAGGCAAGTAATTTGCACCCCCTAACCCGTGTATTTGCGCCCCCTAACCCGTGGATTTGCGCCCCCTAACCCTAACCCCCAGATGTTGCGCCCGGTGCGGCCGGCCCCCCCTGCACCCCCCACGCTACGCCACTGAGCCCTGGCTCTAGTTCAGGCCAGCCTAACCTCTCTGAGGCCTGGGACCTTCAGGATGTTTTTATTTGAAGACTGTAAGTTCCTCTGTGGGACATACCAGGAGAGGCGGTCAGGATCAGGACCAGCCGTTACCCCGACAAAGATAAAAGGCTGTTGAACTCCACCCCAGGTTGTGGGAGCCCCAGGTTGTGGGGTTTTTAACTTTCCTAGTAGGGCAGTTTCCCATACATTTTGGTACCAGTGGTCTAGGTCCACTTCTGATAGGTCCTTCCAGTGTCTAGTTATGATATTTCCAGCTTCTGAGAGTAAGTGGCTTATGAGTTCCTTGTAGTGTGTGTGTATGTTGTTGTTGTTGTCCTGGAAGATATTTAATAGGGTGGGTTCTGGAGTTGCAGGCACAAAGCTCATCTGGACACAATATTCACCACTATGGTTAAACATTGCATTTCAATTTAAATTACAGTATTAGAGCTAAAAAAAAACTGCATATTTATCTAAAATCAGCATATACAAATTTTATGCAAAAAAACCCCAATGTCCTCTCGTTTTTGTGTGATACATAAATAGCCTTCCCCAAGCCTTCTTTGGATTGGGGTTCCTGTGATGCATAAACACTGTGTGATGTATTATGACAGCACTACTAGCCACAATGGCTATTAACCACTACGGCTATGCTGTGCCTCCACTGTTAGAGGCAGTAGTGCTTCTGGGTGCGAGTTGCTGGAAAGCATGGGAGGGGAGAGGGCTGTTATGCAGCCTTACACTGAGCCAGAACATCTAACACATGGGTAGCCAACATGGTGCCCTCTAGAATTTGTTTGGCTACCACTCTCACCATCCCTCTCCATTGGCTATGGTGATTGGGGCTGATGGGAGTGAGAGTCCAATAGCATCTAGAGGGCCCATGGATTGCTGTCACTGCAATTCTGACCACTCTGAGTGGGAATGGGCCTTCAAATTGAACGTTAATATCATTTCAGATTAAAAATGGTGGAAACTCCACTTGGGACATAGGCTCACGTTGGACCATCAATTCACTCTATTCTGCCATTCTTCAGTTGCAACTCTCTACAGTATGCAATAGTACGAAGCTGGCGGGACCCAGATCTAGGGTGCCACCAAGCTGGAGAAAACCCATTGCTCCTTTAGAGATCCCTTCTGGCAAAGCTCAGGCAAAGAGGGCAAATGAGCCAGATTCAAAGCAGCAGAGGTCAACGTAACATCTGCTTTACAGATCCTTCTTATTACTGGTGTGCTCATTCCCAGCTTTCTGTTGTTCCAGAAATCTCTCAAGCATATAATAGGTAAAGTTCCAGCGCATCAGACCCTCCAGCTTCAGCTGACATCTTGGTAATTTGTTTTCCATGGCAACTCGTTTAGTATCCTTGACCTTGATAGAGTGGTTAATGCGGCCACTCCTAACACATTTTCTACACGGCGGTTAGATGGTAGGAAGACAATGACAAGTACAATTTACTTACCAGCTCGATTATGTCCGGGTCCCATTGTTTTCTTTCGCTTTGTTTTCTAATCCCAACCTGTCATGTTATGCTGCCGTGGTAACCAGCCGACAAAGAGTAGACAAATGGGGCTACACGTTCCAAGGAGCAGAGTGAGCTCCACCAGTGAACTACAGCCATTCCCTTGAATAGAATCATAGGAAGCCGCCTTATACCATCTCAGGCCTGTCTACCTCAGTACAGTGGTACCTCGGGTTAAGAACTTAATTAGTTCCGGAGGTCCATTCTTAACCTGAAACTGTTCTTAACCTGAGACACCACTTTAGCTAATGGGGCCTCCCCCCGCCGCCGCACAATTTCTGTTCTGATCCTGAAGCAAAGTTCTTAACCCAAGGTACTATTTCTGGGTTAGCGGAGTTTGTAACCTGAAGTGTCTGTAACCTGAAGCATCTGTAACCCGAGGTACCGCTGTACTTGAGATGATGGGGACTGAACCTGGAACCTTCTACATGCAAAGCATGCAAGCCCATCCTTTCTTCTTTGCAATGGGCAGGTGAACTTACCCCTTGTGCTGAGGTTCTTGCATCAAGAAGAAGAAGAGTTTGGATTTGATATCCCGCTTTATCACTACCTGAAGGAGTCTCAAAGCAGCTAACATTCTCCTTTCCCTTCCTCCCCCACAACAAACACTCTGTGAGGTGAGTGGGGCTGAGAGACTTCAAAGAAGTGTGACTAGCCCAAGGTCACCCAGCAGCTGCATGTGGAGGAGCGAGGAAGCGAACCAGGTTCACCAGATTACGAGACTACCGCTCTTAACCACTACACCACACTGGCTCTCTCTGCCCTCAGCAGTGGCAGCCAGTGATGTGGATGGCGAGGTGAACAATATAATGGCATCAACAACAACAAAAAGGAGAAAATAAACTGGGCTACATGTTAGCAAGGCAAAAGGAGGACTCAATACAGCTGCCCTTTTTTTAAGCTTTAATCTGGTTCTCTTTTACATCTAATTTCACTCTGGCTTTATTGGATGAGTGGATTATTATTACTATTGTTTTTTATTGAATTTATATATCGTCCTATACCTGGGGATCTCAGGGTGATTCACACAATAAAATCTAGATATAAAACCACAAAATACATAATAAAAGTAAAAACAGCAACCCAATAGTGTCCCCCCTCCAACAAAAAAAAACACATTTTAAAAGGGCATAGGATATAAATCAGATCAACCAAAGGCCTGGTTAAAAATGAACTTTTTTGCCTGGTGCCTAATGGTGTATAATGAAGGCGTCAGGCTAAATTCCCTGGGAAGAGCATTTCACAGATGGGGAGCCACTGCAGAGAAGGCCCTGTTCTTGTGTTGCCATCCTCCAGACTTATTGAGGAGGAGGCACATGAAGAAGGGCCTCCTATCAGGATCATATCAGGATCTGGATGACTGTGGAACGATTCACTGGTTGCACGAGAGCTCCAGGTGGCTTACTTACACTATCAAGACTTCTTGATTTATGGTTGCCATATCACAAGAGGTAAAAGTCCAGACACAAAAAGTTGTTGAGCCCGAGCTACCCACTCCACAACCAGAGCCTGGGCTGCCCATGCCAGCACTAGAACCTAAACCAGAGCTGCCCACGTGCACAAACACAAAAATATTAAACCTCAAATCCAGGACATTTGCTTTAAAATGTAAAATTCCCCCAGATAGAAGAAGAGTTTGGATTTGATATCCCGCTTTATCACTACGCGAAGGAGTCTCAAAGCGGCTAACACTCTCCTTTCCCTTCCTCCCCCACAACAAACACTCTGTGAGGTGAGTGGGGCTGAGAGACTTCAAAGAAGTGTGACTAGCTCAAGGTCACCCAGCAGCTGCATGTGGAGGAGCGGATATGCGAACCCGGTTCACCAGATTACGAGTCTACCGCTCTTAACCACTACACCACACTGGCTCTCCATAGGTATGTAGGACCCCCGAAAGAGGACATGTCCAGGAATTCCCGGACATATGGCAACCCTATCTTGATATTTACTAAATGCAAACAAATAATTGGCCTCATAAGAGTCACCTGAATCAACTCACAGAAAGTAAAGGCATTCAAGAGCACCCTGGATCTAAGAACCAAGAAATATTTTTGTGGGGTTTGAGAGGACTCTGCAAGTCCTACCCTCCACAGTGATTAAGTCATAGCCATAGTAGCCCCTTAGAAATCGATGGGACATGAGAACATGAGAAGAACCCTGATGGATCAGGCACACAGGCAAGGAAGGAAGCAGGTAAGAGTAGCCAGTGAGCTGCCAGGGGGACGTTTGAGGACATGGGCAAATAACTCTGCCTCTTTTCCTTATACAGGAAGAGCTGGTTGGATCAGGCCAATGGCCCATCTAGTCCAGAATCCTGTTCTCACAGTGGCCAACCAGCTGCCTACAGGGAGCCCACAAGTAAGATATGGGAACCACTGGTATTCAGGGGGATACGGTATCCAGCCATGGAGGTAGCACACTGCAATCATGGCTAATAACCATGGCTTTATGGTATCCCTGGGATATCAAGCAGGGAAGGGCATTACACACACACACACACACACACACACTTTCGTCTTCCCACTCAGGAAGAAGATCCCTCTGGACAATTGTAATTTAAATGGAAATGATCAGTTTAAGCCTATGGCACCGCTTTCAAATATATGAGGAAAAGCTTGCTCGTATTAATTATACTACAAATTCTGAGCGAGACACATATAGTGACCAATCCAATAAACCATAATTCATCTTAGAAAGGCAGGGTGGATTAATTAAGTTATGAACAATGAGCGCATTCTCACTAAGACTGAAATATATGCAAAAGAAGGAACCTCAGCATTTATAAAGCTGGTGCTGTCAAAATTCTCCCCTTGGAATGCATTTCTGGTGTTTTGTGCTTTCAAATGACCTAGTCTGGTTTCTAGACTGGCTCATATGTGCTAGTTATCTGACTCCCACCCACCCCAGCATATTGGTTTGGTTTAGATTCTACTGTACATGTGTAGATTGCCAAATTCTCCAAACATCCATGCCTGCTTTTGCCTCTGACTCTGCCCACCACGGACATGTGTCTCCTTGAAGATTGTATAGGAAGAAATACAGCTCTCATACTGGAAAAAAGTTCCCTATTCCCCCAGTTTTGGGGGGAGGGTCCTTTTGGTGCGCTGTTTTTATACACAGGTGGCTAAAAGGTTTTCTTCTTCCCAAACCTAAGGATAAGCAAGACAATAATTCACAAGCCTTGCCCTGAGCTGCTAATAATTGTTCTGCGGTTTTCCATGCTGTTTTCGATATACCAAATTCTGAAACCTGGCACCCGGATTTAAGAGCCCGTATTGAAGTTGCCATTCCAAACAACATACAGAACAATGTGATTGTGATTTAAATTCATCCCGTTTTGAGTCTGCCCCGGTCATACTGAAAGACTGCAGAAGTGGAACCTTACACAAGTCAACACCAAATGTCAACTTGATAAACGCGGCCATCGTTATTGAAAACACTGAAAGCTGGCTATGTCCTGTCTTTGTTGCATGTTTAAAAAGGAAAGGAAGAAAGGATGTCAAATTCAAAATAAAATAAAATTTTACATCTACAGAAAAGCCCTATGCAATTTGGAAAAAGAAAAAGCAACTCCATACCAGTGAGCCTTAAACAAATACGAGCAATAAACAGCTCTCCCTAGCTTTTCATATTGTTAGCAGATGGGCCTGTGTTCCGGGAACAGGCTTTTGTCACTCAGTAATCTCCTTGCAATGATGGGAGCTGCTGTCCTCGCGTCTTACGCTGATAAAACATAAATTGCTTATCCCACAAAGCAGCCTTCCCTCGGCCACCGCGATGAAACGCTGAGCGCTGGAGTCACCATAATCTCTTTCTCTGTCTCTTTTCCCCCCCAGAACTGCTGTTGTCCTCTTCCAGGCTCTCTTTAGGAGCTTGGGAGATTCCTTTGTGATCCCTTGATAGAGAATATCCATTGTTAGATAGCTTTCTCTTTTCATGCGAGTGGATTTGTGCAGGGGAGATGGGTGAATACATTCAAACAGATTAAGCCCCATGTATCTTAAGGAGTGTCTTCATTCCTGTTTGCTTCCCTGACTCTTAAGACAGCCTTCCTCAACCTGGGGCTCCCCCCCCCCATATATAGAGAGAGGGAGGAGGGACTACAACTCCCATCAGCCCCAGCAGGAAAGTTTGCAACCCAAGTCCTATCTATTTGAAAATGAAGGTACAAATGTGCAAAAGATGGTTGCAGTGCACACTCCCCACCCCCCAAAGGAACAGGGGAGCTGTCATAATGGTCAAAGCTATCAGAGCTGGGGTGGGAGATCAGGAAGATTCAGTGATGCTGGACACTGCAATATTCAGGGCAAACAAAAGAACTTCACACAGCACAAACTAGGCAACTGTCTCCCACAAGATGGCTGCCAACTTGGATGGCTTCAAAAGAGGATTTAAAAAATAATAATCCATGGAGGCAAAGGTTATCCATGCTATGCTCAGGTCCCGCTTGCCAATTTCCCATAGGCATCTGCTTGGCTACTGTGTGAACAGTATGCTGGACTAGATTTAAGTAATAAATCAGAGGAACTAATAATAATAATAATAATATCCCTCTCATATGTGTAAAGACACCTGAGGAGGAGTAATTGGACTACGAAGAATACAGCTGTTACCATAATGTCTATCACAGGAGAAGTTATAAGCCTGTGAGATTCCACAGGGATATAATCATTACTGAGCTGAGGAGAGGAAAGAAAGAGATTGCACAAAGCCTCCTGGACCTATAGCCAGCCGGAGCAATGTGTGAAACTCTTGCTTCTTTTGCTTCTGAGCCTCCTTTTCCAGCTGCCGCACCTGAGTCAGAGGAGAACAGCCTTTCATTTGTGGCGGATTCAGACAACCTGTTAACAACCTATTCAAGCGGTGATGAGCTTTCTTGTTCCCACTGACAGCTGCCGGAGATGAAAAGGCCATCTCTTCTGGCAAGCCGCTGTGTGATGTGATGAAAGTTTCAAATGATAGCCTATTAGACAAAAAGGATGTTCGTACATATCCCCCTATGAGCCAGACAAGTGTCCTTAGAAGAACGGGCCTGTCTCTAGGACATCAGCACAGCTGCTGAATTTACTGGGACTTGAAGGGGACATTCTCTGTCCGGAAGGAGCAAGGGTACACACAGCCTGAGAGCTGGGTGGCTTTTATTTACCTTAACAGGAGCAGAAAGCCCCAAGCACAAGCTAGATGAGATGCTGGAGACCAGTGTCATTACTGGACTCTCTTGTCGCATTTTAAAATCCAGCAGGTGTGGGCAGCAGATTGCATCCAGACCACAACATGATGGCAGGGAGGCTCTAACTTTTTAACTGTGCCATTTTCCTGATTTAAATTGACTCCCCCCCCCCTTAGCAGCTATTTGCTCCATAAGTGAAAACAAGTGTCTATTTAAAAGTTTTGATTTGTGTGTTGTTTTGAAGAGTATTAGGTTGATTTAATTCTTAGAAGCAATCTGAATTTGTCCTATGTCCCCATGCAGATCTTCCAAATGGAGCAACTAGCTACCTCAGGGCATGCTATATATATATCAGGAAAATGGCATGAGAGAAAGGTTTAATCTGTTCCCTAGGTTATCCTTCCCATCCACTACCTTGGCTGATTTTTAAAGAAAAGTAAAGAGATAGGAGATGTGATCACAGTTCTCCAACTTCTTCAGTTTGGCCCTCAAGCTGGTGCTATAATTGAATTTTTAGCCTTGCAGAATTATTATTTTTAACACACTCAAAAAGCCCAATGCATTTTGATTCAAAATCCTTCTCAGCAATGCAGTGATTCTGAGAGGAAAAATGTCCAAGGGAAAAGATCACAAGGGAGCTTCCCTCGAAGAAGCAGACAGCAGGCTGGTGAGAAGCTGGATATTTTGTGATCAAATTCTTCCAATACATTCTGTTGTTGCTCATTTCTTTACGGTGATTGTTCAGTAGCTAGCTAGTTTATTATTTTCCAAGTATTTTTACCCCGCTTTTCTGTTTCAGCGAAGAACACAAAGCAGCTAACAGAATATAAATCAAGGGTAGCTCATTGAAACTAAAATGAATGTTCTCAGGTGAAACTGACCATCTTGACCAGGCATAGGCAAATTCGGCCCTCCAGATGTTTTGGGACTACAACTCCAATCATCCCTAGCTAACAAGACCAGTGATCAGGGATGGTGGGAGTTGTAGTCCCAAAACATCTGGAGGGCCGAGTTTCCCTATGCCTGATCTTGACCTTTTTTTAGTCTGGGTCAGGCCTGGTTTGGAGGTGGAATTTGTTTTGGTTGCTATGATAGACAACCTTCTTCAGGAGAGAGACAACCTGGGCAGCCTCCTCTTCATCATGCCTCCAAGCTCTGCAGCTCAGACACTATTTTCGAATTTAGGTTTTGTACTTTTGTAGCTCAGGTAGTAGTTATAAACCAGCCTTCATCTTGCTTCTGTAACTACTGCTTCAAGGCCTAGATTATGTAAGTAAATACTACTTTTATTTCTTCACAAAACAATGTGTGTGAGATTGTTGCTTTTAAGGGGGAGAAAATGGGTAATACCTGGAAAATCTAGGTGCTGTCGGGCTCCAATTCCATGAGACCTGGCTCAGATGGCCAATGGTCACGGAGGATGTGGAGTTATCCTCCAACAACATCTACTGCACCAAAGGTTTCCCACTTGAGTACAGATTTTACTGAGCTAGACTGGCCAGTGTTCAAGAAGGCAAATTCTTTGGTAGATGCCACCAATTAGCAGTTGGAAGAAGCAAGCAGGGAAATGGATCCAGTCACCCAGATTTCCCTTCCCTAACAACCAGTTTCATCATTTTAAAAGGGCTACATGTATGGTGCCCTGGCAACTCCACACATCACCGATTGTATTGGAGACAGTTATGCTTCCAAAGGAGGGGGAAAATATTATTTATCAGGGACATGCAATTTTTAGAGGAGTGGGGTTAATATTGGTTAATGTGGCAAAACTCCCACAAGCTCCCTAAATGCTCTTGCCTTGATTTTCTCTGGGTGTCAATTTCCTTGGGTTGGGGGAAAGGAGGCAGGGGGAGAGAAGGAGCGGATGCCTTATTTATCCCAGGCATTTTTTGTTGATGACATCCTCATTGCCATAAAAGCTGGAAAGTCAGATCAATTTTATGAGCAATTAAATGGGGTCTATCCAAAGGTAATTAATTTTATGGCGGAGGTTGAACAAGGTGATTGTATAACAGTTTTACATGTATTCATGATAGGAAGGAATGATGCCTCACTGGGTATTAAATGGTTCCAATCGTTCACGATGTAGCTCATCATTTATAAATTTTGAGAATTTACGCCTCCCTCCGCCAGCCAACCACACTCTTTTTTTTTTCTTTTTTCTTTTTGCTAGGGAATAGTATCTTATTTCCTAGACTGCTATAAGACCAATTTGTTCAAGCTCTAATGAATGGTGTATCTGTCTTGATCATCAGAACAGTTAGCCATTCACTTTGCAGACTGTCAATATTCTGAGTCTGGCTTTGCAGCTACAGTTTTGCACAGAAATTGTACTATGGGCTACGTGCCGATTTGCTACCTACCAACCTTGCACAGTGTCTCAGGCACACACTATACTACTGACTACCTCAATGAACACCTTCTCTCCTATTTATCTCCATTGGGAGTGGTCTGGGAGTCCCTTGCTGTGAGGATACTTTGCTCCCATGAGAGGTAGTGATGGCCACCAGCTTAGACTTCTTTAAAAGAGAATTAGACAAATCGCTGGATTAAAGGACTATTGGTGGATAGTTCTCTTTCTACGGTTCAAGGCAATACATCCCTGAATACCAGATGCTGGGAATCACAAATGGGAAGACGTTTGTTGGGCTCTTGTCCTACTTATAGGCTTCCCATGAGTATCTAGTTGATCACTTTGGGAAAAGCACACTGGACTAGATGGGCCTTTGGTTTGATCCAGCAGGCTGTTCTTATGTCCTTGTTTACTCATGACAACATCTTCAGTTGTGGTCCAGTTTATCCCCTCGCCTCTTTGTATAAGGCCCAGTTCAGCATCTTACCAGGTCAGCACTATAATTCACACAGATGAGGAGCAGGTAGTACCCCCCCCCCAGTCTCCTACACTGCATGCATAAACTATATTCCTGTGACATCTTTTAAGCACCAAGAAGGAGAACCAAGCATCACTACAAACTTTCATGGTTCCCAAATGCCTGGTGCATAAAAACCAAACCCACCTTCTCTTGTTTTCCATCTGGAAACAACAAAATAAGAGAGAAATTACATTACATAGGAATACATATCTCGGGGGGGGGGGGAATCTGCCAACAAATGATACTCTGGCTCCTGCAATTCACAGCAAACATGGTGCATTCTGGGAACACATACAAAGCACTTGAGCAGGCCCAGAGTAGAATTCTGAGCTGGTTCTTATTGACTTACAAGCCTGGCCATACTATTAGACGGAGTGAGGCAGCTGCTTCAGACGGCAGATGATGGAGGTGGCAGTGTTCTGTTGAGTCCCTTAAACTAGTCTGCTGCCCTCAGGTAAAGTGAGGGATGTTGTCCCATTGCTGGCACTGAAGATAAATTCAAGTGCCATTCCTGTTGGATTCTGAACATGAAATGGGAGGGGAAAATCCTCTTGCCTTTTACTTCCAGCTGCAAAATGCCTTGTCCCAGCCCTGATTCATTAGCGAAGGAGTGGCAAATACTTTTCAACCTGAGGGACACTTTCCGTTCCGGACAACTGCCTGAGGCTCACATGCTCATGATGCGTAAGGCCACAGGCAAAAGTGGGCAGAAAAACAAATGCACATTTGACCATTCGACATTCAGCTAGTTTCTGCTGTCCACTGTCATGCCCTTCTCTGTCCTCCATCAAAACAAGCGAGAGGCATTATCAGAGTTCAAGGACAGACGAAGAAGCAACAACATTGGGGTGCAAATCATGAAGGGTATGGCCTGGTCAGAGTTTCGAGGGTCAAACTGAGAGGGCTGGAGGTGCCCCTTCTCTGCCTAAGTCAACCTCAATTTACGGGGGGAAAGGTATTGGCTATTTTCTCCCACTGTCAACAAGAAAGAGAGAGCGTTAGAGAGGGAGAGAGAGAAGGAGATGTCATGGCTTTCTTCTACTGAAAAAAACTGGTTTTTTTTAATGGGCATTCCTCCTGAGATCAGCTTTTTCTTGAGAGAGTGCACGTATTATGGAAATGTTACTAGAACTTTAGCCAAAGTGGCACTAATGAGCATTGCTGAAATATTAAAGAACAACTTAGTCTTTTCCTCCCCACCCCACCCACACTTTGGTACATCAAAATGAATCCAGGTCCCTTTTGGAAAGATACAAAGAGCATTAAAGTGGAAGGTTTTTGAAGTGCCAGTTATTTCATATCCTGGGCGGTTTTTCAGAAGCAAAAGAAGAAGAAGAAGAAGTTAGCATATAATCGAGAGATTCTTCTGGTATAGCAGATGCAAATGGTCTGGGATATTTGCAGCTGGGATGCACCGCAGCTAAGTGGGTGGCTGCAACTTTGTTAGAAAGTTTTGTTCCTCACTCCTGCTTCAAATTACTGGCTGCTGCTGGTGGAAAAATGTATATTGCAAAGGAGTTGTTTTCAGCCAGTGCTATTTTTCTAGAAAAAGAGGTGCTGGAACTCACCATGAATTCCCTTGTTCTGTTAAGAGTAGCAATGGTGCCCATCTGAGAGGTGCCAGAACTGAGTTCTAGTGAATTCCAGCTGGAAAAAGCCCAGTATTCAGCCATGCTAACTTCAATGTCCAACGCTGCAACCTCCAGTTCCCTTGGACTAGGCCCAGTGTGGTCTTCCAGATGTTTCTGGAATCCAATTTCCATCAGCCTAAACAAGGGGTAGCCAACCTTTTCATACCTATTGCCCACTAATGCATCTTTCCTGATGGCAAAATTTCCTTATCGCCCACCAGTGCTGGGTGGAAGGAGGATTCAGCTTGTGCCTTAGAACCCCTACCACCCACCTAGAATCCTGAAACGCCCACTACTGGGCGGTAGGGACCAGGTTGACAACCCCTGGCCTAAACCAACATGGCCAATGGTCAGGAGCAATGGGAACTGCACTCAAATGGAATTTGGAAGACTATGGGTTCTGCATCCCTAGATTAGCAGATAGCAGAAGCAATGCTGCAGACCTGTGCCTGGGGCTTTTCCATAGAGCTATAATTAAGCATGCTTACACAGCACACAGTTGCGTGGCAAGTTCCTGCCCTCCCCAGTGGAAATAAAGACACATGACACAAATATTAAGGTTAATGGGCTAAATAAGGCCACAACTTTATTGGTTACAGGTGATGAGCGGTATTGGCTTAGGTATTGGTCCTAACCAACTATATGTGACGTCAGCCCATCAGCTTGAAGTCCGGGAAGGGTTAATCACCAGTAGGGGGAGTCCTGCTGATGCACATCAACTAGGAACTCCCCCAGGATCACCGCTCGGGGGTGTGCCTTGGGCCCTCACCTCCATAGGCTTCGGACAGGGCCACACACTCCAGAATCCATTATCGGACTACCCTTCAATATGTGGGGCAGGTGATGGTGCTACCTCCCCTCTTCCATCTACAGAACAATATCAATACCAATGCCTAACCGCCAATACCAAGAAAGTTGTGACGATTTGCTATGAGGTGGGCAAAAGTGGCTGGTGCCAATTTGCCAAGTGGAAAAATTCCTACCAGGCCCCTCAACGGTGACCAACTAAGGTCCATAGCAAGGTCAAGCAGCTGGAGGTGGCAAAAGAGGGAGATCCCCGGCCGTGCCTCCATTAAATAGGGCAGGCCACACCCCCAGAGCCAGCTGATTGGCTGGCCAGGGGGTAACGCGGCCGGGGATTCCCCCAATCGTGTAGGGGCTGGGCTCCAGCCACCGCACGCATGGTGAGGGCATGAAGCCCGCAACCCCACATCCTCTGCAGGGCGGAAGTGGCTTTAGACTATGGAACTCACTCTCAGAAGAGGCTGTGATGGTCACCAACCTGGAAGGCTTCAAAAGGTTATTGGACACGTTCAGAGAGGATAAGGCTTTCAGTTTCTACAAGCAATTATGGCTCTGCTGTGCCTCCACAGTCAGAAGAAGTAATGTTTCCGAATACCAGTTGCTGGAAAACACAGGAGGGCAGAGGGCTCTTGTTCTCAGGTCCTGCTTGCCAGTGTCCCATAGGCATCTGCTTGGCCACTGTGTGAACAGGATGCTGGATGAGCTGAATAGAATAGAATAGAATAGAATAGAATAGAATAGAATAGAATAGAATAGAATAGAATAGAATTTATTATTTATACCCTGCCCATCTGGCTGGGTTTCCCCAGCCACTCTGGGCGGCTTCCAAAAGAATATTAAAATACTATAATACACCAAACATTAAAAGCTTCCCGAAACAGGGCTGCCTTCAGATGTCTTCTAAAAGTCTGGTAGTTGTTGTTCTCTTTGACATCTAGTGGGAGGGCGTTCCACAGGGCAGGTGCCACTACCGAGAAGGCCCTCCACCTAGTTCCCTGTAACTTGGCTTCTCGCAGCGAGGGAACCACCAGAAGGCCCTCAGTGCTGGACCTCAGTGTCCGGGCATAACGATGGGGGTGGAGACGCTCCTTCAGGTATACTGGACCGAGGCCATTTAGGGCTCTAAAGTTCAGCACCAACACTTTGGCCCTTCTTATGTTCTTAAGTTTAGTAATAAATGTTTTATTATCAACAGTCAAATGAATACCAGAGCCGTGGTAGAAAACAAACACTGTAATCACATCAGAGTCAGCTGAAGGAGAAGAAGACTGGGACTCATAGGAAATGTGCCATTTTCAGAGGGAGACCCAGGTTCTCTGCAAGGAGCTTTTAACTTGCTAACAAAAATGAATGCTTTTTTCCCCCCCAAGACTGTCTCATTGATATATTACATTGCAGCAAACAAGCTTGGAAAGAAAGGGAATGTTCCCACAATTTCAAGGGGTTTTAATGAAATATGTGTCCTCCCTCCAAAAATGGTTCTCTGAAAAATCAGAATGGAAGAACAGTGGGTGAAGCCCTGTTTTCTGCTGCTGTGTTCTGCAGGGGAGGAAAAGAATATTCCTGCCAGAAATTCTAGAGCAGTGCTGCCAGTCAGTTCAGGCAACACTGAACCACATGGACTGCCTGACTCAGTATAAGGTAGCTTCCCATTTTCCTAACAGGAATATGACCCTGTCAATCTCAGGGTCTTTCACCACAGGTACTAATTTCCCTGAATTTCTGTGGATAAGAGAGTTGAAAAGAAATCAGGTCTACACACAATCCCTTCCTCTGCCAGGAGGAAGTGCCGCTGCTGCCGCCACCACCACCCCCATCTCAAAATAGCAACATTCTTCTGACACCAAAAATAAATTTTAGCTTTCTGGAATAAAATGGGAAAGGTGTATTGAGCCAATTTCGCACAGCAGGAGTAGCTGTGAGCAGGGAGAGCACTTGAGGCAAGTTGTGGTTGAAGTTGAAAGTTTTTGTTGCCTGGAAATTCACTGAAGAAACCTTTGCATGTGTGAATGTGGTGAGGCTGGAGAATGAGGCATTGCTTGAAGGCTGTGTATGGAAAAGAGGCAATCACAGGAGTAGAATATTAATACATCTATTACAGCACAGTCCCAACCATGTCTACTCAGGTGCCTGTCTGATTGAATTCAATAGGGCATGCTGCCAGGTAAGTATGGTTAGGATTGAAGCCTGAAGACTGTGACAAAACCTGACCCCCATCTCCATCAGGCTTTCCTCCCCACCCCTCCTGTCTGCTGCAACCTAGAATCATAGAATCATAGAGTTGGAAGAGACCACAAGGGCCATCGAGTCCAACCCCCTGCCAAGCAGGAAACACCATCAGAGCACTCCTGACATATGATTGTCAAGCCTCTGCTTAAAGACCTCCAAAGTAGGAGACTCCACCACACTCCTTGGCAGCCAATTCCACTGTCGAACAGCTCTTACTGTCAGGAAGTTCTTCCTAATGTTTAGGTGGAATCTTCTTTCTTGTAGTTTGGATCCATTGCTCCGTGTCCGCTTCTCTGGAGCAGCAGAAAACAACCTTTCTCCCTCCTCTATGTGACATCCTTTTATATATTTGAACATGGCTATCATATCACCCCTTAACCTCCTCTTCTCCAGGCTAAACATGCCCAGCTCCCTTAGCCGTTCCTCATAAGGCATCGTTTCCAGGCCTTTGACCATTTTGGTTGCCCTCCTCTGGACACGTTCCAGTTTGTCAGTGTCCTTCTTGAACTGTGGTGCCCAGAACTGGACACAGTACTTCAGGTGAGGTCTGACCAGAGCAGAATACAGTGGCACTATTACTTCCCTTGATCTAGATGCTATACTCCTATTGATGCAGCCCAGAATTGCATTGGCTTTTTTAGCTGCCGCACCACACTGTTGGCTCATGTCAAGTTTGTGGTCAACCAAGACTCCTGTTTCACCTGCTGCACCTGCTTCCAAAGTCATCTTATGGGATTTCTTGAATGGTGTCCGGGGGGGGGGGCTATAACTGTTAAGGACACCCCCATCAACTTCTATTCAGTGCACTCCATTCATGCAATGTGGACACCACCCACTGTTTTTCCAAGTTGCTATCTGCCATAGCACTTTCTGAAGAGGTAGTGCCCCAAATCTAAATGATCTAGTTTTTCATCTATCCATCCATCTATGAATATGCTCAGGGGTCAAAGCAGAGGGCAGGCAGAGCAAGCAGGTTCTAAACTGCAAGAGGAAAAACTGTAGGCTTGCCTGATCAAGTTAGTTTTGTGACCCACCTCTGTGCCTGAACTCCACGTGCTTGGATGGTCTCTAATTTGAAAATTTTCATTGGAATTCTGATCACCAGCGGTGAAGGAGAATTACTGGGCTTTGGTCAATGATCACCTAGTGGAAGCCTCGTCTCCTTCATGCTATTAGTTTCCTCCAGGTGGAATTATTTATATTTCGTTGACTGATCTGTTCTCTAGAGCTATAAATTGCCTTCCATTTTGGACTAAATTGGACTAAAAGCCAAGTCTTCTCATAGTCATGAAAACTTTCCATGAGGAAATAAGGTAAACTAAGGCACCTGTTTGGTGCACGTTTTGAATGGGGACATGCCCAGGGACTGGGTGTCTCTTGCAAATGGGTGCTGATGTCCACGTTCAACTGTGTCTCAAGAATGATGTCCTTTGGGTCAACAGAGTCATCTAGGTGTGTAGCAGGTGTGAGGAACCTTTGGCTCTCCAAATGTTGCCAAACTAGGACTCCCACCATCACTATCCATTGGCCACACTTGCTGGGGCTGATGGGAGTTGTAGTTCAACAACATCTGGTCAATGGCTTCTCATGCCTGATGTATAGGATAGGGCCATAGCAGAAGAGCTTTGCAATATCCATGGGAAAGATTGTTTGACCCTGAAGGGTCTCTAGTATGCCATTCCACAGGGTTCAGTTTTATCCCTCATGCTGCTCAACATCTACATGAAACCGCTGAGTGGTGTCACCAGGAGTTGTGGAATAAGTTGTAATAATATGCTGATGACACGTGCGGCATTGGATGTGTCTTATCTTGGTAATGGACTGGATGAGAGCCGATAAACCGAAACTTAATCTAGACAAGACTGGAGCAATGTAAGTGGTTCCCAAGAATGAATGGATGGGATGTGGCATACTTTGGATACACTCCTTCTGAAAGAGCAGGTTTGTTGTTGTTGTTTAGTCATTTAGTCGTGTCCGACTCTTTGTGACCCCATGGACCACAGCACGCCAGGCACTCCTGTCTTCCACTGCCTCCTGCAGTTTGGTCAAACTCATGCTGGTAGCTTCAAGAACACTGTCCAACCATCTCGTCCTCTGTCGTCCCCTTCTCCTTGTGTCCTCCATCTTTCCCAACATCAGGGTCTTTTTCAGGGAGTCTTCTCTTCTCGTGAGGTGGCCGAAGTATTGGAGCCTCAGCTTCAGGATCTGTCCTTCCAGTGAGCACTCAGGGCTGATTTCCTTAAGAATGGATCGGTTTGATCTTCTTGCAGTCCATGGGACTCTCAAGAGTCTCCTCCACCACCATAATTCAAAAGCATCAATGCTTCGGCGATCAGCCTTCTTTATGGTCCAGCTCTCACTTCCATACATCACTACTGGGAAAACTATATCTTTAACTATACGGACTATACGGAAAAAGCAGCTACATAGCTCTATTACTGTCACTTGAGGCTCAACGAACCTTGGTGGTGTGGAGTACCTCCAGACAGCTTTGACTGCTTGCCCAGCTGCATCCATATCCAGGTAGAGACATCCTAACTTCTGTTGCTCTGGTAACCTCGAAGGTGGACTACTGCAATGTGTTATATGCAGAGGCACCACCGTCACATGCACATCATCAGGAGGAGGCTGAGCACCAAGCCCAGCACCGGAAAGCATCAGTGGCATGGTTCCTCCTCTCTCACGCTCAAGAGGAGCCTCCACCACTCCGCCTCATCCGCCCCTCAATTTTGTGGAGGCTGAGCCCTCTGGTAAACAATATTGAGGGGGCAGAAGACACCTCAGTGCTAAGGAGTAGGCATGTATGGTTATATGTGGGGCCGCTGCTGAAGATGATTCAGAAACTTCAACTGGTGCAAAATTCGGCAGCCACATTGTTGATGTGCAACAGTCTGAACATATAGCACTGATTCTGGCATGACTGCATTGCTTACTTTTTGCATTGGCTCCTTTTTTCCCCTGGGGTCAATTCAAAGTGTTGGTTTTGACCTATAAAGCTTTATTGTAGCAAAATAATAGGTCTCTATGTGCATCATTATGCACCTCAGGACACCAACAATTGCCTAGGACTTGCCAATCAGAAGGTTTGCGGTTCAAATCCCCATGACTGGGTGAGCTCCCGTTGCTCGGTCCCAGCTTCTGCCAATCCAGCAGTTGGAAAGCACGTCAAAGTGCAAGTAGATAAATAGGTACTGCTCCAGCGGGAAGGTAAACGGTGTTTCCGTGCACTGCTCTGGTTCGCCAGAAGCGGCTTAAGTCATGCTGGCCACATGACACGGAAGCTGTATGCCAGTTCCCTTAGCCTGTAAAGCAAGATGAGTGCCGCAACCCCAGAGTCGTCCATGACTGGACCTAATGGTCCCTTTACCTTTTTACATAAACTGGACCGTGTCACCATCATCTGAGGCCCTTTTTTGTGTGTCCTCTCCATGGGAGACTCAGAGAGTGGCAGCCACTTCAATTGTGGCTCTCTGCTTATGGAATGTTGTCCCCAAGGAGGCATGCTTGGTGCCAACATTATCCATTTTTAGGCATTTTATTATTATTATTATTATTATTATTATTATTATTATTATTATTATTATTATTACCCTGGCTATTGGCCCTTAATTTGAAGGGTGACATTGTGGCATGGATCAGTAAATCCTGCCTTTTTTTGTACATCCATGTCTTAGGTTTTTACTGAATGTTTTCAGCTGGTTTTAATATAGGAGGGGCGCGTGGTGCTGTGGTCTAAACCACTCATCCTCTTGGGCTTGCCGATCGGTAGGTTGGCGGTTTGAATCCCCACGTCAGGGTGAGCTCCCTTTGTTCTGTCCCAGCTCCTGCCAACCTAGCAGTTCGAAAGCACACTAGTGCAAGTAGATAAATAGGTACCACTGTGGCAGGAAGGTAAATGGTGTTTCCATGCACTCTGGCACTCATCACGGTGTCCCGTTGCACTAGAAGTGGTTTAGTCATGATGGCCACATGACCCGGAAAGCTGTCTGTAGACAGACGGCGGCTCCCTCGGCCTGAAGTGAGTTGAGCACTGCACCCCACAGTGAAGTTTGACTGGACTTAACCATCCAGGTGTCCTTTACCTTTTTTTACCTAATGTAAGTCACTTTGGGTACCTAGGTGAGAAAAGTGACTATAACAAATAAATTTATTTATTTCACCAATTATTATTCTGAGAGAATTCTGCTACAGAACGGAAATGCCTTTCCTGAAAAGTTTCAGCTCAACTCTTATTTTTTATCGTATTTTGTAGGCAGACAATCTCATGTATCCATGAGAGGGGCCAATCAGAGGACAGGTTATTGTGAGCCAATCTGGGTGGATTTCTTTTATATATATATATATAATATTTTATTAGGTTTTATCAATAGAAAAGTTTAGAAAAGTACAAAAAAATGAAAAAGATACAAAGTTACAAAATACAAAAATACATACATTAAACACAAAAAGAAAAAAGAAAAAACACATATAAAAGAAAAACAAAAATTCCCTCTTTCTTAGTTTCTCATTGTCAGGGGTTTAGGTGCAGAGGCACGGGCAAGGGAGGAAACAGAGAGCGAAGGGGAGGAGACAGAGGAAAGGATGAGTGATGACGACGACCCGAGATCTCCCAGTCTTTCCAGTGAATCAGAGGATTCACAGAAAGGAGCACCAGTGGCCAGGGCATGGGGGGAGTCTAGGGAGGCACCCCAGGAAGATAGAGCCAGAGGAGACTCAGGGGGGAGCAGCTGGAAATCGGGACCAGCGTCACCGCCAGGAAGCAGGGAAGAGGAAAGGAGCCAGGGGGGAAGCGCTGGCAGCTCACCACAGGAGGGAGGGCAGGAGTCAGGAGTGGCCACACCTCCATCGGGGAGCGAAGAAACGGTTAAGAGGAAAGTGGAAGGTTGGGCGCGCGCGCCAAGTTCAAATGCAGAGGAAGGCGGCGCAGTGAGCAGCCCCGAAAGGGAACCAGGTCCTAAAGCCCGGCGCAAGGAGGCAGAAGGGTCCGGGTCAGCGTCAGAAGAATCCCGGAAGGAAGAAGCCCCGGGGGGTAGAGGGACCCAGAGGAGGACAGTCAGGAGGAAAAGGTGGAGCAAGGCTAGGATATTAAGTTGGTGCGCACGGGGCGGAGACTCAGACGGAGCCTCGCCGATCTAGCTAGTAGACGTAGAGTTGCAGACAGCAGCGTGAGAATGGAAACTGTAATTCAATAAAGACTTTTACTTAATGACCGCTGGCTAGCGTGATCCTCTGTGAGCTAGGATCTTGAAGCAGCTCTGACACTCATCTTTAGTTAACTTATTTTCCTGACTTCCTCGCGTCTCCCATTTTTGTATCCCTTTTAGAAATTGGTTCAGCAAATTCATGTCCTATTAATTTATCTATTATTGATCCCATCTTACATTTTACCTTGTTGCTAGAACCCCTTCAATTCATTTCAATGTCATCAGCATTCAAAAATTTTACAATATTTCTGCAAATAAGTTTTAAACTTCCTCCAATCTTCTTCCACCAACTCTTCTCCCTGGTCTCGGATTCTGCCAGTCATTTCCGCCATCTCCATATAGTCTATTAGTTGCATCTGCCATTCTTCCAAGGCAATCTGGGTGGATTTCATTCCCCAGGGATCAGCAGAAAGAGCTCTTGACAGAGACAGTACTTATTCTGTGAAAGCGAGGCTGCTTAGGCTGTGCACACAGTTTATCCCTGGAGGGCGAAGGTTTGAGATCCAAGCAATCTGGACAGGAGTTGGAAAGAAACATCAGCAGGGAAATTAATTATTTTTGGCAGCAGTCTTACCTGTATCCAGATTTTAAAAGCAAATCCCGAGAGAGAGAGAGACACATTTGGAGAGTTGTTTTGCTTGCTCCACATTTCACTTTTCTCTCCAGAGGAAGAACTTTCCTTGCTTGCAGATGTGATTCCCATCTGAAAGCCACCAGGATCCTCCCCTTCCAGTCCCTTCAAGCCATGAAGAAAGATGTCTCCAAAACAAAACGGACCAGACAGGTGATGTCTTCTCTAACACTGATCCCCAGGGTGCAATCTTTCTGTGGCTTAATTAGCAGGTACATCTACCACGCAAGCATGAAAAGTACAATTCATGTTATCATGATCTTAATTGATGCCTACAATAAATTATGAGTTTGCCTAATTGCAGCTGCATTCTGCCAGGGAGAATTGGGCTGGGAATGACAACTTGCTTCCAAAAATAACCAAGTGCATAGATTAGAGGTTGCTTTGAAATGTATTTATATACCTTGTCAATAACCCCAAGGTGTTGCCAAAGATATTGTGCGGCAAGTGTACGATCAGGATCAATGGACCCAGTTCTGGGAACCTCGATGTTCAATACAGAAAGAGCCTCAGATGTTGTGGAGCTGAGCTTTTTTTCCGGACTGGCAACAGTCTTGTGGGATCTCTCACCAAAGTGCCTTATGTTGGATTACATCATTGTCAGTGGAGGCCCTTAGCAGATTTACCTGGGAGCAACAATGACCAGCAGCAGCGCTCTGAGTGGTGCTGGGCAGCTGGCACCCTTCCAAGATGACAGCATCAATTTGAGGCATTATGGGAAATTAAAATGGCGACTCCCAGATCCACTCACTGGAATGCAAGACAAATGCAACTTAGGACACAGTTTAAAGGGAGACCAAAGCAGCTATCCTTTACAAGTTCTGATATGGCTATCCGTATAGCTTTAGCTGAGATTCCTGCATTGCAGGGGGTTGGACTAGATGACCCTTGGGTCCCTTCCAATTCTGTGATTCTACCCTGTGAGAAAGCCACTTCCGACCCTTGGGAGGAGGTGGTGTTGCGGGCTTCATGCCGCCAACATGCGCGTGGGGGCTGGCTTCCTCTCCCTCTTTTGGCTGCTAAGCTGCCGAGGTTTCCCACCCGCCCACCCTTTAAGGTTCCCCTTCTGACCTTGCTATGGACCTCGGTTGGTCGCCGTTAAAGGGCCTGGTAGGAATTTTTTCCACTTTGCAAATTGGAACTGGCCATTTGGTTTTTCGCCTACCTCGTAGCAAATCGTCACAACTTCTTTGGTTTTGGCGGTTAGGCATTGGTAGGGGTATTGTTATGTAGATGTGGGGGGGAGAGCGCCATCACCTCCCCCAAATATTGAAGGGTAGTCCAGTAAAGGATTCCGGGGGGCGTGGCCTCGTCCAAAGCCTTAGGAGGCCAGGGCCTAAAGCACGCCCCCAAGCAGTGACCCTGGGGAAGTACCTAGTTGATGTGCATCAGCAGGGCTCCCCCTGCTGGTGTTAACCCTTCCCAGACTTCACGCAAACAGGCTGAAGCTGGATAGTCGGATAGGACCAATGCCTAAGCCAATACCGCTCTTTACCTGAAACCAATAAAGTTGTGGCCATTTTTTGTCCATTAACCTAAAATAATGGTGTCACGTTGAGGCATCAGGCATAAGCCTGCATTTTATTAATGTTTGATCAGGACTTGTATATTAAAGAGGGCTTAGATTTTCAAAAGTAGATTTTCAAATGTTTCATGCCAGGCAGAGAAAACCTTGGCCATTCTCCTAAGACAAGGGGCCCCCCTTTGATTGATAGCAGAAAACAATTCTCAAAGTCGTAAAAGCTGAAAATACAGACTGAGTAATGACACTGACCCTACATGTTACAGAAGATAACAAAGGCAGAGATAAATATAATTAGGAATGGGCAAATAGTAAAATGATACCATGGGCCTCTTTTAAACCTTGAGCTGTATTTTCTAAGGCCAGAGGCAAATGGGGAAAAGCATCTAGCTGGGAAGTCTTTTTAAAGCTGTTTCTTCCTTAAACAGATAATGGGAAAAGCAGCTTGCTGAAGGGGGGGAGATGTAAACTGAAGAGCCTTCTTCTGAAACTGTTTTAAACTGAGTTCTTTTTTTTCTTTCTCTCTCTACTTTAAAAAGGCCTTATTCCTTTTAAAAGGTTACCTATGATAATGTATGAAATATATTAGCTTAAATATATTGGCTTAAATGTAACTATGCAAAGGATTTAGAAAGTAACAAATTTAGATGTTAGATTCTTATTTCATAGAATCATAGAGTCCTAGAGTTGGAATAGACTACAGGGACCATTGAGCTCAGCCTCTTGCCAGACAAGAAGACGCCATCAAATGCTGTCCAGATATATTAGCTGTCAGACATTTGTTTAGAAACCTTCAAATGAAGGATATCTTTCAATGTTGATGTGAAACTCAAGATCCTTGACATATGTTTAAGATAAAAATTTAAGATTAACCATTTGTTTTAAAAGGCAATAGGGCAGGGAGGGCAAGAGGTGAGCTGGTAATTAAGATTCCTTGTTGAGACACATGTAAGATATATTACTACTTATTTGTCATTTATAGATGTAACAATATATAGCTCTTTGTGTTCCTTATAAGGACAGGAGGATGTGGGTGTATCTTTTAGGATTGGATATAGCAATCAGCCAATAGGAAATCCAACCAGGCTGATTGGACAGAGGCAGCCACAGGAGGAGCAAAGGGGGCTGGATTAAGGGAATATAAGGGCTGGCCATAATGGCAGGAGGCAGGCCAGAGCTTGGTAACCATATACCACTGTGCCTCTCATTTATTTGTCTGACAAATAAATAATTATTTTAATTTCTCTATTGCTGCGTTGAATATTTCATTCCAGCTAAGCGTTAACCACAAGCAGGGTGCTACATTTTATGGTGCCGTGACTCGGATAAGTGGTCTGCTGGAACGCAGCCCCTTCGCTCTACTGAGCAGGGTACAAGAGAGAGGATCTCTAAACTGCTTACCCAAGCGCGCACTGGTAAATTTTTCCAGGGGGAACGCAGAAGTCTCGTCTGTCTGATACCCTGCTCACTGGCGGCGACGGACCGGGGGGAAACGGAACCAACCAGGGGTAAGTGCACAAAGGGATTTTTGGCCCTCCAATTAATTGGGAGGAAGAGAAGTCTTGATCAAACTTCTGCGTCTCAGTAAGTGGGAACTGAGTACGCTAGGTGGTTGGATACATCAGATGGTGATCTGGTGGGGGGAAAGGGAAGAATGGGAGGTAGTGTGTGGTGAAGTATCTAACGCATTGTATGTGTGAGAAAGTACAGAGCAATCTGTAGCTGACCTGAGTGTGGAGTGGGCAGTACTTCGGTTCCCAGTGAGGCGACTCCATCTGGGCAAGGAAACCCACGAAGCGTGTGTGTGAGTGACTGAGTGGATACTTCACAGGGCCATACAATGGGAGTTGGGGGTTCAAAAGGGGAAAATACACCTCTTGAATGTATGTTAAATAATTTTAAGAAAGCCTTCTCAGGGGCGTATGGAGTCAAAATGACGCCAGAGCGCCTGAGAACGTTATGTGAATTAGAGTGGCCGAAGCAAAATACTGAATGGCCATCTCAAGGAACCTTTGATATAAATTTAGTAAGCAAACTTTGGTCTAACATCGCCAAAGAAATTGGAGGGTGCCCAGAACAATTTTCATATATAGATTCCTGGCTGAGCACATTAAATAAAAATCCTCCATGGATAAGGGAATGCAAAGTCCAACGATGCAAATTATTGGCTGTAAAAGCCGAAGCTAGGAAAGGAATCTTGCCAAATAAACTCAAACCCATTTTTGAGGGACCAGAGGAAGAGCTGCTTCCACCTCCACCCTATGCTCCACACCGAAGGGAGCCTAATCCAAACACTCCACCAGTTGTAACCCCAAGGCAAGAAAGTGGAATGAATAATGGGGCTGGAGTCACAGAACTTGATTCCTTGATAGATTATGATAAATATCTTCAGGAGGCATTGGAGGCCTATAATAAAGCCCAAGCAGAAGTGGTTATTCCATCTGTGAGTCCCAGTAGAACTCCATCTACAGTCTCTTTTAGTGAAACAACTGATTGCCTACCCCAAACCCCTGTACATCCAAGTCCTAGAGAATTATTACAGAAGTTACAGGGAGACCTTAATCGGTCAGCAAGCAATACAGCCAGGCGTATAAAGCTGCTAAAAGAACGCCTTGGGACAAATACCATCCCCTATGATTTGAGGCCCCTAGAGCAAAGCGAAGAGAAAGATCACGTAGTAGCCCCTCTCAGAAGAATATTTGATGCACTTGAGGAGCCTGTGCTGGTTAACGGGCTACCTGGACCAAGGCCACCTCGAACGTCGACCCTCCAGTACATTCCATTCACAACTACGGATCTGATGAATTGGAAAACACACACCCCATCTTTTGCAGAAAAACCTCAGGCTATGATGGACTTGGTGACTTCAATAATAAATACTCATAGTCCTACTTGGACAGATTGCCGCCAGCTCCTGAATACTCTGTTCACCACTGAGGAAAGGAGAGACATAATTGAAAAGGCACAGATATATTTGCGTGAGCAGGCCAGAGTGGGAAATATTTATAATATTGACCGTCATCTCCAAGACAACTTTCCCTTGGAAGATCCTAATTGGGATCCAAACAATGTAATTCACCTGGCCAGACTTACCACCTACCGCCAGACGCTTGTGCAAGGTATCCGCAGGGCATGCCAGAAGCCCACTAATATGTCTAAAGTCTCAGAAGTAGAACAGAAACCAAATGAGAGTCCAGGAGACTTTTTAGAGAGGCTGCAAGAAGCCTATCGTATATGGACTCCTTTTGACCCTGAAGCCCCTGAAAACAGCAGAATGATTACTGCTACATTTGTGGCCCAGTGCGCTTCTGACATTCGTAAGAAAATTCAGAAATCAGAAGGATGGGAAGGGATGCTGATGAGCCAAATTATGGCCATTGCACGCCGAGTTTATCGGAATAGGGATGAGGCTGAGAAACAAGAGAAGAAGAAGTGGCAGAAGGAAAAGATGGTAATGCTAGCCACAGCAGTGAAGCAAGACTACCGCCCCTTAAATGGAGGAAGAGGGCGGGGAAGGAATCCACCACTGGGAAGGAATCAATGTGCAAATTGCAAGAAGGAGGGTCATTGGAAGCGGGAGTGTCCTGAACCCCTGAGGTTGGAAGAAGTACGCCCAGGCCCAGGCCCAGGCTCCGGCCCAAGAAACCAGGGACGGGGACGGGGAATGATCCGAGATGGAAGATATCAGAGACCTGGACAAGGACGGAGTAGGGACAATGTCATTGGACTGGCAGAGGAGGATTTTACCCAAGACTAGGAAAGACCGGACTCCATAAAGTTAGGCTTCCAGGAGCCCACGGTCACGATCCAATTAGGAAGCCATTTAATAGACTTTATGATTGATACTGGGGCTGAATACTCAGTACTCCCAGAACTATTGCAGAAAAAGGCATCCAAAAGTGTAGTCATTAAAAGTGCCACTGGTCAGTCAGCTAAGAGGTCTTTCCTCCAACCTTTGGAATGCCAGATTGGGGGACATCGTTTAACCCATCAGTTTTTGTATATACCTGAGTGTCCAATACCTCTCTTAGGTAGAGATATGCTGTCCAAATTGCAGGCCCAAATCACCTTCACTCCTCGAGGTCCAGAAATGAAACTGCCATCAAAGGCAGCAGGAATAATTTCCCTCTCAGTACCTAAGGAACAATCATGGCGCCTAATGTCAGCCCTGCAAGTCCAACCCACATTGGATACAGAGTTAAACAAGCTCCTCCGAACTCTACAGGTGCCACCAGGAGTATGGGCCGAAAATAGCCCACCAGGAATGGCCAAGAATATAGCTCCAATTGTAGTAACCTTAAAACCTATGGCTACCCCTGTATCTGTAAAGCAATATCCTTTACCCCGGCGAGCAGCAGAGGGCATCCAGAAACATTTGGACCGCCTATTAAAATATGGTCTGCTTAAGCCCTGCCAATCAGAATGGAACACACCCCTTTTGCCTGTTCGAAAACCTGGGACAGATGAATACAGGCCAGTGCAGGACTTGAGGCTCGTAAACCAGGCTATCGAGACCTTGCACCCAAATGTACCAAACCCATACACCCTGCTGAGTTTGATCCCACCAGAAGCAACATTTTTTACTGTATTGGACTTGAAAGATGCATTCTTCTGTTGCCGGCTGGCACCACAGAGTCAACCTATATTTGCCTTCCAGTGGGAAGACCCTTTGACAGGAACAAAAGGCCAGCTAACCTGGACGAGATTGCCCCAGGGATTCAAAAATTCCCCAACTTTATTTGGCACTGCCTTGGCGAAGGATCTAACAAGTTACCCCTCAATACCTGGAGAAAAGGTGGTTCTGCAATATGTAGATGACCTTATACTAGCAGCAAAGGATTTTGATACCTGTAAAGAAGGTACAGAGGAACTGCTCCACTTGCTCTGGGAAGCTGGCTACCGAGTTTCCCAGAAAAAGGCACAGTTATGTTTAGAAAAGGTCAAATATTTGGGCTTTGACATCTCACACCAACAACGAGCATTGAGGCCAGAGAGGAAAGAAGCTATTTGCCTTATCAAGGAACCTACCACAAGGAAACAACTCAGAGGATTCCTGGGAACAGCAGGGTTTTGTAGACTATGGATACCTGATTTCAGCAGTCTGGCCAAACCCTTACATGAAAGCACTCGAGGTGCAGAAAAGGACCCATTCGTATGGGGACCTGAGCAGCAACAAGCCTTTTTACTTATCAAACAACGACTTATGGAGGCCCCAGCCCTTGGACTGCCTAATTCGGAAAAACCCTTTCAGCTGTATGTACATGAACAGAATGGGATTGCAGCGGCAGTCCTGACCCAGAGATTAGGAAGTTGGAACCGTCCAGTAGCTTATTTGTCAAAACAATTGGACTCAGTAGCAAAAGGATGGCCTCCATGCCTAAGGGCAGTAGCGGCCACTGCCAGCCTTGTCAAAGAAGCTGATAAATTTACCTTCGGCCAGACGATGTATGTGAATGTACCTCATGCTGTTCTGACACTCATGGAATATAAGGGTAGTTATTGGCTAACGAACCCAAGGATGGCTAGGTACCAAGGCCTATTGTGTGAAAATCCCAGGATTCATCTACGAGTAGTGAATATGCTCAATCCAGCGACTTTGCTGCCCCTACCAGAGGTAGATGATGAAGAATCACATGATTGTCTCCAAATAATGGATGAAGTTTATTCCAGTAGACCCGATCTGAAAGATGAACCATTGAAAAATCCAGATGTTGTATATTATACTGATGGTAGCAGTTACCTGCATGAAGGTGCCAGACGAGCAGGATATGCTGTGGTCACCAATGAGGAAGTTGTGGAAGCTGAAGCTTTGCCTGCTGGCACCTCGGCACAAAAAGCTGAACTTATAGGTTTAACTAGAGCTCTGCAATTGGCAGCCGGATGTAAGGCAAACATCTATACTGATTCTAAATATGCCTTCTTAACCCTGCATGCACATGGTGCTCTATGGAAAGAAAGAGGTCTAATAGGAGCCCACGGGAAAGCCTTGAAATATGGACCTGAAGTAGAAATCCTGTTAGAAGCAGTATGGGCTCCAGAACAGATTGCTGTAATGCACTGCAAAGGTCATGGACGAGGAAGGGATCCAATAACCAGAGGAAATCATGCTGCTGACAAAGCAGCTCGAGAGGCAGCCCAAAAGCCTGTGGGAGGATTTATAGCAGCCCTCATACCAGAGGTAGTTCCAGAAGAAGTTAAACCTCACTATACCCCAGAAGAGAGGAAGTGGGCTGAACAGGAAGGAGCAGTTGTGAAGGACGGTTGGATGATCCTGCCAGACAATAGGATTTATGTACCTCATCATCTAGCAGGCACAATTGTAAGAAATTATCATGAATCTACTCACCTTGGCGGTACTGCAACCAGAGAGAGTCTCAGTCGGAAGTTGTATATTATTAACCTATCACAATTAGCAACTTGCATTTCACAGAAATGTGTTCTTTGTGCTAAAAACAATCCCAGGCAGGGACCGGTACAACCTCCTGGAATCCAACATGTGGGATATGTCCCCATGGAAAGCCTAATTGTGGACTTCACAGAGCTGGTCCCTTCTAAGGGATTCAAGTATCTCCTTGTGTTTGTAGATACTCTTACCGGATGGGTTGAAGCTTTTCCCACCCGAACTGAAAAGGCACGAGAGGTAACTAAGAGACTCCTCACTGAATTGATCCCGAGGTTTGGATTACCTAGATGCATTGGAAGTGACAATGGGCCAGCGTTCATTGATCAAGTAGTACAAGAAGTATGTCGAGTCCTACAAGTGAAATGGAGACTGCATGCAGCCTATAGGCCTCAGAGTTCAGGGAAAACTGAAAGAATGAATCGGACTCTGAAAACCCAATTGGCAAAATTAACCCAGGAAACGGGATTGGGATGGGTAGATGTGTTACCCATAACACTGTTTCGTGTTCGGTGTGCACCCACAAAAAGACTTAAGTTGTCACCTTTTGAGCTCCTGTATGGGAGACCGCCCTCCTTTGTTCAGGATATTTCAGCTGATCTTAAACAAATAGGAGACCATGTGACACAGGGACAAGTGCAATCTCTCTCCCGTGTTTTTGTTTCTCTTAACAGGTGGGCCCTCGAGCGTACGCCGTGCAGCATTGCCGAGCCGATTCATCAGTTCCAGGCTGGCGATAGCGTATGGGTGAAAGAGTGGAAACGTGATCCACTTGCACCTAAGTGGCGTGGACCTTACACCGTCTTGCTCTCTACTCCAACAGCGGTGAAGGTAGCCGAGGTGACCCCCTGGATTCATCACTCCCGTTTGAAGAAGTCCGAAGGCAGTTGGACGTGCAAAGGTGACCCCTCTAATCCTCTTAAACTGACTCTCTCCAAAAACCCCTGTATCTAGCCCTACCGGGAACGGGCTAGGTCACGGGCAACATTTGACGACCGGCCTGCTGCAGCCACAACCTGGAAGCTGGCTGACCTGCGCACGCCTGAAGCTTGAGGAGCATCTGAACCAGCGATTGTGAAAGGACAGATTCTCTTATACAATTAATTGACTGCCCACCCCCTTGTGGAACAATTATCAGATATTACTCATTGGGGATCCTCGGGATATATGTTTTGGTCTTGGTGGTTCCCCATTTCTGTCACTGGGGGAATTATATTGGGACTAATATTTATTTGCTATCACAATAAGGTAATCTTTTGTGGGAGGAATGCATATGCTAGACATCAACATGATTCTATTAATCCTGATCCCTTGGGAAGGGGAAGGGTCCTTGAATCTGGCCAAATTGACTAAATATGGATTCCACCATGACCACAATATGTGGGTAGGTTTAGCTGAAATGGTAGCCAATGTTGCAAATAGGACCAATTGCCTTGTTTGCTCTCTTGGGCCAGATGATTCAGAGGGAGGTATGCCCTTATTACCGATACCATTAGATGCCATTGGTATGGTAAGCGAAATACCACACCAAACAGAAGTACAGAATTTCCCCGGATGGAACTCAACTAAACCATTACGAGTTATACCTGTACAAGGGGAATTCTGTGTACATAGATCATCAGATGCAGCTGATTCTACCATGATAGGCTCTTCTCATTGTCACTATACTTGGGATAATATTAAGAATACCTGGGCACACGATACTACCTATCGAACTCGGGATGCCTTGCCCTGTGCACCTCCTTTTATTCATGCATGGAAAGTGGTATGGAACATAACTGTGACAGAAAAAGGCAATCTAACATACTGCACTGTGAACTCTCTACCTCTTTTGCTATTTCGCCTTCTGTACTCCACGTACCAAAGACCTCAGACACGATGGTTGTGGTGGATATGTGGAGAATGGGCATACAAGAAACTCCCCTCCAAATGGAGTGGGACTTGTTTCCTGGGATGGGTATTACCACCAATGTGGATTATGCCCACTAATTTGGCCAAGCGAACACGAAGAAACGCTGATATTTCTCATATAGCAGGAGGAAGTACCCAAAGTTGGAGCGGTACTGATGATTGGCCACCAGAGCGCATTATAGCCTATTATGATCCTGCCTCCTGGAATCCTGGTGAGCTCATACAAGGGGCACGGGATCCTATTTATAATCTAAACAGAATAATTCGATTGCAAGCAGTAGTGGAACTTGTAACCAATGCAACGGCCAAGAGTTTGAGACTTATTGCACAACAGTTGGATGAAAGTAGAGCCGCCATTTTGCAGCTGAAAATGGGAATGGATTATGTACTTGCCAAGCAGGGAGGCCTATGTGGAGTCTTGAACTTGACAGGGAATGCCTGTTGCTTTAACATTTCAGATAATGGTGAGGCAATCCGTGTGTTGGCCACAAAGATGGAGAATATAGCACATGTCCCAGTACAAACATGGGAAGGATGGGATATGGGATGGCTCACCAATTGGTTACCTAATGTCACAGGACTCAAAGGGATACTATTGTCTTGCTTGTTTTTCTTGACAGTAGTGGTAATGGTTTTATGTATGATGCCATGTATCATTTCATGTTTTAGAAGTACAATTAGCAAGATGGTTTCAAATGAAACTCTACCTCATATCATGGCCCTATACAGAGCTTTACCTCAGGAATATGATGAAGGTCAAGCTATCAAGGACACTTGGGACGAAGGTCCTTGAGCTTGAAAGGGGGGAATGAGGCATCAGGCATAAGCCTGCATTTTATTAATGTTTGATCAGGACTTGTATATTAAAGAGGGCTTAGATTTTCAAAAGTAGATTTTCAAATGTTTCATGCCAGGCAGAGAAAACCTTGGCCATTCTCCTAAGACAAGGGGCCCCCCTTTGATTGATAGCAGAAAACAATTCTCAAAGTCGTAAAAGCTGAAAATACAGACTGAGTAATGACACTGACCCTACATGTTACAGAAGATAACAAAGGCAGAGATAAATATAATTAGGAATGGGCAAATAGTAAAATGATACCATGGGCCTCTTTTAAACCTTGAGCTGTATTTTCTAAGGCCAGAGGCAAATGGGGAAAAGCATCTAGCTGGGAAGTCTTTTTAAAGCTGTTTCTTCCTTAAACAGATAATGGGAAAAGCAGCTTGCTGAAGGGGGGGAGATGTAAACTGAAGAGCCTTCTTCTGAAACTGTTTTAAACTGAGTTCTTTTTTTTCTTTCTCTCTCTACTTTAAAAAGGCCTTATTCCTTTTAAAAGGTTACCTATGATAATGTATGAAATATATTAGCTTAAATATATTGGCTTAAATGTAACTATGCAAAGGATTTAGAAAGTAACAAATTTAGATGTTAGATTCTTATTTCATAGAATCATAGAGTCCTAGAGTTGGAATAGACTACAGGGGCCATTGAGCTCAGCCTCTTGCCAGACAAGGAGACGCCATCAAATGCTGTCCAGATATATTAGCTGTCAGACATTTGTTTAGAAACCTTCAAATGAAGGATATCTTTCAATGTTGATGTGAAACTCAAGATCCTTGACATATGTTTAAGATAAAAATTTAAGATTAACCATTTGTTTTAAAAGGCAATAGGGCAGGGAGGGCAAGAGGTGAGCTGGTAATTAAGATTCCTTGTTGAGACACATGTAAGATATATTACTACTTATTTGTCATTTATAGATGTAACAATATATAGCTCTTTGTGTTCCTTATAAGGACAGGAGGATGTGGGTGTATCTTTTAGGATTGGATATAGCAATCAGCCAATAGGAAATCCAACCAGGCTGATTGGACAGAGGCAGCCACAGGAGGAGCAAAGGGGGCTGGATTAAGGGAATATAAGGGCTGGCCATAATGGCAGGAGGCAGGCCAGAGCTTGGTAACCATATACCACTGTGCCTCTCATTTATTTGTCTGACAAATAAATAATTATTTTAATTTCTCTATTGCTGCGTTGAATATTTCATTCCAGCTAAGCGTTAACCACAAGCAGGGTGCTACAACGTGTCTTTATTTCTACTGGTGGAAGGTGGGAACTCGCCACGCAACTGCCTCGGTGTAGTGCTGTGGCTGATCATTTTTCTGGTCTTCTCCTGCCTTTCCCCCCCACAAACCAGGCTCCATCAATTAAGGAAAAAAGAAATGTCACCCAAAGATTACAAAAGGGAAGAAGGAAAATGGGTAAAATTCTCATGAATGGGGTGCTGGGTTTTTCTTTCTCCTACTTTTGACCGGGCCTACTTTCATTCTGTAAATCATTTCACCAGTGGTCTGCATTCTGCAGCCTTCCTGGATGCCTGTGTTAGCACATAGTTCCATTCCACCTTAAAACGGAACAGGCTGTTGTGCGTCACATGCCTGTTTACTTCCGTCTTCTCGCTGGGAACCTCCGTTTGTATATAGCTTTTGTTATGGCTGTTTTCCTGGACACGGAGGCAAGCAGTCATGTTTTTCCTTTGTTCTGAACTACGTTGAATAAAGCTATAAATATGCTCTCTTGTCTGCCTCTTTCGTTGTGGAGACTGTTGAAAGGGTGTGCACGGGTCTTGGAATGTCTCTGAGGCTCGTGTCACTAATTGACTGATGCTGTTCCACGGGAGACCGGTGATCGTCTGAAGACAACTGGGGGCCTGCCTGATGCAGTATCCCAACAGCCTGTACAGTCATGCCTTGGTTTTCAAACAGCTTAGTTCTTGAACATTTTGGCTCCCGAACGCCACAAACCCGGAAGTGACTGTTGCGGTTTGCAATCTATTTTTGTAAGCCGAACGTCCGATGGGGCTTTTGCAGCTGCTGGAGTGCCCCAGTGCAGGACACTGCCTCTGGTCTCAGGCCACATTCTCACCAAAAACCTAAAACATGTTTTGCCACTTTAACAGTCATGGGTTCCCCCGGAGAATATTGGGAATTGTAGTGTGCACAAGGTGCTGCTCACAGTTCCCAGAATTCTTGTGGGGAAGCAATGACTGCTAAAGTGGTATGGCAGTGCTTTAAATGTGTTTTGTGGGTGTGACCACAGTTCTGTGCTTATGGGGTATGTCTTTTGTTTTGACTAGCGCTAATATCTACCCAGTAGAAGCGAAATCAGGCTGCCCAATCTGAAAGCAAAGGGGGAAAGGGAGGCTTTAATAAAGGAGGAAGAGAATGGAAAATGGAAACCTGTGTAATTAAACATTGTATCTGCTTTATAATTGAAGGCTTTATAATAATCTTCATTGAACCATAGAAGGGCAAACTTTTTAAAATTTAAGCATACCAACTCAGCAGGCATGTATAACACACATCCTACTGTTCTGTGGGAAATTAGCTAAGAAACACACGTACAGAGCTATTGACAATTTCACAGAGAGAGAGAGAGAGAGAGAGAGAGAGAGAGAGAGAGAGAGAGAGAGAGAGAGGAGAGAGAGAGAGAAACACACACAAAAAAGTCAGGGAGAACAGCAGAGGCAACAGGCAACAGAGGATTCTGAGAATCAGCCCATCTTCCAAATTGCAGAAGTGACAATCAGGTTTTGATACGGCAAAGCTCTGCTGCTTATGACAAAGAACAAAATGGGGTTTTTTCCTCCTTCAAGAACCCTGTTCAGTTCTTCTTCGCCTCATGCAAAGGGAAGGGAGAGCAGGGGTGATCTAGCTAACTCTGTCAAAAGAACCACTACCCTATATCTGACGATCAATATTCTCCCATAGGAACCTGCCCTGGTAATGCTGACTAGAGCTGATAGGAATTGTAATCCAAAACATCTGAAAAGGAAGTTAGGAAGTTTGCCTCCTGTTGCATGCTTTCAAAATGGGGCCAAATGAGGTTAGGCTACTGCAATATGTTGTACGTGGGGCTGCCTTAGGAGATTGTTCAGAAACTACAGCTAGTGCAGAGCACAGCAGCTAGCTTGTTATCTGGAGCAACAGAGCACCATCAGATAATACAGGTTCTGAGACATCTGCACTGACTGTCCATTTGTTTCCCAAGTGCTGGTTTTGACCTCAAAACTGGTGGTTGTGTGTATCATGCTGGCGACCTCTGTTGTAATGTATTTGTTGTAACCCACCTTATATAAGTGGGTATATTTGTGTGTATGCACACATCCTAACCCCTAAGGTGGGTTACAATAAACACACACACACAAACAAGCTAGGAATCTATTAAATACTAAGTAAATGAAATTCGGATGCAGCAGGAATGCATTAAACCAAATAATATTTACGAACACCCCCCCAAAAAATTAAAATTTTTTCCAAGAGCTCTGCATTGAAGCAACGCACTCAGTATCTCTATTAGCAATAAATTAATATAACAGCATTTGCAAAATGGGTAATTTGGAGCTTATTAATGTTTATAAATGTGTTTTCCCGCAAACTGAATATTAACCTACAGCTTTAGAAGGTTTAATGAGCCTCAGTCTGTTGGCTAGTCGTCACACAGCGAATGACAACAAAAATACACACACTGGTTAATTCACAAAGGAAAATGCAGAGGAAAACTGCAAACACTGATGAGGTCAATTAATTACACAATTTACATAAATCTGAGTGGTTATTTTTCAGAGTATTTTTTGACATTTTTGCCCTCCGCACTCCCTGTGCAGCCGGGGGGAAACTTCTCTGTCGCCTTGTTTATGCAACACATCAATCTTCCCAAAGGTTTGCAGGGCACCCTCAATTGCAGCAGCAGAGAAGTTTCTGGATGTCGGAGCATGCACAATTTCACATCCCATTCCCACCAGGATTCGCTTAATTATCACCAGATGCTTTAAAGTCTGGGATGACACCATTCTTTCCTACTTCTGGATAAAGAATGAATGAAAGACAGCTCAGGCTACAATTATACACCATGCATCTAAAGCACTACGATACCATGTTAAACAGACACACACACACACCCCGCCCAAGAATCCTGGTAACTGTAGTTTGCTAAGAGTGCTGAGAGTTTGTAAGTGGCCCCCTATTCCCCTCCCAGAGCTACAATTCTCAGAGTTCCATGGGAAGAGGGATTGATTGTTCAACCAAAGATGGATTAGATACCAGCAAAAGATCATGCCAGTCATTAACAGCTGACTGGGACAAATTCTGCTCCACCCACCACCCTTTTGTGATTACTTATGCCCCTGCGTCACCATTTTATGACTGAGGTGGGCCTCAGTAATTTTCAGCTATCCAATGTGAGAAGCTCTGCCCTATGCCTAAAAAGGAAAAAGTTATGCTGGAGAGCCAAAGGGGCCAGGAAGGTACGAAATATTGCAGATATTAATATTGCACAGTTTGAAGTGACTGGATGCATGGAAATTGACTACTTTTGCAAACAAAGCATTGTCCAGCCAGGGGTCAGCAAACTTTTTCAGCAGTCCACTGTCCCTCAGAACTTGTGGGGGGCTGTACTATATTTTGAAGAAAGAAAAGAATGAATTCCTATGCCCCACAAATAACCCAGAGATGCATTTTGAATAAAGGCACACATTCTACTCATGTAAAAACACGCTGATTCCCAGACTGTCCGCGGGCCGGATTTAGAAGGTGATTGGGCTGGATCCGGCCCCCGGGCCTTAGTTTGCCTACCCATGGTCCAGACCCATAAAAATATTCTTCAAATTTTATCTGCAGAACTTTTCAAAAACAGAACAAAAGACATCCAATGATACATCATACAATGTCTTGTGCTGTTCAGCACAGGCTCGGCCTCTTAGAAATAAAAGATGAATCCAAAAATTCAAATGGTGTCTCTCTCCCCCATTCCAGCCTGCCTTAGTCTGCATAAGGCTATGCAGTTCTCCAAAAGCCATTATCACATGCTTTTGTTCTCTGTGGCCTTCAGAGCAAGACTAAGAGCCAGCACCATTTCAAGATGGCACATTTGCAACTCAATGTCTTTTTCACATGATCAAAGGTTACACTCAGTTTAGAGCTAGACATAGCTGTCAATGTTTTCCTTTTTTAAAGGGAAATTCCCTTATTCCGAATAGGATTCCTCGCAAGAAAAGGGAAAAGTTGACAGCTAAGGAGCTAGAGAACAAGCAACAGGTAATCATTAACTGATTAAAGGGCTTAGAGTCCCTTAGAAAAACTACTGTGGGAAAACCCCAATGTTAACAATGCACATGTAGCAATTATCCACGTGAAACCTTCATTAATACACAGACATTCCCATTTTCAATGTGAATTAAAGCAATTATACTTAACAGAAAGAACATGGAAAGGGGACGGCATGGAAAGGGCTGTGTCCCATCAACAGAAAGGAACAGAGGGTGGTGAAAGGAGTGCTGAATATCACACGTTGGTTGTGTTTTAAACATGCACAGGTTGTGTTCAAATCCATACATCAAAAGCACACAGTTAAAGCACATGAATCTCCTTCCACTGAATTCTGGGAACGGTAGTTTTCTGGGAAGTGCAGCTCTGCAGTGGGGAAACTAGTCCTTGGGATTCTTTGGTGGAAATCATGCGCTTTTAACATATGCCATAAATGTAGGGTGTGTCTGCAGCCATGCACACAATTCCCTTCTTTGGTTGCAATTCAATAATAACGGGAGCTAAGGCAACCCCTTCTTACAGAGGACGGATTCATAGCCATTGCAAAGCAGAGGGGAATATTTGCTACATCCCTCTCCTCTTATGCATGGCTGCAAAGCCCCAGATAGCAATAATAGCAAGGAGAAAACCTACGAGGCAAGATCCAGCTGGCGGGTGATGAATGGCCGGGACACGGTGACTTCACACTGCTGCTAAGCACCTTAATATCTGTAGAAGGATAATTAGCAGCTCTTTCTCCCGCAGATATATTATCCCATTCACCAAAAGATATGAGTGGAAGAGGAAGCAATTCCCAGGGCTTTTACATATCGCTGTCTTCCCTGAAGGTGCTTCTTATGTCTACACTGATATACCCATCTGTTCCAAGTGCGGCAGCAGCGCACTGGGGACAGGAGCCATTGCAAAGAGCCTCGAAAGACAAATAAGTCCAAATTTTGCTCACGTGTACACACATGTTCCTACACAAGCCCCTACCTCTGAGCCAAAATGGATTTTCATTTGTTTGAAAATTTCAACTTTCTGTGCTAGATTATTAGGGATTCTGCCAAACTTCAGCTACTGGGGAGGCGGAGGAGCTGCAGTTTGTTAAGGCAGCTGAGATTTTTTTAGGGTGCCTCTATTCCCCTTCCAATGGATGCAGGTGGCACTGTGTTTTAAACCACAGAGCCTAGGACTTGCTGATCAGAAGGACGGCAGTTCGAATCCCCGCGACGGGGTGAGCTCCCATTGCTCGGTCCCAGCTCCTGCCAACCTAGCAGTTTGAAAGCACGTCAAAGGGCAAGTAGATAAATAGGTACCGCACCAGCGGGAAGGTAAACGGCATTTCCGTGTGCTGCTCTGGTTCACCAGAAGCGGCTTAGTCATGCTGGCCACATGACCCGGAAGCTGTACGCCAGCTCCCTCGGCCAATAAAGCGAGATGAGGACCGCAACCCCAGAGTCGGTCATGACTGGACCTAATGGTCAGGGGCCAATTTACCTTTACCTTTATTTCCTTTCCAGAGCAACAGTTCCCAAAGTGGTTTAGCATCCAATCCCTCTTCCCAGGGAACTCTGGGAGTTGTAGTTCTGGGAAGCTACAGGGAACCAGGCAGAAGGTCTTCTCGGTAGTGGCGCCCGCCCTGTGGAACAGCCTCCCATCAGATGCCAAGGAGATGAGTAATTATGTATATAACCTTTAGAAGACATCTAAAGGCAGCCCTGTATAGGGAAGCTTTTTAATGTGTAATGTTTTATAATGTTTTTATTTATATTGGAAGCCACCCAGGGTGGCTGGTGCAACCCAGCCAGAGGGGCAGGGTACAAATTTGTTATTGTTGTTGTTGTGGTTGTTGGGAATTGTAGAGGGCCTCCTAAGAACTCTGAGCATTCTTAACAAACTGCAGCTCCCAGAATTCTTTGGGAGAAGCCCAAAGATCCTTTTTGGGGATACACACCAGGGGCAAGGTGAAATATACTCGCAAAGTGATTTCATGCTCTTTATTCAGCTCATAGTGGTGAGGAGGAATGAATGAATGTCCCCTCACAGTATCTGCTTTATATACATTATTTACACAATGGGCTGCACATGATTGGCTAATTCTGGGATTTTCCTGTAAGCCAATCAGGTTGTGGATTCACTTCTATCTGGAGCAGGATTGGGTGGTTCCTGCCAACCAATCATACTGCTGCATTGTTCTAGGACCAATCAGAGTGCTGCATTTTGGATCCTATTGTTCTAGGACCAATCAGACTGCTGCATTTTGGATCCTATTGTTCTAGGACCAATCAGACTGCTGCAGTTTGGATCCTATTCAACTCAGTACATAACACCAGGGTAGCTAGGCCACTGTAACACATGCATTATATGTATGTAGGTCCACAATGAGATCCAGCGCCGAGGGCCTTCTCGTGGTTCCCTCACTGCAAGAAGTGAAGATAAAGGGAACCAGGCAGAGGGCCGTCTCGGTGGTGGCACCCACCCTGTGAAACGCCCTCCCATCAGATGTCCAGGAAATAAACAACTACCTGACTTTTAGAAGACATCTGAAGGCAATTCTTTTTAGGGAAGTTTTTAATGTTTGATGTTTTATTGTGTTTTTAATATTCTGTTGGGAGTCACCCAGAGTGGCTGGGGAAACCCAGCAAGATGGGCGGGTATAAATAAATAAATTATTATTATTATTATTATTATTATTATTATTATTATTAGCCTCTGGTAGTGGACAGGGAACCTCTGCCCATAAACGTAAAATGCATATGCATGCTTAGAAAAGTTATGAAATGCTAGAATCACAAGATAGAAGAAGAAACTGGAATCCTAGGTGGTTTAAATTATATTATTATTTTTTAAAACAAAAAACAACGCACTGAAGCTTGATTGTATGATATTTTGGAATAAACTGACTTCTCCTGTATAATTCAGTTTTTCACTCAAAACAAAAAATGTATGTGCCATACAAATTCAAGGCACAGAAGGAACTGTCTTGTGATTTACTGAAACCACCCCTCACACCTAAGATGATGATGATAATAATAATAATAATAATAATAATAATAATAATAATAATAATAATAATTTTTTATTTATACCTCGCCCTCCCCAGCCAAGGCCGGGCTCAGAGCGGCTTACAAGCAATAATAAAAATAAGTTGAATGATTACAACTTAAAAACAAAAATAAAATACAACATTAAAATAATGGAACATTAAAATATTAAAATGTAGCCTCATTGCAGGAGGAGAAGGGAAAGAAAAAAGGAAGAGAGGGAGGGAGGTAATCAAATTGGCTCCAAGCCAAAGGCCAGGCGGAACAACTCTGTCTTACAGGCCGTGCGGAAAGAAATCAGATCCTGCAGGGCCCTGGTCTCATGAGACAGAGCGTTCCACCAGGCCGGAGCCAGAGTTGAAAAGGCCCTGGCTCTGGTTGAAGCCAATCTAACTTCCTTAGGGCCTGGGACCACTAGGGTGTTGCTATTTATGGACCTTGAGGCTCTCCGTGGGGCATACCAGGAGAGCAGAGTATTCTGCTCTGGTCAGACCTCACCTGGAGTACTGTGTCCAGTTCTGGGCACCACAATTCAAGAAGGACACTGACAAACTGGAACGTGTCCAGAGGAGGGCAACCAAAATGGTCAAAGGCCTGGAAACGATGCCTTATGAGGAACGGCTAAGGGAGCTGGGCATGTTTAGCTTGGAGAAGAGGAGGTTAAGGGGTGATATGATAGCCATGTTCAAATATATAAAAGGATGTCACATAGAGGAGGGAGAAAGGTTGTTTTCTGCTGCTCCAGAGAAGCGGACACGGAGCAATGGATCCAAACTACAAGAAAGAAGATTCCACCTAAACATTAGGAAGAACTTCCTGACAGTAAGAGCTGTTCGACAGTGGAATTTGCTGCCAAGGAGTGTGGTGGAGTCTCCTACTTTGGAGGTCTTTAAGCAGAGGCTTGACAACCATATGTCAGGAGTGCTCTGATGGTGTTTCCTGCTTGGCAGGGGGTTGGACTCGATGGCCCTTGTGGTCTCTTCCAACTCTATGATTCTATGATTCTATTCTATCATTCTATGACAAGCACTGGGTGAATATGCTCCCATGGCAGAGACCCCGTGAGGAGCCTCGCTGCAGCATTCTGTAACCCGCTGGAGTTTTGGGACAGCTTCAAGGGCAGCCCCGCGTAGAGCGAGTTACAGTAGTCAAGCCTGAAGATGACTGTCACATGGATCACTGTCGCCAGGTCGGGGTGGGAAAGGTAAGGGACCAACTGCTTGATGCAGCGAAGGTGGAAAAATAAGATAAAAATAAGAAATATTAATTATGCAATATGGAAAACATATGAGTATTCAGATGCCCTCACTGAGACTTTTAAATGCATACACACACACACACACACACACAGAGAGAGAGAGAGAGAGAGAGAGAGAGAGGCATCACCAGGAGAATGATGTGTAGGAGAAAGTAAAATAAGTTAAAATTGTATTAAGACATTACTATTGTCACCCAATTTTAACTCCAAAGGACTATCCCAATCTGATTCCCCCCCTCCTCAGCATGCACAGTGATGGTCTGTATTTATGTCTTGAACCTAGGAAGTTATGTGCACAATGTATCTAATTTACCCAGCTTTCATGGCTGGTCTTATAGATTCACATTGAAGTACTACAGACAGCATCTTAAAAAGCAGAGACATCACCTTGCCGACAAAGGTCCATATAGTTAAAGCTATGGTTTTCCCAGTAGTGATGTATGGAAGTGAGAGAAGAGAAGGCTGATCGCTGAAGAATTGATGCTTTTGAGTTATGGTGCTGGAGGAGACTCTTGAGAGTCCCATGGACTGCAAGAAGATCAAACCTATCCATTCGGAAGGAAATCAGCCCTGAGTGCTCACTGGAAGGACAGATCCTCAAGCTGAGGCTCTAATACTTTTGCCACCTCATGAGAAGAGAAGACTCCCTGGAAAAGCCCCTGATGTTGGGAAAGATGGAGGACACAAGGAGACGGGGACGGCAGAGGACGAGATGGTTGGACAGTGTTCTCAAAGCTACCAGCATGAGTTTGACCAAACTGCGGGAGGCAGTGGAAGACAGGAGTGCCTGGCGTACTCTGGTCCATGGGGTCACAAAGAGTCGGACACGACTAAACAACAACAACAACAACACTATGTGTCTACACACCCTAGCAACTCAGCTGTAGGGTGCCAGAAGGTGATGCGGCTATTGGGAGCAATCTTTGGAAGACTGGGGTCACAGTGTCATCCATGCGCTGATGACACCGATCCATTTTTCTCTATTAAATTGATGATGCAGCCTTGACAGTGTACTCCAAGGAAGTTCTGCAGAGTCTCATCAACCATTTTGCCCAAGCCTGCACAGAATTTGGCCTTCCCACCAGGCTGATGGAGACCAACATCTGAGGTCAAGATGTCACCAGCATTCCAAGCATACTGTCATGTGCCTAGAAAGCATGGGTCCAAGCTGTTGCCTTTGTCCCATCGCTCCAGCCCCCTCACCGGAAAACCCACTCTTTAGTGCTAAATCAGAGCAAACATCAATCCGGTGAAAACCCAGCTGACTTTTGCCCTGATTCAGTTGTAAACAGAGGGTTTCCCTGGGGGCAAGTGGCAGAATGGATGAACTGGTTATCTTTATCCAAAAAAAAAAAAAAAATGAGGTATCTGAAGGACTGTCATGTTGATGGGATGGAACATACATCTTTGCTATTGCTCCATAGGTCAGCATCCAAACCAAGTGATTTTTACTTTGTCGGTGGATCAGACTATCTCAATGGGTGGTTTTGAGATGTTTTTGAGCAAAGACTGCATGACCACCCACCAGAAGTGGATTTCCAGCACCAATAAAGGGTTGACCTGGTGGCCCTTTGAGTTCAGTACCAATTCTGGGATTGTGTGGAGCATTGTGGTGAGTGGAAGGTCTGGGTAAAGCACATTTTATTTTTAGGGTATGCTGATAATTCTTATCATGGAGATGTAAGCATGGAATGCTGCTATTATGGTGGGGGTCTGTTGTTCCCCAATGTGTAATAGCAATGTTTGGGAGGTATGATTCCATGTAGTTGAAATCTATGTGGCTACTAAGCACACCGCATTTTCAAAGCTATTTCAAATGCCAGGAGAAACATTTCAGATGGATTTCTCTCTCTCTCTCTCTCTCTTAGTACTCAGATTGTGCCTTAGCTTATTCAGAATTATATATACACCGATACATATTTGTGACAATTCAATAATCTACTTATGCTCCACAGAGTCCCTTGAAATAACCTGAACACCCTTGCCAGTCATCCGTACACTCGGGAAACCTTTCATCTTTGTGTTCCAGGCAGGTACAGATGGTAACACTTGATTGCACATGAAGAATACTCCAGAGTCAGGCGCAAAGACTGAGAATTTTCACATCAGCAGCAGCAGCATGCACCTGCAATGTGCCAGCTTGTTCAACGCACACAAAGAATGAAGAAAAGTCATGAAGAAAAATTCAACATGAAAGGATGAATATGAATTCTCTAATGCCGCATAAAATGATAGATGAGGTGGAAAGAGTCTTTTCCACCACAGAATTTGGCACTGATCAACTGGTGTCCAAGTTAATCCAAAGTAGGATCTTATGGGGAGAAAGGGGAGCTCTCAAAAAGTCTCCAAATCTGGTATGGAATATTCATGTATTTTAAGATGAAACTTTTTTTGCTGGGTCAGTGTGATTATAATTAGATGGTAGCAGTGCATTTTTTCTCCTTTTTTAGGGAGGGAAAAGGTGCCAGTACTCACCATTAAGTTGTTACAGTAAGTGCCATACTGTTAACATTTTAAAAAAAAATTGGAGGGGGGAAGGTAGTGGTACTGTGTACCCACAGCCACAGCCCCTCTCCACCCCTGGGTCAGGGGACTCAGAGAAGGAGAAGTTGTGGCCAGGCATGGTGGGTGCCACAGTTGCTCTCTCCCCCAGGCTCCTCCTTGACCCAGGGAAGTGTGGGTATTTCACCCCTCCCATTGTAAGAATCTCATGGTGTTTTCAGAAAGGAGGGGTGGAATCTGCTTGTCGCTTCTTCCGCTCCTGCCTGACTCCGTGGGAGTTTGAGTGTTATCTGTGTAGAGATAAGATGACTGCATAAGAAACTGTAACACACATGCAGTCCAGTAACCTCCTTTAGTTTTTTAATTTATTTGAGGTTGCAGTAGCTGTAAAAGAATAAAGAAGTTATGCTTCAGAGCTTTCGTTCGTCTGGTTCATACTCTGCTGACTTTGGTGCTGAGTTTGGTGCTCACAGCTCAAAGTTGTGGGTCCAATGCACTTAGACCTTCCCGCAGTGGAAGGTCTCTGGAAGTGCTTCCCAGCTTGCCTAGCTTAGTCGGGGCAGAAGAGGCTGAGCCCAGTCGTTGGCACTGGCTCAAAGGAGAAGCTGACAGGAAGGAGAAGCCTTCGCTGGCCGTGCTGCAGCCGCTCTTCTTCCTGAGTGTGATGGCCTGGGAATCAGATTCAGAGGCTGAACTTGAGGAATCCCAGCCTGCACAGCAGTCCCCACCTCCAGGACCAGCTGAGCTGGGGCTGGGGCTTGAACCTGAAGGGTCCTCACCTGTGTCGGGTCCTCAGGAGCAGACACCAGCTGAGTCTGCTCTGGCTCCTGAGGGGATGGAGGATCCATTGCCTGCAGGTGCTTCACTCTCAGCCCCATCAGGGGAAGGTGAGGTTGCCTCTGGGTCCAGTAACCCTCCAGCCTCTCCTGAGCTGCAGAGGCTCAGGGCAGAGAGGCGGAGGGAACTAAGTTCCTGCAGGAGGAGTGCTCGCCTCCAGGCCAGGAGAGGCGAGTCACCTGTGGACCGGGGCTGCCCTATGCCTCGGGGCAGATAAAAGCCAGTCAGCCCCAGTCCCAGGTTGCAGGAGCAACATTGTTGGTAACCTGTTCCTGCCGGCACCCTGTCCTGCTCTTCTGCCAGAGTTCCTGACCTCGCCGGACTCCTTGCCTTGGATCCCGCTTCAGCCTTGACGGACAGCCTCCATACCGCACCCTCGACCTCGGACTGGACCCGGACCACGCCGCACGGTAACCCCTGGGACCAGCACACTGAGCCAGGGAAGGAGGAGTTGCGGCCGGATATGCCGGGTGCCACAGCCACTCTCTGCCCCAGGGTCCTGATTGACCCTGGGAAGGGGGAGCTGCGGCTGGGTGCACCAGGCAGAGGTGGAACACACAGAGGGTGATCTTCACTCTCCGTGCTCTCCAGCCCCCTCTGTGGGCAGGGCACGAGGGGGATCTTGGGTGGGGCTCTGGTTCACACACACACACACACACCCAGATTGTGTGCCCAGAGCCATGGACCCCATGCCACCACACACCCCCACACTAATCCGCTGGTGAAGAAGGAAAAGAGACAACTCTTCCTTTGGGATTCCTCGAAACCCACACTGTTTTTTCTCAGTTGCTTTTCTGTTCTACAGTGGTACCTCTGGTTGAAAACGAGATCCGTTCTGGAAGCCCGTCCGCAACATGAGCAGAACGCACCCCGCGTCTGCGTGTTCGCGGGTCGCGATTTGCTGCTTCTGCACATGCGCGTGATGTCATTTTGCACATCCACGCATGCACGAATGGCGAAAACTGGAGGTAACCCTTTCCTTTACTTTCGGGTCGCCATGGGACCCAACCTGAAAACGTGCAGCCTAAAGCAAACATAACATGAGGTATGACTGTATTTAACTTCTTGCAATAACGCAGAATGCTATTTTGGTTCTGCGACAAGCTTGTGAGGTAGGTAACACGGGCAAATAGTTACTCACACAATGACTTTCACAATCCAAATTCTTCTCCTCCGTCACCACCCCAGCAAACCCATTCCATTCTTTGCAACCCACACACATCATTTACAATGGCGGGGGGGGGGCGCTACCTTGTGACTCTCCATATGTTTCCAGATGCAAATCCCATTATCCCTACCCATTGACCATGTTAGCTGGGGCTGCTGAGAGTTGCAATCCAGCAACATTTGGAGGACCACAGGTTAGACCCCCCCCCCCCGATTTAGAACAAGGGCATATATATTCTATAACCTATGAACATAAGAACCTATGAAACTGGCTTACAGTGTGGTCCAGTCCAATTAGCCCAATGCTATCAACTCAAGGGACTTCGTAGTACGCACAACTTTTCCATTTTCTCCTTTCAGAATATATTGTTAAATGTGGGTCTGCTGTAATACAGGCAGATTGTGGCCAACACTATAACACTATCGTTCTCGATTATGATGATAGTGGGGACCTATGAAAAATGAACAGATGAATTGAGGGAAATGTGCAGTCCCTCTTGGAGTTTAAGGACTGTTTATTGAGAAGGAGGGTAATAGGGTTCAGAGGATGTGTACCTGACATGCATATTTTCCAAAGTAAATTCTCTCCTACCCCAAGGAACAGCCCATACCTACACCATAGCTAAAGGGGATCCTTAAAAAAAAAAAAGATAAATGGTTGGTGAAATATAGTATATGACATCTGGTATGGGGCATGTGGGTATTGTTCGGGGGAAATAGCCTCATGTTTTTCTACAACTTAGAGGCATACAAACTCCATCCATTCCATTGTATTCATGAAACTCCACTCACTCTCAAATCAAAATTCCTTATATAAACTGAAAATTCACTCTCAAATTCCCTTCAGTAGCCTCTCCAGCTGAAATATGGAATCTGTAGTCCATTTACTACTTGGGCTTCAGCCATGTAATGATGCTCCCTGTGGCATTCTTGAATTCTCAGTGTCCTCTTTCCAACAAGCATTTAGCATTTTGCTAAATTTGCTTTGTCAAGCAAACTGTGTAAGCTTTCTTCTTCTTCCTCCTCCTCCTCCTCCTCTTCTTCTTCTTCTTCAATGGCTTGTGATGTTCACCTCCTCCATTCAAACCTCTTTCAACATTATTTCTGTCCTTCCTTCCTTCCAGTTGCCTACTGTGACATTCATCCAGTTGACCTTTCCCTCCCACTTTCCACTTCACAGAACTTTGATCTCCTGTTTCCCTGACTCTACTTTCTCTGTTCTGTCTGTCCTTGATGCCTGGGCTGTCCCACTCCTTCTCACCCCAGTCTCTCATCTTGGGTTGCTTCCTTCCTCTATTTCTTCTTTTGATCTTTATCTCTAGCTTACTTCCTAGCTCCTCTTGGGGACCCACCCATCCCTGATATTGTTCAGTTCAACTAATGTTCCCAGAACTTTGCCTCTTGAGACAAAGGATGAGATAGTGCCTCCATACATTCCATTTACAAAAGCCTACCCAAGTAGCAATTGAAACTTTATTTGATGCTAGACACAGGATAGCATTGTCCATTGCACACACAGCTCTGCCCCTCAGCAACTGCCTCTTGAGGCATCTGCCTCAATCTGCCTCATGGTAGAGCCAGCTGTGACTGCTCTGTTGTTGACCTATCTGCTAGACACATCAATGGGGCAGAGAGAAATGAAATGTGCAATGGGTAGCATACACAGAGGACCAATCCTGGCATAGCCAACATTGAAAAGTAAGCCCACTTTCTTTCTGTAAACAGTAGGGCGTAGCTCATCTTTTGCTCTCTTTCTCACTCTTATGCTCCCTAATAATCAATGAATTTTCATTGCATTTCATTTATTTTAAATATCCCTAGGCCACTTTTTCAGGCAACGCTCATGCAAGTGAGCTTCCCGTAAAAATTGCAAAACAGCCATCAAACCATCAAAGGAACAGTTCATAAAATTACTAAGTCAATTAAAGCTTTTTCCATAGTGGCGCCGTGGTCTAAACCACTGAGCCTCTTGGGCTTGCCGATCAGAAGGTTGGTGGTTCAAATCCCTGCTATGGGGTGAGCTCCCTTTGCTCTGCCCCCGCTCCTGCCAACCTAGTCACAAATAAGCCGGTCTGAAGAAGCATGGATGGCTTGAAGTGGAGAGGACCTGTTGTTCCACAGGCAGGGAGTTCCCTCATAACATCTGCAGCTGAAAGAATACAACCCTAGCTGCTGGTGCAGCTACGGGTGCCACCTGGACTTATTCCATCCACTCAAACTGCATATTTGGTCTTTCAGGAGGAATGCCACCCCATCCAGAACCTGCTCTAAACCTTTTTCTAGAGCTGAGAGCCACCTAACCAACCCACTGCACCATCACCCTGTGTGGATTCAACCTCATCTTGTTTGCCCTTATCTCTTAGGACTCCAATATCCCCCCTGGGAACCAGAAGATAAAAGAAAGGTATAGTGGCCGACTTCATGCAGATGTTAAAGAGCATGAGGGACAATATAGATGCCTGTTGAACACCGTGAGCCAATAGCCACAGGACAGAACAAAAGTTCCCAAGCACCAGCCTAAGAAAGCAACACCCAAGAGGGTCCAGGGCCACTGTTAAACAGTGCTTCCTGTCACCAATCCAGAAGGCTGTCATGACTGGTGATATCAAAAGCTGCTGATAAGTCCAAGAGTATACAGTGGAACCTTGGTTCTCGAATTTGATCCATTCCGGGAGTCTGTTCAACTCCCGAAATAGTTCAAAAACCAAGGCGCGGCTTCCAATTGGCTGGAGGAGCTTCCTGCACTCAATCAGATGTCGCAGAAACTGCATTGGATGTTCAGCTTCCCAAAAACGTTCGCGAACCAGAACACTCACTTCCGGGTTTGAAATGTTCGGGAGCCAATTTGTTTGACAACTAAGCTGTTCGACTACCAAGGTAGAAGAGTTTGGAAGAGTTTGGATTTGATATCCCGCTTTATCACTACCCAAAGGAGTCTCAAAGCGGCTAATATTCTCCTTTTCCCTTCCTCCCCCACAACAAACACTCTGTGAGGTGAGTGGGGCTGAGAGACTTCAGAGAAGTGTGACTAGCCCAAGGTCACCCAGCAGCTGCATGTGAAGGAGCAGAGACACGAACCCAGTTCACCAGATTACGAGTCTACCGCTCTTAACCACTGCACCACGCTGGCTGTATATTTATTTATTTACTAGAGTGGCTCCTTGTTCTGCACCCCCCCAAGGTGATGAGAGCAAAGTATGGTCCTGTGGGGAGGGCAGGGATGTTTTCTGAGTCTTCTCAGGTGTTCCTGCTGCTTCCACTTTTGTTCCTTTGGATACTGGGACCTCTAGCCTGTGGTGTTCCATCTCCTCATAGGGGTCCAGCACAGGAGCTGAATAGAACATGTGCAATATGGGTTGCAGCCTGGAAGGACATACTCATCACAGAGCCATTGAAATAAATGGACTTAAAGTTCGTCACAGCGTCTAAAGGGCATTAAATCTAGGTACTAAATATTCTCTCCTGTAAGACATTTTCTCTTGGAAGGAAGCTGAAGTGTACATTAAGCAGCAACTTGAAAGTAGCTAAAGGACAGTGGAGATGAATAGGGGAATTATGATGAATGGCTTCTTGAAATAAATGTCCCAGTAATTTGCAAGAAACCTGTCCAGATCTAGAAGACATTCTCTGCCTTAGCAAGAATAATAGCCATCAGAGTTTCGCTGAGGAGTGAAGCTCAAGATGAAATGTATCTCGAAAGGTCCTTTTATTAGACTAGATGTTTTACAGGGGGCGGAGGGAAGCAAAACACAGCAAGGAAGAGTATTACAAATGGCCCATGGCCTGTCGCGCCTGGGCAAGGTAACGAAGACTGAGCACACGGGGAAACTTGCTAGTTCTGAGCACTGCTTTTAAGGAAGCTGGGAATAATGCATCCCCAGAAATGCATCTGTAGTGCGGGAAATATTGAGCTATAAAACAGGGAGTGCATGAAAAGTTGAGAAGCATCCTGAATAGCAGTTCAGCCATTATTGACGTGTTTCATTAAATGGCAGGATTCCAAGGGTATAACTGGGCCTTTGTGTCCTTAATACAGTGATACCTCGGATTAAGTACTTAATTCGTTCTCGAGGTCCGTTCTTAACCTGAAACTGAAGCACCACTTTAGCTAATGGGGCCTCCCGCTGCCGCCGCACCGCCAGAGCACGATTTCTGTTCTCATCCTGAAGCAAAGTTCTTAACCTGAAGCAGTATTTCTGGGTTAGCAGAGTCTGTAACCTGAAGCGTATGTAACCTGAGGTACCACTGTACTATGGCTTGTGTCCATGGTGGGCCCAGAGTGTGTGCCACAGCCCACCACACATCCTAAGCAACCCCCTTCATGTGAGGATTGTGATCTTCCATCTGCTGGAGTGTTGTGGGTATCAAGGAGTTAACACAATGTGCTTAGTGAAAATGCTGATTCAGTGGCGTGTGATGAATCAGCATCATGAGACATGGGGCGTTGGCTAATTGGTCTGTAGCCAGCTAGTATAAAGAGGTATGGTTGACTTCCCCACATCGGCTTCTCCTTTGTGTGTAATCCCACCTGTCTATGCTGATTCCTGAGGTGAATCTACACACGGGGAAAACCCACTACAGTGGTACCTCTGGTTGTGAACGGGATCCGTTCCAGAGGCCTATTTGCAACATGAAAAGAACACAACCCACAGCAGTGTGTCTGCGCACCCGGGGTTGCAATTTGCTGCTTCTGCGCATGCGCGTGATGTCATTTTGCACTTCAATTTATGACTTATTCATAATGGTTTTTTCTGTGTGTAGATCCACCCTTAGAAAGGGACTCCAAAGGTCATCAGGTCCCACCCCCTGGAATGCAGGAATCTCAGCTAAAGCATCCATGACAGGTGGCCACCCAACCTCTGCTTAAAACCTCCAAGGAAGAAGAGTCCACAACCTCCTGAGGGAGACCCTTCCACTGTCAGAACTTACTGTCAAAACTTCTTCCTGTTCCACTGCTTCCCCTTAGGGAAAACTGCTGTTTAGCACTCAGTCAGAGCAAATAGCAATTGGGGTTTTCACCAGATTGATGTTTGCTCCAATTTAGCACTAAAGAGCCAGTTTTCCCAGGGAAAGGAGCCAGACAAGGGGGGAACCGCTTTCAAGGCATAGGACAAACAGATGTTTGGACGAGGCCCAAGTCAGATGGGGCCCCACCCTCCCAGGCCAGGTAGAAAACAGCCTGCAAGGCAGGGAGCAGGTCTTCCAGGACTCTCAGGCAATACGAGTCATTTCTAAATATGTATTTTTAAGAACACATTTTAAATAGCTTTTTTTGCACAGAAAAGTGTGCTGGAACATACAGGAAGGACACAAGCCAGTGGGTAGCTGTGACGCAGCTCTCACATTAACCTAGGAGATGCAGATCATAGTCAGTTCATATCAGAATTCCCAAAGACTGGATTCTCCATACATACAAGAACTAAATCATTTCCTTGTTGAAGTCAGCCAGCGGGCAGGATCTACAGCACAGATGCTACTGAGTCACTGTAATTCTGCTGCAATGCTTCCCGAATAATTTCCATTATGCAAGCTCTCTTCCAATCATTTGTAAAAATGGTCATTGTTAGCACAGTAAGGTGCCAAAACTTGGTAGAGGGAAACCTAAGAAGTGGTCAGATGCAGCTTAAATGAGAATTTCATTTAGATTGATGGGAGTATTTGTTTGATTATTTACAAGATTGCTTATCCCCAGTGCTGTTTTTCTACAAAAAGAGGTGATGGAACTCAACATGAATGCATCTCTTCTTCTCTTAGAACGGCAATGGCACCCACTGGAAAGGTGCTGGAACTGAGTTCTATCGAGTTCCCCCTGGGGGGGGGAGTCCTAATTATGTCACCTTGCACCTTGCATTTCCATGTGGGATTGTTGTTGTTGTTTAGTCGTTTAGTTGTGTCCGACTCTTCGTGACCCCATGGACCAGAGCACGCCAGGCACTTCTGTCTTCCACTGCCTCCCACAGTTTGGTCAGACTCATGCTGGTAGCTTCGAGAACACTGTCCAACCATCTCGGCCTCTGCCGTCCCCTTCTCCTTGTGCCCTCCATCTTTCCCAACATCAGGGTCTTTTCCAGGGAGTCTTCTCTTCTCATGAGGTGGCCAAAATATTGGAGTCTCAGCTTCAGAATCTGTCCTTCCAGTGAGCACTCAGCGCTGATTTCCTCAAGAATGGATAGGTTTGATCTTCTTGCAGTCCATGGGACTCTCAAGAGTCTCCTTTAGCACCATAATTCAAAAGCATCAATTCTTCGGTGATGGTGGGATTACAACAGTGGAATATACAATTTAAAAAACAGGCGATAAAAACAATTAAAACCATTCCAGATGGAACCTCAATAAACTATACGGACAGGGCCATTTTTTCCCAAGCCAGAGCTCAGGTACATCTCTCCAGTGGGCGCCATTGCCATTCTAAGAGAACAAGGGAAATGTTTCTAGTGTACTCTGGCATCTCTTTGTCTAAAAAAAAATAGCACTAGATATGGGTCCTACAAAACAAGATACCTTACGTGTCAAAAAGGTAAAGGTAAAGGGACCCCTGACCATTAGGTCCAGTCGTGGCCAACTCTGGGGTTGCAGTGCTCATCTTGTTTTATTGGCCGAGGGAGCCAGCGTACAGCTTCCGGGTCATGTGGCCAGCATGACTAAGCCACTTCTGGCGAACCAGCGCAGCGCACAGAAATGCCATTTACCTTCCCACTGGAGCGGTACCTATTTATCTACTTGCACTTTGACGTGCTTTTGAACTGCTAGGTGGGCAGGAGCAGGAACCGAGCAACAGGAGCTCACCCCGTCGTGGGGATTCGAACCGCCAACCTTCTGATCGGCAAGTCCTAGGCTCTGCTGTTTAATCCACAGTGCCACCCACGTCCAATGCCAGGGTAAAAAAGGGTAAAAAATCTTCAGCTGTACAGTGAAGATGCTAGGCTCACTTCAGTGGGGAGGGATTTCCAAAATTTAGGGGCTGCCACAGAGAAACCCCTCAAGAATAAGGCAAAACCTTAAAACAACCATCTCAGATGTCAAAGTCCAGCATAAAGCAGTGCATCTTCAACGTACCTTAGAAAAGAATGAATGAAGGTTCACCTCTGTGATGAAGGAATTCCACCACCTAGGAACTGTTTCTGCTGGGCCACCACCACACCTCTGAGGGTGGTGGAACGACCAAGAGATCCTCCTCTTCACATTTGTGAAGGTCATAGGGATGGAGACATCTTGAATTGGGCCTGGAAATGAACCGGCAACCATCTCTCACTCATCCTCTTTTCTTCTGATGGTGACCAGCCAGATGCCACAGGGAGGTTCATAGGCTGGGCATCATGGCAATACCCATCTGCTCCTGTTAATCCTCAGCATCTGGTAGTCCGAGGTACATTGGCTCAGAAGATGAAGGCTGTTCTTTTGTGATAGCCACTAATAGATGGAAAGTGTCCATTCAAAACCTGTTTATCACCCCAAGCCACCGTGGAACTACGTAATGAGTTTGGGAGCTGCAGCTAAATTGCATATTATAGTTGTATGTAATTAGAATAATTTGCATCTCATTTTCATGAACATGGCAGATGCTAGAGTACAGTTGGCAGCCGTATTGCACTAATTCTAATTTTGCAGAATTTTTATTCTGAAATTATTACTCTTAAATGCTTAAACTGCAAGTCGTCCCTAGAAAGATCTTGATCTATCACCTTCCGGAGAAATTAAATTGAAAGCCCAGTGAACAAGGCTCTCTTTTCATTTCCCTTCCCAGTTAAAACTATGATGATTTCTGTACGTCACCTATCACCCAAACTCAATCCAGGACTCTCAGGAAAGGGGTATTCCTGCTGAACCTGACTGTTACTTTTGATGGCCTTCCTGATCTGCAGAATAGCAGGTGGAGTTGGGCCAATGATATAGTTGCTCCCGCGAATCCCCTCTCACTGGGTCACCAGCACAGAGCATCCTGGTTTACATTATGTAATATCTGACGCAAACAAAATGGGGAAATGGCTTTAATGTTGGTGGTTCTAGAATTGCACTGAAGCAGTATCAAAGTCAGCTGCTTGGGGGAATTCTAGCTCGTAGCTCACAGGTAAAGGTAAAGGTAAAAGATACTATGGACCTGATGGAGAGGAAGATCCATGGGGGGAGACCCCCAGTATGGCAGTGGCTCTGCCACCATTGATAAGGCCAAAAGCTGGGTGTTGCTGTGTGTGTGTGTGTGTGTGTGTGTGTCTGTCTGTCTGTCTGTCTGTCTGTCTGTCTGTTAGGAAAAGCTGTGGATCTGCAGGATCTTGAACCCTCTCATTTCACTGACACATCCCAAAAAAAACTGTGCTGGTGTACAAAATTACTTCCCATTGGAATCAACTGGGATGGGGAAAAGAGGATGGGAGGGAGGGAGGAAAGTGTCATGTTAGAGCTGTTACCACTTTTGTAAAGCTGGCTGCATCTCAGAACTGCTGCTGCTGGATCTTTCATTCTTAACTTGAGTTGGAAGGTGCTGGGGCGGTCAAATGCATTGGATTTAGGACATGCAAAGATAGAGGAAGGGCCATCGTGGTAGAACATTTGCTTTGCATGAAGAAGGTCCCAGATTCGATCCCCAGCTAGGGCTGGGAGAGACCTCTGTTGGAAATTCTGGAAAGCTGCAGCCAGTCAGTGTAATATTGAGTTAGATGGACCAATGGTCAATATCTATACAAGGCAGCTCCTTTCCCCTAAAAAGTTCCCCCTGCTTCCCTGGCCCAGCAGGACATAGGAAGTGGTGGTTCTTCCACCCCAGGATCTCCCCCACCAACCCACAACTACACTTTGCTTTAGGATTGCTTTGACAATTATTAATCAGCGATTAGAGATGAAGAGACTTAAATCTCTAGGTGTAAGGGCACACCAGCTTGATGTAGACAACAGGAGGGGGGAAAGTTTGGAGACTTGAGATTGCTGGTATGTTGCTTAGCAATAATGATACCTTTTAAAGACGATGTCTTCATTTCCAGTGTCCCCAGAGCTGGAAGGTGCAAAGACAGCTAATTATCTTGGGACTGAACTGCTGCCGCTGAGCATAATCAGATTTCACAAGTTGTCCCATTGAGTCAAATTAATTCCTGTGATTTATTGACAGTGGCTATAAATATTGACCAGGGTGGACAGAAATTCACTAATTAACTGAAGGGACAGTAAAGTTCCACACATCACCAGATGTAAGAAATGAGCCCTCTGTTTCAAGCTCTCCTCAAATATGCAGGCCCTAGTTTGTTGTGGTTTCAAAACAAGTTCCAGAGCAAGGATCCTTCTGAAATAATCCTCACCCAAGTTACTTCTTGGGTTCTGGAGTTAAATTACATGATTTTGGTGTTTTAAGTGGAACTGGTAAAGTAAGGTAAAGGTACTGTGACCATTAGGTCCAGTCGCGAACGACTCTGGGGTTGAGCGCTCATCTCACTCTATAGGCCAAGGGAGCCAACATTTGTCTGCAGACAGCTTCCGGGTCATGTGGCCAGCATGACTAAGCTGCTTCTGGCGAGCCAGAGCAGTGCACAGAAATGCCGTTTACCTTCCCACCGAAGTGGTACCTATTTATCTACTTGCACTTTGATGTGCTTTCGAACTGCGAGGTGGGCAGGAGCTGGGACCGAGCAATGGGAGCTCACCCCATCACAGGGATTTGAACCGCCAACCTTCTGATCTGCAAGCCCTAGGCTCTGTGGTTTAGACCACAGTGCCACTCACGTCCCGAACTGGTAAAATAGGTCCTAACATTAAGACAAGAGAAGCATCCTCCTCTGCACTTGTTTCTGAAGGTCTCACCCTACCATTAGGCAGAATGCAGCAGTTCCAGAAAATACTGCACTCCCATCAGCCTCAGCCAACAGGTTACCACTGGTTACAGCATACCCTCCAACATTTCTCCTGTGAAAATAGGGACATCCTATTCCATTACTACTACTACTACTACTACTACTACTACTACTACTCTACTATGTATACCCTGCCCATCAGACTGGGTTGCCCCAACCATTCTGGGCAGCTTCCAACATATATAAAAACATAACAAACATTAAACATTTTAAAACTTCCCTACACAGGGCTTCCTTCAGATGGCTTGGGGGTTGGATAACTCCATACCCTCCAACATTTCTCCAATGGAAATAGCAATGTCCTACCATGCCCTCCAACATTACTCCAGTGAAAATAGGGACATCCTAAGGAAAAGCATGGCATTCTGGGATCAAATCAGAAACCAGGACAGCTTCTGTAAATCTGGGACTGTGCCTGGAAAAAAGGGACACTTGGAGAATCTGTTACTGTGGTTTAGTTTTATGGGAAGTAGATGTCTAAAACACCATGAAGAAGAAGAAGGAGGAGGAGGAGGAGGAGGAGGAGGAGAGTAGTAGTAGTAGTAGTTTGGATTTGATATCCTGCTTTATCACTACCCTAAGGAGTCTCAAAGCGGCTAACATTCTCCTTTCCCTTCCTCGCCCACAACAAACACTGTGTGAGGTGAGTGAGGCTGAGAGACTTCAGAGAAGTGTGACTAGCCCAAGGTCACCCAGCAGCTGCATGTGGAGGAGCGGGGAAGCGAACCCGGTTCACCAGATTACGAGTCTACCACTCTTAACCACTACACCACACTGGCTCTCATGCAGAGCGACATGCAGAAGCAACCGCAATGTATCTCACATTCCGAAAGCAGAAGAAGCTAAAATATTCCATGTCTGGGTTGCGGAAAAGCTGACAATAAAGCATTAATGCTTAACATACACCAGCAAATAAAAACAGCATCCCAAACTTTGTAGATTGAGAGTGTTTTGCGCTGAAAAGTCAATGTGTATTGATCCATGAGATGAACTATTTGTTTTATATCACCAGCTATATGATAGATTTTGATCTAATTGACAATTATGTACATAATATCTCTCCAACACTTAAGAAAAATATTTACTTAACAGCTGCCTCCAGAGAAGCCTTTCAAAAGCATATTGTGACAAATGCACACCAAATTGGTTGGTGATGGAATGGGTTTTGTACTACTTGTTGAGCCATGTGAAACTAGTTTCTGAGAACACGGGAGCTGCTGCTCTTGAATAAAATGGGGCTGGTGTGATGTGCCAGAAGAAGAGGAAGAGGAAGAGGAAGAGGAAGAGGAAGAGGAAGAGGAAGAAGAAGAAGAAGAAGAAGAAGAAGAAGAAGAAGAAGAAGAAGAAGAGGAGGAGGAGTAGTTTGGATTTGATATCCCGCTTTATCACTACCCTAAGGAGTCTCAAAGCGGCTAACATTCTCCTTTCCCTTCCTCCCCCACAACAAACACTCAATGAGTGAGTGAGGCTGAGAGACTTCAGAGAAGTGTGACTGGCCCAAGGTCACCCAGCAGCTGCATGTGGAGGAGTGGAGAAGCGAACACAGTTCACCAGATTAAGAGTCCACCGCTCTTAACCACTACGCCACACTGGCTTTTGCAAACCCTTTATGTTGTAGAGGATGTCAACAGTTAGATTTATATTTCCATAAGTGGTGGATATGCAAGCCCATACAATTATTTTAGAAAATGGCACTTGACGAAGTTCCTTCTGTTATGGGACAGGTGATATGACCTGATCCAAGGCTAGCTTTGATAATAGATGACCACAAGAATTTACTGTTTTAGGACCTACTAATACAGTTACATGCTCTTGGAAAGTAGCTACTAACATAACTCCAAAGGCATGGTGGGAATAGACCATAGAGCACTGGGCTTAGGGAGAAACCAACGAAACATCCTAGAGCACCATATTAAACAAATATCAAAGACAATTTTGAAACTCTATGGTACATGTTTGTTTAATACAGTGGTGCCCCGCAAGACGAATGCCTCGCAAGACGGAAAACTCGCTAGACGAAAGAGTTTTCCATTTTGGAGGTGCTTCGCAAAACGAATCTCCTATGGGCTTGCTTCACAAGACGACAATGTCTTGCGAGTTCCTGCTGGTTTTTTCCCCTCCCCCCCTTTTTCTAAGCCGCTAAGCCGCTTATCAGCTGATCCGATCAGCAGATAAGCCGCTAAAAGCCACTAGTAGCGCTAATAGCGCTAATCCACTAATCCGTCAATGGGCTTGCTTCGCAAGACGAAAAAACCGCTAGACGAAGAGAATCACAGAACGGATTCTTTTCGTCTTGCGAGGCACCACTGTACACTGAAAAGGACAGTGTTGTCCCCTCACCATAAGAACATAAGAGGATCCTACTGGATCAGGCCAATGGCCCACCTAGTCCACCATCCTGTTCTCACAATGGCCAACCAGATGCCTGTCGGAAACCCACAAGCAGGATTCAACCGCAAGAGCACTCTCCCCTCCTGTGGTTTCCAACCACTGATAGTCAGAAGCACTACTGACTCTAACTGTGGAGGTGGAACATAGCCATCGTGATTGGTAGCCTTTTTTGGCCAGCAGCTACCCGTGACTCACCCTAGGACAATCTGTTAAGATGGAGAGTAAAGGTAAAGGGATCCCTGACCATTAGGTCCAGTCGTGACCGACTCTGGGGTTGTGGTGCTCATCTTGCTTTATTGGCCGAGGGAGCCGGTGTACAGCTTCCGGGTCATGTGGCCAGCATGACTAAGCTGCTTCTGGCGAACCGGAGAAGTGCACGGAAACGCCGTTTACCTTCCCACTGGAGTGGCACCTATTTATCTACTTGCACTACTGCTAGGTTGGCAGGAGCAGGGACCGAGCAACTGGAGCTCACCCCATCGCGGGGATTCAAACCGCTGACCTTCTGATTGGCAAGTCCTAGGCTCTGTGGTTTAACCCACAGCGCCACCTGCATCCCAAGATGGAAAGTAGGAGACAGCTAACTGATATTATCAACTCTAAACTGTTGTACAAAGCTGCTTAATGTTTGACTGTATATGCATGGACTACTTCTTGGGCAAGTAGTTTATATGGTAATTGTTTGTTATCAGTATTTTCAGAATCTGAAAAAACGTTACCCCCACACTCATGAGAGATTGAATGCTTACTGCATGAATTGGCAATGGATCTTGCCTTTTTGAACAATATAGTGGTGTGTCTGTGTGTCTGTGTGGAGAAGCATTCAGCTACACCAGATGTGGCCCTCCAGGTGTTGTTGAACCATTGTCTTTGAGTGTTGGCCATTGGGATTTATGGGTCATAGAATCATAGAATCATAGAGTTGGAAGAGACCACAAGGGCCATCGAGTCCAACCCCCTGCCAAGCAGGAAACACCATCAGAGCACTCCTGAAATATGGTTGTCAAGCCTCTGCGTAAAGACCTCCAAAGTAGGAGACTCCACCATACTCCTTGGCAGCAAATTCCACTGTCGAACAGCTCTTACTGTCAGGAAGTTCTTCCTAATGTTTAGGTGGAATCTTCTTTCTTGTAGTTTGGATCCATTGCTCCGTGTCCGCTTCTCTGGAGCAGCAGAAAACAACCTTTCTCCCTCCTCTATGTGACATCCTTTTATATATTTGAACATGGCTATCATATCACCCCTTAACCTCCTCTTCTCCAGGCTAAACATGCCCAGCTCCCTTAGCCGTTCCTCATAAGGCATCGTTTCCAGGCCTTTGACCATTTTGGTTGCCCTCCTCTTGGGGTCCCACAATATCTGGAGGGCATCACACTTCAGTCACAGGACAATGTGGTTCCCCGACTTGCAATCTGGAGTGGTACATTCCAGACCCCGGCTTATCATCTCACCTACTTTTGAGAATGAGGCCAGAGAATGAGGTTACTGGAAGGGTCAGTTCCTTTTAAATACACTGACCCAGACCCTGAGGTCCCTTTTCCAGGCACTGTTATCAAACCTTTGTTGTTGGACAGCATGTACCGTATTTTTCGCTCTATAGGACACACCCGACCATAGGACGCACCTTGTTTCAGAGGGGGAGAACAAGGGAAAAAATTCTCTCCCTCTCTGCTCAGCGCCCCTTCAGCTAAGCGGCAGGAGAAACGGAGCCCCCTCCATTTCTCCCACTTCACTGAAGGGGCGCTGCGCAGCTCTCCCTCTCTGCTGAAGCCAGGAGAGTCTTGCTCTCCCGGCTTCAGCAAAAGGAACCCGAAGCCTTTGGAGCGCAGCGTGAGGTCCCGCTGCGCTCCGGAGGCTTCAGGTGGCTATCCCTGAAGCCTGGAGAGCAAGAGGGGTCAGTGTGCACCGACCCCTCTCGCTCTCCAGGCTTCAGCGAAAGCAACGTGAAGCCTCCGGAGCGCGGAGGTAGCGCTCCCTCTGCGCTTTGGAGGCTTCGCGTTGCTATTGCTGAAGCCAAGGAGCCTGCATTCGCTCCATAGGACGCACACACATTTCCCCTTAATTTTTGGAGGGGAAAAAAGTGCATCCTATAGAACAAAAAATACGGTAAGTTGTCTGCATAGATAAATGCACATGATTGATATAAGAAATATAAGATGAACGAGTTCAAATCACAATCCAAAGAATGTGACCTCCATAGGATTTAGGAGCACAGGAAATCAGTTGCACCAGTCTAGCTGCTTGGCATTGGCTTTCCAGGATTTCAAACACAAGGATTTCCCAGCCCAACCTAGAGATACCTGGGATTGAACCCGGGTTCATTTGCATCTGAAGCATGTGCCCTACGTCTGAGCTACAGCCCTTCCCATGGAAAATGACAACCCGCAGAATCATCTCCCTCATGCTGCCTATCTTGCTAATGTAACTTTCTAATAAAAAGATAAATCTATGGTTCGGAAATAAGGATATTTCTCTCCCTGCTTCATCGCATTCCCCAGTGAATACTAATACTTCTTGTCTTCCTGTGATTTCCTTTTTTCTCGCCTCGCCTTTAAAGCTAGGCTATGCTTGGCTTGAAGTTTAGTTTGGACTTTGTCTCTCAGACAATCTGTGCATAATCTCAATCTTCCTAATAGTATCCGAGGGCAATGCGCTGCTCCACATCCCTGCGCACAACTCCTTTTGACATGAGTAGGTGTTCCCTGCGCCGACTGAAAGAACTAGGACAGCCCTTGAAGTGCGGACTCTGTATTTATTACAGCATCTTCTCTCTTAGGAGAATGACACATCCTTTCCCCTTGTCCCGTTGACATTAATTATGCAGCGGGCTCCCCATGCACCAAGAATGGAGGACAGTTGTCCCAAAGGTCTATGATGAAATCTAAAGCCAAATGCGTGGTAGGGGAAGGGATGTCACCCTCAAGATCAATCTCAGAGAGGATACCCCTTGGAGGGTCAACAACATGGAACTAAAGGGATCTCAGGTAGCATGCATTGGTGGAGCTGCTTCGTCAGCAACACCTACCAGATGCCACGGAAGCTGTTGACAATGACAATGTCTTGTGTCCTTTCTTGCGAATGTCAAAAAGCACCTTCCATTTTTGTCCCTCCATCCACATCGCCTGAGAACATGTCTGCGCTGTCCTGGTGCTGTCCTCCTCCTTTCATCTCCTAGCACATCATCTGCCCATATCCTAGCCAGAACACCCACAACAGGAAGATCAGTCTGGCTTGTAATACTTCCAGTACCGATTAAGAGCTCACTTTTCCGTTCTGGAATTGTCAAACTGTTCTTTCTCTTTGACCTTCCAATTCCCTTCTGTTCTTCATTTTTTTAGATTGTAAGTCTAACATCAGGGTTATGCCTCTCTCCCTCTCTCTCTCTATCTCTGTGTTGTTGTTGTTTAGTCGTTTAGTCATGTCCGACTCTTTGTGACCCCATGGACAGAGCACGCCAGGCCCTCCTGTCTTCCACTGCCTCCCGCAGTTTGGTCAAACTCATGCTGGTAGCTTCAAGAACACTGTCCAACCATCTCATCCTCTGCCATCCCCTTCTCCCTGTGCCCTCCATCTTTCCCAACATCAGCGTCTTTTCCAGCATATGCTTGTTGTCTTTGTCCATGGAGTTTTATCCATGGACAAAGTGTGCGTGTGTGTGTGTGTGTCATTCATTTATATTAGGAGGGTATAGGGTGTATGGGGTGTTATGGGCTGTTATGGGGGGGGGCTGTTATGGGAGGCTGCTCAGAGCATTGGTCTAGCTCAGTATTGCTAACACAGAATCCCAGCAGCTCCTTCCCCGCAACTCCCTCCTGACTGCAAAGTCCTCTTTTGTAATTTGGAAATAAGAATAAGCAATAAGCTTGTCAGAAAGATGGCTTAGGAAAGTATTTTGACAGCGGAAATATGCTCCCATTTTAGCAGCTAACAAGGCTCTTCAGACATCTGTGCAAAATCTTTCCAGATTCCTTCCCTTCCTCTTTGCCTTTCTATTGCATTAATTAAATTCCTGATGACCACTGATGGATAGATTTCGTCTAAGCCATAATGTGTCAAACTGATTTATAGAAGGAAGAATGGTATTTACTATTCCTGGTCTCCACCACAATTAATATTGAAAAGAAAAGGGTGCTATTTAAACAACCCAGGGAGGTTATTCATCTGAGCACCAGTGACACTTTCTCCCTCACCACTAAATTAAGTGCCAAATTTCTTTTTCTTTTTTCCTTGGGGGGCAGGAAGGTGACCAAGTGCCAAAAGTCCCTTCTTGATAAAGACTCGTGCTTTGGAATTTATAGGCAGAATCTAATTGTAGTTTCATATGGTCTATGATAAGTGGAGTAAGATTTTTTTTTTTTTAACTGGTGCCTATTCAACTAAGTGGTGGTATTCGACGAAGTTTTACTCAGAGTAGACTCACTGAAATTAATGGACCTTACTTAGTCACGTCCATTACTTTCAATAGGTCTACACTGAGTAAATCTTGACTGAATACCACCCAGGCTGTATTTGCAGGAGACACGTGTAGCTAAAGCCAATGCATTTAACTTACGTTTCAGTAAGTTAAATGGGGCTTGCCACTGTGGTGTAGTGGTTAAGAGCAGTGGACTCATAATCTGGTGAACCAGGTTCGATTCACCGCTCCTCCACATGCAGCTGCTGGGTGACCTTGGGCCAGTCACACTTCTCTGAAGTCTCTCAGCCCCACTCACCTCACAGAGTGTTTGTTGTGGGGGAGGAAGGGAAAGGAGATTGTTAGCCGCTTTGAGACTCCTTAGGGTAGTGATAAAGTGGGATATCAAATCCAAACTCCTCTTCTTCTATGCATAGGAAGACCACAGTCTTAAATAAAGGTGGCTGTTGATTCTTGTGACTTGGAGAGGCAGGCTTTCTTCATACAACTGTGCACGCAGATGAACTGGGCAGACCACAGCTGCATGAGAACTTCCCAGGTCCTAGGGAACATGGTCATTGTTCATGGAAACCCATGGAAACCACAACCCACTGAGGCCTATCTTGCACAGAGGTACATGTGCTCCAGAGTTGGCCCACCCATGGAGCTCGATGAGGCAGTCATCACAGGCAGGCAGCTGCGGACAACTGGGAGGGGTAGCAGATCTGCCCACCCCCAAGGAATGTGTTGCTTGACACTTTTGGTGCTTGTTGCCTGTTGCCACCACCCTCCTCCTCCTCTGCACCCCCTCTGCTCCTCTCCAGCTTCTCCCCGCCACACACACACTGCTTTCACTTCTCCAGGGCTTCCCTGGGATATCTCCAGTCACATCAGGTGGTAGTGGTGGCGACAGTGGGTGGTAGCAGCAGTGGAGGGCAGTTTCTGAGGAAGTGGTGGTAAAGGCAGCAAAACATCCTGGGCTGGCCCCACAGGGGTGGGGAGACTTGGCCTATTATTATTATTGTGGTTGTTGTTGTTGTTGTTATTTTCCAGGTGGCATGAAAAAAAGAGGAAAGAGAAATGGATGTCAGAGAGAAAGAGAAGGGATGGCAGAGAGAGGGGGTTAGTGAGAGGGTGGCAAAGAGGGAGGGACAGAAAAGAGATGAGAGAGATGGGGTGGCAGAATGAGAGAGGAGGAAAAGAGGGAAGGAGAGAGAGAGAGAGAGAGAGAGAGAGAGAGAGAGAGAGAGAGAGAGAGAGAGAGAGAGAGAGAAGGGTGCCTCACCCACTTTGGGCTTTGTACCAATCTACCACAGGCTTCAGCCATGTCTGTCCCCAGCATATGGCCCTCCAAAGATTACGCACAAGGGAAAGGGGCCCTCATGAGAATGAAAAAAGCTTCTCTGCCCTTGCCACCCACATCTTCTGAAGCATGAGTAGAACCTTCCATATGCTCTATGGAACTCTGACTAACCAGCACTCTAGACTGCAGTCGAGTAAAGGTGGGTAGACAACTTTTTTTAGATTTTCTCCGCTCGGTATGAGAAGGGGCTGGCGTTTGTGGCCCCATTTTGCCTCTGTGCTTTGATATTTCCTATTTTGGCATAGTGCCCTGAGGCACCCATCCCTGCTCCAAGCATTCACCACCCTGATAGGGCTGGTCTAAGGCATTTTTCTGCCTTAGGCAAAGGACAAGATGTCACCTCTTCCCAATCCATGCCCCAAAGCTGTCAAAACTGACACTTGAAGCTTACTTCACCCTTGGATATGGGACAGTATCCTCCAGCGGTGACGCATCTGCCTTGCATGCAGAAGGCCCCAGGTTCAATCTCTGGCATATCCAGGTAGAGGTGACAAAGTCCCTTATCTGAAATCCTGGAGACATTGCAGACAATACTGAGGTAGATGGACCAATGGCCTGATTTGGGATAAAGGATGTTCTTGAATACCTGTGTGCCTAAGGCAGATAACGTTGCTGTCAGAGCTGCTTGAAGATCCTAGCTCACAGAGGATCACGCTAGCCAGCGATCATTAAGTAAAAGTCTTTATTGAATTACAGTTTCCATTCTCACGCTGCTGCGCGCAAACTCTACGTCTAGTAGCTAGATCGGCGAAGCTCCGTCTGAGTCTCCGCCCCGTGTGCACCAACTTAATATCCTAGCCTTGCTCCACCTTTTCCGCCTGACTGTCCTCCTCTGGGTCCCTCTACCCCCCGGGGCTTCTTCCTTCCGGGATTCTTCTGACGCTGACCCGGACCCTCCTGCCTCCTTGCGCCGGGCTTTAGGACCTGGTTCCCTTTCGGGGCTGCTTACTGCGCCGCCTTCCTCTGCATTTGAACTTGGCGCGCGCGCCCAACCTTCCACTTTCCTCTTAACCGTTTCTTCGCTCCCCGATGGAGGCGTGGCCACTCCTGACTCATGCCCTCCCTCCTGTGGTGAGCTGCCAGCGCTTCCCCCCTGGCTCCCTTTCTCTTCCCTGCTTCCTGGCGGTGACGCTGGTCCCGATTTCCAGCTGCTCCCCCCTGAGTCCCCTCTGGCTCTATCTTCCTGGGGTGCTCCCCTAGACTCCCCCCTTGCCCTGGCCACTGGTGCTCCTTTCTGTGAATCCTCTGATTCACTGGAAAGACTGGGAGATCTCGGGTCGTCGTCATCACTCATCTTTTCTTCTGCCTCCTCCCCTTCGCTCTCTGTCTCCTCCCTTGCCCGTGCCTCTGCTCCTAAACCCCTGACATCCATCCCCCCCTCGAAGCCCCCCAGTCCCCCCTCCCCTCCTTCCGGTGCTGGAGCTGGGGGCTGCTGTTGCAAAGGGACGAACGTCGGATATCGGTCGCTTCCCGTGGCGGGCCTCCATCTGAACTCTTCCGGGACTTCCTCCCTGCTCTCGTCGACGACGGTCACCTCCGCTTCCATCTCTGTGCCGCCGTGCTCGAAACCAGGGTCGTCCCCGAAAATGTCCATGTCCGTCTCTCCCTCACTTCCTCCTGGCGGCGTTGCTCGTCCTGAGCAGTCCAGCCACTTTCTGCGGAACTGCTCCTCTGGCCTATCGTCCCACCAATACGAGGGTTCTGAGACAGATCCCGAGGGTGACCCCTCCGGGGAACGGACGTCTCGCGTTGGTTCCTCGTCCGAGTCGAACCCCCGGAACGTGCTGGCCGAAAGCGTGGGTGTGAAAAGCCAGTCGTCGAAAAAGTCTGCTGGCATAGGTCTATGTGGGAAGAGGGCATGAAACTCGTCTTTGAGCAGAGGTTCGTCTAAGGCGTATCCCGGCACCCAGCTGTTCGCACTGGCCGGGGTGCCCTCCTTGGCGAGAAAGTATTCTACCCCCTCTTCCCCCCATCTGGAGTCCAAAATCTCCGTGACTTCGTTGATGCGTTCCTTCTGTGCCGCTCCCGCGTGTCCTGTTCTGTCTCTGGCCGGACTCGGCGCCGTTCCGGGTTCCTGGAACCTGTGCGGTGCCTTGTAGGGAGTGAGCACCGATCTGTGGAATACCGGATGCATTCTGGAACCCTCCGGAAGTGCCAGTCTGAAAGCTACCGGGTTGACCTGCTCTTCGACTTGGTAGGGCCCCAGTTGTTTATGCCCTAGTTTCTTCTTGGCCAACGACCTGGCCGGCACTGCGTGGGCCGCTAACCAAACCCAGTCTCCCACGTGGAGCTCTTCTCCAACCCTTCTGTGCTTGTCTGCTTGTACCTTGTATGCGTGCTTGGCCAGCTCCAGGTGGCGCCTCAGCTGATCGTGGACTTCCTGCAGCTCCGACGCGAACGCATCTGCTGTCTGCGGCTCCCCCTCCCCCATTCTTTCCAGTCCCGGGAAGGTTCTGGGGTGCCTCCCGTTGTTGGCGAAGAACGGCGTGACCCCCGTGGATACGTGCTTCGTGTTGTTGTAGGCGAACTCTGCAAGCGGCAGGTAATCCACCCACGTCGCAGGCTGTTGATTTGCATAACATCTCAGGTACTGCTGCATGATGGCATTGACCCGCTCCGCTTGCCCGTTGGTCTGCGGGTGTCTCGCCGACGCCAGGTTGATCTTGACGTTCAGGAAGCCCATCAGCTTCTGCCAGAAGTTCGAGATGAACTGCCGCCCGCGGTCGGACAGAATAGACCGTGGCAGACCGTGAACCTTGAACACGTGGTCTATGAACAGTTTGGCGGTTTGCTCCGCCGTGGCCACCTTAGCACACGGAATGAAATGCGCCATCTTGGAAAACAGGTCCACCACCACCAGCACTGCCGTCTTGCCCCTTGAGCTGGGCAGATCCGTGACAAAGTCCAGGGCCACCCTTTCCCAAGGTTCTACCGGAGTTTGCAGCGGCTCCAACAGTCCGGCCGGCGGTTTGTGCACTGGTTTGGCCCTCTGGCAGGTGTCACACCTCGCCACGTAGTCTGCGACCTCCCCTCTCATTCCAGGCCACCAGAAATCCCTGGCTACTAATTCCACCGTCTTCTCCTTGCCAAAGTGCCCGGCCGTGGGCGCGTCGTGCAGCTGCTGCAGCACCTTGGCTCGAAGTTCGTCTCCCGGCACGTAGATGGCCCCTTTACGGATGAGCAATCCATCTCTTAGCTGGAAACCGTCGGCCGCTGCCTTGCCCCTTTGCACCTCTGCCATCTTTGCTTGTGCGAAGGAGTCCCCCTGCAACGCTCGCCGTACCGCCTCTAGGTCCACGGTCGCCGCGGCGCACGCCCACACTGTCGGTGCGAAGATGTGCATGGCGGCCGCTGGTGTTGCGTCCTCCAGATACTGTGGCTTACGGGAGAGAGCGTCTGCCATGATGTTGGTGTCCCCCGGGACATACTCTATTCGGAAGTCGAAGTTCGCAAAGAACTCAGCCCAACGTATCTGCCTCTGGTTCAGGAACTGTGCCGTGCGCCAGTGCTCTAGATTCTTGTGGTCCGTGCAAACCTGCACCGTGTGCTTGGCGCCGATCAGAAAGTGCCTCCACGCCTTGAACGCTGCATGAATTGCCAGCAACTCCCTGTCCCATATGGTGTAGTTCTGCTCGGACTTGCTGAGCTTCCTGGAGTAAAACGCTCCCGGTCGCCACACCCCCTGCGGGTCTTTCTGCAGCAGGACCGCCCCCACGGCTCTGTCCGAAGCGTCTGTCTCCACCCTCATCGGCTTGCTGGGGTTGACATGAAGCAGCTGCTCTTCCGACGCGAAGAGACGCTTGAGTGCCTGAAAGGACTGCTCCGCCTGCTCTGTCCAAATGAACTTCTTTTTCTTGGAGCTAAGCGTGTCAGTGATGGCCGCCGTCTGCATCGCGAAGCCCTTGATAAACTTGCGATAGAAGTTCGCAAAGCCGACAAACCGTTGGACCTCCTTCCGGTTGCGCGGGCTCTTCCAATCCAACACCGCTCGAACCTTGGCGCTGTCCATGGCGAGCCCCTTGTCAGACAGCTTGTAGCCCAGAAAATCCACCTCCGTCACGTCAAATTGGCACTTCTCCAGCTTGGCGTAGAGCCTATGTTGCTTTAGCCTGCTCAGCACTTCCTTGACGTGCTTGTCATGCTCCTGCTGCGACTCCGAAAAGATCAGGATGTCATCTAAGAAACAGACGCACGTCTTGTAGAGCAGTCCCGCCAACACGTGATGCATAAATGCTTGAAAAACGTGGGAGCCATTTTGCAATCCAAAAGGCATAACTCTATATTCGTAGGTCCCCAGGGGCGTGAACATGGCTGTCTTCCACTCATCACCCTCCCGCATGCGAATGAGGTTGTACGCCCCCCGCAGGTCCAACTTGGTGAACACTCTGCCCTTCCGTACCTTCGCGAGGAGGTCGTCAATTCGGGGCATGGGGAAGTCCGATGGCCTAGTCACACTGTTCAAAATCCTGTAATCCACTACGAGTCTCTTTTGGGGCGTGTCCCGCTTCTTAACAAAGAATACGGGACTGCCCCCCACTGCCTTGGACTCCCGGATGAAGCCGCGCTGCAAATTATGATCAATGAACTCCTTGAGTTCTTGCAGTTCGTCCTCTGACATGGAATACAGTTTCCCTTTAGGCAGCGCCGCCCCCGGCAGCAGGTCAATTTTGCAGTCATATGGTCTGTGAGGGGGTAGCCTGTCTGCCTCCTTCTCGCAGAAAACTTCCAAAAATTCAGCGTACTTGTGGGGAATCGCTTGCAGCGTGCCTAGCAGCAGCTGTGACTCCTCTTCCTCTCCTTCCTGCCTGGGCACTATGCAGTGTTCAGCACAAAAGGAAGAGCCGAAGGTCAGCTGCCTCTGGTACCAAGCCATCGTTGGGCTGTGCTTGTCCAGCCAACTCATGCCCAATACAACGGGCGTGTCAGATAGTTGAGTGACGTTGAAGCTGATGATTTCTCTGTGATTCCCAAGTCGCATCACCATTGGTGGCGTCTGCTTCACCACTTGCCCCCCGAGCAGCTCCCTGCCATCCACCGTGACAACCTGCAGGGGCAGTGTGGCCGGCAGCAACTGCACAGCGTGCCTGTCGACAAAGTCCTGTCCTATAAAGTCCGCATTGCTGCCTGAGTCGATGGTGATTGGCACGTCTATGGTGATTCCATTGGGCAGCTGGAGAGATGCTGTGAGCCTCACTACTGGTTTGGGCGGGAGGGGGTTCACGGGCTGTAAAATCTCTGGGGACTGCGTCACTAACACGTCTGGCTGGGCCCCAGTGCCTCTTCCTCCAGCCAGACTGCGTCGTTTCCCTGCTGTGGTCCTGCTTGCTGCGTTGCTGCAGTCACCATTGCCGAGGCTGCAGTGAGCTTGTGGGGCCTCTGGGGACACTCTTTTGCCATATGCCCTGGTTCCTCACAGACGTAACACTTCCTGTTCCCTCTAGGAGGCTTCGCTTTCACTGCTGCCGGTGCTAGGGCTCTGGTTGCTGACTGAGCCCTTGCACCTCCAACCTCCATAGGTTCGGCTCCTCCTCCTGGCGGAGGCGTGGATTGCGCCCGCGCTGCTTCTCTGGGAAGGAAGGAGGGGCCCCCGGCTGGTTCGCGCCCTCCACGCCCTTCTTCCCTGCTCCACGGACGTCCTTCCAGCCTCACCCCCACTGCCAGTGCCCTCTGAACGACCTCCTGGGTGGTTCGGGGTCTCTCCCCCCTCGCGATCTCATCTTTAATCGAGTTGTGCAGCCCCTCCCAAAAGAGGTCTCTTACCGGAGCCGAATCTCTGTCCCATTCCAGGGCACTGACCAAGGCGAAAAAGCGGGCATGATACTGCCTGACGCTGGCCCTCCCTTGTCTCAGCCCATGCACCTCCTTCCGTGCAAGATCCACGTCAATACTTGATAAAAAGCACCCATCCATCGCTTTAATAAAGGCATCCGCATTCTGGAGCGCCGGATCCTTATCTCTCCATAAATTGCGTAGCCATGCTTTCGCATCCCCATGCAGATGGGACATGATGAACCCCACTCTCTCTTGTTCATCTCTAAAGTCTTTATGCAGCAGTTGCAGTGCGCACAGTACGTCGGCTCTAAAGTTGGGATACTGTTGCAGGTTCCCATCGAAGTGAGAGACTAGCCCGCCTGTCCGTCTCGCCAACCCAATTCCCTCCTGCCGGGGTGTCTGCTTTGTCAGCACGTCTAACCTGACCTGGAGATCCCTGCAGGCGGCAGCTGCCTCCTCCTCTCTCTTCCTGGATGCGAGAACCTCGGCGTTCAGTTGTGCCACTGCTTTTCTGAGGTCCTCTATCTGCTGCTCAGCCGTCATGTCGTCTGCCGTTCGTGAGCTCGCTAGTAGGCACCTGTTTCTCTCCCCTCCTCGAGGCTGTAGATGCCCACAATGGTGAGACGGAGCTTACTGTCAGAGCTGCTTGAAGATCCTAGCTCACAGAGGATCACGCTAGCCAGCGATCATTAAGTAAAAGTCTTTATTGAATTACAGTTTCCATTCTCACGCTGCTGCGCGCAAACTCTACGTCTAGTAGCTAGATCGGCGAAGCTCCGTCTGAGTCTCCGCCCCGTGTGCACCAACTTAATATCCTAGCCTTGCTCCACCTTTTCCGCCTGACTGTCCTCCTCTGGGTCCCTCTACCCCCCGGGGCTTCTTCCTTCCGGGATTCTTCTGACGCTGACCCGGACCCTCCTGCCTCCTTGCGCCGGGCTTTAGGACCTGGTTCCCTTTCGGGGCTGCTTACTGCGCCGCCTTCCTCTGCATTTGAACTTGGCGCGCGCGCCCAACCTTCCACTTTCCTCTTAACCGTTTCTTCGCTCCCCGATGGAGGCGTGGCCACTCCTGACTCATGCCCTCCCTCCTGTGGTGAGCTGCCAGCGCTTCCCCCCTGGCTCCCTTTCTCTTCCCTGCTTCCTGGCGGTGACGCTGGTCCCGATTTCCAGCTGCTCCCCCCTGAGTCCCCTCTGGCTCTATCTTCCTGGGGTGCTCCCCTAGACTCCCCCCTTGCCCTGGCCACTGGTGCTCCTTTCTGTGAATCCTCTGATTCACTGGAAAGACTGGGAGATCTCGGGTCGTCGTCATCACTCATCTTTTCTTCTGCCTCCTCCCCTTCGCTCTCTGTCTCCTCCCTTGCCCGTGCCTCTGCTCCTAAACCCCTGACAGTTGCACACACTGTTCTGTTTGTTCTATGCACCTCAACATTCTGCCTAATGTAGTGCTGGAGAAAATGATGATGATGATGATGATGATGATGATGATGATAGTAATAATTTATTTATACCCTGCCCATCTGGCTGGGTTTCCCCAGCCACTCTGGGCGGCTTCCAACAAAATATTAAAATACAATAGTTTATTAAACATTAAGAGCTTCCCTAAACAGGGCTGCTTTCAGATGTCTTCTAAAAGTCTGGTAGTTGTTGTTCTCTTTGACATCTGAGAGGGCCTTCCACAGGGTGGGTGCCGCTACCGAAAAGGCCCTCTGCCTGGTTCCCTGTAACTTGGCTTCTCGCAGCAAAGGAACCGCCAGAAGTCCCTCGGTGCTGGACCTCAGTGTCTGGGCAGAACAATGGGGGTGGAGACGCTCCTTCAGGTATACTGGGCCGAGGCCGTTTAGGGCTTTAAAGGTCAGCACCAACACTTTGAATTGTGCTCGGAAATGTACTGGGAGCCAGTGTAGGTCTTTCAAGACCGGTATTATGTGGTCTCGGCGGCCGCTCCCAGTCACTAGTCTAGCTGCCACATTCTGGATTAGTTGTAGTTTCCGGGTCACCTTCAAAGGTAGCCACATAGAGCGCATTGCAGGGAATGTTGAGCCCTCAAGCTTTTGTTGAAATACAACTCCCACCATCCTTGGGCATTGACCATGCTTGCTGCTAGGTGTGATGGGAATTGTCATTCAATAACAACTGGAGGACCAAGGTTCTCCACACCTGGTGTAACGGTAGGACTATGCCTGCCCTCCGTGATCCTTAACTGAAGATACCGAGGATCTCCAACTTGGGACGTTCTTCATTTTTGAGCTACACCCCTGCTCCAATTTCTTTGACAGAAGGGCAATATAAACAAAATCATTAACGAACAGCATTGTCTTTCACACACACATTTTGAGGGCCTCCAACAAAGACATAGAATCATAGAATCATAGAATCATAGAGTTGGAAGAGACCACAAGGGCCATCAAGTCCAACCCCCTGCCAAGCAGGAAACACCATCAGAGCACTCCTGACATATGGTTGTCAAGCCTCTGCTTAAAGACCTCCAAAGAAGGAGACTCCGCCACACTCCTTGGCAGCAAATTCCACTGTCGAACAGCTCTTACTGTCAGGAAGCTCTTCCTAATGTTTAGGTGGAATCTTCTTTCTTGTAGTTTGGATCCATTGCTCCGTGTCCGCTTCTCTGGAGCAGCAGAAAACAACCTTTCTCCCTCCTCTATGTGACATCCTTTTATATATTTGAACATGGCTATCATATCACCCCTTAACCTCCTCTTCTCCAGGCTAAACATGCCCAGCTCCCTTAGCCGTTCCTCATAAGGCATCGTTTCCAGGCCTTTGACCATTTTGGTTGCCCTCCTCTGGACACGTTCCAGTTTGTCAGTGTCCTTCTTGAACTGTGGTGCCCAGAACTGGACACAGTACTCCAGGTGAGGTCTGACCAGAGCAGAATACAGTGGCACTATTACTTCCCTTGATCTAGATGCTATACTCCTATTGATGCAGCCCAGAATTGCATTGGCTTTTTTAGCTGCCGCATCACACTGTTGGCTCATGTCAAGTTTGTGGTCAACCAAGACTCCTAGATCCTTTTCACATGTACTGCTCTCAAGCCAGGTGTCACCCATCTTGTATTTGTGCCTCTCATTTTTTTTTTTTTTTTGCCCAAGTGCAATACTTTACATTTCTCCCTGTTAAAGTTCATCTTTCTTGTTTTGGCCCAGTTCTCTAATCTGTCAAGGTCAGTTTGAAGTGTGATCCTGTCCTCTGGGGTGTTAGCCACCCCTCCCAGTTTGGTGTCATCTGCAAATTTGATCAGGATGCCCTTGAGTCCATCATCCAAGTCATTGATAAAGATGTTGAATAAGACCGGGCCCAAGACAGAACCCTGTGGCGCCCCACTAGTCACTCTTCTCCAGGATGAAGAGGAACCATTGATGAGCACCCTTTGGGTTCGGTCAGTCAGCCAGTTACAAATCCACTAAGTGGTAGCATAGTCAAGACCGCATTTTACCAGCTTCTTTACAAGAATATAATGGGGCACCTTGTCAAATGCCTTGCTGAAATCAAGGTAGGCTACATCCACTGTGTTCCCTTCATCTACCAGGCTTGTAATTCTGTCAAAAAACAAGATCTCACATGCTGATCTAGCTTTGCTCCAACTTCAGATATGATACTCTACCACCACTTTTGCTTCTGTATTCCTTTTCCAGCATGAGAGGTTTTGAAGCTTTATTTATAGCTCATTATTGTTGAAGGAAGAAAAGGGGGGGGGTGTAATGTTTTCATTATGCCTTTGGACAAGCCATACATTTTAAGTGCTCAATTTTAGAATCAGACAAAACGTTGCAGGGAGCTGAAATGACTTCTTAATAGTGTTGATCAATTTGGATTCACTTAGAAATGACACTGCCTTGCTTTTGCAGGCCAGTTGTTGAAAAGGAAATATCATTTATCAAAAATGGCTTCTGAAACACTATGCTTTGCAAATGTCTCATGTACCTATGTATCAGTGTCAATCCAAGATTCTTATTTCCCCACTTTCCCAACTATTTAAAAGATGTGCAATGAAAACTGTTGCTTCTCCTGTTAGCTAATGTCTGTGCACTGCAAACAATAAGGTGTGTCAGTAGGTGGAAAGCTACAGGTTTTCCCCCTGACTGATCCAAAAATCAAAACACACAAATACACATTTTTAGGATGGACAGGAGAGGTGGAAAGTTGGCATATGATGAGCTGCTTCACCCCACCATCCTTCGGGTGAGTCACTGTCAACTGCCACATTGCGGCAATTTTAGGAATCTGCTGAGCCACTGCCTTTGTAAACAAGCTAATCTATCAATATGTATCAGCAATGCCAGACAGAGGACAAAATAATTTGGCGGAGACTGGATGTCAAATTATTCTGGGAAAAAGAGCGAAAAAGTGGAATCCACCCTCATTTCGGCACCATGATCATTATTAGTTCATTTATGAATCGACATTCCTACGAAGCGATTGCATAATTCAAGAAAAGGCATAAATAAAACAATTGGATATGTAAAAAGAGTTAAAACTATGACATATATATATATATGAAATCAAATCCACTGCGGATACCCACTGGGATATTTAAAAAATCCACTTAGAAGTCTCGTTCAAAGAGGGAAGTCTTTAACAGGAGCTGAAGAGGCAATAGAGAAGGTGCTTGACTGATATATAATGTGAGGGAATGTAAGAAGAGACTGCTGGATCAGGCCAGGGACTCATCTGGGCCAGCATCCTGTTCTCACAGTGGTCCAAGTACATAAGCACTCTCCCTTTTTGGTGTTTCAAGCTGATCTCTCTAGATGAACGGGACACGGGTGGCGCTGTGGCCTAAACCACTGAACCTCTTTGGCTTGCTGATCGGAAGGTTGGCAGTTCGAATCCCCGTGATGTAGTGAGCTCCTGTTGCCCTGTCCCAGCTCCTGCCAACCTAGCAGTTCGAAAGAATGCCAGTGCAAGTAGATAAATAGGTACCCCTGTGGCAGGAAGGTAAACGGCATTTACGTGCAGTCCAGCTTCCATCACGGTGTTTCATTGCGGCAGAAGTGGTTTAGTCCTGCTGGTCACATGACCTGGAAAAGCTGTCTGTGGACAAACGCCGGCTCCCTCAGCCTAAAAGCGAGATGAGTGCTGCAACCCCATACTCGCCTTTGACTGGACTTAACCGTCCAGGGGTCCTTTACCTTTTTTACCTTTCTAGCAAGATATGTCAGGGACTGAACCTGGGATTTTCTCTACCACCAATCTATGGCCCATCATGTTCTCAACAGCACATTAACAACAGAAGACAATAAAGAGAACCATTTTTTTTTAATTTTTAAAAAAGAATGTTACTCCAGGAATGGAGTGCATGTGTTTACATATGCTTTGAGGGCATGGATTTCTAAAAAGCAATCGAGAATTTAAATGGGATATTATTGTGAAGAGGGGAAAGGCAACAGGTACCCAGAGCTGAGAAGTAATTTATTTTCTCTTGTCAAGGGTTTCGACTCTTCGGCTTGCAGAACATCAGTCCATGACCCCGGAATAATGTTTCATCATGGCTCAGAGCAGTTCGGAATTAACATAGTGAGGACTCTATGCCTGTTTAAAGTGTCTCCCCACCCTCCTAGCGAATGCCGGTTGCAGAATAACTATGAGCCAAAGGGAAGTGGAGCTAATAGTGATGGGTGTATGATCTCTACAAAAACAGCAGATGTCGGGATTCTCTGGGTATCTGAATTATTTATGGTTAATTCAGTTCAACTCTGGCAATGTCTGAGGTTTTTATAGATCTCTAAAGCACAAGCGAGAAAGCTGAGTCCATATTCATGCACCTGCATACTTTTAATTATAAACTTTATGGATTCCGTGATGGTGACTCATTTAGAACTTAAAGCTGAATCATTCCAAGAAGAATGTGACTGTTGTCTCCCTTTCACCTTTCCGCCCTTTTTCCCCCCCTGGGTGCTCTATGGCTTGGAAAGAAAGCGGGGAAAGGAGGGAGTAATATTTCTTTTCAGACGGATCACTTTTAATAGGGCGACATTTAATTTGGATGCATTTGGAAAGATCAGCAAGAAACGGAATGAGGCATTCTCTCAGCCAGAGTTCCATTTCTCCTGTACCGTGGTGGGATCCAGTCACACAGTGTCTCATCAAAGACAATGAGACCCCAAACAAGGGCAGGGTAATTGCTATAATGTCAGCTGCAGCCTCAGAAGTTGCAGTGTCTAAGAATGAGAACATCCTAGTCCTTTTATGCAGGTCATGATGATTATAACACACATTAAACCCATCAGGTCAAAGCTGGGATGTCATACCTTCTATTAAAATGGCTCTCTTTTTTTGCAGGGACAGTATCAGAGTAATATGCTTGATTGATCCAACTAGTACTCTAGCTTTCCAGATTCCAGAGCAGGGATGAGGAACTTATGCCCTTTCAGATGCTGCTTCCAACATCCTTGAACCTTGGCCATGTTGGCTGGGGCTGGTGGAAGCTTGAGGTCAGCAGCACCCGGAGGTTAGCTCTAAAACAGCCTTTCTCAGCTTTGGGTCCCCAGATGTGGCTGGACTACAAAACTCCCATCATTCCTAGCCAGCGTGGGAGCAGGGCCGGGGGCAGATAAAGTCGCTCAGATTCGGGAAGAGGTAGACGCCACCGTGGGAGCAGGGCCGGGGCGGGAGAGTGCTAGAGTCCTGTCTAGTCAAATTGTGTGGGGTCAATTCCAATCTGTTACCTCCGAGGATGTGGACAGGCTGCTTGGACGAGTGAAACCAACCACCTGTCTCCTTGATCCTTCGTGGGGTGGTGAATGCTTCCCTCCATGAGGGAGCCTTCCCAAACCCGCTGAAAGAGGCGGTTATTAAACTGCTTCTTAAAAAACCATCTTTAGATGCGGCCACGATGGCCAACTATTGCCCAGTCTTAAATCTTCCATTCTTGGGCAAGGTGATTGAGCGAGTGGTTGCTGAACAACTCCAGGCACGCCTGGAAGAAGCGGACCATTTGGATCCCTTCCAATCGGGATTCAGGCCTCATCACGGGACTGAAACTGCCTTGGTCGCACTGGTTGATGATCTCCGGCGGGCTAGGGACAAAGGTGAGAGCTGTTTCCTAGTTCTGCTGGATCTCTCAGCGGCGTTTGATACCATCGACCATAACATCCTTCTGGACCGTCTTGAGGGGCTGGGAGCTGGGGGCACTGTCATACAGTGGTTCCGCTCCTTCCTCCTGGGCTGTGTTCAGAAAGTGGTGGTGGGGGATGAGTGTTCAGACCCCTGGGCTCTCACTTGTGGGGTGCCTCAGGGTTCTGTCCTCTCCCCCATGCTTTTCAGCATCTACATGCAGCCGCTGGGAGAGATCATCAGGGGGTTTGGGCTGGGTGTTCATCAGTATGCAGATGATACCCAGCTCTACCTTTCTTTCAAATCAGAACCAGTGAAGGCGGTGACAGTCCTGTGTGAGTGTCTGGAGGCGGTTGGAGGATGGATGGCGGCAAACAGATTGAGATTGAATCCTGACAAGACAGAAGTACTGTTTCTGGGGGACAGGAGGCGGGCAGGTGTGGGGGATTCCCTGGTCCTGAATAGGGTAACCGTGCCCCTGAAGGACCAGGTGCGCAGCCTGGGAGTCATTTTGGACTCACAGCTGTCCATGGAGGCACAGGTTAAATCCATGTCCAGGGCAGCTGTGTACCAGCTCCATCTGGTACGTAGGCTGAGACCCTATCTGCCCGCGGACTGCCTCGCCAGAGTGGTGCATGCTCTGGTTATCTCCCGCTTGGACTACTGCAATGTGCTCTACATGGGGCTACCTTTGAAGGTGACCCGGAAACTACAACTAATCCAGAATGCAGCAGCCAGACTGGTGACTGGGAACGGCCGCCGAGACCATATAACACCGGTCTTGAAAGACCTACATTGGCTCCCAGTACATTTCCGAGCACAATTCAAAGTGTTGGTGCTGACCTTTAAAGCCCTAAACGGCCTCGGTCCAGTATACCTGAAGGAGCGTCTCCACCTCCATCGTTCTACCCGGACACTGAGGTCCAGCACCGAGGGCCTTCTGGTGGTTCCCTCACTGCAAGAAGCCAAGTTACAGGGAACCAGGCAGAGGGCCTTCTCGGTAGTGGCGCCCTCCCTGTGGAACGCCCTCCCACCAGATGTCAAAGAGAACAACTACCAGACTTTTAGAAGACATCTGAAGACAGCCCTGTTTAGGGAAGCTTTTAATGTTTGATGTATCATAGTATTTTAATATTCTTTTGGAAGCCGCCCAGAGTGGCTGGGGAAACCCAGCCAGATGAGCGGGGTATAAATAATAAATTATTATTATTATTATTATTATTATTGTTGTTGTTGTTGTTGTTGTTGTTGTTGTTGTTGTTGTTGTTGTTGTTATTATTGGAGTTGTAGTTCAAGAACATCTGGGGACCCAAAGTTGAGAAAGGGTGCTCTAAAGCCTAGCAGTTGTGTTTTGAATCCTCTGAAGTCTCTGGACACTCTTCAAGGGCAGTCTCACATAGAACACAGTTCAGTAACTTCTACTGGATATCACCAGAGAGCATGTGTAGCCCAGTCTGACTTTTCCAGGAAAGGACACTCCTGGTGCATTGCCATGGACCGGGCTAAGGTACTCACCACTTGACCATCCAGGAGTTGGGTTGGATTCAGGACCACTCCCAAGATGCAAACCCATTACTTCAAGGGTGCAGCATCATCCAAGACAAGTTGTACATCTAAGCCCAGATACAGGTGTGGGGCAGGTGAAAATATAGTTGGGATTTTATGCAGACATTGGGAATATGAGTGAACTCATTTGAAGCTACCTGGCAAAGCTGGCCAATGGAGGTCGGTGGTAAGGGTCCAGCCCACCAGACAGATCCAATTCCCTACCGTTGCCCAAGCTCATCATGTCCTATTACTTTCTCTCACTCCTCCTGCTGCTAAGCAGCAGACATAGCCTGACCAGGGCGGCACTGAGGTTAGGAAGCCACTTTCCACCAGCTGCTTTGGCAAGAATAAACGTCTGCTTCTCTGAGCAGCAGCCCTGTGCATCCTCAGCAGGAATTAACCAACTCTTTCATATGGGGAGTGTTATGTATTCAGTGGTCTGTGTTTACCTGAGCTTGAGTGTGGACTAAGGATTCTGAGCCCCTGTGTTCTGATTCGATACATGATATCCAATCACATAACATTTCAGGATTTGGGCCACTGCCATTGGCCCTTAAACTCTGAGTTCTGATTTACAGCTTGGGAGTTTAGACAGTCAATCATGTTGAGAGTGGGAGTGGCCCAGGTCTTCAGAAATGCATATAAGCAGTTGCTTTGCCCCTGTTGTCCAGATCTGTGAGCTCAATAAAGGTTCTTGTTGTTATCACTGTGTTTTGCTTTGTGGGAACCTACCTACACTTCAGGGAGGCCCATAGTTCAGAGGTAGAGCATCTGCTTTGACTGCAGAAGATCCCCAGCATCTCTGGGTGGGTCTGGGAGAGAGTCCTTGTCTGAAACCCTGCCAGTGAGTGTAGACCTTATATTGAGGTAGATGGGCCAATGGTTTGACTCCTTATAAGGCAGCTTTCTATGTCACCCCACATTTGCATTAAGGAAACGTAGCTACAGATGATTGGATTTATCTCATTAATTTCATGGTGAAACCTCAGATGATGGCATCATAAAATGTAAATTGGCAAAGCGATTGCCTCCCCTGACCCCTTCCAACTAAAGGAAGTTGGTCATTCTTGGTTTATTTCACAAGGGAATTATTTGCCTGGGTTACCTTGGTGTTTAATTAAATTGTCATATAACACATAAAATACCAAATAAAACAGATTTTTGCTGTGTCCCAACATTAATTTCCTGTCATCAAAGATGTTTAGCTTATTAGTTCTCCGACTTGCTCAGTTCCCAATTAAGCATTATATCAGACTACATTTAGGACACTCAAAGCCCTCTTTTTTCATAGCGAGCTGGTTAAAACTTAAAGTTCCTTTTGTTGCTGTGATTAGCACATCCCAAGTAAGGAAGACACACGTCTGATAGTTAATACTTTATTGGTAAGAGAAACACTCACAGCAGCTTCCACAGTGCTCAAGATAAAAATGCTTACATACTTCTAGACAGCTCTGCACATATCTGGACCCTATCAACTCATTGCAGCAGAAGCAGTGCCCCACCCTCCAGCTTACATACTCTCCTGTGATTGTTGTGTGCCCACAACAATCTGCATGGAAGTCGTCCCTGCTTTTCACTTTTCAAGCCCCTCCTGGTTCTAGGAGATAGTGGGGTGAGGAAGTTGGGGGGAGGGGGGGTCTGCTGACCTATCCGTTGCCTGAACTGTCCTTTCTTCCTCTGCCACATCCTGAATACCTTCCTCCACTTCAGACTGTCCTGACATTCCCTTTTCTGAAGGAGTGTCTCCACCCCCATCGTTCTACCCGGACACTGAGGTCCAGCTCTGAGGGCCTTCTGGCGGTTGCCTCACTGCGAGAAGCCAAGTTACAGGGAGCCAGGCAGAGGGCCTTCTCGGTAGTGGTGCCCTCCCTGTGGAACGCCCCCCCCCCACCAGATGTCAAAGAGAAGAACAACTACCAGACTTTTAGAAGACATCTGAAGGCAGCCCTGTTTAGGGAAGCTTTTAATGTTTGATGTATTACAGTATTTTAATTTTTTTTGGAAGCTGCCCAGAGTGGCTGGGGATGCCCAGCCAGATGGGCGGGGTATAAATAATGAATTATTATTATTATTATTATTATTATTATTATTATTATTATTATTATTTTCTGGCTCCTGCCTTGCAAATGGTGTGACACACATAAATCACTGGTCTTCTCTTCTAGTTCACTCTCCTGGTCCCCTGCCTCTGCCACATGCTCTTCAGAGCCCTTGCTTCATAAAATGAAGCCAGGCTGACATCAACAATGGCCATGTTAGTCTTCCAGCACATTATTTTCCCCTCTTTGCTTAACTCTTCCCATACGCAACATTTGGAAATCAGTCCAGAAATGTCTGTGCTGCCTCTCTTCAGAAACACTCTGGGCTCGAAATCCCATTAGCTCTGCTTCCTGCTAATTATGTCCACTCGTTCAGGCTGAGCAGTTTTGTTAAGCCTGGTTGTTTACTGGACCAATGCTGTTTTCCCAGTTGTCAGCTACATCCCAAGTCAATGTCAGTGTCAAAGGCATTGCTTTCAAATTAAGGGGAGGTTTCGGGCTGCTGGGCAATTGGTACAACAGTGACACAAAGGCTCACAACTCCCTCTCACCTCCACTGCCATCAGAAGGTACCTTTGTTTTCTAAGAGAGTTTGCTGAAAACCGAGATCCATCCTGAGGGTCAGAGTGACAGGAATTCCAACTGGCACTCATCATTCTAAAGGCATTTGCACTGCTGTTATCAGGATCCCCCTCAGATTCCTTCAACAGCAGAAAAAAGAGCAGAAAATATTGTTCCTAGTTCCTTGAGTTCCTAGTTGGACAAAATGCCAGGGGCATTGTTCTTGACACCTGTGTTAAAAAAAATAATAATTCTTAGGCAAGACATGTAATTTTGATGTTTCTTTTAACACATAATTAATTTTATTATGCTTTGAATTTTTTTTAAAAAATAGCTACTGATTTTACTTAGCTTTCTGGGAAAGAAACAAGTCAACTTGTTTATTTAGCATTTGATTTTATTTATCATGTTTAACGTATATTTTATATTGCTTTACATAAGCAGCTTAGAGGTTTTGATGATTAAGCAATACATTATTCCTGTCAAATGAATAAGCAAATGTTTAAAGAAATATATTATTCCTGTCAAATGAATAAGCAGATATTTAAAGTAAAAACATTTTAACGATTTAGGGAAGCTAAAAGAGTTTTGATATAGTCAGAAATCTTTATTGGGGATGGGGGAGAGTGTTCCACATACCTGTCATCTGCAACCAAATTCCACTTAAAGTTAAGCTTGAGGTGGGGGGCCACTAGGGGCGCATCAGAAGATGGCTGACAATAACATCTCTCCGACCCACACGAGGTAATTTGGAGGCTGTGATGGGAGTAAATAGCCTCCCTACCCCCCCAGGATTGTGGGGGGGGGGAAACTGCCCTTGCCTGCTGTGCCCTATACCACCCCCGAATTTGTGGGGATGGGGGCACTAGGCACAATGCCCTCCTGTGGGATTTCGGTGCTCCTGGACGCCGTCTCTGATCCGCGCCACTAGCTGCAAGAACTTCAAAAGAAACAATCTGGATGAAGCGAATGCACATATTTCAAGGAAGAAGGGGGAGTAAAGACTGCTAACAGAAGAGATCTCTGATAAAACAAGACGAGTCGGAGAAACAAGTATAAATCATGAGAAGATACGCCAAGACTCGGTATGGCAAAGGGACTGATGGGGGAGGGGAAAAAACTTTCCTTTCTTTCTTTTATGTGATTAAACAAGAATCCCCCCCCCACAAGTTAGAAATGTCGTTTTAAGGACTTAAGCTGTGGATTTAAGGCTGTGTGGAGATAAACTTTCGAACCAAAGCATGTTTTAAGATGAGCGTGGAATGTATAAGGGCTTTGGAATGACGCAGTTAAAAATACCGTCGCCATATTGGGAAGTTCTGTCGGAGGATTTAAGTCTGAGAGGAGAAATAGAGAAATAGAGCTGTTCTTATATTGTGGGTGAAACTCCTCAGTGGGACTTAAGAACGACAGTTCTGTAATTAATGATGGAAAGAGCGCTGTTATCTATGAAGGTGATGATATATGGAAACCATCTCAATTTGAGGATTGGAAGAACGGAAAAATTTACACAGGATTATTATTGGTGCTTATCGGCTTAAGGAGACTATCAGAAGAGATCATAAAGAAAAAAGAGAAAATATATGAACAAGATGTGATGTGGAAACAGCAAGATAAGACTGGATAGAATTATGAACTTTGTTTGGACTGATTTGGACATTAACACAGTAGCAAGAAGAGGATCAGAATCCCCCTTCAGATCTTGAAATATGGGTCCCCTCAACAAAATTTAAAATTCGGATTTGTAATTCGGAATTTATGTGATGTGATTTGATTTGATTGGCCGGTTAATAAAAATTATTTTAAAAAAATAAAATAAAGTTAAGCTTGAGGTGTACTTGAAGAACAGATATGTGCCCCTGATACGTGTCTTTTCCCTCATTCTGTAAATGATATAAAGAGATAGCTTCTTTAGTCAAATTGTACTGGGAATCCTGGAGAAAACACGGTATAACTTTGCAAGCCAAAACAACAGGGCCAGACTAATACTTTTTTCCCAACTGCGCAATTTGTGTGCAATTGCACCCCAAAACCAAATCTCTGCCCGATACCTCAAAAAAGCCAGCAGCTACAGAAGAGAGCACCAGGCCTTAAACTGACTAGGAGACAGCACTCAAGGGGGTAGGACATGTAATCCATGTCTATATAGCTCTGCTGTGAAATTCAATTTTTTGCCCCAAGAGTTTGCTGAGATGGCTTAGGGGCTGGAGCTCTGTCCATGGTACTGAACTTTCCACCTTGCTCTCCATTCACTCGAAGCTTCTCTTCTCTCATGGGCGTGGGAATCAAGAACTAATGGCCTCCTCTTACTAGGGCCATTCACCTCTCCTTGATGGTTGGTATCCCCATGAATCATGACAAGCCACTGGCCTCGTTGACCCAAGACAGGTGGACATTTCTTCCAGGCCCTGGATTTGGGTATGGAAACTTATTAGCCTAGTCTGGTCCTGCGTCCTGAAAGTGGTTACCGAGCAGCTGAATGGACTGAGACGGGCTTTTTCCTTGAATGCTTAGAGCAAGGCAGACTCATTCAGCCATGAGCTGACCAACCACCTTGAAGATTATGTCATATTAGTCAAGGTGGCTCAATACAATACTTTTGAAAATGCCCACAATGTGAAAAACAAGAGGGATAAGTGAAACAATGTGGGACACAACACTTTCATAGGATTAATCCTGACAAATTAGATTAATGGCCTTGTGCAAAAAAAGAAGAAATGGCCCATGACTAGCAATACGTTATACCACTGGGAAGGAAATTTGGGCAAAGACAGACATAGGCCCTGCTCACTTTACTGGCTGTTATAAAAAAACAAAAGCAAAACACACACACACAAAGTTCTTGCATATATTGACACTTGTCTGCAACAAAGTTCAGCAGAAGAAGTTGAAATTAAGAATTGCTTAACACCTTTTCTGCCCCCCATTGTGATATTATCACCAATGGCAGAGGTGAAGAACTTTTTTCAGCCTGAGTGCCACATTACCTTCTGGAGACCACGTGAGTGTGTTGATCAGGGCCAGAGGCAGAATGTGTGACTCTTACCTTTGTACAGTTGGTGGCATTCCAGCTGTGCAAAAGTCTGAGGTTTACAGACAACACACACACACACACACACACACACACACACACACACACACACACCTCTCCATTCAGGCAAGCAAGAAGCATGATAACAGATCAAGGACACATTCTATCCAGGCAACACTATTTGTGAAGGTCATGGAGCAGGGCCCGTAAGGGGTGTCAGCCTGGAGAAGAGGGGCAGGGCCGGTGGAAAGTTTTGAGGACCAATCTGAGAGGCTTTCAGGGCTGCATTCAACTCTCAGGATGGAGGTTCCTTGCCCCTTTTCAACAGGAGCAATTTCTCAATGATACCTCCATATGGCATTTGAAAATCTAGGGAGCACACATATACTTTCTTCCATGTGCATGGCAAAGAGTACGAGATGTAAGCTTGAAGGCCCCCAGATCAAATCTCGCCTCAAGTAGGAACTCAGTAGGTGGCCTTAGATAAGCCAGCATCATTCTGCTGTCACCTCTCATCTACAATATGGAAATAATAATGCTGAGCTACTCTGCAGGGTTGTTGCTGATAATGTGTGCCGTGCTTTCAGTTTTTGAAATGTGAAATATAAGTGCTAAAATTTATTGGTGCTGTGTTGAATGTACAGATTTCAGTTTAATTCTCTCTCTTACAGTCTTTCAAAGAGCAATCAGGCTTTTTTCACCAAAATCCAGTTTTTGCTTTAGGAAATGTAATTTTCAAGCAAAGAAAATGGTCTTCTTCTTCTTCTTCTTCTTCTTCTTCTTCTTCTTCTTCTTCTTCTTCTTCTTCTTCTTCAGCACTGTGGTTCCCATAGGATTTCAGGTTCTTTATCAACACTGCAACCTCTCATGATTCTGGTGAGAGTGTTCTCACAAACCTACGTTGAAAGGGCAGGTGCAGGGTAGGGGGTTGGAGAAAGGACCCTTGATAGACCTAGAACCTCCTCCCAAACACAAAGCACACTGAGGGGAACAAAGGAACATAAGAAGGACTCTGCTTGGTCAGTCTAAAGTCCACATACTTTTTTGTATAGTGACCAATCAGATCCTCTAGGACAGAAATAGTGTGGTGCTCTCCAGATGTTGGCAGACTACAACTCCCATCATCCCCATCCATTAGCCATGACAATTGTAGTAGGGTATCAAGGCACAATGTGAAGACAATAGCCAATACCCTCAGTTGCTCTCCATGAAATTGTATGTGGTTGGATTCTGCCTGGAGGCTGGGTAAAGCTCTCCTATCTAGTAACCACTGAGAGACTCACCCTCCATGAATTTGCCAAACTCACCTTTTAAAGCAATCTTAAACCAGTGGATACCACCATATCATGTAACAGTGTGTTCCTCAATTTAATTAGGTGTTGTGAAGAAGGTCTTCCTTTTGTCTCTCCTGAATCTACGGCCCAACGGATCTCATTGGATGATGCCAAAATTCTAGTTTATTGAAAAGGTGGAGGAATGTCTCTAAGCTATCCTATTGTGCAGGTGCATACTTCTATAACTTCAGCATATCCAAAGTAGTTCACTGGAGCTTATGGGTGCAGCAGGCAGTGGCAAGGAGCGGGGGAGTAATAGAAAGCCACACTGCATGTCAATGCACCTCAAATGCCAACATAATTGCAGATGCGTATAGATTGAAAATTCCCCCACACCTGGCTGTATCACCAGCTCTAGCCACCTGCTGTGCATCTTCTATAATTAACCTAAAAACTGCCAGAATGAGAAATTTAAAAGTGTCAAACAAAGGCCATGCCATGATTTGCAGATAAAAATGATTCGCTAATTAAGTCTGCTCTGGATTCCCCCTGCTGACCCCCCCACAAAAGAAACTATCTGTGTCAATTTGATTTCTACACCTGGGACAAAACTTCTTTTTGGAAAAATCAAAACGTCAGTGACAATCTTGGGATGGGGGTATGGGAGAGAGATTGACAACACTGCTTTTATTTCAAATGACATCTAATTTCCAACTTGATGTTGTTTTCCAATTTATTTTTAGCCAAAACTGCCAGCTAATAATTCTGAACCATTTAGCTTCCGAACTGAGGTTTTCAGCAACTCTCCCCTCCATAAGCCACATGACTCCCAAGGCTTCCTCAAGTTGCAGGAACAGATTTTTCAAGAGATTGAATGGGCTACAGAGGAAGGAAGGAGGTGGGCTAAACCTGTGCTGTGAACTCTGTTCTGTTCAAAGTTTGGGTCCCAGCTTTTATGGTCCAGTTTATTGAACACTGGGGCAGATCCCTTTGGAATCCATGGAGAAACCTGGACATCAGGTGAGAACATGCAGGGAAGGATGCTAAAAGATAGGCAGCTGCATTAATTCATACATCTACTTACGCACTGTGTAAGGAGTCATGAGCTTGACCATCATAGGCAATCTCTGGCCCTCCAGATATTTGGGACTACAATTCCCATCATCCCTGACCACTGGTCCTGTTAGCTAGGGATGATGGGGATTGTAGTCCCAAACATCTGGAGGGCCAGAGTTTGCCTATGTCTGAGCTTGACCTTCTCTCACCTTCCAAGCAGCTTTGTAAACTCTGATAAGCTGAAAACGCTTCTTGCATTGCTGTGTGGAGAGAGGCTTAAGAACAGGAGGGAATACACATTGCCCAGAGGAGGAACGGTAGCCTTCTTGCTATCAGGGTGGTGTCTATTATAATGGATGAAAATCCATTTTTAACAGTGGCTTGACATTTCAGAAACTTCTATTTATCGCCACCAATTCGCAATTCAGCGGAATGCCACTCAGCAAATAGCATCCAGGAAGAAAGTCAATAGCTCCACAAGTGTCATTACAGAAACGGGGACATGCAGGATTGGAATGTACCCACTTTAAATGTGATTTTGGTTCAAATAAGGTTGAGGGGTGGTCTTTATAGAACATTTGCAGTTCTACACTACAAAGGGAAGTGTGTTTATATTCCCTGATTCCCTCTGCATCTTTATTTCATTGTGAAGTTTTGTTCATACAACTGTCCCAGCCCCGAAAGCAACACACACGCAAATCATACCCTTGACTTACATATTTACCTTGTGCAAGCACAATATTCATGGACAAATTCTTAACTGCTGACCACCTCTTCACTAATATCACCTCTTTCCATCTTGCTGAGTCCTTTGTTTCGCAGTCTACTATGCTGAGGGTGCTCACTAATGGTTCCTCATCATCTTGGGGAAAAGTAACAGGTGGGGGTGCTGCAGGATTCTTTCCTGGACCCATTGTTGTTCAACATCTTTATAAATGACTGTCATAAAGGAATAGAGGGGATGCTCATCGAATGTGCAGGTGACGTCAAAATGGGAGAGATAGTTAAGGCTGAAGAGGTCACCTACAAATGATAAAACAATAAAATCCAGGAAAAAATCCCAACCCTACTTTAAAACATACAATACTTAAAATACTAAAACAGATAGATTAAAATGACCTCAACTTTCTGTGCATCTGGGTAGGCTTGTGTAAACAGGAATGCTTTTAGCAGGCGCTGAAAAGTGTACAATGAAGACGCCGGCTTGATGTCAATAGTTCCAAAGTGTTGACGCTGCCATACTAAATGATCAGGTTTTTAGAAACGCAGAACAGGTATTTTGTTGAACCTGCAATAGTGCCAGTTCCACTGATTAAAGCAGTCAAGTGGGCATATGTGGGGTAAGACAAGGGGTCTTTTAACTGGCCCATGGACCCCCACCCATAGCTGTCACCTTTTCCCTTTTTTAAAGGGAAATTCCCTTATTCCGAATAGGATTCCTTGCAAGAAAAGGGAAAAGTTGACAGCTATGCCCCCACCACCTGCTCGGGGACCCCCGCCACCCACTCGGTTGGCTCCCGTGTGCTGCGCTAAACCACTGCAGAGCAGAGTGGGGACCATCTTCCACGACGCTGGCTGGCTTCCCATTGCCTGCAGGAAGCTCCTGCAGCCAATGGGAAGCTGCGCACGCCTCCTCCGTGCCAGAAGGAGCGCCGGAAATAGCGTTTGCACATGTGTGTGCGCACACACACACACACACGCACTCCAGCCCACCATGGCATCTGCGGGACCGTGAACTGGCCCAAGCCACAAAAACTTTGCTGACCCCTGGGTAAGACAATCTTGTATGTTCCAAGTTGTTAAGGGCTTCCTATAGCAACAATAGCACCTTGAACCTGGCCCAATAGCAAATCGGCAACATTGCAGATCTCTGAGCACAGCTGTTGTATGCTGACAAGCCCTAACTCCTGTCAGCAATCATGCGACAATATTCTGTACCATTGTGCAGAGGGGTGGGCTATTAAAGACCCTCCAAATTTCCCTATTTTCCAGGGACAGTCTTGGATTTACAGAACACATTCTGGTTTCTAATTTGACACTAGAATGTCCCGCTTTTCCTTAGAACATCCCTGTTTTCATCAGAGAAAGGTTGAAGGGTATGGACTATGGAGTTATGCGACCCCCCCAAGCCAAGGAGACAAGTACTGTAACTCTACAACTTTTAGAAAATATCTGGAGGCAGTCCGACATGGGGAAGCTTTGTAATGTTTAATGTTTTACAGTGGTACCTTGGGTTAAGAACTTAATTCGTTCTGGAGGTCTGTTCTTAACCTGAAACTGTTCTTAACTTGAAGCACCACATTAGCTAATGGGGCCTCCTGCTGCCGCTGTGCCACCGCTGCACAACTTCTGTTCTCATCCTGAAGCAAAGTTCTTAACCCGAGGTAATATTCTGGGTTAGCGGAGTCTGTAACCTGAAGTGTATGGCGTATGTAACCCGAGGTACCACTGTATTATGTTTTTATATATGATGTAAGCTGCCCTGAGTAACTGCGGCAACCCAGTCAGATTGGTAATAATAATAATAATAATAATAATAATAATAATAATAATAATAATAATAATAATGGAATTGGATGTCCCTATTTTCATGGGAGAAATGTTGGCGAGTAGGCATTATTCCCCATCATCTGCCTTGTTTTGCCTCTTTTTATTATTATTAATAATAGTAATCAAAAGGAGATACTCAATCTCCTTGCCAGCTGGTTTCCACTCGCAGCTTTGACAGCTGTGTGTTTTGGCTTCTATTGTTGCGGCGCTGAATGGAAAGGAGGGTCTCTCGCTGAAGACAAAATAAAGTCTTTGAAATCCATTTGGGCTTTCAAACAAACAATCAAAGCTCCTTTTTTCTTTCTCGTCCTTTCTGCGCGGACTCCTCTCCCTGCCTCTCCGCCTGCCTGCCCTCTCCAATTTAGAGCCTGCTTTCAATGCCAGCCTCTTCCATTAGCTGCAGAGGCCCAGGACGGAGGACGCCGTCGTGCAAAAGGGACACTTGCGAAAGGACCACTTGTGTTCACAGATAGATTCCGGCAAGCTATTGACTTCTGTTTTCTTCCCCTTTCTTCGCCCTCCCCAACTCTCCTCAGTAATGTGCGCTTTTGATTATTTGAACTCCATCCTTTAAAAAAGCAAAATAACATGATTCAAGGGCCGGATGAGTAACTCTTTGTACCAGATTGAACCACGGGGAGAGAAGAACCCTCGGCTACGAGCAATTTTTTTTTACATCTCTGCTCCTTCTTCTTTGCCGTCGCGCTCTTCAAACCTGTTCAAAAGGTTCTGCGGCTTTTCTTCCCCTGATAAGCTTCAAATGGAACTGACAAGCCAGTTCCTTTTCACCTGTTCTTCAGTTGACGTCGCTGATCAACATGCCCCTCATCTAAATAAAACGCACCTCCGCGCTTCCCTCCAGCCCCCCCCCCCCCCCCCGTTGCTTCTGGACTGAGTATTCCCAACGTTAGGCTTTCATCCTGAGTCTGCAGCTTCGTAAAGGGCTGCTCGGAAGCGTGAATAGCAAAAGCGACACAAAGCTCTGCATAGTGGATGGGTTTTGTGTGGTGCTTTAAAAACCTATTTTGCAATGAATGAAAGGTCTGGTCCAGAGACGGAGGAAGAGGTGGTCAGGATGGTGAAACTCCTCCATGCACAAAACTCCCTGCCTATAGAAAACGAGCACAGCAGGGGGGGAAACAGGCTCTGCCTCAGCCCTTAGCCTGCTGTGCTGGTTTTCTGCTTGCAAGGAGATTTTAACAGAAGAGAGCATTTTTTAAAAATGTGCTCCTCCCCTCCCAGTCTATACACTGGAGTGCTGTGGTTCATCATCATCATCATCATCATCATCATTATTATTATTATTATTATTATTATTATTATTATTATATAATGTTTATTTATAACCTGCCTCTTTCCTTTACAGGGACTTGAGGCATCTTACATATAAAATAGTAAAGGTAAAGGGACCCCTGACCATTAGGTCCAGTCGTGACCGACTCTGGGGTTGCAGCGCTCATCTCGCTTTATTGGTCAAGGGAGCCAGCGTACAGCTTCCGGGTCATGTGACCAGCATAACTAAGATGCTTCTGCCAAACCAGAGCAGCGCATGGAAACACCGTTTACCTTCCTGCCAGAGCGGTACCTATTTATCTACTTGCACTTTGAGGTGCTTTCAAACTGCTAGGTTGGCAGGAGCTGGGACAGAGCAACGGGAGCTCACCCCATCGCAGGGATTCGAACTGCCGACCTTCTGATCAGCAAGTCCTAGACTCTGTGGTTTAATCCACAGCACCACCCGCGTCCCTCACAGCGCCACCCACTAGGAAAAACGTTTTACAAACATTGCAGAAGCCACCCCGGTTTCTGATTTGATCCAGAATATCCCGCTTTTCCTTAGGACATCCCTATTTTCATCTAAAAACGTTGGAAGGTATGGAGTTAAGTAACTCTACAACTTTTAGAAGACATCTGGAGGCAGCCCTGTATAGAAAAGTGTTTTAACATTTAAGGTTTTATTCTGTTTTCATGCATGTTGGAAGCAACTCAGAGTGGCTGGGGCAACCCTTTCAGATGGGCAGGGTATAAATAATAAAAGTATTATTATTATGGAATAGGCATCCCTATTTTCATTGGAGATATGTTGCTAGTGCCAGGCATTCACACACACACACACACACACACACACACACACACACACACACACACACATATATATATATATATATATATATATATATATATATATATATATATGGAAGACTAGAGGATCAGCAAGTTCGGTAATTCAGAACCCTAAAGTCCAGGGAGAAATTTGGATGGGGGGGTGTGGATTTCAGCCTGGGCTATTTTCAACTTTTCGCTGACTATTGATTTGGACAAGCACTTCAACTCTGAAAGCACAGATTGCTCTTTTATTTCTTTTTGTTTAACATTTTTGGGTCATGTTCCACCTTGAAATTCAGTATGAATCGAGGTTTTCTCATTATATTAGCTAGATTCAGGCCATGACCTTTGTCTGATTGAAAATTATTTTAGACGTGCCCCTCACTTTCTCTTTCATGCTCCTCACGAAAGTAACAGTGTGCGGAGGGGGGGATTTTTTATCCATTTGCTTTTCATCTGCACTGGATTACTGAAGCATGGAGCTAGACTTACTGCTCAGTTACTTAGCCAGCCTTATTTTTCTTTTCTTTTTTTACAGAGGGTGGCGATGGGGAGGGGATGAAATGCTGTATCTTCTTGCTTCTCTGTAACAAAGGCACAGACTATACATTCTGGACTGTCTCCCAATTGTCTACATTTTTGAATAAAATCAGAATACCAGCTATTTAGCGAGTTAGCGAGTGATGGAGATAAACTCCAAAATACGTAGAGGAGGGCTTAGGTGCCAGATTTGGGATGATTTCCCTCTGCACATCCATTTCACCACAGACCCTACCCCACCCAGCAGTCTGAAATAATATCCCTATAAGCCTCCAGGTTCCGCGCCCCTTCCATGATGATAGAATCATAAAGTTGAATAGGACTGCAGATGACATCTAGTCCAATACCCCTGTGCTCATTCATGAAACTCACTGCTGCAGCTTCGCTGATAGGTCGTCATCCAGCCTTTACTCAGAAATGAAGGAGAGTCCATCACATTCCCTGATGTTCAGCCTAAATCTCTTTTCTTGCAATTTGAACTCATCGGTCCAGGTCCTCCCCTCTGGTGCAACCCAAACCCCATTTGCTTCATTACCTGCATGACAACCCATCAAATTTTGGAAGCTTGCCTACCATATCACCTTTAATTGTCTCTTCTACAGATTAAACATACTGTAGACCCCATCTGCCATTATATAGTTGAAGCAGTATTATACCACCCTTTCTGAACACAATTCAAAGTTTTGGTGCTGATCTTTAGAGCCCTCAGCCCAGGATACCTGAAGGAGCATCTCCACCCTCATCGTTCATCCCAGACACTGAGGTCCTCCTCCAATGATCTTCTGCTGGCTCCCTCACTGTGAGAAGCGAAGTTATGGGGAACCAGGTAGAGGGCCTTCTCAGTAGTGGCACCCACCCTGTGGAACACCCTCCCTTCAGATGTTAAGGAGATAAAGAACTACACAAGTTTTAGAAGACATCTGAAGGCAGCCTGTATTGTGAAGTTTTTAATGTCTGATGTTTTATTATGTTTTTATATGTGATGTAAGCTGCCCGGAGTGGTGGGGGAAACCCAGTCATCTTGTTGGGGTATAAATAGCAACAACAAGAACAACAACTGTGGGAATGTTCGGAGAGGCAGGAGAGGATATATTGTTTAATTATATCCTTCCCAATGCGTTAACAAATTCTATAATTTAGCAGAGTAACATTCCCCTTTTAAACTTAAACAGCGGATAATATTTTTGCCTGGCTTGCTTAAGCCTCTAAAATAAGTTTCCTGGTAATTCCTCTTTATTCCCTCCTAAAAAGAATAGACACGGCACAGTCTTGTATAAAATAGTTTGCTCACTCATTCTGTTCACAAATGGATCCCAGAAGGCAGACTTAAGTTATAAAATATATACACTTGAAATCTATCCCGTAGGGAGATAGTTCCTTTGTCCTCTCAAGCCAAGAGAGCATCTCAAGCTGATGCTTCTTCGACAAAAGTGAAATGGAGAAGAGAGAGATGTGGTGGCCAGTCCTGTGCTTTTGTTACCTGCACAGGTAAAGTCACGCCCACCTCTGGTCCCATGTAGAAGTTTGTCCCAGCACAGGAGGAAACAGGAAGTTTATCTACTGGCTGGACAAACATCCCTCTTCATGTCTAAACATGTCCACTCTAGGAATGTTGTATTTGACTGCTCTGTGTTTCATCATCATCGTCATCATCATTTATTATTTGTACCCCACCCATCTGGCTGGGCTGCCCCAGCCACTCTGGGCGGCTTCCAACAAAGATTAAGAATACATTAAAATGTCACACATTAAAAACTTCCCTGAACAGGGCTGCCTTCAGATGTCTTCTAAATGTCAGGTAGTTGTTTATCTCTTTGGCATCTGATGGGAGGGCGTTCCACAGGGCAGGTGCTGTTGGAAAAACGCCCGGGAAGGCCGCCACCTTCCCAAGACACTGAGGCATCTCTCTGGTGGTCACCCTCTGGCTGTGAATCTTCCTCAGTCCAGAGAGACCAGTAATAAGCGACCCCTCCCTCCTGAGAGGAGCACGCTTGTCCTCTGGCATATGATAGCAGAAGAGTCAACCGTAGTTCTAAAACTACTTTATTTACAGTCTATATAGAGAGACTCCATCAGTGTGTCTGCTCTCTCTGAGCAGCAGTACAGAAGAACACACTTCACACAGAAGTGAAAGTAACTTTCCACAGTACTGAGACTGTGCTGAGACTTCCTGTCTCACGCTCTCAGACACACACACATGATATAAACAACCATTGTGCTGCTCGCTGAGCAGCTGGTGAGATAAAAATCCTAACAGGTGCCACTACCGAGAAGGCCCTCTGCCTGGTTCCCTGTAGCTTTGCTTCTGGCAGTGAGGGAACCACCAGAAGGCCCTCAGTGCTGGACCTCAGCATTCGGGCAGAATGATGGGGGTGGAGATGCTCCTTCAGGTATACTGGGCCAACAACAACAACAACAACAGCCCTAGCTTCCCCCAAAGAATCCTAGGCACTGTAGTTTATTAAGGGTGCTGAGAGCAGTTTGGAAATCCCTTATTCCTCTCACAGAGCGGTGGTTTCCAGCAACTGGAACTCAGAAGCATTTCTGCCTCCAGATGTGGAGAACAGAGCATAGCCATTATGGCTAATAGCCACCCATCAGTTTCTCCCCCATGGAGTTGTCTAATCTTCTTTTAAAACCATCTGGGGTGGTGGCCATTGCTGTCTCCCATGGGAGTCAGTTCCTGAGGCCGAATTTCTTCCTGGTGCTGAGTTCCTGAGGCTGAGCTTTCTCTGCTTCAGAACTCTGGGAAATGAATGCTCAGAGAAGCTCCCCTCCAAGGAAAACCAGGCGATTGGTCCCCATTGCCAAGCTGCCACGTTCAAGATGTTTCTCTCAACCTCTCACGAAAACACACTACAGGGTGGTGTGTGTGTGTGTGTGTTTATCATTTTCTGCGGCACCCTTTAACTCGAAAAGCTTTTTCCCGGTGTTTATCATGTTCGCCTTTAAAATGACCTTATGAGATAGGTTGCCCTCTCCTGAGAAACTGAAGTGGAGAAGAGATAGCAAGTTTGCCCAAGGCCACACAAAAAGCGATTGCACGAAGAGGCGCTCCAAAGCTGCCAGGCAGTATCTGGAAATCGATGGCATTTGCTCATTCCTCACTTGAAGACAGCAACTGGCTGCCTTGGCGGGAAAGGAAGCTCACTGCCATCTATTACCAAACCCACGAGCCATTTGAACTACAGTTTTTCTTCGGCGCAGCAAGCAAGGTTCGGCTTGTTGTTCTCGTAATTTAAAGCGTTCTGCAGAATCTGGGGCCATCTGCGACGATGAATCTAACGGGTGTCTCTTTTATTTCCCAGATGTGTAATGTATAATAGAAATATGAGGCAAAACTCACAGTGACCGGGTCTAGATCTCGATAAAACCACACCAGCCCAGGGACAGGGAATAGTGTGATGCCAGCACTGTGCGGCTGGATATAAAGAGTGTGTTGTTGTTGTTTTTAATCGCTTTTATAGGCACTTTTCTATTATTAATGTCAAATGATATTAACATGTTCTCCAAGGCTGGTTATATTTCTTTCCTCAGCCAATCACTATTTCCTGTTTCTGCTCTGCTTTTTCTCCTGTATCAGATTTCGAGATGTTTAAAGAATCTTTCCCTGTAAGACGTTTGCCAGCCATTAAGGTCAGTAATGAACCCCCCCCCCCCGTTTTTTTGTACCTTAGCTCCCACAGAGACAAGGCTGGGCCAATATATTTTGCTTTGTATGGGGGTGGGGATTCCCTTTGGGGATTCAGTACAGAGGCTCACACCACATTCTCAATTAGTCAGATTTAATTCAGCAATGCATTCACAGTGTCCAATGGGCCTGTGACAACATGTCCATTAGCAACCCCCCCCCCCATATAGGAAAAAAATACATCATCTTGGCTGTTTCTTCCTCTAGCCAACCACCTTTTCCCATCTTCTGGCATCCCAGCACCTCACCATCTCTTCATCCAACCATAGTCTTTGAAAACACTTACTCAACCAAAGTTTTTTTTTTTGTTGTACATGCAGAGGCTTCCTTGCACCTTAACTGGTGTTGTTTTCCAACCCAGCAGTCAGTGTTTAGGCTCCTTCTAATCTGGTTCTTACCTTGGAGCCATTGGTCCGGGTTCTACCCTCAGAGCAGGAGAAAACAAGCTGGCTCCATAGAATCATAGCATGTGGGAATGCAAAAGAGAAAGAACCCCTTAATCTCAGGGTCACCGGTGTGAGACTCACTTTGGGTGAAAGATTCTTGCACTGCTGGGAGTTGGACTAGATCAGTGTGTCTCAAGCTTGGGTCTTCAGCTATTTTTGGACTACAGTTCCCATCATCCTTGACCACTGGTCCTGCTAGCTAGGGATGATGGGAGTTGTAGTCCAGCAACAGCTAGAGTTTGGCAAACACTGGATCTGATCCAGCAAAGTTCTCCATACCTTTTCTCGTTGCTCCTGGACAGTTCTTAGATATTTGAAGATGGTGATCATATCTCAGAGGACCTTCAAAATACGTTCTTGACAGGTAGCCCAAAAGCCAGGGTGGGGAATTTTTTGGCCCTCCAGATGTTGCTGGACTCCAACTCCCTTCACCTCCCAGGCAGCACACCCAGGGATCGGGGATGATTGGAGCTGCCGTTCAAGAACCTCAGGGGAGCACTGCATTGGTTACCCCCAATGTAGACAATAGACTGCTAGATTGAGAGATAGCCCATACTGGCATAAAACAACTACCTCAGATTCTTTGAATGATGACCATTAAGTTCTATTGGGGGAAGGATAAAAACCGGGGAGAAAACTGGCCTAGGCTCCACTGGCAAAAGTCCCATGGGTGTATGTGCAATACATCTCTTCAAAGAGTACAAAGAGATTCATAACACACACAGGGAGAAAGAGATTGTGCAATGCCTAGCTCCTCTCTCCACAAGCAGCCCTCCTGCCATAATTTCGTGCATTTCATGAGCTTTGCCTGATATTATTTGTATCGGGAAGTTTTTCATGTTGGTTGTTTTGTCATGTTTTCATATGTGCCGGAAGCTGTCCAGAGTGGCTTGAGAAACGCAAACAGTTGGGTGGTTATTATTATTATTATTATTATTATTATTATTATTATTATTATTATTACACTCCCTCCCTCTATTACACTTCCATATTCTGGAAGCAAGGCAACACGCATCTACAGAACTGGCTGGAAAAAGCCCATTGCCTGATGAATAACTCTAAAAAGTGCAAACAAGCAAAGATGCATAAATATACAGTCATTTTCCTGAGCACTGATTTCTTGAAAGCTCATTATAGCTGATTTTAACTAAGCAAGAGCAAGCAGCTCGTTCGTGCTCAGCCTGTAATGAGCAGACCCCCGTCTCCCTTCCCCGGCTCGAGGCTGCATGAAGAAATATTAGTTTTGCATAACTCTGGCAGAACAGCTTTCTTCATAAATTAAAATTGTTGAAACTTGTGTTAGATGATGTTGTCATTAATCTAATGTATTGTGGTTAGGTTCTTGTTTCTTGAGCCCAATTTTCTATTTGCTAAATTATTAGCTGCTCTGTTTCTGTGTGTATGTGTGTGTGTGTGTGTGTGTGTGTGTGTGTGTCTGTGTGTGTACGGAGAAAGCTATGTGCACCACAAATGGGGACAAAATCACATTTAAAGGCAAAATTATAAAATTTGAAGTTTCTGAAAAGAATATGTGAACTGGAACACAGCCATCCTTTGAAGTTCACACATTTGCACTGCAGTTCTCCTGCCAAGTAAGGTGTGAAAAATAACACATTAGACTGAGGAGAAGTGTGCATAGAAATGCATATAATAGTGAAAGTAATATACTTGACATTACATGGAATTCCTTTGTAAAAATGTGTATATTAGGCAAAATTGCATGCAAAAATATGTGCAAACAAGAGAAATGTTCACTAAAATTCTGATTAATTTTCATTAGGGGTTTAAAAAATTAATGCTGAACTTGAAACCGAAAGGAACCAAAACTGAGATTAAGCCATCTCTACCCCACCTTTCTGTCAAAGAACTCAAAGTGGTTTGCAATTGTAGTTGTTTATATAGTTTCAAAAATCACATCCTGCTCTCAGAGTGTCTTACACACGGGTAAAATTCACTGCAACAATGAAACGGAAACAAGGTGTACAATTAAAATCTAAATGGAACTCAGAATCATCTGTTCTGTTATCTGACACCCAGAAGATTACTACTATTGGGCAGAGGCACAGTGAAAAAGAGAAATGCATTCATCTACCTTTGGGACCCATTCAGTAGTGGTGCCTGTCTAATACTGGGGGAGGGAGAAGGCATTCCAAAGCTTCGGTGCCACTACTGAGAAGACCCTGTTAGGGCCTACTGTGGCTGCTACCTCTGAGGTAGGCTTCATTATAACTGCAGTGAGGAGGAGGCAGAGGTTCCAAGTTCAAGGAACGCTACCTCAGCCTTGACGGGGGAACCGGGGCAGTGAAGGAAAAGGCTCTCAATCTTTTGATCCCAGCCTTGTGCCTGAGGGGAGTAGTAAGAAGGCAGCGGAGGGCGGCCGCTTTCGCAAGAGGAGCAAGGGAAGGTGAAGCTACAACGCCTCCGTCTGTTAGAATTCCTGCTCTATGATTGCAGTCATGGGATTTTTGTCTATCACATGACGGTGTATGTTTTGACTCCAAAGAGTGGGAAGTGATGGAGACAGGATGTTTGTGTTACTGTGTTCCATGAAGTGGGACTATTGTCCTTTGTTCTTTTGCTCTTTGCTGTCTGATGCTAGAGAGAGAGGGAGCCATGTTACAGTGCTCCATGTGTGTTTATATGTAAATAAAGTAGATTAGCCAAAATGCTGAGTTGCTGAGGTCTGCCACGCGCACGTTACACAAACTCTGTAGATCCCTAAGTGTGCCGGTGTCGGTTGGCATCGGTCGCTGTGATATTCGGGCTGAAGAAAGCTTTTGAAGCTCCTGAACGATCGACCAGGAGTGAGAGAACATGCCAGTCGGGCATGTGTCTCTGCCAGGGTCCTACTTGAGTGTAGGCTGAACTCCTGACACTGTCCGTCCCTTCACAGCCTCCCCACAACCACCCTGTAAGGTAGGCAATTGGGGCAAAGGTCAACCAATGAACTTCACAGCTTAGTCAGGACCTGAACGCTCAGCCTTCACAGTCCTAGCCTGACATTACCATGAGTCCACACAGCTCAGAAGAAATCCTTACTGCTCCTAAATACTAACTCCCGTTTAACCAATTGCATCATTGTGAAGACCAATACATTTCTCAGGAACTCACTGTAGGTTTCAGTGCTTTGGCAGACAAAGGCAACTTACTTGGGAACAGTTCCCTGTGCTTATACCCACCCCGAAGCAATATACAACATGTAATTTTTCTCCCCGCTCCTGTGCTTTGGAAGGTATGAAACTGCTGAAGAAAAAAGGGGGGAGGAAATACCTCACATCAGAAAAGTGATGACAGGAGAGCGAAAATGAATCTTTGCAAGTTCATGATAACCTGTGAAATAACAAGCTCAAAATAGCTGTCATGGCACAGCAGCCGAAGGAGAACAGGCCCTTAAACTTTGAAGCTGCGAGCGACTTTCAAAGAACGTTGCACACAGCAGAGCGAGCTTGGCAGCGCAAATGTTCCAAATGATTGCTGGGGGCGGCACATTTGTTGCTTCTTGAGCAGGTTGCTATCAAGTGTCGGTTGGACAATTGTCAATCGTGCAGGCTGCAATCTGGCAGACATGGGCCACATAAGCATGCGCGCTCGCACACACACACCCTTTGCACAGCTACGACACAACAGCTTTGCCCCCTCCCAAGTAATCCCAGAGCAACAAGGTTGGGGATAGGTAAGGAGAATTCTGCTGGATCAAGCCGAAAGCTCATCTATATAATCCAGTATAGTGTTCTCACGGTAGCACAAACAGAACCTGAATGTAACACTATGTCCAGCTGCAGAATCCCCAGATATCTCTAGCCCCAAATATGGATGGGTAGATCTTTCCATTTTAGTTCCTCCCAGCTTCTCAGTCTTAAGGTCAGCTGCCCACATTTCCACATCGGTCTGCAAGTTTCATTCAGTCCTCATGAAAATCCATGGGCCTATCAATGCAAACCTCTCCAAATATATATACATTTCGGCATGCATTAGCATCACTGCCCTGCCCCAAACATCATATATTTTAATTCTGGCACCTTTCTGCACACTTTCACCAGGCATATGGATTTTTGTACACAATTACTTGACCGGAAAGCTGCATTGCAAAATTCAAAGAAGTGTGAATTTCAAAGGATGGCTGTGCATTGGTTTGTGTATTGTTTCAGAAAGTGCAAATTAGATAGGTTCAACTTTAAAAGCAAACTGGGTTGAATTTTTGGCCCCATCCCTAAGCTACTGCCTGGCCTCAGTTTTGAATGTGTAAAATGAGGATTTGGTGATTGGTCGCAGTGACTGGGGGAGCTAGATGATAAAACCTGATCTATAATTAAAAATAATCCTTACACAGCATCTAAACATAAGTGTTTTAAGGTGTCCCAGCTGCCCAGACACTTCTTGTTCTGAGGAATTCTTTTTACTGGATTCCATCAAATGTAGACACCAGCAGAAACACATACAAGAGATTTCAGTAAATCAATCAATCAATCAAGAGGCAGCGAAACAATAGACAACCTTCTCTATGGGCCGCATTCATTATTTCTCTGTAGTCATTAGGAGTGGAAAGCTGAGTGTGCATGAATTCGTAGAGAGAATTAATGGGCCACATCTGAAAAAGATAATAGCCTGGCTGTGGAGGACAGAGCGGAGGGAGGCAGGAGGGAGGGAACGAAGAAAGCAAAACTGTAAGGGGGAAGAGAGAATGGGGAGCAAAGATTAGAATACAGCAACGTGTATTGTGAGCCACAAGCAATTTAGTTAAGATGTATCATCTCGCATTTCTATGGTGCTTTAATTTCCCAAGGACGCTGATAAAGGGGTAGAAACACTGCAGAAGTCCTGCTCTTAAAAAAGAGCCGGATCAGGCCAATGGCCCGTCAAGTCCAGCATCCTGCTCCCACAGTGGCCAACCAGGTAACAAGATCACAAGAGCACTCTCCCCTCTTGAGGTTTCCAGCAGTTGGTATTCAGAAGGGATGCAGGTGGCGCTGTGGTCTAAACCACTGAGCCTCTTGGGCTTGCCGATCAGAAGGTCGGCGGTTTGAATCCCCACGACGGAGTGAGCTCCCATTGCTCTTCCCAGCTCCTTCCAACCTAGCAGTTCGAAAGCACACCAGTGCAAGTAGATAAATAGTTACTGCAGTGGCAGGAAGGTAAGCAGCATTTCCATACGCTCTGGTTTCCGTCACAGTGTCCCGTTGCACCAGAAGCGGTTTAGTCATGCTGGCCACATGATCCGGAAAGCTGTCGGTGGACAAACGCTGGCTCCCTTGGCCTGAAAGCGAAATGAGCGCTTAACCCCATAGTCGCCTTTGACTGGACTTAACCGTCCAGGGGTTCTTTACTCTTTTTTTACCTTTTATTCAGAAGCATTGCTACATCTGGCTGTGGCAGCCACTATTAATTTGTCCAACCCCCTTTTAAAACCATCTAGGTCAGTGGTCTTCACTGCCTCCTGTGGGACCGAGTTCCAGAGTCTAACTGAAGAAGCATGTTCTTCTATCCGTCTCCAACCTTCCAATGTTCACCCACATTGGGTTCCCACCCCTACTGGACAGAGGCTCTTGGAAAACCTGCCAGCAGGACTTGCGTGAAGAACTGCTTCCTTCTCTTCCAAGGTTATCTTCATTGGATACCACCCTTGATGGACAGAGGCACAAACTATGAATAGAACTATGCACAATGGGATCATGTTTCAATAAGGGAAGAATTATCCAGGAGCACAGGAGACTGCAACCTGAGTCATACATTGTCATCGCTATGCTCTGCCTGCACAGTTGAAAGAGGGAATGTGCTCCTGTGCCTGGATCCTGCTTGCAGGCTTTCCACAGGCTTCTGTTTGGCCACTCTGAGAACAGTATGCTGGAACAGATGGCCCATCAGCCTGGTCCAGCAGGATCTTCTTGTGTTCTTATGTCTCCTTAAAGTGGTATCATGGACCTTTCCAGAGCCGTCTTTCCCATTGGTCTTAGTGGTTCATTGCGCCAGGGCGCGGGCCTCTCAGTGGTGCCCTAGTGAGTGGGGGAGCTGTGCGGCTTTGCCCGCAATCTCCCCTTTCCCTGCACGCATGCCAGCTGTGCCCCGCCAACTATATGGCTGGTGGCCATGCAGCTTCCTTCCCAAGCCTCTACATCTGCTAAAGATGGCCCTGCTCCCGGTCATTGTCCTCCTCCTGCTTCCTGGAGAAAGGCGGTGTGCAGCCTTTCCAGGCTGCCTTCTCGGGCGCCCCAACACTGGAGAGCATGTCCGCCAGCACATTTTCCTGCTTGATCACCGCCACCACGCCGGGGATCGGGCCGGTGGGGGAGGCAGAGGACATTTTCCACCGCCCCCTCCCTTGTTTTGGAGTTGCTGGGCGGGCTCCGGAGGGATCTTTGCACCATGGCGCCAGATATGCTTAAGATGGCCCTGGACCTTTCATTGTTTGATGTGGATGTGGCCAGAATATGACAACATATTCCACTGGACAGCAGCAACCCTCCATTTTGTCTTGCAAGGACCTGATGAATAGTTAGCGAGTAGGAGGAATCCATTTAAAATGGATTTTCACATATAATTTGGCAGTTCTAACTTGATCAAACTTTGCCATCATCGGACAGCCCCTTACATTGAGTGTCTGCTTAGGTCTGAACCACTCTCTTCCTTCCTTTATTTTTATCTTTCAAAGAGTTCAACTTACTATACTGAGTCCAAACTGCTAGACAGAAGTGAACCATCTTGAACAGGAGAAGGGAACCTTTGGCATTCCAGATGTGGCTGAACTTACAACTCCCATCAGCTCCTTGCAAGGGTGGCCAGTGACTAGGGATGGTAGTAGTTCAGAAACATCTGGAGAGCCAAAAGCTCTCTTATCTGGAACATGGCAATACTTTGTATTCTGCTGTTAAGTTTTTGTGTTGTCATTGTTTTCTCTATCTTAAGCTGTTAAATTAAGTGGGTGTGTTTCTATTGCTTTATGCAAACTTGCTTAGCTTAAGCTGTTAAATTAGGTTAGCTTCTTTGCATTGTTTTGTGCAATGTTCTATGGGCAGATTTCTCTTTTGTAGTTACTTGTTTATATTATGATTATTTCTAGTAGTTTCTAACAGGTTTCTCTCACTGTTTTTATTTTCTATATCGTGAGCCTCTTTGAGCTTAATTTTGTGGCATGCAAATAAAGAGATGGTGACATACAAAACTATACCTAAAGAACTTTCATATATTGTACATATAATGCATACATAAGCCCCATGCTGTTCTATATTTCTGCAGTATAATTTTCCATTCATACATACATATTTTTACATGGGTCATTTTATGCATTTGTGTGCTGGTTGCTTTAGGAAACCTGGAGTGGCTATGCAAATAACAGTTTCATATTATTATACATATGACAATACATATGTGAGGATTGTTCGTATATTTAACTGAACGAGAGAGAACTTGCTTCTCAATTAGGAGCAAGAGGGCAATTTGAAGAAGAAGAAGAAAGTTGGGTGGATAAGCTTGACACTGAGGTTTTCAGAAAATTCCATTTCTAGTTATTTGTTTATTTAAGTATTTATAGCCCACCATTTAGGACAGGCTTCCTCAACCTCAGCCCTCCAGATGTTTTGAAACTACAATTACCATCATCCCTCACCACTGGTCCTGCTAGCTAGGGATCATGGGAGTTGTAGGCCAAAAACATATGGAGGGCTGAGGTTTAGGAAGCCTAATTTAGGATAAAGCCCTCAAAGACAGCTTACATAAAACAATCATGACATGCAATATTACTTTTCACTTTTTTAAAAAAACAAGGCTGTCAAAATCAGCTAAAGGGATTTAATTAGCACAGGAGTATCACTATGAAGCCTTGAAGAGGACGCAAACAATCTCCTGGCCCCAAAATAATCTAGCCTATTATTAGTAGGCTGGACACATTTCAAACCTGACAGAGGACGTTCCTCTGTTTGAAGGGCTATCTGGTCCAAGGAGTGGGTTTAAGGACTGAGAGCCATAAGAAGGGAAAGGGCTTTGAAGTGGTCCATGAAAACAAATAACAACTGGACATCAGCCTAAGCAAATAACAAGTCACCTGGTCATAGTCTTCCCCACAATGGTCATGGAATCATAGGATTGTAGAGTTGGAAGGGACCCCAAGGGTCTAGTCCAACCATCTGAAATGCAGGAATCTCAACTGAAGCATCCATGACAGATGGCCACCCAACCTCTGCTTAAAAATCTCCAAGGAAGGAGAGTCCACCACCTCCCAAAGGTGAGATTTGTTGTATTGGACTTATAGCAATTATTTCTCACTTCCCATCTTTATGTGTGAATTAGCATAAGCAATTGCTATGCAAATCTGTGTGCAGGTGGGCTAACCTAGCCCAAAGTGGGTGGGCTGGGACCACCCACTTTCCCCTCTCTCTTCCTGCCACCCTCTTCTTCCCTCAACTTGCTACCCACATGAAATTACAGGGGGGGGGGCTGAAACGATGCTGAGAGAGACACAGTGGTGCCCATTTGATCTGATAGAGCAGAACGCAGAAAGACCCAGCAGTAAGGAGAGCCAGAGTCAATGTCAGGTGCAACCACCACCCATAGCTGCCAACTTTTCCCTTTTTTTGCAAGGAATCCTATTTGGAATAAGGGAATTTCCCTTAAAAAAAGGAAAACGTTGACAGCTATGCTACTACCCCACTGACTGGTTGCAAGTCAAGAGGCAGACAAGTAGGGCAATGCCTCATTAGCCCTGACCATAGCTGTCAACTGTCCCTTATTTGGCGGGAAAGTCCCTTATCCCAGCGCCGTGTCCTGCTGCTGTCCCTTATTGATGATGTCCCTTAAATTTCCCGGGTTTCAAAGGAAGCAGCTCCTCTCCCTCCCTCCCTGCCGGCCAGGGAGGAGGGAGGCTCCAACTGTGTTGCTTGGCTGCGTTGCTCACCCAATAAGGAGTCTAAGTACGACTCGGGGCTGGAGTTTGCATGCCTTGTGCTGATCAAATCGGCCACGTTGCCTGGGGACTCGCCTTTGCTCAGCGCTTCCCAGCGAAGAGGTGATGGTAGTTTTCCTTGCTGCATCCCCTTGCCGAGTTGCTGTGCTGTGGGAACCACTGCTTGAGGCTTCGTTTGGCTGCTGGCTGGGTTTTCTGCCTTTGGCTCAGAGGGGCTCAGAGGTTGAACATACCTGTGTTCAGAAAATCCCTTATTTTGGCTGCTGATCCCTTAATTTCGAAGCTGCTGGTCCCTTATTTTCAAATCTGTAAGTTGACAGCTATGGCCCTGACAGACCAGCCTCCGCTGGGGATGGATGTCGTCCTATGGCCACAGAGTGGCCACAGAGACAGCAGCTCTTCAGGGTTAGATAAATGCACCTTGATATACCTGTGCTTGTCGGCTTGCTGCCTCCAACAGTGTGGGTAGAACATAGCCGTTGTGGCTATAGTCCCCATGATAAATGTATGATATTTTAATTACTTCTGTATCCTGTTCTCCATGCTGAGATAAATGCCCTGACAAAGCACAGCCTGCTCTCCTAAGGTCTTTCTCTCGTTCTCTAGTTCAAGCCATTAGGTAGTGCAGCTGGCCAGGACTGATTTGTAGTCGCAGAGGGAATGCCCTGCAGGAACAGACCAATGGCCCATCAAATGCCTTCTCCCCTCCCCTCCCCACACCCGCCTTCGTCCCAAAGAGGCCCCTGCCAAACATTGCAGAGAACGTTATAAAACCACCATAATGAATCTAATTGCTCAATACGGCCCCCAAGGGGATCATCTTTCCATGGCTTCCAGTGGGCTTCAAGCTATATACTCAAAATGAGAATTGATCGCTCTCATAATCATCTCCTAACTCTCATTAGCACCTGGTGCTACCTTTGTTCGTATCGTAGTTCAGTTCTGCCCTTATAAATGCTGCATGGGATTGGGCACAACAGCTGCCATTTTTTTAAAGACGAAAAGGGGGAAAAAAGATTTCTGCCACACTGCCACCAAGATTTCTGCCACCCTTCCAAGACCTTGCCATGAAATGGCCATAAAATTCAATTTACAGTGAAATTTTGGTCCAAGGAGCTACTTTGGGCATGCCCAAAGTCTTGTTTTCGAAGCAGTGGTTTAGTTTTTATTCTCTTCCTCTGAGCTGCACGGACACACCATGTTTTATGTTGTTGTTGTTTTCATTTTAGATAAAGCTTGAAGCAATGGAAGGAGCACAAAAGCATAACACCGGTGTAAAGCAACAGAATTGACATCAAAGCAATGAAACAGCACCAGGGAGGAAGAGAGTCAACCCAAAAGCTTGCTGGGGAAATGAAACAAACTCAAGCAACAGTTGACTGGTGCCACTAGGATGGTGGTGTTCATGCTTCTTCTAGTAGAACATTGCAATGTTTAAGGACCATGGTTGTAAATGCCTCCTTTTTAGTGACAGCCATGCTTAAAAATAGGGGACACGGGTGGTGCTGTGGGTTAGACCACAGAGCCTAGGACTTGCCGATCAGAAGGTCGGTGGTTCAAATCCCCGTGACGGGGTGAGCTCCCGTTGCTCGGTCCCTGCTCCTGCCAACCTAGCAGTTCGAAAGCACATCAAAGTGCAAGTAGATAAATAGGTACCGCTCCGGCGGGAAGGTAAACGGCATTTCCGTGCGCTGCTCTGGTTTACCAGAAGCGGCTTCGTCATGCTGGCCACATGACCCGGAAGCTGTACGCCAGCTCCCTTAGCCAATAAAGCGAGATTAGCGCCGCAACCCCAGAGTCGGTCACGACTTGACCTAATGGTCAGGGGTCCCTCTACCTTTACCTTTTATGCTTAAAAACAGCAAGAATGGGTGGTGCTCTTGGTCTGCATGACCTACCAGCACACTTCTCCTTTTCTTTCTGCGTCCCCCATTGACCATGTGACCCTGACTTCATTTTCATCCTCCATCCTCCCTTTTATGACCTATAAGCATCTGCTATTGACGGATGGACAAGTATGAGGAACCCTCCATCCCATATATAACAGGCATGGACTATTGCAGTTATTAATATTGTGCACACGGAGGCAATAGGATGAATGAAAACTGACTCTTCTTGAAATAAAAATTGTCCTGTCCAAAAATATGGCTCCAAAGCTTTACCAACAGAGCTTGTTCCAAAACCGACGCTCAAAACAATAATGTTGCATCCGAATAGTTGCATAACATCACGTGCTTGTTCAAGCACAAACAAAACATCTTAGAAATATGAAATTAATTTATCCAGAACTGAAATCAAAGTTCCGCCTCTCTCTCACACAGACTCCATTAGCCTGAAGCTGTGTTCTCCTAGAGAGAGATTAAGCATGTGTCCTTTCTTCTCCAGTGCTTGAGAGAATAATACCAACTCCCACAAAATAGAGATTTACAACTGAATACTTCTCATGTGATCTAAGGTTAAACATCTCACAACAGAGTAGCAGAGATACATTCTAACTTAATTACCAACCTGTTAGTCTCTCTGCAACTCCTTTGTTCAACTGCAGTGGAAGTTTCCAATGTTATGCATTTAGCAGTACACAAACAGAGCTATCTTCCATTTTAATGTACAATTAAACAACTATACTTAACAGGGGCAGGTATAGAAGAAGAGGATTGATACTGATAGCTCTATCTTCCATGGATTCAAAGCAGCCCACGCATTACAGTGAACATGGGAACAAGGTGCGCTCTACACTTGTAGAGGTGTTTGTGTGTATACACATCGTTTGTACAGCTCAACCATTGTACACACAGGTACACTAATTGAATGGTGCATGTGAATAACTATATGCAGCTAAATCATATGCAGACAATTCTGACTTTGTACAAGGCAGCTTCTTGTGAAAATTGGTGGCTTTATTCAAAGTGAATGCTTCATAGAATCATAGAATCATAGAGTTGGAAGAGACCACAAGGGCCATTGAGTCCAACCCCCTGCCAAGCAGGAAACACCATCAGAGCACTCCTGACATATGGTTGTCAAGCCTCTGCTTAAAGACCTCCAAAGAAGGAGACTCCACCACACTCCTTGGCAGCAAATTCCACTGTCGAACAGCTCTTACTGTCAGGAAGTTCTTCTTAATGTTTAGGTGGAATCTTCTTTCTTGTAGTTTGAATCCATTGCTCCGTGTCCACTTCTCTGGAGCAGCAGAAAACAACCTTCCTCCCTCCTCTATGTGACATCCTTTTATATATTTGAACATGGCTATCATTATCGCCCCTTAACCTCCTCTTCATGCACTGTTAGTTAATGAAATACTGGACAAAGTTTTTTTAATACAGTGGTACCTTGGGTTAAAAGACCCCGATAATGGGTGATAATGGGAAAGATGGAGGGCACAAGGAGAAGGGGACAACAGACGACGAGATGGTTGGATAGTGTTCTCGAAGCTACCAGCATGAGTTTGACCGAACTGCAGGAGGCAGTGGAAGACAGGAGTGCCTGGTGTGCTCTGGTCCATGGGGTCACAAAGAGTCGGACACGACTAAACAACAACAACAAGACCTCGAGTTAAGAACTTAATTCGTTCTGGAGGTCCGTTCTTAACCTGAAAGTGTTCTTAATCTGAAGCACCACTTTAGCTAATGGGGCCTCCCGCTGCCACCGCACCTCCGCCGCTCGATTTCTGTTCTCAATCTGAAGCAAAGTTCTTAACCCGAGGTACTATTTCTGGGTTAGCGGAGTCTATAACCTGAAGCGTCTGTAACCCGAGGTACCACTGTAGTAAAAGTTCTGCCTTCCTGTACCATATGTCCCTTACCTTTTGTAAAAAACAACAAAAAAAAAACAAAAAAAAAACTGGTGCCACTTCCTGTGTTCCCCTTGTTAAATGTCCCCACCCTCAGTATTTTGCTTTTCAGGGGGAGGGTCAGTCTGTATCTATGAGGCTAGAATATATATAAGAGGAAGTTTGCCAAACCAGTTCCTTTGTCAGGGTAATAGCTTTGGCTGGCTAGTTAAGTACCACAATTTAACATGTCCAAAGAAGTTGCTCAGTGCCATAGAACAGATGGGTGGGCCTTTCCCCCTGGCCTCACCTGGTTGGCATGTAGGAGAATAGCCAAAGTTGTGTGTGTGAGAGAGAGAGAGCTGGAAATTGAAGATAAAAGCATGTTTGCTCTGTGCTAGACTTTGGGGCTCCCCTGGAAACCTAATGGGGAAGCAAGATATATGGAGTTGTTAATGTTAGGGCCCCTGCTCAGGTTGCATATATATATGTAAATAAAACCATATATCCTAAAGATAACGCAGTCTACGTTGATCTTCATTCCAGCTTCTCACCACTCAGAGATTGGGGTGGCACGTAAGAATATCCAGTAAGCGCCCCCTCTTGCTTCAGGTTTAGCTCTTGGGAATGTGACCACACACCCCGCGTCCCTCTCTGCCCTGCACGCTCCATCTTTCTCGTTCTTCACATGACAGTCACAGAGGCTGTTGTCATTATTGTTCATCTGTCAGAAGATGTATAGCCTGGGCATATTATCAAACAAAGTCACGCTAACGGCATAACACAGCAATACATTATCAGAGGAACGCTGCTTTTCATGATGTATTGCTGCAATACATCAGAGGGGTGCCAAACGGAAGAAAGACTCTCCTCGTAGACATGCACATAAATGTAAACTAAATGGGGACGGAGCTTCGGAGAGAGCAAATGGGACTTCTGCATGGGGCATTGCTTCGTTTTATGGGCTACTGCACCATAACAAGAACAACTTCAAAGAAGTTTCTCACGGTCTAGAGTTCGAGGGGGTTTAAGTTTGTTAGAGGATGATTGCCCTAGAGGCAGGTACTAAGAGCTGTGGTGCAAGGCACAAATTGGAGGGGTGCATCAGCTTAGCGTGGCAAGTCATGGTGTTGCATTTGGTGCCACAATGGTTATGCTGAAGTAGGGGTGGGTGAATCTATCTTTTGCTCTCTCATTTTCTCCTTTTCCCCCCACTTTAAGTTCCATTCACCACTTTTCCACATCAGCTTGCTACTTATTATTTTTCAATCTTCATGAAAATTGATCAGGATTTTAGTGTTATTCCAACCCCCTAATGTGCACATGTTTGCATGCAATCTTCCTAATATATGTATTTTTTTGGCAAAGCAATTCTCCCTAATATAACACAGCTGCCTGTGTTGTTTTCATGTACACATTTTCATGTACACATTTGCTCTAGTGTATGCATCTTTGTACATTTTACTTGGCTGGAGAACTAAATTGCAAAAGTGCAAATTTATGGGGATAGTCGCTGCTTTCTGGTTCGCATATTGTTTTGGAAATCACACATTAGGTAGGTTTGCCTTTGAATGCAAACTGAATCGAATTTTCTCCCTGACCCTAAGCAAAAGGGGTGCGTGTCCACCCTACAAAGTGCTTAGGAGGTTAGAGTGAGAATAGAGGGATAATGAGGTAAGCAGGAAACTAAAATATATCTATTAGTTAGGATAGTCGTTATGGAAGCTGGGTTGCAAGAGGTGCACTTGTGTTGCTTGTTTGAGTGTCCTTTAATTAAATGAACATTCATGCTTCAGTCTATCATGCAAAGGGTAGATGTGTAATAATGCAGAAGGGGAGTCTGACTGCTCTCTACTTAAGTAGGTGATGGCAGCTGATACTTTAAAGCGGAAGGTTGCTAATGTGGTGGGTATCAAAAATCCACAATATACTTTCACTCTTCCTGCTCAGTTCCTGCTTGCGTTGGCAAAGCCTAGCCTACATTGAACTCATGTCCACATTTCATTCTAATCAAAGAAGTGCAAAGAGCTTCTCTCTGTGGCAGAGCATTGTGGTGGCTGAAATAGATGCCCTTTTCTCCATTCCTGCGCCATTCTGAGGCCCTCTCTCTTTCTCCTGTTCTTTTAGATATGGCAGCTGTTATGGGATGCTGCCATGATAGCCATTTTGCATTACCATCCATGGCAGCCGTTTCCCAACCTTACCCACGGCACTCTCTCAACTTCACAAATGCCCCCATCAACCCAAAGAGATTGATGACCTCTTCCTTAAGAAGAGGCAGGACACAATAGACCACAGCCCCAATAAACCACAAGATGGCAACTAGGAACAAGAGGTTGATTAGCTTCCACTGTACAATGGAACCCATAGGACTGAATAGTCATTCTGGCCAATGGATGACCCAGAATTGCCTGGAGATTTCTGTTTTTGTTTTTAGGAATAACACAGAAAGGTGCATTGATCTATCTGGGCTCAGCATTTTCCATGCTGACCAGCAGTAGCTGTCCAGGGCTTCAGTCAGGAGCTTTTCCGGTGCCAATGAATCAAACCTGGGACTTCTCCATGCAAAGCAGATGCTCTGGTCCTGAGCTATGGCCTTAGGGTCTACTCAGCATTGCCTGGAGATACAAAGAACTGGACCTGGACCCTTCCACATGAAAGACAAGTCCTTTACCACTGAGCGATGGTCCTTCCCCTTTAAAACACAATACCTGGACAGCAGATGAGCAACAGCCAAGCTAGAGGAAGAACTCAGCCATCATGGCCAATAGACTTATGGTCCATGCATTTCTCTGATGCTCTTTTAATGCCATCCAAGTTAGTGGAACATCTCTCCATCTTGTGGGATCGAATTCCACAGTGCCATTATGCTTACGTTCATTTCTATGTGACTTCGTTTACATCCTAAGGATTCCTTCCCTTCTGGACAAGGATGCTAATTGACATGGAGAGCCTAAGCAATGGCAAGCTGGTCCCGGAATGCAAAGGAGGCCATTATGCAAATGTGAAATAGGTAACATACTGTTCTATTAAACTTCCAGATGTCAGTCCCAGCGGAGGAAGCCATCGACAATTCATGATTCTGTAAAAACATTTTTTCTTGCGGATCCATTTAAGATGAAATATGAGGCTGCCCTTTGTGACAGGTAATGCGGTATTACATTAAGGATAAATAAATCACCAGAACAGATGTAGTCGTCGCTTGCATTACCGGGGCCATTAATGGCATTTTCAGGGGAGAAACTCTATAACAAATTTCAAGGCTGACTAATGCTCCTGGCTGCTTTGCTATGGCATTTTTTAATGTCCTTTGTTGTCAGAGGCTTGAGTGCAACAGCTGGTAAGGAGCCAGCTGTTGCCCTACACACGAACCACTATCTATTTGTTCTGCTCAGGTGTGGATATAGCAGGGCAGTTAGTGGACTCACGGAGATGCACTGGAAGAAGACCCCATCTGAACTATATATTTAAAACAATATCATAATACTTTAAACAGTCATGGCTTCCCCCAAAGAATCCTGGGAGCTGTAGTTGTAGCTGGAGCCTGCGTAGTGTAGTGGTTAAGAGTGGTAGATTCGTAATCTGGGGAACCGGGTTCGCGTCTCTGCTCCTCCACATGCAGCTGCTGGGTGACCTTGGGCCAGTCACACTTCTTTGAAATCTCTCAGCCCCACTCATCTCACACAGTGTTTGTTGTGGGGGAGGAAGGGAAAGGAGAATGTTAGCCGCTTTGAGACTCCTTCGGGTAGTGATAAAGCGGGATATCAAATCCAAACTACTACTACTCTTCTTCTTCTTCTTCTTCTTCTTCTTCTTCTTCTTCTTCTTCTTCTTCTTCTTCTTCTAGTTTGTTAAGGACACTGAGAGTTGTTAGGAGACTCCTATTCTCCTTGCAGAACTACAATTGGTTGGATCAATCCATCAATCTCTGATGGATGATTTAGAAGAATTGGGTCCTGCATCACTTTGGCTGCTTGTGTGTGCCAGTATCCATACTCAGCAGAGTTACATCTCAACGCAGCTCCTTCCTTGGAAGCATCTTCGGGGTTGAAGGGACACACAGTACGCAATAAACACTCATGGATGCCATAAAGATTCAGTCAAGTGTAGAGGTTTACCTGACAGGCATAAAAGCATATTGGTAGCAAATACATACAGACATTCACCACTGCTGAGGTCAAGGCATGCTTAGAGTCCAACAAGAGTCCAAGACGCTCTGTCTGCTTCACTCACCACAAGACGCAAGCAAGAGACTCACAAGTTACGCAGAAACATTGTTATCAGTACTTCCTGTCACACTGTGCATGTCCAAAGAAGAGTTCCCACAGAAAATGTCCTTGCATAGACAAAACAATTTCAGCCTTCTGCTGCTTCTTGGAACTTCTTCTATGTTCTTCTCTGTTCCTGGAACAAATGATTCTCACACAGAGAGAAAACATCCAACACAATTCTCAGAGAGGGAGCTGATGGTTAAACCACTATGAGAATTTTGACTCTGTGAGGGCAATAGGGGTCTCCTTAACGAACAATTATCCCAGGATTATCTGGGGGCAGCCATGACTAGTTGAAATGGTACGATATGGCTTTAGATGTATAGTGTGTCAGTGTTTGTAAAAAGCAAAAAAAAGAAGGAAAGGGTTCTGACCTCCCTTTGTCTCCTCAGCCTGGTCCTCGGACCCTTGTCGGCACAAAAGAGTCCACGAGAATATCCTTGCAGAGTTTTATTCTTAAAAGTCTTTGTGCAAAACACGACTGAATAACTATACACACCAGCGCTAACCAACCGACCCAAACACCAGCCTCAGCACAAACTAACATTTCTCACTGTATATATACAACCTGCTACAGGCTGTTGAGTCATGCTGACCCAGCTTTATTCGCATTAAAGAAACAGCGGCCATTTTAGCCGTGACATAGTGTAGATGGATCCCTAAAGAACAAGAAAAATTAAACCCAAATTGAATCTTCTAATGTGGACGATCTAGAGGTGGGATAGGAAAACTCCAGCTCTTGTTAATTGACATCAGCTCCAGCCAGCATGGCCAATGGTTAGGGATGATGGGAATTGTAGTCCAGCAGCACCTGGAGGGTCACAGCTTCATTATCCATGACACATGGAGATGGAGTTGTGTCATCCATAATCTCTCACCTGTAGCTCCTAGAAGCTGTCAGTGTGCGACAGTGGCCACATCCCATGAACAACTTCAATGGATGGCTAAACCAGGTGAGGGTAACTGATGGGTAAGTTAGGGATTTCCCCTGCATGCAAGGAAGGCTCTAGCGGACTGAGTGGATGAGACCAAGAGTGGGTCCAACAGTCAAGAAGGCGGTTTCTCATATGAAGTAGAGGGAAGTGCGGAGCAGATGGGGCTTGTCTAACTGGGAAGGAATCCCTTTTGGGAGAAGAAAAACTGACCCTAAACCTCCACTGCCTTGTGAGATGTCTTCAGGAGAAGAAAAGGCTAAGGTGTAAGCCCTGTACAAAATACAGAGTAGAGTCAGTTGGACGGTACCTTGTATGCCTCCTTCCAGCAACTCCTGCAGCCAAGCAGGTGCCAAATGTATTGCTCTGATTTCCTTTGGGCCACATCAACAAGGTCAAGAGATGGGTCTTCTTGTCTGGCAGGCCTAGACCACGCACAATGCCCAGGCTTGGGCCCGAAGGAGATCATTTTGGTGCAGCTAATGCAGCAGTTTCAACATCATCCCCCAGAGGCACACACCATTGTCTCTCGAGACAGATAGATGCCAGCAACAAAAATGTTGTCCATGGTGATAGCTCACCTCCCAATGGATTCTGGTGCTCAAGGTACCAAACTGAATATGCTGTTTAGGACTAACATCATGAGCTGAAGCCAAGCCTTGCTTAGTCAGTTTCTGAGAACTGAATGTGTTTAATCCAGGACATCAAGAATGTAGGAAGTTGCCTTATACAGAGTCCATCTAGTTCAGCAGTATCTACACTTAATGGCTGCATATCTCAAGAGCTTCGGATGGGAGATATTCCCAGCCATACAGGAATTTGAACAAGCACCCTGGATGATCTGTCATTGAACCACAACCCTTCCTTCAGGCTCCAGAGCCCTCTTGAGGCACAGAAGGCAATAGAGATGTGCAGCATTGGACCATAGCATAGAGAAAGGGAACAGGGATACGATTAGCAGGCAGTGTGATGCCTTTGATCATCAACTTGGAACAAATACAAAGGGCTTAGCCTTTTTGTCTTTGCCAAGTCAATCCAGCAGTACTTTCTGCCTCGTGCAATTCCAGATCTTGCCAATCACAACTGACCCCCTGGGCAGGGGCATGCGGGCTATAGGTCAGGTTTTGTATGCAGCCACCCCTGAACCTGGCCACTGCCACAGGAATCTCAAACGAGGAATTTTGGCAGGTGTCTGCTGAAATTCCCTCTTTGCAGCACAACTCTTAAAGGTATGGGAGCACTGTTTTGCTTTGCATGGGTTGTCTATCTCCGTATTGTCTACACTGGCTGGCAGTGACACTGCAGAGTTTCAGACAGAGGCCTCTCCCTGCCCTACCTGGAGGTGCTGAAGACAGAGAACATGAAGCCACGTGACGTTTTGGGTGTTTTAGTTTCAAGAAAAGGCAATTAAGAGGAGACTTGAGAGAGGTATATAAAATTACAGGTGATATGAAGAAAGAGGATAGAGGGTTTTTCCCCCTCCTTCCCTCACAATACCATAACTCAAGTCCACACCCTCCAACATTTCGCTGATGAAAATAGAGATGTCCTTTTCTATTTCTGTTTCTGTTTCTGTTTCTGTTTCTACAGTGGTACCTCGGGTTAAGTACTTAATTCGTTCCGGAGGTCCATTCTTAACCTGAAACTGTTCTTAACCTGAAGCACCACTTTAGCTAATGGGGCCTCCCGCTGCTGCCGTGCCACCGGAGTACGATTTCTGTTCTCATCCTGAAGCAAAGTTCTTAACCCGAGGTAATATTTCTGGGTTAGCGGAGTCTGTAACCTGAAGCGTATGTAACCTGAAGCGTATGTAACCCAAGGTACCACTCTATTTCCTATTTCTATTTCTATTTCTACTGCAGTTACTAATTACTTAAGAGTCAGTTCTCTAGTAGCCCATTTACTGAATGAACTTTTTTTTAGCCTTCTCGGAAGTCCTCAGTCAAATCACTAATCCAAACCTTTTTCAATCTTACATACAGCTGAGATCATTGCTAATCCTGCTAGTTGTTCCTGTGAAGAGGAGTGCAGATATACCATATTTTTCTGTGTATAAGACTAGGTGGTTTTTTTTTAGAAAAATGAAGCTTAAAAATTGGTGTCGTCTTATACATGGATAGTGGTGAGGTTTGACGGATGATTGGTGGCTGCCGCGAGCCAGAGATTGTCAGCTGTGTTTTGGCAAGTGATTGGTTGTTGCAGCAATTGGGTGGGCGATTGGCGTTTGCTGTTGGTGAGCGATCAGATGATTGGTTGCTTCGTCGATGTGTCTGCGATCAGCTGTGTTGGTCCCACGGGTGAGAGATTTTTAGCAACCCCCCAAAAAAGCTCAACACGTCTGGGCAATCTCTCCCCAAAAAAGCTGAACAACTCTCGGCAATTTCACCCCCATTTTCTCAATTTGGAGTCCCAAAAATGAGGGGGCGTCTTATTCATGGGGGCGTGTTATATACGGAAAAGTACTCTGTGTGTGTGTGTGTGTGTGTGTGTGTGTGTGTGTGTGTGTGTGTGTAATCAATTTCAACTTTGGAAAAGACCTTTCACCAAATGCAGCTAGGTACACTGAGAATAATGCAAAGTACTACATATAAATTAGAGTAAATATTTTGAATATTGCACTTGCAAAAGACTACCAAGGTATCCTGTGTGTGTGTGTGTGTGTGTGTGTGTGTTGATTATATAACCTAAAAAAGCCCACTTGATCTCAGTCAGCCACTCTGTTGAATCAGCATCTCCCCTCCAGGTACACATATCCATCTTTCCTGCCCTTTGCAGTCCTTAAACTGCACCATTTGCTTAAATCTCTCATCCTGGTGATTGTTTCATCCATCATCAAATTAAAGAATTCTATGCGGACATTTGTATTTGGGCTCAAGAATGGGGTCAACTCATGTTTCCTCTTATAGGTTAATTTAACGCAACCTCGACGTTTGCAACTGTGCAGTAGATACCGTATTTTTCGCTCTATAACACACACCCGACCATAACACACACGTAGTTTTTAGAGGAGGAAAATCCGTAGGCATGCCACGCGTAGGCATTCCCTCCATAACACGCACAGACATTTCCCCTTACTTTTTAGGAGGAAAAAAGTGAGTGTTATGGTGCAAAAAATACGGTAAGTCCTGCCACATGTCTCATTCCCTAAAAGCCACTGCTCCACACACTAATCAAAAGAGGTAAAAGGCTGAAATCCTATGCATGTTTACTGAGACGTAAGTCCTGCTGTATTTAGTAGGATTCATTCTCACAGAGGTTTGTACAGGATTACAGGCTGTAGTCTGCGTTTATATAGGGGTGAAGGGAGCTCAGGCCTTCCCCTGGCCTTAAGAAGATTTTTTGCTCAAAAACCGAGTTACCTTCCATGGCCTCTTCATCCTCCTCCTCCAGCTTCTAGTCAGAGCCAGTGGAAAAGGCTGAAGGACAATATTTGTGAAACCTGTGGAACTGTGAATCCCCTTTCTCCTCTTACTAAAACAAAATGGCTCTTGCCTATCTGGTGTCCTGAATGAACTGGGTGACTGAGCATGCGCAGAGGAGAAAACAAGACATAAAGGACCACTTCTGGCAAAGGAACAGGTGCAGGAAGTATTGATACGGCATACCCTCCAACATTTCTCTGATGGAAACAGGGACGTCCTCAGGAAAAGCAGGACATTCCGGGATCAAATCAGAAACCGGGATGACTTCTCTAAAACAGGGACATCCCTGGAAAACAGAGGCACTTGGAGGGTGTTGTAAATAAAAATATGCCCTTTTCCCTTATGGGGTATCCAAGAGCCCATATAGAGTCCTTACATAGGTTCCCTATTGGTAGGAGAAAATAACAGAGGCCAACCAGAGAATATTGAGAAGCAAAGCAGCTAGTAAGCTTGATCTTTATTAATCTGTTGCAACAGGGTGCTCCCCTCACACGCAGGAGAGGAAGAGAACCCCCAAAATTGCTGTGCAAGGGCTTATAAAGACTTTTGAAATTCCCATCCTCTAGGTCAAGACCACCCCCAGAAACATTATTCATACATCACAGAAGTTTTAATGTTGTTTTTTCTCCTGTCACAGTTTATCTCCTGTCTGGCAAGTTACTTGATTGGATTGCCTGGGGAGCCTGGCCAGTCTTTTGTAGTGGTAAAATACTTATTTACTGGGCCAGGTCACAGGCTCACACCTTTATTCAAACAGACATATCCTTGAGACTGGATTTGTGAGGAAAGAGACAATGGGGAGGCTTTTCCAGTTTAACCTTGCAGAGAAAGGATTTGGTCAGTTTAGGAATCAAAATGGTTCCAGGTTGGTCTTCCTGTGTTGATCTATGTATGCGCAGTTATGAACATTATCATATATCTAAGACCATAAAATTCCTATCACAGAGGGTCTGATATGGATCTGGCTAAAGCAGGAGATGGAAGACCTTCTGCTTGCGTCTTTGTAGAGAGAAACTTGGTTGTCTGCAATGCATTTAGACATGGCATACCACAAATGACTACAAAGGAGGCGGGATTTTGCTTAAGATTTTGGGGGGCCCTAAAGTGTGTGGACCCTGGCAGTTGCCCAGTGTGCCTTGTCTGCTCCCAACATTCCCTACCAAATTTCTCAGATGAAAAAAGAGACACTATCCCATATCTGATCTCGCCGCACTCAGGTGTGTCATAAACAAATATACATCTGTCACCTTGAGCCAATTACAACCTCTCGGCCTAACCTACCTCACAGGATCGTTGAAAAGAAAAAAGGTGTGAGGGAAGGGATAATGTACCACACCTTCAATGGATAAATGGAATGAAATAAATTTTTAGCTGTAAGCTGCCTTGAGTCCCTGTCAGAGGGGGGGGAGTGGGGTATATTATTATTATTATTATTATTATTATTATTATTATTATTATTATTAGTATTATTAGTATTATTATTATTATTAGTATTATTATTATTAACTGTGAGAATGATCAGGAACATTCCAGAGCGTAAATCCTATTGAACTCAATGGGGCTTACTTCTGAGTAGACCTGTAGAGGCTCAATTTACAGCAAAGGAATAAAGACTCCTTGTGTTTCCTAAAAATAATTGCTGGCTGCTGAAGTATGGCATTTAAAGAATTTTAAGTGGATTGGTTACATTTTCCTTCAAAATTATACGAAGGGGTTCGTATGCCAACTTCATCATTTCTTTCATCTGGTGCAGGTGTTTTATTTTCAGTATAAACAGGATTCTGCTTTTCCACGTACACAAACACACAACTTTTCATTCTTCTCCAAGACATGGAGGGAAGAGAAAAGGAAAACCAGAACATTCTGGGATCAAATCAGAAAACCGGGAAGGCTTCTGTAATTCTGGGACTGTCCCTGGAAAACTGGGACACTTGCAGGCCTTGTCCCAAGTCACTACTGTGAGCAGGAAAAGGAACAGAGACAGTCATTCTGACTAGTGAAATCAGAGAACCAAAATCTGTTTTTACTGCTGTTTTCAAAGATGCATATCCATTATTTTTGTCTCCTTAAGATTTAAGCAAAAGAAAGAAAGAAAGGACAGGTATTTCTGACAGCAGCTATCCGTTCATCCTCGTTTGCCTGGAAGGAGATCACTTTCTTCCTCGGCTAAGGAGAACGAAACGCACAAACCCCATTTCATAACACCATACACTTCTCTGGAGATTAAAGAAATCGCTATCTTTCATAATTCACATCTATATAGGGGTGAAAAATAATCTGTTATTATCTGGAGCAAAGAAAGAGTAATTTATAGCCAGCCGTGAATACTTAATCATCCAACCGAATGATGCTGCCCATATTAATACAGGCAAAATAAATCCATCTCCAAACCGACGGCAAGAACTTACCATAAAATGAAGATAAATCAGGAATGTTTGTGACTCAGAAATCTTTCCAGTTTGTAGACATAGTTAGCAGTTAATTGGTCTCTCTCCCCTCAACCCCATGCCAAATAAACAATCCAGAAATGACTTTGTAAAGGGGATTTAGCCAGAGTTGTCCAAAGCAAATAAAACCAATGCAGAGGGGGGGAAACAGAGGAAATTTGCAATGGATTTGGGGCATAATCTTTGTGGATTTAGGGGGCGAGACGTCTGAGTGAGGATGCTGGAATCCATCAAAGGCCTGGGAATCCTTCTTGCCTGATGGGTCTCCCATCCATACAAGCCAATGATGTCTCTGACCCATATTGGCCACCTGAGTGCAGGTGAGGCATCTGATGAAGATCTGCATTTTAAAATGAGCTTAAAAATATATATTTGTAAATGTTTGTATCTCTCATGCCAGGCAGCTGGGTGCTTTGGCAGATGTTTATCTTCCTGTTTAAGGGCCCCTGTTTAAGCAAGTGCCTCAGGGTTGTAAAAGGAAATTACAGGCTAGGAGCAAAAGGTCACACTGACCATACAAATTACAGAGTACAATCAAGCTGCAAAAACACAATTAAGAATTATTGTGCCTCCCATTAAGACTCAAGCCACATCTTCATAAGGTTAAAAAGGGCAAAAGCTAATAGAAGCAGCTGGCTGGGAAAACCGAAGAGGCTGCTCTCTGAAGCTTCAGAGAACTTAGTAAAAGATAAATTCTCTAAGTTCTCTAAGTTCCTTTTCTTCTAAAAATCTATATATGTTATGTATGAAATATATTGGCTTAAATGTAATTATGCAAAGGATTTAGAAAGTAAGAAATGTTAGATTCTTATGTTAGATTCTTATTTCATAGATGGTGTGTGAGAAGGTGAACCCAAGATCTCTGTTTAAGATAAAATTAGAACCATGCACCATCTGCTTTAGCCATCTGTTCTGCAGTGAATAGGGCAGCAGGGGCCAAAGGTTATCTGGTAATTAAGGTGCCTGGTCGAGGTAAATGTAAGATATATGGCTACTTGTTTGCCATTTATGGATAGAAGGAAATATAGCTCTTTGTCTCCCATAAAAGGTAATAGGAAATGGGTGTATCTTTTATGATTGGTTCTAGCAAACAGCCAATAGGAATTTCAACCAGGCTGATTGGACAGAGACAGCCAAAGGAGGAGCAAGGGGGCTGGGCTGAGGGAATATAAGTGCTGGCCATCAGGGCTGGAAGGGCAGAGCATTGGTAACCATATACCACTGTGCCTCTCATTTATTTGTCTGACAAATAAATTATTATTTTAATTTCTCTATTGCTGCGTTGAATATTTCATTCAAGCTAAGCGTTAACCACAAGCAGGGTGCTACATAGGCACTAATAATAATAATAATAATAATAATAATAATAATAATAATAATAATTTTATTATGTATATGCCACCCATCTGACTGGGTTGCTCCAACCACTCTGGGCAGCTCCCAACAAAATATTAAAAACACCATACAACATCAAACATTAAAAACTTCCCCATACTGGGCTGCCTTCAGATGTCTTCTAAAAGTCAAATACAGTGGTGCCTCGCAAGACGAAATTAATTCGTTCCGCAAGTCTCTTCGTCTTGCGAGTTTTTCGTCTTGCGATGCACGGTTTCCCATAGGAAGGCTGGGGGGGGATAAGGGCTTTTCTTCCCACCCCCAGCATTTTAAAAAACCCTGGGACAGCGGAGGACTTCTCCGCTGTCCGGGCAATCTTAAAATGCTGGCGGGCGGCATTTTAAAATCGCCCCGGGACAGCGGAGGACTTCTCCGCTGTCCGGGGCGATTTAAAAGCCCCTGGGAAGGCAGGCAGGGGGGACAAAGACTTTTGCCCCCCACCAGCCTTCAGAAGGTGTTCCCACCCCCCACCCCGCCCCGCTTCGGAGCACCGTTCCGAAGCGGGGCGGTGGGGGAAGGTGTTCCCACCCCCCCACCCCGCTTCGGAGCACCGTTCCGAAGCAGGGCAGTGGGGGAAGGTGTTCCCACCCACCCCCGCCCCGCTTCGGAGCACCGTTCCGAAGCGGGGCGGCGGGGGAAGGTGTTCCCACCCCCCCCACCCCGCTTCGGAGCACCGGGAGAAGCGATCTCCCCGCAGCCCCTTGCTTCAAAAGAGGTCCGGGGGCAGCGGGAAGCACTTGCCGCTGCCCCCGGACCTCTTTTGAAGCAAGGGGCGGTGGGGAGAAGCGATCTCCCCGCAGCCCCTTGCTTCAAAAGAGGTCTGGGGGCAGCGGGAAGCGCTTCCCGCTGTCCCCGGACCTGGGGCTGCGGGGAGAAGATCGCTTCTCCCCGCCGCCCCTTGCTTCAAAGGAGAAGACCCGCTGTCCCCGGGGCAAGCTTCGTTTTGCGAAGCAAGCCCATAGGGAAATTCGTCTTGCGAGGCAACTCGAAAACGAAAAAACCTTTCGTTTTGCGAGTTTTTCGTCTTGCGAGGCGTTCGTCTTGCGGGGTACCACTGTAGTTGTTTGTTTCCTTGATGAGACGGAGGATGGGGAATCTCAGCCCAGCACCCAAATCATCTCTATCTGGCTCTCAGGAGTTTCTTCAAGTCAAATCACCTCCAAAGCCACAACCTCTCCTTGTCCTGATGCACATCTTCCTTGAGTGTTTTTTGCCTGGCTGGAATGTGTCCTTGACCTCGGATAAGCCTCTTGCTTGACTGAATGCAGAGGGGTTGATGGATTCATGTAGAAAGAAGTCTACCATACAAATGCAAAAGCATACTTTTACTGTCCACCCATCGTTAGGGTATGCTGTTAAGGCCCTTGTAAATTAACATAAGTTTTTTTTTTAAAAAAAAGTAAAGGTAAAGGACCCCTGGACGGTTAAGTCCAGTCAAATACGATTATGGGGTTGCACCGCTCATCTTGCTTTCAGGCCAAGGGAGCTGGCGTTTGTCCACAGACACCTTTCCGGGTCATGTGGCCACCAGGACTAAAACGCTTCTGGTGCAACGGAACACCATGACTGAAACCAGAGCGCACAGAAACACCGTTTACCTTCCCACCACAACAGTACCTACTTGCACTGGTATGCTTTTGAACTGCTAGGTTGGCAGGAGCTGGAACCGAGCAACTGGAGCTCACCCTATTGTGTGGATTCGAACCACTGACCTTCTGATTGGCAAGCCCAAGAGGCTCAGTGTGGTGTAGTGGTTAAGAGTGATAGACTCGTAATCTGGTGAACCAGGTTCGTGTCTCCGCTCCTCCACATGAAGCTGCTGGGTGACCTTGGGCTAGTCACACTTCTTTGAAGTCTCTCAGCCCCACTCACCTCACAGAGTGTTTGTTGTGGGGGAGGAAGGGAAAGGAAAATGTTAGCCGCTATGAGACTCTTTCGGGTAGTGATAAAGTGGGATATCAAATCCAGACTCTTCTTCTTCTTCAGTGGTTTAGACCACAGCGCCACCCACATACTGTAAGTACTGTACCTTAAACTTGGTCCAGGAACCTACGATGAGCCAGTGCAGGCTTCTAAATGCTGCAGTTATGTGCTAGCAGTAGTCTGTCACCACCAGTCCAGTTCCAGAATTCTACAGCAGCTGGAACATCTGGACCTCACAGACCACATGGCAATGATGGATTTTTAAGGCTACCAATGCATGAATCCCTGGGACCAGGCCTATCCCTGTCCAAGAGTTGCTGTAATTAACATACCATCACACCCTCCAACAACATTTCTCCGATGGATATAGGAACATCCCGTTCCATAATGATAATTTTACTATTTATACCCCACACATCTTATTGGGTTGCCCCAGCCACTCTGGGCAGCTTCCAACATATCTAAAAACATAATAAAACATTAAACATATTTTTTTTAAAAAAAAAAAAAAACCTTCCCCATACAGGATTGCCTGCAGACAGCTCGAGGGTCAAATAACTCCATACCCTCCAACATTTCTCCAATGAAAATAGGGACATTCTAAGGAAAAGTGGGACATTCCGGAATCAAAACAGAAACCAAAAAGGTTAAATCAGTGATGTCCCTGGAAAATAGGGACACTTGGAGGGTCTGAACCATGAGAGAAGTCTCTAGGGCAGATGTCCAGAACCCTGCTCAGCAAAATCTTGCACCATCTTGGCTGTGAGTCCTGGAAATCCTGCCCCCTGCCTTGTAGGCCTTTTTCTACCTGGCCTGGGACCTGACTGACTCCAGCTACAAAAGCTGAGACTGCTGAACAGACTCTTGGACTGAGGTACTGTTTAGCAGGGGGTTTTTCAAGGTGCTTGTTGCTGTTACTGATATTATTATTTTTATCTCTAATCTTATTGCGATTTATGTGGACACTGTTCAGTTTGGTTGTGTACTTCTTGGTGTGCTTTCTTTATTGTTTATGGCTACTTTTGTTATGTTTGTAATTATGTAAATCTTTTCATGTTGCAAGCCACCTTGAGGATGGTTTTAATCAGTGCTTTTTTCCCAAAAAAAAAAATGTTTAGGGGTACTCTCATTTTCCTACTCATATTGAAATACTGCCACTCAATGAGAACAAACTTAGATTCACAAAATGTTTAAGGGTATGCGTACCCCTGCGTACCCCCAGAAAAAAGCATTGGTTTTAATTATGGAAAGGTGGCATACAAATAAAATGATGGTGAAGCTACTTGAACCCCCAGTGGCAAATACAGATCTAGAAGCACCCCAAAACTGTGCACCTCTTCTTTCAGGGAGAATACAGCTGTGTCTAGAAAGGCAATTGGTCGATTCTCCCATGCAGGAACCATGCACCCATTCAGGAGAATGGCTTGCAAAAGTGTACATACTTGGAGCGACTGCGTACCAAAATGTGTCAGGAAAAAGCACCAATGCAAAAGCCAGCTCCAGATGGCTGGAATGCAAAACAGGATGTTGTGGTTTCGAACTGTACTGTTGGAGAAAAGGTGGAGCCTATTCTCTGTACTGAGCACCGGATGTTAGCTCAGAGTGTCATGTGATCTGTGCTGGAAGCACAGGGGAGTAGCTGTGACTCTTCTGATGGAGACTGAAGGGTGCAGTCGCATTTCTATGTACTGCTGAATGACAGGAATAAAACATGTAAATAGGACTCCTGTCTGTCTCATTTCCCCTCCCTGGGGACAATGCAGGGAGGGAGAGAAACAAAGTAGCAGAGGGTGTGTTCTTCACGTCTGATTGATGAGGAGAATCGCTGGAGTTATGACCTTGCCTGCCGGGAGAAGCAGCGGAGAGGTCATCAAGTATCCAGCTTAATTGCCTGGGGGAGGCCGGTTACCTCTGACTGTGAGCTGAGATACTAACACAAATGCCCCCTAAAATGTGGGTAATTTTTTAAGGAGGATTTTTTTTTAAGGCAAACTGGTTCAAACTGACTGGGGAAACGAGAAATTGAGAAACTGAAAAGGCAGGTGTGTCCATCCCTGTTTTGGAGCATGAATCCATGAAAGAAAAGTGCTTACAATTGTGTGCTCTTCTTTCGTTTTGTCCTTCTCTATTTCTGATATGCCACCTCCACAAGTGACTCAGTTGCACTCCAGGTCTACTCAACCTCAAGCTATTAAAAACGACAGAATTTGAGTTTTACAGGGCCTCAGTTCAAGTCCTTGCGCTTCTGGTCGAAATGGTTGCTGTCGCCAAGGCAAATCAGGATAAATGTCCCTTTTATCTCTTAAATGAAATATTCCATGTAGGGGGAAAGAAAAAGGAAAGAAATGCTTCCCTCCCCCTTTAAGCTAAACTCCATTTTGTTAAAAGATCTCCCGATGTCTCCTTAAAGCAAGCACAAAGCCTTCAAGATTAAAGGGACAGGTAAAGACAGGGTCTGCAATAGAAATTCCCATTTGATTCGGGCAGCTGTAATCTTTCTTGGCAATGAAATGCATTTACTAATGAGAAATTCTTTTGAAAGAAGATTGGTAAAAGTAATAATAGATTCTTGCAGATTTCCATTAAGGGGGAAAGGGTCACATGCTCCAGCCTTACAAAGGGAGATTTAATTGAATAGAATAATGCACAAGAACTCCTACAAGGGCTAACCATGTTTGCAGCTAACCCGCTCGGTGGTTGCGGCTGCTGTCAAGCACGGCTGCCTGTGTTTTTGTGCATGACAACCGCAGGTTTAGTAACACCCACCTGCACTGAGTTTCGCTGAAGGCTGGTTTGTTTCCAGCCCCAACTAAATAGGACAACTTTGGCTTCAAAAGGCTGAAATACCTGGGGCACTGTACACTATAGGTAGGAGATATTTGGAAATGCAGCCAAACCAACAATTCACGTTTTGCTGGATAGGCACATGAGAAGAGATGAAGCTCACAGAGTTTTCCTGTAAACTTGCTAGAGAGAGCTCTGTGAGAGACACTCCCACTGTAACCTGGCAGAGGGTGGGAATAGCTCACTATTCTCCTTCCTGCCTGGGCACGTTCTCTTCCTCTTTCCGTCTCTTCCACTCATCACCAGTAGGAGAACACTTCAGTCTCCCAGGACGTTAAATACAGGATCTCAAAGCAGCTGCCTTATTACAAAAGAATTTCGGAAACAGACTTGAAAGAGAAGTTGCTGAATTACAACTTATCACTAAACTGAAAACTATGGAGAGGCCTGGTCTTAATAGAGATATTGGATTCCTGTCTCATTACATATGCTAATCATCTGCATACTATCCCTTGCTTTTTCCTGTAGGACAAATTGCAGTCGTTGACAGTCATCAACAGGTTTAACATACCCATTGAGTCAATCACCCATCTCCTACTACCCTCCTGAGAAAAACCCCACCCCACCTCCCACTATATATAAGGGTCTGGTGACTTCTGTTTCAGTGTATCTAAAGAAGCTGCATGCACACAAAAGCTTATACCAAGAACAAACTTAGTTGGTCTCTAAGGTGCTACTGGACAATTTTTTTAATAAAAAGAATTATATATATTTCGACTGCGTCAGACCTGTTAGGATTTTTTTTAAATACCGGTAATATTTTATTAGGTTTTAACAGTAGAAAAATTTAGAAAAATACAAAGACAAAAGAAAAAAGATACAAAGTTACAAAATACAAAAATACGAACATTAAACACAAAAAGGAAAAAAAAAAGAAAAAAATACATATAAAAGAAAACAAAAATTCCCTCTTTCTTAATTTCTCATCTTTAGTTAACTTATTTTCCTGACTTCCTCACGTCTCCCATTTTTGTATCCCTTTTAAAAATTAATTCAGCAAATTCATGTCCCATTAGTATATCTGTTATTAATCCAATCTTACATTTAGCCTTGTTGCTAGAACCACTGCAATTCATTTCAATGTCATCAGCATTCAAAAATTTTACAATATTTCTGCAAATAAATTTTAAATTTCCTCCAATCTTCTTCCACCAACTCTTCTCCCTGGTCTCGGATTCTGCCAGTCATTTCCGCCATCTCCATATAGTCTATTAGTTGCATCTGCCAGTCTTCCAAGGTGGGTAGACCTGTTAGGATTTTTATCCATCCGTGCTGCTCCAGCAGTAGCACTATGTTTTGTGTATATCATGTGTCTGAGAGAGCATGAGACAGGAAGTCTCAGTACTGTTGGAAGTTAGTTTCACTTCTGTTTGTGATGCTGTTCTGTACTGGTGCTCAATGAGCACAGACTTGATGATGGATTCTCTGTATATAGACTGTAAACTAAAGTAGTTTAGAGCTACTGATTGACTCTTTCTTCTGCTATGATATGCCAGAAGATGAGCGTGCTCCTCTCAGGAGGGAGGGGTCGCCTATCACCGGTCTCTCTGGACTGAGGAAGATTTACAGCCAGGGAGGACCATCGGAGAGACGCCCCGGTGGGAAGTTGGCGGCCTTCCCGGGCATGTTTCCAACAAGACCGACACAGCTACCTACCTGAACCTAGACTCGTCACCATGCCAGCAGTGTGAGAGCATCTGCTAAGCCTGAGCCACATGCTCAGCTGCTACTCGGAAGCATCGCTGGTTCCAGCTGTGGAGGCAGACCATAGCCATATTGGCTAGTAGCCATTGATGGTCTTTCCTCCATGAATATGTCCAGTCCTGTTTTAAAGGTTTCCAAGCTGCCTCCTGCAGAAGTTGTGCGACGCTGGGGGAAAAGGCAGCACACTCCAGAAAGGCTCGCCCTCCTCTATTCTTCAGCTTCTCTTTTTCCACAACCTCCCTAGTTGTTTATCCCTTTTCTCCTTGGGTTGATGATGAATTCCACTGAAAAATAGATTTCAGGAAAGCAATCAAGGCTTCCACCCACGAAATATCCCCCGTCCCCACACAAAATGTGTGAAATGTCAGTTTCCACATGCTCTCAGTCAGATCCCATGTGGCTTATTTATTGCTGCCCTACTTCCTACTGGTGTTTTTAGCAAATTCGCATTACAGTTGCGCTGCTTCATGCGCTTTGTAGTCTGTAGTGCATAAATCCCTTCATACACTGTTACCATGGATGTAAGGTAGACCTGCAAAAGTGCCTGAGGCTTTTATATGGGGATGTTTAGGGAGGCAGGAGAGGATATATTATTTTATGGTATCCTTCTATAACTTAGCAGAGTTGTTAAACAATTCCCCTTTTAAATGACACTGTGGTTAGCTAGTTGCAGGCTCACCTGAGCCTCACTATTTAGGATTCCTGGTAAAATCCCTTTTTATATCCCTCCTAAAAGAATAGATAAGTTAACATATCAACATTCCGAGCACAATTCAAAGTGCTGGTGCTGACCTTCAAAGCCCTAAACGGCCTTGGTCCAGTATATCTGAAGGAGCGTCTCCACCCCCATCGTTCTACCCGAGCACTGAGGTCCAGCACGGAGGTCCTTCTGGTGGTTCCCTCAATGCGAGAAGCCAAGTTACAGGGAACCAGGCAGAGGGCCTTCTCGGTAGTGGCACCCATCCTGTGGAACGCCCTCCCACCAGATGTCAAAGAGAACAACAACTACTAGACTTTTAGAGGACATCTGAAGGCAGCCCTGTTTAGGGAAGCTTTTAATATTTGATACATTGCTGTATTTTAATATTTTGTTAGAAGCCACCCAGAGTGGCTGGGGAAGCCCAGCCAGATATAAATAAATTATTATTATTATTATTATTATTATTATTATTATTATTATTATTTATTAAACTAGTTTACTAACAATCATCCAGTTCACAATAAGATCCCTGAAGGCTTAATTTACAGAACAATATATAACTATGTGAACTATCCCATAAGGGATATAGTCTCAAGTGACTGTGACTCAGCAGTCACTTCTCCTAACTCTTAGGAACACAAAAATGGAGAACAAGAAGAGCAGAACATGGAGGCCGTGTGCTCCTCTGTCCAAGAACAGACCACACCCACATTAAGTCACATGCAAAGGAAGTCTGTCCCAGCTCAGGAGGAACTAGCAAGTTTTCTCCTGGGTGATAAAGTGGTACCTCGTGTTACAGACGCCTCAGGTTACAGACGCTTCAGGTTACAGATACCGCTAACCCAGAAATAGTACCTCAGGTTAAGAACTTTGCTTCAGGACGAGAACACAAATCGTGCGGCGGCGCAATGGCACCATTAGCTAAAGTGGCACCTCAGGTTAAGAACAGTTTCAGGTTAAGAACGGACCTCCGGAACAAATTAAGTTCTTAACCCGAGGTACCACTGTACAAAGCATTCCCCATCATGCACATTGTAGGAATGCTGTATTTGACTGCAAAACGTTTTTACATCCCACATTTTATACACTTAAATATAGCAAGTACAGCATGCACACCCACACCCACACACACCCTAGAGCAAAACAAATAGGCCAGTCACATCTTCACCCTTGTGCCTGGATTCAGTCATGCATCATAATTTTCTGCATGGTATTTTTAAAATTAATTGCTTTAGTAAATGCGCCAGCCATCTTCTTCTGCGCTTCTTGTGGGGCACAACACAACGATTATCATATTAATCAAGAATGCCGCCCCACATTCTCAGTTCATTTTCCCGGAACCAAACCTAGCAATGCTCTCTGTGTATGCCCTTGTTTATTTTCTGTAGTTATTCGTGGGCGGGAGAGGCAGTTGATTAACCATTGCTTTATCTTGGGATTTTTATCTATGGCTTTCCATTGTGTATTGCTAGGGATAGCTTTAACTAACTGGACTTAATGAAAAATTGGAGGCTTTTAAGCCTTCTTAGCAATATCAAGTTACTTTGGGTGTGTGAGGCTGTGTTTTCATCAGTCTAATGAGTTTCAGAAACATAAAGGATTAGCAACTACTCAAATCCCTGGCAGATTACATTGAAGCGGATCCAAAGGGCCAGCTTGGAAAGATTCAGGAACTTCAGAAGAATTCTTAAGATAGCCTGGAGCATGGAGGCAGGAAAGAGAGAATAAAGCTTAGGCAGAACATCATTTGGGACAGTACAGAATGCCAAGAAACTTCCTATATTTACAAAGGTAGTATCCCTACACCTATACACCGTACACAGGAAAAGCAGAGTAAAGAAAGTGTACCTTAATGCAAATCTTCTGAATACCACAGATATTCTGTTACCCCCATCAAACTGCTGCCATTACACTTCATTCATTGTTGTTGTTGTTGTTTAGTTGTTTAGTCGTGTCCGACACTTCGTGACCCCATGGACCAGAGCATGCCAGACACTCCTGTCTTCCACTGCCTCCCGCAGTTTGGTCAGACTCATGTTTGTAGCTTCCAACCATCTCATCCTCTGTCGTCCCCTTCTCCTTGTGCCCTCCATCTTTCCCAACATCAGGGTCTTTTCCAGGGGGTCTTCTCTTCTCATGAGGTGGCCAAAGTATTGGAGCCTCAGCTTCAGGATCTGTCCTTCCAGTGAGCACTCAGGGCTGATTTCCTTAAGAATGGATAGGTTTGATCTTCTTGCAGTCCATGGGACTCTCAAGTGTCTCCTCCAGCACCATAATTCAAAAAAGGGTACCTTAATGCAAATCTTCTGAATACCCCAGATGTTCTGTTACCCCCCATCAAACTGCTGCCATCACACTTCATTCATTGTTGCTACCCTAAACATGCTCTGATGTGGCCAAGCCATTATGTGAAAGCCCTTCTACACTGGCGACAGGAATAATAATAATAATAATAATAATAATAATAATAATAATAATAATAATAATAATAATAATTTATTATTTATACCGCGCCCAGCTGGCTGAGTTTCCCCAGCCACTCTGGGCGGTTCCCAATTGAATGTTAAAAATAATACAGCATTAAATATTAAAAACTTCCCTAAACAGGGCTGCCTTCAGATGTCTTTTAAAGATAAGATAGCTGCTTATTTCCTTGACATCTGATGGGAGGGCGTTCCACAGGGCGGGTGCCACTACCGAGAAGGCCCTCTGTCTGGTTCACTGTAACCTCACTTCTCACAGTGAGGGAACCATTAAACTTTAATTAGTTTAATGCTTATCAAATGTCCAGTGCGCTTCCGATGCGACAACGTTCCATTACAGCAGAGCTTTTCGCACAGCGGCTCAAGAAGGGCTGGAGAGTCAGCATCTTTTCAATAAAGGAATCTTGGAGCAAGCGGTTTGGAACTCAAATAAAAGGTTTATTTACACAAAACAAAAAACCCTGGTGAAGAATCACACATTTCAGCAAACACGCCCCAAAGAAAAGGAAGGGGAAGGGGCCAAACACACGAGTGAGTTGACTATTTATACAAACTCACATTCCTGGAAGCCTAACGACCTCCAGCTGCTCAGTGATTAGAGCGTCTTGATTAGAGCTTCTTAACCCTTTAATACCAACACCCCCTCTCGCTCGTAACACTGAGCTGTACGAACCTTAATTCAAATTTAAACCTGAACAGAAACATTTATGAGATTGAGGACTCAAAGCTTTTGTAAAACCGTCTGCGAGATTTTCTTGGCTTGGACAATACTTTAGTTCAATTAAACCTTGTTTTACACTTTGGCATACATTTTGATAACGGATATCCAAGTGTTTTGTGTGTGCCTTGAATTGACCTGATTTAGCTAGTTTAATACAAGGTTGATTGTCTTCCCACACTCTGATAGGTAGGGAACATTCTCCAAACAATTCTTGTACCAGTTGCTTATAAAATTCCAGTTCTCTACATACATCTGATAATGCATTGAACTCAGATTCAGTTGTACTTAAAGCTATAAGTGATTGTTTTCTTGATCTCCAACCAATTAGTGCATTTCCAAATTTTATCGCCATTCCTGACACTGATTTTCTATCTGGTCCAGCATCAGCCCAACTGCTGTCAGCCCAACATTCAAGCTGTGTGCTGCCATCTGCTGATAGTTTTAAGCGAAACCTTTTGGTAGTTTGGAGATACCTTAAAACTCTTTTTACTCCTTGCCAAGCATGCATTGATGGTTTTCCAGCTTGTCTACACAGCATGTTGACAGCATATGTTATATCGGGCCGAGTCCACTGTGCAATGTGGAGTAGACTGCCTATCGCTGACTGATAAACCCCGGGATTACAGAACTCTGTCTGTTGCTCAGTTTGAGCATCCTTTGTGTAACTTAACTCCATTGGGGTTTTAACACCAGCACAGTTGTCCATTTTAAACCTTTCCAGCAACTGCTGGATCTTAGCTTCTTGGCTGAGCCAATAGTTCCCATTTTCATCTTGCTGAATTTTAACTCCTAGATAAACAGATACATTGCCTAGTGATTTTATCTGAAACCTTTCTCCAAGCTTTGTGGCAAATTGTTGTGCAAGTTTATCGTCCTTTCCACTGTATAATAAATCGTCAACAAATATCAAAACTGCTTCTTGTTCACATCCCGAGCCTTTTAGATAAAGACACGCATCTGCTGCGCTCTTTCTGAACCCCATGCTCTCTAGAGCATCGTTTAAGCAGGAATTCCAATTACGGGCGGACTGTTTCAACCCATAAATGGATTTGTGTAGGCGCCAGACCTGGTTTGGCTTGTCTCCTTCAAAACCTGGTGGTGGCGTCATATAGACTTCCTCCTGTAAGTCTGCATTTAAATAAGCCACATTGACATCAAAATGAAACAGCTTATTTCCCTTCTTAGCTGAAGAGGCTAAAAGCATTCTTAATGACTCCGGTCTTGAAGTAGGGGCATAAATTTGAGAATAGTGAACTCCTTTGCGCTGTGAAAACCCTTTTGCAACTAGTCGGGCTTTATATTGCAACTCCTCAGTAGTTGTGGGCTTTAAACGATATACCCATCGACAACCTACAGCTTGTTGGCCTTTTGGAAGCTCTGTACTTGTAAACACACCGAGAGACTTCATTGAAGCCATCTCTTTTTCCATTGCTTCCTGCCACTTTGCGGCTTCTGAGCTTGGAAGCTGTTGTACCTCTACATAGCTATCTGGCTCACACTGTGCCATATTTACGTATACACTTGTCACCTTAAACCGTTCTGGCGGCTTGCCCTTTGTGGCACGTGTTGACCTGCGCAATTGCTCCTCTTGTGCCCCCTCTGACCGTTGGCTGTCAGAATCTGTCTCAGACTTTATGTCTGGACGTGCCTCTAGGGATAAAGACCTCCGTTTAGATACCTCCCTTGGGCTTGGTGTTGCAGGCGACCTGCTTCGCTTTTGCTGTCTGCTAGGCCTACTGACTGGCGATGTTGGAACACTTTTAGATTCTGGCTTTTCTACCTTAGGAGAAGAACCTTGTGCCTGGTCAGAATCTGCATCTGAACCATGTGCACCATCCCCTTCTGGCTCATCACCCTCTGGACTTTCTTTCTCAACATAAATGCCTAAATCATCTCTCAAAATGTCAGGGTTAGCATGTAAGTGAGTCCATCCAGATTGCTCACAAAATTCAGCGCTCCTACTGAGGACCACTCTTGTAGTATCCCCATCTGGGTTCACGAACCTCCAAGATTTGGCATGTGGTTCGTACCCACAAAAGATGAGTTTCCTAGCCCTTGGACCTCCCTTTTTCCTTAACGCTTTTGGGATAAGTACATAGGCTTGAGATCCAAACACCCGAAAGTAATTAACTTTGGGCTTCTTCCCATATAAAGCAAAATATGGCGTAGTATCAATTACCGAATTATATACTCGGTTCAGAACATGAGTAGCCGTCTGCCAGGCTTCCGCCCAGTAACTTTGAGGAAGTTTAGCATCAAACAACATAGAGTTTGCCAACTCTTGCAGAACCCTGTTTTTACGTTCGGCCACGCCTCCTTCTTGGGGGGAATAAGGTGTAGACAGACGATGCTTAATTCCCTTTTTCTTAAAGAAATTCTGCAACACAGACCCGGTAAATTCTGACCCTCTGTCTGTCTGAAAAGCAAGTACTCTAGTACCGAATTCAAGTTCTACTGCATGAACCCAATTTTTAACTGTTTCTGCAGTATCTGCTTTTGTTTTGAGAGGAAAAAACCATGTAACCTTTGTTTTGTCATCTGAGAGACACAGTGCATACCTCGAACCTCCCATGCTAGCAACAGGCATTGGGCCACATAGGTCCATATGCACAAGTTGGAATACTTTGTCAGATTTCCTATTTGAACTGGGATAGCTGCATCTATGAACCTTCGCCCTTTTGCATGCAGTACAATCCAAATACTTAGTACATTTGTTCAATTTGCACCCTTCTGATAATTCAGGTTGTCTTTTAACATACTGAAAATTAATATGTCCCAAACGGCGATGCCATAAATGAACACAAGAATTATGGGTAGGCGAGTTCACACAACCAGCATGGACCTGTTCAACTTCATCTGGACTTGTCTCAAAATAATATAACCCATTTCTGCATTCCACCTGCAAAAGAGATACGTTATTCTTTGAAATAGTGCAAACCCCATTTTCAAACACAGTTTTAAACCCATTTCTATCAAGTTCTGACACAGACAAAATACACCCCTTCATCCCCTTTAGGACGTAGGCATCAATTTCTGTTTGCAAACACTTCAAAAACACTGTGCCTACAGTCTCTAAGGAATGTTTAGTTGAATCTGCCATTGTCACAACTTTAAGGGTTTGCAAATGTCTGCAATTCTGCAAACGGACACTAGATGGCGCCACCAGGTGGTGAGATGCACCACTTTCGATCAACCAGCGTAGATTGCTGCCTTGGCCACGCCCTTGCATCAACGCCATTGCTGAAGCCATGTGCTGTGTGCTGTGGGAGTAGCCACAACCTCCTCCTCTTCTTCGACGTCCCCTGGAACTCCTTGTCTGGTAACTAGGGGTAACGGCCTTGGTGCTGTCTTGACCAGGTTCACGTGTACAATTCCTGATTAAATGGGAAGAGGAACCACAGCGAAAACAGTGTCTAGCTGCAAAAGCATTTACTGTGTTCTCAAACTCAGCATCCCCACTCTTAGGCACAGCATAACTCCCCTTTGAAGACAAACCTCTTTCTCTTTGCCTTTTATCCTGTTCATCAGCAAGTCGAGAAGAAATGTATTCAAGGGTTAATTCAGATGAAGGCATAGCTTCCAAAGTTAAAGCTAGAGTCTCATAGCTTTTATCAAGAGAAGACAACAAAATGTATGACTGCTGCTCCATAGAGAAAGGAATGCCCAGCTGTCTTAGTTGATTAAAGGCAGACACCATTTTGGCAATATGTTCTTTCACACATGCTCCCGGTTGGAGACGTAAATCAAACAAACATCTTGTAGCATGGATCTTGGCCCCCGCAGTGTTTCTGGAATTTAACCGCTGCAGAACCGTCCAGACCTCATGCGTGTTCTTTAACTCAGAAACATAAGGCATTTGCTCTGGTCCCACTGCCAAAACTAGTAGACCTTGGGCTTTCCGGTCGCGTTTCTGTGAAGCTGCCGCTGCTGCTTTGTCTTCTGCAGACGCGTCTGCAGCTGCCTGCAAAGGCGGTGCTTCAGTACAACTCCACAACTCTTTTGCTTGCAACCAAACCCTTACTCTAGCCTTCCAATCTTGCCAATTTTTCCCATTGAGTCGCGTAAAGGGGACAGTAAAACTTTCCTGGGACTCTGCCATGCTCCCTGGGGCTTAGGAACGATACTCACAGACCTGTAGACCGTCTCCCAGCTGCTGAGGTGGCTCCTCGAGGAATAAGACGTCTTCCAGCGAGTACAAACTGCGCAGTGCCTCTTTAAAACTTTTCCTAGGCACGTTGCAGGACTCAAGCTGCTTTGAAGGCTTTCGTTGTCGGCAACCGCTTCTGTCTTGACTCCAGTCCTTGCATAAATCACTCTTAACTGCACTCCTTATCTCCTTCTTGACGTACAAACAACCATAACCTGTCCCATTAAACTTTAATTAGTTTAATGCTTATCAAATGTCCAGTGCGCTTCCGATGCGACAACGTTCCATTACAGCAGAGCTTTTCGCACAGCGGCTCAAGAAGGGCTGGAGAGTCAGCATCTTTTCAATAAAGGAATCTTGGAGCAAGCGGTTTGGAACTCAAATAAAAGGTTTATTTACACAAAACAAAAAACCCTGGTGAAGAATCACACATTTCAGCAAACACGCCCCAAAGAAAAGGAAGGGGAAGGGGCCAAACACACGAGTGAGTTGACTATTTATACAAACTCACATTCCTGGAAGCCTAACGACCTCCAGCTGCTCAGTGATTAGAGCGTCTTGATTAGAGCTTCTTAACCCTTTAATACCAACACCAGAAGGCCCTCGGCGCTGGATCTCAGTGTCCGGCCTGAACGATGGGAGTGGAGATACTCCTTCAGGTATACAGGACCGAGGCTGTTTAGTACTTTAAAGGTCAGCACCAACACTTTGAATTGTGCTCGGAAACATACTGGGAGCCAATGCACATCTCTCAGGACCGGTGTTATGTGGTCTCGGCAGCCACTCCCAGTCACCGGTCTAGCTGCCGCATTCTGGATTAATTTCCAGTTTCCAGTTTCCAGGTCACCTTCAAAGGTAGCCCCACGTAGAGCACATGGCAGTAGTCCAAGTGGGAGATAACTAGAGCATGCACCACTCTAGTCCACAGGCAGTTAGGGTCACAGCCTGCATACCAGATGGAGCTGGTAGACAGCTGCCCTGGACACAGAATTGACCTGCGCCTCCATGGACAGCTGTGAGTCCAAAATGACTCCCAGGCTACGCACCTGGTCCTTCAGGGGCACAGTTACCCCATTCAGGACCAGGGAGTCCCCCACATCCGCCCGCCCCCTGTCCCCCCAAAACAGTACTTCTGTCTTGTCAGGATTCAACCTCAATCTGTTAGCCGCCATCCATCCTCCAACTGCCTCCAGGCACTCACATCTAAGCACCTAAGGAAGCATCTATGGTGCTCTTTGCTCTGTAGGCCATGATATTAGGGGGTGGGCAAGTGATTCTGTGTGCAGTCTGTGCCACTTCTCCATGGGCTGACCACTGTGCACCCCATAAATCTTCTTCTGGGTTCCGCCCAACCCTCTGGAACAGAATTGAGGAGGGATTCCCTCCCCTGCTTCCATCCCCATGCCCTGGCCAAATCTGCTTCCTGGTCCCACCTCCAGGTGTCTTTCTTCTGCAGTGAAGAAGCCTACAAGACAGCGACTGTTCTTCAGCAGGCTTTCACATGAACAGGGACATTGGCACAATCAAGTGTCCACACTGTGCAGGGCCATAGGAGGACATAGGCTCCTTCTTGACAGACAAGGGCCTGTGAATAAATGAGCAGATGGAGGTGTGGGGTGTGGAAGGAGCTCACTTGGCTTGTATTCCCTGACTGCATGCAATAGGCAAGTATGTAATAACCTGGAGGGTATTAATTTGAGCCTGCAAGAGGAAGGCCTACCCTAACATATGACTTTCAGGTATCTCCTAAACACTATTTTCTGCCAACACTATTTTCTGATTTATTTATTTTTTAAGAGGGTGGTATATAATTATTATTATTGTTATTGTTATTATTATTGTTATTATTATTGTTATTATTATTATTATTATTATTATTATTATTATTATTATTTATACGCCGTCCTCCCCAGCCAAAACCGGGCTCTGGGCGGCCAACACCAGTAAAATTACAGTAAAAACATAATGGGGGGGACCAATTTAAAATACAGGTTAAAAAGCAATTACAAAATAAAATTACAGTAAAACATAATGGGGGGACAAACTAACAAACAAAAAACCAGTGTATTAAAATACAATTTAAAATGCAACCTCATTTTAAAAGTAGCCCATAAATCAAAACCACAAGGGGAGGGAAACATAAGGGTCAGACTGAGTCCAAACCAAAGGCCAGGCCATAGCTGTCAACGTTTCCCATTTTTTAAGGGAAATTCCCTTATTCCGAATAGGATTCCTTGCAAGAAAAGGGAAAAGTTGACAGCTATGTTGGAACAGCTCTGTCTTGCAGGCCCTGCGGAAAGATATCAAGTCCGGCAGGGCCCTAGTCTCTTGTGACAGAGCGTTCCACCAAGTTGGGGCCAGTACTGAAAAGGCCCTGGCCCTAGCTGAGACCAATCTAACCACCTTGCGACTTGGGACCTCCAAAATGTTGTCATTTGTGGACCTTAAGGTCCTCCGTGGGCCATACCAGGAGAGGCGGTCCCATAGGTACATGGGTCCTAGGCTTTTACTTTTTAATAAAATAATGGCAAGGACATTTAAATGTGAAACATTATTCTGCACTGTGTGGCTATCTGGCTCAGGGATGATGGGAGTTGTAGTCCAACTGCATCAGGAGGACATCCCATTGGCTACGCAGCACTCTTACATTAATAGACCAGATAACATTTTTTTAAAAAAAATAATCTATGTGCTATTGCCAAATTGCTGAGCTCACAAAGGAGGAGGGTTCAGAGCGGGGTGGTTAAGAGTAGATTTAGGTGCTTTGGGTCTCTAGAATCCATGCCAACAGCAGCCGTCAAATTCTGATTAACTCTGATACAAAACTGATCTTTTCAATTAATGGAAATGAGCCGGTCTTTTATGTAGTCTATTACCAGAGGCCATTCAACGATATTTTTATTCCTCCACATTTGACCTTAAAACTGTTTTGTAGTCGTCAAGGATACAATTTTTCACACAGTGGGGATGTAGGAACAGCTAATTAAATGGTGTTTAATGACATTTGTTCCTTAAAGCTGGGCTGATTAAATGTAGCATGTAATTTTTTTCCCCACTTTTTTTTTTTACCAAATCAAGCAATTCAGCCAATTTCCAAATGTGCTTAATAAGCCAGGCCAAAATAATTAGACAGCATCTGATGGGGCCCACCACAGTCATAAAGTCTGGAGAGAGGAGGTTGGCATGTTTTATGCCACTTATTGGAAAAGTTTAAAGGTTTGGAGGTGGGTAGCAATCGTGAATATTAAGGCTTTGCTGAAAATATTCCAGCTGAACAGTTGAACAGTTTTGATTCCCAAGACAAAAAATAGCAAGTTGGATGCAATGGAAATGTTTCCTGTTATACTTTCAGGCTAATAGTAATTCAGGCTCAGCAGAAGTAATAATAACAATTATTATTATTATTAATAATACCCCATCCATCTGGCTGGGTTTCCCCAGCCACTCTGAGTGGCTTCGAGAACATATAACATATAAAACCATAATAAAACATCAAACATGAAAAACTTCCCAATACAGCACTGCCTTCCGATGTCTGTTAAAAGTTGTATAGTTCTTTATCTCCTTGATAAAGTGCAGAAGTAATGATTCCAGCATACATGAGCAAGCCAAGAGGTTCATAACCGAATGGAAGTGATGAAGATGTCCCAATAGTTGGCACACCCTTCCTGCCAAGCTTTGAAAGAAAAGGCAGGGTGAGATCACTTCTTAGATTATATTATCCCATGATCCTGCCATGGCTGCACATGCTTGCTCCATCTACACCCGAGTAGGACCCTGGCAGACACACATGCCCGACTGGCATGTTGCTTCCCTCCTGGTCAATCATTCAGGAGCTTCAAAAGCTTTCTTCAGCCCAAACATCACAGTGCCTGGTGCCAACTTACACCAGCACACTTAGGGATCTGCAGAGCTTGCGTAACAGACCTCAGCAACTCAGCATTTTGGCTAATTTACTTTATTTACATATAAACAAACACGGAGCACTGCAACATGGCTCCCTCTCTCTCTAGTATCAGACAGCAAAGAGAAAAAGAACAAAGGACAATAGTCCCACTTCATGGAACACCGTAACACAAACATCCTGTCTCCGTCACTTCCCACTTTGTGGAGTCAAAACATATACCATCATGTGATAGACAAAAATCCCATGACTGCAATCATGGAGCAGGAATTCTAACATGTCCCACCTACGAAGATGGTGCCTAGTTCCTCTGTCTTCAGCTTTGCCAGAAGAAGAAGAAGAAGAAGAAGAAGAAGAAGAAGAAGAAGAAGAAGAAGAAGAAGAAGAAGAATAGTAGTAGTAGTAGTAGTAGTAGTAGTAGTAGTAGTAGTAGTAGTAGTTTGGATTTGATATCCCGCCTTTCACTCCCTTTAATGAGTCTCAAAGTGGCTAACATTCTCATTTCCCTTCCTCCCCCACAACAAACACTCTGTGAGGTGAGTGGGGCTGAGAGACTTCAAAGAAGTGTGACTGGCCCAAGGTCACCCAGCAGCTGCATGTGGAGGAGCGGAGACGCGAACCCGGTTTACCAGATTACGAGACTACCGCTCCTAACCACTACACCACACTGGCTCTCGCTTCTTGCCACCCACTTCTCCTGCTCAGACCTTCCCTCTGGCTGGTCAAAGTCTTCCCCTCTCCCTGATTAGGCTGCTTCCCCCTCTCTGACATCCAGAGTCACAGGGAGAGGACAGCCCTCCTCCTCCATCCCTGGGTGCCATTTTTCCCATCCTCCATTGGCTCCCTCTCAGCCCTCCTCCTCCTCTTCTGTCTGGGGCTGCCAAGCTGGGCAAATCCTGATGGATCCGAGAGTCCCATGGAGATCTGTGTGAATATTCACCTTTTCCAACTCCTATCCAGAACCACTTCCTCGGATGCCACTGTCTTCTTCCTTGCCACGGTTTCTTTCTCTTCTGATCGTCAGTCACCTGGTCGGTCCTACTCAGTCAGGTATCACACAGCGAACAGGGTGACATCGTGGTGATACGAATCCAATCCAGTTAGATATGCGATGGTGGCGCTGGGGGAAATTGCAAGCCGTTGAGAGTAAGAGGAAAGCAGAGTGCTGTAATTGAGTAGGTCAACTTCCCCGGCCCGCCAAATGATGAGCAAACAACAATAATTGGTACTGACCACACTGCCAACAACTGTTTAGGAAAATGGAGTTGACTCAGCCCTAATTTGTATGAATTTACCCAGAGTCTACTTGAGTGCATGCATTCATGTCCAGTTATTCTGCCAGTGCAGAAAAATGAACTACAGCCATACCTCAGAAGCTGAATGCCTTTAAACTCGAATGTTTTGGCTCCCGAACAATCAAAAATCGGAAGTAATTGTTCCGGTTTTTGAATGTTTTTGAGAAGCCAGACATCCAGTGCTCCTGCAGCCAATCAGAAGCCGCGCCTTCGTTCTTGAGCCATTTCGGGAGTCAAACGGACTCCCAGTATGGATTAAATTTGAGAACCAAGGTATGACTGTATATGGTTTTGGTTTCAAAGATACCCTGGGGGGGGAAATACTGAGGATTCTTACCACTTACCTTGTGGCTGGGCAATAAGACTTCTCTGAGATATTGTAAGCTATGATGAGTTGAAGGCTGAACTGTGGGAATGAGCAGGAGGCAGGCAGGAGAATTTCCCTGAGCTAGCAACTGGCTCTGATTTAGGGCAATGATGGGTTGAGATGTCAAGTGTAGGCAATAGAGGGGATAGCGAGGGCAGGAGAAGGGGAGCAATATCTGCCCTGTGTTTCTAAAGGCAGGATAAACAAAATTAAATGAATAAACACCACAAGCAACAAACAAGATAATAAACAGTGCACCACCAGTGTTGTATTATTCTTATTTGTAAGGTGCCTAAAATGGGCAGCTCCCCATGTGGTTGTGGGTCCAAAGGTTTTGTGTTAAGGCAATTTTGAAAAAACAACAACAAAAACCCTGCTTTCCAGCTCTTTCCAAAAGCATCCCTCAGTTCCTCAGCATGAAAGGAAACTTTGCTTCTTCTTTCCCCCTTTTCTGGTTTTTTTAAATAAACTCCCCGTTCTTCTCCTCCCCCCTCCCTTCCCCCCGTCGCCGGCAAGCCTATGAAAGGAGCTTTGAAAGGAAACACAATATTTCCTTTCATCATTTATTAACGTGTTATTATTGTACAATAAATTTGGGCTAAACAGATAAGAGGAGGCTTCCAATTAAAAATTTAATCTCTGAGAATGGCAAACAACAGAGGCGAAAAGATTCTTCGCCTAGCAGTTTTTTCGGGCTTGGCATTTTATTTCCCTGACAGATTTGAGATCTCATAGATGTGTCAGGGTTTTGTTTTGTGGGGGTTTTTCCCCCCATTGGCAGGGCCAGCTGAAGGCAACAGGGAGAGCAGAAGCCGGAGATGGGAGAGGCATAATTTGTATCAGTTCCATGGCGCAATTCACTCTAAGGTGTTTTGGTCTTAAACACATCCTACCTGACTTTTGATAGAAAGGCAGCAGAGAGAGCTGTTTCTCTATTAATATTAATGTTGAGGGGGGAGGAATCCAATCAGGTAACGTTCCCTGTTCCTCGTGAAATTGTTTTATTTATTTTAAAAGGGGGGAGAGGAACCATACACACCAGAATGAGAGAAAACGCAAGGAGCTGTATCAGAGGGATTCTCGTTCTATATTTATTCTGACAACCTGCACTATTTCGTGGGGAAGCAGCAAACGAGCTTTGCATTGTCTTTTCAATAACTGTTTTATTGATATAAATGAGCACTTGAAAAAGAATTGCAGAAAAATTAGGTCTCCTTCTAGGGTGCAGGTTTACTCACTCATACTATCTCTCTCTCTCTCTCTCTCTCTCTCTCACACACACACACACACACACACACACACACACAGAGCTGGATTTAGTTTTGATGAGGCCCTAAGCTACTGAAGGTAATGGGGCCCTTTATATGTCCAGCTGTCCTTTGTCAACAACAAATTGTCACTGTTTTTTTGTGTTGCATATACCATGCTATATGGTAATTTATGGACCTAATAGGTATCTAAAGCCATTTGCACATAACAAAATATGTATTTTCTCAAAGTAATTGTTGAACTGAAATACAATTAAGAAGAAGTATATTAATAGTGATAGTGATATCTTAGGGAGCAGGCTAGCAGGTGTATTACTTACACCATAGGAGCCGACACAACACAAAACACTGTTGCTGTACAGTAGTACCTCTAGTTACGAACTTAATTCGTTCCAGAGGTCCGTTCTTAACTTGAAACTGTTCTTAACTAGAGGCGTGCTTTCGCTAATGGGGCCTCTTGCTGCCACTGCGCCGCCAGCACACGATTTCCGTTCTCATCCTAACTCTTCCAGGTTAGTGGAGTTTGTAACCTGAAGCGTTTGTAACTCGAGGTACCACCGTATGTAGGTTTTATTTTATTTGTTTTTTATCTTGTATTTTGGAAATGTATGTCCAGGTTTTTTTCCCTTTAGTTTTTTTGGGGGGCCCAAGAGAATGGGGCCCTAAGCTATAGCTTGTTTAACTTATATGTAAATCTGACACTTAAATCTGACAAACACACACACAGAGAAAGAAAGAGACCTAAAACTGGGTTTTGGAAGCAAATGAGTCAAGTGTCCACAGGACCATCATAACATTATCCTTGCTTGAAGTGACTGGCTTCAGACTGTCTGTTTGCCATAGAATTATAGAATTAGAAAGTACTCTGAGGAAGATACCATCTCGTCCAACCCCTCAGCTAAAGCATCCATGACAGATGGCCACCCAACCTCTGCTTAAAAACCTCCAAGGAAGGAGAGTCCACAACCTTCTCAGGGAGACCGTTCCACTGATGAACAGCTCTTACTGTCAGAAAGTTCTTCCTGACGTTTAGTTGAAATCCCACCTCAAGGTGGTGCACTTAGTTCTCCCTGCTCCCCCTTCACACTCCACAACAACCTTGCAAAGTAGGTTAGGCCGAGAGTGAGAGATAGCTAAGAGAGGATTCGAACCCATGTCTCCCAGGTCCTAGTCCGGCACTCTATTCCCCCCCCCACCACACATAACAGGATCAGATGAGTCCCATGTATGCCGAAACGCATGGCAGCACTGAAGGCGACCCTAGCATCTCAAGCAACTCGAAAGATAAATAAATCAGTCTGGAAATAGCAGAGCAGGAAAGGGGCTTGCTAGATGGTTGGCCTAAGCCATTCATTTTGCGGAACAGCTGGCCTGTCTGCCTGGAGCCCTACGAAGTCGTCGCATTATGAGAGTCCACAATAGCAAAAAATGGCCTTTTAAAGTTTTATTCCTCACTTATCTAGTACAATAGGAAATCATCTTCTTCAGAGGGGGGCTGCAGACGTTTGTATCCTCGCCCGGTTCTCCTTCAACCTGGAGGGCTGAGCGTTACAGATTCAGTGATCTGAACACACACCAGGAGTTCATGTAGCCCACGGACTGTAAACTGCCCGCCACTATTTGAGTCGTTGACCTCTTTTGATTCTCTGTCCTCTCGAGGAACACGGTTCCCAGGGCAAGATTTGCTATGGCATTCATTTAGATAGTTTGGAGGCATTTGATTTATATATATCTGTATCTGTATATAGATATATACAGGCCCCATCATCTCCTGGCAAATAGAAGGGGAAGAAATGGAGGCAGTGAGAGATTTTACTTTCTTGGGCTCCATGATCACTGCAGATGGTGACAGCAGTCACGAAATTAAAAACGCCTGCTTCTTGGGAGAAAAGCAATGACAAACCTAGACAGCACCTTGCTAACAAAGGTCCGTATAGTTAAAGCTATGGTTTTCCCAGTCGTGATGTATGGAAGTGAGAGCTGGACCATAAAGAAGGCTGATCACCGAAGAATTGATGCTTTTGAATTATGGTGCTGGAGGAGACTCTTGAGAGTCCCATGCACTGCAAGAAGATCAAACCCATCCATTCTGAAGGAAATCAGCCCTGAGTGCTCACTGGAAGGACAGATCCTGAAGCTAAGGCTCCAATACTTTGGCCACCTCATGAGAAGAAAAGACTCCCTGGAAAAGACCCTGATGTTGGGAAAGATGGAGGGCACAAGGAGAAGGGGACGACAGAGGACAAGATGGTTGGATAGTGTTCTCGAAGCTACCAGCATGAGTTTGACCAAACTGCGGGAGGCAGTGGAAGACAGAAGTGCCTGGTGTGCTCTGGTCCATGGGGTCACAAAGAGCCGGACACGACTAAATGACTAAACAACAACAACAGCATATCTGCATATATGATTTTGGATGCAGTGCTGCCTAACTGAATTTAATATTGGGGGGAAATGAGAAACTGAGAGGACCAACGTTGACAGATGCTTCCATCTCTAACTGCGACATCGTTCAGGTATTCTGCTGCAATACTCTGGACACATTTGAGAATTAAAGAACGAGAATCTGAGTACAAGGAACTTCTTTTTTACAATTCTGGTCTCTAATAACTGCCTGCTTTCCTCCCTCTCTGATCTCTCACCACTTAAATCCCTAAACAGTAGGAAGTCTGGTGTTATGTCTGCTGCCTCTCCATTCTGTGTTGCAAACAATAGTCAGTAATATCCAAGGCAACACAATGACCAAATACAATGATACGATATCAATATACACTCTTTATAAAATATGAAATATATGAAATCACACAAACAGAAAGCTTATTGTTAAGTTGTGGGTAAACGTATCAGACGACACAGCGATGCGTCAAAACAACTCTTGTTTATTCACAGGCCAGAACAGAACTGAACTGAAGGGTTCGGCCAGCCTGCTTATATAGAGCTCCAGTACCACACAACTGTAACAACTTTCTGTAACTATCCAATCACTGAATGTCACTTTCAATCCCTTATTTGCATATGTGGACCTGAGTGAAAACTATCTACAGTATCCCCCTGCTGGCCCAGGGTGAGAACTTCAGTACATAACACTTATGAATCTCTGAAAATCAAAAAATATGTCCTGTTAATGGATTCCCTTGAAAACATAAAACCAAATAAACATAAGTCTTATAAGTCTCTGAAAGTCTTTGAAGACTACACAAGTCTCTGAAAGAAGCAATGTATCAGATTCTTATCTAGTGAAAACAGGTTGTAAAGCTTTGTTTATGGCATCCAACACTGCTGAAGTAGTTCGCAAACAGACGTTGTGAACACTGATTCCGGATATACCCACTGTTTCGTGGAATTCTTCAGCACAGCAGAAGGATACAGAAATACTTCATTAACCCATCTATATGGTGAAAGGAAAAGTATAAAAACAATTGCTATAGAGCAGTGGTCATAAAGTTATGTACCGTATTTTTCGCTCTATAGGGCGCACTTCCCCCCTCCAAATATTAAGGGGAAATGTGTGTGCGTCCTATGGAGCGAATGCAGGCTCCTTGGCTTCAGCGATAGCAACACGAAGCCTCCGAACGGCAGAGGGAGCGCTCCCTCCTGGCTTCAGCGAAAGGAACCCGAAGCCTTCAGAGCACAGTGCGAGGTCCTGCTGCGCTCCAAAGGCTTCAGGGATCTTTGAGGCTGGCAGTGGAGGAAAGCAGTGCTCCCCCCCACCGCCAGCCCCCCAAGCTTGGGGGGCAGCAGCAAGGCTGCGCACAGCCTTTGCGCTGTTCCCCGACCTGCTCTTTGGGGCTAGCGGTGGGGGAAAGCAGCACTTTTTCCCCCAGCCCCAAAGAGCAGATCAAAAGGAACCCGAAGCCTCCGGAGCCCGGCGGGAACTCCCGACGCGCTCCAGAGGCTTTGGGTTGCCTTCACTAAAGCCTGGAGAGCGAGCGGGGTCAGTGTGCACTGACCCCTCTCCTCTCCAGGCTTCCAAGGTAGCCGCCTGAAGCCTCCAGAGCGCAGTGGGAATTCCCGCTGTGCTCTGGAGGCTTCAGGTGAATGCACCTTGCACGCACCTTGTTTTAGAGGGGGAGAACAAGAAAAAAATATCTCCCCCTCTCTGTGCAGCGCCTCTTCAGCGAAGCAGCAGGAGAAATGGAAGGGGCTCCGTTTCTCCTGCCGCTTCGCTGAAGGGGCGCTGAGCAGAGAGGGGGAGATTTTTTCTCCCTTGTTCTCTCCCTCTAAAACAAGGTGCGTCCTATGGTCCGGTGCGTCCTATAGAGCACAAAATACGGTAGTCACTGCTGCCTCTCCATTTTGGACACAGCCTGGAATTAACCAGGCTGTTAATGGTTCAAAAAAATACGTAGCTAAAGAACTGGGTTTATTTCCTTTCTTTCTTTACACGTGAAGTATCTGCCTTGCAGCACAAATCCAGCAATCAATTACATTTTAATGAATTTGTGGTCAGCTTATACCTGAACCCTGGGCACTAGGCACTGACCATGGAGGCAAAATATTACTTTTATACTTTTGGAAAGTACAAAGGCATTTATTTGGCCTTTTGGAGGGGGTGGGGAGAAAATGCTGAGCTGGATGGAACTTGGTCGGAAACAGATCTTATATCCGATACTTTCACTTTTTGAAAGGGGTCCTCACAGCATCCTGTAGCTGGAATCTCAGGCCATTTGCAACCATGTTAACACAGAAAATCAAGGGGACTTTGTGATGTAGTTTCCCAACCAAAGCATGCATAGAAAAGTACACTCTAAAATGCACGTGTTAGTGAAAATAGCAAATAAAATTGTACTGTATTTGATGGAACAGATTGTAAAACCATTTATGATAGGCAAAATTGCATATTTTAAAATGAGCTTATTGGCAGACATTTACATGGAGATGTGTATAAATTTTTTTGTTCAATTTAAAACATATATCAGAAAGTTCTACAGAGACAGAAACCAAAGTTGACAGAATTGCCTGTGTCTGATCAAAATCCATTCGTGCTTTCCCAAGATAAGAAACCTTGGAGATTTCCAAAGAGATGCTATCATCCACCAGATATAAGTAGATCTCTAACCAGCACAAGATCTTCCAGGATCTGTTTTTCAAATGTGTCTGAAGCATCATTTTTTTGGATTACATAGAAAGCCATAGCTAGCGATTCCTTTTATTGTTTCAAAAGGGCTTTGTCATCAGGCAAGCCCAGGAAACATGCAAAACACCTCCTTCCATTTGACACCTCCAGCTGAGGGTTTTCCCTTCCCTTCCCCCCCCTATTTTGTTCAGCAGCGAGGTTCTGCGAGAGGCTTCCATTGGAGAAAAAGAATCCCAGCATGTGCGCCAATTCAGTCACTTCCGATCAATTCATTCGAGCAATGCTTCTTCAAGTTGAACAAAAGCAATAAAGGAAAATGTGAGGTGCTCTGGCGATTCTTCCTCGATATTGGAATCTGGAGCCTGCCTGCTTCTACCTTTCTCCTTTCTCCATCACAGATTAAGAACATAAAAGACATATTAGATCAGGATAAAGAGAAATCTAGTATGGCAATCTGTTGTCACGGTAGCCAAACAGGTGTCCCTGGGAAGTCTGTGAGCAGAACCTGAGTGCAACAGCACTTTCTCGTACAGTGGTACCTCGGGTTAAGTACTTAATTCATTCCGGAGGTCCGTTCTTAACCTGAAACTGTTCTTAACCTGAAGCACCACTTTAGCTAATGGCTTCCTGCTGCTGCCGCACAACCGGAGCACGATTTCTCTTCTCATCCTGAAGCAAAGTTCTTAACCTGAAACACTATTTTTGGGTTAGCGGAGTCTGTAACCTGAAACGTATGTAACCTGAGGTACCACTGTATTGAGATTCCCAGCATCTTGTACTCAGAGGCACATTGACCCCACAGTGACAGGGGAACATAGTTATCTTGGCTAGTGGCTATCGATGACCTTATCCTCTAGGATGTTTTGCTTAGCTGCTCGGCAACCTCTGACGTTGCTGCAGACATCTCCATTTTTCTTCTCCATTTCCCCCCAAAAAACATTATATATAAACAAGAACTAAAGTAGGCCGAATTTTCTTTTCCACCTTTCCGTGTTCTCATTTTTGACAGACAAATTCAGTGTGAAGATTCGGAGACGTTAGCAATTTGTCAAATATAAATAAATAAGGCAATTTGGACCATTTCATTTGGGTTCTGTTGAAAGATGTAGTGTTTGGGAATGGCACCCGGCGTTGAGATGCCAATTATTTCAGGAATTGCCTGAAATGGCTGGCAGATTTCTTTTGTTTTGTTTTTTCTGTTGCTGCTGCTGTTCATTCATTCATTCATTCATATATTCAATGCCTGCATTTTGGTTGAAAGTTTAAATAGAGAGGGAGAGAGGAGAAAGTCATGTGGAGTGGAATGGATAAAAAATTCTTATTCTTATTCTTATTCTTATTCTTATTAATTACATTTGTATACAGTCATACCTCTTGTTAAGGGACGCAGGTGGCACTGTGGGTTAAACCACAGAGCCTAGGACTTGCTGATTAGAAGGTTGGCGGTTCGAATCCCTGCGACGGGGTGAGCTCTCGTTGCTCGGTCCCTGCTCCTGCAAACCTTGCAGTTTGAAAGCACGTCAAAGTGCAAGTAGATCAATAGGTACCACTCTGGCGGGAAGGTAAACGGCGTTTCTGTGTGCTGCTCTGGTTCGCCAGAAGAGGCTTAGTCATGCTGGCCACATGACCCAGAAGCTGTATGCCGGCTCCCTCGGCCAATAAAGCAAGATGAGCGCCGCAACCCCAGAGTCAGCCACGACTGGACCTAATGGTCAGGGGTCCCTTTACCTTTATACCTCTTGTTGCGTTTGCTTCACATTGCGGCTTTTCGGGTTGCGAACGTGGCAAACCCAGAAGTGTATGCTTCTGGGTTTTGCTACGCACGCGCAGAAGCGTTCTGCATGCTTCGCACATGTGCAGAAGCGCATTATTTCCCTCCGTGCTTGCGCAGAAGCACCACTCTAGTTGCAGACTTTTCGGGGTACAAATGGCACCCCAGAATGGATCGTGTCTGCAACTAGAGGTATCACTGTACCGCCCTATGCCCGCAGGCCTCAGGCTGGTTCACAAGATGAAATCACAATATAAAAACACAAAATGCATAATCAAAACAAAAGCAACCCAGTATCTCTCCCCCCAAAAAAATATACATTTATACATAATATAAATATGTGCATAATATATACATAACATACATTTACAGAGCCACCACTTCTTGATTTTTTTACTGATCTTATTGTGGTATTGCATTCTTATGTGCACTTCAGGGACCCCAATCAAGAGAACCCACTCTGAGAGCACAGGGTTCAAAGGTGGTGGCTCAGGGTCTGTGGCCTCAGCTAGCCAACCTCCTTGGACTTTTGGAAACACTTCAGATTTTGAGAGCAGAATCCATAATGTGGTACACAATGTCAGCCCAAAATTTGGTGCCCCAAATGGATCTTCTCAGTCTCCTTTTCGCACCCCCTTGGATCAGTGCCCTGTGTCTGTGGTGCCCTAAATCCAGCATTGTTTGAGAGTGAGGGCTGTGGGCACCGGTCACAAAATGCCTGCCATGGCAGCGGCATGGCCAGGCATTGTACAAAATTTAAGGTAATATGTAAAGGTGAAGGACCCCTGGACGGTTAAGTCCAATCAAAAGTGACTATGGGGTTGTGGCACTCATCTCGCTTCAGGCCGAGGGAGCCGGCGTTTGTCCATAGACAGCTTTCCTGGTCATGTGGCCAGCAGGACTAAACTGCTTCTGGCTTAATGGGATGGAAGCCAGAGCGCTCAGAAACACCTTTTACCTTCCTGCTGGAGCGGTACCTATTTATCTACTTGCACTTTGATGTGCTTTTGAACTGCTAGGTTGGCAGGAGCTGGGACAGAGCAATGGGAGCTCACTCCATCATGGGGATTCGAATGACCAACCTTCTGATCGGCAGGCCCAAGAGGCTCAGTGGTTTAGACCACAGTGCCACCTGCGTCCATACAAAATTTAAGAGAGTACCGTGGTCCGCTGCTGCTTCCCCCGCTTCCCCCAGACAATCTCACACTTACTGTGGGAAGTCAGCTATGTCCTGCTGGTCCTGATAGTGGAAATAAAGCTGTCAAAGTCACAAGAACCCTGCTTTCCTCAATGCCAGCCCTAAACCCAAACCCAGGCTGCCATTTTGTACCCACTTAAGCCATCCATCTCCAGTTATGGCCACAGGCTCAAGAACGTTACTTGCCCAAAAATGGAAAGAAGAAGAATCTCCAGCAAAGGAAGAATGGATACAGAAACTTATGGAGTATGCAGAAATGGCAAAACTTACAGGAAAAATAAGAAATCAAGATAACAAACTTTTTATAAGAGAATGGAAATGGTTTATTGAATGTTTACTAACAAACTGTGAACAGAAAAGAACATTGGCTGGTTTATTGTAATAACCTGCAGTTTTATAAGAGTATATATTAAAAGTAGATGAATAAATCAGCACATTAAGTTAATTTGGATGTGCAGAAAATATTAAAAATAAATTTAAGGAACCGCAGAAAGAGGGGGAAGGAAGTCGAGTTTTGAAACGTTAGAATGATTGCAAAATTATTGAAATGTATAAAACCGAGAATCATAAATGAAATATATTTTTAAAAGTTGTGGCCACAGGATTGTGGTCTTTTTGAAAGGCTAGTGTGTTGAGAAGCAAGGCAGCTCACCCTTTATATTGGAAAGGAAGGGAAGAATTTGAGAAAAGAAAATGCACACAGCAGACAGGGCAGTTTCAAAGAATCTTTATTAGTCTGTTTCCTCCTTTTTTGAATCCTTCTCAGCAGTTCCTTTCTGCTACACGTTTTAATGAAAAGATCTTCCAGCTGGTGTGAAGCCCCACGTGGTGCCATAATGGACAACGAAGGAAGGAAGAGCCCAGCTCTTTATTCTCCTTGAACTTGAAAGCATTTCCTCAGCTATAGCTTGGGGGCAAGGCTGAACTGGTGGGAGACTGTGCAATGTCATGGTTTCCAGCGTTCCAGAACATTTGCACAAAACAAACCTTGTCCTGCGCCTTTCATTATATTTGTGTGTGTGTGTGTGTGTGTTTGTGTGTAATGGACATAGAAATATACATCAAGTGTGCATATCATAAACAATCAGAAAAAGAGTAGTTTGAGAAACGATGACCGGTTTTTATGGTTTATATGAAGCAGAAATTTAAAATAGAACCATTTTATACATTATTCCTGCTGTCATTAAAAAAAAAAATTGACTATATGATTATGATTAGTCAATTTCAGGTACTCTTAATTTTTCTTTTTCCCCTAGTCTTGAGTTCTGTTATCTGCACTTCAATATCAGTTTGCAAGGCACTTTTAAGTCCTTGTGAAATTTCACCAGCATTTTCATGCAAATTTCTCGACTTCCGGAGGCGGCGCGAAACAGCAATGGCGGTCCTCTTCGGTCTCTGAAGAGGGGCTCCGCGGAAAAGGGTCGTGCGCTGCGGCACAGCGACGACCCATCAAGAAAAACCACGGGCAGAGTGAGCCCGTGGCCGTGGGACTCGGCGGGCACCAGGAGCGACCCCAGAAACGGTGAAGGAACCCCGTAAGGGGCTCCGGAACGTGGAAGGGGGAGCGGTGCTGTGAGTTCATCGCTCTTTCTGCGGAAGCGAAGCCGCGCGGCTGCTGCTGATGAGCGCTGTCCTTTCTTCCTGGAACATCAGGCTCTAAAACTCCACACTCGTGAGTAAGGATTATAAGAATTTTTTTGGGACTAAAATCTTTAAATTCGGCTGAAAACGGGAGACGAAAACAGGAAGTCCGTCTTCCGATTCTGCTTAAAGATCAAAGCAAAGACTCTGACAAGCGGGAAGCGCTTTGAAAGGGATTACAAAAAGAAGTTGCTTTCATCGTGCAAAGTTTGAACTTGTTTATTTAGAAGGGAAAAGGACCAGCTTTGTGTAAATTGATTTGATTTGAACTGGAACCTCTCCTCTATTTAGCGGATTATAAAAGTTGAAAAACCAAATCGCTGGGCTGCCAGGATAAAAGAACTGTCAAATTGCGGAAACTGTATCTAAAGGTGGAAGTGCTACTGTTGAGCGTTGTTGGATACAAATAAGAAATTGCTACTTGCATCATTACTGAAACTTTGTTTTACTTGGGGAAAACTCTGCAAGTTTACAGGGACATTGAAGGTTCCTCTTTAATTCTTTTTTTTGGATTGCTCTTTAATGGTGGAAAAAGTTTCTTCCTTCCTCTGAATTACAGGGGAGCTCCCTCTAATGGATTTGGGATTAATAAGTCTCTGGGAACTGCATATTATTTGGACTATCTTCTGGGTGGTTGTTTATATTTTGGACTGTCTTTCCCATGGGATTTACAATTTGACCTTGATGCATAGACAGCTGTGGAATGAGTGGCACAGGGAAAACAAGGGCGGCCAAGACGAAAGCAAAACAATCTGTACAGCAACTGCTACAAACAACGTTGACTGTTCAGCCACGTAGATCATCTGTTCCTACTGTTTTAACACTGCAAGAAGGAGAAGTTGTTCAGCCAGCTCAAGAGCCAGCTCCAGAGGATATGGCTTCAGGAGGGATTGACCCAATTTCTAAACAAATTCTGGAACAGCTGGCAGCTTTAAATACAAAATTTGATCAAGTTACAACCACTATCAATAAACTGACTGAGCAAGTCTCCCAAAATACACAAGTAATTGGGAATCTTCAAACAACAACTGCAGAAAATCGTAAACTGGCTGAGGAAGCAAATCAAAAAGCAGAACAAGCTAATAAGAAGGCCGAGGAAGTAAGAAGGGAAATAAGGCCATTGTGCAGGCAAATCAATGAACAGCAGGCCTATCTGTCTATGGTAGAATTGAAAAATCGGGAAAACAATCTTAGATTAAGAGCAATACCAGAACTTGAACAAGAAGATTTGATTGGTTTTTTGACATCAGAATTATCAAAGTTCTGGGGCATAGAAGAAGATAAGGACTTTAAAATTGTCACCGCTTTTAGACTGGGAAGAGTGGTGAGGAAGGATAGATCTAGAGATTGCCTGATTATTTTGAGATCTAGGCAAGAAAGAGACAAAATATTAGGCCTACATTTTAAAAAATCACTGGTGATTCAGGGTAAAAAAGCAGAAATCTACAGAGACATACCGAAACAACTTCTGGATTTAAGAGCTACATATACAGATCTAGCAAGACTACTGAGAAACAACTCAATTTCCTATAGGTGGGAGTTCCCCCAAGGATTATCCTTTAATCTCAAAGGAAAGAAAGTTAAAATTAGAACAGCAGAGGACCAACAAAAGTTCCTGAACGACCACGGGGAGGACCTTCAGAAGGGAGTAGCAGCAGCTTGGCCACCACCTCCGCCTGAATCAACACCTGTGCCATCTCTGGGTTTGGACGAAAAGGAAGACACATCTCTATAGGACTTATAGACTGATCCAGGATGTCTCTGCAGCTTTTTAGTTGGAATATAAATGGCGGGAATTCCCCGGAAAAAAGAAGAAGGATCTTTCATATATTGAAAAAAGAACAATTGGACATTATTTGCTTGCAGGAAACGCGTGTGACCAGGCTCCACAGGAAAGTGTTAATTAATAAAAGACTAGGCCAAGAATTTATTTCATCAGACAAAGTCAAGAAAAGAGGCGTAGTGATCTATGCAAAGGAGAACCTGTCACCGAAATTTCTATTTAAAGATGAGCAAGGAAGAATTTTGGCAATTGAGATACAAACACAAGGAGAAAAATTTCTGATAGTAGGAATCTATGCACCAAATGAGGGGAAATTGGAATTTTACAAGAAGCTGCATGAGACAATGCTGGACTATCTGGACTATACCAACATCATTATGATGGGAGATATGAATGGGGTGGTCTCTACTTATATGGACAAGTCACAGAACCAAAATCTAACTAAAGATGGTAGACTACCTAAAACTTTCTTTGAACTAACTGACAGTATGGATTTGATTGACATTTGGAGGACAAAGAACCCCCTAGGTAAAGAAGGAACATTCTTTTCTGAGGCTCACCTGTCATGGACAAGAATCGACCAAATATGGACAACTAGAGGGCTGGCTCCCAAGACCAGAAAAGTGGAAATCTGCCCAAAAACCTGCTCCGACCATAACGCTCTGAAAGTGGAATTGAGACTTACTCCAATCGGTTCCTTCAGATGGAAAATGAATGACACCCTACTAAGAGATCAGGAGATTGTAAAGAAGGCCCAAAAAACTTTAAAAGACTATTTTGAAATTAACTTGAACACCTCGGTGGAAAAGAGAACAATCTGGGACGCAAGTAAAGCAGTAATGAGAGGGTTTCTGATACAACAGAACACGATCAAGAAAAAACTCTGGAATGGAAAAAAGGATAAGATACTAGAGAAGATAAGAGATGGAGAGAAAAAATTGAGACTAAAACCAAAATCAAAAGAGATTCTAAGAGAAATTAAGTTCCATCAAGCACAATATGCGAAATTGATAAATCAAGAAGTGGAATGGAAAATTAAACAAATGAAACAAAGATCATTTGAATCGGCGAATAAATGTGGAAAACTGCTAACATGGCAGTTGAAAAAGAGACAAAAATTGAACTTTGTTACCAATCTGGAGGTTGAAGGGAGAAATATACAGAAACCAGAAGAAATTAGAAAGTGCTTCCAGAGATATTTCAAAAAACTTTATACGCAAGGGCCTCAGGAAGTGACTGAGATAGACCAATTTTTAAAAGTTAACGGATTACCAAAACTATCTCAAGAGAAGAGAACAATCTTGAATTACAGAATAACACAACAGGAAATTGAGGGTGCCATCCAGAATATGCAACTTGGCAAATCTCCAGGCCCAGATGGACTTACCTCCAAGTATTATAAGACTTTAAAAGACTACTTGATACAACCACTAATGGAGGTTTGTAACCAGATTATGGAGGGGAGGAGGGCACCGGAAACGTGGAAAGAAGCCTTCATCACATTGATACCTAAACTGGAAACTGAAAAGACTCAACTAAAGAACTACCGTCCCATCTCACTCCTAAATGTGGATTACAAAATTTTTGCAGACATTTTGGCAAGTAGGCTTAAAAAAGTGTTAAATGAAGTAATTCACAAGGACCAGGCAGGCTTTCTCCCAGGCAGACATTTGTTTGATAACACTAGGAACATTATTGACATTTTGGAACTTTTGCAAACTAACATTAATACTAAAGCAGTGTTAATTTTCATTGATGCGGAGAAGGCCTTTGATAACATCTCCTGGAAGTTTTTGAAGAAAAATTTGGAAGGGATGGGAGTGGGACGGGGGTTTGAAAATGGTATAGAAGCAATCTACTCAGAGCAAAAAGCTAAATTGATAGTGAACAATGTGGTGACAGAAGAGTTTAAAATTGAAAAAGGAACACGACAGGGGTGCCCCTTATCCCCTCTTTTATTCATTTCAGTCCTGGAGGTGCTTTTGAGTATGATTAGGGAGGACCGGTTGGTACAAGGAATACAGGTCGGAGTGAAACAGTATAAATTGAAAGCTTTTGCAGATGATTTGGTTTTAACATTACAGGAGCCAGAATCTAGTACAAAAAGAGTTTTAGAACTGATTCATGAGTTTGGTCGGGTGGCGGGATTTAAGTTGAACAAGCAAAAAACCAAGGTTTTGGGGAAAAACTTGACACCTTTAGAAACAGATGAGTTTCAGAAGGAAATAGAATTAAATGTGGTTAAAAAAGTGAAATACCTGGGGGTCAATTTGTCCTCCAAAAACTTGAATTTATTTAAAGATAATTATGAAAAATGTTGGTCAGAAGTTAAAAAGGATTTAGAAACTTGGTCAAGACTGAAACTTTCCTTGTTGGGCCGAATTGCAGCTATAAAGATGAATGTATTGCCAAAGATGCTATTTTTGTTTCAGACCCTACAGATCGTGGACAGAGTGGAATGTTTTGGTAAATGGCAGAAGGATATTTCTAAGTTCGTTTGGCAGGGCAAAAAGCCCCGAATAAAATTTAAAATACTAACTGATGCAAAAGAAAGAGAGGGGTTTGCCCTGCCAGACTTAAGGTTATACTACGAAGCTGCAGCCTTCTGCTGGATGAAGGACTGGTTACTTTTGGAGAACACTGATGTCCTAGATCTGGAAGGGTTTAATAACTCTTTGGGTTGGCATGCATATTTGTGGTACGACAAGGTAAAGACTCATAAAATGTTCAAAAACCATATTGTCAGGAAAGCGATATTTATGGTCTGGACAAAATATAAAGACTTATTAGAAAGTAAGACCCCGAGGTGGCTATCACCAGCAGAGGCCAAGGCCCGAAAGAAACCCAATATGGAGGCCGGTTGGCCGAAATATGGGGAAATCATAGAAAAAATTGGAGAAAATTGGAGGCTGCAGAGCTATGAAAAACTAAAGAATAAGGTGCAAGATTGGTTTCATTATGCTCAAATACAAGAGGTTTTTAAGTTGGATAAAAAAAACAGGGTTCCAGGTGGAAAAATCGAAAGTAGAGACAGAATTGTTAGAACCAAAGACTAAGGTACTTTCGAGAATGTATAACCTGCTGCTTAGATGGAACACCCAGGACGAGACAGTCAAATCAGCTATGATAAAATGGGCTCAGGATATTGGGCACAACATTATGTTTGAAGACTGGGAAAAGTTATGGACCACTGGTATGAAATTCACGGCATGTAATGCCTTGAAAGAGAATATTATGAAAATGATATACAGGTGGTACATGACTCCAGTCAAGCTTGCTAAGATATATCATTTGTCTGATAATAAATGTTGGAAATGTAAGGAGGCTGAAGGGACATTCTTTCACCTCTGGTGGACTTGCCCAAAAGTGAAGGTCTTCTGGGAAATGATTTATAATGAGTTAAAAAAAGGTGTTTAAGTACACCTTTCCCAAGAAACCAGAGGCCTTTCTCCTGGGCATTGTCGGCCAGAAGGTGTCAAAGAAGGACAGAACTTTTTATATGTATGCAACAATAGCAGCAAGAATACTTATTGCAAAACACTGGAAGACACAAGATTTGCCCACACTGGAAGAGTGGCAGACGCAATTGATGGACTATATGGAACTGGCTGAAATGACTGGCAGAATCCGAGATTTGGGAGAAGAAACAATGGAAGAGGACTGGAAAAAATTTAAAGACTATTTACAAAAATATTATAAGTTATATGAATGTTAAGAATTTGCATGACTCGGAAAATTTAGCTTCAGCAATAAGATTTGGTGATATGGGAAATTAAGTCATAATTACGAAAGGACTAATGTTTAAAGTAATATTATATTCATTTTAAGGCAAAGTATCTGACAACAAGTATTTTAAACATAAAATATAACTATCTGAAAGTACAAAGGAATGCATGAAACAAGGTAATAATTTGCTGATATCTTTATTGTAAAGAATGCAGGGTGTGGGAGATGTGGGGAAGTCCGGTTGGTCATGAGGAAATGTTTTGGAAAGATGGTTTTCTCTTTTTTCTTTTCTTTTTTCTTCTTACTGTTATCTCTTGATATATCTGACTTTACATTTGTATCTGAAAAAAAGCAATAAAAATATTTATTAAAAAAGCATTTTCATGCAAATTTCTCCTAATAGACACGTTTTTGCAAAGCAGTTTCCCACGTTTGCATCTTATTTTCATTAATAAACTTATGCATGCTTCTTGGCTCGTAAATCAGCTATTGATACCATTGGCTAAGGCATCTTTCTGGACCATCTCCATGGGTTGAGAGTTGGAGGCACTGCTTTAGAGCGGTTCCATTCCTACCTCCATGGCCAGATTGGGGGGTTATGTGTCTGCATAGGGTAAAGGGTAAAGGGACCCCTGACCATTAGGTCCAGTCGTGACCGACTCTGGGGTTGGGCACTCATCTCGCTTTATTGGCCGAGGGAGCTGGCGTACAGCTTCCGGGTCATGTGGCAAGCATGACTAAGCCGCTTCTGGCAAACCAGAGCAGCGCACAGAAACGCCGTTTACCTTCCTGCCGGAGCGGTACCTATTTATCTACTTGCACTTTGATGTGCTTTCAAACTGGTAGGTTGGCAGGAGCAGGGACCGAGCAATGGGAGCTCACCCAGTCGCGGGGATTTGAACCGCCGACCTTCTGATCGGCAAGTCCTAGGCTCTGTGGTTTCACCCACAGCGCCACCCGCGTTCCATGTGTCTGCATACTGACAGCTTAATTACGAGGGAACACAAGGTACCACTTTGTCCCCTAAAATGTGCATGAAGAAGTGGTAGCAAGTGGTCATTCATTCTATCTATTTATATACCACCCTTTATCCAGAGATCCCAGGGCAGTGTGCAACATTAAAAACATAATTTACGCAGCATAATAATAATAATAAAAATATCACACAGTACAATAATGCACAGCTAAAAAAAAGCTCAGCTGAAAACTTGCACCAGATCAAAATTGCCCCTCTAGCAAGTGCTAGGAGACGAAAAAACTTTTAAGAGCTTTCAACAAACTGGAGGAAACTACCCCTAAAATTGGGGTGGGGGGGATCATTGGGAAACAGACCACAATGATTTACTATCCTGGTCTTATTTAATCTGTCCATCACGGCAGCTGTAGACTAGCTATGCGATAAAATGCACAGGGAATGCATTATTTTACGATCATTTTAAATGATGTAAAAATATTACAGTTAATGCCGTTTTGATGGGATCTGCAAGAAGAATCCCCGCCGCCGCCATAAATCAATGGTCAAATTATTATCTGTGAAATTCGCTGGGCCTGTTGAGGTTGCTCTTGAAATTTTCACTGAAGTTGGTGGCGGTACTACACAGTCGTTATCATGATGCATAATTCAATCTAGCTGGCTGGGATAAGCTGGGATGATTTACAACAGGTTAGCTTGACTGCCAAAAGCAGGGGCAGGGAGTCTTCGATTCTACACAGCCCCTTCAGGGAATTCATTGGGTCAGTAGCCTGGAGCCAACGATGAGTGGACCCAAAGAATGTCAGAAGTACCTGGCTACTGAATCAACATGTTGTTGTTGTTTAGTCATTTAGTCATGTCCGATTCTTCATGACCCCATGGACCAGAGCACACCAGGCACTCCTGTCTTCCACTGCCTCCCACAATTTGGTCAAACTCATGCTGGTAGCTTCAAGAACACTGTCCAACCATCTCGTCCTCTGTCGTCCCCTTCTCCTTGTGCCCTCTATCTTTCCCTACATCAGGGTCTTTTCCAGGGAGTCTTCTCTTCTCATGAGATGGCCAAAGTATTGGAGCCTCAGCTTCAGGATCTGTCCTTCCAGTGAGCACTCAGGGCTGATTTCCTTAAGAATGGATAGGTTTGATAAGTCATCATACAATTGGTCAATTTCAGTTTCTTCAGCACCAGTTGTTGGTGCATAAACTTGGATTACTGTGATGTTAAAAGGTCTGCCTTGGATTCGTATCGAGATCATTCTATCATTTTTGAGATTGCATCCCAGTACAGCTTTTGCCACTCTTTTGTTGACTATGAGGGCCACTCCATTTCTTTTATGGGATTCTTGCCCACAGTAGTAGATATGATGATCATCCGAACTGAATTCGCCCATTCCCGTCCATTTTAGTTCACTGATGCCCAGGATGTCAATATTTATTCTTGCCATCTCATTTTTGACCACATCCAGCTTACCAAGGTTCATGGTTCTTACATTCCAGGTTCCTATGCAATATATATATATTTTTTTTTTACAGCATTGGACTTTCCTTTCGCTTCCAGGCATATCCGCAACTGAGCAAGCTTTCAGCTTTGGCCCAGCCGCTTCATCAGCTCTGGATCTACTTGTACTTGTCCTCCGCTCTTCCTCAGTAGCATGTTGGATGCCTTCCAACCTGAGGAGCTCATCTTCCAGCATCATAACTTTTATATGCCTGTTGTTTTTGTCCATGGAGTTTTCTTGGCAGGGATACTGGAGTGGCTTGCCGGTTCCTGCTCCAGATGGATCACGTTTGGTCAAAACTCTTCACTATGACCTGTCTGTCTTGGGTGGCCCTGCACGGCATAGCTCATAGCTTCTCTGAGTTATTCAAGCCCCTTCACCACGGCAAGGCAGTGATCTGCACCATGTATAATTTTATATCCATCTATTGTGTTGCCCCTTACTCACTTTTCCCCTAAGCTGAAATTCCCCAGACATTGCAACCGGAAGTGGGGGGGTCCGTTCCTCTTCTCTCTTTCCTACATCCCCCTTTGCTCCCTCCTCCTTCTCTCTCTGCTACTTTCTTTTCTGAATTTCATCCACCCCTGATGCTCCCATGAAATCAGGCCCAATGTCCCTGACATAAGGATTAAATCTGAAGCAGGATTTACCGGTGCAAGAGGCTTTGTAATTGGTTTCTTATTCCAACCCATAAAAATGAGATGATGATTATTGTTCCCATTTCACTGATGAGGAGCCAATGCAGTGAGACAGCCGCCTTGCTAATTCACACATGCATCACAGTCTCTTTATGACTGCAGCGTTGGGTGATGGACTGAGCTGGTGTAGAAACAATCTCACAGGCAGGCAATACACATCACCTCACATCACCTGGCACTAGAGATCCTTGAGGAGTTGAGTCTTTGCATGCACCTGGGAAGGTGAAGGTCGGGGCAGATTTGCATCAAAATTTGCAAATGCTGGAAAGTAGCACTTGCACTTTCCAAATTTTCCATCGCAGTTATTGGCTTAAGAGAAACAGAGGAAAAAATATTTCACATACAGTTTAGAATTAGGTGCAGTGTATATTTTAGATAGGGTTGCACTTTCTCTGAAAGAACAGGTGCACATTTGCAGGGGACGGGGTACTTAATCCATTACTGTCACAGGAATTGCTAGGGACACCTTTTCCCAAAGTTGGCTGATATTCCAGTGTTGGACCTTCCTGGATAGAAGGAGCTTTGCTACAGTGGCCCATGAATTGCAGTCTCATGACTGGACTACTGTGATACTCTCTAGGGTGGCTCAAAAAAAACCTTTCTTTTTTTTTGAGAATGCCTGCTCTAAAGGTCTTATCTTGCTAAATAATAATAATAATAATAATAATAATAATAATAATAATAATAATAATAATAATAATAATAATTTATTTATACCCCGCCCATCTGGCTGGGTTTCCCCAGCCACTCTGGGCGGCTTCCAACAAAGATTAAGAATACATCAAAATGTCACACATTAAAAACTTCCCTGAACAGGGTTGCTTTCAGATGTCTTCTAAATGTCAGGTAGTTGTTTTTCTCTTTGACATCTGATGGAGGGTGTTCCACAGGGCAGGCGCCACCAACAAGAAGGCCCTCTGCCTGGTTCCCTATAGCTTTGCTTCACGCAGTGAGGAAACTGCCAGAAGGCCCTCAGTGCTGGACCTCAGTGTCCGGGCAGAACGATGGAGGTGGAGACGCTCCTTCAGGTATACTGGGCCGAGGAATTATATAGCTATATCTGAAATTTCATGCATATCAATTAATATCTTGACCCTCCTCCACGAAAGTAGCTGTTTACTTGGCCGTTTTCCTGTGTTGTGAAGGCTGAAATTTCAATTCAGTGGAGCAGGGTCAAGATATTAATTGATATGCGGCAGACTTCCGGTGGAGCGTGATCTCGCCGCAAGCGGGGATTTTACCGCAAGGAAATCCCGGTCTATTTCGGAGGAATAGGGGTGCTACAGGGCGCAGTAGCCTCCTAAAATAGCTCTGGTGGGTGTCCAGAAGGTCAGGTTCCCGGCGGTACCAGAAGCGGTTCGCCCGACCGTCAGGTAGCTTCAAAAAGAAGCGAAGAGAACAGCGGAGCGGATCAGCGGGTCGAGGGAAGCCATTATCTACCTCCGAATAGCGAAGCCCCGAGCTTGCAGAGGAAGCGCTTTGCTCTCAAATCAAAGAAATCCGGCTCCAAATTAATTATAAATCTGAAGTTTGAAAACGACAAGGAGGTCCTGGAGAGAAAGAAATTTTGCAGAGTTCAGCTGTCAGCCGAAATCAGCTTACACGCAGCCCTGCACGCAGAGTGGAAAAAAGGAAAGTGAGTTGCCCTAGTGACCCCATCCAGGGGTCCTTTACCTTTTTTACCTTTTTATTCTGCTGATAGTTGTGGGGATAAAATGAAGAAAGAGAAACCCGTGTTTGCCACCTTGAGCTCCTTGGAGAACAATGTAAAGGTAAAGGTAAAGGGACCCCTGACCATTAGGTCCAGTTGTGGCCGACTCCGGGGTTGTGGCGCTCATCTCGCTTTATTGGCCGAGGGAGCCGACGTACAGCTTCCGGGTCATGTGGCCAGCATGACTAAGCTGCTTCTGGCAAACCAGAGCAACGCAAGGAAATGCCGTTTACCTTCCCGCCAGAGCGGTACCTATTGATCTACTTGCACTTTGACGTGCTTTCGAACTGCTAGGTTGGCAGGAGCAGGGACCGAGCAACGGGAGCTCACCCCGTCGCGGGGATCCGAACCGCCAACCTTCTGATCGGTAAGTCCTAGGCTCTGTGGTTTAACCCACAGTGCCACCCACGTCCCTGGAGAACAATGTGGGATGCAAATAAATACATAGAAGCAGGACCAAAAAAATCCCCATAGAGCATTTGTGGATTCCAGCAGATAGTTATGGGGCATGCACTGGTTGGATTTTGCCCATTCCATTCCAAAACCTTCACAGGTGCAAAAAGTATTCAAAGCAGCATTACATATAAACGCCCATCATGAACACAAATCATCTTGGTGCACAATAAAGACATCTGGAAGGGGGTGATGCTTCACTGCATTGCTTTACCTTGGAATTTTCTTTTAACTGAAAAACAGTATTCAAATATTTGTCAATAAATAAAATATGTGTGGGCGGGTAGATGCCTGGACTAATTGCTTAGGAGGTGATTCGGAGTGAAGACGTAGCAAGCAGGTAAATATTTAAGCACATTCTCTGAAAAGTGTTCTTCCCAACGCATCTCTCTGCTCCTTTTTAAAGATTGGGCTTTGTTACACATACTTGCATGCAGTATTTAGTTAGACCCTAAGTGTCTTAGGTTTATGGGGCTTTTTTTCCAATTAGGAAACGGGAACAGCCGTGTACTCTCACAGGGATAATATTCTGAAGTGGCAAATGTACTAAAGCGAGGCAAATGAATGCATTTTTCATTTTCTAAATTGTCAATTTGCCTCGCGAGCCCTTGAAGATGCTTTGCAGTCTGGACAACAGCTAAAAACCGTTTTGAAAATTCAGGACATGGGAAACGTGAGCTTTGTCTTTATTGCAGGGTGTTCAAAGAGGTGTCGAAATTCAAGCCTTCATCTGCCAGCCCCTGAGGTCTCAACCTCTCAATATTCTAACCACAGTGATAATGAAGGTTTTTATTTCCCTTTAATATTTAGCTTCCCCTGCGTGCCCACACACAAATGAGATGAGCATACTGGGGAAATGGCTAGACATTTCAACTGTTATTTAGTGCACCTTACTGCAGTCAATCCACACTAAACTGGACGCCAACATTCAACCATTATGCAAAAGCATTGGATTTGTGCAGGAAGTCTTCTTGCACAAGAGGTCAGCAGGACATTGCCTGAAGATGCTGCAAAAGTCCCTTCCAAAACAGGGGGATCTGGTCTGTTGGGACAAAGGAGGCTCTTTCTGCACCACCAACCTCAATCTCAATTTTGTTTGCTTGCGCCCAGCTCTCCAATCTGTTAAGGTCATTTTGAATTCTGATTCTGTCTTCTGTGTTATTAGCTACCCCTCCCAGTTTGGTGTCAACCGCAATTCCTTCATCCAAGTTGTGTTGTTGTTGTTATGCTCATCATCAGTGGAAGGTGACCGGCAAACTACAGCTAGACTGGTGACTGGGAGCGGCCGCCGAGACCACATAACACCAGTCTTGAAAGACGTACATTGACTCCCAGTACATTTCCGAGCACAATTCAAAGTGTTGGTGTTGACCTTTAAAGCCCTAAACGGCCTCGGTCCTGTATAGCTGAAGGTGCGTCTCCACCCCCACCGTTCTGCCCGGATGCTGAGGTCCAGCACCGAGGGCCTTCTGGCGGTTCCCTCACTGCAAGTAGCCAAGTTACAGGGAACCAGGCAGAAGGCCTTCTTGGTAGTGGCACCCACCCTGTAGAACGCCCTCCCACCAGATGTCAAAGAGAACAACAACTACCAGACTTTTAGAAGGCATCTGAAGGCAGCCCTGTTTAGGGAAGCTTTCAATGTTTGATGCATTACTGTATTTTAATATTTTGTTGGAAGCCTCCCAGAGTGGCTGGGGAAGCCCAGCAGGGTTTAAATAATAAATTATTATTATTATTATTATTATTATTATTATTATTATTATTATTATTATTCCAGGTTGCAACAATTTAAAATTCAGAATTAAAAACATTTAAAACCCAGCCAGGTGGGCGGGGTATAAATAATAAATTATAATCGATATAGATGATGATAGATAGAGATAGATAGATAGATAGATAGATAGATAGATAGATAGATGATAGATAGATAGATAGATAGATAGATAGATAGATAGATGATAGATAGATAGATAGATAGATAGATAGATAGATAGATAGATGATAGATGATAGATAGATAGATAGATAGATAGATAGATAGATAGATGATAGATAGATAGATAGATAGATAGATAGATAGATAGATAGATAGATGATAGATAGATAGATAGATAGATAGATAGATAGATAGATGATAGATAGATAGATAGATGATAGATAGATAGATAGATAGATAGATAGATAGATAGATAGATAGATAGATAGATAGATAATGATGATAGATAGATAGATAGATAGATGATAGATAGATAGATAGATAGATGATAGATAGATAGATAGATAGATAGATGATAGATAGATAGATAGATAGATAGATAGATGATAGATGATAGATGATAGATAAATAGATAGATGATAGATAGATAGATAGATAGATAGATAGATAGATAGATGATAGATAGATAGATGATAGATAGATAGATGATAGATATACAGTAATTACAATAGCCTAAGCCAGGTACAGCTATTATGAACCTGTTTTGAATCTTTCAGAGTTGTTAAACTCAACACTTTTTTTCTGGAGGAATGCGGGGATACACATACCCCTAAACATTTTGTGAATCTTTACGCTTTGTCCATTTACCGTATTTATTTCCCCCGATTTGAAAATGGTGGTTTTCTTGAGTCAAACTCAGAGTATCCCTAAACATTTTCATTTTAGAAAAATAGCACTGGTTAAACTCACCCCCCCTCTCTCGCACACATACAAAAATCTTAGTTAAAAAGGAGGGAAACTTCTACTGAACAGGGGATATATGGCGTCTTTGTGTCTGCAATTCTGTGTTGCATCCCGGAAAAGAAGAAAAACCACACTCTTCCTTTCTCCTTCCATCCCCCAGTGCAGGAGAGGACCCCTGCATGCCTGTGTGTCACACTCTTCTAGGAAATGTCAGAAACGTCATCATCAATGAGTATTAGCAATTAATTTAGCATTCTGAAAACCACTCATCTGCTCATCAGACATGGAAACAAGGGTCCCCCACGGTGCCGACTCCTTAGGAGATTTTATTCCATTTGCATATGGCACCAACAAACCCGAAAAGGTCTTGTAGCACATGCCGCAATTTGGAAAGGAAATCAGGGTTTGAAATGCACAGTCAACGTGGTCCAGAGATAAAGGGCCTTAAAGGGCTTGGCACATAAATGGAGCTGCCCCACCATCAAACTTAATTTTTGCATATTTCTTCAGCAAGGGGGTGTTAAAATTACGTTTCTAGTTGTGCGGAATTCAAATCTGCTTTCATTTTATTTTTGTGTGATGGGGCAACATTTAGCTCCGCAAGTCTACATTTGATGAAGAAGCACATAAAATGCTTTCGGAAAACCAGAGCATTTTGATTTTACCTTTTGAAGATGTCAGGTAATGCGAATAAATAATGGTAATTAATTAATTAATAATCACAATTTTAAGACAGAATATAACTGTGAGTACCTGGCAATCGTTTTCAATGATTTCTAGGCCATTTTACAAACACGTTACTTTCCAAGTAACACTAAATTGTATTAATTTGACCAAAATATCTTTTGAGTTCCCATGTCACGTTACAGCTTCATAGCAATCTTCCTTTTTGAGGGAGTTGGAAGCTGAAAAATTCAACACACCACAGTAGGGCAGGCTTTGACTGGCTGGCCACACTGGGAAGTCAAAGGGAAGAGAGAACTTAACTCTGCCTTAACTTAAACTGCTGTGCTTTGCCACAGTGTCTAGTGCACTAGACGCAGGTGGTGCTGTGGTCTAAACCACGGAGCCTCTTGGGCTTGCCGATCAGAAGGTCGGCGGTTCGAATCCCTGCAACAGGGTGAGCTCCCATTGCTTGGTCCCTGCTCCTGCCAACCTAACCGTTCAAAAGCACATCAAAGTGCAAGTAGATAAATAGGTACCCCTCCGGCGGAAAGGTAAATGGCATTTCCATGTGCTGCTCTGGTTCGCCAGAAGCAGCTTAGTCATGCTAGCCACATGACCCGGAAGCTGTACGCCGGCTCCCTCAGCCAGTAAAGCGAGATGAGCGCCACAACCCCAGAGTCGCCTGTGACTGGACTTAACAGTCAGGGGTCCCTTTACATTGGATGTGGCATCTGTTTTGTTTTGTTTTGTTTTGTGTTATGCCATGCCTCTTCACAGCTATTTTGTGTTAGGCCACAATGCTACAATAGCCCCTTTTTTTTATTTCCCAACATCCCAAATGTACCCACTGGCCCCTGAAAAGGTTGCCAGCTCTTGGACCAGCCCCCTGCAAACTGATGTTTCTTCAGCATGTTCTCCTTCTGCGGCGATGGGTTTGAGAAGACCATAGCAGAGCAGGTAAGGTGCAGCTCCTCTTGAAGGAAAGAAGAAGCAAAGCAGGAGCACGGTTGTGCCCGCCTGACTCTTCTTGAAATTCTGCTTTGAACACTAAGATGCTTGAGTCAATATTGTTTTCCTGCAGCAGATGCCAGTATTAATTATTAAGCACTGTGGATACTGATCGCATCCACGAAATATGACAGAGTCCCCAGAGTCATGCAGCAATGAGGTCTTCCAGGCTTTATCTTTCCCACTGCAGAATACTTGAGTAGCATCCTGCCCAGTTTGGTATTAAATAAACCACGAACTTTGCTTGGGAAACTATTCCGTAGTCAAATAACAGTAGGCATCAGGAAATTTCCCTTCTGTTCAGCCGAATCCCGAATCCTCTCTCCCCTCTCTCAGTCCCCTTTCTGCATCTGTGCAACAAATTCACTCTGTTGCTGCCACGCAGACATTAAAAAGAGTCGTGTTGAGTCTGGAAAACTGTCCACATGGAGGGAAGAGTTCAAACTTTCCCCCCAGCATTGGATATTCAGAAAGGTATACTGCTGCTTTCCATGGAGACTCCTTTTAGTGACCAAAGCTATAAATAGCCCATAGGGTCCCAGCTCAGTGTTAAATCATCTGTTTTCCCTGAAGGTCTCAGGTTCAATAAACTCCAACTTTATAAACTTTCAGAACTTTGAACATTCCTGAAATATACTCGGAGTGGAGTGTGGATTTCATGCTCTTTATTCAGTTCATAGTGCTGAGGAGGAATGGAAGTTCCCCCAGAATGTCTGCTTTATATACATTATTTACACAATGGGGCCCACGTGATTGGCTAATTCAAGGATTCTCCTGTAGGCCAATCAGGTTGCAGATTCACTTCCACCTGGAGCTGGATTGGGTGGCTCCTGTGGACCAATCAGACTGCTGCATTCTGGATCCTATTGTTCTAGGACCAATCGGACTGCTGCATTCTGGATCCTATTGTTCTAGGAGCAATCAGACTGCTGCATTCTGGATCCTATTGTTCTAGGACCAATCAGATTGCTGCATTTTGGATCCTATTCAACTCAGTACATAACAATTCCTGTTTACCTAGGCGTTTGGTGGTTGATTAATACTATTTCTCACGACCCCAAGGTCACAGGGTGGAAGAATGCATTTAAATGCTTTTAGAGTGTTTTCTAACTCTAGCTTTTAGAAGTTTTTAATTGCAACTGTTTTAAAAATATTTTTTAACTGGTTTGAAAGCAAACCATCAAACATTCCTCCAAAAGAATAGCATCAAAAAGAAAGAAAGAAAGAAAGAAGCCTGATTTGCATCTCTCTATCAGCACAGATGCAAGCTAGATGTATTCCTTGGAATGGGGAATCATATCAAGAAAATGTAGGGTTCCCCCCCTCCCTTTTCCTTCCCTGCTCCCCACTTTTGTTTGCAATTTACTTTCTTCCTATTTGTTGTAAGGTCAAGATATTTATGAATTATAGATTTGTGAATAATCTTCAGTGCTGTACAATATAGAAAAATCAAGGAATCTGCACCAAATAGGATTCTGGCACTCATCTCCCTCATCCCCTTTAACCACAGTTATAAAGAAACTTGAATATTGTGAGGAGAGGGGTGGGGGTGCAGAATCCAGTTAGAAGGAGAACATATAAATATTTCATCGAGTGCCGCCGCTCCAAAAAATGTGAACAAATTAAGAATACTGGGTCTCACTTGCAACGATCTGTATTTTATGCAGTCTCTCTCGACAAGACTACAGAGCAGGAGAAAATCAGAAGGAGATGAAACTGTTGACTAAGGCAAGGCAGTTCGAAAGCACATCAAAGTGCAAGTAGATAAATAGTTACCATTCCGGCGGGAAGGTAAACGGCGTTTCCGTTCGCTGCTCTGGTTCTCCAGACGTGGCTTAGTCATGCTGGCCACATGACCCAGAAGCTGTACACCGGCTCCCTTGACCAATAAAGCGAGATGAGCGCCGCAACCCCAGAGTCGGCCACGACTGGACCTAATGGTTAGGGGTCCCTTTACCTTTAACTCCCAGAACCCTGAACAAACTACAGCTCCCAGAAGTCTTTGGGGGGAAGGCATGACTGAAGTGGTATCATAGTGCTTTCAAACTATGGTGTGAATGTGGCCTTTGTTGACTTGTTTATTCCAGGGGTCCAGGCACTTACTTGGGGTTCATGTTTCCCTTTGGGAATGAGGCACAGCAGAGACTGTAGTGTTTTTAGGATATATGGTTTATTTACACATATATACAAGCTGAGGCCATGTTGGAGGGGTTCAAAGCATTACACTCCAAGACGGTTCTGTTTCTTCAATGTCCACAGTCCTGGATTCGAACTGTCAGCCCGAATGGTGCTCCGACCCAACTTTCTCCAGCCTGCCGCCACTTGCAAACTGACACCTTTTACCCTGCAAAACTTCCCCTAAGAACTCTTGCATCGTCTTCTGCAAACTACCTAGAGCCGAAGGCAGGGATCCACCCATTTGTTGGTTGTCACATAGCCTGGGCTTTGCTGATGGCTTTCCTAATGGGTCGTAACAATTCCCTTGGTCCTCTTTTAATGGCCCATTAAAATGGCAATTTGCTGAACTTGGAAAACTGGTTTTGCCTTTGTTTTGACACTGCTAAATTCAGCATCTGGAGCCCTGGACTAGAAGTGGAGTTCAGGAATTAGAAGGGGAGCCTAGGCTCCCCACAAACTCATAGCAATATACATGAGTGTGTGTGTAGAGGGAGAGATGGGGAGTGGTAATGGTTAGCTAGGACCAAGACCTGGATAAAAATCCTGACTTAACAATGAAACACAACTGGGTGACCTTTGGTTAGTCATTTTATTCCAACCTAAGCCTACCTCAAAGAACATCATCTATAATCGCATCATAAAATGTTGGGGAGCAATCCAAGCATGACCCCTTCACAGCTCACTGGAGGAAAAAGTATGAACGTAGCAAATAAAAATAATAAATTGTGCTTTTATGCTCTTTGGAGATCCACTGAGAACAACAATTACAGAGCAGCCTCTCCTTGAACTTCTGAGTCTGGCAGCAGTTGGTAAGATTTTCATTTGATACCTCCACTTTTCATAACAAATACTTTAAGAGCAAGAACAGTCCTTCTTGCTTCGTCTGAGATCTTGCTGATGTTGTGGCGTGGCCCCCAAATGCAGCTGGCTTGGTGAAGTGCCAGCTCAGCCGTCTTTTTTTTTTTTTTTAGATATTTATTAAAGTTTCCAATTTTTAACAAACAAAAAGAACAAACATAAAAATATTAAAAACACATTAATTTCACAACTTATTTTCTTGTAACTTGTTTCCCCGACCTCCTCGTACCTCCCCTTCTTGTATACCCAGTTTAAGTTGTTTATACAGCAAATCCTTATCTCAACATCTTAAATTATTGTAGCTTTAAATTCTTTACTTACAAAAAGAAAGTCATTTTATCATAATTACAGCTTGAAACCCCTTAAGTTCAATCCAACATCATTCAACATTCCTTAATTTTACAATATTTTTGTAAATAGTCCTTAATTTTTTTTCCAGTCTTCTTCTGCCGACTCTTCTCCCTGGTCACGGATTCTGCCAGTCATTTCTGCCAGCCCCATACAGTCAATCAGCTTCATCTGCCATTCTTCCAAAGTGGGTAGGTCTTGTGTCTTCCAATACTTTGCAATAAGTATTCTTGCTGCTGTTGTGGCATACATAAAGAAAGTTCTATCCTTCTTTGGCACCAATTGGCCAACCATGCCCAGGAGAAAGGCCTCTGGTTTCTTCAAGAAGGTATATTTAAATACCTTTTTCAGTTCATTATATATCATCTCCCAGAAAGCCTTAATCCTTGGGCACGTCCACCAAAGGTGAAAGAATGTACTCTCAGCCGTCTTGCCAGACCATCAGCTCATCCAGGTTCAGTCCCCAACATCTCCAGGGACATTTGGGGTGAAACTCCTGCATGAAACCTTACAGAGCCAAGGCCAGTAAACAGGGCTCAGCTAGCGGGGCCGGTGGTTTCCTTGGTATCATTGTAGTGTTAGCTTAAATTGGCACAATATGTTGTTGTTTTTGTTGTTGTGCCCCATGGACCAAATTTTATTTCCACAGCTCTTCTCATCGAAATTGTTTGCCAACTGATAATTTGGAAGGAAGGGAGAAGTGTCAAAAACAGCAGTAGGGATTTCCCCTTAATTAGTCTCAAATAGAGACGGTGAAAGAGATATAGTGGAGTGCATTGGATGAATCCCAAATCCTGAACTAAAACCATGTGCCTCAGAGAGACTATGGATTTTACAGAGGTGAAGCAGGATCTATAGGAGGCAGCAGAAGTCAAAGCAGTGGTCCCTAAAGTGCTTTGTAGTGCCTTGGTGACCCAGGTGTTGGGGTGGAGGGGGAAAGCCGCAGACAAGCATCTGCTAAAAGTGGAACTAAACATCTCTAAGTTTACCATTTAAGAAAAATATAGGGTGGGGGGAAGGAAGAGCAGGCAGCAAGGTAGAAAGAGGAAGTGGATCCAATGTAATGGATGGACATTCCTTGCATTGGAGACTCATGGAATCATAGAATTTTTGAGTTGGAAGGGATCGCGAGTGCCATCTAGTCCACCCCCGGCAATGCAGGAAGCTTTTGCCCCACATTGGGCCTGAACCCTGAGATTTCAAGTTTCATGCTCTACTGACTGACCTATCCATGCACTGGTATATACAGTGACATCTCTGAATGATGGACATAGCAGTGGATTTCTTATGAATTGCAATTGCCTGATCACTGCTCCAGCTAAGGCCCCATCTGCATGATCCATTTAAAGTGGTAGCATAACACTTTATACAGGCATGGCTTCCCCCAAAGTATCCTGGGAGTGGTAGTTTCTTAAGTCTGCTGAGAGTTGCTAAGGTAAAGGTACCCCTGACAATTAGGTCCAGTCGCGGATGACTCTGGGGTTGTGCACTCATCTCGCTCTGTAGGCCGAGGGAGCCAGCGTTTGTCCGTGGCCAGCTTCCAGGTCATGTGGCCATCATGACTAAGCCATTTCTGGAGAAACCAGAGCAGCGCACGGAAACACCGTTTACCTTCCCACTGGAGCTGTACCTATTTATCTACTTGCACTTTGACGTGCTCTCGAACTGCTAGGTGGGCAGGAGTTGGGACCGAACAATGGGAGCTCACTAGGAGAGCCCATATTCCACTTCAGAGAGCTGCAATTTCCTAGAGTTCCCTGGGATGTGAAATGGATTGTTAAACCCCTCTGAGAATTGCAGCTCTTCGGAGGGAATAAGGGGTCTCCTAACAACACGCAGTGCCCCTAACAAATCACAGTTCTCAGAATTCTTTGTGGGAAGCCATTACTGTTTAAATATGATGCCTGATGGGGTGTAATAGATTGAGGCAGTAGTCTAGAGGAGGACAGCTCCCCTCAAAAGTTGATGGAGATTGCAGGGTAGGCTTACCTTCCCCGCCCAGTATTCGAAACTCCCATTGTTCTAGGCGCATTTTGCTTTAGGGAATTTCATGAGTGCGAGCAATTTGTGAGTTCTGGGTGCAGTACCGCACCTAAGATTTCAGATTAAAACTGCAGAGTGGAAGGATAGGAGGAACATTTTCTGCCTCCCCACTTCCAGCTATTCTCTGAAGACTGTGGAAGAGACTCTCTTAAGAATATTAGAGGGGTGGGCAGGGGAAGGACTAGACCGTGTGAAAAATGAACATAATATTTTAACTGCAGTTCATTCATTTTCAGCTTTGTATATACAGTGGTACCTCTGGTTATGTACTTAATTCGTTCCGGAGGTCCGTTCTTAACCTGAAACTGTTCTTAACCTGAAGACCACTTTAGTTAATGGGGCTTCTCGCTGCTGCCGTGCCGCTGGAGCAAAGTTTTTATCCCGAGGTACTATTTCTGGGTTAGCGGAGTCTGTAACCTGAAGCGCATGTAACCCAAGGTTCAGAACTACTGAACACTGAACCACCAGTTAGTAGGCCATTAATTATCACTCCTTTGAGACAGCTTGACCAATCAGGGAGCAGTCTCCATGTCTCTGTTATCACCAGGCAGACTTACTCCTTCAGATTGCCTTCTGGCTGTCTGCCAAACCTTAATTGACTCTGTGTGAGTAGCTGCACATACACAGTTTCCCAACACCACTGTATATAAAAAGCACACCTAGACATTCTGTTGCAGTGCCCATAACTTAGGTTTAAGGTGCCATTTAGCACCTAGCCTTCATATCTTAGTTTCTTTTTTTCTTTTCTTTTTTGCACACTAACGTTTATTAACGTTCTTATGTTACATCGGTAAAGAATATCATATTACAATGGAATGCTTATTATCATATAGTGTTCAACATGTATACAAAGTTTATATACAAAGTTTATATACCTAAAGATAACAAAAAGGCAAGAAAAAAACAGGGACAAAAAACTAGTCCAAAGTCATATCTTTACAAACACTTTGGACTTCCTGTCTCTCCCATTGTATATTCCTTTTTTACAATTGAATGTACTCTTATTATTGTATATTTCTTTACATTTTGTCTAATACATTTCTATATCAATATGTACCCTTGCTCTTATTTCTCAACTCAGTCTCTCTTCAACGTCAATCAAATGCTAGCATAGATAGCGAACCTTTACTGTATTTTTGAACATATATCTTATATCTACTGTATCCCACTTTTCCATTGGCCCCGCCCCAAATATTTTATTCAAGTTGGCACCCTTGGTGGAGGGGGCTTCCACTTCATGGCTCAGGCACCAAAAGGACTTTGGAACCTCCTCCTGACAGAAACTGCAATCCTACCAACTGGAACCAGGTGTGTTGGGGGAAGAAGAGGAGGGAGGTGCTGCAGAGAGATCTCTAAATCATTCCACACTGAGTTGCAGACTGAAAAGCTCTGCCGTCCCACCACAACAGGGACTGAAAGGGATGGGGCGCCATTGTTTCTCCCCATCATGAATCTTGCTCACTTTCCAGATGTATCCTTGCCCAGATTTTCCCATTCCAAGCACTGGACGTAATGCAAATCTGCCGGCCTGAATCATCCTAAGGCACAAAAGGCAAATCAGCGCATTTCCCCAGTGAAAGCTCCCTTCCTTGTGAGGGAGAATAAAATAATGCCCTCTGGGTTATTTAGCAACAATAGCCTGCCAAGGGTTTTTTAATTTTATCTCCAGGGCTCATGGGAGGCTGCAGAGTCATGAAAGGTCGCACCTCAATGGAATTCATTGTTATTTGAATTGGGGACTGAATGCTCCAAGCATGATGAGCAAGAAGACTTATTTAAAAACCAAGGAATGATTCAGAGCAGGGGGCGGTGAATCCTGAGACCCAAATGAATGGTTCAGAATGAGGAGAACAATTCTATATTTCCATATATTGTATTGCTCTTCTGAATTCACAGCTGCCTAAAGAAATTATTTGACGAAGATTCTCACTCTGCAAAACACCAGGACCCCGATCCAAAAGGAGGAAAGGTTCTAGATGTACAGGCGTGCCTTGGATCCCGAACGCCTTGGTACTTGGACGTTTTGGCTGCCGAACGGCGGAAGTGAATGTTCCTGTTTGCGAACGTTTTTTGGAACCCGAATGTCCGACGGGGCTTCCACGGCTTCCGATTGGCTGCAGGAGCTTCCTGCAGCCAATGTCCAATGAGGCTTCCGCGGCCAATCAGAAGCCGTGCTTTGGTTTTTGAACGTTTTGGAAATTGAACAGACATCCGGGACGGATTCCTTTCAACTTCCAAGGTACCACTGTACATTGGCTTTGCAATGCCCATTTAATGGTTCATTTAAAGACCTTCTTGTTTGCACTATACAATCGTACATCATCATCATCATTATTGTTACTAATAATACTACTACTGCTGTTACTACTAATTTAGGATTCGCTTCCTATAAGGCATCTAGAATATAGAATCATAGATTTGTAGAGTTGGAAGGGACACAAGGGTCATTTAGTCCAACCCGCTGCAATGCAGGAATCTCAGCTAAAGCATCCATGACAGAAGACCATCCCACTACTGCTTAAAAACCTCTAAGGAAGGAGAAGAGCATACATCACACAGTTGCATAGGTAAAAACAGACAATTGACAATATAAATACAATTTAAAAACAAATAAATACAGCTGGGTATGCAAAATCAATTTGAAATCCAATACAGATAGCAGCTGAGAAAGCAATTTCCACTTAGAAGGCTTGTTGAAAGAAGGAAAGTCTTCAACAAGCACCTAACGGACAAGACTGATGATCTTGGTCTGATATGTGATAGGAGAAAGTTCTGAAGAGGAGGTGCTGCCACACTTAAAGCCTGATTCAGACACTGGCAGAACAAACTTCCTGGTGTAAGACATGCATTGTATATGTTGTTGTTGTTGTTTAGTCATTTTGTCCTGTCTGACTCTTCATGACCCCATGGACCAGAGTACGCCAGGCACTCCTGTCTTCCACTGCCTCCCACAGTTTGGTCAAACTCATGTTAGTTGTTTCAAGAACACTGTCCAACCATCTCATCCTCTGTCATCCCCTTATCATTGTGCCCTCAATCTTTCCCAACATCAGGGTCTTTTCCAGGGAGTCTTCTCTTCTCATGAGGTGGCCAAAGTCTTGGAGCCTCAGCTTCAGGATCTGTCCTTCCAGTGAGCACTCAGGGCTGATTTCCTTCAGAATGGAGAGGTCTGGTCTTCTTGCAGTCCATGGGACTCTCAAGAGTCTCCTCCAGCACCATAATTCAAAAGCATCAATGGACTCCACCTCAAGAGCCCATCCCTACCCTCCTTCATATGTCATGGACTTCCATCAGTCCCAGCCAGCATGCTGCCAGAGGCATCTGCCCAGGGCCAGATTTAGGCGTGATGAGGCCCTAAGCTACTGAATGTAATGGGGCCCTTTATATGTCCAGCTGTCCTTTGTCAACAACATATTGTTGCTGTGATATATATATATGCTTTCGTAGATTTTCACGGGTACAGGAATGTAGGTTTTGGTGTCTTCGGGTGTCTTCCCGTGTAAGAGTTGGGGTGTCTAGGCGACGTTTCGACGAGGTCTCACTCGTCATCTTCAGGCTGGTGCTTTCGGCTTCTTGTTATATATATATATATATATATATATATATATATATATATATATATATATGCAGGTTTTGGTGTCTTCGGGTATCTTCCCGTGTAAGAGTTGGGGTGTCTAGGCGACGTTTCGACGAGGTCTCACTCGTCATCTTCAGGCTGGTGCTTTCGGCTTCTTGTTACTAGAACAGAGCAGGATCTCAGTGTTTGAGTTCCTATAAATACTGTTGAGGGGGTGTGGTGTATAGCCTCCAACGTTGGAGGCTATACACCACACCCCCTCAACAGTATTTATAGGAACTCAAACACTGAGATCCTGCTCTGTTCTAGTAACAAGAAGCCGAAAGCACCAGCCTGAAGATGACGAGTGAGACCTCGTCGAAACGTCGCCTAGACACCCCAACTCTTACACGGGAAGATACCCGAAGACACCAAAACCTGCATTCCTGTACCCGTGAAAATCTACGAAAGCAAATATATATATATATATATATATATATATATATATATATATATATATATATAGTAATTTATGGACCTAATAGGTATCTAAAGCCATTTGCAAATAATAAAATATGTATTTTATCAAAGCAATTGTTGAACAAATACAATTAAGAAGAAGTATATTGCTTTCCGCTCTTGTTACGGACTTTCAGCTTACAGATGCGGCAACCCAGAAGTGTTTACTTCTGGGTTTGCTACCCACATATGTGCAGAAGCGATCTGCGCACTTTGTGCATGTGCAGAAGTGCTCAATCACACTGCACTCATGGGCAGAAGAGGCACTCTAGTTGTGGACTTTTTGGGTTGCAAGCGGCACCCTGAAATAGATTAAGTCCGCAACTAGAGGTACCACTGTAATAGTGAAATACAATTAAGAAAAAGTACAGTGGTACCTAGGGTTACAAGCACATTAGGTTACAAACACCTTGGGTTACAGACTCTGCTAACCTGGAAGTAGTTCCTTGGGTAAAGAACTTTACCTCAGGATGAGAACAGAAATCGCGCGCCAGCAGCGTGGCAGCAGTGGGAGGCCCCATTAGCTAAAGTGGTACCTCAGGTTAAGAACGGTTTCAGGTTAAGAACAGACCTCTGGAATGAATTAAGTTCGTAACCAGAAGTACCACTGTATATAAATAGTGATTGTGATATTTTAGGGAGCAGGCTTACATTACTTACATCATAGGAACCTACACAACACCAAACACTATTGCTGTATGTAGGTTTTATTTTGTTTGTTTTTTATCTTAAATTTTGGAAATGTACATCCAGGTGTTTTTTTCCTTTAAAATTTTTGGAGGGCCCCAAGAGAGTGGGGCACTAAGCTATAGCTTGTTTAGCTTATACATAAATCTGGGACTGTATCCGCCTCACCCTGCCTAGTGGCAGGGCTGCCTCACTGTGTGTTCCCACAAAGGCACTTACACAAATCAGGATGAAAGCGAAGCGTTTTTCCCCTAAGTGTGCTCATTTCTCAGGTGGCCATTCAGCATCTCTTGACAGAACATTCCACCGCTGTAATTCTGTCCCCCTCCAGAACGTGGAACACCAGGAGAATCCGAAGTCAATAAGAATATTTAATAAACACAAGCAGTCCAGGAAGAGTGTGACTGAATTATTGCCAGCTTGTTATCCTTAAGGGCCCTATTCCATTCAATTTGATCCCTTTAAAAACTAATTTTCTTTTATTTCATTTGAGCAACTGCCCTTCCCCGCCATTTCGCAGCAATCACCTCTCTGGTGAAGAGATGAGGGGAAGCTCTGACAGATGGGGGAGAAAGAAGAGAAGAGAAGAGAAGAGAAGAGAAGAGAAGAGAAGAAGAAGAAGAAGAAGAAGAAGAAGAAGAAGAAGAAGAAGAAGAAGAAGAAGAAGACGACAATGGGAAATTGCATTGTTGAAACAAGAGTCAAACCATATGAAAATGGAAATAGGAAGCCTCTTGGCTGGAGATCCTTGCCTGATATGTTTTGTGTTGTTGTTTTTTTTAGTGTGTGTCTTTCAAAACTAATAAAGATTGAATTTTTTAAAAATTGCTTTATGATACCAAGATTGAACAAACTTTAAAAGGAACATGCTGGAGACACAAAGCAATGACTTCACATCAGTGTTTCCGAAACTATAGTCTGTTTCCAGCTGTTTTCGGACTACAATTCTCACCACCCCTGACTACTGGTCCTGCAAGCTGGGGATGATGGGAATTGTAGTCAAAAATCAACTGCAGACCCAAGTCTGGGAAACCCAGTATATACTTGGGGTGACCCCAGTAGAAAATGGTACCCATTGGGACTGGTGGAGCAGAAGGCAAGTAGTGCAAAGCCAATGACAGTTAGGGCCTGCTGACTCTAGCTTTGTCCTCGTCCTCTTCCCTTCTGGGTTCTTCAAGGAAAATAAGGAGGAGGAAGGTGACCCGCACTTTGACCCCCTGAGCTGACTGCAAGTAAGAAGGCAATCAGTCAGGTGGGAGCTGGCTGAAGGCAGACTTCGGTTGGTGAGGCATTGCTTCATTTGCCTTTATGGAGCAGCCTTCACTGTCCCTGTGTGTTTTGCTGCTGCGCCCTCACGGGAACCAGCTGACTTGCGAGAGCACCGCACCACTACAAGTGCAGAATCATCATCCTCCTCCCCAAGCTCAGCTGTGGTGGCACTGGAGGGGGAAAATGGGACATTCCAGGTTCAAATCAGAAGCTGCGGTGGTTTCTGTAATTCTGGAGATGTCTGGGGGAAACCAGGACACTTGAAGGATAAGGCTTCCTAATAATAAATGTCATGAGCTAAGCAGTCATTTCATGTTTGGCAGTGCCCCTACAACGCAACTCCTGAATTAATGGAGTTCAGTGAGATGGCAGAAAATCCCTGATCACTTTTAATTGTTTGTGCTGGAACTCTCCAAAGGAGGTCAGGGAGCCAAGGTACTCGGGCTTTGCTCAGACGAGATGCAGAATGACTGCTAATTTGCGAGGCCCTACAGAGACAGATTGCAGCCGCTTGTATCGTAACTGGGAAATCAAAAGCTAGAGGGGAGGACAGAGGAGAGCAAGCTCCATCGCTCTACCACACTCCAAGGATCCTTGTGGTATTCTGCACAACAATCTATAGAAGGTATTAGCCTCACCTAATCCAGCTCCCATAATTCTTTGGGGGAAGCCATGACTATTTAAAGTGGTATCATAATGTTTTCCATGTATGGTGTGAATGTGGCCTACAGAGTGAATAATTCAACTAAGGAGCTCAAGTCCACAGGAGGCTTTGATGTCCATCAACGTGGATGGCTTTGAAATAGAGAAATTCGTGGAGGAGAGGACTACTACCCATGAGGGGTATCCACTGCCTCTGAATACCAGCTGAATACCAGTTTCTGGAGGCCATAGGAAGGCTGAGTGCTCTTGTGTTCAAATCCTGCTTGCTGATTTTCCACAGTCATCTGTTTGGCTGCTGTGAGAACATGATGCTGGACTAGATGGTTCCTTGACCTGTTTCAGCAGGCTCTTCTTATGTTCTTATGACGCTTGGTCACCTATGGTAGCAGCAACAGCTGTCTCCTAATTGTTGACAATCCTGCCCATCATGGAATCTGCTGCTTTGATAAAAGTACTCTCCTACTGTGGCAGACAGGAGGAGTTTCTGCTCTCCCTGGAACATGTGCAGAGGAGGGCAACCAAGATGATCAAAGGCCTGGAAACCAACCTTATGAGGAGCGGTTGAAGGAGTTGGGTATGTTTAGCCTGGAAAAGAGGAGACTGAGAGGAGATAGGATAGCCATCTTCAAATATCTCAAGGGCTGTCACATGGAAGAGGGAACAAGATTGGTTTCTGCTGCGCCGGAGGGTAGGACTCGAACCAATGGCTTCAAGTTACAAGAAAGGAGATTCTGACTCAACATCAAGAAGAACTTTCTGACAGTAAGAGCTGTTCTTCAGTAGAACGATTCCCTTGGAAGGTTGTGGACTCTCCTTCCTTAGAGGTTTTTAAGCAGAGGTTGGATGGCCATCTGTCATGGGTGCTTTAGCTGAGATTCTAACGTTGCAGGAGATTGGACTAGATGACCCTTGGGTCCTTTCCAACTCTACAATTCTATTATTCCATGATTCAGTGAAGCTTTCAGAGTCCAAGGGTGGCAACGTCGCAACCTGTGGCCAGAGGGACATGGACCACACACACCTCAGGCTTGTGGGAAGCAGAGACTTTTGTCTTAGGCTGCTGGCCTTCTGGTTCAGAGTTCTCAGCACCATCACCTGAACAGAAGTTGACTCCTGGTCCTTGACATTCCCCACTGCTAAGGGGTAGCGCAGCAGAATCAGGAGGCTGCAGAAGAGAGGAAGTTTTTTTATTAAAAAGCACATTCCTTTGTGTTCCAGAAAATAATGGAAATGCCTTATTCTGCCCACAAAAGGCAGTCTAAGTAGCACTTCTGCCTCAGAAATGAAAGCCCGGGCCCACCTTTGAAAAGGTGACCTACATTTGCAAATGCAAAAGGCGGCAAAAAAATAGCAGGAATCTAGAATGGCAGAGACGGAGGAACGGAAGCTGTTGTTTTCACTGCAATGCTTGTGCCAAGTAATCGCTTTGATAGGAATCCTTTTTCATCTCTCCCGTTCCCTCCTCTCGCTGCTGTCGCTCGCCATCCTGTTTTAAAAGTCAAAAGAATAAAGGCAGAAATTTTGAGGTTTGACTTATTAAAAGCTCTTAGACATATATATATATATATATATATATATATATATATATATATGTATATAAAAGCATTTCAGGAAAACTCATTCTGAGATAAAAGTCTATCATCAGAGAATGAGAATTACAGCAGACTTAATCGATTCTGATATAATCAGATTTCGTTTTAGCTCTCTCCACCCCTCCCCCATCCTGCTAGGCTTCTTTTCTTTTCTTTATTTTAAAAAAAAAACGTTTTTCTATGCCAGCAGCATAAGGTATATTGTGCAATGGCAAATGAGAAACCTTATCTTCTAACCTACCTTTGTCTACAAGCCTCCGAAGGGAACCAGAGGTCATCAGCGATGGCCAATGGCTGAAAAAATTGTTCCCAGATGAGCAGGATATTACACACACACACAATTTCAATTACACCAGTGTGGGAATTGTGAATGTAAAAAAACTAGGGGAGTCGAGGAGGGATGTTGGATCTTAAAGTGCTGTTTTGCAAACCATGATTTAGCCCTGCACAGTAGGAAAAATAAATGGTTTTCCTGGAGTAACAGACAGCCTGACAGTTTTATATTAGATGGGGAGATGAAGCTGTCTCTGCAGAAGATATTGGCTAAGAGCAACCCAAAATGTCAGCAAATCTACGTATCTCTTTACTGCAGGAGAAATGTCTATGTGTGTGTATTGCAAACATACATATGCATAATCTGCTAAACGGGGGGGGGGGGGACCACATCCCATTTGTAGGAGCAGAACCTGGAGATTTCTTCTTGCCTCCAGAAATGATTCAGAAGGAAGAAACAGCATCCTCCATTCACACCTGGATACAGGCACTCCTTTGCCTGGCATGCATTAGACCCCAAAGACAACAAGAGGAAATCAAAGCGGACCATTCTAGTGCATAAGTACAGCATCACAGACTTGCAATGGCATTCCAGCAAGAAAATCCACGTCTTTGGAGAGCTGACAATTCAGACATTTGCTTTCTGGTTCCAAGCAAGCCCACTTTTTTGACAGCAGATTTCATTTTCAGTATTCAAGAGGAAAGCTTAGCAAAAACCCAGCCTCGCAATTATTATTTTTGTGTGTGCTGATCTTCCCATTAAAAGGAATTTAGCTGCCAGAGTCCCTGGGTACATCAGCGTACATGCTGGATATTTGCCTGGCTACTGTTAGAGAGAAAACGCTGGAGTAAATGGGTCCTTGGTCTAATCCAACAAGGCAATTCTTATGCCCTTATCATGTGCAGTCAGAAGGGGACAGGCCATAATGCCTGTTCATATATAACTGAAGTGTCACAGCAGCTGTTTCCACATGGCTGGGTCCTACACTGCTGGGGTGCGATCTGTAGAAAGGAACTGCATGGGTCAGGTAATTGACGTGGTTACTTCTGACACCAAGGTTCCCACTGGGAGTCAGTGACAGTAATATGGGAACGAACCTTCATTTACTCATAGTTATCACCTAACCAGGGAATTGGGCAAAAACATGTCAGGTGAGGTTGACTGTATGTGCAAAGTGATGCCTAATGGTTCAAACAAGTCCAACTTCACCCAAGTAAGAATTATTTCTATACAGTGGTACCTTGGGTTAAGTACTTAATTCGTTCTGGAGGTCTGTTCTTAACCTGAAACTGTTCTTAACCTGAAGCACCACTTTAGTTAATGGGGCCTCCTGCTGCTGCTGCTGCACCGCCGGAGCACGATTTCTGTTCTCATCCTGAAGCAAAGTTCTTAACCCGAGGTACTGTTTCTGGGTTAGCGGAATCTGTAACCTGAAGCGTATGTAACCTGAAGTGTATGTAACCCGAGGTACCACTGTATTTCCATCAGTATATTTATATTAGTACATGTGCATAGATGGAAACATACTGTTATGAGTTTGTGGACACTAGACACTTCTAAATTCCGAGACCCCAGTAAGTGCTAGAATTTAATCAAGCCTCCTGAACCCCTGGATCCAGCAAGGGTTGGAATATAAGCCTGGCCAGCTTCCTCAGGAGGTAATCGCCTGGGAGATGAGCCATTAAGAAAACAAAGGAAAGGTAACGAGCCCATTAAAGAAACCAAGGAAATGGGTTCTTTGTTGGACGGGAAATGGGTTGGACCCCTCCTCTAGTTCTAAGATAGTGAAACTAGCTAAAGCCAGAGTTCAGAGTTGAGAGTTGATTGTGATGTGACCTAGAGGAACAAAGGTTGCAGGCTGTTAAAGGCAGCAAGCTGGGGAGAGGGTCAGGGCACGATGAGTGATGACTGTTTGAAACCAAGGCCTATAGGAGAAGCAATACCCTTTTGGGGTATTGATGCTGTGAACCCCTCCACCATAGACTCAGGTTGCATATATGTGTAAATAAACTATATATTATAAACACGCCACAGTCTCTGCTGTGCCTCATTTCTAAAAGGAAACATGGGCCGTGTGTGAGCCCCTGGAACCCCTGGAATTTCACACTGCTCAGAAATTGGGGTGGCATATCCGAATATAGATGGGAGTTGTAGTCCAAAAACAGCTGGAGACCCAAGTTTGAGAAACGCTGTCTTGGGAGTAGACTCAGTGGTCCAGGGTGTAATCAGAAGGCTGTGTGCTGGTCCCAGGGGCTAACCGAGAGGCGAGGTCTGAGTCCAGTCCAAGGTCGATGGTGCAGTATGGAGTCTGTCCATCAAAGCTGTAGCTGGGTCCAAGGCGGGGAGTCGGGTGGGGTCAGGAACTCTGGCAAAAGAGCAGGACAGGGTGCAGGCAGGAACAGGCTAGCAACAACGTTGCTCCCGCAACCTCAACCTGGGACTGGGGCTGACTGGCTTTTATCTGCCCCGAGGCATAGGGCAGCCCCAGTCCACAGGTGACTCGCCTCTCCTGGCCTGGAGGCGAGCACTTCTCCTGCAAGAACTTAGTTCCCTCCACCTCTCTGCCCTGAGCCTCTGCAGCTCAGGAGAGTCTGGAGGGTTACCGGACCCAGAGGCAACCCCAGCTTCCTCTGACAGGGCTGAGAGTGGAGCACCTGCAGGCAATAGGTCCTCCATCACCTCAGGGGCCAGAGCAGACTCAGCTGGTGCCTGCACCTGAGGATCCAGCACAGGTGAGGATCCTTCAGGCTCAAGCCCCAGCCCCGGCTCAGCTGGTTCTGGAGGCAGGGACTCCTGTGCAGGCTGGGATTCCTCAGGTTCAGCCTCTGAGTCCGAATCCCAGGCCATCACAGGTTGGTTGGGGGACCATGTTTAGATGTCAACAGGACTAGATACTTCAGGCTACCTTAGAACAGTAGTAGGTTCTACCCAGTCCCCAGCTATGTTGGGGTACTGGTCAGGGTCCCACCCTCGTCCTACAGGGTCTTAGTTGAGAGGTTCCTGAAACCCTTCATCCCTCCATATCGGCTTCCCTGTCCCTCTTCTGGAGGGTTCCTCAACCAGAACAACCTTTCAGGAAGGACATGGGCTGCAGGGGAAATAAGGATTTGGCGGAAATCTTCTCTCCCCCTTTTCTCCAGTGGGAACATCCCAGAGCAATGAATTAAAGAAATCTGTATGCATTAAACATTGAGCTATATTTATGTAGCTGTGCATCATCCTTGATTTGATCTTTCACTAACAACAACAGTAACAGTAATAACGTGTGAGCAAAGAGCTGCCCTGCCCCTTTCACTCAGCACTGCTGACCACTGCAAAATGTAAAATTGTTCACGCAGTTTATAGCAATCAGTGCTTAATAGCTATATTCCTCCTTGGCCCATCTATTCATTTATAATTTTGCTATGTCCAAATGCCAGAAGCAAAACTCTTCCCCTCTCCGGTTGCCTTAACTGTGTGCTACGATCTTGGCTTGCATTCTCATCCACACTTCCCAGTGGCCCATCAGCTTTGGTGTGATCTCCCAAGTAGACCAAACCAAACACTGGGCTATAAAGTCAGAAATCAAAGCCCTCATCAGTTAGATCATTGCGTTTTCAAACATTCTACCTGGAAGGAACTTTTCCCACATTGACTGATGGTGCAATCCTGTGCATTTTTTGTTGTTGTTTAGTCGTTTAGTCTTGTCTGATTCCTTGTGACCCAATGGACCAGAGCACACCAGGCCCTCCTGTCTTTCACTGCCTCCCGCAGTTTGGTCAAACTCATGCTGGTAGCTTCGAGAACACTATCCAACCATCTCGTCCTCTGTCGTCCCCTTCTCCTTGTGCCCTCCATCTTTCCCAACATCAGGGTCTTTTCCAGGGAGTCTTCTCTTCTCATGAGGTGGCCAAAGTATTGGAGCCTCAGCTTCACGATCTGTCCTTCCAGTGAGCACTCAGGGCTGACTTCCTTAGGAATGGACAGGTTTGATGGGACTCCATGGGACTCTCAAGAGTCTCCTCCAGCACCAGAATTCAAAAAACATCAATTCTTCGGCGATCAGCCTTCTTTATGGTTCAGCTCTCACTTCCATACATCTCTACTGGGAAAACCATAGCTTTAACTATACAGACCTTTGTTGGCAAGGTGGTGTCTCTGCTTTTTAAGATGCTGTCCAGGTTTGTCTTAGTAGCAATTCCCACTGTAATCAGCAATGTGTACACAGGAGACTCTGACTATACGGTAATCCTACACTTAATCTCCTAGTGGTGCAGCCATACAACTCACATTTGCACATTTGCAAAGCTTAGCAGGGTCCAGTATGGTTTCAAATTGGATGAGGAAACTGCATAGTGAGATTCCTGCATTTCAGGGGGTTGGACTAGATGATCCTCAGGGTCCCTTCCAACTCTACAATTCTCTGATTCTAAAGGAACCTGAAAAAGACATGCATTGGGGTTGCACTGCTAATTGCGGAGAAACATGAATTGCATAGGATTCTGGGGTGCACATTATGTCTGTTGGGTCAGCATATTTCCAGCTGAGAGTTCAGTCCAGAAAAAAAGTGTGACAACATGTTATTTTTTGAAGGAGAACTTACTTGAAAATGATTTACAGGTGGTATTTAACTCCAAGTAGGCTTGCTAAGATGTATAAGATTGAATCTGATAAGTGCTGGAGATGCAAAGAGGTCAAGGGAGTGTTTATTTCATATGTGGTGGACTTGTAAAAGGGTATTTAGAAATGATCCATAATGAATTGGAAAAAAGGTTTAAAAGTACTTTCCCAAAAACCCAGAGTCCTTTCTGTTGGGGACAATCCAGACTGATTTTTAGTATTCGGTTGGAAGCCGCCCAGAGTGGCTGGAGAAACCCAGCCAGATGGGCGGGGTATAAATATATTGTTGTTGTTGTTGTTGTTGTTGTTGTTGTTGTTGTTGTTGTTGTTGTTGTTGTTGTTATATTACTGCGGCCTGTGTTTTGTTAGCCCAAAAATGAAAAACAAGTGAGATCTCAACCAAAGAAAAATGGCAACTCAAACTGACAGAATATGTGCAGCTTGCAGACTTAACATATAGAATAAGAGAACAAGAAGAACATACGTTTAAAGAAGATTGGAAAGCGTTTATCGAATATATGGGAAATAACTGTGTACAGCTGAAAATGCTTGCAGCATTGAGATAAATTCGACAGTGTGAATAAGTTTTGATGGATGCCATAATGGAATACTGAATGGTACAGTTTCTGTAAAATATGCAGGGATTTAAGATATGTAAAATGAACCATGGAAAGAGAAGAAGGGAAGTCATTGATATTTTAAAGATGTAAAAATGAGTGCTTTAAATTGTAAAACAGAAAATGTAATAGAAATTATATTAAAAAAGAAAAGGGGGGAAAGTGTTGTAATGGTTATGGCAGATCAATTCCAGGGTTCCAGAATAACCTGAGCTGTTCCTAGACCAGTTCACTGCATGACTTGCAGGAGGCAGACAGAAGAAATTGGAATTCTGGAGGAAAGAATGGCTGCCTGTATGTATCTATGAGCAAGGAAGGAAATCTAAAAAAAACCTGTTCATCCAATAAGCATAACCTGAATCCACGTTCTTATTTCCAGGAGTTCCAGGCCTCTGAATACTTGGATGTTATTTCCCTGAAGGGATGGCAGGGGTAGGCTGGGATAGCAGTACAGTGGTACCTCGGGTTAAGGACTTAATTCGTTCTGGAGGTCCATTCTTAACCTGAAACTGTTCTTAGCCTGAGGTACCACTTTAGCTAATGGGGCCTCCTGCTGCTGCCACGCGATTTTTGAGGTAAAGTTCTTAACCCGAGTTACCATTTCCGGGTTAGTGGAGTCTGTATTCTGAAGCGTCTGTAACCTGAAACGTCTGTAAACTGAAGCGTCTGTAACTTGAAGTGTCTGTAACCCGAGGTACCACTGTATATTGTGGAATGCCCTCCCTTCAGATGTCAAGGAGATAAAGAACTACATAACTTTTAGAAAACATCTGAAGACAGCACTGTATCAGGAAGTTTTTTAATGTGTGAAGTTTAATATGTTTTCTATGTGCTGTATGCTTTTGAATTATGGTACTGGAGGAGACTCTTGAGAGTCCCATAGACTGCAAGATCAAACCTATCCATTCTTAAGGAAATCAGCCCTGAGTGCTCACTGGAAGGATAGATCTTGAAGCTGAGGCTCCAATACTTTGGCCACCTCAGGAGAAGAGAAGACTCCCTGGAAAAGACCCTGATGTTGGGAAAGATGGAGGGCACAAGGAGAAGGAGACGACAGAGGATGAGATGGTCGGACAGTGTTCTCAAAGCTACCAACATGAGTTTAACCAAACTGCGGGAGGCAGTGGAAGACAGGAGTGCCTGGCGTGCTCTGGTCCATGGGGTCACGAAGACTTGGACATGACTAAACAACAACATATGTGCTGTAAGCCACCCAGAGTAACCAGGGAAACCCAGTCAGATGTACAGGGTATAAATAAAATAAGTTGTTGTTGTTGATGTCTTTGGTTGGCTTTGTCAAACCATCTCCCTAACATGGATTTCAAATTTTTTCCTTATTGTCTGAAATATGTTTGTCTAATTATTTCCAAAAAATTGCTGGTCTTAAGGTATAGATATGAATAGCATCTCTTCACCAGCAGCACACTTTTTACATTGGGTGTGTGTGTGTGAGGTATCTATTGTGTGACAACAACTCTAATATTAGAAAGTGGCTGAAATTTATTGGGTTATGTCTGCACAGTGTAAATCTGAAGTTGGATTAATGTCCCTCCAGCACATACTAAATCAATTTCATACATATGCTCATATTTTCGCTGGAGTGACACCTTGTCATGGCTGTATTTTAGTTAAAAGATGAGGGAAACAAGCCAACTACTGAGAACCTGAACCCCTGCCCTCTTTTTTATTAAAAAAACCACACGTTTTCTCATCATTTAGTCTTCAGTATGTTTCACACTTAAATGTGAAATAGGAAAAAATGCATCGTTTATTGAGGGGAAATAATAATAATAATAAATTTTATTTATATCCCGCCCTCCCCAGCCAAAGCCGGGCTCAGGGCGGCTAACAACAATCAAATAATCAAACAATCAAATAATCTAACATTCTAAAACATTTCATTATAACAATTAATTAAAATCAAATTAATGGCAACCGTTAAGCAAAGTTCTGTGCAGGTTGCCAGAGGAGGGAGTCAGGCTGGGGGGCCCTGACCAAAGGCCTGGTGGAACAACTCTGTCTTGTTAAAATGTCTTGTTATAAAAGGCTCCACATGAATCGTGTTATTGTTGCAAGTGCAACCTGCAACAGAAACTTGCAGTGTGGCATTCTCCCTGTTCAGTATTTCAGCTGCACAATTCTCTCCAGTTTTCTGTCCATTTCAGGTGAATCTACCTGATTTGCACTTTCCAAAGCGAGTCACACTTCTCTGAATTTTGCAAAATGCACATACTAGGGTAACTTGTGCATATAAATTTATGTATTCATGAAAGCAGCGTACGAAAGCGAGTTTTATTAGGAAATATTGCTTTGCAAATCTGTGGATACAAGGCAAAATCGTATACAAACCTGTGTTTTCGAAGAAATTCATACTAAAATGCTGGTGAGTACTCATTAGTTGTAGTTTTTTTTAATGCAGACTGATGCGGAAATGAGGGGGAAAAATTAAGTGGCTGGCAGAGATGCTATATAGAATTAATAATAATAATAATAATAATAATAATAATAATAATAATTTATACCCCGTCCATCTGGCGGCTTCCAACAGGACACTAAAATACAATAACCTATTAAACATTAAAAGCTTCCCTAAACAGGGCTGCCTTCAGATGTCTTCTAAAAGTTTGGTAGTTATTTTTCACTTTGACATCTGGTGGGAGGGCATTCCACAGGGCGGGTGCCACTACCGAGAAGGCCCTCTGTCTGGTTCCCTGTAACTTGGCTTCTTGCAGTGAGGGAACCTCCAGAAGGCCCTCAGCGCTGGACCTCAGTGTCCGGGCAGAACGATGGCGGTGGAGATGCTCCTTCAGGTATACTGGACCGAGGCCAGTATAGAAACACAGGGTCATCTCGTTCAACCCCCTGCAATGCAAGAAAGTCAATTTAAGCATCCACAACAGATGGTCACCCAACCTCTGCTCAAAATCCTCCAAGGAAGAAGGGTCCACAACCTCCCGGGGAAGGCTGTTCAACTGCTGAACAGCTCTCACAGACAGAAAGTTTTCCCTGATGTTTCACTGGAATGTCGGGTGCTGAAAAGCTATTTTTAACTTGGCAAAAACCAAGGTGCTGACAAGAAATTGCACCAGGGCTGTTGACTCAAGGATCTTTCTTTTGTCCATTTTGATATCTGCTTGCGCTGAGTGAATTATCTCCTATTTGTACATGGGCCTCCTCACTGAGCTGAGGCACCTCTCCTGTCACGCGGGGCAAAGGTGACGCCAAGTGATTGACACCGAGGATATAAACAGATTTCCGGGTGTGCTTAGAAGGCCCCGTTGCCCTACGTGTTAACAAGCCTCTCCTTGAAAATGGCCGCTGTTAAAATCAGTTGAAATGGAGAAAGGGTGTCAAGCTGTTTCTTCACCTAAGACAGGGATGGGGGAGCTTTGTCAGCTCCATGGCAACTCCTGAGGGCCACATGGCAAAGCAGGGCCAGCAGTGGAAGCAGGTGAAGCAACAGATATGGAAGTCACCTTTCTGCAGACACAAAGACACTTCTCTCTATTCTCCAACCAGGCCAGCCCAAGACGTTGCCAGGGTTCAAAGGCAGAATGTGATGGAGAGGAGGAATGCTCAATGAGGGGCTGAAGCAGGATCAGGGAGGAGTGAGGACTGGGAAGAATTATGAGGCCAGAAAGAGAGAGTTGGAGGTTGTTAAGCAGAGTTTGGATGGCCATCTGCCATGGATGCTTTCGTTGAGATTCCTGCATTTCAAGGGTTGGACAACATGACTCTCAGAGACCCTTGCAACTCTACAATTCATTGTTATAATAATAATAATAATAATTTATTATTTATACCCCGCCCATCTGGCTGAGTTTCCCCAGCCACTCTGGGCGGCTCCCAATCAGTGTTAAAAACAGTACAGTGTTACATATTAAAAACTTCCCTGAACAGGACTGCCTTAAGATGTCTTCTGAATGTCAGGTAATTATTTATCTCTTTGACATCTGATGGGAGGGCGTTCCACAGGGCGGGCGCCACTACCGAGAAGGCCCTCTGTCTGGTTCCCTGTAGCCTCACTTCTCACAATGAGGGAACCGCCAGAAGGCCCTCGGTGCTGGATCTCAGTGTCCGGGCTGAACGATGGGGGTGGAGACGCTCCTTCAGGTATACAGATGTTGTTGTCATCTGTCTATCTCTTTTTAAAAAATTAAGAATTTCAACAAACAGTTTATCAAAAACATATCATCTTCACACCCCCCCCATTTTTCCCTCCCCCCCCCTTGGGTTAAGAACTTTGCTTCAGGATGAGAACAAAAATCATGCTCCGGCGGCGCAGCAGCAGCGGGAAGCCCCATTAGCTAAAGTGGTGCTTCAGGTTAAGAACAGTTTCAGGTTAAGAACGGACCTCCGGAATGAATTAAGTTCTTAACCTGAGCTACCACTGTGCATGCAGAACTGTCCTTTAATATATTTTATATCCATATAGAGATATGTACCGCCTTATGCTGGATGAACTGCATTTGCAGCTATGAGCTTGTACCTTTGTGCATGTGTTATTTAAGATTTTCCCAGTTGCTAATCCGTCCGGCCACAACTGTGGTCAAAGACATATGCCTGATGAGGGCCATAATTAACTGGGTGCTGAGCCGATAATGATCCCGTGCGCTTCTGCCGAAACTGGATGTGAACCCTGCATCAAAAGGTAATGGCAAGCAGATTTCACAAAGCACATTATGTGAGTCAAAATAGCTACATGGGAAATACTCAGATCTGCTTTATGCTCAGATCTGTTGAATTACAAATACATAAAAAGAGGGAAGGAGGCAAAGAGACAGACCAAGCTATTTCCATAAGAGAACAATAAACAAGGCCAACACCCTGCTATAAAAAGGCAAGAAATATGGTTAGGAGAGAGGGGAGGCAAGAATACGCTTTGTACTTTTTCTTTGCTAACTGTCATGCAAATCTGCGTAACAAGCTGAGGTGAGATTTTCACAGCCTTGGAAACCTGCTGCTGTGGAACAGAAGAAAGAAAATGCTGACCTACGACCTGGAGGAACACATGTCCATTTCCCTGCCCCATGAGAGAACGGATGGGTGATCTTGGGAAATCTGTCAGCATCAATTTCCCTACCTAAATCCACTACTTTTCTATCACATTCTTCTTTCTAGGAATTTGGAGAAAGATACAATGCGTGGAGGGCATCTTATTCCCCTCCATCCCTCACAACAATTATGCTTGCGTGATGAGGCTGAAAAATCGTGGACAGGCCTGAGCTGTGTGGCCTTGCAGGAATCCGAATCCAGTGATTCTATCCAACGTTAGTCAAACTCAGAGTAGACCTATTGAAATTACTATGTGTGCCAAGCTGAGGTCCAGTAATTTCAACTACTCTACTCTTAGTAGAACTTATCAGGGGTCAGCAAACTTTTTCAGCAGGGGGCCAGTCCAATGTCCCTCAGACCTTGTGGGGGGCTGGACTATATTTTTTTGGGGGGGGGAGGGAATAATGAACGAATTCCTATGCCCCACAAATAACTCAGAGATGCATTTTAAAAGGACACATTCTACTCATGTAAAAACATCCTGATTCCCAGACCATCCGCGGGCCGGATTTAGAAAGCGATTGGGCCAAATTTGGCCCCCGGACCTTAGTTTGCCTATCCATGACTTAGCTGATGGGAATCCCAGGTTTTCCCCAAAACCAATTCTGACAGTTTGGGCTGAGGCCCAGCTGAAATGACAAGCCCACCAATTTGCAAATGGCAAAAATCGTAGAATCATATACAGTAATTGTAGAGTTGAAAGGGGTCCCAAAAGCCATCTAGTCTAACCCCTGTGGTGAAGGAATCACAGAGTGTGTTCTCCTTCATAGAGAGCACATGTTGCGGTGGGGTCTGACAGGCCACCCTTCTGTTGCTGGGCGGGTTAGTATGGATGACCATCCGCAGTGATTGGGCAGTCGGGTTACTGGGCAAATTTTGGTGTTGCCATTTAGGGGGACGGACCAAAGGTTATAAAATCAAGTCACGCAGCACTGACTGGGCTATTTTGCTGCGTGCATCGGATCACCCGCCCACAGTGGCGTAGCGTGGGGGGGCAGGGGGGGCAGCCGCACCAGGCGCAACATCTGGGGGGGTGCGCTCGCACTCTCAGCTCTCTGCCCCTACCTGGCTCACTCACTCTCTCTCACTGCAGTGCTGGCTGTGCAAATCCGATCCGAGCCGCCAGGTCGCCGCCCACTGTGGAGGGGGGGGGTGCCAGGCGTGCGGTGCGGAGAGAGAGCGAGGGACTATCTGGGGGAGGGACAGTGCAGCGGCCACCCAGCACAGCGCTGAGTGCGGGAGAGAACCACACCAGACCAGACCAGGCAGCAGCAAGAAGAAGCGGGCAGCGGCAGCAGGTTAGGGGGCGCAAATTACTTGCCTTGCCCCGGGTGCTGACAACCCATGCTACACCACTGCCCGCCCACCCTCCCTAATCTAGGGCTATTGCGTTGACCTTGCTATGCCTGTCATGGGGTTGCCTGCTTTTGGGGCAGGGGCCTTGGAGGAATTTTGTCCATTTGGCTGATTGGCTGGTGTCATTTGGTTTTTGCCTACTGCATAGCAAATCGTCACAACTTGTAAGGTTGCGGTTAGGCATTGGTTAAAAAATTGGTTGGTGGAGGAGTGCTGCAAATGGTGCTGCAAGGGAATTCTGTTAAAGGAATCTGGGGGCTTGCCATGCTTTCGTCCAAGTCCCTGGCATCGGGCTTGGGCCGTGCAAGGCCTCTGGGAGCATGCGGGGAGAGGTGAGGGTCTGGTGCCCAGCTTCATTTCTCCCCAATATTGTTTTCCCTGACTAGCTTTCGCTGGAATCTGGAAGTCAGTTCTGTCCCTGGGCGTGGGGACAGATAGTCATAACCAATGCCTAAGCAACCACTCACATTTATGTATTTTAATAAAGTTGTGGCCAAAATTATGCCAAAAACCTTAAACAAAAATTATGTGTGCATTGTGAATTACTTAGGGGTGGCTTGGGGGACCTCGACACGCAACTAAAGAAACCTGGACGTGTGGTCCTCCAACCTTTGTTTAAAATTCTCCAGTGAAGGAGAGCCCACCACTTTCCACTTTAAACTGTCATGACTTTCTGCAAAGGATCCTGGGAAGGACTTCATTAAGGGTGCTGGCAGCTGTTAGGAGAACCCAATCCCAATGTGGTTAACAATCAATCCCTCTTCCCACAGAACTCTGGGAACTGTAGGGGGGGAGGTGGTCTCTCAACAATTCTCAACGCACTTGAAAACAACAGTTCCCACGATTCTTTAAACCACCATTATGTGCAAAGTGGTCTGATACTGTTTTCAGTATTACGCAGATTGTTTTTTTGTGGAACACTTGACTCTTCCAATGCCATATTCTTAACACACACACACACACACACACACACACCATTCAGACAGAAATTCAGTGTAGAATCAGAACAAGGAAAAGAAGGAAAGATCACATACACTTGTTCTATTGCCCTGCCTCTAAGCATTGATTGAGCATAGGGTCTCTTCAGAAGACCTGATCAATGCTTGGAGGTCAGAGGTGGGGTCAGCAGCCCATCCCCACTCCCCCTGTGGATGGATTGAATTGTGGTCTGAACAAGATTTGCGAGCGCTTGTTTTTCTTGTTTTCATTTTAAGGAAGTGTGCGATCTCCGCATCACTGCGGCGAGCATCTTTTGACCCGGCAGATTTCTCCCAGCGAATGGTCTCCGACCACATCATTCCAGTTCAAAACACCTCCTTCTCCTCCTTCTCCTCCTCGCCAAAATAACATGCAGCTCAAAACAGGCATCCGTTCTGTAGCAAGAAGGGGTGGCGTGGGGAGAGAGAACGGAGCTTTCAAGTGAGAAGGAAATTAGGACACCGACGTGGGGAATTGGGGAAGAAGATGCAACTGACAAGACAGTGGATGGAGTCTGAAATAGTACAAAGAACCTAAGAAGAATCTGGATGCAGGATCAAGCCAAATGCCCACCTACTCCAGCATCCTGTTCTCGCATGGGAAACCTGCCAGCAGGACCCAAATGAAACAGCTCTCTCCCTGCTTGTGAACCCAAATAATTATCATTCAGAGGTTTGCTGCCTCTGGCAGTGGAGGGAAAGCATAGCCGTTGATAGACTCTGGGCAGACCTATGCCATACATTTAAACCCTATCCAATACCCATTTAAAACATTCATTATCTGCGGCCCTTCTTTGTCTAACTCCTCCACGTGAGGTCTGGAGGGTGGCAACACAAGAACGGGGCCTTCTCTGCAGTGGCTCCCTGTTTGTGGAATGTTATCCCCAGGGAAGTTCGCCTGGAGCCTTCATTATACACCCTTAGGCACCAGGGGAAAATGTTCCTCTTTAACCAGGCCTCTTGGCTGATTAATATTCTACAGCCTTTTAAATGTGTCTGTGGGAAGGGGGGAGGGTTAGTGTTTTGCTGTTTTGTTTTTAATTATTTACTTGTTTTTTTCCTGTATCCCCCCCCCCCCCGTGAACCACCCTGAGATATTATGTTTTATCTTATGGCATATAAATCTAATAAATAAATAACACATGACTTTCCCAGAAAAATCTTGGGAACTGTAGTTTGCTAAGGAATTGTAACTCTGTGATGGGGAAACTATCCAGCTCCCATGATTCTTTGGGGCAGTCATGGGCTTTATGGATCTGTCCATGTTCCTCCATTAATTTGTCTAACCATCTTTTAAAGCTATTAAGTTTGGCGGCCATTGCAACATCTGAGAATCATAGAATTGTAGAGCTAGAATGGTTCTCAAAGGTCATCGGTTCAACTCCCTGCAATTCAGGGCTATCGTGGGAGTGAATTCCACAGCTCTTTGAAAACCTTTAGTCGATGCTTATGAGAAAATTAGTCTGTTAGAGAAGAAGGCATACGGAATCCATACTGTTAAGTTGTGGGCGAACATATCAGACGGCACAGCGATTCTTCAAACAGCTCTTGTTTATTCAAAGGCCAGAACAGAACTGAACTGAGGAGCTCAGTCAGCCTGCTTATCTAGAGCTCCAGAACAATGTAACTGTAGCAACTTTCTAAAACTATCCAATCACTGAACGTCACTTTCGATCCTTCACTTGCATAACTATCTACAGTATCCCCCTGCTGGCTCAGGGTGAGAACTTCAGCACATAACACCCCTCCCCACCAAGATAAGGCGTTAGTTACAATCGTAATGGTTTCCTTATATACAGCACTACACGTAATGGTTCAATTAGGCACAAAAGCATATCGGTTACATTTCACATACTTAGACCAACAGTGATACATGTCCAACAACATAGTCCTTTAAATAAGGTGGGCGCTTGGAAACTCTGCCAGGCCGCCGGGGACTGGTAGCCAAGTCCGGGGGCCACCCAATTCTTGCTGAGGCTGTGGTGCGACCCTAGGTGGCGTTGAAACCAAGTCCCTTGGATCCGCTGCTGTGGGTGGAGCCTCCGCAAGTGGAGTTGGCAGAATGTCAGGCACGGCAGTGGTCTGAGTCTGTGGTAAGCCTGGCAGACCCTCTGAAGTGGCTTGGTTCGGCTCCACGCCGGCAGTTTGCGAGAGAGGTGTAGGTGGAGCCTCACCATCTGTAAGTGTCTGTTCTGGAGCCACAAGCACAGTTGGGGGCACCACGGTAGTGTCCAAGTCCCTAACCCTGCGCCTAAGCTGGTCTATGTGCCGGCACCACAAGCGTCCGGCTTCGAGTGCCACCTGGTACGAGCGAGGTCCAGTGACTCCCACTACTGTGGCTGGCACCCAAGGAATGTCCCCCACAAAGTTCCGGGCAAAGACCTGGTTTCCTGGAACAAATGATCGTGGCCTGTTGGCACAGCCTGGGGGTTCGGCCATGGCAAAGTCTGGGTGCAGCCGGTCGAGCGGGGACCTGAGGCGGCGGCCCATAAGCAGTTCAGCAGGACTCCGCCCTGTGGCCTCATGAGGAGTGATGTGTTGTACGAACAAGTATTCGGCGACCCACTCGTGCCAGTCTCCCCGGTCCAGGCACACCAGTGCCTCTTTTGCCGAGCGCACCATTCTCTCTGCTTGCTGGATGGATGAAATGGTGCCGTTAGGGCATGGTGGATGCCCAGTCCCAAAAGATACCACTCAAAAGTGCCTGACATGAACTGTGGTCCATTGTCGGAGACAAGGACATCAGGACACCCATGCGTCGCACAGAGGCCTCACAGCACCCGGATGACGGCCTCAGTAGTGGTGGAGGGCATCAGGGCCACCTGTAGCCATTTGGAATAGGTGTCCACCACTACCATAAAGGTCCGGCCGTGAAAGGGGCCGGCCAGATCGATGTACACCCTCAACCAGGGTGTCTTGGGCGTCTCCCAGGTGTGTCCCTTAGCTGCCGGTGGCACCAGCCTCGATTCTTGGCACGCTTGACAGGTGGAAACCCAGGCAGTGATGGCATCGTCTATGTTAGGCCACCAGACGTAACACTGAGCCAACGCCTTCATTTTGACGATTCCCCGGTGGCCAACATGCAGAGCCTCCAGGACACGTTCACTATGTGAATCTGACCAAGCCCAGACCATGTGTTGAAATCATTTTACAACCAGATTTTGTACCCAAGTTTAGCCTGTGTTTTCTTGCTGCTGTATGGAAAGCACATGAATCTGACTTTTGAATAGTTTGAAAGTAAACTGTGTTTTTTTTAAAAAAAAAATTACCAAACTGCATGGTCTTTTCTATGTTATGTTTTGAGTGGTTTTTAAATCTCTGCTGGTGCTCTTTTGCCAGAGAGTGCTTGCCCTGTGTCTGGATCTAGGGATCCAGGGAATTCTTCTTTAAACTAACCATAACAGACAAAGATAGGGGAATGAGAGGCAATTTTTATCTAACACTTAGAGCCTTTGAACCCCCACTCTACATCTGAAAAGGCCCCCTGAGTGGTGCATATACATTTGATTCAAACAAGACAGTCCTTTCCCACAGATTTACAATCCAAAAGACATATGACAAAAGGAAAAGGGAATAAGGAGGGGAGAAGGGAAAGGAAATTGCCAGCACTAGCTAAACCAGGGGTCAGCAAACCTTTTCAGCAGGGGGCCGGACCACTGTCCCTCAGACTTTGTGGGGGGCCGGACTGTATTTTGGAAGGGGAAAAATGAACAAATTCCTATGCCCCACAAATGCATTTTAAATAAAAGCACACATTCTACTCATGTAAAAACACCAGGCAGGCCCCACAAATAACCCAGAGATGCATTTTAAATCAAAGGACACATTCTACTCATGTAAGAACACGATGACTCCTGGACCATCCGTGGGTCGGATTTAGAAGGCAATTGGGCCAGATTCGGCCCCCAGGCCTTAGTTTGCCTACCCATGAGCTAAACAGTAGGGTTTTGCTTTGTTTTTACAATGGGAGGAATACAAAGAGAAGAAACACCATGGTGCATCTGTAGCCACACAACTGGACACCTTCATCTGCCCCAGCTGTAACAAAACATGTCTCTCCCATATCGTTCTCTACAGCCAAAGCAGGTGCTGCAGCCTTCCAACAGCTTGACTTGACACCCCCAAAGTGCACCCTTCCATTGTCTCCTGAGATGGACTGATGTCAAGAACGATCAGCTGGAAAGGTCACAAAGACAGATGAAGCCTGATGGAAACAGATGGAGCCTTGTGGAGATAGTATTGTGGCAGAGCTGATGGGATGGATTCTGCTTCTCATCTTTCCCACTGCTGCAGCCAACACACACACACACACACACACACACACACGAGTCTTTGCTGACAGATGGATCTTGGGCTAACAGGATTTGAGACAGGTAACTTTTGTGTATCAAAAAGAATTAAGGAAGCGAGAAAGAAGCCAACACGATATCAGCATTAAAAATGGATCAAAATGAAGCAAAGGCAGCACGAAGCAGAGCACAGACAGATGGGCTGCCCAACAGAGATCCAACTCTCTCGGCAAGAGATGTCATTGAATTAAAACATTTGGGCGTAGGAACCGTTTCTGGGTGTTCAGTTCCCTCTCCTGCACCCCCACTCAGGGAAGAAGATGGCAGGGAGGAGGCAGGGAGAGAAATAGTGTTCTGCTCAGAAAGTTTCCTGCAGCAAGCAGGGGAGTAAATCGACACCAGGCCTTTTTACAGGCAGGGCAGAGTAGAAATGGCACATGCTTCTTTGAGAATGTAAACCCAGAATGGATGGGGCAGGCTAATCCCATTTTTCTCGCCACGGAGGGCAGGGGTATTTATTTATACCCCGCCCATCTGGCTGGGTTTCCTCAGCCACTCTGGGAGGCTACCAAAAGAACACTAAAATACAATAACCTATTAAACATCAAAAGCTTCCCTAAACAGGGCTGCCTTCAGATGTCTTCTAAAAGTCCGGTAGTTGTTTTCCTCTTTGACATCTGGTGGGAGGGCATTCCACAGGGCGGGTGCCACCACCGAGAGGGCCCTCCACCTAGTTCCCTGTAACTTGGCTTCTCGCAACGAGGGAACCGCCAGAAGGCCCTCGGCGCTGGACCTCAGTGTCCAGACAGAACGATGGGGGTGGAGATGCTCCTACTGGACCAAGGCTGTTTAGGGCTTTAAAGGTCAGCACCAACACTTTGAAATGTGCTCGGGAACGTACTGGGAGCCAGTGTAGTTTTTTCAAGACCGGTGTTATATGGTCTCGGCAGCCGCTCCCAATCACTAGTCTAGCTGCCGCATTCTGGATTAATTGCAGTTTCCGGGTCACCTTCAAAGGTAGCCCCACACAGAGAGCATTGCAGTAGTCCAAGCGAGAGATAACCAAAGCATGCACCACTCTGGCAAGACAGTCTGCAGGCAGGTAGGGTTTCAGCCTGCATACCAGATGGAGCTGGTAGACAGCTGCCCTGGACAAAGAATTTTACCACCAGGCCGAAAGGACAAGATGGAACTTCTCACCTGTTATTTATTTAAAGTTACTATGAATATGATTGTGATGATGATGATGATGATGATGATGATGATGATGATGATGATTCCACTCTTCAGCCAAAAAGGGAGGAGAGTCTCCCAGAGTGGCTTACACACATCAGTGATAATGAGAGGCCCTGCCCTCAGATATACAATATAAAAAGACATGACACAAAAGAATCAATTGGGAGGGGAGGGTGAGAAAGAAAACCCAGGAACAATGACTTAGCTATGGAGTTCTTGTAGTGGCCATCTTGTCCTCTCAGTGGCTGCTGACAAGCTTTGGAACTCCCTCCCTGGAGAAGCTAGACTGGCTCCCTCCTTGCTGTTCTTCTGCCAGCAGGTGAAGACTTCCTTGTTTCAACAGGAAATTGACTGCATTTAATGAAACAGCTGGTGCTGTTTTTATTGTGATTATCTGTTTTGAACAGATTTTATATCCAGGCAACGGCCGTTTTACGCATGTTCAGTTGACCCGCAATCGCCGACGAGCAAGTCCTTTTGGACCCAGAAGAAGACAGAATGGGGTCAGAACAGGGCAGGGCATACTTATTTTGATGCATGTGGGAGCCAGGAAAAGAACCCCATATGTATATACAGTGGTACCTCGGGTTAAGTACTTAATTCGTTCTGGAGATCCGTTCTTAGACTAACCTCATCTCGTTTTTTGACAGAATTCCAAGCCTGGTAGATAAAGGGAACGCAGTGGATGTAGCCTACCTTGATTTCAGCAAGGCATTTGACAAGGTGCCCCATGATATTCTTGTAAAGAAGCTGGTAAAATGCGGTCTTGACTATGCTACCACTCAGTGGATTTGTAACTGGCTGACTGACCGAACCCAAAGCGTGCTCATTAATGGTTCCTCTTCATCCTGGAGAAGAGTGACTAGTGGGGTGCCACAGGGTTCTGTCTTGGGCCCGGTCTTATTCAACATCTTTATCAGCGACTTGGATGATGGACTCAAGGGCATCCTGATCAAATTTGCAGATGACACCAAACTGGGAGGGGTGGCTAACACCCCAGAGGACAGCATCACACTTCAAAACGACCTTGACAGATTAGAGAACTGGGCCAAAACAAGAAAGATGAACTTTAACAGGGAGAAATGTAAAGTATTGCACTTGGGCAAAAAAAATGAGAGGCACAAATACAAGATGGGGGACACCTGGCTTGAGAGCAGTACATGTGAAAAGGATCTAGGAGTCTTGGTTGACCACAAACTTGACATGAGCCAACAGTGTGACGCGGCAGCTAAAAAAGCCAATGCAATTCTGGGCTGCATCAATAGGAGTACAGTGGTGCCTCGCAAGACGAAATTAATCTGTTCTGTGAGTCTCTTCGTCTAGCGTTTTTTTCGTCTTGCGAAGCAACCCTATTAGCAGATTAGCGGATTAGCGCTATTAACGGTTTAGCGGCTATTAAAGGCTTAGCGGCTATTAAAGGATTAGCGGCTAAAAGGCTATTAGCAGCTTAGCGGCTTAGAAAAAGGAGGGAGCAAAAAAAAATCGGAACACTTGCAAGACGTTTTCGTCTTGCAAAGCAAGCCCATAGGGAAAATCGTCTTGCGAAGCAGCTCAAAAACGGAAAACCCTTTCGTCTAGCGGGTTTTCCGTCTTGCGAGGCATTCGTCTTGCGGGGCACCGCTGTATAGCATCTAGATCAAGGGAAGTAATTAGTGCCACTGTATTCTGCTCTGGTCAGACCTCACCTGGAGTACTGTGTCCAGTTCTGGGCACCACAGTTCAAGAAGGACACTGACAAACTGGAACGTGTCCAGAGGAGGGCAACCAAAATGGTCAAAGGCCTGGAAACGATGCTAAGGGAGCTGGGCATGTTTAGCCTGGAGAAGAGGAGGTTAAGGGGTGATATGATAGCCATGTTCAAATATATAAAAGGATGTCATATAGAGGAGGGAGAAAGGTTGTTTTCTGCTGCTCCAGAGAAGCGGACACGGAGCAATGGATCCAAACTACAAGAAAGAAGATTCCACCTAAACATTAGGAAGAACTTCCTGACAGTAAGAGCTGTTCGACAGTGGAATTTGCTGCCAAGGAGTGTGGTGGAGTCTCCTTCTTTGGAGGTCTTTAAGCAGAGGCTTGACAACCATATGTCAGGAGTGCTCTGATGGTGTTTCCTGCTTGGCAGGGGGTTGTACTCGATGGCCCTTGTGGTCTTTTCCAACTCTATGATTCTATGATTCTATGATTCTTAACCTGAAACTGTTTTTAACCTGAAGCACCACTTTAGCTAATGGGGCCTCCTGCTGCTGCCGCGCCGTCGGAACACGATTTCTGTTCTCATCCTGAAGCAAAGTTCTTAACCCGAGGTACTATTTCTGGGTTAGCGGAATCTGTAACCTGAAGCGTATGTAACCTGAAGTGTATGTAACCCGAGGTACCACTGTAGTATACATACCGCCTATATGTATATAGTTTTAATTCTAAAACATTTGATTGCTTTTTTCTATGTTTTTAGCAATTGTTTTCAGTCGTAAGCCACCTTCGGTCCCATCAGGTCAAAAGGCGGGGTATAAATAAATAAATATAGAAGAATACTTTCTCGTGAGAGGGGTCACCAAGGCAGTACTAAAGGAATAACAGCCTGGCTGGCAATAGACATAGCAGAGTGAACACTATGTCTGGAAGATTTGCCAACCCTTGGCCTAAAGCCATCCTTGGTGCTGGATGGAGCTGGAGCTGGGTTTATCTGGCAGATTTGAGGACCGTGGGTTCAGGAACTTGCTCCTTCTCTTGCCTCTGAGACTGAGCCCCATCAGTGTCCTCCTGACACTAGGCCAGTACAGAAGTAACTGGAATAATAGAATCATGGTGATGGAAGAGACATTACGGGGTCACATTCATCCAGTGCTTTACCAGCTGCACTGGCTCCTGGTAGAGTACAGGGTCAGGTTTAAGGTGCTGGTTTTGACCTTTAAAGCCCTATGCGGCCTAGGAGCCACTTACCTACGGGACCGCTTCTCCTGGTATGCCCCACGGAGGAGCTTAAGGTCCACAAATGACAACATTTTGGAGGTCCCAAGTCGCAAAGTGTTTAGATTGGTCTCAACTAAGGCCAGGGCCTTTTCAGTACTGGCCCCAACTTGGTGGAACGCTCTGTCACAAGAGACTAGGGCCCTGCGGGACTTGACATCTTTCCTCAGGGCCTGCAAGACAGAGTTGTTCTGCCTGGCCTTTGGTTTGGACTCAGTCTGACCCTTATGTTTCCCTCCCCTTCTGGTCTTGATCCATGGGATACTTTTAAAATGAGGCTGCATTTTAAATTGCATTTTAACCTGTATTTTAAATTGGTTTTTTTTCCTATTATGTTTTTACTGTAATTTTACTGGTATTAGCCGCCCTGAGCGGGGAGGGTGGGGTATAAATAAAATTTTTTATTATTATTATTATTATTATTATTATTATTATTATTATTATTAGACACTTCGTCTGACCCAACTGCGCAGGACAGGACATGCAATGCAGGATGAAGTTGCTGTATCCCTGCCAGATGGCTATCCAGCCGCTGCTTAAAATACCTCCAGTGGAGGAGAGCCCACCATCTCTGGTGGCCATCTGTTCCACTGTCACCCAGCTCTTACCATCAGGAGGGGTGCAGGCACCCTACTGCCCCACCTGATGTCATTGGACACCAGCTCCCATCATCCCTGGCCATTGGCCATGCTGGCTGGGACAGATGGGATTTGGAGTCCAAATCCCAACTGAGGAATAGAGCATTCATTAGAAAGCTTCCCATAATGTTCAGCTGAATTCTGCTTCCTTGCAATTTTCACCCACTGGTTCCAGTCCTCCCTTCTGAGACATTTATGGAGATTGGTTGATTCATCGCTATTGATTCCATTGTTTATTTTATGCTCTGATTTTATTTGTTGGATTAACAGCCCCGGGCAAGTGTCATGGGAGTGCGATAAGGTGCTTCGGTTAGCAGAAGAAAAGCAGCGTTGAAATATATTCAATACAAAGGAAATAAAAGTGTTCCACCTCCATATCATGGTTAGCAGGCGGAGGGCTGAAGCATGACATTGCAGGTTCCTCTGGGAGTTGGGGGCCGTGACCCTGCCAGCCAGCCACTGACTGCACACAGACGCATTGGCCTCCTTGGGGACAGTGTTAACTAAGGAGTATAAACTAGAGGCATGCAAAAGACTTGGGCTATCCTGAATCAAAAGACCTAGTTTGGCTACTTTGGACAGATTCAGAATTTGTCCAAGCTGGAGTATGTCAACATGAAACAGATTCCACCCAAGTGTTTCTGAGTGCTTCAATTTGCCTACAAAAATGGGGCAGGGTGGGAACCTTCCATATAAGGAATGGGAGGGACGGGAGAGCTCTTTCGTGACTGATAGCTCTGGGTTCTAATGAGAGGGAATTGTTTCACCAGGGCTCTCCAGTCACAGTGGTGTGGGATGTTAATTTGAGGTACAGTGTTACCTCGGGTTACAGACACTTCAGGTTACAGATGCTTCAGGTTACAGACTTCGTAACCTGGAAGTAGTACCTCGGGTTAAGAACTTTGCTTCAGGATGAGAACAGAAATTGCACGGCAGCGGTGCAGTGGCAGCGGGAGGCCCCATTAGCTAAACTGGTACCTCAGGTTAAGAACAGTTTCAGGTTAAGAACGGACCTCCAGAACGAATTAAGTTCTTAACGTTAGGTACCACTGTACCACCATGTTCTTGTCTGTTGTGTCCTCTTTGCTACTTCTGTGAGTGCTGCTTGCTTGGAAAATTCTGGACACTGAAGTCCTTTTGCCACAGGCCTACACACCCACTCCTGTCAAAACAGCTTTGCTGCGGCTGTTGGTGCCAATTGAGCAGAACGTAAGCTTGAAGCTGTTTTATTCATTCATCGTAACTCCCTAGATCATGCGCTCATCGTTCTGAAATTATGCAAGCTACCTTCTAACCTTTCTACCCCAGGAGAAAAATCCCCAGATCACCTTTTTCCCCGGTAATTGTGAAATAGTGTGACACTCTCTCTCTCTCTCTCTCTCTCTCTCTCTCTCTCTCTCTCTCTCTCTCTCAATCTCTCTCTCTCTCTCTCTCTCTCTCTCTCTCTCTCTCTCTCTCTCTCTCTGCTGTGTTATTCTCACACAAATCACAAAACAAGAGGGTTGATGAACTGATTCCTTTTCAACTACTCTAAATTGTAAAGGTTGCTCATGCAGGAGAACCACTGCAGCTGTCCTTCTGAAATTTGGTGTGGATTGTCCCCTCAGAAGGGGCTGCTAAGCCTGCACAGTTTATCCAATTCTCCTGAAAAAATAAAAAGGTAAAATTTGTTCCTTACTTCCAAAAAACAATTTATAATACAGTGGTACCTCAGGTTACATACGCTTCAGGTTACAGACTCCGCTAACCCAGAAATAGTGCTTCAGCTTAAGAACTTTGCTTCAGGATGAGAACAGAAATCGTGCTCTGGCGGCGCGGCGGCAGCAGGAGGCCCCATTAGCTAAAGTGGTGCTTTGGGTTAAGAACAGTTTCAGGTTAAGAACGGACCTCCGGAACGAATTCAGTACTTAACCCGAGGTACCACTGTATACTAATTTTATATTTTAATGGTGCCCAGCAAAAAAAGCCCCTGGACCTATTTGTTTGTGATTTGGCTAGCTTTACTCACACACCACCTGCCTGCAAATTTCATTCAATTCTGCCAGAAAGAAGAAAGTTACAACTCTTCTTTGATTCTGCTATAATAGTGAATGAGCGCAGCATAAAGCTTCATTTTTCCAAATCAGGGTGGATCCTAAGCCGAATCAGGCAGATTCCAAATTACTGCAGACCAGATCTTGCTATTTTTCTGAAGCACCTAATTGAGATTCAAACCAAACCTTGTGGTTAGTGCACACCTCGAGCAAAAATCCATCCCTGAATTCTAGAAAAACTAGTTTGCAGTGTGTATCTACCCCACAAAATAACTCAATGACTGGGGTGGGGGTGAAGAATGCTGTTTCTGTGGCTATGTTTAATGGGCTCTGCAACTTTTCTCCTGATGAGATCTCAAGCACAATAAAAGAATGTGTATACAGAAACCTCACCTTAAAATGCTTATTCACTCCAGAAAATTGCAATCCTCAAAGCAATTTGGAGTTCTTCCTTTTTAAATGATGCACACTTGTACACAACCCACTTTGTGAAACATCAAAGCCACCTGTAAGTCCTGATTACATATTAAAAATATTCATCTAGCCCTGAAATGTTAAACAGAGTTAAGAGCAAAACCGTCCCCTCCCTCCCCGTTTTCTCCACCACACCTCTCTAAATGATCTGACTGTTTTACTAGCGTTTTCCCCCTACACTGACAGCCTGCTTTGATGGTTTTCCTTTAAAAAAAAAAAAACCCATCAAATAAATTTAATGACAGCTGGCAACCCTACAAAGATGCTTTGATGGAATCTGACATGGCCACCGATGCTTTTTCAGATACATGCTGCTTGGGAGGTAAGAAGAGGTGCTGTTATCATTTCCAAAACGTAATCTCCTTCCAGTTATGCATATATCTAAAACAGATAATTTTTAAGTCAGCATTCAGGGTCAAATTACAGTTTGTATTAAATACATGGATTGCATTTAATGTGTTTAGTTAAGTGGTGGTGGTTTGTTTGTTTGTTTGTTTGTTTGTTTGTTTGTTTGTTTTTACATAGGAGCTGGTCTAGGATGGAGTGTTGTTGTTTAGTCGTTTAGTCGTGCCCGACTCTTCGTGACCCCATGGACCAGAGCACCCCAGGCACTCCTGTCTTCCACTGCCTCCCGCAGTTTTGTCAAACATGCTGGTAGCTTCGAGAACACTATCCAACCATCTCATCCTCTGTCGTCCCCTTCTCCTTGTGCCCTCCATCTTTCCCAACATCAGGGTCTTTTCCAAGGAGTCTTCTCTTCTCATGAGGTGGCCAAAGTATTGGAGCCTCAGTTTGACGATCTGTCCTTCCAGGGAGCACTCAGGGCTGATTTCCTTCAGAATGGATAGGTTTGATCTTCTTGCAGTCCATGGGACTCTCAAGAGTCTCCTCCAGCACCATAATTCAAAAGCATCAATTCTTCGGCAATCAGCCTTTTTTATGGTCCAGCTCTCACTTCCATACATTACTACTGGGAAAACCATAGCTTTTACTATACGGACCTTTGTTGGCAAGGTGATATCTCTACTTTTGGGATGGAGTAGGAAGCATCTTACATAGGAACACAGGAAGCTTCACTGTACTGACTCAGGCCAACGACCCCTGTAGCTTAGTACTGTTTACACTGTCTGGCAGCAGCAGCAGGTCTCAAGGTTTTCAGATAGGGATCTCTCCCAGTCCTATCGGGAGACCCCAGGAATTTTTCCTGGGATGTTCTGCATGCAATTCAGATGCTGCATCACTGAGCTAGGGACTGCGCAATGAATTCCTTCCACAAAGCTAATGGAACCTTTTAACTTTCAGAAAATTAGCTAAATCTGGGATGTTGCAAAAGGGCTTCAAACTGAGTGTCATGCAAGAAGAGTTTGGATTTGATATCCCGCTTTATCACTCCCCTTCAGGAGTCTCAAAGCAGCTAACATTCTCCTTTCCCTTCCTCCCCCACAACAAACACTCTGTGAGGTGAGTGGGGCTGAGAGACTTCAGAGAAGTGTGACTGGCCCAAGGTCACCCAGCAGCTGCATGTGGAGGAGCAGGGAATCAAACCCAGTTCACCAGATTACGAGTCTACCGCTCTTAACCACTACACCACACTGGCTCTCTGCAAGTTATATACTGCTGCATTAGAGATTTGTACGGAATATAACTGTGATTTTAACTGGGGTGTGTGTAGGCGCATGGATGTGTGTGTTAATTATATTGTTATTTTGCTATATTATTCTGCACTATGCAGATATGGAATTCTATTTCGCAAGTTTCTTTGAGGGTCCTTCCCGGATCAGCATTTAAATATCATCATTGTTGAAAACTGCCTTGCACAGAGCCACACCATTGGTTTTTCTAGCACGATATTGGCAGTGGCAGTGGCAGGGGCCATCCAGGTTTTCAGACAGAAAACATTCCCAACCTTAACAGGAGAGGCTACATTGCCTACAGACAGCCACCTAATCTTAAACAACTCCTAACCCACAATAATACTACAACCAAACTTAACACGGACACTGGCACCAGAGCCTGCAATAAACCCAGATGCCAACTTTGCTGCCACATACACCCGGACAACACCATTACTGGCCCCAACAACATCACACATACCATCTCGGGACTATTTAATTGCTCATCGTCTAACATTGTGTATGCCATCAAATGCCAACAGTGTCCTTCAGCTCTCTATATTGGACAAACAGGCCAAACCTTACGCCAAAGAATAAACGGACATAAATCTGACATCAAGAATCACAAAACAGAGAAACGAGTAGGAGAACACTTCAGTCTCCCAGGACATTCTGTACAAGATCTCAAAGTAGCTGTTTTACTACAAAGGAATTTCAGAAATAGACTGGAAAGAGAAGCTGCTGAATTGCAACTCATTACCAAACTCAAAACCATGGAGAGACCTGGGCTGAACAAAGACATTGGATTCTTATCTCATTATACATGACTAAGCCATTTTTCACCTTCTCACCCCTTGCCTTTTCCTGGAAGACCTATTGCAGTCGTTAAGAGTCGTCAACAGGCTCATCTCATCTATCTGCCAATCTCCCATTCCCACCACCCTTCTGAGTAATACCCCTCCCCACCTTCTCACTATATAGAAGGATCTGGCAACTTCTGTTTCAGTGTATCTGAAGAAGTGTGCATGCACACAAAAGCTCATACCAAGAACTAACTTAGTTGGTCTTTAAGGTGCTACTGGAAGGTATTTTTTTATTTTGACTATGGCAGACCAACACGGCTACCTACCTGTAACTTAGTCCTTCCCAGTTAGTGCCTGACCACCATTCATGTTTCTCCTGTCCCAGTTATATTATGAATTGGGTGGATTTGTAGCGGGCTGGCCAGCCTAACCCAAAGAGTGCTCACTAATGGTTCCTCATCATCTAGGAGGTCCCAGGCCACAGAGAGGTTAGGCTGGCCTCAACTAGAGCCAGGGCTTTTTCGGCTGTGGCTCCGATCTGGTGGAAAGCTCTGTCACAAGAGACTAGGGACCTGCGGGTCTTGACATCTTTCCACAGGGCCTGCAAGACAGAGCTGTTCCACCAGGCCTTTGGCCAAGGCACAGCCTGACTCCCTCCTTTGGCAATCTTCACAGAACTCTAGCTCAATGGTTGCCATCAATTTGATTTGAATTAATTTTATAATGAAATGATTTTAGAATGTTGTATTATTTTATTGTTGTTAGCCGCCCTGAGCCCGGCTTTGGCTGGGGAGGGCGGGATATAAATAAAATTTATTATTATTATTATCATTATTATTATTAGGGGGAAAGGTGACAACTGGGGTGCACGGGGGCCGAGTCCTGGGGTCTGAGGTCCCTTTGCACCCCCCAATAAAATATTTGAGAGGTTTGGGTCCCCCCAAAGTTGATGGGCATTGCATTCAAATAGTGTATGTGTGCCGTGTCATGTCATCAGTTATGTGGGGTGGGGCTTATCTCCCCCCCCCCAAATATTTTATTCAAGTTGGCTCCCTTGGTGGGGTGTCACAGAGTTTTGCCCTGGGCCCACTGTTGTCCCACGTCTTTATAAATGACTTGGACAAAGGAACTGAGGGGGATGCTGATCAGATTCGCAGATAATACCAAACGGGTGCAGAAGATCAGAATCAGAATTCAAGACAGCCTCATTGTCTTGGAGAACTGGGCCAAAGCTAACAAAAAGCATTTCAATTCAGAATCAAATTAATGGCAACCATTGGGTTAGAGTTCTATGAGGATTACAGAAGGAGAGAGGGGGTCAGACTGTGCCTTGGCCAAAGGCCTGGTGGAACAGCTCTGTCTTGCAGGCCCTGCAGAAAGATGTCAAGTCCCGCAGGGCCCTAGTCTCTTGTGACAGAGCGTTCCACCAGATAGGGGCCATGGCCAAAAAAGCCCTGGCTCTGGTTGAGGCCAGCCTAAGGACCTCCAAGATGTTTTTATTTGAAGACTGTACGGTCCTCTGTGGGACATACCAGGAGAGGTGGTCCTGTAGGTACGAGGGTCCTAGGCCATATAGGGCTTTAAAGGTTAAAACCAGCACCTTAAACCTGATCCAGTACTCCACCGGGAGCCAGTGCAGCCTGAACAAAATCCTGACATGAGATGGAGTGGTATGTGCAACAACTGCGGGGTTGGGGAAAGCAGGCGAAGCAACCATCAAGATCCCTTTTAAATAATATCAACAATCTGGTAGGGAGGAGGTGGAGTGGGATGCCGACAGATGCACATTAAGAGCGTAATTAGAGGAGGAAGGTGGAAAGAGATGGGGAGGAATACCGAGTTCCAGGGTACTGTTTTGGTCGAGAGAAAGCTGCTGATTTCAAATGAATTCACAGCAGACAGATGGTTGAGAAGGAGGCAACATCTATCCTTAAGAACTGCTGGGAGGAGAGGAGCATTTCGTCAGGAAGTCGGGATGAGGAGTCGGAAGACTTAGCACAGATAAACAGAGATTAAGCTTGAGGCGTCCCCAAAGCAAAGGAAGGATAGGACTCTGATAAAATACACTCACACACAGGCTTGACCAGCAAAACTCTGGGAGGGGTGCGTATAATAATAATTCCTATCCATCCTCCGGCCCAGGTCGTTTTATTCACAAAAGAACTTTTTACTCAGTGTTCGTTAGAACCAATCAGATTTGCTCTGAGCATTTCAAAAAAACCCACGTGGGGAGTTAAACTACAAAGAGCTAATTTCCTACTTGAGCATGCATATGCAATTCAGAGTAAATAAAAGAGGAAGCGAAGAGGAATGCTTTTAGGAAGGTTATAAACAGGAGTAAACAGGAGAGGATGGAAGGATGGCAAGGAAAGAGTATTTACCATCTCCTTGTGAACTCTCTTCCTGGCCCCTAAGATCTATCTAAAGATTAAACTACATCAAAGTAACCTACTATCTTTATGTACTGAGGATGCCTGATGAAGCAACTGGCAACTGGGCTGTGTACGTGACTTGTCACGCAAGAGTAATAGGACAGGGATGCAGAGGCGTGGATTGATCAGAAACCATATCAAAATGTCTCAAACCCAGTCAACGCAGTGCTTTCATTGCTGACACAAATGGTTTGCTCCATATTTTTTATAATTCCTCATAGCAATCCCACCTGACCACTACATAAGGGGAACTGCGCAGGGTGCAGCTCAAAACGACTGCTTTCTTCAAAAAGACACACGTGCACCCAGCCAAAAAAAAAATGAGGAAAGATGAAGGAGAACCCAAGAAAGAGCTTGCCAGTCTGCCTGGGCAGAAGGGCACGGAGGTTGTGCTTCTCAAGGGTGTATGCAGGTGTCAGTGACTGGCAGTGGGCATGGGAGGAGAGGGCTTGGAGACTGATTTGGAAGAAGAAATCAGTGATCTGGGGTTCCCCATGACAGCCAGGAGATGAGAGTCAGAAGCAGGCAGTGGCGTAGCAAGGTCAGGTGGTACCCGGTGTGGAAAATTTCTTGTCACACCCCCCCCCCCTTGAAATCTAGTTGGACTCCCAAAAGACTGCGATCTACTCACAATTTAAACAGACAGGCTGTGATCTACCCATTGTCATTGCCAGGAGTTGTGGAGCTTTTTTGTGGTTGCAGAGTTTGGGTCCTGAGTTGAAAAAGCTTCTGCTTCTCTCCTTCCTTCCACCCTCTGCTTGTTTGTTTGCTCCCCTGCCTCCTTCCCATCTTCTTCCTGCCTGCATGCCTCCTCCAGCAGCCCAGGAGCACGAGGCAGTCAAAACGAAGCGGCGAAAAGCGGCGCAACTATCCCCCTTCCTCCATAGCTGTCAACCGTCCCTTATTTGGTGGGAAAGTCCCTTATCCCAGCGCCGTGTCCCACTGCTGTCCCTTATTGATGATGTCCCTTAAATTTCCTGGGTTTCAAAGGAAGCAGCTCCTCTTCCTCCCACTCTGCCGGCCAGGGAGGAGGGAGGCTCCAACTGTGTTGCTTGGCTGCGTTGCTCACCCAATAAGGAGTTTAAGAACGACTGGGGGGTGGAGCTTACATGCCTTGTGCCGATCAAATTGGCCGCGTTGCCTGGGGACTCGCCTTTGCTCAGCGCTTCCCAGCAGAGAGGTGACGGTGGTTTTCCTTGCTGCATCCCCTTTGCTGGGTTGCTGCGCTGTGGGAATTGAGGGTTTGTTTGGCTGCTGGCTGGGCTTTCTGCCTTTGGCTCGAAGGGGCTCAGAAGTTGAACATACCTGTGCTCACAAAATCCCTTATTTTGGCTGCTGGTCCCTTATTTTTGTGGCTGCTGGTCCCTTATTTTCAAATCTGTAAGTTGACAGCTATGCCTTCTTCTGAAGGCTAGGGGTAGGCAGGAGTCACAGGTGGGTGGCGCGCCGAATGTCACCCCCCTCGGTGATGACACCCGGGGTGGTCCGCCCCCACCTTACTCCGCCCCTGGACGCAGGAGAAGCTGGACGTTTGGAGAGGGAAGAACAAGGGCAGGAAGAGGGAGAGAGAGGTCAGGCTGGTGTAGAGTCAAGGGCTTCCAGACCTCCTCCTCCTCCTGCTCCACTGTCTCCCAGGACCAGAAGAGGGATGAAGAGGGAGGAGCAGGTAGATACACGCAGGCAGAGTCTGCGCCTGCTTGCATATAGCTCCAGTGGGGGGAATATTGTCAGGGTTGGGGCCTCTCTGTTGCGCCAGCTGCCGAGTGGGGATTTAACCCCTCATCTCCCAGCTCCTAGTCCAACACTCTGGCCCCTATGTCTGTTAAGTAAATGTACAGTGGAACCTCGGGTTACAGATGCTTCAGGCTACAGACTCCGCTAACCCAGAAATAGTGCTTCAAGTTAAGAACTTTGCTTCAGGATGAGAACAGAAATCGTGCGATGGCAGCGGGAGGCCCCATTAGCTAAAGTGGTGCCTCAGGTTAAGTACAGTTTCAGGTTAAGAATGGACCTCCAGAAAGAATTAAGTTCTTAACCCGAGGTACCACTGTATATGTATTAATGAAGGTTTAACATGGAAAATGGCTAAATGTGTATTTCTAACACAGGGGTTTTCCCCCACAACAGTTTTTCTAAAGGACTCTGAGCTTCTTGCATCATTGATTGTTGGTTGTTTTCTGGTAGCTAACAGGTGAGGGTTGCAAACCTAGGAACACGTGAGAGGTAAAGGTAAAGGGACCCCTGACCGTTAGGTCCAGTCATGGCCGACTATGGAGTTGTGGCGCTCATCTCACTTTATTGGCCAAGGGAGCCGGCATACAGCTTCTGGGTCATGTGGCCAGCATGACTAAGCCACTTCTGGCAAACCAGAGCAGCGCACAGAAACGCCTTTTACCTTCCCGCTGGAGCGGTACCCATTTATCTACTTGCACTTTGACGTGTTTTCAAACTGCTGGGTTGGCAGGAGCAGGGACCGAGCAACGGGAGCTCACCCCATCGTGGGGATTCAAACCGCCGACCTTCTGATCGGTAAGTCCTAGGCTCTGTGGTTAACCCACAGCACCACCTGCGTCCCTCACATGAGAGGTATTGGGTTGTAATCGCCATTTTGGAAAAGTTTCCTTTGAGTTCTTTGCCTCCCAAACTCTTCAAATATAATGGAATCCTGGGAATTGTAGTTTGCTAAGCATGCTGGGAATTGTAGCTCCATGAGGGGTAAACTACAGTTCCCGTGATTATTTATTATTATTATTTTGCAGGGGGAGGCAAAATGTGCTTTAAATGCATGTGCAGTCATAGTTATAACTCACCCAAGACTTTCAAGGGAGCTACACATTTCAATAAATAAAATAAAGGCACCATGTACGTCTTGAGTTTGCAAGTCACTCTCCCATTATAACAAGGGAGCTCCCAGAGGACTTTTGATTGATATTGGTTATGAAATGTTAATAAGAGCAATCTGCCATTCTCTGGTTAGGAAAGAAAGAAAATCAAGCAATAGTCTGTTTTCTTTCAGATTTCTTTTTTAAAAAAATCATTATTTTTTACTACATTAGTCCTATGGGGTTGCAATGATAATTATTACTATTATTATCATCACCAAAAGGCACACACGTCTCTGAGTGCTTTGCATTTTAATTAAAGAAAATAACAATTAAATAAATAAGTCATTAAGCTTCATAAATAACCCAAAGATTCCCAATTGGAAAAGAAGTAATAAAAGAACAGAACCATTTTCTGGGCCGCTTACACCCGGGGCATCAAATATTAAAAGCTGCGGTAAACAGGAGAGGAGACAAGCAATACTTTCTGCCTGGTGTTGCAGAGGAAGGAAAGAGGCTTTTAGACTGAGATTTTATAGAGGAAACTAACAGGAAGTATCGAGAGCAATGCATTGTGGGCAGTTTTTCAGCAGAATGCTCCCATCAGATGTAAAGGAAATAAACTACTATCTGACTTTTAGAAGACATCTGAAGGCAGCCCTGATTAGGGACGTTTTTGATGTTTGATGTTGTATCGTGTTTTTAATATTCTGTTGGGAGCCACCAAGAGTGGGGTATAAGTAATAAATTTATTATTATTATTATTATTATTATTATTATTATTATTATTATTATTATTTCCTTATATGATAAGTTCCTTTCAGAAGAAGCTTCAGAATGAACGTCACGTTCTCCAGCTATATCAAAACATACCCTCCAACATTTCTCTGATGGGGACATCCTATTCAATAATAATAATAATAATAATAATAATAATAATAATAATAATAATAATAATATCTGAAGGAGCGTCTCCACCCCCTTCGTTCTGAGGTCCAGTGCCGAGGGCCTTCTGGTGGTTCCCTCACTGCAAGAAGCCAAGTTACAGAGAACCAGGCAGAGGGCCTTCTCGGTAGTGGTGCCTTCCCTGTGGAACACCCTCCCACCAGATGTCAAAGAGAACAACAACTACCAGGCTTTTAGAAGACATCTGAAGGCAGCGCTGTTTAGGGAAGCTTTTAATGTTTGATGTATTACGGTATTTTAATATTTTGTTGGAAGCCGCCCAGAGTGGCTGGGTATAAATAATAAATTATTTATAACAGCACCATAACAAGTATACACATAAGAGAGTCATTCTCATGGACTTCTTTTAGGAATATTTGAATTGTTTGGCTTTGAGATAGTGATTTGGGTACGCTGGGCCGGATTTAGGTTTGATGAGGCCCTAAGCCAGGCATAGGCAACCTCGGCCCTCCAGATGTTTTGGGACTACAACTCCCATCATCCCTAGCTAACAGGACCAGTGGTCATGGATGATGGGTGTTGTAGTCCGAAAACATCTGGAGGGCTGAGTTTGCCTATGCCTGCCCTAAGCTACTGAAGGTAATGGGGCCCTTTAGATATCTAGCTGTGCTTTGTCAACAACAAATTGTAACTGTTTTTTGTGTTGAATATATGCTATATGGCAATTTAAGGATCCAGTAGGTATCTAAAGTCACCTGCACATAACAAAATATGTATTTTATCAAAGTAATTGTTGAACTTACCTTATATTTTGGAAATGTAGATCCAGGTGTTTTTTCCTTTAATTTTTTTGAGGGCCCCCAATAGAGTGGGGCCCTAAGCTATAGCTTGTTTAGCTTATATGTACAGTGGTACCTCAGGTTACAGACACTTCAGGTTACAGACTCCACTAACCCAGAAATAGTACCTCGGGTTAAGAACTTTACTTCAGGATGAGAACAGAAATTGTGCTCCCGCGGCGCAGCAGCAGCAGGAGGCCCCATTAGCTAAAGTGGTGCTTCAGGTTAAGAACAGTTTCAGGTTAAGTACTTAACCTGAGGTACCACTGTAAATCCAGCACTGTACTCATGTTATTGTTATTATTTTGGCATTGTAGCTGTTATTCAAGATTCCATGTCTTAGAAGGTGTTGGAACGTCGTTCATGAGTGTTAAGGTGCTTTTGTAAATCATATACAAAGTTATTTAGTTCGTGATTTATCTCTCTAGATTCCTTGGGCGTGCTAGTGTAGAGCACAGGACAAGGCAGTGGAACTGAATTCGCCCCCCCCCCCCAACTTAAAACTACGCCCTAAACATTTCATATAAATAAATAATAAATAAAACCAGAATAAATTGTGCAGAATAAAAAGACACGCAATCACGTTTAATGAACGTAATCAGCAAGGTTTAGGATTGCTGGCTTTCTCAAAGGAGAGTTTGGCTCCCCGCAGATTAGCAACTCTGCCTAACAACCAGAAGAAGAAGAAGAAGAAGAAGAAGAAGAAGAAGAAGAAGAAGAAGAGGAAGAAGAAGAGGAAGAAGAAGAAGAAGAAGAAGAAGAAGAAGAAGAAGAAGAAGAAGAAGAAGAAGAAGAAGAGGAAGAAGAAGAGGAAGAAGAAGAAGAAGAAGAGGAAGAGGAAGAAGAAGAAGAAGAAGAAGAGGAAGAAGAAGAAGAAGAAGAGGAAGAAGAAGAGGAAGAAGAAGAGGAAGAAGAAGAAGAAGAAGAAGAAGAAGAAGAAGAAGAAGAAGAAGAAGAAGAAGAAGAAGAAGAAGAAGAAGAAGAAAAAGTCTGGTGTGTTTAATGCAGAATTGACTGTTTTATCCCCCCCTTTCCCCGCCCCAGGAACATTGGACCACTTGGCTATATAGAGAAGCATTGCCTCTATTAGGTTCCCGCTGCTCACCGTATTAATCATAATCCAACACACCTTTCAGAAAGTAAATAACATCTTTAAGATGATCAGACTCGGTTTCGAACAACATTTTTTCTTATTAAACAAGCATGCGCGAAGAGAGCGAGAAATCAATAGGAGAGAGTGAGAGTCGCTTGCGACAGCAGCCAGGTGCAAAAGACATTTGTTATCACCAGCGAGGCCCTCGCAGAAGATGACAAAGCTGCCACATTATGGGCAGAGGTAATCTTCCAGGGCTCAGCCGGCGAAAGTCCTTCCATATAGCGACAAAGTTCTGCACCTTTTGCTGCCACTCCAGGCAAAAGCTGAAGTTATGCTGCAGGCAGTGCTGACTTCTGCAATGCAAGGGGGGGGGGAGAAATCCCTTCCTTCTTTCCTCTCGGAGTTCCCACCTCCAACTACAGACAGAGAAGAAATTCAATTCATTTCGTATTTAAAGGAGAACTTATCTAATTTGCACTTTCTGAAACAATATGTGAATCCAAGCATAACCATCCTTAAAAAAATATGCATTTCTCTGAATTCTGTGATGCGGTTTCCTGGGCACATGAATATATCAGTGCATATATTAGTAAGTATAACATACAAAATGGATCATAAATGTTTTGCAAAAAGATGCAGATCGGACAAAATTGCATGTGGAAATTTGCAAATAATGAGAGATTTATGTGAGAACACCTAAAGAGGACTGGTGTGTTGTTCCAAATTCTACTGCTTTCCCCCGGATCTTGAAAATCCTGGTTAGTTCCAATGTCTTGGTATTTTTCTTTTATTCTGTAGGTTTATTATCACTTTATTGACTTGGAGAGAGAAAGAGAGAGGGAGAATGAGAGAAGAACCCTACAGCAACATAAAATAAACTGGAGGTTCTGAGCACCAGATCCAAAATGCAGCAGGTCTTCGACAGAAAGTAAACAACAAATTGCATTTGGCAGGAAAGATTTCCCTCCCTTAGTACTAAAAACCTCATTGAAAAATAAATTCCTGAGTGTAATTCAAACCGTTGCCAACTCTTCAGATGGATCAGCAAGAGAGCCAACGACCAACGGCGATGATTAATAAGTGCTGCCATTTACCAAGAAGCCGTTTGATTAGTGCCGCGCTCACTTCTACGGCACTCCATCTGTGGGGCGTAATCAAGATCACTTAATGCAGATTAGCTACCCCTTAACGCACACTTCTTTGTACAGCCAATGAAGGTGGTTAAAGCATACGGGAAGGAGGGACCCCCACACCCTGTTTTATGGGTGAGCAAAGATTCTCCTCCAACGTTGGCACTTGTAAAAAAACAGGATTTTGTGGCCGTTATAATCTAGACATTGGCTGCGTTTATATGGTAAAAGGTAAAGGTAAAGGTACCCCTATCCGTACGGGCCAGTCGTGTCCGACTCTAGGGTTGCGTGCTCATCTCGCTCAAGAGGCCGTAAGCCAGTGCCGTCCGAAGACACTTCCGGGTCACGTGGCCAGCGTGACGAAGCTGCTCTGGCAAGCCAGCACCAGCGCAGCACACGGAAACGCCGTTTACCTTCCTGCTAGAAAGTGGTACCTATTTATCTACTTGCACTTAAGAGTGCTTTCGAACTGCTAGGTGGGCAGGAGCTGGGACCGAACGATGGGAGCTCACCCCGCCGCGGGGATTCGAACCGCCGACCATGCGATCAGCAAGTCCTAGGCACTGAGGTTTTACCCATAGCGCCACCGGCATCCCACGCATTTATATGGTAGCTTATTCCATTTCCCTAACTGGAAACCTAATGGAATCTACTTGACCCCCCCAAAAAATTGGGGGGGGGAGTAAAGCAATTAGACCTTTGACGGTACACCAGCATTCAGTTCTTTCTTGTTGATTCAATGGGGAATTAAGGAGGAATGGAAGTGGAAAGACGAGGATTTTGTCCAATAATAATAATATAATAATTTATTATTTGTACCCCGCCCAGCTGGCTGGGTTTCCCCAACCACTCTGGGCGGCTTCCAACAAAGATTAAAAATACATTAAAATGTCACACATTAAAAACTTCCCTGAACAGGGCTTCCTTCAGATGTCTTCTGAATGTCAGGTAGTTGTTTGTCTCTTTGACATCTGATAGGAGGGCGTTCCACAGGGCGGGTGCCACTACCGAGAAGGCCCTCTGCCTAGTTCCCTGTAACCTCACTTCTCACAGTGAGGAAACCGCCAGAAGGCCCTCGGTGCTGGACCTCAGTGTCCGGGCAGAATGATGGGGGTGGAGACGCTCCTTCAGGTATACAGGACCGAGGCTGTTTAGGGCTTTAAAGGTCAACACCAACACTTTGAATTGTGCTCGGAAACGTACTGGGAGCCAATGTTTTGCTGTTGTGCCACGCCACACCCACTGGTGTGAGTGAAATTTGGCTTTGCATGGCGGTACGTCAGGCAAAAAGCCACTGCTTCATAATGTAACAGGTACTGCAATGTGAAAGGGACATTAGGAAACAAGGATAGAAGCTTGGGCATTATAACCAGGAAAACGAATGCAATATTCCTCAAGTCTGAATGCACCCTTGTTCTGGTCCCGTAAATCCAAACTGCACAGATTTATAGTCTAATCGACAGTGGCTAATAAACACCTACTAACTGAGGTTCAGATCGTGAAGCTGAGGCTCCAATACTTTGGCCACCTCATGAGAAGAGAAGACTCCCTGGAAAAGACCCTGATGTTGGGAAAGATGGAGAGCACAAGGAGAAGGGGACGACAGAGGACGAGATGGTTGGATAGTGTTCTCGAAGCTACCAGCATGAGTTTGACCAAACTGCGGGAGGCAGTGGAAGACAGAAGTGCCTGGCGTGCTCTGGTCCATGGGGTCAAGAAGAGTCATACACGACGAAACGACTAAACAACAACAACAAACTGGGGTTAGTAGTACTAACTGCCAACCTAGCAGTTTGAAAGCATGAAGTGCAAGTAGATAAATAGGTACCACTCCGGCGGGAAGGTAAACAGCGTTTCCATGTGCTGCTCTGGTTCGCCAGAAGTGGCTTAGTCATGCTGGCCACATGACCCGGAAGCTGTACGCCGGCTCCCTTGGCCAATAAAGGGAGATGAGCGCCGCAGCCCCAGAGTCGGCCACGACTGGACCTAATGGTCAGGGGTCCCTTTACCTTTTTAACTGAGTGTCAGTGTGAAGCAGTGCTTAGAATGTTGGATAAAGACTTGGGAGACCAGGGTTTAAATCCTTGTTCAAGCCATGAGGTCCACTGCCTGACACTCTCTCTCTCAGCCTAACCCGAGAGAAGACTGTTTTAAGGATAACATGGAGAGGAGTAGAAGGAGAGCCCTTTGGATAAAAGGTGGGGTAGAAATGCAGCAATCAATCAATCAATCAATCAATCAATCAATAGTCATGATAATACTGTAGGAGGAGGAATGCATCTGAAAGGATCTCCTCTTGTACAGAGACAACTTCATCCGCTCTTTTCCCTGTGGTTCAAGTCTGTTGGAGGCAATGAACACAAAACAAAACAGAAGTCTGTCGGAAGCTGGTCCAGTTGGGCAGATGGGGCACTGCAGTGGCATAGCGTGGGTTGCCGACACCCAGGGTCATGTGGAGGGAAACAGATGGAGTACACATACACATTCAACTACCTAACGGCGTTCATGTCACCCAGGAGATTGCAGTTGCCGAGATAAGAAAAGAGTCATTTTCTGGAGAGTTCACTTCCTGGTTCACATGGAGAAGCCGTCTTCAGTGGAGCCCAGCGATGGAAGCGTGCAGCTGCACTTACGCAGCACTGGGTGTTGTACTTTTGTGCTCCTAAAAATTCTGCACCCAGACCAACCAGCCTGTACCTCCTGGTCTTGCTACAACAAGCCCAGGGATTGCTGGCAAGCCTTCCTTATGTGAACTACAGCTAATTTATCTTAGGATCCAAGCCACTGGAGACAAGCGTACCAGTGTCGGTACAAGTGGGTACAAGCCCCGGTGCTACGAGACTCACGTGTTCCTGGCCAATCCACCCCTGCAAAGCGTCTTTCCGCTACACGCAAAACCAGGTCAGGACCAGAGTAAAAATAGAAAGCTATTATACCAAGCAGGCAGCTGTCTGTGAGACTCTGTGCTTCGCTTCCCGAGGCCAGCACGACTACCTCTTTGTTCGCTTCTCCGATAAGAGCTGGCTGTCACAGAGTGACGGGGCCTCGACGGAGCTGCAGAGAGGATACATCAGCGCCTTCTCTTCTGCCACAGGTTAAGCAGCCTATCTGGCACCCGCCTCAGGGCAAAGGCTTCCTTGAAATGCTCTCGGCCTCATTTGGGAAGGAAGCTACGAACGAAAGGGGTGTAAGCCAAGGCCAAGAGCAAGCCACAACCCCCACTGCTTTGGAGTCATGTACAGCCCCATATTTCCTGAAGATCACAAGTCAGCCTGCTGCATGATACTGGGTCAGACCGTTGGTCCATCTAACTCAGTAATGTTGGCACTGACTGGCAGAAGCTCTCTAGGGTTTCAGGCTGGGGGGTATTTCCAGCCCAGCTTGCAGATGGCAGGACCTTCTACATACATATGTTTTACAACCCTTCCCCTGGTAGCCATGACTCTAGAGCAGCGGTTCTCAACCTGTGGGTCCCCAGATGTTGTTGCACTACAATTCCCATCATCCCTGAGCTCTGCCCTTGCTAGCTAGGGGCGATGGGAGTTGTAGTTCAACAACATCTGGGGACCCACAGGTTGTGAAAGGCTGCTCTAGAGCAAGGCTGAGGAACCTGCGGCCCTGCCAGTGCTGTTGGACCACATCTCCCATGATCCCTGGCCATTGGCCATGTGATCTAGATCTGGTGGGAATTGTGGTCCACTCCAGCAACATCTAGCCCTATCTCAGTCTAGTGAGCTGTGCCACCATAATCACAGACAGATATGTACCTGTCGGGCTTTGGTAACAAATGCAGATGTCCATCAGCCCAAGAGTGGATTGTTTTCCAACCTAACCTGCATAGCACGCCCAGGAGAAAAGGACATGCAACATCCACATTGAGCCTGGGCAAAGGTGGATCTAGGAGAGAGAGGCTGGTCTGGCTGCATCAGGAGCAGAGCTTCTGGGGCACCACAGCAGGTGCCACAACTATGATATCCTGCAGAAGGCAAGAGGGACGCAGAATCTGACAATATAAAGTTACACATCAGAACTACTCAATCAGTCTCCATTGTTTGCTGCTGCCTGCTTAAAAAGTTGCACTTGGGGAATCTCTTTCACTGCCTCCCTCCTCAGCTCCTTCCCAAGCAGCAGAAGAAATGCTCCCCAGTGCTCTCTGCTTAATGATAGTTGATGCAGGTGGTGCTGTGGTCTAAACCACTGAGCCTCTTGGGCTTGCCAATTGGAAGGTCGGCGGTTCAAATCCCCGCAACGGGGTGAGCTCCCATTGCTCTGTCCCAGCTCCTGCCAACCTAGCAGTTCGAAAGCATCCCAGTGCAAGTAGATAAATAGGTACATAAATAGGTATGATTTCTTTCCACAGGGCCTGTAAGACAGAGTTGTTCCGCCTGGCTTTTGGCTTGGAATTAACTTGATCCCCTCCCTCTCTTTCTTTTTTCCCTTTTTCCTTCTTTGATGGAACTCCTACTTGGGGACTTCCCTGGCTTTTTCTGGCCCACATAGGACCAGTCTGGATAGTTAGCCTTGGTGAAGACTTGACATTTTCATCCCCAAAAGTTTTTGAGTTTCTGCTGAAATGAGGCTGCATTTTAATGTTGTATTTTGATCTTGTTTTTTAAGTTGTATTTCAATCAATTATTTTGTATTTGGTGTTAGCCACCCTGAGCCCAGTCTTGGCTGGGGAGGGCAGGGTATAAATAAAATTTATTACTACTACTACTACTACTACTACTACTACTACTACTACTACTACTGCGATGGGAAGGTAAATGGCGTTTCCACACACTGGTTTCTGTCACTGTGTCCCATTGCACCAGAAGCGGTTCAGTCATGCTGGCCAAATGACCTGGAAAGCTATCTGTGGACAAACGCCGGCTCCCTCTGCCTGAAAGTGGAGATGAGCGTTGCAACGCCATTGTCGCCTTTCACTGAACTTAACTATCCAGGGGTCCTTTACCTTTACCTACCTGCTAGTTTTCCAGCATCACAGCATGGATGGCTAATGCTGTGGGTTAAACCACAGAGCCTAGGACTTGCCGATCAGAAGGTCGGTGGTTCGAATCCCTGCAACGGGGTGAGCTCCTGTTGCTCAGTCCCTGCTCCTGCCAACCTAGCAGTTCGAAAGCACGTCAAAGTGCAAGTAGATAAATAGGTCCCGCTCTGGCGGGAAGGTAAACGGTGTTTCATGCGCTGCTCTGGTTCGCCAGAAGTGGCTTAGTCATGCTGGCCACATGACTCGGAAGCTGTACGCTGGCTCCCTTGGCCAATAAAGCGAGATGAGCGCCGCAACACCAGAGTCGGCCACGACTGGACCTGATGGTCAGGGGTCCCTTTACCTTTACCTTACCTGCTAGTTTTCCAGCATCACGGCACGGATGGCTAACCCTTTGCCGGATGGCTAACCCTTTACTCAGCTCCTCTTCTTCATTAACCTGCACTTAAACACAGGTCAGGTGGCCCTGCCAATCTGGCAAACTGCTATTTATGTTAAAATCATGACGTTGTAACGTCAGGAGACTGTTGTTTCCAATTGCTTTCTCAATCTGTTTCTTGGAGTGGCTTCTAAAGAGCCGAACAATGAGGGCGAGTCAAAGGAGATTATCCTTCCACAAGTATGAAGAGACGAGGTTTGACATTGGGCAAAGGAGCCTCGGCTGAAAGGGAAATTTCCTCCTTGCAAATTCAGCTCCTTCGGGTTTTCCCATCTCCAGTCGCTCTGGAATAAGCTTGTCGCTTTTGAGCGCTTTTGTATTAAGAGTAAAACTGAGGAAGAAAACAGAAAGCTAATGAGCTCACGGTTGTGCTGGTTTCTTATAAATAACCTCAACATGGAAGTAGCTTTGTGGACGGAATGTCTAATCTGACTACCTCCATTAATTCAATCTCAGGGGTCCCATTAAATAGGACTCCATTATGTTGCCAACAGGAAATAGAGACTCCATACATCTCATTTGCTTCAGTACCACTTGTGGTTTCTCCATCTTCCGACTTTAAATCTGTTTGCTTTTAGAAAGAATCCAAAGCAAGGCAGTGATGGATTTCTCTCTTTTTAAAATAAAAGTCTCTGGTCTCCCATTTGTCTTGGACAAAGGCTAAGTATGTTTAATGAGAACGGATCAATACATTCAAGGAAGGACACATGGTACAGTCACCTCCAGCCCTTCAGATACAGGTTTGCCCTTTGTAGTGCAGGACACACAGCCACCCTGCCTGTGGTATCTAAAAGAAGAAGAGGAAGAAGAAGAGTTTGGATTTGATATCCCGCCTTTCACTCCCTTTAAGGAGTCTCAAAGCGGCTAACATTCTCCTTTCCCTTCCTCCCCCACAACAAACACTCTGTGAGGTGAGTGAGGCTGAGAGACTTCAGAGAAGTGTGACTAGCCCATAGTCACCCAGCAGCTGCATGTGGAGGAGCGGAGACACGAACCCGGTTCACCAGATTACGAGTCTACCACTCTTAACCACACTGGCTTTTTAAGGGGCTTAAAAGCTTGCACAGGCCGGCCACATGTTACTGGGCCAAGGCCATTAAGAACTTGGGTCCAGGATACTGTAAGGACCTCCTGCCAAACCACTGAGATCTTCAAGGGAGTCTTTGCTGGTGGTCCTCCATGTGCATTCATAAGAACACCCTGCTTGACCAGGCCAATGAACTATCTGTTCCAGCATCCTGTGGCCAACCAGATGCTCATGAAAAACCAGCGAGCAGAGCATGCGCACAAGAGCCCTCTTCCTTCCTGTGGCTTCCAGAAACTGGTTTTCAGAAGCATTGCTGCCTCCAGCTGTAGGGAGAAGAAGAAGAAGAAGAAGAAGAAGAAGAAGAAGAAGAAGAAGAAGAAGAAGAAGAAGAAGAGGAAGAAGAGGAGGAGTTTGGATTTGATATCCCACTTTATCACTACCCGAAGGAGTCTCAAAGCGGCTAACATTCTCCTTTCCCTTCCTCCCCCACAACAAACACTCTGTGAGGTGAGTGGGGCTGAGAGACTTCACAGAAGTGTGACTGGCCCAAGGTCACCCAGCAGCTGCATGTGGAGGAGCGGAGATGCGAACCCGGTTCCCCAGATTACGCCTCTCCTCCCAGAGGGGAGGAGTTGTGAGCGGGAGCCGTTTCCCGTCTTTAGCAAGGGGCACACCAGCCCCTGTTTTGCAGTCCCTGTTGCTGCGCCGCACCCTCTGGCAGCCATCCAATCAGGGGGAGGCTTGGAGGCAGGGTTTAGCCCAGGGGTCTGCAACCCGCGGCTCCGGAGCCACATGTGGCTCTTTTACACCTTTGCCGCGGCTCTGGGGCGGATACTAGCGAGGGGAGGAGGCGCATTGTGCGCCCCGACACTCCCCACTGTGGCAGGCACTGTACTGGCTGTGACATCGCATGGGGGCAGTGCGTGCGTTAGTCACGCACCTTCCCGACGTCACCTTCCCATCCGCTGTCAGATTGGAGGGCAGCAGCGCGCATGCTTTAAATGTCGCAATGGTTTTGCGGCTCCCAGGTTTTTTTTCTTTGGAAATGGGTCCAAGTGGCTCTTTTTGTCTTAAAGGTTGCAGACCCCTGGTTTAGCCCCTCAAAAGCAGCCGCGTCAACGCTTCCACCTCATTGCGCTGCTAGAATATGTTTGTGTATTGGAGGGCAGGGTGTGGCCATCGCCTACCCCTCCACTTTATGGGTATTCCATTAAAGGAATCTGGAGGTCATGGATCCTGTCCGACGCCCTTGCTGGTGGCTTGTTAGACTCACCCCTTCCTGAGGGGGTGGAGTCACGCTCCGTTGTTTTATCCAGTGCCTAAGCCAATACCTCTCACATGCTGTAATCAATAAAGTTGTGGCCTTTTTTTAGCCCATTAACCTAATATTCTGCGTCCATGTGTCTTTTGTTATCCTCAAGCGGATGGCGGATCCTCAAATCACAACGAGTTTACCGTTCTTAACCACTACACCACACTGGCTCTCCATTATGGAGGTTGTGAAAGAGGGAGAAAAACTTCCCCCTCTCCACTTTCTCCATGCCTTGCATGATTTTTAGAAATTTCTATCATGTCCCCTCTTACTTGCCTTTTCTCCAAATTATTTGCACTATTTTGTGGGACTCCCAGTTGAGATCAGACAGGCACTCTTTCCCCACTGAATTTCAGGCACCCAGTGAAGGTTTTTCTATTTCAGAAGGCATTCTGCATAAGTTCTGTTAGGGCTGTTTTATGTTATTAATTTTAGCTTTTATTGTTTTAAACACCATATTATTTGACTGATGCCTTGCATTATTGATTGCCCTGGAATCTGCCTTGTGATCATTGACAGTCAAAAGCAACCAATAAATATTGGAAGTAAATAAAGTAAACAAACTCACTCCAAAAGTCTCCAAGTCTGCTTTTCAGAGAACCAGGGAATCAATACAAATCACAGGATATTTTTATGGAACTTTTAATAATAAGCGATTCCATTGCTTGGAAAAGCAAGTGTGTTTTATGTTTTGACTCATCTGCATGTGTGACAGGACAAGAAGGGAGCAACTAACCTGTGATTTTTGCAAATGCCTTCCCCTCCGTTGGTTAAAGACTTTGAGATTGTGGGCATGAGTGAATGGCAACCTTTGAAAACATGAAAGCAAAGAACAGTTTTGAAAGGGATTTGGGGGAGAACAACAAAGATACACTTCTTTTTAATTTGAGCCTGATCTCCCGTGCTCCTTTGTAAGTTCTAAAAAGAACTATAATTGGCTTTGATAAATCTGCCTCAAAACAAGCCGGAACCCAGATGCCTCATCATTAAAACACTTGGAAGATTAAGTGGTTTTTATTTTTTTGGTTAAGTTTTAATTTAATTCAAAGGCTTATTCATTCATTCTGTACTTAAGACCTAGTTGTTCAGTATGGGAAACACTATATGGAATTGCACACAGAGCCTGGTACAAAACCATGAAATTCATCCTGCAGTTTTCAGTGGTGGCTTCCTCTTTTAAACAAACAAGGGTGGTGCTTGGAAAGCAGCCTTATACTGTCAGACTATTGGAGGTTCTAAGTTCAGGATTGTCCACATTGATCAGAAGGAGCTTTCCAGGTTTTCAGAAGGGGGACATTCCCAGCAATCCTTGGGAGATGACAGGGCTTGAACCGGGGAACTTTGGCATGCAGAGCAGATGGTCTGCCACTGAGCTATGGCTCTTCTGAGTAGACATGACTGGGATTCTAGGCAGTGGGAGAGGCCAACAATCCATGTTGAAGGAAGGATAGAAGAAACCTAGGGCAGTCCATAAGAAGTTGCCTTATGCCAGGTCAGGCCATTGGTCCATCTAGCTCAACATTGTCTACACTGATTGACAGTGGCACTCCACGATCTAAGACCAGAAGTCTTTCCCAGTCCTGAGGTCCAACGCCGAAGGCCTTCTGGCGGTTCCGTCACTGCGAGAAGCAAAGCTACAGGGAACCAGGCAGAGGGCCTTCTCGGTAGTGGTGCCCGACCTGTGGAATGCTCTCCCATCAGATGTCAAAGAGATAAACAACTACCTGACATTTAGAAGACATCTGAAGGCAGCCCTGTTCAGGGAAGTTTTTAATGTGTGACATTTTGTTGTATTTTTAATCTTTGTTGGAAGCCACCCAGAGTGGCTGGGGCAGCACAGATGGGCGGTGTACAAATAATAAATTATTATTATTATTATTATTATTATTATTATTATTATTATTACTACTACTACTACTACTACTACTACTACTACTAATACCAACTGGAGACACCAGGGATTGAACCTGAGACCATCTGCGTGCAAGTCTACGACTGAGCTACAGTGCTTCCCCAAGAAAGTCTATCCCTTAAGGCAGTAGAAATGCATTTGGGCAGTCTGCAAATGGCTCCAAGGCTTAAGTAAGGGAAGGATAAGAATGGAGGTTGCTTTGTAACCTGCCCTGTAGCATCTTCCCTCCTTCTTGTCTATCAGTCACAGAGTCATTGAATCGTAGAGTTGGAAGCGACCATCAGGATCATCTAGTTCTAGGGACACGGGTGGTGCTGTGGTCTAAACCACTGAGCCTCTTGGGCTTGCCGATCAGAAGGTCAGCAGTTCGAATCCACTTGATGGGGTGAGCTCCCGTTGCTCTGTCCCAGCTCCTGCCAACATAGCAGTTCGAAAGCATGCCAGTGCAAGTAGATAAATCGGTACCACTGCGGTGGGAAGGTAAATGGTGTTTCCATGCGCTCTGGTTTCCGTCACAGTGTTCCGTTGCACCAGAAGCGGTTTAGTCCTGCTGGCCACATGACCCAGAAAGCTAGCTGTGGACAAACGCCGGTTCCCTTGGCCTGAAAGCGAGATGAGCACCGCAACTGCATAGTCACCTTTGACTGGATTTAACTGTCCAGGGATCCCTTACCTCTAGTTCAACCACCTGAAATGAGGGAAGCTATTGTGGAACATAGGACTCAAACCCACAGCCCAGAGATTCAGAGTCTGATGCACTACCAACTGAGCTGTCCCAGTGTCATGTCCCCATACTATGGTTTTCCAAGCACTCTTCCTATCAACTCACTGTAGGCTTCTTACCAGACACTAACCATGTGTCAAATTTATGCAAAGCCTCACATTCAAATTCCATAGGATGGGCGCTCCTATAGATTTGGGCAGATCGCTGAAACTTGGCTTCATTTGTATAGATACATTGAGAAAATTGTTGCTGCTGAGTGCAGTTACTATGGGATGGATTAGAAATTTGGTTCAGTGTGCATTTTAATGCGATCCCGCCTAATTCATTCTTTCTGAAAATATATGCAAATAGTGATCCTTCAAAAGTCACACTTTTCTCAATTTTTCAGTGTAATTTAAAAAATAAATAAAAGTGCATTAAAAATAAAGATGGAGCATTAAAATGCACGTACTAGTGAAAACAACAGTAAACATGCATTATATTAGGGGAAATGGCTTACAAAAATACGTACATAATAGGCAAAACTGCATTAAAAATGAGTATATTAAAAGAAACATGCACTAAAATGTTGGTGGGTTTTCATGACAACTTTCTTTAAAAAATATAAATTGCAAATTGATGCTGAAGTGTGACAAACCAACTCTACCATTCTATGACTTGAAAAATAAGGAACCGTGAGAAACCGAAATAAAAAGATCTACCCATCCCTAGTTACAACCAGAGCAAGCCTACTTTTTCAGGCCAACTTACACTGGACCCAAAGAAAACTCCTGGTCTTTTTTGACATCAGACTGCACCATCAGGGACTAATAGCTTTAGGAGGCAAGGGTTCTATAATCCTCTCTGAGCCAGATTAGAAGCATTTGCCCGAAGGATGAATGGCTTGAGTTCCTTAACTAGCCTTACTGTAGGCACTTGGGAGGCCCAGCTGAGGACAAGATCCTCAGGCCTGACAAGCTGCCTTTTAAGAACTTCTTTCTTCCAGAGTATCACGAATCCAGTGGTGATAATAAGAGACAGCCGGACTTATTTCTGAACACAGTGCCTCCATAGATCTCTATAGGGCCGTGCTTGCAGACACAAGTTATTTCAGTTTAACAAATTCCTTAACAGTGCTTTAAAGGAAAAAACTATTTCTGATCTGTTCTCCCCAGGGTCCTTTTCTCACTTTGCATTTTCTACTTTGGGGTGGATAGCAGAGAACAAACTGCTAGGCGTGCCTTGCTGGACGGTGGAGAAGGGGCAGCACAAATCTTTCCAGCTTGCCCACCAATAAAAATATAAAAGGCTGCACCGAAGAGACCTTCTCAGGGACGCAAGCCAGGGCAATGTGTCTGGAGGCCCTGGGCTGCCCAGATGACAAGACCCTCCTCTTTGCCTTGCTGATGTGGTGCAAAGGAAATCGGAGCAAAGCATTTTGCACCAGCTTGGCTGCAAAAGTTGCTGGAAGAAAATGTGCAAGGTGCCATCCAACTGCCTTAGGGACTCCGCTTTGGATTTGTGTAGAGCTTACTCCTGAGCCTTGCCTTCTCCTGATTGCCATTCTAGAAAAACCAAAGGTGTACATATTTTGTGGTCTGGTACACAGTCACTCACAGGGACGCGGGTGGTGCTGTGGTCTAAACCACAGAGCCTAGGGCTTGCCAATCAGAAGGTCAGCGGTTCGAATCCCCGCGATGGGGTGAGCTCCTGTTGCTTGGTCCCTGCTCCTGCCCACCTAGCAGTTCAAAAGCACGTCAAGTGCAAGTAGATAAATAGGTACTAGTCCGGCGGGAAGGTATACGTCGTTTCCGTGCGCTGCTCTGGTTCACCATGCTGGCCACATGACCCAGAAGCTGTCTGTGGACAAACGCTGGCTTCCTCGGCCTATAGAGCCCTGACTGGACCTAATGATCAGGGGTAGCTTAACCTTTACCTTACACAGTCATTGAACACGTAGGCTTTATTTAACTACTTTGGTTAATAGCCTGCCAATAAGTTGCAGGCGTGCTGTAACCTTTCCCCCAAACATTGTACAAATGAAAAAAGAGCATGTGCATTTTTTATGGTGTCAGAGAAAACATATCCCTTACATTCTTGCCCACCTAATTGCTTGTTACATTCGAAGAGGTGTACACTGCAATTGTGATTGCTTTTGGGAAACTGTGGGGGACCAACAGCAAACAGCGTAAATCAGGCATGGCCAAACTTGGCCCTCCAGATGTTTTGGGACTACAATTCCCATCCTCCCTGACCACTGGTCCTGTTAGCTAGGGATGATGGGAGTTGTAGTCCCAAAACATCTGGAGGGCCAAGTTTGGCCATGCCTGGTGTAAATGAAGGCATACAGGCTTAAACACTCATGTTTATTGGCTCCCTTGTGCATCTATTTGGATGTGCTAAGGATGTGTGTCTGTTCACACTTCACACGTGCGCATGGCTGCCATAAATACAATCATTTTGTACTGCCTGGAACTGCTTTGTGTATATTGAAGTGCTGCAGCAAATCAGCTTATATTCCTTCAGAGAATTAGGGCTGCCTTAAGCTTTGCCTCCCACATAGTTTAAAAGCTACTGACGTAGGTCCAGTTGTGGTCTAAACGTGGAACCGTCAACCACCAATACTGCACGGGTCAAAGCTCTATTGGTGCTGGTGTATGATTGAGCCAGGGAACCTATGGCCTGTCAGATGTTGCTGCTGTCTCCAACCTCCATCACCTCTGATCATTGGACATGCAGTTTGGGCTGATGGAAATTGGTTTCCCAACAAGACCCGGAGAACCACAGGTCCTTCCTGCCTGGTCTATGACCTTAGAATGGTCCTCACAGGAGATGTGGGGCTCCAATCCTGTGTGTTTACCTGGGGCATAAGCTCCATTGAACTCAACGGGACTTACTTTTGAGTAGACTGCGCTGCTAAAACATTCCATTACATGGATTCCCCGTATGAGGAAAGACTTTTCAGCACTAACCACAGACTAACATCTAAAGTGGTTCTTAAAACTTGAGATTTGTGAGCCGCTAGGAGGTTGCAATCATTAGGGCTGTCACCCAAGTGCATACATTTGCATGATTAAAATAATCATTCTAATTATTTTTCGCGTCTGGATGATGCATGTGCGTGTTGCAGCCGACACATTATAGGAGGTGTGTTTCCCCCTTCTATGTGAGAAAAGAGTAAAGGACTCTTTTAATAACTGCTTGCATTAAAAATACATGCGTGTTGCAGCCTGAGTAATCGAGGAACCTGTTGGGTGATTCCCCCTCCCTTTTTTTAAAGAAATCAATTACCGTATTTTTTGCACCATAACACTCACTTTTTCCCTCCTAGAAAGTAAGGGGAAATGTCTGTGCGTGTTATGGAGGGAATGCCTACGGGTGGCATGCCTACGGATTTTCCTCCTCTAAAAACTACGTGCGTGTTATGGTCAGGTGCGTGTTATAGAGCGAAAAATACGGTAAATGTTACAGGCCTAGTAATTATTGTTTAAATTGTACCATCAAGGTGCACGCTATTTAGAGAAATGGGGGGGGGGGAATGTATCTGCCCCAAGGAGCTTACAATTTAAAATTCAAACGCTGGAGATGTCATTCAAAAAAGTGAAGAAGGGCAAATAGTAGGGTAATGTGCATCCAATTCAAGTTAAGAACACTTAGGGCTAGCTTCAAAACACCAATGCAAAGCTACACCTGGAGACACGATTCTGACACTGGAAATATCACCCCTACGATGAATGAGATGCTAAGATCAGCAAGAGGCACGGGCAATTCCCATACTTTCTTCTTCCTGCTGCAGCGTCTTCTCCAGAAAGCTGCTCCTGAGGGCTGGAAAATCCTCAAGATTGCTTGCACCGACTGGATTAACGGCGTCAAATAATTATCACTCTCTGCTACGCCACCGTGCTTTCGTTCTGGCTGCCCTGAAGTAGCTTAGCACAAACAAGTGGATTGGGGGGGTGTCCCCCCCTTTACAACATGGAGGGTTGCGGTGTGGCTGACTCAAAAGTAAAAGGGGTAAATCGCTCAAGAATCTGATGCAGAAAGGTAGACTGTTGCAAAGTCTACTCTGCACCCCTGGAGTCCAACTATGAATAGTATGTTGTGTAGAAGTTGCAAAACACCCTTCAGCTTTTCAGATTTAAGAAATTAACACTGACATGTTGTCTGCTGTGCCAAAGATAGCAAAGGGCCTGCCGAGAAGGTCTGCATTATGGGGAAGAGAAATACAGTGGTACCTCGGGTTACATACGCTTCAGGTTACAGACTCCGCTAACCCAGAAATAGTACCTTGGGTTAAGAACTTTGCTTCAAGATGAGAACAGAAATTGTGCTCCGGCGGCAGCAGGAGGTTCCATTAGCTAAAGTGGTGCTTCAGGTTAAGAACAGTTTCAGGTTAAGAACGGACCTCTGGAACAAATTAAGCTCTTAACCTGAGGTACCACTGTATCGGAACTGGCTTCAGAGAATAAAAAGCGGAATGGGCAGTGGAGGAGCCACAGTGAAACTAGGCAACTTTGCCGATGTGGAGAGAGGTTGGAACGAGAAGGAAGAAGATTGGCAGAGGAGTTTGGCAAAGGGAGATGACAGCTTGCAGGAAGAGTAATGCACGTTACAGCGTGAGTGAGGTCTGCCACTGAATGGGAGAGCAGGAAGAAAGCCTATGCTGGTGAATTGCAGTTATGCAGGTTTAGCGTGTGGCAGAGACTTCTCGCAAACTGTTCACCTTGAGTTAGGAACTGTTATGTGCTTATGTTTTGCAGGGGGCTGCATGCACTCATATGTCGGGCACATTTTGCATGCATAATGCGGAAATCAGAAGAATTTTAGGTCGCCTGGCTGCAAGGAAATCAGGTGTGGCTCCCCCTCCCATTCCAAAATCCTTCTCCCTTAGCCAGCTTGTGCTCTGGGCATGTATGTTTACATTTAGACAAGTGTTTCTGCAACATTCTTTGGTTTACTTGTCTTAGCAGCAGCTGCGGTGTGAACACACAGCTGATAAGCCCTTTTTAGTAATGGGCTAGTTTGAAAGAGACTCCCCCAAGCTTATATAAAGAATCAATATTTCTTTGTGCGGGACAATGAAATGGAAAAAAAAATCTTTTATTAATGTCTTCACAAGGTTACAGCGGTAAATGAATAAACATTATTAGAGAGTTAAAACTGAGGTCTGAAAAACTATACATCTTGTCAAGTCTAGGGTACAGCAGGTAGCATAAAAAGGAAGTCAAAGTGGAGTTTCAAAGAGCTGCTGGCTATTGTTTCTGAGGCACGTCGGTGAGGGGGGTGTTTCGAATCTGTCCGTAAGAGCGTGCAAAGTCCCTGGAAAACAGCAGAACAAAAGACACACATATGTATATATTCTTGGAACCAATAATTATTGGGGACGCTCTGGGGACGATCACGTTGCAGGTGGTGGAAAGCACCAATTAAAAATGTTACTGATTTATGCGGGGAAACCTTTTATATCTGAGAACAAAACAAGTGAGTGGGTGTCCTGTGAAGCAGAGATGACCAATCGCAAAGGGCAGGCTAAAGATAAATTTCGAGAACAACAACACACCCTTTTCACACCCCGCTTGGGAGATGAAAACTAGCAGCGATATCCCACAGACAGGCCTATCTTTGCTGCAGCTGTCGTACATTCAGCTGTGGCATAAATCAGGGAATGCAAAACCTACAAATGCTACAGAGAGGTGTTTAACAGCCATCAGCTCAGGCCTGACTTGCATATGCAACAGGATGAAGCAGCTGAGGGGAACCTTTCACTTTGGGTTGCAGGTAGAAGGTGACATTTTTCCTTGCCTCCTTGTGTAAACTAATTCCCTGGACATGTAAGAAAAACAAAGGTCTAGCAGCTCAGGAAGAAAGCTCAGCGGGGTTTGAGATGTACAAGTTTTCTACTTGCAGTGAGACATCGTTCTGCTCTGTGCACAGAAAGTGTCAGAGTGCATTTGGGAAAAGCAAATCTTAATGTTCAAGAAGCATCTGAGACACAGACACCAAGGAATTAAAGACCCAGTTCTTACTGAGGTTGTGGGAAGTGGTGCAGCCCTGGTACAGGTTTACCAATCCCATGAGAGCCAGGCTTGGGGGGCAAAGACTGCAATGATCAGGCCCTGCTTGGGAACCTGTAACTGGACGGATAAAAACCTGAGCATCTCCAGATGTTGCTAAACTCCAGCTCCCATCAGCCCCAAGTCCCAGCGTCACCAATGGATGATGGGAGATTCACGCTAGCAACATCTGGAGGGCCACAGAACAGCCCATGGTTCTTCTAGAGGTTTGTTGTTGATAGAAAATAGGAAGTTGGACTTGAATCTGGGTGGGCAAGGCAATTATTGTGCTCTAGCAATTATGTGTTGACTGAACAAAGTCCTGGAGCATTAAACTTAGACCTGAATTGGCTTTCTGTTGTGCCAAAACAGAATTTTTTTTCACATGCTCCTTTCAAACTCTTAGGTCTCGAAGAGTTGCTATATTCCTGTTTTGAGGAAATGGAGATTTGCTGAACATCGAGTCTGATCTTCGGACTGTTTCCATCACAAGTGATGCTGTAAGATCTTGTTTGGGGTGCACAAATACACAAAAAAATCTTTTTCAAGGAAGAAGGAAAAGAAACCTGCTTTCTTTAATGCTAGACTTTTCCCCACAAGAGAGTTTGCTTATATTTAAAGTTTGCTTATATGTAAATCTGCCACACACTTAAGGATTCAGAAACAGATCAAACCCTGCAAGACTAATTTTTTCCCCTTAGGTTGGGGAGCAATGTCTGGTTCAAGTGACTGCCAGCATTTTTAAGGTTATGGGGGTGAATTTAGGCCAAGTTATCACATGCTTGCATTATTTCATGTCTTCAACCTCAAGTGATGGCTTTCATGTGCAAACAGCCATCCCAGGTGAAACACCAAATGCCAAGTTGTCTTATAATTTTGCTTCTTCTTTAAATATCTATAGGGCTGTCACGAGGAAGAAGGAGCAAACTTGTTGTCCCCTGTTCCAGAGGCTCCGGAGACCAATGGCTTCTGGTTACAAGAAAGGAGATTCTGACTAAAAATAATCAAGAACTGTCTGACAGTAAGAGCTGTTCGACAGTGGAACAGACTCCCCGAAGAGGAGGACTCTCCCTTCCTAGAGGTTTTTAAGCAGAGGGTGGATAGCCATCTTGTCATGTATGATCTAGCTGAGATTCCTGCATTGCAGGGGGTCAGACTAGATACTACAATTCTATGATTCTCGAACAGAAACAGAGACAGTTCACAGGTTCTATTGCAATAAGGAAAGTAGGCATGCATGGGTGAATCCATTCTTATTCAAAGGACCCACAAGAGTCTCCCAAGTGAGATCTGAACCTTGGCGTAGAATCGTAGAATTGTAGATTTGGAAGGGACCACAAGGGCCATCCAGCCCAAACCCCCTGCAATGATGGAATATTTCGCCCAACATGGGGCTCGAACCCAGAATTCTGAGATCAAGAGTTTCGTGCTCTCCCGACTCAGCTTCTTGGGATGTTTCCATACAGCCATGCTCCCTGAGGATTAGTCTGCTTTGACTATTAAAAAAGGTAAAGGTAAAGGACCCCTGACAGTTAAGTCCAGTCGCAGATGACTCTGGGGTTTCGGTGCTCATCTTGCTTTACTGGACGGGGGAGCCGACTTTTGTCCACAGACAGTTTTTCCGGGTCATGTGGCCAGCATGACTAAGCCACTTCTGGCGAAACCAGAGCAGCGCACGGAAATGCCGTTTACCTCCCCGCTGGAGCGGTACCTATTTATCTACTTGCACTTTGATGTGCTTTCGAACTGCTAGGTTGGCAGGAGCTGGGACTGAGCAACAGGAACTCACCTCGTCGCGGGGATTCGAACCGCCAACCTTCCGATCAGCAAGCCCTAGGCTCTGTGGTTTAGACCACAGCACCACCCATGTCCCTGCTTTGACTATTAGACTAACACCAATCCAGGGTGTTTGGCAAACACCACATATATTGGCTGTTCAAAATGCACTAGCAGCGGTTAGCACTGCAGCTGTCTCTCCAAAGTGTCAATGGTAACACTGCCTTTCACCTACAGCTTCCAGAGAAAGAAGTCGGGACCCATTTTTATTATTATTTTTTGTTTCGAACTGTTCTTTTAATAGCGCGCTTTAAGGTTGTAACCCAACTCTAGGATGAAGGACAGGAAATAAATTAATAGTTCCTTCCCTGCAGATACCCAAGGAAGAAACAGCATACGTAACAGGAAGAGGTAGCAGAATTGATAGAAGCCACAGAACTAAGCTTTTCTTGGTGCGTAAATTTTTAAAGCACAGCAGAAACACAGAGATAGGATGTGAAAACAGAATCATAGAATCATAGAGTTGGAAGAGACCACAAGGGCCGTCGAGTCCAACCCCCTGCCAAGCAGGAAACACCATCAGAGCACTCCTGACATATGGTTGTCAAGCCTCTGCTTAAAGACCTCCAAAGAAGGAGACTCCACCACACTCCTTGGCAGCAAATTCCACTGTCAAACAGCTCTTACTGTCAGGAAGTTCTTCCTAATGTTTAGGTGGAATCTTCTTTCTTGTAGTTTGGATCCATTGCTCCGTGTCCGCTTCTCTGGAGCAGCAGAAAACAACCTTTCTCCCTCCTCTATGTGACATCCTTTTATATATTTGAACATGGCTATCATATCACCCCTTAACCTCCTCTTCTCCAGGCTAAACATGCCCAGCTCCCTTAGCCGTTCCTCATAAGGCATCGTTTCCAGGCCGTTAGATGGCCTGGCTAGCTGGTTAACAGCAACCTATTTTTATGGAATGAGATGAGTGCATTTCTACCAAGTGTGCAAGGCTAGGTGGATTGCCCAAAACAGGGGTGGGCAAATTTGTCTGGCCAGTGAGCCAGACTGTTATCTCCCCTAACTGTTGGGGGCCAAGTTTGACACACTGGAAGGTACCTTTTTTTGCAGAGTGCTATCTTGCAGGGTGGCGCTGTGGGTTAAATCACAGAGCCTAGGACACCCACTCTGGAAGAATGGCAGATGAAGGTGATCGACTACATGGAATTGGCAGAAATGACTGGCAGAATCCAAGACCAGGGAGAAGAGTTGGTGAAAGAAGACTGGAAGAAATTTAAAGACTATTTACAGAAATATTGTAAAATTAATTAATGTTAGAAGGATGTTGGATAGAAACTAAGGGGTTTCCAGCTGTAATGCTTTAGGAGATATGAAAAAAAGGTTTACAAATGGGTAAAAGCTTAATGGTAAGGATTTGATGAACTAACAAATTGAAGTGGAATACAAAGAAGGGAGGTATGAGGAGGTCTGGGGAAATAAGCGTAAGGAAGATATGTTATGGAAAATTATTTGTTTTTTAACTGTTTTTATGTTGTATTTTGTTTTTTATTTTTCATTTTCACTGTTATATCTCAAAAACTTTAATAAATATCTTTTTATTTTGGGGGGGGGGAAACACAGAGCCTAGGACTTGCCGATCAGAAGGTCAGCCGTTCGAATCCCTGTGACGGGGTGAGCCCCCGTTGCTCAGTCCCTGCTCCTGCCAACCTAGCAGTTCGAAAGCACGTCAAAGTGCAAGTAGATAAATAGGTACTGCCCCGGCGGGAAGGTAAACGGCGTTTCTGTGCGCTGCTCTGGTTCGCCAGAAGCGGCTTAGTCATGCTGGCCACATGACCCAGAAGCTGTACTCCGGCTCCCTCGGCCAATAAAGCGAGATGAGTGCCGCAACCCCAGAGTCGTCTGTGACTGGACTTAACGGTAAGGTGTCCCTTTACCTTATCTTGCAGGGTGCATTGCAGGAGCCTGGACAAGACCCAACAACCAGCTGATGGTTCTGCCTTGCACAGGGCTATGCAGTCACTGCTGAGCAGTGGATCGGCAGTGCCTGGAAACTGCATTTTGGCTGACTCAGGCCATTACTTGCCCCACGCCAGGCATCAAATCACACACTTCGTTGGCTTTCTTACCCTCCCTTCCCCCAAAGGCCGCAGAGTGGATTGGAACAATGAAAGATAAAAAACAGCTACAAACCATAAAACAAGTGTAAACACAAATAAAAAACAGTTCCATCTGTACAGACAACTTCACAAATTCAGTTCCCACTTGCACAAATTTTGGAGGCGGAGCAATCAATGTAACTACGGTTTGCAAACCAGCTCTAATATGTCATGTGCTATTTTCGTTTGGCGTTCCCTCCCAAACCATGGCTTACAATAGACTCAGGTGAAGAATGACAGGTTGGCTTGTTATCTGAAAACAGGATACCAATGCGCTATCTCACCCGAGCCCTGAATAACAGAATTTGGTATGTAGGCTTATTTCATTTCCATTGTAAGGGTGCATAAAGATGCAAAACAGATTGGAATGCTGTTTACTAGTTAATAGATATTTCCCCCCAGCATACCATTAATCAAGTTTTAAAATAAGCACAGGTACCTACCAATGCGTCAACAGAAACATGTTTTTAATCTTCTTGGCTTCCTCTGGCATTCAGTGTTTCCTGACAAGAGAAAAGATTTCTTTTTACTAACTAAAACACCCCACAATTCTAAAATCTAAAATAGGTAGCAGTTCATAGTTATCATTATTAAAAGACATCAAACCAACAATTACGAAAAAGCTTTAGGGGGGAAAACACACACATTTGTAATGTTTTAAGTTCTTAGTTACATTAGCTGTCCATAAATTCTAGGATTACAAGTTACTAGTTATGAGGTTTTACATTTGTTTAATAGGGAATAATTTCCTCCAATTAAACTGACCGAACTAAGGCTTTTTAGATGACTAGAACAAATTAAGCTTTTTAATATGAAATTTTAGGTGGTGATCTTAAAGCCTCCCTTTTCTATAATCTAAAATAGAACTTGCTAATTTGTACCCTTCCCTGCTTTTATTGGTTATATTAAGATAAATTAAGTGAGATTAAAATCTTATTTGATTTATTTACCTTTGCAAATGAAGACCGTTTTAAGGGTTACACATCCTCTGCCTCTGACGAAAGCGACCTCAATTAGTCAAGTCAGAAAGTCTTTAAAAGCTTTGTGTTTATTGCTTCCAGCACGGAGTGAGGTGGTCATTAAGGTACCAAAATTCTCAAAAAACAAACAAAAATTCCGAAGTTGCACTAAGTGAAGAAATGCTCAACAAGATGAAAACTAAATCACAGGTGTTTTGTTTTTTTAAAATTTTTTGTTTCAGAAAAAGCATTAACTATTTTAAACCAATAATTTGTTTTTTTAAAAATGTGGAAATCCAGTAGATCGATACCATTTGGATAACTCCTTTAAAAGCCTTTAAGTCTATATTGTGTATAGGTGAATAAATATATGTATATATCTATATATATATATATCTATAATATAATGAAATGCACCTTTAGGTTTATACCATTTTATTAAAAAAGCAAGTAGTTGTACAGTGTTTTAGTAGGAGCAATTTAATATTGATCGTTGTTAAAAATCACTCCCTCCCTGGTTACTACTATTTATGAAGGTTTTTAAATAAATAATGCATACTCTCACACACACTGATTTTTCTTTCAAAAGTTTATTTAGTATCAAGCAAGAGTAATCTTTGCTTAACACTACAGAACATTTCAAGACTCAAGTTACAAAATACCACATTATTTGCATCTGTGATCTGCCTCCCTTTTTACGTAGGTTTGCAAAGAGAAAGACTAGCAAAATGGTTGAAAGATAAAAACTAGAAGAACTAAATTGTCGAAAACCTTTAAAATAAAAGGTTACGCTTAGGTTAAAATCATGGATTAACATATTTAATAAACCTAGCTGTTTTTAACACTAGTTAATCAAAGGTTATATTTTCTGTCTCTCTCTCTTTTTTGTTTGTTTTGATCACCTATTGGTTCTCCCCCCACCCCCACCCACCCAAATACAATCTGGAAATAACAAAGTTCCGCGTTTCAACGTGTCTTCCTGTCCAGGCTTTTCATTCAGCAAAAAATAGATTAAGCTCAGTCCGTCCATTCAGATTAAGCACTTTGATTTTAATAAAAAGGGATTGTTCATAGAAAAAAATTACTTTGAACAGTATACAGGACTGGTGGAGATTGGGTATTTCACAACATCAGACAGTGTAATCAGTATCTGGCATATGGCTGTTCTCTGTAGCCTCCTTTTGTTGTCCTTGCTGAAGGTGCCTTGTGTCTTGAACTGGTCCATTCTTCCTGTCCTGAAAGAAGGAAGCGTAAACATGGTTCAGGCTTCTCCTAAATAGATCTGCGGCTTGTTTTTTGGGGGGAGGAAAAGGGTGGCTCAGTGGCGTAACTCTAGACAGGGGAGCAGGCAGAGAGGAGGAATAAACAGACAGATCTCCTGAAGGAGGGGTGCAGAAAGTAGAGCCCCCCAAAAAAGAATCAGTATTGGAACCTGTGCTTTTTAAGTTGTTCATAAACCTTCAAGACTAGGGTTTCCCAAACTTGGGAGTCTCCAGCTTCTTTTGCACTACAATTCCCATCATCCATAGCTAGCAGGTCCAGTGGTCAGGGATGATGATGATGATGATGATGATGATGATGATGATGATAATAATAATAATTTATTATTTATACCCCACCCATCTGGCTGGGTTTCCCCAGCCGCTCTGGGCTGCTTCCAACGAAACACTAAAATACAATAACCTATTAAACATTAAAAGCTTCCCTAAACAGATGTCTTCAGATGTCTTCTAAAAGTCTGGTAGTTATTTTTCTCTTTGACATCTGGTTGGAGGGCGTTCCACAGGGCGGGTGCCACTACTGAGAAGGTCTCTGCCTGGTTCCCTGTAACTTGGCTTCTTGCAATGAGGGAACCGCCAGAAGGCCCTCAGCGCTGGACCTCAGTGTCCGGGCAGAATGATGGAGGTGGAGACGCTCCTTCAGGTATACTGGACCGAGGGAATCGTAGTGCAAAAACAGCTGGAGGCTCCAAAGTTTGGGAAACCCTGGTCTAGAGTTAGGGGTCAGCAGTGAGCTAGCCATGTTTGCTAATGATACTAAACTGCTTAGCCTCGCTGAAAGGGAAGGACCTATCCAAACTGTGCGAGTCGGGCAGCAAAACCAGAGCCGCCTTTCCCATAAGGCTTAGTGGTGCGTCGCGCCAGGGCGCCGGCCTCTCAGGGGTGCCCCAGGAAGTGAGGGAGTTGCGCGGCTTTGCCGGCGGCCTCCCCTTTCCCTGCACGCCCGCCAACTGTGCCCCGCCAACCATAAGGCTGGCGGGTGTGAGGCTTCCCTCCCAAGCCTCTTCGGGAGAAGAGCGATCCTCCCAGAGGCTTGGGAGGGAAGCTGCGCTCTCCTCCCATGGAGGCTTGGGAGGGGTGCAACTTCACTCCCAAGCCTCTGGGGGAATCGCTCTCCTGCAGCGGCATGGGAGAGAGTTGCGCCCCCCCCCCCCCGGATGGCTGGCAGTGTGCAGCTACGGCCACCTCAACATTATTCGTGGTAATTTGGAGGCGCTGGGAGGATATTTGCACCCCAGTGCCGCATCTGCTAAAGTTGGCCCTGAGCAAAACAGCAAACGTTACACAAATCCAAGGTGTGTTCACACTGGTCGCTTCACCTCAAAAAGGTTATTGCAGAGTGGGAGAAGGGTTCGGAAAAGGGCAACCCAAATGATCCGAGGGGCTGGAGCGACTCCCTCAAAGAGTTTGCAGTGTTGGGGACTTTGTAGTTTTGAGAAAAGCTGCATAATGGAATTTTACAAAAATTATGCATGACGTGGAGGAAACAGGCAAAGATTTCCTTCCTCTCTAGTAACACTAGAACTTCTAGGCATCCAATGAAGTTGAATGTTGGGAGATTCAGGGGCAAATGAAAGAAAGTACTTCACACATTCACCCCCCCCCCCCAAGTGATTGGCACCAACGTGGATGGTATTTAAAAGAGGATTAGACAAACTCATGGAAGAAAAGCCTATCAATGGCTACTAGCCTTGGCTATACTCTGTGTCCGTGAGTGAGGCCAGTACATGTGAAACTCGAAAAATTAAAGGCTCAGGAACCCATTGCAGGTGTTATGGATTGAATAGCTACTACACCTTTCCACAATATTCTAATTTTCAGAGATTGTTAATTTGGGGTTTTCATCAGCTGTATGGCATAATCATCACAATTATGACAAATAAAGGCTTGACATATCTCGCTTTGCATGTCATGAGTCTATCTCATATATTAGTTTCATCTTTTAAGCTGAATTACTGAAATAAATGAACTTTTCCACGATATTCTAATTTTTCGAGTTTTACCTGTAGGCTTCTGAATACCAGTTTCCAGAAAGCACAGCAGCGGTGTCTATTTTTGTAAGGCATTTTTTTGTTCCATTCAGTGTGAAGGAGTAGGTGAGGGCTACGGGACCTCAGGTCTAGGGGTTGAAATATAGCCTCCCAGGCCTTCAAGCCCTCCTCAGGACACGCCCCTCACCACTGCAAGGGGTTGGACTAGATGACCCTCGGGGACCTTCCAACTCTATGATTCTAACCCTGCTTCACACCCCCAGTATTTTTTCCTGTCTTGAATGTGCCCTTGACCTTTTGGGGAGCTACATAAAAACCTCAGAGATAGTGTGTAGCTTTCAGGCAGGTTGTTTTTGGTGTGTGTGTTTGTGTGTGTGTTTCTTGAGATTCTCTGGTCCCAGACCATTTAAAGGTCAAAACCATCACTTTGAATTGAGCCCGGAGATGAACTGGCAACTAACGAAACTGGTGGAGGATTAATGAGTGTACCAAGATCCATTCTATCAGCCTCAGATCAAAGCTGGCAGCTACGACGACTGCATTAACAAAGAGGCAGTCGCTATAATTAAACAAAAACATCCTATGCACATAGCCTGAGCTTTCTCTCTTCACTCCTCCCTTATTGGAAAAGGGAAATGAATCGCAGCATGGCTGGGCTTAGCCTTATGCATTAAGATGCACACATAGTTTCTCTCCATGCTCTGGGTTCAGACGTATTCTGTGGTTTGGTTCCCTGCTTGGCTAAGGCAGCCGCAAAATGGGCTGTGTGCCCATACTGCATATGCTTAACTCCTGCTAAGGCAACCTTCTCAACCTTGTGCCTTCCATCAGCCCCAGCCATGATGGCAGGGGCTGCTGAGAGTTATGCTCAAAAAGATCTGGAGGACACCGGACTGGGCAAGGTTGGTTAAAGGCTTTTGATTACATGCTATGGACTATCTTCTGCTTGGACTACTGCAATGCACTCTCTGTGGGGCTACCTTTGAAAGTGACTCGGAAACTAGAACTAATCCAGAATGCGGGAGCTGGACTGGTGACTGGGAGCGGCCGCTGGGACCATATTAACACCGGTCTTAAAAGATCTACATTGGCTCCCAGTACGTTTCCAAGTACAATTCAAAGTGTTGGTGCTGACCTTTAAAGCCCTAAACGGCCTTGGCCCTGTGTGTCTGAAGGAGCGTCTCCACCTCCATCATTCAGCTCCAAAGGACTTTTGGTGGTTCCCTGACTGCGAGATGTGAAGCTACATGGAACCAGGCAGAGGGCCTTCTCAGCAGTGGCACCCACGCTGTTGAAAGCCATCCCATCAGATGTCAAGTAGATAAATATCTATACAGTGGTACCTCTGGTTACGTACTTAATTCGTTCTGGAGGTCCGTTCTTAACGTGAAACTGTTCTTAACCTGAAGCACCACTTTAGCTAATGGGGCCTCCCGCTGCTGCCGCACTGCGATTTCTGTTCTCATCCTGAAGCAAAGTTCTTAACCCAAGGTACAATTTCTGGGTTAGTGGAGAGTCTGTAACCTGAAGCGTATGTAACCCGAGGTACCACTGTACAACTTTTAGAAGACATCTGAAGGCAGTCCTGTGTCGGGAGGCTTTTAATGCTTGGTGTTTTATTATGTTTTTATATGTGTTGGAAGACTTGCTGGGGCAACCCAGCCAGATGGGCAGGGTCTAAATAATATATTATCATCATCATCATCATCATCATCATCATCATCATCATCACCATTATTATTATTATTATTATTATTATTATTATTATTATTATTATTATTATATCTGAATGCAGACATTCTGAACCAATGGGAGCTTCCAGACCACCCTGTTCCGTTCATTTAGGTATCACTTTGGAAGCAAGGAAAGATGGCAAAACTTGCTTTGTGTGTTTGCATTAAGCCCATTGCAGGCCTCTTTGCTGAAACGTTTCGCCATCACGAGGCAAGCTGAAGCCAGGCCTCCTGCTGCCAGGCAGCTCATTTTAATGCCAAAGCATGAAAACGATCAAAGCTATGCAAGTCCGTGGAGACCAATTTAGCAAGTTGCGAGGGGGGTAAGGAGGAGGCTTAAAGCAGTCTTTCCCTTTTGATACTATCGTGTAATCGGCTGCTCCCCCTCAAGGTGACTTGCGGACATTTAAGCCTGTGACACGCAGGCAGCCTGTGTGGTAGAACGATTTACTATGACAAACAAACCCAAGCGGGGGGCCCGGTCGCTTCAGGTGGGGGGTGCGGTGGGTATTATTTATTTATTTTACGCATCAAGCATACTTCAAAGGTATCCCCAGAAAAGGTTTCCAGACTTGCCGCTGGAAAACTGTCGCAACATCCATTAAGCGGGGGAAATTGTGAGACACCTGCTCTGACAGCAGGCAAGTCGTGAGGGTGTTATTTGCGGCAAGACGGGGAGGGGTGCCCAGCCTCATGACAGGTCGGATCCTGAGCCCCTCTGATCTCCAGCCAAAGGTTTAACGTTATCTCCAAAGCAAAGGTGTCTCTTAACATGCTTTGTGTGTCTAATCCGACACAGGTTTCTTTAATTAAACCTGTCACCTCTGCACTCCGGCGCACGTGCGTGTGTGTTTTTAATTAATCTCTGTCGAGTAGCATGTGGATTCTGCTCCTCTTTGTCCCTTCTGTGCCTACGTAAAGCACCTTTTTTTATATATAACCTCTGTTTAATGACCTACCTCCTCGAATTCGTTCAAGTGGCGCAGAAAAGCAAAGCTAAAGCATTGGGGGTTGGGAGAAACCCCGCAGGCCAAGTGAGAAGCGTTAAAAATATTCAGCAAGGAACTTGAGTTAAGAATGAGGTCAAGGGCGCTTTCATACATCCAGACACACCAGCTCAAGCCAAGGAGACTCAGGCAGCAGCTTGGTATAGCCAGAAGCTAGAGGGCAGGTTCTCAGACATCATGACACACCTGTTCTATAAAGGTAAAGGGACCTCTGACCATTAGGTCCAGTCGTGGCTGACTCTGGGGTTGCAGAGCTCATCTCGCTTTATTGGCCGAGGGAGCCGGCGTACAGCTTCCGGGTCATGTGGCCAGCATGACTAAGCCGCTTCTGACGAACCAGAGCAGCGCACGGAAACGCTGTTTACCTTCCCGCCAGAGCAGTACCCATTTATCTACTTGCACTTTGACGTGCTTTCAAACTGCTAGGTTGGCAGGAGCAGGGACCGAGCAATGGGAGCTCACCCCATCACAGGGATTCGAACCACCGACCTTCTGATCGGCAAGTCCTAGGCTCTGTGGTTTAACCCACAGCGCCACCCGCGTCCCATTCTGTGCCCATGGCCAATTCATTCCACAACTGGGAGAATTCAGCTACTCTCTTAATCCCTACCTTAAATGGCTCCTCTTACGTGTATCCTTTAGCTTAAGTCCTCCTCTATCAACTGAAATGAAACGTAAATATGTGGAACGGAATTTGCACATTTTTATCTCTCCTTACGCTTTGCCCTCTATCAGGATTTAGAACAGTGTTCCCAAAACTTGGGTCTCCAGCTGTTTTTGAACTACAACTCCCATCATCCCTTGACCACTGGTGCTGCTACCTAAGAATCATGGGAGTTGTAGCCCAAAAAAGAGCTGGAGACCCAAGTTTGGGAAACCCTGATGATAAAAAAAAGTCCTTGAGGCTTCTCTCCCCTGTGCACTTTTTTAAAGCTTGCACAGTGGTACCTCTGGTTATGTACTTAATTCATTCTGGAGGTCCGTTCTTAACCTGAAACTGTTCTTAACCTGAAGCACCACTTTAGCTAATGGGGCCTCCCGCTGCCGCTGCATCTTAACCTGAAACTGTTCTCATCTTGAAGGAAAGTTCTTAACCCAAGGTATTATTTCTGGGTTAGCGGAGTCTGTAACCTGAAGTGTATGTAACCCGAGGTACCACTGTACTACTTTAAAAACATTTTTATATACAGCATATGGATGTATGTGTGGGTATTAATAACATTATTTGTATTAGCACATGTTTGCAGTCTCCTGGGGAGATCAAAAGGAGGTGAATAGTAGCAGCAACATGGAAGGAGAAACCAGTGAGCTGAGCTCTGTTAAACTCTTCGTTGGTGACTTTCGGGGATACCTGACTTGGCTCAGCGCTACTCGTAAAATGAAACACAGCACTGTAAATTGGGAGGCACCTGTTGGCTATGCTAAAGTTTGTCTAGCTGATATTGTACACAGGCCAGACTGTTTGCTGTGTGTGTGTTCATGCACGAGTAGGAAACTACCATGTTGGGTGGGGGGCAGTCGGCAAATGGCAACAAGGGAAAGTGAAAGAAGCATTTGCAAGACAGGAGAACTCCAGACAGCGAGAACACAAAAATACCCTGCTGGATCAGACCAAGGCCTGTCTGGTCCTGCATTCTGTTCTCACACTGACTGGCCAGATGTTGACAAGAAGTGCACTAACAGGACAAGAAGGCAAAAGACCTCACTCGCTCATACTCCCTAGCAACTGTGATTCTGAATGTTCAGCTTCTTTGGCCTATCCTGGGATGGGTTCTAGTATTATGAAAGACGGAGAAAAACGTTTCTCTACCCACTTCCTCCATGGCATGCACAATGAAATGTGCCGCTTCGGTGGAAACGGTGTCTTGTAGTGTGCAGATGTGAGAGCAGATTTTTCTTTTTCATGCAAGGCGGCAAATTCAAAATGCCTGAGAACCGTTCTCTTTTTAGATGAAATTCGCTTCTCCCAGAACATTAAAGTTACTCACTGTAAGAATCGTATGTGTCGTCACTCAGGCCATGGGCGTAATCATAGTAATCGCCACCACTGTTTGGAAAGAGAAAAACAATCCAACTGTTAATAAAAGAATTGTGATATAGCAGGAACACAGCTCACAAGAGCTGTGGTCCCCCCTGCCCACTCAAATACCAATGCCAAACCTGCTACCTGGGCAGGGGTCACCTATGTGGTGCCCTCCATATGTGGATGGACTACAACTCCCATCACCACTGACCAATGGCTATCTGCAAGACACCATGCTGGCTATCCCTGCACAGAGGTGACTAATAAAAAAAATCCATAAAATTTTATTAACACTTTTCGTAATACAATTAAAAATGAACTAATCTAAATAAAAACAGAGTGCTCTTAAGCCTTCTCTCACACAGAGAGTGGTGGACCATTCTAGTTTCCACCTGGGAGCTTTCCTTTCCTCTCCCACCCTGGAACATCTTCCCTTCCCTGCCCATCACCAATTTTTTTTATAATTGCTTAGAAACTTCCCCCAGCCCCCCAACCTCCACTTCCCCTGCAGAATTGTAAACTGGCACAGAAATTATTTATGCAACTAAAATATACATTGCCCTGGGTCTATTGAATTATATTACTAGCCACACATTTTTTTAAAAAAATAATAATAATCTGGGATGTTCCTTGGCCCAAACTTGTGCCACCGCTCAGGGATAAGGGCCATTGCACTGCATACAGAAAGTCCTAGGTTCCATTGCCTACATAACCATCCCAAAGTGGGGGTCTCATTGAACAGGGCTTGGGAATATTTTACCCTCTGAGATCCATTTCCCAGCTGAACAGACAGTTCTGGCCTGGGTGGAGCGATCATGTGGCTCAGTGTAAAATAGCTCTACCGTCATACCTCGGGTTAAAGTCGCTTCAGGTTGAGTGTTTTCACTCGCTTCAGGTTGAGTGTTTTCGCTCTGCGGCGACCCGAAAGTAATGGAACGCGTTACTTCCGGGTTTCACCGCTCGCGCATGCGCAGACGCTCAAAATGAAGTCACACACATGCTCAGAAGCGGCGGGCCGCGGGCCGCGCATGCGCAGACGCGGGTTGAGTTCTGCTCTGGATGCGAATGGGGATCCAGAATGGATCCCGTTCACATCCAGAGGTACCACTGTATTATGTTCATAAGGGGTTCAAGATGTTTTACACGAAGCCAGGTCAGCTGAAATATGTTTGTGTGTTTTGTTGTTGTTTTTACCAGAATTGGGTCCTAAGCAGTTCACAAATTTAATCCATCAACACATGATAATAACATAAAACACGTGATAAAAACCACCGGCAGATGAAACAGAAGCGATCAGCTACAATTTGCAATACTCTAAAAGCCTGGAAGAATGAAAAGGCTTTCATCTGGCGCATAATGGGAAGCAGCCAGACAAACCACCATGGGAGGGTGGTGCCATTGATGGGAGGTCACAGCACAAAAGTCCTCCATCTCTGGCCTCTTAATGAGGAAAAGAGAAAGGCCTTTTTATACCTGCTTTGCTGATCTGAATTATTCTGCAATTAGTGGACAAATTGGTTCACAAAGGCAAGTTGTTTCAAGCACATTAGAAAGAAACAGAGGGGCTCTTGCATGCTGTTGGGTCAAGGGGCTAACTGGTCTATTATGACTTGGCCTTGACTGGCAACATTTTCTGTCTCTTCACCCAGCTAATTGAGATAAGAGAGCTGGGCCATCCAACAGGTAGATTGTGATCTACTGGTAGATCACGGGACCTTCTCGCCCTGCAAAGAAAAACTCAACTGCCAGGTTTTTTTTAATAGTGGGAGTAGATCTCAAGTTGGACATGCATGCTCTTGAGGATGCGCATTAAATGGAGGGTGATTGATAATTGTGGACAATCTTTCCTCCAAGCCATCTCCTCACTGAGGAAACCCAAAGAAGGTTTCCAGAAACATAGCCAGATCAAAAGGACCACCAAAAATCTTTATAGGAGGGCACGTTGCAGCATCACTTTTTAATTCCACGAAAGCAACCCCCCCCCCCCGCCCAATGCACACTCATATTTTGATAAGAGAATTTTATACTGACATTTGCTATCGTTCCATACAGTATCTGATTACTTATTGTACGACTCATCACGTCTGCAGGCCTGAAAGCAGCTGAGCCCCCGTCCCCTTACCTGTCAATCCTGTCAGAATTACTTTGGCTGGGCTTCATTTTACAAACCTAAGTGCCTGTTAAACTGAAAGCGACTTGCCTTTCATGGCATGTAAACAGCAAAACCAATAATCCTTGGTGGGAAGGGAAAAATCACTTATTTACATTATTTACATTGAAGGTATCTGGAGGGAGGGGGGGAATCCTCAAAACTTTATTAGCAGGCAGACCCTTCAGCACCAATAACCACATCAGAAAGTTATAACGCGAGGTGGCTGGAGCTGTTTGCTCGGGTGCGGCCTGAATTTCTGTGTACCCTTCTCAGCCCACCCAACACGTAATTGAATTGTGCTCCTGTAAGCCTTCATTCTGCAGGCAGATTGAAATGAACCTGGCTACTGCTTAAATAGGGAAGGTGGCAAGAGAAAGTGAGGCACAACTGAAATATACCTAGCTGGCCACAGGGATAATTTAAGGGGTGCATCCTGGCCAGGAGTTCACCTACCAGGCCTAGGGGAAAAAATGGATGTTCAATGAGTCTATTATTCTCCTGAGGTATGTTTTCAAGATGGTGTTTATCACAAGCAAAGGCATTTTGCATTGCACTTTAAAATGCATTCTTAATAGCAAATGTAGGGACGTGGGTGGCGCTGTGGGTTAAACCACAGAGCCTTGGACTTGCTGATCAGTAGGTCGGCGGTTCAAATCCCCGTGACGGGGTGAGCTCCCGTTGCTCGGTCCCAGCTCCTGCCAACCTAGCAGTTCGAAAGCACATCAAAGTGCAAGTAGATAAATAGGTACCGCTCCGGCGGGAAGGTAAACGGCGTTTCCGTGCGCTGCTCTGGTTCGCCAGAAGCGGCTTAGTCATGCTGGCCACATGACCCGGAAGCTGTACGCTGGCTCCCTTGGCCAATAAAGCGAGATGAGCGCTGCAACCCCAGAGTCGGCCACGACTGGAACTAATGGTCAGGGGTCCCTTTACCTTTACCTAGGTGCTATAAAAGTGTTGTTTGTTTGTTTATTAAGCCTTCTGTCAGAAGGGGGGAAAAACACTCTGCACAAGCTGACATTAGGTCCCTTAAAACATCTGACACTCAGTGTTAGAAACTCAGATAAATAATCTAATCATTAAATGGCACCTTAAACTTAGGTTATGGTTGCCACAATGCAATGTCTAGGCATCTTTTTTCTATTTACATTGAGGTTTGTATGGTTGTTGTAGTTAATTTCACTTATATACTGCTTTATATTTTAAAGAACAAATCTCAAATGCCGGCACATCAAATATAAACATCCAGAATAAAACGAATACAGGCTTCAAGGAAAATATTACAGATCCTTCTCTAAGGGATATTCTGCTTTCCCCAGTTGCCTGTCTGGCATCCAGAGATCTCCACACGGTCGCAATCTGACCCGTGCCAGTTCCAAAATGCACCTGGCTAATTTCTAACATTGCTGGCACTCTGCACATGCTAAGAGGCATGGCCCCAGAAAACAGAAGTGGGCAGCTTCAGGAAAACTTGTTGTGTAGGCTGCCAATCTTGAGAGTCACACAATGTATAGCACTTTCACAATGGGAACTGTGCTGGACTGAGGACAAGCTCCAAGTTTTACTGAAAGCATGCAGAGACCATGCATTCTAGACATCAGGCATTGAATATCATCTATCCCAAACTAACCTGCCAGGAAACATTCACTGCGAAGAGACGTCCAGCTAGCTCGCAGCCACTCTTTCTGGGCACAAGGCTTAAAAGTGCTCAGAGACTTGCTTAAGACAACAAGGGACCTTCACCGGTTCCCTTCTACCCCATGACAAGTTCCTGTCCTTGGACCTCAAGAAATAATAGCAAGTTTTATACAGCGAGGAAAAGCTATTAGGCAGGGAAGAAAAACCAAGTCCCGCAATCATTCATGAGCCAAAGAGGGAGAACGATTGCTTGTTAAAAAAAACTGTGCAGGCCTAAACAACTTTCAACCTGCCAAGCTGAACATGCCCCACTAGCTGTGTACTTGCTTGGTGTTGAATTTTGCAATCCGGGGCTCATTTGTTTATTTAAATAACATATAGGGTTTCAGCCTCAGAGAAAGTGCCCGAGCAGAAATAGTGGTGAAGTACGGGAATTCAGAATGCGTCCATCCTAATCAGAAGCCTCTGTATAAAAATAATAAATATGCTAAAAACTACTTTGGAAACAAGCTGTCAGAATCGATGAGATTTTATTTGTTCGTGCTCCTCGCGTTCTGCCTTTCCAACACATCGCCCAGGGTGGCAGACAAATCAAAATAAAAACACTGCCGCAAAAAGCAAAGCCACCTCGGAGGAGAAGGCAAGCTTTAGAGGGGAGTGCAGTGCTAGAGGGCTGAAATGGGCCGGTTTTCTCCATGGATCAGTCAACGTTCTCCCCTCAATCAATCCACAGGAACAATTGAATGAACAATGCTTAAGAGAAGATGAGCACTGGGAGCACAGATTGGTTGCCTTAACTATGGAAGGGCTGTGACGGCTATCCAACCCAATATTAGGCAAATACATTCCAACTAGAGATTGCACTCATCAAGAGAGACATGCTCTAAGGCACCTGTCCCAGTGTGGCACTCCCCTGAGGTTTCACACTACAACGTCCATCATCCCACAATGTCCAGGACAAGGTGTGCAACCTGGGAGTTATTTTGGACTCACAGATGTCCATGGAGACACAGGTCAATTCTGTGTGCAGGGTGGCTGTCTACCACCTCTATCTGGTATGCCAACTGAGACCCTACCTGACTGCACACTGTCTTGCCAGAGTAGTTATCTCCCACTTGGACCACTGCAATGTGCTCTACGTGGGGCTACCCTTGAAGGTGACCCAGAAACGATAGCTAATCCAGAATGCAGCAGCTACACTGGTGACTGGGAACGGCCGCCAGGACCATATCAACACTGGTTCTAAAGGATCTACATTGGCTCCCAGGACTTTTCTGAGCACAATTCAAAGTGTTGGTGTTGACCTTTGAAGCCCTGAAGGGCCTAGCATCTCCATCCTCATCATTCATCCCAGCCACTGATGTCCAGCTCCGAGGGCCTTCTGGCAGTTCCTTCACTGTGAGAAGTGAAGCTACAGGGAACCAGGCAGAGCACCTTCTCAGTAGTGGTGCCCTCCCTATGGAACGCCCTCACATCAGGTGTCAAGAAGACGAGTAACTACTTAACCTTTAGAAGACATCTGAAAGCAGCCCTGTATTTAATGTGTAATGTTTTTGTATATGTTGGAAGCCACAAAGAGTGGCTAGGGCAACCCACACAGATGGCAGGGTATAAATAATAAAATTCTTATTCTTATCCCTGACTACTGGTTGTGCCAGCTGGGGAGCAGTTCAATACTTAAAGCACTCTTCCTCTGAAGAGAAACGGAAACCATTTTCCCGGGGTGGCTGGGAAGCAAGCTGTGCTGCAGTGATTTTAGAAAATGCTAAGCCAGGACAATGCAACGCTGCTTACGTATTATCAGAAAGAAACGGTCTGCATCTTCTGTACAGCTGCTAATCCAGTTGTTGGTAAGAGTGCTATTATACCAAGTTCAGCTCCTTGGGTCAACTGCTCTAGCCGTTTAGCTATTGTGGATCTGCTTGACCTTTGCAAAGGCCTCCATGCAGTGCTTAACATGAGAGCTTGTTTGGTACTACTGGGAAGCTCAAGGTAAAAATATTCAGAGTTCTGGCTGAATAGAGCCTCAAGTCCAAAGCATCCAGTCACATAGAAAGAGAACTGCCTATTCATGTTACATCAAGAGCCACTGAGATGTAAACCAGGAAAAGTACTGGCTGCCCAATGGAATTCTGCTAAACTTGAAAACACACATTTTTCTAACGCAACCCAAGGGCTTTTTCGTTTAATCTCATTCTACTTTTAATCTGTATACCGCCTTTCTATCTCTCTATACACAAGGCGGTCTACAACAAGCTGAAGAACCAACAAAAATATGCAGCAAAGTTCTTGTAACAATCCGATCCAGTACAAATTAAGTCATAATAAAAATATGACTTTTAAAGAAGCAACTTTATATCAGATAAAGTACTATTCAACAACCCACTGCACTTCTGCAAAGACAAGTCTGTCTTCACTAGAACTTTGCATTTTTTCCAAGCACGCACGTATAATATTTTAGGTATACACCTAAATAAAAGTGATGCACCATGCAGCCTAAGTTGTTCAAATGAAGAGTTATTTCAGTCTCCGCTGGCCTTAAACATGGCAACTTCCACCTAACAGTCACAGAGATCTTCCCATTAATTCAGCTTGCTGCCTTTTATGCTTGTGTAGTATTAATGATGCTCTTGTCTGGCACCAGAGATAACATCAACCTTGATCTTCGATTCTTCTCTGTGTTGGCAGTTCTACCAAACCCCAATTCCCCATGGTTCTTCCACAAGCTATGAACATGAATGCGATTAGGACAGCTGCCAACTGAGTATTCTACTCTCCCCCCCTCCCCTTTTTCCTCTGAGAACTGCAAGCCTCAGCCCCCTCCGAAATACGGTTTCATCAACGTGGGTAATTCTTTGGATTGTTCGTTCTAAATCTTATTTTAGCTAAACACCAAAAATGCTCTGTCTATATCAAGTGTGAGGAAGTGGACTTGAATACACTGTACACCTGTCAGGGTTGAATACGACACAATTAAATGACAAAATTCTGCTCCAATTGCCTGCTTTATTCTGAATTAATTACTGCAGATTGGTGCCAAGGTACAGAAAGATTGGGGGCCGTAGGTCTTGATGGGCAGTGAATTTTTGTTTATTTCTATTATGTTTCTATTCCACCTTTCCACCAAGGAGCTAAAGGCAGTGTACATGGTTCTTTCCTTTCCCCATTTTATCCCCACAATGACCCTGGGAGGTAGGTTAGGCTGAGAGACAGTGACAGCCCTAGATCAACCAATGAGCCTCATGGCTGAGTCAGGATTTGAACTCTTGTCCCCCATGTCTTAATCAGACACTTCAACCGCTATACCACACTGGCAACTGGAAAGTTCTTCTCTCCTGAAAAGCAGAATCTCACACACTTCTTCAATCTAGAATGTGCGAGAATCATTGAGTTGGAAGGGGCTCCAAGGGTCATCCAGTCCAACCCCTTGCAATGCACCCGTGGCAGGTCCAACCTCTGCTTATAAACCCCCAAGGAAGAAGAGTCCATCCCTTCCAGAGGGAGTCCATTCCACTATCGAACAGCTCTTACTGTGAGAAAGTTCTTCCTGATGTCCAGTTGGAACCTCATTCCTTGTAACTTGATGCCATTGCCTCAAGTTCTACTGTCCAGAGAAGGGCTGGTTTCTCTATTGCAGTGGCGGGGAACTTGCGGTCCTGGAGATGTTTTCAGACTCCCATCTCCCATCATCCCCAACAAGTGGTCATGCTAACTTTGTTTGATGGGAGTTGGAGACCAGTAAAACCTGGTGGGTGGTACTCATTGGGACTGGTAGGGTGAAAGGCAAAGAGGACAACAGCAGTTGGAGTCAGTGGCACCTAATTCTAGTTATGACACTTGTCCTCTTCCCTGCTGAATTCTACAAGGGGAAGGTGAGGGCTGCCTGAGAATGGTAGGGCAGTTCCTCAGTTGCCCTAATGTACCTAATCTCTGCTGTATGGAGGGGCCACAGGCTTCTCAGCCTCAGTCAGTAGAGCACAAGACTCTTAATCTCAGTGTTGCGGATTCAAACACCGTGTCAGACAAAAAGATTCCTGCATTATAGGCGGTTGGACTAGATGACCCTCATAGTCCCTTTCAACTCTACGACTCTACTAATGAAATACTTCCTTATATGACATGGAACAGTATTTACATATTGCTTTTTAAATGATCAAAATGCTTCACAAACATTGCCGCAACGGTCTCTACAAAGACTGTGTGATGTTGTATCAGTTTTGTTATCCCTGCAGTATACTGCATTGAGGGGGAGAGAGAATAAAGCTAAGAGAGTAAACAGTGGCTTGCTAAGAGACACCTATTGATACGGCAGCAGAGGAGATGTTCTTACTTAGACCACTACATCAAACTAAGTTTCTGCTGAGAGAAAGTGAGTCTGCAATTCCCGAACTTCTCCCTCACTACCTCAGAGGCTGGAATCTTATTTGACCATTGAAAGGAAAGCTTCCGTTTTGTGTGAATGTTATTGCATCTCATGCACAATGTTTCTAAGAAAGTAAGTCTTGTAAGCATCAGCCTTTCGGGTGTCGGAAGGGGATTAGATCTCAAGTCTTTCTTCCTCGCATGCCTAGCCAGGAAGGACATGTGAAGACCTTCATTGCTCCCCTGAGCCTCCTGTGATCATGAAAGAAGAAGCCCAAGCGTACTTCTTGTGACTCAAGCCTTCCAGATTCAGCTTATATCCACAGCATCTGCCGCGTGGAGCCAAGGAAGTCAAAATGCATATTTTGGTTTTAATATAGCACTGCTTTTTTGGGAACAGAATATTTTCAAAGGATAGAGAAGGCAGATGGCTCAATGAGGCCAGCTCTTACCTCCATTACTTACTTTTCTGGTAAAAAGAAAAAGGCAACCAATAACCTAGGCCCAAGAAGTAGATTTTCAAAGGCACATCTACACCTGTTTGCATACACATGTCAACTAAATCTTTACGGCCCCATCTCGCAAATACCTAAATTCATACATGGGGAAAAGAAAATACATCCTATTTGAATGTTGTGGTTTTACGTACCAGGACATAATAACAATAATCTGTTCCTTAAAAAGGTAAAGGGCCATTCGGTCCAGTCGTGACCGACTCTGGGGTTGCAGTGCTCATCTCGCTTTATTGGCCGAGGGAGCCGGCGTTTGTCCACAGACAGCTTCTGGGTCATGTGGCCAGCATGACTAAGCCACTTCTGGCAAACCAGAGCAGCGCACAGAAACGCCGTTTACCTTCCCGCTGGAGCGATACCTATTTATCTACTTGCACTCTGACGTGCTTTCGAACTGCTAGGTTGGCAGGAGCAGGGACCGAGCAACGGGAGCTCACCCCAGGGATTCGAACTGCCGACCTTCTGATCGGCAAGTCCTAGGCTCTGTGGTTTAACCCACAGCGCCACCCACGCCCCCAATCTGTTACTTAGCAGGTCTCAAAATTAGGAAAATGCAACCTTGGGTGAACAACGCATGACATATGACACTGTGTCATGATTTATTGAACAGACAGCTAGGACCTAAGCCATCAGCTATTCCTGACAGGGAAATCAGAGGAGGTAGGAAAGAGTCTTCTATTTCATGTTGAGTGGGTGAGAAAGGAGTGTGTGGAATAGGCTGGAGGTCTCATACTGGTTTCAGGGGGTACTTGGAGCAACCAAACCTTTTGCCGTTTCCTGCTCCAAAACTCAGTATGAAGCCAGAGAAGAAGCACCATCAATTCCCTAGTCTTCTATACATGCCAACAGCTACCGCAACTATGGCAGGCCTTGGTAGTCTTAACTGTTTGCTATGCTGACTGCCCACAGGGAAATGGCTCTTTCAGCAGCAATCTCGTCTGCCTGGCAACATCCAAATCAAATACCTACATCCACAAAGCTCTCTCATTCATACAGGCGTATACAGAATCAGGTGCTTGGTCATCACATCATTTATATTGTCTCTCAGGAACAATCTTAGGAGGTTATTATTTCCAAGCACCAGGCGTATCAGGAGTGATGCGTACAGATTTGTGATGACCAGAATGCCTACAGAATGCCTGTGTGTCGTGTCAAGTTTCAGTCCCGGTACTTTTTGCTCTACAACCAATTCTACAGGACATTCTGCTCAGTTGGAGGCCATCAACTATAATTTTGGATGTGATAGCAAGCAAGAGGAGCAGGAATTGCAACCGGCTTATGAGTCCTATTCCTTGCTGTACTCTATTTTGTCCCAAACCTATCTTGCACATTAATGGCAAGGCACAGAAAAGAGAAGTGTCAGTTGCATTGTCTCCCCACACCCTCAAAAGTCACTGCTGAAATGGCTAATGGCTTAAGAAATTGGTGTGGGATGTTGTTGCTTTCATGACATTATCGCCCCTGCTTATCTGAATGGCACAAATCAGCCAGTGCATTTCATCAGTGCTATTTCACAGATCATGGTATAATGGCATGCCTTCTTTCTCAGTTCAGCACCACAACTGGGTCATGTGAGGCTACAGTTCTATGCACAGCTAAGTTGTGCCTGAGTCTCACTGAAGTTAGAACTAGGATTCAGCCCTAGAATGAAAGCAATATATCTAGGCATGTCCAGTGGGCCCTTCCATCATCACACAGATCTGGGATTTGAGATTAGATCCTTTGGGTCAGAGAACTTAGATTCTTCTGATAGGATTGAGCCTCAACATCTCTCTTCTTAGGCAACCAAGGCTCTGGGACTTGTAACTGCATGCAAGATTGCAGCTTTAGTGCAGTAAGTATTTGGGTATGCCCTGAAGGTGCACAGTCGACTTAAATATAATTCAGCACACTGGAAGCACAATGCTAGCAATTAAATTTTAGTACAACTTTTAAATCTCAACACTACCACTTCTAAACATCTGCCTCCAATGAGTATCTCCAAAGTTGAATTTTCTAATTAAACACAGAGTAAAACAAAAACAAAAAGAATGTTGCAGGTTGCCTCTGCAGCAGCACGAGGCCATTCAGCCTGTGATTGATAACTGCAGGGTGGAACACCACAGCTTTGGTGCTCTCAGCCTCTCAGAAAGGTACTACGGCTTTCATGTGTGAAATCATTTCTCTGCAACACACTTGTTTTGCTTTAGACTACCGTCATTCTTCATTGGTCTCAGGTGCTTAATTTAGCCTTCGACTGTATGAGCCACCGTGGCTTCGAAACTTCTCCAGAATCACATCATTTGCTTACAGGTGCATTTGCAGAAAAAGACGATTCTGTACACATTCCTCCTACCACAAACAAATGAATAAAACCCACAGCCCTACTCGCCATTTGCAAAGAGTGGGTGATAATTAAGAGAAGGGTTTTATACCCCAGAGCATAGGTTGTTTGGCACCAAGCAAGCTGTTGAGACCAAATTTTGTGATATGTATGTGTGTATAAGAGGTACATCTACAGGCAAATTTACAGGAGGGCAAATGGGGCACTTGCTCAGGGCAGCAAATCTGAGGAGGCGGTGACGAGGCCACAGTTTTCCCTACTGTAAATATGTCTCTTACTGGAAGTTCCCTTCCCACACAACAGGAAGGTGCAGAAGCCTTGTGATGCTCAGCACCGTGCTGTGAGTTTGCCCCCATCTCTCTCTTTCTCCCTGCTCAACCTTGTCTCTGCATCAGAGTCACCTGGACTCCCTTGAAGGAATCCTCAACGCCCGTCTGACCTCCAGATCAGGAGAAACTCTGGACCAGAGAGAGGAAAGGAGAGGGGGGACATTTTGCACCCTGGCTGGGAGTGTGATCTGTTGGTCTCCTTTGGGCAAATTGCCTTGGGAGAGTGTGCTGGAGAAAACAGTGCTGGCCTCTTGTAGGCACCCTTTCGCCCTCGCCATTTGGGTGATATGCATTCCAGCCAAATGCCTGGTTTCCATTTGCAGTTAAGGAACAGCAACCATCCCTAAAGCTACACTAACCACACGCAAATATTAATTCTAGCAATTCCATGAGGCCCAAAATTGTTCTTTGGAGACAGCGCCACTCAGTCATTTGGACCAGACCTTAAAATGGTTCCAAAACTGCCTTAGTATCCTGCAACCATCATGAGTTGAGATCCCAGACTCTACAAAGCCAGCTAGCTGTTGCTCCATCAGTAACTGACCTGGCCTGAAGCAACAGTGTTAGCACAGTCCTACCATGTTGAGTTTACTCAGGCAGCTAGTGGGAATACAAATCAACCTCAAAGTCAACATGTCTGTACATTCCTTTAGATCGGTAAGCATTTGTGCAAAATGACTAACTCAATATCAATCAGTTTTGTAAAATCTGTTAAGCCTTTTCTCATATCGGATCAGAATGAGAACCTGGAGGGCAGCCAACAGTCAGGGGATAATGCAGTGAAAAGGAAGCATTTCAGTGGCAATGGGCAGGTACGCAGCCACTCCTTCCCCTCCCTTTTTCTGTAACCTTGTCACATAATCCAAATTTTAGTAACAAAGCTCATTCTCTGCCATGTTAACTCTCTGCAGCATCTGTCACTGCTATGAATGGTTGATCATAAGTACCTCGGTAGTCATCTCAGTGCTATTAAGCAGATGGCAGTGCTAAATCCAAATGATGTAGTACATCTCCCCGGTGGACTTTGTTTCCATACTCTACCATTATTCCACAATTCCTCTGTGATAAATCTTATGTATTCTGGAGAACATTAAATAGTGAGCAGACATAGGCAATTGATTTATTAGCAGCAGTCTGCATTTGCCCCGTTACCAGTCTTTGGAAACACTTGTGTGGAAAACGTGGGAAGCCCTCAAGGCGCATAGACCGCTGGCCTCATTTTGTGTAATGTAATGTTTCTAAACAGATTCCACATTTCAGCACAATTTGTCTTTGCAAAGTGCTCAATTGCAGTTTGCGGGGTGTGTGTGTGTGTGTGTGTGTGTGTGTGTGTGTGTATATATATATATATATATATATATATATATATATATATATAACAAACCAAAGAGACCCAGACTTTGCATTTGGTTCTAGGAGGGATTTGGTGATTAAATTGCTCTAGTATGGTTATTAGACTAATTGAAGAACAGAATTCTTGTGACTCTAAATCTGAGTAACATTACTGGGATCAAGGAGTATCACGGTGTCCTTATAAATATACTGAGCACAGGGAAGTGATCAAAGCCAGCGTAAAGGCATTTGGGGTGCGTGCATCAACACGGGGAGGAAGCTAGGGTTTACAGGGCGTTTAAACCTCTCCAGTTCAATGGCCAGCTAAATTTTGCAGAAATCCAAGTCACCCATCTATATACAACAGTTTAAGATGAGACTTGCTCAACCCATCACACAAAACGTAACTGCCAATCTCTCGTATAGCCATCTGGCTGTTTTGCTTTTCTTAACCTGGTATTGAAAACATAGCTTTCGACAGTCTGGAAATCAAACAGCTTGTCCCAAATCACCAGAGAGCAATGTAAACAAGTGCCTGGTAGGGTACAGCCTTCGAAATCTACACCAATATTGTTGTTCTCTCCTCTTTCATTGTGGCACACTGGACTGGCTTAGCTTGTCTCATTAAACATGTGTAAATTGTTGCGGCTAATTTCCACTGAACGTTATCCCTCAACGTTAAAGAGTTACGTCATCTTTCTCACTTTAGTCAATGGAGCTGAGTGACTACAGCCAGCACAAATCACAGCAGGCCCAATTTGCATTCTAATCAGCTGCCAAAAGTAATTCCTTTAGAAGTCCACTACATTGCCATGAGTTATGTTGCTGGGAATCTACTTCCTTAGGGCCCGTGAAAAGGCATACTGATAGCTAGACTGCAGGAACGCAGAATGATGCTTACTTTGCAAGCCATCCCAATCCAACCAATGTGGGATCTCCATAGCTAAGAATACATGAATGGATATTTAACAAAAGAGTCTTCCAGCTGAGTTGGACAAGAAAGCTTGCAATAAACTTCTCTGTGAAAATCCAGAGACTACCCCAAATTTAACAGCTATCCGCTAGCACAAAAGCCATGCAAGGTTGAAGATTTGTGTATAATAAGGTATCACATCTATTTACTTAGTTCACTTTCAAATAGTATAAAATTTTTGCTTTTGCTGAAAATAAACCGCATGTAGGCTGGTTTAGTTATGTAATAGGATGTCTACTACTATCACACTCCTGTCCAAAGGTGTGGTCACTACTGGTTGCGGGGATGGAGGCTTCCATCTGACATCCAGTCACCTGAACCACTGCTGCATGCCGCAACAGAGAGAGAGAGGTGAGGCAGGGGCAAGCCTGACATGGGGCAAATGCACTTGTGAGAGCTCTGAATTGGCTCAAATGGTGCATTTTCATCTTGCTGGCTTCCCTGCTGCCTTGCCCCTCTTGTGTGCATCAGTGCTGTGGGCGAAAAGAGGTCAAGTGAATGCCACGCACCCTCACCCCCACGTGGCCATCTGCTCCTCAATATGGTCTGCTCCTATCAACCAGTGGGAGAGGTATGTTGGAAGTGGAATATTTGCTGCTGCTGCACGTTACACCTAACCCTGTCAAAAATAAATGGCAATCAAGACCGTGCAGAGGTGGGCAGAATGTGATCTAGAGAGGAAGCACTTTGTCTCATGAAGGTATCACAGCATCTCTTGTGTGGAAAAGGACCTAGATTCAGTTCTTCACATCTCCTGCCAAAAGGGCCAGGTAGCAGGTGACAGGGATGGACAGATCAGCTGATTTCCACTTCATTTCAGTTTTGCATGTGTTGGCATGGAAAGGGGGAACCCACAAATATTCACATTGTGTGCATCTTTCTAAAAAATAAGTTTTTTTTAAAATGCTTTCATATGCATCCCCCCAATTTAAATGTAAATGTTTTTTGAGCTTGAACTGCACCATAAAATTATGAGAACTGTGTAGTCCAGGTAACAACTACATTCCAAACAGTGTTTAAGTGCGGGGACTGCAAATTGGATCTGTTTGCTTTAAAATGTGGACCGAATAAAATTCTCCTCCATCCGTAGCTGGCGAAGGGGAAGACCTGAAACCCTGAACAGCCACTGCCAGTGGCAGCAGACAATATTAGGCTGTGATATAGTACTGAATGGACAGTCTTGAGTGGCTTAAACAGCTGTTCCACTCCTACACCAGGGATGAATCTTCTGCCTGTTATCAAAGATGGGTATTTCAAGACTGATCACAAATCAAAACCACTTACTCCCAGAAATATATGGTGACTCATGCAACCATTCTAAATGAATTAAGCCATCTTCCTTACCTTTGTGCTGAAGTACTATAGCTGTTATCATAGGAATCGTAGCTCTGTTCATCGTATGAAGTGCCATATCCATCATCATAGTCCTGGGGAAACAATTTCAATACAAAGGCGGCATTACAATTCAAGGAACTACTACAGAACTCAAAACACCACCTATTTTTTCCCAGTCAAAATGACATCTCCAGGAATATGAATTTACTGAAGATGTTCTGGACCTTAGTTAAATAGGCCCTGAGCACAAGTAGGTCCACAACTGGTTCTGTGTACCAAAGGAGTCTCCGGACTTCTGTTTCTTCCTTCATGCAACACGGTAAACAGATAAGTTGTTGTTGACATGAATTTCCAAGAAAAAGGCAACATGAACTTGTCCGGGCAAGCCAAATAGTTATTTGGCTCAACAATGGAAGGCTCTTGAACAGATAGTGGACTGCAAACTTTCTCACCATGGGCAACCATCCTGTTTAATCTGGTGAGTAATCTGAAGACACATACTTACTGCTCTCCCTGAAAACACCTTTTAACGGAGACATTGAAGTCACTGTAGCTGATCTCAGTCAAGAGTAGTCAAGTGTTCTGCTTAATCCTTTAGAGGAAAGGGCCAAACTGAGGTGGTTACGCTAAACTTTGGGGTTGGGGATTATCAGAGGATTTACTGCAAGAACAGTAAGTAACCATCTCTATAAGAGGGTGATTTATCTTAATGGTATTCTTGAACACAGCACCAAAACAGAATGTAAGAAACTCATCTCTCACGTTATCTTGCAACTCACAGACTCCCTTTAAATAGCAATCAAGTAGAGCTCAAGGATGCTTTCAAGTTTGCCCTTAATTAGATTTGACATCTTCCTGTTAATGTTTTCTGTGTTTGAGGTTTCAAGTGCAGCACGTTTATTCCTATTTGGCCAGTTCTGCATATAAATTGATATACTTTGATATTTTTTTAAAATGTATCCCAGAGATATGAATCTGATGAGAAATTAGACTCACCATTGGGTTTCTGAAATGCAAAACCACCTGCAGTCCTAGAGAATTATGTCTGGCTAGGTGTATGTGTTGGAAGAATGGAGAACTGTATAATTCTGTTGCTGTGATGCCTTAGAGAAAATGAAGTGAAAATGTTTGGCTGTGTTAATACAGGTCATCTAATAGCAATGAAGCTGGAATTCTGTGTTTATGGAGTGCCACACTGGTTCCCTCCTATCCTGCTGCTGCTCTCAATAGGAAATCTCTTTCTGTTTTTAGCTGAGTTAGCGGAGTTATGGGGAAAACAGGTTTTCAGGTTCCTTAGAAAGCCTCCTGTGGGACAGCCACTTCACACCTTCCATTTTTAAACATACACTTAATGTAAAGTGTGATGGTGATAAGCAGGTGCTCAGAAATGCATTACGCCACTGCATTCAGGAAACCCAGGTTTAATGCTGCACGATGTGTGACAACAGCCCTGGAAATTGCACATAATGACTGCCTGGGCTTGCAGAAGTGAAGGGAAGCATACTTGGGCTTCTGCCACCGGGCATAGGGACCTAAGGCCACTTGAAGGGCTACTTCCCCAGTGTTGCAAGAAGAATACCATGACCAGAGGAAGGCCCATCTGTTGGTCAGAGGAGCAGGGAACTGGCTTTCCTCTTCCCTGCTAGATGGAACACTATTCCTATGCTTGCTTTCTACTTCCTCACCCTGCTGCTTTTGCATGTCTATTTGACTGTGTACGTTTGGCCTCTGTGCAGCACTCAGAAAATGTTTGCCACTTTGTATGTGATAAATATAAATAGCAACACCCCCCCAATGTTTCTCAGCTGATGGGGAGCTATAAACAGAAGAAACCAGTCCTCCAATCAGAATATGAGGTGGTCGGCTCCTTTCTCTTATTAACTACACCTAGAACGACCCATGTTCCTGTTGCATAAATGCTCAGGTTTCTATGAGTTACCTGACCAGGTTCCCACCAACTACCGGAGAGCTGAACTGGCCTGAGCAGATATATTTGAGGACTGGAACACCATTGCTGCATTTTTTCTACTGTGTCCTTTTTTATATATAGCTTTGCTACGTTGGGTCCTCATTAGCTACTGTAAAATAATCATGTTTATTATAATAATTAATCATGCTCTCTTATGAGTCAATTTACTTCTGTAAACTACAAGTGGCTGTGCCATTTTCTAAGGGGAGCCATTCCTGGAACTGCCCACCATTTTAATTTGCTCCAAATGCAATGCCCATGCTTGTTTCCCATTCAAAAATGATGCCATGCACTTGGGGGGGGGGGAAGCAAACCAAAAACCAAATAATAACTATAATAAACAGCTGTGCTGGGCCCCAGCAAGGAGGGTGGTAACAGGATCTGTGTGTGTCATTGTTTTGCAAAGGCTCTCTTGTGTCAGGTTATTTCCTTTATGCGTCTAAGAAAGTCTTAATTCGGCTAATAACACAGTGAGCTATATGCTCAGTCTTAATGTTCAGTCCTAACAGGTTTGTTTTCCAACAGATGTTGCTAACAGTGAGGCAGAGTGCGCCATGGGAGCACTTTGTAAAAAATGGATCTAATGAGAAACAGTTGGTTTGAGCATCGTTAATAAACATCCAAATATATTCATCGATCACCTTGACACAGTATGTTAAGGCAGGTTAGATTTATGGTATGGGGATATATCCTGAAAACGACTTCCCTGGGGAGAACAGCCATGGGCTTCCCTGAAGCATCATGCTTCCTTGGAGTCTTCTAGCAGAGTAGGTACGATATAATCACTACTATATAATCCCATGGAAAAGTTGCCCCTAACAAACTTCTTAGGGAAGTGGAACTACTAAGAGGACCCTTTCCGCTGATTGTAACATCCATGGGGGTCTGGTGGGAAAGAGGTTGTCTTTCGGATATTTGGGGCCCAAGCCATGTAGGGTTTTAAACCTCAATGTGAGCACCTTGAATAGGGTCAGGAAATGACCCGGAGACCAGTTAGATGGGCCAACGGTCTGTTTCAGTACAGAACAGCTTCCTGCAGTTTTAAGGTGGGTTCCACTTACGTATTCTCCATAGGTGTCTTGTGCTGGAGGAGGAGGAAGGGGTCGGTAGCCTGCAGATGGTGGAACCCCTCTTGCTCTGGGAGTTAGAAGACCCCGGCCACGAGTGATGGGACCTCTACCAGGGGGTATTCCTCTGGGTGCGGGTGCCCCTCTTGGGATGCCTGCAGGTGGGGGTGGCACACCTCCGCGGGTTCTAAGAACAAGAGAGTAACTTATATTAAAATGGCACGTTCCAATTCTTCCCTATCATAAAACACAAAAACATTACGTGACTATCATAACCAGTCAAAGCCCCCTAAACTGGGAGCCAGCTTAAAGAACTTTTCTGGTGTTGAAATTTGAAGCAGGAAACAAGAGTAAATTCAAGACTTATTTGAAAGGAGGAGTAAATGAACGGTGCTAAGTGGGCAAGCTTGTGCCCATGTTGCAACCAAGTGAAGGTGCCACTAGGGATATGGTAAGTAGGTCTGCTTTTAGGTAGACAATGCCTCTGTTTGAGAATTGCTCATCATCATGAAGTTCTCCTTACGCTGTTTCCAGAGACTTGGGTACATCCTGTAGGTAGGATGGGCACATTCTGGAGCCTCCTCCCCCTGTGAAATCCTACTAGCCAGTAATGAAGTAAAGTAGGTCCACAAGTTATATGGAGGTTACATTCCAGGGACTGCGTCTAAAACCAAAATTGGGTAGTCAAGGCTCATTGGGTTCAATGGTTGGTGGGACTACCAAAGTCATCTTCCGCAGAACCCTGCCTCCTTTTTAATTTTTTGCCATGTGTGGAAATCTGGATGCAAGTTGAATGCACACCAGCTGAATGCACGTAAGTTATGGGCTTACTGTAGCAGCAGAGTTCCCCCTTTCCATGCCATGCATGGAACAGAAGTCACAAAGTCATTGTTTTTGGTTTTTGCAATGTGCACACACACCCACAAATGCACACTTAGGTGTGATGTGCACGCCCACAGGGCAATTATGTATTATTTTCTGCACAAAGGTTCTTCCCACTTAGGAATTCAAAATGCAAACATATATTCAGATACAGAACACACATTCCTCCAGCAGGGAAGCCACACAAGTGGTGACCTGTGAAACTGCTCAACAAGCAAGACACGGATAGACTTAATGGCAGGGAGCCAACCTTCATGTTTTTCCTTGTCTTCAGAGTGCTTATTCTCCCTCCTCCCATTACAGAGTATATTCAATCACTTCCAAGTATCTGTTATGTGTTCTAATTCAAACCAGCATAATATTAAGTGTGTTTTGTGGGAGGGGGAGTTATTGGTTGGTTTGGGGGGTATTTTATGATGTATTTTGTGTTTTTAGGTTGTGAACCTCTCGGCAATCTTTGGATGAAGGTCGGTATACAAATTTAATAAATAATCAACAGCAATTATGTAAGTCAGCAAGAGGTACTCATCTGTATGACCATTTCTCCCGTTTTGACTGCTAACCTCATTTGTAAAACAGACGCAAGTGTCCAGCAGATAAATCGGCCACTTTATAATGAGATGCTGCTTGGAATTAGTATGCAAATACGCTAGTGATGGGCTCGTGAAATGTCCCCCTAATCTCAATAAGCAATCATCATCAAAACCCTTTTGGGGAGTTGAAAGCCTCCAGCTTCATCAGCCCTCAAGCATGCAACGTACATCAATATGAATACAAGATGTTTCGCAGATTTCAAATAATGTTTTATGTGTGTGCTACTTGCAACCATATGGTTCCCTCTCTTGAGCGCAATGGCACAGATGACCAAGAGTTAATTTCAATTCTAGTTTGAGATTTAAGCATTTTCACCTTATCAAGCATGTTTCTGTAGGCGAATGTTGGAACAGTTGATCAGCAGCAGTTGCGGTTACCTTCTTTTAACTTTGACAGGTTCAAACCCCCTGAACATCATTATGACATCAGGTGAACTGCAGGTAGATGGATTGGCCTACAGAGGGGCTGAGGGAGACCCAGTTCCCTATGCTTGCATCAATCTATACAATGACAGAGGACTACTTTAGTAAAAAGTAAAGGGACCCCTGACCATTAGATCCAGTCGTGGACGACTCTGGGGTTGCGGTGCTTATCTCGCTTTATTGGCCGAGGGAGCCGGCGTACAGCTTCCAGGTCATGTGGCCAGCATGACTAAGCCGCTTCTGGCGAACCAGAGCAGTGACGGAAACACTGTTTACCTTCCCGCCAGAGCGGTACCTATTTATCTACTTGCACTTTGACGTGCTTTCGAACTGCTAGGTTGGCAGGAGCAGGGACCGAGCAATGGGAGCTCACCCCGTTGCGGGGATTCGAACCGCCGACCTTCTGATCGGCAAGTCCTAGGCTCTGTGGTTTTTAACCCACAGCGCCACCTTGAGGACTACTGTATCACAAAGGCTGCTTCTCCGTGGGCAACAATCAGGTGTTAAAAATAGCATGCATGAGGATTTGAGCCTTGTGTGTGAAAATGCCCTGGTTTGCTGGTCTATAGCACATTCTATTCCTTTGCTCAGCTTCTTAGATGGCTCTAACTCTAATAGGTGAAGACAACTTGGGGAACCAATCCAATTTGTTTCAACCACTTCAGCTGATTGAATCAATTTCTGATGCCTCTTTCATTCCCCTCCTATTTTCTCCCTCCTTAACCTTTAACCAGAAAGGAAATCTGCCCTTTTTGCTTTTGGTTGTAAATAAATGCAGCACAGGAAAAAACAACAACCCCAAACTGAACTGAACCTAAACAATTTGTCCTAATTAATATGCACATCAGCATTATCTGTTCTATTTTTATATTGTTTTCTTTGATGTTCAAATCCAACTTCCAGTTACCTGTAATCTTATATTTTGTTCAAGGTTTCTAATGCATGCTTATGCAAGTTATGATACAGCTGTTCAAGATCTCCTTTGTTTTAGATGCATTCCAGAAAGATTCACAGGGCCAGTATGGAACCTTGTCATCATTGTATTATATTCTGCAAATTCGCCTCTCTCTTCCCAAACAAACCAAAACAAGTTCCTAGATCTCACAGTGACAAAAAGAAAGATGAAGTGTACCTGGCGAAGGCTCGGGTGCCTGAAGTGACATGGTCAGGATTTTGTGATACATGTAGAGCATCTGTGGCATAATCCCCTCCTCCACATTGTAGGTTTTCTCAGACGCACCATTTTGAGGGTGGGGGAATATCTATATAGATTTAGCATGAGCTATACGTCTGGTGTTCCACTGACTTGAACATTCAAGCGTTCCTTTAAGCAACAGCACTGGCCTCCAGCTGCACATACTAAAATCCTGTGACGTTAACATCTGTGATATTATCCTTTCATTCCTGTGAATGCATCAGGATTACAAAAAACAACAACAGCATCCTACCATTCATGTTATGTTCTACTTATTACTACTGATCGCTGCTTGCATAACTATCAAAACAGAGACAAACAAACTGGTACCCACGTGCGTGCGTGTGTTTGTATGTATGTGTGTATTGTGTGGACACAGAGGAAAAATCAGACAACCTCCCCAACATCTTTGAAATGGTGAAATGAGAGGGGCCCAGTTGCTGCCCCGAGGATCTTCTGGAAGGGCAGAGAGCTCCACTTCCTTGCCAACAGCTTCAGGACTGAAGTGGAGAGGCAAAAGCTCACTGATTCTTTTCGTAGTTTTAGATGTGATCACGGGGCTTTGTGCCCAGCAAAATGGAGGCAAGCGGCAGGTTACTTGTTTATGTTCACCTACCCAAACGCCCAGAACTGACTGGCTGAGAGCAGTTGGCCATACACATGGGTGGGGCCCTGCTCCACTTTGAAGAAGAAAGCAGGCTTTTGTTCTCTACCACCATTATTTTCCTGCAAGGGTAAAGGGTCTTCTTCATTGTTATAGACCCTGGCCTAACCTTACTCTCCTGCTGCTCTCCCTCATTTAGGTTCAAGGGACATCCAACCACAGACAAACCACTTGACCAACATATGTTGACATCAATGTACCGTTAAAAAGGCGTTTGCAATGCTTCTGAGTGACCGTTATCATGCAGTGACGCAGCTAGAGTGTTCAACTTGCACTAGAGGCCTAATCATGCCTCCAGGTTTTTGGGAGTGCAAGTAATACAAGTCCCAGCCAACACAGCTGGCTGGAGCTGATGTGGTCCAAGGTACCAGATCAGGGTCACCAGGCCGGCAAAGGCTGCAAGTACGCATGCAGGGTGCTTCTGGCCCCACAAACTTTAAGTGAATGTTGGCGCCTTGCAAAAGTGGCTTGGGTCAATGAGAAAGCTCTCGACGCTCTCTTGAGTTTGTGACTCATTTGACGTCCCCCAAGGCTCTTGTATTGTTTCTCCTAGGTGCTCTTGGAACTTTTGTCTGCGTCCAAGTTTGCTGTCAGGGTTGCCAGGCAAGCTGTGCCCCATCTGTTCAGGGCGGTCCTTTGTTCTGAAGACTGTGTTTTCAAGAACCAAGCTGAACAACAGGATGAGGTCACAGAGCCTGAAGGAGCAGCAGCAGCAACAACAACAACAAAGGTGTCTGTGAACCCCTGAAGACATGCAAATCTATCTGCTTCACATTCAAGAGCTGCTATCAGTCACTATAAACAATATTGAACTAGACGGAAGAACGGACTGACCCTCGGGCAGCTTCCTATATGCCTGCTATTCAGGCTGGTGTGGATAAAAAGGGATTGTAAGAAACTCCAAAATGGTCTCCAAACTGGGTGAACGAAATGGTAACGTGATTCAGTGCAAGCAAGCATAAAGTGATGTGCATTGGGATTAAAAATAAATAAATGCCCAGGTTCCTTTCTGTAATGGTTCCTGGTTTCTGGAGCTCTAAAATGGATTGATGGGACTAGGATTTGTGGGCCGCTGCCTTATAAGAATGCAAGGGAGCATGGTGATTTTATGAAGCAGCTGTCAAGTGGCCCAATACCACACTCTCTATCAATCAAATCCTCAAACTATGCCCTAAGGGCATTAGTGGGGAATAATAAAAGCGGAGGATATTTGAATGGTTCCAAAATGAGAAGCTCACATTGCCTCACGGAAGTCCAAGTAGCAAGTACATCTATTCATCATACCCAACGAAGGGTTCTGCCAAACTCAAAACACTTGCAAGTGCTGGAAAAATCCCCGTTTTAGATCTATCACCCAAGATGTTGGTCAAGGGTTCCTCAAATATGACATACTCCTCTGGGAATCTATGGTGTTTCTCACACACACACCCAACGCAGCTCCTGTGCTAATAAAACTTAGACCTATTAAAGAATTGTGTCCACCTCCATTCACATCCCCACTGCTAAAATGCGGCAAAGCTCTCCTCAATATAACAACGCTATCTGGGAAAGCATATATAGATGTAGCCATGAACAATGAAGCCTGGACATATAACCCAAATTTCAGAACTCAACAAAAGTTGAAGAGCAATTAAAACCAATAATGGAAACTTGTGAAGAGAGATTATCTGCCACACATTTCTTACACCAAATTTAAAAGATCTTACAAATTCTAATTTGTTAAAGCACCAGAAAAATAATTAAGTTTCCTCACATACTGCCCCCCCCCCGAGGTTGCAAAGACAGCTGAAGTATTAAGAGAACATTTATTTTATCTAAGGGAAGGTGTGTGTTTGATGGGGAGGGAAGTATGTTTTAACACTTTTGACGGCCATGTTTTAAGTCCATGTTTTCCTCAAATTTAACAAATGGAAGATACCCGCTCCCTTTGCTCTGTTCCTGGCCCTAAAATGTAGTATGACTGGATAAGGAATAGGAATATATTATGAGCATGTCAAGTTTTCTCTTACCACTTTGGCAACGGTATTAATTGTGCTGCAAAACACTCCTTATACCTCTCACCTCGTAAACAGCTGTTAAGCCTTTGCAAACAGGCAATACACTTTTCAAGGTGAGCATGCTATGTATGTACACACACACACACACCACGAAATCAAACAAAAATCATGCACCATAATGGACGCACTTATGTTCTCAGGGATTCAGTACACCTTTCACTGCCAGTTTCTAGGGATCACAAGCAAGGAAGTGCTATTGTGCTCAAAGGAATGTATTGAGTCAAGCCATTGGTCCATGAGGCTCAGTACTGTCTGCACTGACTGGAGACACTCCCAACCTTATCTAACTGGAGATAGGACCAGAGACTTTCCTTTTGCAAAGCAGATGCTCTTCTGCTGAATGAGGGCTGCTTGTGGTTTTTTCATAGGCATCTGACAGACAAGGATGCTAGACTAGATGGGCATTTGATCAAACCCAGCAGAGCGCTTCCCGTCTTCTTACAGCGACAGCTAATGCGTGTGTTGCTGCTGCAAAAGGTTATGAATATGGTTGCAAATCGCGACTTGATGCCGACTACAGTTAGCGAAACTGCTTGTGTGATCATGGAAGCAAGAAGAACTACCGACGAAAGAAGAATGGAGGACGAAATTGATGGGACTATGCAGAATTAGTTAGATCAACAGGAAGGATTCAAAACCTGCGGGACCAGAGATGCTTAGAAGACTGGAATAAATATATGAACTATTTGAAAAGTAATAGTAATGAACAGATTACACTAGTAGGATTGCAAGAAGTTTTGTAAGGATGACTATTTGAAATACTACAAGAAAGACTATGGTGAGAATTATTAATGATAATTAAGAGTAACAGAGAACTTAAGAAATGCAGAATAAGTGATAAGAACGGAAAATCATCAGAGGTGTTGACGGAAGTCAAAATACTGTATAAGATAAGAAGTTATGTTGCATGACTGTTGGAAATGATATGTTAAAAAAAACCTTACATACATACATATACACACACACACTGCTTGTGTGATGTAATGCTAATCAACAATAAGTGTGAAACTGAAAGACGGGCAGAACATGTTGTGGGAAGGGGGCGGGGAGAGGCTTAATGGTGCTCCCGATTACGTAGCCATCATTAGGAGAGAAACATTACATCTGCCAAGAGTTCTAAACAAGTTAAGCAGAGAAGTATCTTGGAGACGAGGAGTAGATATAATCAGACACACAGTGCAGAGAGAGCCCTGCATTCTCAACAGGTGTTGACAACGCTTCTAATCTCAAATGCCCAATTGCAGCCCTTCCCACTTTATTTCATCATGCAAACCTCTGCATAAACAGTGAGGCTATAGTCTGTTTCTGGGTTCTTGCTGGGAAGCTGGGATGGGGGTGGGGGGGTAGGAAAAGGGAGAGAGAGCAGCATAAGAAGTTCCAATAAAGGCAAAGCCAGGAGCTGCATGCATGGTGACTGACGTATGTTTTGCATGATGAAATGCGCCAGGGAAAGCTGCAATCTTTTGTTTCAGAGAGCCATTTCTGATTAGCAATTTAAACAGAGATGGTGTTAAAATAAAATTGGTTTTCCTTTTCCAGTAAGGCATTTTGAACACACACATGCACATACACACACATCTGCACACACTGAATTTCGAAATTTCTTCCTCTTGCAGAAGTACATGTGCAAAAAACCCACAACCCTGCTACATCAGGCAAAGAATCATTTGTTCTAGTCCAGCATCAACAATTTTGACAACCCTGACATTCATTTAATGAAGAAAGCCTAAATGCCTTCAACACAAGATATAGTGCATTTATATAAAAAATAATAATCCTTAGAGCAACCTTGTATGGTAGGTGTTATAAGAACTGCAAGGTGTCAAATACAGAATAAATATTCATAAATGCACACATATCTAAATATATAAACCATGTGTCTGAAATAGTACAGGAGAGCAATCCTGAAGCCATTTTGACTCACCCATTGACCTCAAATATTCCTCTGCAGAATGGGAGGCAAATAGAGAAAACCTTCCCATTGTCTTTTCCATTACAAATCCTGTCTTAAAGGCGTATTTGTGTATGAATAGGGTGAACCTGTGACTTGGATTCAGGAGCTAAAGTATTTAACCACCACAAAACAATGGCCAGGCTGCCCAAGTAATGCAACCAACGACCATTATCAGGGTATCCTGGCAGACAGGATTTCTGCTGTGGCCCACCTCCTATGATGCTTGTATAATGACTTTGGGGTGGTCTTCGGCTAAGGGGGTTGGGCAATGTCCAAAGTCTTTAAAAGTTCCTGCACACTTTTGTTCAGGGTCTCTCCCTCCTTGGAAGTAGGGGAGGGAACTCTGTTGCAACAGAAAAATACAGTGGTGCCCCGCAAGACGAATGCCTCGCAAGACGGAAAACTCGCTAGACGAAAGAGTTTTCCCTTTTGGAGGTGCTTCGCAAAACGAATCTCCTATGGGCTTGCTTCGCAAGACGAAAATGTCTTGCGAGTTCCTGCGGGATTTTTCCCTCCCCCCTTTTTTCTAAGCCGCTAAGCCGCTTATCAGCTGATCTGATAAGCTGATAAGCCGCTAAAAGCCGCTAATAGCGCTAATCCTCTAATCCGTCAATGGGCTTGCTTCGCAAGACAAAAAAACCGCTAGACGAAGAGAATCACAGAACGGATTCTTTTCGTCTTGCGAGGCACCACTGTAAACATCTTTCTTGCTTTCCTGTCTCCATCCATTTTTCTCTGACCGATCATGGACTTAGAGGACTCAGAATCCCATGGGAGTTGGGCAGCAACCTACATCAGTAGGTTAACATTATCCCCCATGTCATAGATGGAAAGAGACACTGAGTTTCCTAAGGACATTTTTAAAAGTTTGTGGCAAAGCTAAGATTGGAACTGGGATTATTTCAGCTAAAACCTCATGTTCCAACGAGTGACGTCCACACCAGATGGGCCATACTGAATGGTAAACTAGGGCAGTCACAGAGCATGACAAGATGCTGACAGTACACCAGGAGGAGAAGTCAGACCGAAAAAGCCGGCCTGCTTTTTCAGCTTGTGAAGGAGTTGATTTAAAGAATCTGCCTATACAGAATGTTACTTTGGGCAGCCTTTTTTGGCATCGTGTGCTGTACCAATTGGCCACTTTCAAAGAAGCATGCTTAAATCAAGGGGTCTAGGCATCCCTAATTCACGGGGGATTACAGTCCATGGAAGGGCATAAAAATGGGTCAGATGAAAGGCTTAAGTCCAGCATTCTCTTTCCTACGTGGTCAAACCAGATGTCCCTTTCGTATGGGGTCAACAAGAACACAAGCAGAACGAGAGCATGTTCTCACTGCTGCTCCAGCAAACAATACAGTATTCAGGAGCACAATGCCTCTGATCCTGAAGGCAGCATAAAGAATCAGGAGCAGTAGCCACTAATCCCCTGATCCCCAATGAATTTGTCCAGTCCTGCTTGAAAGGGATCTAAGTTGGCGACCATAGCTATATTTTATGAGAGCGAATTTCACCGTTTTTCTGTGTGCCATCTGAAGTTGTTCGAAGTATCACTGGGGGGCTTTCTCTACCTCCATTTTCTGTACACCCATATTGTGTCCTTTCCCTCTAAACTAGAGAGCCCCAAACATAGTTGCAACCTTTTGTTGTAAAAGATGTTGCTCCGGTTATTCCGGCTGCCCTTTCCTGCGCGTTTTACCAGCTCTGCAGTACCCCTTTTTGGAATGCAACAAGAAGAACTGGACAAACACAAGATTCCAAGTATAGCTGCCCTACAGATTTGTATAGAAGCATTGTGACACTGGTAGTTTCCTTTACAACCCCTTTCTTCATAACTCCTAGCACAAAGATTGCATTTCTCACAGCTGTTGCAACCTGGCTTGATATTTCCACCACAAATCCCAAATCTCCTTCAGAGAGTCAGTCACCACCAGCCCAGACCACTTCCATAATAATAAAATAAATAATAATAAATTTTTATTTATACCCTGCCCTTCCCAGTTCAGAAAACCGGGCTCAGGGCTGCTAACAACAAATTTAAAGCACTTAATTGATGCTACAAAAAAAAAAAAAAAAAAACAACCAGCATAAAATGTGGTATAAAACGTGAATAACAATAAAATCAAAAATCAAAGATCAATGCATATGTGAAATCAGTAATTCCTTCCCTCCCTGCACCACTCACAAACCAATGACATTTGCAATTTTAATCCTCATTTGCCACTTTGGATAAATCCTTTCAGAGCTCTTCCGCTCTCTTTTTGTAATTACCACCCTGAATAATTTGGGGATATCTGCAAACATGGGTATCTCAGCGCTCATCTCTAACTCCAGATCAGAGTTTACCAAACTCAGGTCTCTCTCCAGCTGTTTTTGGACTGCAACTCCCATCATCCCTCGCTTGCTGGACCAGTGGCCAGGGATGATGGGAATTGTAATCCAAAAACAGCTGGAGACCCGTTTGGGAAGCCCTGCTCTAAATCATTTACGAAGAGGAAGAGCACAGGTCCCAATATAGATCTTTGGAAGACTCTACTTCTTACATTCCTCCATTGTGAGAACTGTCCATTTTCCCCCCATCACCCCCCACAGCTGGCACTTCCTCCCAAAATTAACACACTCAAAGTGCTGGTAAAGAGGAAAACACTTTGTAGGGAAGGTATGACCCCATTCATTCCATGCTTTTTTCTAGTATATATAAACCAGCAAACCTGGTTTCTTTCTGCAAAAGCCTTACAGAGAGGCTGTAGAGTCGCACAGATAATGGTTTCATGCATGTGGCTAAACATGTAGGGCAGGGGCAGGCAATCTCGTGTCTTCCAAGTTTTTGGATGATGCGAATTTAGGAAGATCCCCATGTTGGTTACTACTGACTTTTTTTAAAAAAAGACAATTTTTAATTGTTTCTTTAAACAAATACAGAAACTGATGACTTATGGGTTTACCTGGGTTCAAGCCTGCATCTACCCCAAACACACCAAGTGGCAATGCGTTAAAGACAAGGTCACACAGCCACAGTTCCCCATCTGCAAGAATATAAATATGCCCGGAAGTGTGGCTTGAGTGAGTGGCATGAGGAGACTTGAAAAATGGAGCTGCTTTAACATTTCTGCAGAAGCAAATATGTGCAACCCGCTACCTTGCCAATGCTGGAGCTGGCACTCCCCGTGCCCGCAAAGGAGGCTTTCCGCGAACTACTGGAACGTCTGCGTTTTCTGAGCCACCATTCAAATAAGTTAATTCCTGTAATTGTGCCTGTCTGATTTCATCATTGTAGTCCTAGACAGGAAAGAAGAAATACGGTATTCAGTCATGTCTGCAGATACTTATACCACATACCTAAGACATTTTAGATTTGTTCCTGCTACAAATTTTCCATACACAGTCTTAAAGACAGGGGCACAGGACTGGCACAGACTTACTTTTACTGAGCTGATTTAATGGGAAAGTCTGAAATACATTCCTCGTAGGATGCAAGAAGTCACTTAAATTATTTTATCTCTGGCCTTAGTAAACTGATGCCAAGATTGAGACACACTTTCTTATCTTGAATCTTGGTCAGGGAGCTGAGGCAAGTGTCAGGAACATAAGAAATGTATTGATGAATCAAATCAAAGTCTATCCAGCACAATATGTTATTTTCCATATGCCTTTGAGAATTCATAGGCAAGGCATGACAGAGACAGGTTTCTCCTTTTTTGCAGAAGTCTACTGCTTCTATCAATGGCTTCTCCAATTACTTGTCATCGCCGATTGCCATTGATGGAATCGTCAATTTCAATACCCCTACACACAAACACCCCTTAAGAAAAGAAAACCCTTGTATGAAGAAAAGCAGTTATGTCAACAGAATCTGGAACCCTCATGAATCTATGGGTTTGACATAATGTCTATGCATCAACGGATTTACAAATTAAACATGCAAATATGCAGACCAAGTTAATAGAAGTCCCAAACTGTAGCACAAATCTACCCAAAAGAAAATATAATATGGTAGTAATTGTGTTTAGCATAAGGTTAAATATTATTATTATTATTATTATTATTATTATTATTATTATTATTATTATTATTACTATTACTATTACTATTTCTAGATGGATAACGTGCCTGAATTCCTTTCTTATATTCAGCCTCTGAACTGTCAGTTTGAGAGTGGTTTGACTTAAAAATACCCAATACTCAAAAGATTCCCAGCCGGGAGCTCTAAGTCATAAATAAGATTCTGGCAGTAAACCTCCCTACTCTCCACAGAGTTCCCTTTTCAAAGAGTATAACAAAATCCAAAACAAAGTTATTTCATAGTTCACAGGATTCCTCTCAACCGTATGGAGGACTTCAAAGCAATGAGCACTCCTCCATGTTCAAAGAGGACACACTCTTCCTTGCCCAGGACACACAAAAAAAGATAAGCGAGCTAATGTTAGCACTTCAGAGTTCAATTTCTATTCCAGGAGATTCTATAATTGAGTTAGATAGCGCTGTGTGAAGGAGTAACAGGGATGACAGAGTCCAATACAGCTCCTTTCATCTTACTCCAAACCTTGCTCTGTGTGGGTTTCCTTTCCCACTGAAGAGATTTATTCAGAATGCTAGTAATCCTGGCAGAATTTAGGGTTTTAAACAGTTCATTAACCAAACAACTGGAACAGGCTGGATTTTTTTCCTTCTTCTTAAAACAAATGTCTTCTAAGACTATTGGGTGAAGCTGAGAGAGAAGGCAATGCAGAGATCTAAAATAATCTCCCTAGTTTCCTATGTATGGCTGCATACACATTGTTTACTGTGCATTTTTAAATAAAAAATGAGCAAACGCAGGTCTGTGCAAACCTCCTCTTTACATGCTACCAAATGGAATATCTGAACTGCAGCTGAAGGCTCTACACAGATAATTACCAGAAATTCTGGTGATGGGTTCATGACCTAACACAAATCTCCTATGAACAACTTCATCAGCGCATCCTAGTCTAATAATAATTTAAAAAACAAAACAAAAGCATTTTCACACCTTCAATACAGTATTCACTGAATGCATTGGGGGAGGGATTATAATTGTGCCAATCCCATCATAAGCTCTTAGCTATGTTCACCAGGTGTTAAAATGGCTCGAAGTAGACACTCATATACCACAGACACAAACCACAACAACACACTAATTGCATTAATACAACACCAAGTACTGAAGCACAGCTATTGCTTGCCAAAATATACTGATGCACGCATGTTGGCTATTAATAAGCATTGCCCAATAGTATCTAGGAGTGTGAATTTTAAAGGGGAACAAAGCTCTTAAGGATGCCACATAACAAATACCCAATGCGCAAAATTTCTGTGAATTTTCTTTAAGTTGAGGCTTCGGGCTACAGCTAGTCCATGTTTGGTAGCAGGTTTGCTCAGGTTCATTAAAAAAGTTCTAGTCTGCTTTCCCAAACCATCATTTTAATGTATTTTTAGTATTTTGTTGAGAACAGCCAAGAGTAGCTGAGGAAACCCAGCCAGATGGGTGGGGTATAAATAATAAAATTATTTATTATTATTATTAGCATCATCATCATGGCAGCTTACAGGAACTTCCTAATGAAAAACTGGTTAACCTATCAATCATTTCAAAATCAGAAAGACAAAGTCTGGTGAAACAGAAATCCTATTCCAACAAAGTGGGTAGCTCCAACAAGACTAAGCCTGGCAGGAAACACTACTAAGTAGCAAATAAATTTCTTATCTGGAAGCTGACGAATTGATGCTAAGGTCCTGGTGCAAGCTTTGTATGAGCAGGAAATTCCACCCAATGTGGGTAGACATTATTAACCAAAATCCACGGAACCCACACTAGTATGTTCCATCATTGAACAGACAGGGACATAGATGGAGCACTGTGACACGTAGATGCTAAGTCCCCCAAAACTGCAATGGGATGAGGCACATTGTCTACTGAAAAGAAAACAGTAGCACGTGCAGAAATTTCAAGGGATGCTTTTGATTTTGCACAGGGCAGTATCTTCTACTCTTAGTCTTCCATGATGGCAGAACAGCTCTAATATGTTTCTAGCCATGAGCAGATGGTGCACAACACACATGCCTGAATTCTTCCTGGTGACAGCTTAGGGTTTTGTAGGTTTGGTGGGGAAAACATTGTTATGCTATTGTAATGGAAGGAAATCACGCCTCTACCAGGAGTGTCTAGCGGAAATACGACGTCCAAGATGTTCACCAAAGTTTTGGCCAAGGGAGTCCTTCAAATTGAAATTTACATTCCAACCAGAAAATTTTATGGGGTGGGGAGGAAAAATTCATGAAAGCTAAGGTGATTCTTCATGTGCAGTAAATATTGACATAAAAGAGGTTCCAATATGTACTAACAGGGATGAGGAACTTCTTGATTTCTTCCAGCGCATGCCCCATTCTGGCATATGCTTCTGCGGGTGGGGCAAACACTTCAATTAACACATGCAGGTCATCGTTTAGGTGGAAGTATTTTGCTTCTCCGCTTTTTCTCAACTCTTCTTCCTGGGAATACAGAAAAGTTACATATAAACTCATCGTATGGGGGAAAGAAAGCAAAAAGAGAGCAAACATTTCATTAATGGTTTCCATTTTCAAGACAGTTCATTTTTTATTTATTGTAAACGTACAACCGAAACGAGGCTGGAAATAAATTTACAGTATGGATTGGCACCTTATGGTTGAATCAAAGGATTGTTCCTAGGCCTGTTAATGATCTGTTTTATTCAAGACAAAGGGAAAGGCACATGTGAAAAACTATTTTCTAAAACATTTTGAGACCTCTTGTCAGTACAGACTATACTAAGCTACATGGTCCAGTGGACTGACTTGGTATAAGGCAGTTTATTTTGTTCTTAACAAGACTAGCAAGTGTGGAAATTCCATTTTGTCCTAACACAACAACTATCAGAAGAGGCATTTCAGCACTACAGATTATCTACCGTATTAATTGTTGTATGACTCTTCTAATTCAGTTCTGCATTGACTGTTTGAAGTCTGTCTATCACCGTACACGGTCACACATTATACATTACAGTGCATGCATCTGCATGACTGATGCAACCAAACACACATGTCTTACCCTAAATATGTACATCTAGTAGGAACCACAGTCAAGACACTCTAATCCACAATATGTGAAGCAAGTAGCTTCAGCTAATCTTTCAGATCAAGTCCAATGCGGTGAGTCTACATTGACTTTCGACCAACATGCAGCAGACATTAGAAAATAAATATCGAGCAACCTCCTTGATCTCTAAAGCAAAACAACAGGCCCTGAACAATAGGAATCCTGCATTTATTTGCTCAAGCTGGCCAATGAAAATCATTAATGAGTATACATTGAACTACTGTATCTATTACATCAACTGTGGATTTCCCTACCTCCAAGCAGTTTTCTTGGAAAGTAACTATTTGACAAGGTGGAAGGCTTTGATTAAATACAAGGACAATGGGTCAGTGTGAGGATTCCCTTGTTTGGGAACTATATTAACTGCTTACAATCCAGCTCAATGAGAAAAAACAACAACAACATTAGACTAACTTTGCCAACCTGGTACCCTCCCAATGTTCTGGACTGCAATGCCAATCAGCCGCAGTCAGCATGGTTGCGCTGGCTACAGCTGATGGCAGTTGTAGCCCAAAGCTTCTGAAGGAGCACGGGGTTAGCGAAAGCCAACTTAAATTATGTGCATATGTGAGTTACTGGATTTTTCTAAAGCTGTATTGTTTGTTTTTCCCCATATTAATGCAAGCTGGCTTATGAAGGCCTCCTCTAGTCTAAATCAATGATGGATAAGTTGTGGCCCTCAAGAAAGCTGCTGGCCTTCCAACTCCCACCAGTCCCAGCCAGCATGGCAAATAATCAGAGGTGATGGAAGATGTAGTTCACCTCCATCTGGAGGGATATAGCTTATTAGCCATCCCAGCTCTGAAAGGTAGGGGGTGGTACATAAAACAAAACAAGCAGAACAAATGGAATTGATACACTCCAGAAGCAACCAAGGATTAGGGTTTAGACCAGCGGTTCTCAACCTGTGGGTCCCCAGATGTTGTTGGACTACAACTCCCATACAATACAAGGTATGGTCATCACTTCCATGTCATATGTGCAAAACCCCTAAGGCATTGAAAAACAATAGTAGATTAAAGTCATCCAACCCCAATAAGTGATCAGACATGGACTCTCTCTCACTGTGTAGAATTAAGGGAAAATTTGTATCCTGGAAAAGAAATCCACGCCTCTCAATGCGCTCGGCCAGCCATTAACCCTTCATCACACACCTCTAGAAGTATGTTAGATGGTAGCCAACCACATGCTGAACCAATAAAATTAAGACTATATTTTGTTTTGATGGAAGCTTCCTAGAAAAGAAGTACAGTATTTTTAATTTACTCAATTTAATTTACTCAACCGAAAAATAAATTTTTAAATTACTCAACCCAATCTATACTTTATACACACACACACACACACACACACACTCTACTTTTAACACCAGTAATTCTGTTTTTCTTGAAATCAGAAATGGAAGTTAAACGGTATTTCTCTTCTGCCCTGCTGCTGCCCAATAAAGTTGCCAACCAGCCAAGCATCTTACTCTTCTGGCATTTCAACTAGAATACAGGCTTTACCACCCAAGAAAAGATTGCAACACACTTCACCCATGACCTGTCAGGTTGTATCTTGGCTCTGCTGCTAACCTGCCAGACTCTACCCGCTGATCCACCAGGTTCTGCCCTCTGCTTCATCCACAAGGAACGGAGCTTAAAAAAACAGAAGCTGGCAGCTCTGGGGAAGTCTTTTTCCTATTTTCCTCCTGGGCTGCCGATGACTCCCCACCCAGCGGTTTTCATTCTGCTCCAACTTTTTTCTTCCGCTTTCCATTTTGCCAAGTACTTTACTTCCGCTCTGCTTCATCTTTTTTGCCTCTGTTGCTTGGCAACGGAGATGCACAGATGCTTTGTAGATGCCCCTGAGCCTCAGAATCCATACTGGTTAAGCAAAAGGTGAACCATGGAGAACTGAAAGGGTGGTGGCGGCAAGATTAAGTCTGTTAGGGTCCCTATGTCCCTGTCTGTTCCACACTTTTACGCAAGGGAAGAGAGGCAAAATAAGCAAACTCAGAACCAGGGGGAAAATGCTCCCGTGGTCCTAGAAATCACTATCAGATAACTGCAGTTAGATGGGCTGGTCCATCTTTTTACAATCTCTTGCTGCACCCATGGGTCAGAACAGTGTTTCCCAAACTTGGGTCTCCAGCTGTTTTTGGACTACAACTCCCATCATCCCTAGCTAGCAAGACCAGTGGTCATGGATGATGGGAATTGTAGTCCAAAAGCAGCTGGAGACCCAAGTTTGGGAAACACTGGGTCAGAACAAGGTAAGGCAACAATAGCGTTTATTTCTTAATGGGAACGGCGTAACATACTGCCTGTAGATTTTTCATTTCAACACCAACAAAAATGGATGTAGATTTTAAGAAATAAAACTGAGAGAAGTGGGAAACGGGTCTTGAACACTGTTTCAGAGTGGGGTCAAGGCTGGCAGCCCCGTACATAAAACCATGTACAACTCCAGACATACTAAGCAGAGCATATTTCACTATGCACTGTGGTTCTCCAACTTACAAAGAAATGGCATGTTTGTCTGTGCCATGTTAAGGTATCATAACAGTATCCCTTGTTCTATTTAGCAAGTGTTAAAAATACTCTTGAGCTGGCATCTTTCACTTTGAATAGGTCCACAAATAGAAGTTTTGACTGACTGACTTTTAAAAAGCTCTTGTGTTTGCTCTCGGTGTGTCGTAATTATGAGTTACTTAGAAATGACAATCAGCACCAGCTTATTGCCACTAATCTTTTTGTTGTAAAATTTAGAGCATTCAGGCTGCCTAAATTGGATGGAAAAGCAAAGCAATCTGATTAGTTGATTAGCAAATTCAGAGCAGGGGGAATTAACACGCCATAATTAGCTGTCTGAAACTTGTCAAAGCTGGTAATAAAAGGAACAGCAAAACATATATAAATGAAAGCCTCCCTCAATATTACCCCTTTTTTTTTTGGCTGCTCCCCACTCCTGTTTATAGCATAAAGTTGGAAAGTCTTCATGCTTAATATTTGTATTCAACAGTTTTAGCAGCAGGTTGTCTTGCTTGCATATAATGACGTAAGCTTTTGAAAGATGAAGATAATTCTTTGCTTATGAGTAATTTAAGGACGTCCGGAGGCAGAAGGGGTAAGGCCAGCAAGAAGAAATTTAAAATTGAGAAATCTAAGGCAGCTATCACAAAATCCTTCTTAACGGTGAGATCTGTTAGACTCTAATAATCTCCCTTGGGAAGCTGTACAAGCTCCGATCTCCTGAATAATTTAAGACTAAACAAAGCAGTGGAAAAAGATAAGTCTAGTGAACGATCCTGCATGTCCCAATATTATCTGAAAGCAGCACTCAGAATTCAAAACAAAACTGCACATTAAAAAGATAATAAAGTCTTGGTAATGTGCATAGGCCAAGTAAATTGAAAAAAAGAGTGGTTTTGTTTGTTTGTTTTCTGCAAAGACATAACAATCGCTGAAAAGCATTGTATTTGAAATGTCCAGCCAATGAAGTGGGATTTAGACATCCGGTACTATAATTGTGGCAAACCAGTAATAGATACAAGAGAGAACTTTCCAAGCATTGTTCCACTCAGGATTTTCAACCAATCCAACGGGGAGCTCTTCCATGAGAAGCAAATGAGTAGTAGGACTTAACACGATCGAGAGCTTAAGACACTCTCACACTCTAATAATCATAATGGCAATTCACTATACAGTGGTAACCTCGGGTTACAGATGCTTCAGGTTACAGACTCTGCTAACCCGGAAGTAGAACCTCGGGGTAAGAACTTTGCTTCAGGATGAGAACAGAAATCGTGTGGTGGCAGTGGGAGGCCCCATTAGCTGAAGTGGTACCTCAGGTTAAGAACAGATTCAGGTTAAGAAAGGACCTCCAGAATGAATTAAGTTCTTAACCCGAGGTACCACTGTACTTCTGATATATACTTCTGCGAGCACAGAGCCTCTACAATTTGAATCAGTGCAGAATTCAAGCACATAGTATGGACACATAGTATGGACACTAACAAGGCAGATCTCAGAAGGCATTGAACAATTATTCAAATTAAGCAAACTTGTATAGATGGTGTATAATTTCACTCTTGGTTGCAGACTGCAAGCCTGATAAGCCACTCTTAAGATCCCTTTTGGCTGAAGGGTGGGGTGTAAATGCTTTCAACACACCTGAGAGTGTCTTAGAACAATCACAAGAAATCAAGAACGCCCATTTTATGGTACAAAATGGTAGTGGGTGGGTGAGATTGAGATTGCTAGGTTCCTAATGAACAGAGTGGATGATATAGGAACATAGGAAGCTGCCTTATACAGAGTCAGACCACTGATCCATCCAGCTAGCAGCTCCCCGAGGTTTTAGACAGAGGACAGTCCCACTTCTACTTTGGAGATGCTGGGGACTGAACCTGGGACCACATGCATATGGAAATGTTGCTCTACTATTAAGCTATAGCCCTTCTCCTACTAACACTTTCTGCTACGGAATAGTAGTGGTGTTTTCACATCCGCTGGACACCTGTATTTTGCTACAAGCTCTAGCTCTGGATTTCTTGAACTGTGCAGGGGGGCTGGACTAGAACGGCCTCCGTGGACCCTCCAACTCTTCTCCCCAATACTCCACGGAATAAACTTACTGGCCTCCTCACTCCTGGATACAGGAAGGAGTAACGTGCCTCATTCTGAAAATAACAGCCTTACATTTCCTCTCTCCCAACCCCCCTCACCCCTTGGTAAGGCTCGCTAATACAACGTGTTTGATGCGGCATCACTGCAACGCAACTGTCTCCACCCTTCGCAAGCGGCGGACCTCAAAGTGGAGTAGACAGGAAAGCATGCAGCACAGTGACATCACATCACCTACTTCATTGCTAGATGTGATCAGGTAAAGAGGGTGGCTGCTGGTTTCAGAGACCACCATGAGCCTGCCATTATACTCCAGCGATACAGCTGCCTGAATCCATAAAGAAGGTATCGCCACAGGGGATTTCCTCTGAAGTGAGGAATATATACCATAGACGGAGGACCAGCATGTAGGCAGAACTCAAGAAGAGGGGTTATAATATACACCTTGATTTGTGTTTGCTTTGAATCTCCCCAGACTATACTAGAAACAGTGAAGAAAGGCACACACAGCAGTACAGCACACACTAATGATCTTCAGCTAGCAATTTTACCTTTGCCTTGTCCCTCATGGATCCTTTTCCCAATATTGACATTTTTGTCAATGTCTCTTCTTGCAAGCGCTTCAGAGAATTGCCACGTGGGCCCAAAAGTTTCCCCACAAAGTTGAACTGAAAGACAAAATAAGCAACAACAAAAAGGCAATAAAAAACTACCCACAGTGCTGAGGAGCTGTAAGAGTGACTTAAGATTCATGCCAGGTATGAAAAATGTTGCTGAAAACAGCATTTGTCTGTTTCTGCAAAATAAAGAAGGGTATTGGGTTGTAAATTTTAGAGCCACTGGAAAAAGAGAAAAGGGGAGGGAGGAACAAGACACAGAAAACAAAGCTACCATCATTTCTGTGGTTATTCCACACTGAGCAGCAACTGCGTTAAAAAGTTTGGGGAGAGGAGAAGACTGCATAAGAGTACAGTTGACACAGGCAAGAAGAAGAAAAATGCAGGAACGTAAAAGCAGCAGCATCCATACAAGACCACAGCCCCCAATCCAGACAGCATTAGTCAATTCACACCCCTTTGCTTCGTGGATTTCTATGGAAGTTGGACAGACATATAGTCTTGGGGTCATGAGAACTGGGATCATGAGAACTGGTGAGCTGGAATGTGCAGGGCTGCTGATACAGCTCACAGGTGGGCTTTGCTTTTGCAAGGTGCCTCCAGCTGATGTGGGAAAGTTCCATGAGCTCCCTTCTACTTGTGGTTAAGGTTCCAAACCATGATGTTCTTCTCCAGCTGTGCGAACCCGGCTTCCTTCCAGCTTTGAACTTTGGCAAACGTACGAAGCAGTAAACTTAAATCTGGCTCAGCAGTCAGCCTTGCTCCTACGCTCATTCCTTAAGTGTGAAAGCAACACTGCGGCTATCAAGTGCGTCTGCAGCTGTTTGGCAAAACAATGTGTGCATTTCTGTTCTTACATTTTTAAATTAAGAAACGGAAACACAAAAAAATTAAGCACGTTTGTGAAGCTTCTCTAGGGACCGGAAGGAGCTGTGGGAGGAACAGGCTGTGGGCACCACAGTGTGAACCAAGAAATACCTTTCACAGAAGGCTCTTCCTCCTTCCATGGGAAGCTTGCAGAACAGTTTTTAAGAGTTCACATTGGGGCTGAAGTACCTGTGTTTACAGCAGCCCCAAACATCCTCGATTACCCTCAAACTAGTGTGCTAAGTTTAAGGAGATTGGAATTGAATGGAAGCTGCGGCACTCGTTCCAACCCATTCTGCCACATGACATTTCCCCACTAAATCGATGCACACATGCTCACTGTGAACTGCAGCAGTGCTAAGCATAATTCAAAAATGCCCAACTCAGGGTGGGTACATGTGTGCATGCTCAAAACACAAAAGCATGAAACTTTGGAGGTTGGTGCCATCACTATAAGGAAACAATCTTAACCACAGCCCTCCTTGCTTCCTTCCCTTAAGCTTGTTAAAGGTTAGCACATAACTTGACCACGAAGGGGACCAGGGTAACTTTTGTGTTAGTCCCTCACTCCTTTGTCACCGGCAAGAAATCCAGCCCTGAAACTTCTTAACAACTGATACAGGATTAGCACTAGCCTCTTCAAATTGTTCCCCACATCCAAGCAGCTTCTGGAAGCGCTCCATCAGGTTTAAAAGATTAGGAGATATCTTGCAATGAAGCTACTCTGCCGTTTTGTACACCAAGCCTTTAAGAGTGACTGATTGAGTTCAACTCCTTTCAATATCTGAGTAGATTGGAAGAGGAAAAGCCTCTGTGGATAATAGAAGTCAGTAAAGAGATCTCTGCAGATACTATACACTTAATCCCTGGAGGCTTCCTAGAGGAAGTGGGCTCAAAAAGGCTAGCACCGACAGAGCTCTGCTCTCTTAACACATCAGGCCAATTTAGGCATGCAAAATTAAGGGGAAACGTCCCTTAACTGCAGACACAGGCAATGGTTGGTAGCAACATTAACTGGTAACCAAATTACCGTGGAAAGAACATTATTAAAATGGGAGGTCATCTCTGTCAAGACAAGTATCAACCAGTTTATACTGCGTTGCACTTGCAGTGCATAAGCCTCTGACACAGGGTGGTTGAGCTGGTGTGGTATCTGCCCACCTTACCTCCTCTCGCAATCCAAATAAGGTAACAGCAAGTACATGATCTTCACACTGGTTGACTTTCCCCCCCAAACCGAGAATATTTTAAACCATCCTTCAAGACAAGACCATGAAAATATATACCCATCTGGGAGTAAACAGTCTGAAACAGGCTCAAAATGTATTGAAGAAAAAGGAGTCGCCAACATATAGAAAAACAAGTCTTGATGAATAGGAATTTGCATAGTTTCCGCAAAGGTCAACGCCATCTCACCAACATTTTAAGAGTTGTTTTTGGAAGGATGCGTTGTTTTGCTTCTCAGAGTATCAAAAAGCATTTGGATAGTGGTGACCTGGTAGACACTATATACTTGGACTTTGAAAGAAGTAGTTCAGAAAGTCTGTCACTCAAAATGATAACAAAAGAAGAGGACGTATTCTTTTGTGTATTAGTAACTGGTTAAAGAACAAGAATCACTACTAAATGGAGAGTTCTGAGAATGCATCATTAACAAGTAGTGCTCCCGCAAGAGACTTGTACTGGGACCAGTGCTGATGAGTCACTTTATTCAAGGGGGTAAAAAACAAAAAGGGACCGTGAAGATCTCCTAAAGGATCTCTCCGAAATGGGTGCATGTTAACTAAAACAGGAAATGTGGCTCAATGTTGTGAAAGTTAAAGTGATGCTTGATAAGGCCAATAATAATAAATAAATTAATAAATAAATCTTAACTTCACATGCACCATTATGGGGCTTCAGCTAGGAAAGAATGGGAACGTTAGAGTTGGAGGAAAAACAAGGCAATTAATGGACATCAGTTCCTTTGGTGCAAGCCCTGGTTCAGATGTCCATGCCCACATGAATATCAGCAGCTAATGAATAGGGGGAAAGCTCAACTAAGGTAAACTGAAACAGGATGGAGTGTAAACAGAGAAAGAGTGGTGTAAAATCGATGCCAAAACAGTATTCTCATGACCTATCACAACACACCAACAGGCAGTAAGTGAGGGGAAAGATTTGCAAGACGTCACCTGAACGACACAATACCTCTTAACAGAAAAGTTTACTTGAAACTGTGTCAATATAAGTCTGGTTATCAGTAATCATTATGGTGAGAAATGCACCTGTGCATTTATGTTAAGAAACATGCATTCCTGTTAAGACTCTATGCATATGGAAGAACTTTCTTCTGCGTGCAGGTCTAGGATATTCTCTGCAGCCTCTCCACCCACACCCTAGTTTCCATTTTAAGAAGACTATTAAAAAAGAAGAAGAAAAGCTGTTTGTGCCTATTCTCTTGCTCCTGTTCTTGGCCTCATAGGTTTGTAACTGGTTAAGGGACAGAGGGAAGGACAAACAAGTTCTCACAGTGGTAATCAAAGGAATCCCCCCAAGATTCTGTACTGGAGCCAATGATATAAACAATGTGAAGTCAAGGGCAAGTGGTAGAATAGCCAAATTTTCTGACGCCAGCAAATAAATCATGAAATCCAAAGCAGTCTGCGAGACTCCAGAAGTGTGTCTTCAAAGTGGGTGAAGATGCAAGAAGAGGAGAAATTAGGTTCAACAAGTGCAAAATGATGCATAGTGGGATGGGGGGAATTGAACTTTATAGATGTAATGATGTTATCTAAACTGGCTGTGACTACCGAAGAAGATCTTTGAGGCACAGTAGAGAGAGCAATGAAAGTGTCGACTCCAACAGCGTTCCAGCAGTGAAAGATGTAATGAAACAGGTTTTTATTTCTACAGATTTCATATCTACAGTGTGACTGCATTTGGAATACAATATATAGCTCTGGCCACCCCCTCTCTTAATGTCCTGTTCCATTCAGGGTGGGTTTAATTATTGGAATGGTTTTAGCTGGTTTTCATAATTGTATATTCTATTGCTGTCACCTGCCTTGGAACCTTACAGTGAAGGTTGGGTAAGAAATCTTTTAAATGAATAAATCTCCAAGGGAGGATGACAGCACCAGAAGATATATAGAAAAGAGCAACAAAAACAAAGGGCTAGAGAACCTTCCCTATAAAGGATAAAACGTTTGAAGCTTTTTAGGTTAGAAGATATGACTGCTGGGTTGGCATAATTAAGGTATAAAAATAACAACTGCTTGAAGAGAGTTGATGCCAGGGAATCCCCTTCTTATATAATGCTTGAAATTAGAATGAAGTTGATCAGATGGCTCTTCAGAATAGACAAAAGGAAAGTATTTTATTCACCCTATGGATTGTTGACCCTTCCACAGGATAATGCCACGTTTCAAGAAGAATGGTACAAAATTCACAGGTGGCAAGAGGGAGATCTTTGATGGCCATTAGCTGAGACAGCTGAATGAACACCCAGAATCAGAGGGGCAATGCCCAATTCAGGAAACGGAACACTAGACTTTGTGGATCTTCAGTTGTGGATCCAGAAGGACCTTTATGTTCTTACTAAGCTCTTCTAATCAGTAAACATTGTGGAAGATCGATAGGAAGTCGCCTTGTATCCAAGTTTCTTGAGGAACTCAGACTGAGTATTATCCATCAACACATTGAACTAGCATCCACTGTTATGTAAAGAAGCACATCCAACTGAGCTATCCAGGCTGCATAAGAATCCCCCTTTTGAGATTTCATGACATGGGGAATCGATTGTCACCATGTAGGAACAAGCTGTAAGAAAGGCTCACCAGGATAGTAAAGAAGTAAAGACTTTTACTGTGTCAAAAATGACCCGCAGAATTTGCTTTTCAGCCAGTTTTATAATATAAACCTAAACTAGTTTTAAGCTCATGCGAGGCTGATGCAGATGTAATTCTAGCATAGCCATTAGGTGCTCATGAATAGGTTGCAGGATCATGGGCTCCTTCCCCTAACTCCTTACTGCTCACTCACAAGTTCCCCTTCTTCCTGTTTCATCAGTACTGCATGTGTCCAACATTAATCCTTGGCCAATGAAACTACAGGGTCACTCAATGCTAGCTTCTTCATTTTAAAAAAGTTTTGACATTAACACCAGATGCCCTACTGACACAGGGTAAAGGGGAGAAGGAATTAGGGCTGCAGATTGGTCCTGCAGCACTCCCACATTCTTCTTCCCTGCTAGCAGGCAGGAACAAACAAAATCATTTGTTTAGCCAAGACCCAGCCTTGACTTCAAGTGTTTTTGGAGCAAAACAAACCATGATCCCTGGTTTGAATCCAACTTCAAGCCAAGGGTTGTGGTTTGCTTGCTCCTGTTCGCTTCTCATAAGGAGCTAATAAATAATAATTATTATTATACCTCACCCATTTGGCTGGGTTTCCCCAGCCACTCTGGGCAGCTTACCGCATATATAAAAACATAGTAAAACATGAAGCATTAGAAACTCCCTGATACAGGGCCACCTTCAGATGTCTTCTAAAAGTTGTGTAGTTCTTTTATCTCCTTGACAACTGACGGGAGGGTGTTCCACAGGGTGGGCGCCACTACTGGTTCCCTGTAACTTTGCTTCTTGCAGTGAAAGAACCAGGAGAAGACCCCTGGAGGAGGACCTCTGTGTCCGGGCTGAGCGGTTGGGGTGGAGACGTTCCTTCAGATATACTGGGCCAAGGCTGTTTAGGGCTTTAAAGGTGAGCACCAACACTTTGAATTGTGCTCAGAAACATACTGGGAGCCAGTGAATATATTTTAGAACTGGTGTTATATGGTCCCGGCGACCAGACCCAGTCATCAGTCTAGCTGCCGCATTCTGGATTAGTTAGTTAGTTTCAAAGGTAGCCCCACGGAGAGCGCATTGCAGTAATCCAAGCGGGGGATAACCAGAGCGTGCACCACTCTGGTGAACCAGTCTGTGGGCAGGTAGGGTCTCAGCCTGCGTACCAGATAGAGCTGGTAGACAGCTGCCCTGGACACAGAATTGATCTGCGCCTCCCTGGACAGCTGTGAGTCCAAAATGACTCCCAGGCTGCGCACCTGGTCCTTCAGGGGGAGTGATGAGGGAATGATCTGAATGATCATGATAAACCATTAACCACAGCCTACCATGGTGTGAGAACACACCCAGTAAGTGAGCAAGGAGCAGTTAGGGGAGGGAATGGCTCAATCCCACAGTCTACTCTATTTGCACAGGCTCTTAACTATCATGACCTCTCCATGGAATTTTAGAAATTACAGGGGAGCCAACAAAACTTCAAGATTAGCAAGCTTCATGCCCAGGATTCTTTAAGGGAAGTAATGACAATTTGGCGAGGGAAGCTGTTGTTGGTTTTTATTTTTGGTAGATGTAGCCTCAAACAATTAGTAAAAGCACCATAGCGGGGGGGGGGCGCGGGAGGAACCCTCCAGACATCAGTATTGCCTTGTCGACAATTCCCTCATTTTATTAGAAAACAATCATAGCTTAAAATGGTGCTCCATAGTTAACTTACATAAAGATCTGCTTTTTAGTTTAATGGAACAGTGGTCAATATATTTCAAACCCTGTCATGATTTAATGATTACAAGGCTTCTTTTGCAGTAATAGAGCCGTCTGAAATACACAGCCAGGTATCCTATTAAGGGAAAGCAATATAAATAAATCTTCAATGCATTCCTAAATGAGGAATTATTCATTTACAGTAAACCATGCAAGAAATCTATATCACAATGTCAAGTAGCTACTTTAAGATATAAATCTGAAGGCAGAACATTCATACAGACCCAAAATATCAATTAGGAAATATTAAACTTCAGCTCTGTTACTGATGCAAGCAATTTGGAAAGCCAAGACTTTTTCTTTTTCATTTTTGAAGATACACAGCAATAATGATGCTGCTCTTTGCAGTCTTCCCACATAACCACAGCCCTGTGAATAGTGTTTACAATCTAAAATATAGATTTCAATGCATAATTAATTGCAGTTGTTGAACTTGCATTCCCTTTGATATCAATAGAGATATCCTGTTCATGTTGCTCACTTGATACTTATTACTAGGATGCATCAGAAGCTGGAACTCTTCTTCAAAGAATGATGGAGAGCTATAGTACACATAACACTAAAACAATGAACAAGAGTCATCTTGTGTACTCATCTCTTCAGGTGTCAGCAATATTCCTAAGAAATAACTGGCACAAAGGAGACCTGAAATAAGCTTCTGGAGTGGCTCAATTACAACATGTCTAAAGACCTAACAACTCTTAGGGTGTATCTGTACCATAGACCAATCTACCCCACCTGATGCCCTGCAAATGTTTTGAAGTTCCAACTCCCATATTCTCTTACCATTTGGTAATGCTGGCTCAGGGCTGAAGGAAGTGGAGCCCAAAACATCTAGAAGAACCAAGTTGGAGAAGGCTGCCAAAGACTTAAAACTGGTTTAATGTGAGCTCTGGGAACTGCAGTTCTGGGCTAAGCATCCCCAACAGAGAATATTCTACGGGCCCTCACCAAACTATAAATGCTAGGTTACTTTGCAGAAAACCCAAATAGTTAAAACCAGCATAAAAAGGATATAACTTTTCAGCATAGATGTTTCAGTTACTGGGCTGCCTCGCTGCTTAGTACTGACTCCAGTTCGTTAATGAATAAGTAAATAGTCTCCGGTCTCAATATTTAATGCATGTCCCATATTGCTATTATAAAAATGTGCTACAGATCCTTGGGACACCCCAGTTCTTTGCTTTCCTGTACTGTGAAAACCATCCATCTATTCCAGCATCCTCAAAAGAGACTAAAAATGCAAGACGCGAAGAATGACATGAATCACTGAAGGAAATTGAGGGAGCCCCTTAGTTAGCAGGAGAATTGCTCCCAAATAATTCTTCAGCAAATAGGGAGGTTGTTTCCACATTATGAGAGATTCTCTTGGGAGATCTATTCCCTGAACCAAGAAGAGCCAAGGGACAGGCCTTCAACTCATATACTCAATCACCAGGCAAGAACAACCAAATCAGGAAATTCTACTGCCATGCAGAAGTATCAGTGTGGTGCATTGGTTAGAGAGTTGGACGAGAACCTGGTAGACCAGGGTTCAAATAGCTATTCAGGCATGAAGCTCACTGGGTGCCCTTGGGCCAGCCACTCACTCGCAACCTAGTCTACCTCACAAGGTTGTTATGAGGATAAAATGGGGAGAAGGAGAATTATGTATGCCACCTAGAGCTCCCGGGAGGAAACGTAGGCTACAGATGGGATGAATGAGTTTCACTTAATGATGGCTAAAGAGAATTTCTAAGGCTGGTTTAGGTTCAAACCACTCTCTGATCTAACAACTCTCAGGTCTGCTGGATCCTAACCCTCTGCTCCTTGCTGACCTTGCTATAGGACTGCTCTCATAATAATTCCAACTGCATAATTCATCTGTAGTGTTCACTCATCAACAGAAGTGAGCTTGCAAACAGCCTGGGCACTGGAACTTCAACAAAACTCATTTCTGAAGCAGAGTAACTGTCGGCAAAAAGGGTCCAAAAGGCTGGTTTGTTTTTTTAAAAAAACCTAATATTCATGCAAAAATTTATTCGTTACAAAGGAATCAGTACCCAGCTCGATACAACAAAATACCCCTGTAAAATAAAAAGTGATCTATCAGGTTGTATAAGGCAAAATAGCCTCATTTTGTATCAAGATATACATGTTATAATTTCACCTTAATTTTATTTTTATTGTAAACTGCCCTGTGATCCTTGGATAAAGGGTGGTATAGAAATTAAAATAGTAATAATAATAATATTTTTAATGAGGTAGTAGCAAAATATTGCATGTGGCCTTACAAGTTTACTGTATTTTCTGGGGTAAAAGACTACTTTTTAACCCAGGAAAATCTTCTCAAAAGTCGGGGGTCGTCTTATACGCCAGCTACAGCAGCAGCTCCTGCAGCAACTCCCCACCAAAGGATAAAACAACAGCAAATTAAATCAGAGGACACCAAGCTCTCTAGATGAAGCAGAAATAAGCTTCAAAATTGGCCCCAGAAGCCCCCAGCCACTGGGATTGGATTGGATTGATCTTTATTACGGCCATTGGCCCGTCACACGACAGTTTGCCAGCCATTGGGAAGTAGAGCGGATTTCCGAGCCGGACTGGACACTGGTTTTTTAATTTTTATTTGGTGTGCATTGGAAGAGGGGTAGACTTATACGGCGAGTATATCCCAAACTCTATATTTTAACTGGAAAAGTTGGGGGGTCGTCTTATACGCCCAGTCGTCTTATACGGCGGAAAATACGGTACTCTACCAAAGTGATTCCATCCAGCCCTTTGCCTAATGTCTAAGAGTGGAGAATTATTATTTTTTTTGGGGGGGGGGGGTGGCAAAAAAGCCAAAAAGGAACTGCGTGGGGTTGAAAGAGCTCTTTGCAAGCAATCAGTTCAGACCTGCCCCTTCCCAGTAGGGAACGGGAGAGAGAAAGAGGAGTGGGCCTCAACATAAGGAGTTTCATCACTCTTGGGTTTAGATTACAGAACTCCCATAATAACGTATTGAGTTGGATCTTAACGTTGCAAGTTTTTAACACACCCAAAATCAGGTTCGCCTTTTCCTCGTGCCTACAGAACTTGAGGATTTCTCCCACAGTTCTGAGGGGCCTGGAAATGAACCTGTGCATTTCGGACAAGAACAGACCTACCTGTCTAATGGCCAGCTTTTGTATTTGCAAAGATCCAGGTGCAGCCATTGTAGTTTTGTGCGCCCCAAGAGGTGTCAGTGCAACCTGACACTTGAGCTGCACCTAACCCTGCTTCCTTTCTCACACCATCTTATTAAGTAAGATGCAGACACAGAGGGTTTCACTATCAGCAAAGCATGTTTTCTCTTTCTTGCTCTGTTTTCTCTCTCACACCCACCCACCCCACAACAGTTCTGCAAAAGTTGAACGTTTGCACAAGTTTTGGGCCAAATAAAGAAAATGCCCTATGGTGGATTTTTCTTCTTCTTGTGGGTCCACTTGGATGCTGCTGCTTTAAATAAATAAAAAGAAAACTGCCCGTAACATCCAAAGTGATCAGAAACAAAACAGGTGGTGTTTAATGACACTGAACTTACCTTGGGAAACTGTTTTACTGGAATTAATACTTTCTGTCCCAATTTCATGTTTTTGTTAATCACTACATCAATGTACTTTTCTTCTTCCTTGCCTTCTTCCCCTTTTTGGAATTTTTCAATTTCTGCAACAGAGAGAACACAATTTGTTTTTAGCGTTAATTTCCCCCTAATTGCTTTGAACTTGTCTTCTGATTTACGTAAAAGTTTTTCTTCAGGGCAATTTTGAAAAATCTCACAGTACGCAGCACAGGAATCTGGTCTGTTTGTCTATCAAGTCAAGCACTCTGTTCTGTGGCTGACAGAAGCACCTTCAGAAATCATTTAATACTTGGTCGCTTTAACAGGGGGTGCCGTGGATGTAATCTGCATGGATGCACCCTAGCGCTTCGCTATGCTCCTTCCGCTTACGTACACTGCCCTGATTTAAGCAACAGAGAGCAAAGTACAGCTGTTGAATCCCAGATTTCACTGCAATTTATGGCTGTCTGTCCTCATGGTTCCAGGTACACTTGGAAATTTGAGGTTATATAAAAAAGGGAGGCGGAAATATGCCTTTATCAGGTTCGTTTCTTCACTGCTGATCAAACTCGCACAATTTATTAGTCAGGGAGGCGAATGAATCCTCTGTCTTTCCTTTTTAAGAAGTCATCTAATCTAGCAGCTACCAAGTGGAGCCTACAATGAAGCGTTGCAATGCATTGTTCCCATTAGGGGTTCAAGAATACTACATGCTGTAAAGGGCTCAAAATCAGGGCCTTCCAATCTCCAGCTCCCCATCCCCAATATCTGTTCTTTTCCAAATGACCCTCAACATCCCATGGCTCACTGGGCTCTTGGAAGGGGTTTTCCGCTTAGGTCAGGGGTAGGTAACCGGATGCGACCCAATCGCCTTCTCAATCTGGCCCGCGGATGGTCCGGGAATCAACGTGTTTTTATATGAGTAGAATGTGCCCTTTTATTTAAACTGCATCTCTGGGTTATTTGTGGGGCCTGCCTGGTGTTTTTACAAGAGTAGAATGTGTGCTTTTATTTAAAATGCATCTCTGGGTTATTTGTGGGGCATAGAAATTCGTTCATATTTTTTTCAAGATATAGTCCGGCCCCCCACAAGGTCTGAGGGACAGTGGACCGGCCCCCTGCTGAAAAAGGTTGCTGACCCCTGACTTAGGTTATGTGTTGTTGTTACTTCCTACAAAGCGCTGGGCCGGATCTGGAAGTAGCCTTCTGTCATGGGAAGGGAACCTTTGGATTAAGCCCAACAAAGAAATTCTGAGACAGTTCCTTTCTTTTAGGTTTAATGCACACTGTGTAAAACTACTTCCTTCCATACACTCTTCATCCTCCTAAGAGGAAAGTGTTCTCTTCCTGGGCCTTAATCAGCTGCTGCCTAAAGACATTTAGGACTTTATACACCCTAAAAGAGGCAAGGAAAGTTGTCAGCACGTTCAGAACTTTGCAGTTCCAAATTAGAAGCAGGCGGATTTGAGAAAGGAAGGAATTAATCCTACACAACTCTTCAATTATTCTCAAATAGTTTTTTTCGCCATTTAACAAGGGCTAAACCTGAACACAGTATTCCTAAGTACCTAATTAATGACGCCGATACAATGAATATTCATTATCACGGAGAAGTATATTTAGCCATCATTTGTTCCGCTTTCTCCCAAACTCTTCATTAAACTCAAAAAGGCCTCTGTTGAGGCTTTGGTATCTTATCTAGAACGTAAAATATCCCATGTGAAGAGGGCAGCCTTAAAATAAACCCATTCTCTACCTATGGAGGCACATTCCCGATGACAGCACTTAGCATTTATAAGGCACATAGTCGTGATCAAAGTGCGACTCATGTAGTAATCCCTGCAACTGCACTGTTAAGACAGATGGGTGTTATTTTCCCCATATTGCAAACTGGGGGTTAGACACTGCTAACCTGCCTCGGGGCAATGAAATACACAACTGACAGTAACACACATATTCAGAATTTCCCCTCAAAACAGACGAGGCAGAGTAAATGGCCACAAAGTTTTTATTGGCTACTTTATTTGAGTTAGGAATTTAACTTCGGTTTGGAACCCCACTGTCAAACTTGCAGGCAAGGCTGCTCTCCTAAAATGAAGTTAGGACTGCCAACCTCCGCAACTGCCAACGTAACTGTATTTGCCAGAAAACATTATTTTGGAAACAGGACCGAAATAGACACACACGCACACACACAAAAGCCATGTAATAAGCAAAAGTGCAAAAATCTGCTGTTTTGCTTCATTATCAAGCTATTCCCCCCCCCCCCAAGAATTCTTAAACTGAAACCAGTTCCTAAATACGTTAAGGGTGAAACAACTGCAGGTATGCAATTAAACTTTAAAAAACCCAAATCGTATCGGATCAGCATTCCCCCCCCCCAAAAAAAAAGCAGCAGAAAACTTGTTTCCAAGAAGATTCTGGAAAACTGAGGGAGCTGGCATTTCCTTGGCAGAAGAGCAATCCTAAAGTTGAGACAGCCCTACAGATACTAAAGACAGAATAGTGTTAATCTGCAGTAAAAAATACTATAAGGAACAAACAATACTGGGAGCTGCTATGAACAGCTGCTATAGAACCTGTTCACTAGCTTAGGTTAGACTAAGACTGCATACAAACCATTCCTTTAAAGCACATTCAAAGCACATTTCCCCCCTCAAAGAATTCTGGGTACCGTAGTAAAAGGGCTGCTGGAAACTGTAACTCTGCAGTGTTAGAAACTGAGATACGAAAGCTAGGAGTTAAATGGTATCTTTAAATCTAGGTTATGGGCGCAACAACAGGATGTCTAGGCACGCTTTTCTAATAACAAAAATATAAAGCTGAAAATGAATGAACTGCAGCTAAAATATTATGTTCATTTTTCACATGGTCTAGTCCTTCCCCTGCTCACCCCCCTCATATTCTTAAGAGGGTCTCTTTCATGGGTAGGCAAACTAAGGCCCGGGGGCTGGATCCGGCCCGATCGCCTTCTAAATCCGGCCCACAGATGATCCGGGAATCAGTGTGTTTTTACATGAGTAGAATGTGTCCTTGTATTTAAAATGCATCTCTGGGTTATTTGTGGGGCATAGAAATACGTTCTTTTTTTTCTTCAAAATATAGTCCGGCCCCCCACAAACTATGAGGGACAGTGGACCGGCCCCCTGCTGAAAAAAGTCTCCTGCCCCCTGATCTCTTCTTTAGTCTTCGGAGAGTAGCTGGAAGTGAGGAAGCAGAAAAAAGTCCTTCTGTCCTTCCACTCTGCAGTTTTAATCTGAAATCTTAGGCGCAGTACTGCACCCAGAGCTTAGAAACTGCTCGCGCTAATGAAATTCCCTGTCGCAAAATGCGCCTAGAACGATGGGAGTTTTGAACACTGTAACTCTGTGAAGGAGGGTAACCTACAGGGCCCAGAATTCTTTTTTTTACCATAATTTTTATTGAATTTTCCATGTTTCATTTAATTCAGTACACATATTCACAACTTACAATATTTGCTCAAAATGAGCCTAGACTTCCTTCTATCTCTCTTTCTGACATCCCTATAGTTTATAACACATTTTTCGCATTCCCGTAATCATTTCTTTATCCTATAATCACCTTAAAATATCACATTCTTGTTTATAAATCATCTTAATTTCACATTGCAAAACATTTCACGTTAATGCTACAAGAAGAAGTTAATGCTATGAGAAGAGAAGACTCCCTGGAAAAGACCCTGATGTTGGGAAAGATGGAGGGCACAAAGAGAAGGGGACGACAGAGGACAAGATGGTTGGACAGTGTTCTCGAAGCTACCAGCATGAGTTTGACCAAACTGCAGGAGGCAGTGGAAGACAGAAGTGCCTGGCGTGCTCTGGTCCATGGGGTCACAAAGAGTCGGACACGACTAAACGACTAAACAACAACAAATTATTAATATTAATATTTACTTTTATTTATTATCAATTGAGGACAAACTAACATAGAATCATAGAATATTAGAGTTGGAAGGGATTCAAGGGTCATCTATGATACAATGAAGTCTAAGAAGAGCCCCGGGTAGAAAAAGAAGTTGCAAGCTGCCTACTGTCACTTTGACCCGTTTCTCGCTACCACAAAATAAATGTCAAAGGTGACCTTGTCCATTCTCCTTATTTCCACTTCTGTTCTGAGGAAGCATGAAACCCAGGTGCTATCAAAGTAGCCCCCAAAACTCAATTCAGGATTGTTTCCACTATATAGCATGCTAAATTAATAGTGGATAGCTAAGCCAGAGCAATGAGGAAATCCAATCAGATTTTCAAGGTCGAATGAGCAGGAGGATTTGCCTTCCCTTAATCCCTAGATTACATTCTGTACTACTAGTAGGCTTTGTGCGTCTCCTAGCTCAAATATAATAGATGAACATGTGATTAAGGTTTCTGATAATGCTAAGGATTAAAATCCCCGTGTTCCCAAACCATGGACCCAAATGTTTATAGTAGTCCAGAAATTCATGTCGTTGGAGGAATTACTGGATTTTGTTCAGAGCAGAGTAGGCTAAGCAAGGATTGCTTCCCACTGAACCCACATGGCAGACCATAATATAATTGAGTGCATTAGATAATGGAAAAGTAGACTTGTTTCACTTTAATCTCAAAGATAGAATTAAATCTTCCTCTGAGAGGACTATTATTGTCGGCTTTGTTACTTCTATTAAAGTTGCGTGCAAAAGAATTTAGGGCCTTATTAAAGTGATGTGCTGCTGTTTTTTCCTGCCGCACGTACTTCCTGCTCTACAGACTTCCATCAGTAGCCAAGGCCAAACAGGAAACGCTTGGATCAAGTAGACACTTCTGCAAAACCAGGAATCCTTCTGCTTTATCAAATACAATTTCCACAAAAATGAGCTCCACATTCAAAATATTCTAACTGGTGGTGCCAGTGGTTGGGTCTTCCTGGGTGACGCCAACCCACAACAGTGCCTTCTCAGTGGCAGCCCCCTACTTATGGAAGTCCCCTCCCTGGTGAGGTGTGTCAGTCTCCATCACTAACTTTCAGGAGGACTTTGAAAACATTCCTGCTCACCCCGGCATTTGATGGCTGAAAGATACTCTTCCAAGAATCTTGAAATGATTAGCTGTGAGAGTAATGTGGTTGTTTTACATCTTTTTAGATGTTTCAATTATTTCAAGTTTCAAGTATGCTTCTACAATTAAGTGTTTTAAATTTGTTGTTAGGGCCAGGTTTAAATAAAAAATTATTATTATTATTAATTTTTTTATTATTATTATTCATTTTACCACTTATATGTTTGTCACCCTGGGTTCCTTTGGGGGGAAAGCTGGGACAGAAATGTAATATAAACAAATATTTAACGCCCTTTCGTTCTGACAGCATTCAAAGACTCTTCTCAGGGCTCTGCCAGTGGGGTTTTATTTATTTAATTTTTATTTTAGCATGACAAATCCAAGTGGAGAGTTATGAGAAGTTTGAAAATGAAGCTGTCCCAAGGAGTAGCTTAAGCTTTGCTTATGACATTCATTTTGCCTAGTACATTATCAAAGTTATTATCACAAAATAAATCTTTAATGGGGTTCATAATGGTGCTTTAAATCACAACAGTAAGCTCTACAGCTTGATCTTAAAGTTTAACTTGTGATGGACTGCAATCGTAATGGGCTGGTTTCTACATACAACTACAGACATACCTTGGAGATACTGTAAGTTCAGTTCCAGACTGCCGCAATAAAGCCAATCACACTTTTTTTGGTTTCCCAGTTCATATAAAAGTTATGTTCACACTATACTGTAGTCTATTAAGCCAGCCCCCGCAAAACCCCAGCTCCAGCCCTTGCCAGTTCTACCCCATGGCCAGTAGAAGGGTGGAGGTCTGTGTTAGAAACTCAGAAACAACAGACAAAAAAATGGCTCCTTAAACCAAGGTTACAGTTGCCAAAACAGAGTGTCTAGTTGCCATTTGGGGGCAAGACCGCTCTAAAGTCTTATTTTTCAAATGATGAGCTGACTGTGATTGATTCCCAGTTAAACATCTGGCTAGCTCAGATGACCACCTTGGCTCGGTTAAGAACTCTTGAGAACTTAAAGAAGCAAAGTCACTCGATCCAGGGACAGTCCTTGTATACATAGATAGAGACAGTGGTACCTCGGGTTACATAAGCTTCAGGTTACAGACGCCACTAACCTAGAAATAGTACCTCGGGTTAAGAACTTTGCTTCAGGATGAGAACAGAAATTGTGCTCTGGCGGTGCGGCAGCAGCAGGAGGCCCCATTAGCTAAAGTGGTGCTTCAGATTAAGAACAGTTTCAGGTTAAGAACGGACCTCCGGAACAAATTAAGTTCTTAACCCAAGGTACCACTGTATACTTACTGGCATATCACTTTTTCTTAATGGTGACTGCTCCTGCTCAGAAAAAGCATTTTGGTTCAAGATATTCATTCTGATTGTGCAGATAAAATATAACTGACTGAATTCTACAGGATGTGGTATTAGTGTGTGAAAACAGTCCAGATCCAATGATCCTCAGGCATACATCTCCAGATGGTGGAGATGTCAGTCGCCATCCTGGAACCCGGACATTTGCAATTGGTTGCAAGTGGTCAATAGTAAGGTAAAGATGCCCCTGCCCGTACGGGCCAGTCGTGACCAACTCTAGGGTTGCGCGCTCATCTCACTCAAGAGGCTGGGAGCCGGCGCCGTCAAGTGGCCAGCGTGACGAAGCTGCAACAGGCGAGCCAGCACCAGTGCCGCACACGGAAACGCAGTTTACCTTCCCGCTATAAAGCGGTACCTATTTACCTACTTGCACTTAGGGGTGCTTTCAAACTGCTAGGTGGGCAGGAGCTGGGACCGAACAACGGGAGCTCACCCCGCCGCGGGGATTCGAACCGCCGACCTTACGATCAGCAAGTCCTAGGCACTGAGGTTTTACCCACAGCGCCACCCGCGTCCCTGCAAGTGGTCAATAGCCAGGTGCAAAATGTGCCTGGCACCTGGCTAATTTCAAACAGTGGCAGTGGCAGAGGAGGACTTCTTTTTCCTAGAAGTGGCTGTGCTGCCTGCTGCTGCACCTGTGTCCTTGTAAGGAGCAATGTCTGTGAAGTTCAAAAAGCAAAGCGCAATAAAACGAGCTATGCCTGTAGTTCCAAACAAGATCTACACACCATGGGAAGACTACAGAAATCCACTTCCAGTAAGATGCTGTTTATAGAGCTGCCTGCTAAAAAGGTAATTCAGGGACAGTTATCAGGCAGGATTCAAATCACTGCTTAGGGCCCACACAACAGGCTTTGTACTAATTCAGTGGATGATTAAAAAGGAACAAAAACTATATTTAAATGCATAAGAAACCCCCATGGTTCATGCTATTATCAGTTTCAAAAGCAGTTTCTTTTGCTCCCCAGTTCTAGGAATTCTGGCTACTATATCTGCAGAAAGAGTGGGTTCTTCCCATGCCTGCTTACATGAATAAATCACTATTCTGCAAGTCAAATTTGGGACTAGCAAGCAAAAATTAACAAAATCAGAACAGATGGATTTGCAACTCTCAGACACGCCAGCTAAGGACATATTTACACTGTTAAATGCCTGCATGCAAGTGTGGAAAGTGGATATCCAAGCCAAATCCATTCACATGCAAGTATGAAGTGGCTGTAACTTACATGGCAAACATGGGCAGAAAACTCACAACGACACAACTTACTTGATATAGGATTTAATGTGTGCCGAAGGTAAGTTAATGAGATGATAAGAATCTGGGCAAGTTAGCCATGAATGCTGGAGTGGTATGCTGGAAGAAATATCATAGAATCATAGAGTTGGAATAGACCACAAGGGCCATCGAGTCCAACCCCCTGCCAAGCAGGAAACACCATCAGAGCACTCCTGACATATGGTTGTCAAGCCTCTGCTTAAAGACCTCCAAAGTAGGAGACTCCACCACACTCCTTGGCAGCAAATTCCACTGTCGAACAGCTCTTACTGTCAGGAAGTTCTTCCTAATGTTTAGGTGGAATCTTCTTTCTTGTAGTTTGGATCCATTGCTCCGTGTCCGCTTCTCTGGAGCAGCAGAAAACAACCTTTCTCCCTCCTCTATATGACATCCTTTTATATATTTGAACATGGCTATCATATCACCCCTTAACCTCCTCTTCTCCAGGCTAAACATGCCCAGCTCCCTTAGCCGTTCCTCATAAGGCATCGTTTCCAGGCCTTTGACCATTTTGGTTGCCCTCCTCTGGACACGTTCCAGTTTGTCAGTGTCCTTCTTGAACTGTGGTGCCCAGAACTGGTCACAGTACTCCAGGTGAGGTCTGACCAGAGCAGAATACAGTGGCACTATTACTTCCCTTGATCTAGATGCTATACTCCTATTGATGCAGCCCAGAATTGCATTGGCTTTTTTAGCTGCCGCGTCACACTGTTGGCTCATGTCAAGTTTGTGGTCAACCAAGACTCCTAGATCCTTTTCACATGTACTGCTCTCAAGCCAGGTGTCACCCATCTTGTATTTGTGCCTCTCATTTTTTTTGCCCAAGTGCAATACTTTATGTATGTATATCATGTATGTAACAAACAAGCTGTGTCTATATTTGTGACCTGTTCCAAGTTATATACGGTACTCCCTTTTGTAGATGCAATAGCAAACTGATTTGGCATTACTGGTTCTCCTTGCTGCTTCATAATGCCTGCTCTTTAGATGTCTGATATACACCTAAAGCCATCGCTTTCATTTCTTTCTTCTCTCTAACCTCTGAATTGCCCACCAAATTTAGGTATCTAAAGTCCTCCTTGCTGGTTTATATAACAGCTTCTAGCTATATTCTCTTCGTTTTATGGCTATCAGCATGTCCCGCTTTCATCTGTTCCACAATTCAGAGACATTTATTTCCCTACCCTTTCGGTTATGCTTCTTTACACATTCAGCACCATTTCCCCTCAACAGGATTCCACTAACTTCTCAAGAAATCCTTTGTTTTATAACCTGTTCTTCCAGAAAGCTCAAGTCATTGATGGGACTCTCTCCTTCCCCCCAAAAATGGTACACAACCTTCAAGTCTCTCCTATGCACACCTGGCCTGCTTCTTTGCCAGGTCAAATTTCTTGTCCTTCAGTGGGTAACTGAACATTTCCAAAAAAAGACAAAGAAAGATTCCTTCCCCACTCTCCTTTGCATTTACACAGTTCCAAAGCAGATTACCGTAAATTTCGCTCCATAACACGCAGATTTTTCCTCCTAGAAAGTAAGGGGAAATGTCTGTGCGTGTTATGGAGCGAATGCCTACACATGGCGGGGGAATCTGCTGCAGTCGTGAGCAGTCCGTGGCTCGCTTTGAAACAGCAAAGCGGGTGTAAGCGGCTCCTGTCAGCTAGCGGAGCCGGGAAGGAGGGAGAGAAGCAGAGCGGGAGTTGGCTGCTTTAAAACAACCCCTGCTCTCTGTCCCTGCCTGCAGTTTTTTGCTGTCCGATTTTGGATTAGGCACTGTAGGGTGTGTGTGTGTGTGTGTGTGTGTGTGTGTGTGTGTGTGTGTGTGCTTGAGCTATCATTCTCCTCCTCCTGCTTCCCCTTCACTCTCCCGACGTTAGAATCCACACTCTGTGTGTCTGTGTGTGCGTGAGGGCTGCTTCTCCTCCTGCTTCCCCTTCACTCTCCCCACGTTAGAATTGACACTCTGTGTGTCTGTGTGTGCGTGAGGGCTGCTTCTCCCCTTGCTTCCCCTTCACTCTCCCCACGTTAGAATCCACACTCTGTGTGTCTGTGTGTGCGTGAGGGCTGCTTCTCCCCTTGCTTCCCCTTCACTCTCCCGACGTTAGAATTGACACTCTGTGTGTCTGTGTGTGCGTGAGGGCTGCTTCTCCTCTTGCTTCCCCTTCACTCTCCCCACGTTAGAATTGACACTCTGTGTGTCTGTGTGTGCGTGAGGGCTGCTTCTCCTCTTGCTTCCCCTTCACTCTCCCGACGTTAGAATCCACATCCAGTTCTCTCTGTGTGTGTGTGTGTGTGTGTGTGTTGACCTCACTGTGCTTGTTGGGGGAGAGTGTTGGTCACACTTTTTCTTGATTTGTCTCAGAGTGGTTACTATCGTGGTTTCCTTGCTGGGGAGGAGGGAGAGATGCAGAGCCTGCTTGTTCTAAAGGAGCAAAGCCGGAGAGGAGCCTCTCCTGCATTATTAGCAGCACCCTTCTCCACACCCCTCCCCACGTGTGCTCCTTGTCCCTTGAGTGCTTTTCCTTCCCTCCCCACTTAAAACGTGGTTACAAAGCACGGATCCACATGGATCCTCAGGATTTTTGCACTGGGTCACCCCAAATTCACCATCAGATCACATAGCATGTCCATGGCTACAGCCTGCACAAAACCCACACACGCACCCACTGTTTCATGGGGCCGCAATGGGGCAAAAACGTGGTTACAAAGCATGGACCCACATGGATCCTCAGGATTTTTGCATTGGGCTACCCCAAACTCACCGTCAGATCACGTCTGTGGCCACAGCATGAACCACAAAAATCATACATCCACTGTTTTGTTTAGAATATTTTTTTCTTGTTTTCCTCCTCTAAAAACTACGTGCGTGTTATGGTCAGGTGCGTGTTATAGAGCGAAAAATACGGTACATGAAAAAAATATTTATAAATATTTATGAAAATGAAGCAGATAAAGTACAACCAGCTAATAATTTATATACCGTATTTTTTGCTTTATAAGACTCACTTTTTCCCTCCTAAAAAGGGGAAATGTGTGTGCGTCTTATGGAGCGAATGCAGGCTGCGCAGCTATCCCAGAAGCCAGAACAGCAAGAGGGATTGCTGCTTTCACTGCGTAGCGATCCCTCTTGCTGTTCTAGCTTTTGAGATTCAGAATTTTTTTCCCTCTTGTTTTCCTCCTCCAAAAACTAGGTGCATCTTGTGGTCTGGTGCATCTTATAGAGCGAAAAATACGGTATATCTCAACCTTGCCACTAAACTCCAACCAAGGCCTGGATGAATAACCAGGTATTCAACTGGTGCAAAATATTCAAATAAGATTAGGTGTCAGCCATTCTCAGAGGAGGAAGATTTTCAAAGTTATGCTCTGCTTCCAAAAAGACTCTCACCCACTTTGCTGTGCAGGAGATATCAACTAAAGGCACCATAGCCCAAAAAAAATCCTCTGCAGCAGATCTGGAACAGGATAAACTGTTCTCTTAGGAATCCAAGTTCCAAACTGCACAGGTTTAAGGAGCACATTGGCAGCGACTGCAGAATTCTGCTAAAGGCCATTAATAAACTGAACAAATCTAAAAAAACTCTTTGCGATGGAAACTGGAGTAAGCAAGGCCTGAAGTAATCATGGACTCAGAAGAATATATGCCCATATCTGCAAGTATTTTGTAAGACAGCCGAAGTTTATTGCCTAATTTCTACATCTTAGGCATTGCTTATATCAGATGTATTTGATTTAAATCACGATTTTTACCAATTACAAGCAGGTTTTGTGACACCTATTTCTTTTTAAAAGTACTGTCAATATACTTCAAATAATTCGAGCTGTTCAAGACATAGGTAAAGGTAAAGGGACCCCTGACCATTAGGTCCAGTCGTGGCCGACTCTGGGGTTGTGGCGCTCATCTCGCTTTATTGGCCGAGGGAGCCGGCGTACAGCTTCCGGGTCATGTGGCCAGCATGACTCAGCCGCTTCTGGCAAACCAGAGCAGCGCACGGAAACACCGTTTACCTTCCCACTGGAGTGGTACCTATTTATCTACTTGAACTTTGACGTGCTTTCGAACTACTAGGTGGGCAGGAACAGGGACCGAGCAACGGGAGCTCACCCCGTCACGGGGATTTGAACCGCCGACCTTCTGATCAGCAAGTCCTAGGCTCTGTGGTTTAAGCCACAGCGCCACCCGCATCCCTGGAAGAAGGTACAGGGTTATAAAGACTAGGACTAGCCGCCTAAGAAACAGTTTCTATTCAAATTCGATTTTGGTTTTAAATGCAGTGTAAGGTAGTCTCTATGGGAGTATATTGGGGTATCAAAGTTTTTAGGGAGTTAACCAGGCTGGGATAGCTGGGATAGCAGGCTTGTTGGTTTCTGAATGTCTGATGTAGATTTTCAATTTCGTTGTTCTGTATGGGACAATGACAATACAGTGGTACCTCAGGTTACGTACACTTCGGGTTACATACGCTTCAGGTTACAGACTCCACTAACCCAGAAATAGTACCTCGGGTTAAGAACTTTGCTTCAGGATGAGAACAGAAATTGTGCGGCGGCAGCGGGAGGCCCCATTAGCTAAAGTGGTGCTTCAGGTTAAGAACGGACCTCCAGAACGAATTAAGTTCTTAACCTGAGGTACCACTATAAAGATTATAGTATCGTATCCATTTTCTCCATATTTCTCATGATTTCACAAATTTTTAGCATTGCTGAACACTTCTTATTCAGGAACAGTCCCACTGAATACAATACAGATTACACTGAAGCTTTTTCTGTCTTTTCAACGTTATTGTGCAAGATGCATGTAGGATATTGTGTGTGCCTGCTCACTCCCCCCCCCCCAAAAAAACCCACACCCATACAAACAGATGCAACTAAAAAAATCCAACCAAAAATAATACATGGAGAGGAGGATTTCTCTTGGTCTTAACCCGATTCAACAAAACTGCTTCCGTAACTTCCCTTTGTGTGAACCACAATTAAAGCAGTCAGTCGCTAATTAGTCGTAGCTTCCCAACTCATCTGAACCGACAAATTAGTTATCTGCTTTGGAATAAGCAACTTTTGTAAACAAACTTCAGGTTGTGGTTTAACATCCTGACTTGTTCGGAAGCTCCTAGCCAGCTTTCCAGTTCAGAGGAAGTCAGAAACAATGGTTGAGGATTTCCTGTTTTTATCAGGCCTCACACAAGGGGGCAAAAGGGGCTCGTTCATTTCTGAGCATAAGCTTTGATCGTCAAACCACAGCCAGTCATTTTGTCTCCTGTTGATATACTCTACTTTTCTGTATTTATATACAAAACGGAATAAGAGGAACATAACATTGGCAAAACAAGAGTCATTAGGAAATAAAGGCGAAATTCGTTTCTTTTAACAGAATGTGAATTCCTCAAGTTTCTCCTAGTAGAAGAGTTTGTTTTCTTTTCCCCCAAGACAGACATACCAGGAATAAACAGTACAAGAACACAGCAAGATAAAAAGTATCAGAAAAACGGAACGGCTTGCTATACACATGCAGACACTCTTCTATTCCCCCATAACTATGTTTCCCCTGCTCCCGTCTGTTTCTGTTCCATCTTTCTTAGTTATTTTGACATGCAAAAATCAAGGCTAGACATTAGCTCCCCGCCCCCCTCTAAAATCAAGGCAGCGAGAGAGTTTAGGTCCTGTAAATTAGCTAGATCAGCGCAGTCTGCCCTGCACTGCTGCTACAAACTCAGCAGAACCCAACTACAATCAATGGATGTTTTGAATCAGCATTTTGATGCAGTCCAATAATTACTTAAGTTTCACCTCAAAGGTTACTTATCTGTGCAGATAAATATGTACTTTTTAAAAGAAAAAGTGATGCGGACAGAGCTTGCATTTCTGCATCTGGAGATGGTCTAGGACAGGCATTGGCAAACTTGGCCCTCTAGCCGTTTGGAGACTAAAATTCCCATCATCCCTGCCCACTGGTCCTGTTAGCTAGGGATGATGGAAGTTGTAGTCCCAAAACATCTGAATGGCCGAGTTTGCCTATGCCTGGTCTAGGGCAGGGGCCTGTAATATATGAACTGAGATAGTGTTGTGCATTATTCTTTGGATTTCCTAAATCAAGACATCCCCTGGACTATGCAAGCACACACCCAAACATGGCCCCTACACTCCATTTCCAGTTTATTCTCAATGATTCGATTGTTTAAAGTAGGCCTAACTTTTGCTCAACTGACAATGACCACATGCCAAGAGCCGAAACAACTGCTCAGATCAAAATATTGGCAGAACAAGAGATAATAATAATAATAATAATAATAATAATAATAATAATAATAATAATAATTTATACCCTGCCCTCCCCAGCTGGGCTCAGGGCAGCTAACAAGCAATAATAAAAACAAGTTGAACGAATACAACTTAAAAACAAGATTAAAATACAACATTGAAACATTAAAATGCAGCCTCATCACAGGAGGAGAAAAGAAAAAAGGAAGAGGGGGAGGGAATCAAATTGGCTCCAAGCCAAAGGCCAAGCGGAACAACTCTGTCTTACAGGCCCTGCGGAACGAAATCAGATCCTGCAGGGCCCTGGTCTCATGAGGCAGAGTGTTCCACCAGGCCGGGGCCAGTGTTGAGAAGGCCCTGGCTCTGTGGTTGAGGCTAATCCTACTTCCTTAGGGCCTGGGACTTCTAGGGTGTTGCTATTTATGGACCTTAAGGTCCTCCGTGGGGCATACCAGGAGAGGCGGTCCCGTAGGTACGAGGGTCCTAGGCCATGAAGGGCTTTAAAGGTCAAAACCAGCACCTTAAATCTAACCCTGTACTCCACTGGGAGCCAGTGCAGCTGGAAAAGCACTGGGTGAATATGCTCCCATGGCAGAGACCCCGTGAGGAGCCTCGCTGCAGCATTCTGCACCCGCTGGAGTTTCTGGGACAGCTTCAAGGGCAGCCCCGCGTAGAACGAATTACAGTAGTCAAGCCTGGAGGTGGCCATCGCATGGATCACTGTGGCCAGGTCGGGGCAGGAAAGGTAAGGGACCAACACACCATGAACGCCGGCAAACACGCCATAAACGCCAGCAACATTAACCATGCTGTGTGCCAATCCCTTGCAGATGACGGCGGCGCCAGGTTGTGTATTCACAGCATTGACCGAGCACTGTACAGTGGTGCCTCGCAAGACGAAAAGAATCCGTTCTGTGATTCTCTTCGTCTAGCGGTTTTTTTCGTCTTGCGAAGCAAGCCCATTGAAGGATTAGCGGATTAGCGCTATTAGCGCTATTAGAGGCTTTTAGAAGCTTTTAGCGGCTTATCTGCTGATCGGATCAGCTGATAAGCGGCTTAGCGCTATTAGCGGCTTATCTGCTGATCGGATCAGCTGATAAGCGGCTTAGCGGCTTAGAAAAGGGGGGAGGGGAAAAAAACCAGCAGGAACTTGCAAGACATTGTCGTCTTGCGAAGCAAGCCCATAGGAGATTCGTTTTGCGAAGCACCTCCAAAACGGAAAACTCTTTCGTCTAGCGAGTTTTCCGTCTTGCGAGGCATTCGTCTTGCGGGGCACCACTGTAACTCTCCAAAGGTTTGACCTCCCCCCTGAAGACACTCTTCCACGGTCTCCCGAGACAGACAGATGCCAACCAACACCGAATGCAGGAAAACCTCTGAGCCTTGGGAGTGCAAACCTCTTAAGGGATGGAGAGAGCAGAGCTACTGCCCTTGGTCATCATCTTCCTTATTTGTGGAGGATTTAAATGCCCAAACAAGGCCCAAGTTCCAGAGAGAATCCATTCCGAAGTCTCCTGCCTCCCACGCTCAACACAAAGAACTCATTTTCCGAGATATGAAAAATAGCTATGAGAAATGTAATTGATTCTTTCCGTAATTATAATAGTAAAAGATGGACCATTACGGAAGAAACGATAATAAAAGGAACAGCTTTCTACTTAGCTGCCTTTTGCAAACACAGCAAGTGCCATGGTTTGAGGAGGCTTGACACACTAAACCCTTTTAACTAAAAAAAGAAATGCCACCATTTCAGAAATTTGAATACTGTACTTAATGAATATTTTCAAAAAACACAAAAAAAGAAAGGTGCATTTTGATGGTGCCCACAGGCTTACTTCACAGAAGCTAAATAAAATTGTGAAAAAAATTATCCCCTGTAGAGAGCTGACCAAATATATTGCTACAAATTTGGGGTAACAGAGTTTGAGGGTTGCAAGGGCACCTTAAATGCCCTGCTTGAAATTAATAAATGGTAGAATTTAGATAATATTTGGAGTATTGAAGGGGAAATGCCAGGCCAGTAAAAAAAAATACAGGCTAAGCTTCTTTTCCAGGTCAGGGCCTCAAACGTGTAAGAAATACAATTACTTTTATAAGAAAGTAAAGTACTTTTGTAAGAAAGAAAAGGTGCTAGAAGCAAGTCATTAACCCATCAATGGAAACCATCAACCAGGCAGGGGGCTCCACCGGTGAGAAGAGGAGGTTGCCAAGTTGTCACACAGGAAAAATGTGTCCTTTTGGAATTTAGAGGGTGGGGAGAGAGAACTCAATCAGCTGCTGTGAAAGCCAGAACCATCTTGGCAGGCAGGCTGGCTGAAGCTGAGAGAGAGGCATGGAGATGTCTGGGAACCCGGTGCTGGGCTGCTGTGAAGGACGGGGTCCTCCTGAGATGCGAATGCTGTGAAATTTCTCTCAACTTAAAACATTTGGTGTAAATAAATCATACTTCAAAGACCCTGCAGACCCCGCCGTGCCTCATTTTCCCCAAAGGAACACAGGCCCTGATTGGGTGCCAAATGGCTTGGAATATTGTGCCGGGCGGTCAGCAGAGATTGGGGTGGCCAGTAGCAATATTGTGTGACAGACTGAAGATATTATTTTTAGCAGTTCATGCTTACAGAGCTTAAGGCAGGCTTTACAACATCTAGGCACACAACATTGAGAAGGGATAGTTTAAGAGACAGCAAGAGGCAAGGCACTCCATTAGAATGGGTACTCAGTATCTTTCTTAATAAGAACCACCTTAGGAAGTTAGACAATGAGCTTTGAAGCCCAGGGCTCTCCAGAGAAACCAACAGAAGGCATGAAGAATATAGCTGTGGTGGAACAGACCAGACGTCTATCTAATCTAACATTGTTTTCGTAGTGGTCAACCAAATGTCTATAGGAAACCACAAAGGCAGGAGAGACAAAAGATACACCTATGTTGTACTCAGTAGATGCACTATTTTATGAACCAGCTCAAGCAGACCCACAGCAACCGGTCCTCTAGCAGAACAGAGCCAGACCACAGAGTCCACTGGCACTAGAGAATCCCACCCACTTCCATTCATATTCTGGAATGGTATATTTCCTCAAGATGGACATGTTTCAGATGTGTACAGCGCCACACGTATGTCCCAAGCAAGTGTGATAACAGTTCTCTTGAGATCAGACTGTCATTGCACCATGAAAGTGGGAAATTATTGCTGTCCTCTTATGTTCCCCGGCGTACCAGCAATAGTTCAAAAGCTTGAAATATTCTCAACGTTTTCAAGTCCGAGCTGTTACTGAAGGGAAGCGCTCCATCTCTTTCGATCGTAATGATCTGGTCGCCAAGGACAGCATACAGATGATTAATGCTACGGCCCAAGTCAACTCCTCCTAGCAAGATCAGGATAAGGGTTAAGCTACATTTCTCACTTTTAATTGCACAGACCATTTAGGTATACTGTGTGAGACCAGCTATCTTCTACAATTATCAGACTCCAGAGGTCACCAATTAGAACCCTGCAAGGATTGGAATTAAAAAGAAGGCTTCGCGATTAGGTGAAGTAATGATCCAAAAAAGAGATTAGTTCTGTTCAGCCTGCACTCATTATAAAAACCATTTCCTTTGTGTGAAGATTCAATGTCTTGTTTATCCTCCTGGCGTTATCTCACTATGGGACAGAAGTACAATTGAGAGGAAGTAGTCTAGAGGAGGCACAAGAGGGCATTCAGATATTGCCGGATGTGAGAGAAAAGCCTTTGACTTTCACTATTTCTTTCTAACCAGGGATGTGGGCATGGCTGACAGCGGTGTGGAGGGGACTCTGAATTGTAGGCATGGCTCATTGTTCTTCTCGTGGTGATGAATGAGAGGGGCTCAGGGTCAAGTCAGATGGTCAGAGCTTCCCAAATATAGTCAGAATAAATCTGCAAGGCATCTAACACATTGAGAGGAGCAGATGAGGGAGCTCAAAACAGCAGCCCCTGAGGAGACCACAAGAGTCAGAACTCAGCCCCCTACCCCACCTCTTCTCAGAGATACTTAAGCCCCAAGGTGATGCAAACCATCAGCAACCTTGTTTGGTCTTTTGTATCTTGCGTTTCCTCTCTGTTTTAGCATTTAATTTGTCGGTACTTTTATATGTTACCTTGAGCACCTAAATGCACTGATGAGTCTAGCTTGCTGGGTAAAATAAATGAACGTAGATTCTTCTGGCCTTGAAATATTATTATTTTTCTGGCACCATTAACAATCCTTGACTTGCCCAAGATAGAGTACCAAATGCTAAACTCCAACAACACACTTAACATTCCTGAAAACATTCCTCTTTTAAACCCAGATTTCAAGGTTGGGTGCCAATAAAAAAAAAAAAATATTTGTGTTACTATGGGATGGAGCTGGTGACCAGGGGGAGGAAAAACATTTCTGAGAAATTTTTGCTCTTGTGTCATTACTGGAAAAATATATCCTTTTTGCATATCACATCCTACAGGCCCCTCTTCCAGTTGATGCCCCGCTCCAGGGAAGAAACACAGCTGTAGAAATGGTTGTTTGTGTTGATAGATAAACATCTGTAACCAAATACAGTGGTACCTCGAGTTAAGAACTTAATTCGTTCTGGAAGTCCGTTCTAAACCTGAAACCGTTCTTAACCTGAGGAACCACTTTACCTAATGGGGCCTCCCGCTGCCACCATGCCATTGCCATGCGATTTCTGTTCTCATCCTGAAGCAAAGTTCTTAACCCGAGGTACAATTTCTGGGCTAGCAGAGTCTGTAACCTGAAGCATCTGTAACCTGAGGCATCAGTAGCCTGAGGTACCACTGTACACATCAGACTTACTGGATCCTAACCCGGACATGGAGATCCACATAAGGAAATTATATTAAGATCCCTCTTGGATTAGATCATGGGTAGGCAAACTAAGGCCCTGGTGCCATATCTGGCCCAATCGCCTTCTAAACCTGGCCCGCACAGTCTGGGAATCAGCGTGTTTTTACATGAATAGAATGTGTCCTTTTATTTAAAATGCATCTCTGGGTTATTTGTGGGGCATAGAAATTCGTTCATTTTTATTTATTTTTTCAAAATATAGTCCGGCCCTGCCCCACAAGTTCTGAGGGACAGTGGACCGGCCCCCTGCTGAAAAAGTTTGCTGACCCCTGAATTAGATCAATGGGCACAGCACAACATCCTTTGTTTTTTTGTACTCATTTTTCTCTTTTATTTTCCCTCTCCTTTTTCGCTGCTCAGAAATGCATGCTCATCTGATCACATGAGGGGGAGAAGAGGTTGTTTTGCAGTCGCAGAGCTGAAAATTGAATTCCTGTTTCCAGCTCTGGGGGCAAAGGAAATTCACTCCTCAGAGTGACAGAAAAGAATTATAAAGGGCAAAAGAGAGTTGCTACCAATCTGCTTGAGTGACTGATAACACAATCCTGCAAATGCTTACTCAAAAGTAAGCACAACTGAATTTTTTTAAACGTGCTCAGAGGGAAATGTACAGGACTGCAGCCCAAGCATCTCTTTCTGTGCACCTGGTGAAAAAGCAAAACATCCAGGAAAGAGCTCTTCCCTTCTTTGAGAAGTATTGCACAACACAGGGGCAATCAACATGGTGCACGGAAGGTCAAGAAAGTCTTCTGCCCTTTTAAAGGTAAGTGTGGCCTTCTCAACATATGTAGTTTGCTCTTTACAAACCAATTGCCCTCATTAACTTACACAGCTTGTGTGCTCTTATGCTGTAGTTTTCAGTGTTAATAAAGAGGTCACAAGGAAGGCTTCTGTCACCCCCAGTAGGAATGACAAACATAAAACAACAGCAGAATACGCTGGACTCAACACCATCAGCAAACTAGGAACACGCACGAGCAAGAGGTCAAACTCAATTAAATGAATTGCAAAAAAGTGTTAAAACTCATGTTGATATACGGATAAAATTAACCTTTTCTGCACTTTGAGGCGTTAAAGAACTTCAACTGCAATTTAATATCATACAGTAAAGATTATCGAGTTTAGCTGCAGCTGGGAGCAAACAGCCTGACAATGAATTAAGTCCCAGGTGACACAGAACTTCGGCCAATCATGTATGTTCTTTTTATAGCCATATAAGTAGCTGTCTTCTGAGCAAAGAAGATAGGTATCTGTTTCCGCTTTAAAACCCAGAGCAAGAAGCAGCTTGTTTCTACCTTGTTATATTGCTTGAGACACGTTGACCTATCACTGGTCTATGATCCTTCAGGGAGTTCCGCATCTGCAATCAACTATATTTGGACAGGAGCGACTCCAAGTGCATGTGAGCCTTAAAGAAATGGGCTCCTATTTGTTGCTTGCCAACCCTTTAACTGAGACAAAAAGGCTGGGCAGAAATTGTACACTCCATGATGTTTTGAAGTGGTGCCTTGATTTGCTAGTAATCGAGACGGGGAAGCGAAGCCTTAACATGAAGAGATGCTGGAAAAGGCAGCGAAATGTAGTTTGTTTCTGAGGGTCAAGCTAGATGTGAGCAGGAGGAGGTCTCTCCCTCCCTTTTTTTAAAACACCATCACCTTATTACAGACCTTATGAGTTCCAAAGTGGATTGAAACAGCAGGAGGGGGGCAGACACACTGCCACAAGCTATCAGCAAAAAATTGCCCTCCCTAAGTCTCTCTACTCCCTTCAGAAAAGGTACGTGAACCTGCAGCAAAGGAAACAGGCAGAGTGGTATTCCCTGGGGAAATCGCCTGCGGGAAAGGGGTATTATTATTATTTATTGAATTTATATACTGCTCTATGGCGCTGTGGGTTAAACCACAGAGCCTAGGACTTGCCGATCAGAAGGTCGGCGGTTCAAATCCCCGTGATGGGGTGAGCTCCCGTTGTTTGGTCCCAGCTCCTGCCAACCTAGCAGTTCGAAAGTACGTCAAAGTGCAAGTAGATAAATAGGTACCGCTCCGGCGGGAAGGTAAACGGTGTTTCCGTGCGCTGCTCTGGTTTCCCAGAAGCGGCTTAGTCATGCTGGCCACATGACCCAGAAGCTGTGCGCCGGCTCCCTCGGCCAATAGAGATGAGTGCCGCAACCCCAGAGTCAGTCACGACTGGACCTAATGGTCAGGGGTCCCTTTACCTTTACCTATACCAAGAAGTCTCAGGGCAGGCAGAAAGGAAAACCATCCAGTGTTGGAGTAGAGATTCTGTTAATTTATTATCATTAGTCACCCATCTGACTGGGTTGACCCAGCCACTCTGGGCAGTCTAATTCCTCCAGAGGTGGAGTGCTGGGATAGCTCAGTAGGTAGGGCATGAAACACTTAATATCAAAGTTGTGGGTTTGAGCCCCTCATTGGGCAAAAGATTCCTGCATTGCAAGGGGTTGACTAGATGACCCTTGTGGTCCCTTCCAACTCTACAAAGCCTATGATTCTACAAAACCTATTCGTAGCAGCATGTTTTTAATGGGTGAGGATGAAGCCAGTGGTGGATGTGGCCACCACATCCCCATCTTCCTGCCCCCCCCCATATATGAACTGATCACTTGCAGATGCCTCTCCCCACCCTCCTCCCATGTCTACATCAATTCTGATGACCTCCCTCCATTTTCCTCCTCACTTCATGACTCTTGTCACCCGCAAGAAATTAGGCAGAGTGCAACCTGTGACTCTTGGGTTGAAGATAGCCCCCTTCTAATAAATGCGAGTTCACTTATGGCTTTACTATTATTATTTGAATTCATATACCACCCACAGGTCTCGTGGCCACAAAATCCATAATCAAAATAAAAACAACCCAATAACACCCCCCCCAAAAAACCCCACATTTTAAAAGGGCATAGGATGTTAACCAAATCAACCAAAGGCCTGGTTTATTAGAGTGAGCATGTACATAGGCATGCATATACATAGATGAGAGATGCTTCATGAGTCATTATGTGCATTTTACCCATGGCCCCACACTTCAAGTTACCTTGCTGCTTCAAATGCCATAATGTGAATCCTATATCCACGTTCTCAAAGCTGAGTGATAAACCATACATCTAGGAGGAGTGAAGTTGGGGAGATTCTAATAAAAATTGCACTAATGAAAGTAATTTAGCAAAGTGTATTTTACCGATTTATGAAGTGCACAGAATGCTTTTTCACCACAGTGTGGTCCCCAAACAGCTACAAATACAATAAAACCAGGACAATTAAAACTCAACACAACAAAGATCTGCAGGCAGCAGTTAACAGGACAGCAGCCCAGACTTGGCCTGAGACAGGCTTCCTCAAACTCGGCCCTCCAGATGTTTTGAGACTACACTTCCCATCATCCCTGACCACTGGTCCTGCTAGCTAGGGATCATGGGAGTTGTAGGCCAAAAACATCTGGAGGGCCGAATTTGAGGAAGCCTGGGCACAGATATGCTTTAACCAGGCCGTAGCAGCAGCAGCAGATCATCAAAGGTGTAGCCATCAATGTTTTCCTGGGCAGGGAGGGGGAAATTCCAGAGTTAGGGTCCTCTTAGTGATTGCATTTTCCCTTGTATCCTCCCGAACAGCAACATTCACCAGCGGGATGAGAAGGGCTGGCTCTGCGTATCTGAGAGTCCAGGTTAGCTGACAACAGGGAAAGACAAGCCCATCAAAAACCTATGTATGTAGCCAGGGCAGATCCTGCAAAACAGCTCTGCATCAAAATGCACCCAGGACTCTAACAGAAGAAGCCTGTGCTAGCTGCAGTTTAAGGCCCATCTTCAAGGTCCTTTGGTTATTTGCCTTAAATTGTTTTTTTAAAGAACTGTGCACGTGCGTACACACACAAGTACACCATAGCTGTCAACGTTTCCCTTTTTTAAAGGAAAATTTCCTTATTCCGAATAGGATTCCTCGCAAGAAAAGGGAAAAGTTGACAGCTATGAAGTACACACATACGACAGCTGCAATAATTGGTAAATTCTCAATGTGTTTCAATTAGTATTTTTATGAAGCAAAAACATTCATATTACCCCTTTTTTAAAAGTTCCATCAAAAACTGCACACTGAAATAACTTTGAACACAGTACAAACATTGAAATGTTGAGCTATTTTCATGGAGTAATATGGGTTGTTTTTCAGTGAAAAGGACGGTGCCAAAACATGTGGGAGCTTACCAATCCCTGCAGCTGTCTCTTTTGTGTCTATAGTAAGTTACAAGTGTTGATCCCCTTTTGTTTCCTTGCTTATAAAACGCCTCCCTGCTTTCTATGCAGCTATGTATTGCTAAAGGTCATTTATATGAACAGAATTAAATAAAAGGGGGTGGTGTGCTCATTTGTCCAAAAGAATCAGCTTTCTTTCTAACTGCTGTACTCTAGTGCCATCCTATCTGAAAAGGACTAAGAAAAAGTGCATTGGCAGGGTAAGGAACACAAATGGTTGATCTAATACAGTGGTACCTCGGGTTACATATGCTTCAGGTTACATACGCTTCAGGTTACAGACTCCACTAACCCAGAAATAGTACCTGGGGGTTGAGAACTTTGCTTCAGGATGAGAACAGAAATCGGCGGTGCGGGGGCAGGAGGCCCCATTATCTAAAGTGGTGCTTCAGGTTAAGAACAGTTTCAGGTTAAGAACGGACCTCCAGAACAAATTAAGTACTTAACCCGAGATACCACTGTAATGTTATGGTGACCGAAAGCCAAATCCTATCCATGTTTTACACAGAAGCAAATACTGCTGATTTCAGTATAGGACTGTACCAGGTTAGCATGCCTGAAGCATTTGCACATCTATCTTCTCCTCAGGCATGCAAATGTTTTCCCTTTAAAAGGGGAAAGGAAATGGGTACCGTTTTTTCTATTGCCACAACTTCTCCTATTTTGAACTATAATATTTCCATAACGAGCAAATAATTAGTTCAGAGAGGAAAGAGTGCTTGTGAATCTATTCCAAAACTGACCTATCTGGGAAGGCGGAGACAATTTATCATAGAATCATAGAATCATAGAGTTGGAAGAGACCACAAGGGCCATCGAGTCCAACCCCCTGCCAAGCAGGAAACACCATCAGAGCACTCCTGACATATGGTTGTCAAGCCTCTGCTTAAAGACCTCCAAAGTAGGAGACTCCACCACACTCCTTGGCAGCAAATTCCACTGTCAAACAGCTCTTACTGTCAGGAAGTTCTTCCTAATGTTTAGGTGGAATCTTCTTTCTTGTAGTTTGGATCCATTGCTCCGTGTCCGCTTCTCTGGAGCAGCAGAAAACAACCTTTCTCCCTCCTCTATGTGACATCCTTTTATATATTTGAACATGGCTATCATATCACCCCTTATCTCCTCAGACAGATTCTTGCTTCAAACTGCATGTCTCCGAAGCAGTGTATGTGTTAACCAAACCAAGCTGTCTCAAAACCTGTTGCATATACAGTGGTGCCTTGGGTTAAGTACTTAATTCATTCCGGAGGTCCGTACTTAACCTGAAACTGTTCTTAACCTGAAGCACCACTTTAGCTAATGGGGCCTCCTGCTGCTGCCGCGCCGCGGGAGCACGATTTCTGTTCTCATCCTGAAGCAAAGTTCTTAACCTGAAGCACTACTTCTGGGTTAGCAGAGTCTGTAACCTGAAGCGTATGTAACCCGAGGCACCACTGTATTTGCTTATTTCCTTCAGAACTTGCTTGATTCAATGTTATCATCTTAGTGTGTACGCATGCATGCAGGTTTTGAAAAATCCTCATACTAACCAATTGCAGGGTTCTACGGTAGGAAAGTGGCTGAGGTTATTTTGGAACGGAAACGACATTGCATGTAGCAGAAGCCCACAGAAAGAAACGGATATGACTCGCACTGCACAAATTCTACGTGCTCACAGTTGGGAGGTACAGCAACCAAACTGCATGAGGTCTAAGGTCCTGGGGGCTGTTGCCGACTTGTGCACAGGGTACCAGGCAAAATGCATTGTCTTGCTCAGTCACATGCCCTTCCAAACAATGAACTGGCAGACTGGGGAGTTTTTAAAAAATGAAACAAACCTGGAGGTTTGAGCTATCGCTAAGCATTGAGAGTAGGTCCCATTACTCTGAAACTAGTTCAATTTACTGGAATGGCCGAACAGTCTCATTACTGGCAATTGCTCATTGCAACTAAGGTGACTGGAAAGCAGGTGTATTAAAATAGGTGAAATGGGCTTCTAAGGAAGCGTGATTAAGATCAAGCTTATGTTTATAATGTGGAAAGTCAATTTAATTAGCAGCATTTATATACACTACCTGTAATTTGGATGCAAACCTCTGCATCTTCACCGAGGTGACTATACAAGTAGGTCTGCTGGAGGGAGGGAGAGAGCAGAGATTCCTCCCTTTCCTATTAAAGAGTGAACATATGCACTGAACTTGCAAGAGTCAGCTGGGCATGTAGGTTGTATTGTGTTTGCAAGGTTCCTCCAAGTTGCCTTATTGCCAGCCTTCCCCAAGCTGCTCCTCTCTAGATGTTTTGAACTACAACTCCTGTTAAGTCCCAACCGCAAAGGCCAATTGTCAAGAATGTTGTTTTAGTCCAGGGGTCAGCAAACGTTTTCAGCAGGGAGCCAGTCCACTGTCCCTCAGACCTTGTGGGGGGGCGGACTATATTTTTTTGGGGGGAATGAACGAATTCCTATGCTCCACAAATAACCCAGAGGTGCATTTTAAATAAAAGGACACATTCTACTCAGGTAAAAACATGCTGATTCCCGGACCGTCCGCGGGCCAGATTTAGAAGGCGATTGGGCCGGATCCAGCCCCCGGGCCTTAATTTGCTTACCCATGTTTTAGCCCAACAGCATCTGGGGGTCACCAGGTTGGTAAAGGGTTACCTAGAGCACACATATTGATTATCCCATATAGTTTGACCCAAACAGGAGGGTCCAAAGACAGCAAAGCACCTGCAGACAGCTAGACTCAACTAGAGGCAACTGACAAACCACACACGCACATTCTGCTCCACTACGTTCAGCAGTGTTGTGTGTGGCCACATGTGCGTACACAGCAATAACTATGTGCTTGCATGCCACTCAATGGGCAAAGCTCCAGCCAGATGTTCCTGTCCCACCACTGCAACTCATGTGGTCCAACATCTACATGAAAATATTTTAATACACTTAATTGAGTAGGACGCACAGAGATTCTGTAGGAAAGATCTGTACCCTTCCCCTATGCTTCTTTGCTGCACTTAAGCAGCACACAGACACAATGCACTTTGCTTGAGAGCAACCTTACCCCCACTTCCTTTGCAAGGTTACAGATTGATAAAAGTCATTTTGGCCAGCAGCCACGGTCTTTTTAAAAATCACTCCATAATTACAGCAAATAAAGACTCCCCAAAGGCACTAATGTTGAATGTTTGCTATACAAGCTATTAACATAAGTGGCATCTGTAAAAAAGGATTCTCCATTACTGTACATTTAAAGCTGTATCCTCGGGTCTCTCATATTCCTGTTGCCTGCTGCTTGCAAAAAATGAAGTGTCTTTTTCTCCATCTCTCTGGAAAAGCAATTTTATAGACTATTTGCTTCATTTTAATACAACTTTAAGTCTTAAGGACAACACCTAACCACCTTGAGTTTCTTCATAAAGTACAAGGGCAGAAAATTTCTATCATTTATTCTCTTCTACTTCTAACCCCCCTTCATTATTTTCAAACGGCGAGCTATACTTTTAGTATTTCTCATGATCACAGGCAATTGGCAGACTTAGTTGACAGCCAGGAGCATCTATTCTCTAATCTATTTTTCTGAAGGGGCCATCTGGTCCACTCTCTTAATTCCCCCACACGCCACATGCCCCCACACTCTAGATTACATTCACTATCCTGGCATATTTCAATTACGGTGCGTGTGTTTTTTAAAAAAAAACATTTCCATCATAGGATAGCTGCCCTGACTGATGCAAGGTAAAATTTTATTACTGAAACCTGATGCATTAAACCTTCCCACAGCTCAAATGGCTAATTAGTTTTCAATAAAACTGAAACAAAATCCCCCAGTTACACTTTATTATTCTCTGCAGCACGACATCCATTACAACTCAGTGCGGTCAGCCTTCATCTCCTCTCTCTTTTTAAGACTCCCAGCATCAGTGAAGGCAGATGAAGATCCCATGGGTTTGAATAGGAGTTCCTACAAGTATCAAGGAGGCCACTGAGGAAGGCAGGGGCACTACCAAGCTACTGGATAGCTCGGTTGGTTAGAGCATGGGGCTGATCCCCGTATGGGACAACTGCATATTCCTGCATTGCAGGGGGTTGGATTAGATTATCCTAAGGGTCCCTTCCAACTCAATGATTCTGCCTACTACTCCATGGAAGTAAGGTCACAGTGAGGCCAGAGAGAATTCCCAAAATGAACTACAGTGGTACCTCTGGGTTGTGAACGGGATCCATTCTGGAGGCCCGTTTGCAATCTGAAAAGAATGCAACCTGTGTCTCTGCATCTGCGCATCGTGATTCACCGCTTCTGCGCATGCATGTGACATCATTTTGCGCGTCTGCGCATGCACAAGCGGCCAAACCCGGACGTAACCCTTTCCGGTACTTCCGGGTCGCCGCGGGACACAACCTGAAGCAAATGTAACATGAGGTATGACTGTATAGAATACAAGAAAACTAGGGGCCGCTGAGTGTTATTATCTGTTGATGCTATTCCTTGCAGCTTCAGTGTAGGCTTAAATTCAGACTAATTTGACAGAGGAACAGCTTGGGCCTCCTGCCAGCCAGCAGAGGCAGGAACCATTTAGAAGTCCGGCTCACAAGAGGCAGCGGTTTTGAAAGTGGTCTAAGAGAGGGAAATAATGTGTTACATCCTCTGTAAAGAAAACCTTGTTTCAGCCTTTCAACTGATAAAGCATGAAGATAAGTCCAGATACTATTTCACTGAGATAAGGCACCCACATTTGTAAAGATCTGCAGCGCCTGTTAAGCCACTCTAGCATATTTCTGTGGGCTAAGGTTAAGTGAGGTAGAGGCAACATTTAGTCTGATATCAAAAGGGAACATATGAATTTGCATTATTGTCTAATTCAGGCACCCCCAACCTGCAGCCCTCCAGATGTTTTGGCCTAGAACTCCCATGATCCCTAGCTAGCAGGACCAGTGGTCAGGGATGATGGGAACTGTAGTCCAAAATATCTGGAGGGCCGAAGGTTGGGGATGCCTTGATCCCCAAAGTCATCTTTGCCAAGATTCAGCCTGCAAATAGCAAAGCTGTTAAGCTATAGGTGACCCAAAGCACAGGGTGCTTTAGTATTTAAGGGCAGGATTTTACCTGCATTGCGCTTGAAAATAATAGGGGAGCAATGCGCACATTGAAGCACTGCTGCAATATAGTTCTGACAATCCACACCAAAGAAGTATGGGACCATCCATTCTGACCTGCCAGTGCCATCAATGATCCCACTCAGGCATAAAGACTTATCACAATGTGGGTGGCTAGTCAAAATAAGTAGTTTCTCTCTTTCTTTCTCTCTCTCACCCATCAAAAGTGAAGTTATAGACAAGAAACAAAAGCTTTAAACTATTTAAATGAAAAAACACACTTAGCTGGACATGGGGAACTTATCAAGAATAGGAGCTCCCATGCACCATGAATGCACTGCCCCACACATTTTTCCTTATTTGAACAGAGGAAATGTATCTTGAGGCAAAACTATTGAGTTGACTGTCTGGGATACACTAACACCTTTTTTACAGCAACACACAAAAGCTTTCCTGGGATACTGTTCTTCTGTTTAAGTTACTCCTGTTGCTTTAACGCAGCATTACATTTTTAAGTCCAAGAATTAGCTGCAGAAAATGCATCTAATTAGCTGAACGAGAGAGACAAACAGATGGGAGAGGGGAGGGATTTGCTTGAAATTCTGAACTGGAGAGACTGAAGATGACGAATAGAAGCAGGAGACCAAACTTACAGGGACTTGTTGGATTTTACAGGGAGTGAATCCACATTAAAACCAATGGAAGCCTTAAGGAGCCTTGTTACAGATTGGTTAAAGTACCATCAGTTACATGACGTGTTTAAATTAGATTTTAGAAACGGATTTTTGGACCGAAGCTCACAATTTGAAAGAGAATTATTACAGAATAAGGATAAACTATTGTCTAAAACGTATAACTTTTTACTAGAATGGGAAACAGAAGACGAACTAGTCAAAGCTTCAACGACACACTGGGCAATAGATATAGGACACAAAGATTTAAACCTCTGGGAGAAACTTTGGAGGAATGATTTGAAATTTACCGCATGTTACTCATTGAAAGAATTATATGAAAATGATTCACAGATATTTAACTCCGAGTAAGTTGGCTAAGATGTATAAAGCAGAGTCAGATATGTGTTGGAAATGTAAAGAAACAGAGGGAACCTTTATTCATTTGTGCTGGACATGTAAAAATGTAAAAGAATATTGGAAAATGATCTATAATGAGCTGAAAAAATATATATTTAAAATGACTTTCCCAAAAAGACCAGAGTCCTTATTGGAAATAACCCAGACATAAATTCCTAGGTGGCAGAAAAACTCATTTAAGTATGCAACAACAGCAGCAGCTTGAGTTTTGTTAGCCCAAAAAATGGAAAGTGAGAGAGGTCCCAGGCAAAGAGGACTGGCAACTAAAGATGTTAGAATATGCAGAACCTGCAGGTTTACCACATAGAATAAGAGAGCAAGATGAACATATATTCAAAGAAGAGTGGGGAATGTTTATTAAGTATATGGAAAATAATTGTACACAGCTGAGAACTCTGGCAGCACTAAGATAAAAACAACAGTGTAATTGATGTTTAAGTGATGTAAGAGTGGGAAACTGATTAACATGATTATAGTAAAATCGCAGGAATGAAGGATAAGTGGAATGAACCATGGAAGGAGGGGGAAGTCACTGGATACATAACAGTATGTAAAATTTCTGTTTTGAGATGTAAAATTGAAAATTACTTTTTTTTTTTGAAAAAGCAGGAGACGAAGCCGGACAGACCTACTTAAGGAACAATGATCTGGCAATTGTTAAATATGGGTTGTACTGATCTTGTGCTTTCCATTTGGTTTACAATTTAAGCAGGTTGCTCTTGCTTTTTAGAAGACTTCAAAAGTATTTCTAGCCTCTGTGAAAATTATTGAAAATGTACAAAAATCAATTAGGTGCAACTGTGCACAATAGTGCATACACTGCGTGAAATACACATACAAATGTGAAATGTTGTGTACACTTTTATAAAAATTTGCAAATTGGTGGAGAAATCAGGCAAACTCTAGTTTGAAAAAATCAAAAGCCGAGAAGCAGAACGTGAAAGATCCAGTCTGCCTCTATTCAAAACAGCTAACAGGAGAAATAGACAGAATTAAAGTCCAGTTTTGTGACAGCCATGCTCTGGTCTGGTGGCAGCAGTGCTTTATGTTCTGGAAATGTATTCCCAATGCTGCAAACTGGTCACTGATGGGCTACTCCTCGCAGCAATAGCAACAACCGAACTGGGAGGTGGGATGAGAGTTGAATGGAAGCAAACACTGCAAGATCACTGTTGTCCCATTTTAGATGTTTGCCTCGCCGCCACCGATTGCAAAACTGACTAGAAGCACTTCCTTTTCAAGAGAATTGGAATGCTTTAATTTTAGAATGACTCATTACATGATCAAGAAGGCATGCACTTCAACTGAGATGCTGCCTGCCTAGGCTGTTCATGAGCTGCAGCTTCACGCATTAGAGCAAGGAGACTTGAAGTAGATCCTGTGAGTTTTCAGCCATATGCATCAGCATCCCGATGAACATTTCTGTGTCAGCATCCTGCTCCTCAAGCCTTAAAGCAGAGCATTTCACACTTCAGCATTCCTGTACTCCTGACATTCAAAAAGTCTATGTGAATGCAACAAGAACTAAAGCTATGATGCCACACACCACTCATTCATTAATCTGAATCAGCTGCAGGGGAGACTTTGCTTCCAGGGTTGAGTCAGTGGCAAAGACCAATAGCCACAGGTAAGGAATGGCGCTGGACACAACTCTTCCCAGCAAGCCTTTTCTCCTGCCCTCCCCATCGCCACCACACAGAACAGGAATATTAAGCCCCTCTTCAGGCCAACAGCCTCATGCTCCTTATAGGTTCAAATGCTCCATGTGATCCTTCCCTCTCAATAATTTATTTGCATTAAACTTATGAAATTCATACTGTGCCCTTCCACCCAAAGAAGCACAAGGCAGCCAACACATTAGCAATGAAATGTAATAAACTTTAAACATTTTTGAATATTTCACAACAATTAAGAACCTCAAAAACATTGTTATAAATTAAAACACCTAAATATTTGAAAGACCTCCCGCAACCAGTTAACACTGGTTTAAACATTGGTGACACAAACTGTTATTTGCTGCATCTCCAGTGAAATAATAATTTGTAACATCTGACAGGGTTGCCCCAGCCACTCTGGGTGGCTTCCAACATATATAAAAACATAAAACAGTACACCTTAAAAAGCTTCCCCATACAGGGCTGCCTTCAGATGTCTTCTAATCAGGCATAGGCAAACTCCAGCCCTCCAGATGCTTGGGACTACAACTCCCATGATCCCTAGCTAACAGGACCAGTGGTCAGGGATGATGGGAACTGTAGTCCCAAAACATCTGGAGGGCCAGAGTTTGCCTATGTCTGGGCTATATAGTAACATCTGATGGGAGGGCGTTTCATAGGGAAAGTGCCACTGCCTAGAATGTCCTCAGCCTGGTTTCCTGTAGCTTCTCGTCTCGCAGTGAGGGAACCACCAGAAGGCCCTCAGAACTGGACCATGGAGGTGGAGACACTCCTTCAGGCATACAGGGCTGAGGCCCTTTAGGGCTTTTAACAGTCAGAACTAACACTCTGAACTGTGCTCGGAAACACACTGGGAGCCAATGTAGGTCTTTCAGGACCGGTGTTATATGGTCCCAGCAACCACTCCCAGTCACCAGTCTAGCTGCCACGTTCTTGATTAGTTGTAGTTTCCGGGTCACCTTCAAAGGTAGCCCCTCATAGAGCCTCTTGTCACCAGTTCATTAACTATTGCCTATTGAGGAGGGACCACCAACATCACCCCCCTCTATGCAACGATAGGTTAAAAAATAAAAAGGTAAAGAGCAATAGACCCATGTGTGAATGCATGGAACTGTCACCAGTCTGAAAGTAACCCCAAATCTTCAGCACTGCACAAAAGTGCTATGCTGGCAAATCTAGACAGACAAATCCATGTAGAAAAAGCTCTCTGAAGGAAATTTGGGGGAAAACCCAAAACAAACCAGAACTAAATTGTACAGGTGAACCAGCATAAAGGAGCACCTTTACTAGAGACGTGGTTTTGGTGTTTACCATCACCAGTCATGCATTTTTGCAGCCTACAGGGGAGGAAACAAGTATTTACTTCTAGAGAGATCTGGAAACCAGGTCTATTTGTACGACTTTTCTATTACACTTTAGCCTGTAACATCTGCTAACTAATCTACCCTTACATAAAGCTCTTAATGGGACAGTCTCTTGCCAACGTTATTCCATTTCAAGACAGCTAGATTTATTCTTAAATGAATGTGGACAGGTATTCAGGGACTCCTATGAAGGCAAGCTTAGATGATTCACAGGATTAAGATTAAAAGCTTGTTCACGGGAGAGAAAAACCTAGGATTTTAGTACGCGGAGTTAAGCTTACCAAACGAATCTGAAGTGTTTGCCATCTGCACATACTAGTTACTTTTCTGGAAAATACCTGCATGGACTCAAAGGAATAATTCCATCCATAAAACAGGGACAGGACTCCACTTTAGAGAAATGCTCTAAAGTACATGGGTAGAAAGTTGAGGGGTTCTGATGTATCTACGAAGTTGCCCAGTGAATACAGTTGCCCAACAAAATATTGCTGTGTATCCCCAAGCCCCAAGAGGGGTGCTCCAGGCATCAAAGATCCAGGAGCCTTTCAAAGGATGGAGTGGCCCACATTTCCTTTCCAATGACCTTCCCTTGCTGGTCTAAGGTGGTGCAGAATTATTTCTGGTGCTCTATTTTTCAGGAGTTGCTTGTTGTTCTGCAGCCCTATTTTGCCTCTACAGTGGTACCTCGGGTTACATACGCTTCAGGTTACATATGCTTCAGGTTACAGACTCCACTAACCCAGAAATAGTACCTCGGGTTAAGAACTTTGCTTCAGGATGAGAACAGAAATCGTGCTCCAGCGGCACGGCAGCAGCAGGAGGCCCCATTAGCTAAAGTGGTGCTTCAGGTTAAGAACAGTTTCAGGTTAAGTACGGACCTCTGGAACGAATTAAGTACTTAACCCGAGGTACCACTGTATTCCTGCCATACTTACACACCCCCAAGTGCACTACTGAATGAATTCTAACCACCACCACAACCAGAATGTTCAAAAACATTGTTGGTTCAGGTATTACGTTCTCCTGTAGTGGCTTGCCCCATTGCTGAAGCTACAGAGTTCTCCTAATATTTAACTAGTATCTCTTGAAATAGGATATAGCAAGCCTGCGGGTTCAGACTTAGCTTAAACTAGAGGAACTAAACACAACTGTGGTGGCTTGGTCTATGGGAATTGTAATCCCAAGCATCTGGAGGGCACTAGGATGGTGAAAGCTGCTTTAGGCACCGTAGAAGCCTTCAATGACTCCATTTCATCAGCAGAAAGCAGTATTTAATACACTACCAGCCTCTCCCCTTTTCTCTAGCTGTGTGTAAGCCACCTAAACAGTCATTTTCTGAAGGGGTATACTGGAAGTCACTGCCCAGAGAGAGGCTAATGAACAAGCTTACTGACCTTGCTTGGCTAAATTTCGTCAGATGCTTGCCTGAGCAGACATAATTGTCTTCATATCTTGAAGTGGATAGATTTGCTAGGCTAGTAGATCATTACTATAGGAAATGAAGATTCTGACTTTACTCTTTTTTTAATGTACTTATGGGGTGGAATTCTCATCTGAAAAGCCTTCAAGCCAATGCTGGATAAACAACTTGTCTCTGGGAAACATTCTGTGCCAAAAGCTTGATTCAGATAAATATGACCCATCACAACCAACTGTGTGAAGCCTCCAGTTCCAACTGCCCTCCTCCCCAGCTTTCCCAAAAATGTTGCATAGTCTGAACTCTGAACTATTTACCGAATGAACAGGCTACCCACTTAAGCCTCCTTCCTAACTTCTGAAATGCGCATGGATTCCAGATTTGAGGATTGAATTTCAGGAAAACAACTTTTCTTCTCTGGCAACTTTCTCCTCAGTGCAAGCTGCTCTAGAGTCAGCCTATGCCAGCTGATAAACTTCCAGTTCATTGTGGAAGGAATTCAGAAAAACACAGTTATGCAATTCCACAAACAAGTACAAGGCCATGATGGATAACAATGATTTTTAAAAGGTCAGTCATTTTGAAGATGCCACTTTTAAGTGTTAATGGTTTTAAAATCAAGTATGAAGTGAATACAAAAGAGTTAGTTTTTATACTGCCACCACAATTCTTTAGTACAATGAATTACATCCTGCGCTCCTTTAAATAAAAAGTCACAGGCAGTAACCAAGTTGAAATATTCAAGTATGATACACAATTACTGCAGACCATGATGAATATTTGACATATCAACAAGACAACGTGGGCATTTTGCTTTCTAGGAAAAACAGTGATTTTGCTGCTTGAAAGTTCTGGACATATTTCAGGCACTTACCGGTAAATTACAAATTTGTGGCTATATTTTAATTAGTTTTCAAGAGCCACTTGTCTAAGCAAATGTAACTCTCTAATACAAAAAAGGTACGTGGGCTGAATGACCAGACACTTTTTATTCTTTTCCTCAGAAATATATTACTTATTTAGCTCCAGTCAATATGTACTGATACAGTGGTGCCTCGCAAGACGAAAAGAATTTGTTCCGCGAGTCTTTTCGTCTTGCGATGTTTTTCGTCTTGCGAAGCACAGTCCGTCGCAGCTGCGCCTCTTCAAGCGGCTTTAAAAAAAAAAGCGCAAGACGTATTCGTCTTGCGAAGCAAGCCCATAGGGAAATTCGTCTAGCGAAGCAACGCAAAAATGGAAAACCCTTTCGTCTAGCGAGTTTTTCGTCTTGCGAGGCATTCATCTTGCGGGGCACCACTGTACAACAACTCTTGCTCAGGAAAACACTAAGTAGGCTTACTCAGGAGGAAGCTTGTGATTTGAAAAATCACCTTGTACCAGCAAATCAAAATGATGTTTTAAATGAACAAACCCAGTGAACTTGGGACAGGACTTCAAAATATTTCGATTTACAGGCAACAACCAATTTAGGCACATCCGAAATACTTGAATATTTCAAAATGTCAAAGACGTCACAGAAAGGGGTACAGCAGGGTTATGTACACTAACGAATAATGGTCAAAAGGCACAGTTTTATTCCTATATAACCTCAGAAGCCTCATGGATGGGAGATTATCCGGGCTCCTCACAAGAGCAGGGCATTTATGCCACAAATGAGCACACAAATAGCATGAAATGACTGCTTGCACAGGCATGTACTTTTTGCACGCAATGAAAAAAGAACTAGTAACCTTCATTTGTGCTCAAAGATGCTTGTTTCTTCCCCCTCTGTCCTTGTTGCCTCTAGTTTCTATTTCCTTGGACAGAAGCTCTAATCACTCATCACCTGCTTGTCATCAGGTTTCCCAACCAGCTTTGCCTGACGTTTACCACCACTTGAATTTCCTCCACACCTCCAGTGGATAATGCCATTTCTTCTCCCAGCCTTATTACTCACAAACAATTTATAAACTGCTTAATTTTTGTTTAAATTTCTAAAGCACAGTACAACAAACCATGTAATTAAAACCAAAAGCACAACCTAAAACCAACAAAACAGTCAAGCATTTGGCAAATATCTTTGGATGTCCTACATGAATTTCCTTAGAACATATGAAAGAATCACTCTTCACGTATCTTCCGTAGCCATGTAGGCAGAAAGCAAGCAGTGCAATTCTTCAAACCCCTTTGCCAAAATCGCCAAGTAACCATGCATGCATAAAAACCCATTCTAGCTGCCTTGAATGACTTCTACCATTAGGAATAGTTAGAGAAGTTCAAACAGCTTATTCAAAGTAACCGGACACGGTGTGCCGGTACCACAGAGCTGTTGCATGATTTATGTAGAGGGAAGTCTAAATTACTATCAAGGATTAGGTGCACAGGATTAGAACAATGAAGCAGAGACTAATTTTAGTGAGAACCGGATTCTTAGTATTTTAAATTGAATTAAATCAGCAATTTCAAACTGAACTTGCACCAAGTTCTTGGCAGTTAACTTTCCAGAATGCTAGGCAGACATTCTTTTCAGCACCGTGACAATACTTGCTTTTAACTAATCCCCTGATTTCTGCTACTTAAAAGACTCCAGTGTTTGCACCTTTTGTGATTTCTACGCTAGTTAGCTGAATAAAATTAGGGTGGTTTTTTCCTTCTGAAAGGGTTTCTTTTTTCCTCTCTTCAAGAAAAGCAAGGTATCCAACTTAAAAGTGTATTATTCTCTTCTCATTATCTCCTGCTGGACCCCTACTGTTCTACAAAAAGTTAACAGCAGCAGGTTTCAAGTGTTTAACAATACTTCAGAAAATCTTTTGCATGCATGCATGAATTTCTGTTCAATCCATGTTTTAAACAAAGGCCCAGTTAAACTATAGTTTAAAACAAATAATGGCTTAATGTGAACAAGTAACACATGGCTTAAAGTTCCTGCTCTGTTCCTCGCCAGGTACTGCCAACAAGGCGAAACAAGGTTTCTGGCTTGTTTTATTATCCAAACCTAGACTTGTTTACTTAAAACCAGAGGTGGAGAAACTGTAGATCTCCTGTCATCCTTGACCTTCAGCCATACTGGCGGGGGCCAATGGAAACTGCAGTCCAATACCACCTGGAGAGGCACAAATTCCCAGCTCTTAAGAAACCATGAGAAGCAAGTATTTTCTTGGTGCTGAAAACTGTTTCAAACTATTGTCTGATATGATGTGTAGTCCAGACAAAGACCATAGTTCACACCTCCTGAAGGTGAACATGGAACACAACTGCACCAAAGTTAGGTGTTGTTGGGTTTTCTTAAGTGCCATTGATTTCAATGGGAGCAGTTTAATGAAATGCTTAATTCAAGAAGAAATCAATAGGACCTAGATGCCCTATTGTGGCTGAAATAGGCTGACTTTATACCCAAGCAGGGAATGTTTCAGATCCTTTAAGCATCAAAAAGTAGCTTCTCTCAAGAGGCAGGAATGTGGAATCCTAGATCTTGTGCATGCACTTTAACTATGTAACTCTCTGAATCTTTTAATTCTGTTTGTCTCACTGCAGTTGAGAAGCCAGTGAATTATCAGAAGTGACCTTCTAAATACAACACAGAAGAGACAGGGTTTTCTAGTATACTCTTTGGCAGATCAGGCGTCTAAAAACCTGTCCTGCATATGCATAGGCGTTTGTGCTGGTCCCAGAAACTACTCAAGCAATATTGCCTACTGACATAACTACATGCATGCAACCGTTAAGATACAGAGTACATCAGGGGGAATGGGGGAATCTAGTTTATTCACAGCACACCAGCCCAACTAATCCAATATTCCTCATCAGATAAACTGCCCAATTTTCCTTTTAACCCCTCAAACCAATGCATTCCGAAGTTAGCTATTGCAAATAATCAATATTTCATCCAACCTGCTGTTCTTTGAATTCTACATAATAAATCATTAAACATGTTATTTACTGTTAAAGATACAAAGCTCGCCTTGGAAGACACATGGAAGACTACACAAAGTACAGTAGTACCTCAGGTTACAAACACTTCGGGTTACAGACTCCACTAACCCGGAAGAAGTACCTCGGATTAAGAACTTTGCCCCAGGATGAGAACAGAAATTGCACGGCAGCAGCGGGAGGCCCCATTAGCTAAAGTGGTACCTTAGGTTAAGAACTGTTTCAGGTTAAGAACAGACTTCCGGAACAAATTAAGTTCGTAACCAGAGGTACCACTGTAATAATAATAATCCATAATAATTGCATAAAGCATGCAATTGCATAAACCAGGTCTTACAGGGTTCAGTTCTGTCTACTCCCAAATGGCAGGGTCTCAGGCAGAAGTTTTTCCTATCAGCTAATCCTTTTAGAAAATGTCAAGGACTGGCGCTGGGACTTCCCACATGCCAACAAGAGGTGCTTGAGCATGGGTCGAAAAACTAAGATCCGCGGGCTGGATCAGGCCCAACTACCTTCTAGATCCGGCCTGCGGACAGTCCGGGAATCACCAGTGTGCACATTCTTTCCTTCTCCCTCACACGGTGGTGCTTTTCTCCTCAGGGGCGGAGCAATCTTGTCCCACACCGGGAACCACTGATGGCGGGAATCAGCCTGCCCACCTCAGCAGGGCGGCGCTGTCAAGCGGGCGTGTGACATTGGCTGCTGCTGTGTTTTCTTCCTGCTCCTCCTCCCTCTCCCTCAGTCCGCCCTTCCTTCCTTCTCCACGCAGCTTCCTCGCACGCTTTCTTTAGCACTGCATGCCTGCCTCCCTCATTCCTCCCATGGCATTCAGGTGAGTTGTTGCGGTGGCTGCAGCCGCAGGTTGGCAGGCAGCTCTGTCTTCTCTGTGGTGCCTCTCAGGAAGCAGCAACAGCAGGTGGTGGTATGTAAATGTTCCAGCGACGCCCCGCTTCCCCTACCTCCATCCACGGCTCATCCGCCGGGGCTGCTGCTTCAGTCTTCGCCAGCCAACGCAGCCTCCTACCCCGCCACAGTGCCTGGCTGGCTGGCTGGCTGGCTGAAGCCCAACTGTGGCTATTGGGACGACAACTGGGACAGGCAAAGCGAAGCATCTTCAGGCCTCTTTGTGGGTGGGCGAAAATAGTTAGTTTCTCCCCCCCCCCAAAAAAAAAATAGTCCGGCCCCCCACAAGGTCTGAGGGACAGTGGACCAGCCCCCTGCTGAAAAATTTTGCTGACCTCTGTGCTTGAGGAATGTAGCATCTGGCAATTACGCTATGAACCGGCCTGAACTGAACCTCCCAGTTTAACGCACAAATCACTATTCAGAATCTATTTGCTTTTGTACTTCGCAGAAGTCACCGCACACAAAGAACACCATTAACAAAACTATCTAGAAATGTCTATCTTGAGAGAAAACCAGGCATATACAGTGGTACCTCGGGTTATATACGCTTCAGGTTACAGACTCCACTAACCCAGAAATAGTACCTCGGTTTAAGAACTTTGATTCAGGATGAGAACAGAAATTGTGCTCTGGCGACGTGGTGGCAGCAGGAGGCCCCATTAGCTAACAAGTGGTGCTTCAGATTAAGAACAGTTTCAGGTTAAGAATGGACCTCCAGAACGAATTAAGTACTTAACCCAAGGTACCACTGTATTTAAATGGAAATGTTTGTGTGGGTTTGTTGCTTTAAAAAAATGCAAGCCAATATACAAATGAGATGGAATGGACTTTAAACCAGAAATAGTCCACCACCAATGCAACTCTAGAAGAGGCATAAGTTAGAATATGATCAGCATGGTTGCTGCTACGCCAGAACTTTGGAATAATATCTTCAATTGTCATTTTTTAGGGGGGAGGGGGAGCTTAGCCTGCCTTTGCATGGAGTCTGCTCCAAACATTACACCAAGAACGAACCTGTTTTGTCATTATCCGTCTATCCTCCAACAGTGAAGTCCGGGGCTAGCAACTTGCCCTGGGCACCAAAGTAAAGCTCAGTATTTGAGAGTACTGTCTGCGGTAAGCTATGGTGCAGGTGAGAAGTAGCTCTAGGCATGTTTAATGGACATTGTAAAACCTAACAGCTTCAAACTTGAAAAGGCACACAACTTTGCAACACCACAAAACTGACCACTGCGTGAGGGAGGAGGTGGCATTTCCACCTAAGGTTCTATTTATCTTGGGTCCAGTCCTTGAGAAAGCAAATACAACAAGGCCTCCCTAGACGACAACAGGAAATGTGCAATGGCACTTCCTAAAATACCCAGTGCCCAAGCTATTTTAAGTTTCCAGACTTGGCACCTTAAAAAGTTGCGCCCAAGCGTGCAAGTCACACCAGCTAAAGTCAGGCAGCCTCCCACAGCAGACTTCAAGAGGAGCCCATGTAGACTGGAATCTGTTAACTGTAGGGTCACTGTAAAGGATGACTCCTGATTACTTAAAAGCCAGCATCAAGACAACTTTCCCCTGCTCCAAATAAAGGTCCTGGAGATCTTGTTCAGTGGTAACTCAAGATGCGATTTGTACTTGAATACACAGGTTCCACTCAATGACTCATGATGTCCATTGCGATACAACGTTCACCCTCTCAGCCACCATTTTGCATCTGACTGCACCTGAGCAAATATCTGCCCCAGCTCTGGCCGATGGTTCTAGAAAAAACATAGGTCCTATAACCCTGAGTTCTGCTTACCCATTTTGTAGAGTAAACAGCTCCAACCAGCGAGTCAGGATCCACATCCCCGGTGAGTCGAGGTCACATCCTGATCTAAGGTTGGTCACAACAGCAGCACTCTCACTATACAAACAGGTGGGATGATCTCCTAGGGTGGGAGACTGGGGAAATACAGGTAAGCTTCCGGGTGACATCTGGGAGGGCTCACTTTTTTGTGTGTGGAATAAGTTGTGCAGACTTAATTTTGAGAGAGGATTTTGTAATTTCCCTTTCTTATCTTTCTTTTCTTATTTTGGCTGGTGTGCTTGGGTACACAGCAGCAACCCATCTGCAATAATTCCTACACAAAACAGATTCTGAACTTCAGTCAGGTTATTACAGGCCTGCTTTGGGAGTGGGGAGCCTTGGCTGCCCTAAGTTGGCTATTTTTTTCAGGGAGAAAGAGAGCAGAGCATGTTCCTGTTGCTCCAGTCTGCTTCGCAACTGAAGGGGCTTGGGCTGTCCTTCCTTGCAGGCATGTCTCAGAAACTACTGCTCAGAAACCAGTTCAATCTTATCCCCATGCTGAGGAAACACAGCTCTGCATCTCCTTGTCATCTCATTCCAGGGAAGTTCTGAAGCTGAGTCAGTGATAGGCTGAATGAGGGTTTAATGTACTGAAATTCTATCAAAACAAGGCAAAGGTGTTCTTGGTCATTTCACCTACTGGTGCAGGGACAGGAAGTCAGTCTGTTCCAGAAAGGGTTGCACAACCCTTGAAAGATCAGCGTCGTAGCTAGAGAGAAATTCTGAGCCCTGTCTTGTCATCAGATGGCCATGTGTCACATCTGGCCAGGAGAACTTATGCCCAGTCTTGGCTGGTGTGCCAGTCGCACCTGCTCCTGGCTCTGGCTTGTATCGCAGGCAGTGTTAAGTAACCAGCGCAATGATTTACACTTCCCCACACCCTTAAATGTATCCTGGGGCTTTAACTGTGGCAGCACCCAATGTGAAACTCCTTGACCCAAAAAGCTATGCCATCTCCGTCTTCGCGTGCCACCAGTGTTTGGAAGGCATTTTGGTCTGAAACAAGCCTTTGATCCTGTTTGCTACGTGACCTAATTTAGTCTATTCTGGCTATTTGTTTTATTGGTACTATTTTTGGAGCTGGATTGCTTTGTAGAAGAAGAGGAAGAGGAGGAGGAGGAGGAGTTGTTCGGATTTGATATCCCACTTTATCACTACCCTAAGGAGACTCAAAGCGGCTAACATTCTCCTTTCCCTTCCACCCCAACAAACACTCTGTCAGGTGAGTGGGGTTCAGAGACTTTAGAGAAGTGTGACTAGCCCAAGGTCACCCAGCAGCTGCATGTGGTGGAGCAGGGAAGCGAACCCGGTTCACCAGATTACGAGTCTACCACTCTTAACCACTACACCACACTGGTCCTTGTTAACAATCACATCATTAAAAACAAGTTATCTTTTGTTGTTGTTGCCTGTCTGTTTACGTTGCAAACAGCTTTGAGTGACTTCTACTGAATGTAAAAAATGGATATAATTTCTAGGATAAATAAAATGCACGTCTAGTTGTGACTTCCACTTGGGTATACTGGCAAAAACCTGGAGCTACAAAGCTGATTGCCACTCCAAGACTGAGATACTTCAGTGGAGTGAAAGCCTCAACAAAACAACACAACAATTATTCCAACAGCTTGTAAATGTAAACAAGCATTTTATGTTACTGCTATGCTGTTCTTTAGGAAGAGCTCATCCTCTTCTGTGCAAAAAGGGGAAAAAACAACATACCATGCAAGGAGTTTGCTTGTCATTTCTTTTCACCCAGTAGCTGCTTCACACTCTTAAATCTGAAACATGTACTCTGGGTCAGCTCGCAGGCAGGCAGTTATAAAGGTTACATAAGCCTGCCTTTTAATTGAGACAGTACATTTGCGGCTACAGTGCTTTGCTCAGTACATAGTTGGTGAAAATCTTCAGTGATTCATCACAGCAAAACTGCTCTTGCAGAATCCTAGACAGATGCACAAACAGAGCTCTCCACACTCTGCATGCCTCAATGAGGGCATTAGAAGTGTCATTCTGATATTATTAATACAGATCCAAGTACATGCGGCTCTGGCTCAGCAGTCTGGATGCGGAAATTCTGTCCAACATTTTTTTAAAGACCTTTTCAGATTTGTATTAATCCCCCAAAAGATAAAGGTAACCAGTTATTGCCAGCTCTAAATCTCTCTTTTCCATTCTTAATTTCCTATTGCTCCTACAGCTAAATCAACCTACTTTTTAAGTTCTACTGGCATGTCATGCAGCCAATGTGCAAACTGAGAGTTGCAGTAGCCTGCATTCAAGAAACACATACTCTTCATTCCATTTTGGTTCATTGCTGGCAAAAGTAGTCAGAGGTTAACCTAGTATCACAAGCAACCTGATAAAACTTGATTTGCTAAGTTATCTTCCTAGTCCACCATTTGCTTTTAAAAAAGCAGTATCGCAAATTAAAGTGTGTGCTTATAGAGTCCTGGCTTCTATCCATCCTAAAGCTACATGCAGTGAACTTTACTGGGTAACCTCAAATTCTAAGGTGTAGAGACAGAAGAGGTCAACAGTGTTAAAAATACACCTTATTTTCACCCAATGTTGCTTTAAGGTTAGATTCTAACAGAACCAAAACAGCAGTTTTCATTGGTGCCCAAGTCATACTGAAAGCAGTAAAAATGTACAGTACTAACCTACAGGGACGCGGGTGGCGCTGTGGGCTAAAGCCTCAGCGCCTAGGGCTTGCCGATCGAAAGGTCGGCGGTTCGAATCCCCGCGGCGGGGTGCGCTCCCGCTGCTCGGTCCCAGCGCCTGCCAACCTAGCAGTTCGAAAGCACCCCCGGGTGCAAGTAGATAAATAGGTACCGCTTACCAGCGGGAAGGTAAACGGCGTTCCGTGTGCTGCGCTGGCTCGCCAGATGCAGCTTTGTCACGCTGGCCACGTGACCCGGAAGTGTCTCCGGACAGCGCTGGCCCCCGGCCAATAGATGTGAGATGGGCGCACAAACCCCAGAGTCTGTCAAGACTGGCCCGTTCGGGCAGGGGTACCTTTACCTTTTTAACCTACAGCTCAGGTTACCTGTTGTGACAGGATACCTGCTGCAAGTTACTCACTCTTGCAAAGGTAATTTTCAAAAGATGCAGATTTAATTTCCAGAGCAACTACACCTGAATTAGTTTGGGGGGGGGATACATAGGTACTTCCTTTTTTCAACTCCCCAACTGTTCAAATTAAATAGCAAATGTTATCAATGAAGAGTAGGGGTTCTAGTACGAAGAAGAAGAAGAAGAAGAAGAAGAAGAAGAAGAAGAAGAGGAGGAGGAGGAGGAGGAGGAGGAGTTTGGATTTGATATCCCGCCTTTCACTCCCCTTCAGGACTCTCAAAGCGGCTAACATTCTCCTTTCCCTTCCTCCCCCACAACAAACACTCTGTGAGGTGAGTGAGGCTGAGAGACTTCAAAGAAGTGTGACTGGCCCAAAGTCACCCAGCAGCTGCATGTGGAGGAGAGGACGTGAACCCGGTTCCCCAGATTACGAGACTACCGCTCTTAACCACTACACCACGCTGGCTCTCAAGGGAATATGACATGACGTCTTCTGTGACGCAAATAAACCGTGCTTTGTGCAGTTTTGATAGCCCGCATCAGAATGACTGAGCAGATTTTGGCATCAGTCTAACAGAAGCCCCACTGGATCATGCGAAAGGTTTATTGTTTATTGATTAAATGTATATCCTGCCCTTCACAGGGACACAGGAAACTGCCTTATACCAGGTGAGACCATTGGACCATCTAAGCTCAATATTATCTACATTGACTGACAACTGTCTCTTCAGACTCCAGGATCTCAGACCAGAAGTCTTTCCCAGCCCTACCTGGAGACGCTGGGGATTGAACCCGAGACCTTCTGCATGTGAAGCAGATACTCTACCAGTGAGCTACAGCTGTTCCCTCAATCCCCAAGCAGCACAGGGTAGCAATCACAAAGAAGTCAAAACAATGCCAACTGAAAATGAAGCGTAGTATCCAACTAAGTTTTACTTGAAATAGATGTACTGGAAATCAATGGCCTTAAGTTCATCAGTGGACCTAGTTGGAGTAAGACAAGCACAGGATACAACCCAGAATATGTAATCCAGCATCCCATTTCCACAACACCGGCTAGCTAAACACTTCAGGAAAGCCCACAATCAGGGCACAACGGCAAACGGCATTAGCAACCATTGCTCCCCAGCAATGATTATTCAGTGGATTGACACCTCTGAAGATGCTATCACAGAAGCTGCTAGACCTATTTCCCACTTTTCCAAGCTATGTCCAGGTATTAGCCACACATCATTATGGACCTTAAAATAACTGGTTGTCTGTCACAAGCATGTCCCAGACAGATCACACACAATGAAGCAGCACCTCTCTACTGAGAGGCGTCAGAAAAATATGCAAATCCCAAGTTGTGTGAGCCATCAGAACATATTGCCATTGTCCATCATTTGACTTTCAGAGATGCAAACCTGTCCTACAGGTTGCAACCATCCTAAAGATGCTAGCAAGCAATCCCCATTGGACTCATGGGGCCGCAAGGTTTGTCTGGAATGCTCAACAGCCCTTTTTCAGCCTTATTACATAATAATTTTATTATTTATACCCCGCCCTTCCAACTGTTATAAAGCACCCTTTTAGGAATATAGGAAGAAGCCGCCTTATACCAAGTCAGATCCATGGGGCCATCTAACTCAGTATCTACACTGGCGGCAGCTCTTGAGGATTTCAGACCAGAGTCTCTATCTATAGATGAATGGGACTGAAACTTGGGACCTTCTGCCTGCACAGCAAATATTCTACCACTGAGCTACAGCCCTTTCCCTATTTTTTAGAGCCTTGTCTTAAAACTAGAAGCTCAGAAACAAGCACCGCTTGCCAGATTTGCAGGATTAGTTTTAATATGAGCACGATGTCAATAGGAAAGCATCACTTCAAACTTTGGCAGGTCCTGGCAACCTATTGTTTATTGCAAGTCCCATCTGTTATTCTCAGCTTCCTAGCTAATGAAGGCCACTTTGCTGGTGATCAAGACATCCATCATGCTTCTCCCATGAACACACAGCCCAACAGCAACGTGAAAACATCAAGGTCAGGAAGAAATAATCCAACTGAAAATTGCTATTTTTTTAAGCGGGGGGGGGGGGAGGAAGAGAACCAAGACTTAGTAAACGTAAGCAATTCCATGTCCACACCCCCCCCCCAAAAAAAACCTTTCTAATGTCAAGACACACCTTTCTTGGTATATATACAAGATGCCTCGAAAGAGCAAAATGTCAAAATTCAGATTCCCTTTTAATGTGAAGGTGACACAGACTATAGAAAAAGATAACAACTTCACAGCTGCACAGTTTGCCAAAGCACCTCATATTCCGAGATGCTATAGGAAAATAGGCTTGGGGAGTTTGGTTTCAGTCCAAAGAAACTGGACAATTCAGAGAGGGAAAAATTCCCGAGGCAGCAGGAACATCCCTCTGGGACCGGGTCCAGTAACGGTGAGACACACTTGAGGGTCACAGGCACACAGTGGCTTCCCTCCCCCCAGGGAATTGGCCAGTACCAATGGGGGGGGGCAAGCTCTGGAGTGTGCCACTTGATTCCCACCATGACAAATTCTCCTAAGCAGATGCGAGATCAAAGGCAGGAAAGATGAAAGTACCTGCTCAGGCTAGCAAAAAGGGAAGGTGTGTGGATCACTGATCTCTCAGCCTATTTGACTGAGTGAATAACTCACACAGACCCTAGTTTCGGGGGGGGGGGCAAGGTATCATCACCTGATGCATTCTTATTGTGTTTCCTTGCACACCAGTTTCTAGAACACAACTCTAATGACCTCTCCCAAACATCATGGCACTGTACTCCCTCCTTTAGCAATTAACCACAAGAACTTTGGGTGAAGAAAAAGGTTATGTTGCTCCCCCAAAAAATCTATTGCATCACATGTTCATTCAACTCCCCAGAGAGCTCAACCCCATTTCCTCTAGTGTGGATGGGGGAAACCAGTTTTTTATCCACTGCTGTCCACCCCCTGAAGGATTTTCTAGAACAGTGTTTCCCAACCGGTGTTCCGCGGCACACGAGTGTGCCGTGAGACACCGGCTGGTGTGCCGCGAGATGCCTGGAGGGAGGCGGGCGAGTCGGGCGGCGAGAGGCGGGGCGGCGGCGGCGAGGAGAGGCCGCGCCTCCTGCTGCTGCCTGGCGCTCCTCCTCGCAGCCGGCAGCGCTGCCTGGGCGCCTCCGCGCGACTCTGTCTCGCTGGGTTTGGTCTCCCAGCAGAGACGGGTCACACGCGCACCTCCCTCCCTCCCTCAGCCTGCGCGGAGGGAGAGCCAGAGAGAGGCATCGCTCCTGCGCTCCGAGGCGGATTGAGCGCAGCTGAGAGGAGCTGCCGAGGGAAAAAACGTTCACTTTTGTGCGTCACTCCCGGCGTGACGCTGCGCGCTGACGTCACGGGGCGGGGCTTTAATGGTGGTGTGCCGCGAGATTTTTTTTTAGTACACAGGTGTGCCGTTGCCCAAAAACGTTTGGGAAACACTGTTCTAGAACATAAGCTTGCTTGCCTTGCCCCGAGGGAGCCTACAAATCTTTTGTTCCTACAGAGTGCCTGTTCTTCCATTCCCTGCCCCAAACCCTGTAAATACATAATGTCAGCCCCAGAAACACAAAATTTCAGCAATAATCATCCAGTTCTTTACCAAGGGCTGCTTCTCCAAAATCAGTACCAGAAAGATGATCACCCCCTCATGTCTAAAATGCCTGTTATGAACAGTTGTCTGTTAAGATCCATCTGGTCAAAGCCTGTAAATGAAGTTTCCACAGAGGGAACTTTTGTCTGAGAACTCCCAGATGCATGCAAGAACCTCCAGCTCCTTCTGCTAAAAGGCACTTGTCAACAGGAGGGTGTGCTGCTGTCCCGTAAGGACCCTCACCACGTGGCCCTCATTTCCCATACTTTTTAGAAGCCCTCCAGTCCCAGGCAATACGGACTCGTTGCACCTGAATGAGGCTGCCTATCGCTCAGAACCCAAACACACCATCTCCGCTTTTGTTTAACACTGGGAGAGCCAGTCACTCAAGCAGCTTTTTACAAAATCTCAAGCCGTTCTAGGACGCTTCCTGCATCCATCTCAAAATATAACAAAGGCAGCCTTGCCAAATCCTACGAGAAGGCTCAGATGGAAGCCCAGGACCACTTTCACCTCCAGCAGTGGGGATCCAGGTGCCTACAGGAAGCTTACAAGGAAGGCTACACCCCCTTGTTGCCATCAGCAGCTGGTGTTTAAAGGCATGCTGCCACTGGACGCAAAGGACTAACAGCCAATATCCTATGCTGCTTAACTGTACAAGCAGGAAGAGCCCAGCTGAAAGCAAGGTGCAGCAAGACCCTGATTGCAAATCTCAATTCTAGTTGGAACTCATTGGGTGCATAGCCACAGTTGCAACCATTCTCTCTCGCCCCCCCCCCTTGCAATATAGGGATAAGCAACACAGAGCTACCTTGCAGAGATGATTACCGAGAGGACACCCAACAAAAAGCACTTTTGAGCACCCCGGGGTGCCCCGTTATCGCTGGAGAAATGCAAGCTCACACACACAAACACACACTCTGAAAGATGCAATTGCCTTTGCAGCTCATGAGCTACCCATCCAATGCAGACTTACCCAGAAGCCCCTACCTAGTTCACGCTTCGGAGTTGCTTCCAAAGTCTGCGGGCAGTCAGTTTAAAGGGATCTCCTGCACTTGCAAGGAACGACACCCCAAACACAAAACCAGCACCTTTCCAGGGTGGGCAGCCGTGCCCTGGCACCGCCCCCTATTTTTCTTACCGAGCGCCTATTGTCTACCTTTCTCATTATTCGCGCAGAGTAATGCAACACAACAAGAACAAAAACAAATGGTTTAGGGCGGTGCAATCCTACTTCCGTACGACTCATTTAATTACTTCCGAGCGGACATTGCACCCGATTTGCGTTGCTCCGTCCAGAAAATAAGCTTGCATTTTGTTTTTCCCCGCACCCCAAAAATCAAGACACCCCCACCCCGTTTTGTTTTGCAAAACGCCCATTCCCTCCTCAATGCAAGTTGCAGGCTTTCTATGTCCGCACCTTGGTTAACCAGTCTCAGCGCGTGGGTGAAGGACGGATCCAGGGAGTCCTTCTCCGCCATCAGCTCCGGCAGGTACTTCTCCTCCATGGCCCGCCCGAGGGAAGGTGGGGAGACCCGGGCTAGCCTAACACGCAGGCAGAAGAAAACAAAAAGAGGAGAGGGAGGAAAAGCGGGAAGGAGACAAAGCAAAACAGGAAAAACACGCGCGCACGAACGGCGGTGCAGCGGCAGCCGCGCAGCAAATAAATCCTCGCTTGCAATGCAGCCTCGGAATGGAGAAAAACGGAAACAAAATTAAAAAAAAATATTAAGGAGCAAGGTAAGGGGAAAGCAGCAAAAATACGAAAAAAGGGGGGAATCGCGGAGGAAGCGACACTTGTTACGCCCTCCAAGCTGGGCGCATCCAGGAAAAGCCACGCGCGCCTCTGCTTTCCCCACCAAATTCCAGCTTATCCAAACCAGCAGCGCAGCAGCGCCGCTTCCTTCTCCAGACGCAGCCGCCCGCACCGGCTACGAGCCGCGACTGAGCGTTCGAACGCCGGCGCAGTCCTCTTTAAATAGCCACGCAGGCCACGCCCCCGGCTGTCAAGAAGCCACGCCCCCTGCTCTCCCTTCTCAGGCAACTCGGAACAAGGCGGAGGAGGAGCTTCTCGAGCCCGCCCACCTTTGTTGCCTACTGGGTGGGAGACGCGCTTGTCTACGAAAGAAAGCGTAACTCGCCCTCCAATTGGTTGATTCCCCCCTCACCCCAACCCGCTGCGTTCGGCTGGAGGACAGCGGGGCGTCTCCTCCTGCTCCTCGCTGGTGTTTTGAGACTCGCGCGCCAAAGTCAACGGCAAAAGGGCGGGAAGGGAGCTTGGGTGCGAGCGTTTTCCGCTGCGGCGATTGGGCGGAGAGAAGCGAGGGGGCGGGCATATAGCGCGCGAGGCTGCTGTCATTCACTGAAGCGGCACGCTCGCGCCAATTGACAGTGGGTGGAGCCGTTCAAAGCCGCCTCAGAGCGCATTAAACGCCTCGCTCGCTCCCTCATTTATTTAGTTCGCAAAATTTATACGCCGCTTCATTGTTATTTTTTAAAGCAACCTCAAAGCGGTTTACAGAAAAATAAAACAGTAAAACTGAGGGGAAAATCCGCAGTCATGTTTTAAAACAAAAATCACGAAAACAGGTTAAAATCACCTCAGCTTTCTAAGCTTTTTCTAAACAGGAATGTTTTCAGAGCGCCTCCCTTCCTTATTATGGAAAAGCATTCCTGAAGCAAAGATACAAAATAAAGGTCATCAAGACTATAATAAAATGCTACTACATTAATTCATATGGACATACATTCTATTTAAATACTTGTATGCCGCTTTTCCAGCATCCAAGCTGAGCTCAAAGCACCTCAGGACAACAATAAACACTTCCTAATACTATCTATCTATACACACACATACACACATATATCACAATAATGAAGCCATATGTGCAATAAATTGAAACAGTATAAATCACACTAGTTAGCGACATGCAATGCTGTATAAAAGTAAAACCCAGAGAAGAATGATTAAAATCTAAACCAAAAGAATGAATGTAAGCCAGTTTAAGTAACAAAACCAAAGTCTTGCTAGACACCTGTTGTTTTTAATCAGCTACACATATGAAAAGGGTTAAAATTGCATTATACCTCATGGTAAAGCCAAATAAGTGCCCTGCCTCAAATTTATTTGGATTTAAAAAAAAAAAAGCTTTAGAGCAGTAGCACAGAAAAGACAGTCAGGCTTGGAAGAAGAAGAAGAAATGACACAAAAGGAAGATGGATTGGAAGGGAAGAGGAAAAAAGGAAACTTAGTTCTAAAAGCCAGCTGACCTGGAAAAATAAAGGAGACACCAATTTTTTTCTGTCTATCAGTTGCATCATCCCTTCTCCATATGAGATTCCTATGATAATAATACTGTAAAAATTATTGTTTATATGCCACCCATCTGACTGGGTTTAATGTTATGTGTGAACCACGTCATTGGCCACTTCAGAGGCAACTTGAATTAGGAAAATGGTGTCCAGGCTTCTTGTTCTTTCCCTCGTTTCTCACTTCTCTTCTTGATCAACTCTCCAAAAGCAGAATATCTTCTTTTCTTTTTTAAAGGACAGACCATCAGAACATATCTGTTAATTAAGTGATCCTAAGGAGTAGTTATCAGGACGCGGGTGGCGCTGTGGGTAAAACCTCAGCGCCTAGGGCTTGCCGATCGTATGGTCGGCGGTTCGAATCCCCGCGGCGGGGTGAGCTCCCGTCTTTTGGTCCCAGCTCCTGCCCACCTAGCAGTTCGAAAGCACCCCTAAGTGCAAGTAGATAAATAGGTACCGCTTTATGGCGGGAAGGTAAATGGCGTTTCCGTGTGCTGCGCTGGCTCGCCAGAGCAGCTTCGTCACGCTGGCCACGTGACCCCAAAGTGTCTTCGGACAGCGCTGGCCCCTGGCCTCTTAAGTGAGATGGGCGCACAACCCTAGAGTCGAACACGACTGGCCCGTACAGGCAGGGGTACCTTTACCTTTACTTAAGGAGTAGTTTGTCCTGCTCATAAGCGGCAAAAGGAAGCCACTGGAAATAAGATAACTTAAGATAACGTTACCCATACAGGCCACAGTGGGTTCATTTGGGGAAAGGAGGGATACAATTGCAATTAAGAAACAAGAGGCTGCTATTATCAGGTACATAAGTTTACAATGAAATTGAACACTCTTAAGGTGACCAAATGGACTCTGCTCTCCATTGCTTCCACCAAACCCATCTGGCACTTGATAGATTATGGCACTATTTTTACTTAAGACCTTGTATAACTTTCTCCTTGGCCTTTGTGAGTTCTATCAATGAATCACTGTTTCCTGTGTTCCAGAGAGAGAGAGAAAACTAAAAACAAACGTCTTTGTAAGTAACATTTCTGGAACAGCGATGAAAGTTGTCAACAACGTTAAATAAAGTGATCAGTAAGAGCAGATACAAGCACTATTAAGTTTTACCTGATTTGCACAAATTAACAATTTGTGTGACATATCTACACACTATGGAACAGCAATAATGCTGGAGAAAAATACTCAAGGAAAAGGCACTGGAAACTTCCACGAGCACAATGTGCTGGGTGTGCAGAAGTCACTGCTCACAAATGTTTCCATTGCTCCCTGTATGTATATATTTAAATTATTGTTACCATGCTCATGCATGTTAAAATACTTGGGTGAATGGTTATAAACCAAAAACAGAGCCACTACATGGTATATATGTGCTCTGGGTGATCTAACAATAGAGCAAGAAAAAAATGCGTTGTTTATGATAATTCTGATTTTCAAGTATGTTTGCAAAGTAAACACAGCTACTGTACTTGATAACCAGAAAGAAAATACTACTTCATGAAGTAAAATGCAAGTACGCTTCTAGGAGGAAAAAAAGTTTTAAAGGGCCTGTTGGTATGCTTTCACATAGAAAAACCAACCTCCTATAATCTCTTTACCAAAACTAGAACAATAAATAGATTACTGAAAAATGTTTTGCAAAGCTAACTCTGTTAACAGAAAAATCCGAGGGCTCCCTTGGACAAAAACAAAAACACCAACCAGGATAACTTGGAGCAAAACAGCAGCCTGTAGGCTTGGCCTTTATTGATCTGTTGCAACAGGGTGCTCCCCTCACTTGCAGGAGAGAGGAAGGACCCAGAAAAGTGGTGTGCAAGGCCTTATAAAGACTTTTGAAATTGCCACCCTGTAGCTCAAGACCACCCCCAGAAACATCATACACACATCACAGAAGGGGTGTAACCTAAGACCACCCCTCAGATACATCACACCTACATCACAGAAGAGGCGATCCAAAATAGAAATTTTAATATTGTTTTTCTCCTGTTTTTGTTTATCTCCTGTCTGGCAGGTTACTTGATTGGATTTCTTGGGTAGCTTGGCCAGTCTTTTGTAATGATAAATAAATAGTTCCTGGTCCAGGTCACAGGCTCACACCCTATTCAAACATGAGACATACCCTTAAGACAGGATTTGTGAAGGAAAAGACAATGGGGAGGCTTTTCCAGTTTGACCTTGCAGAGAAAACATTTGCTCAGTTTAGGAATTAAAATGGTTCCAGGTTGGCCTTCCTGTGCTGATTTATGTATGTGCTTGGTTGGTATACTTATGAACATTATCATATATTTAAGAGCATAAAATTCCTATTACAACTCTAACAAACTCTCATTAAGACCTTTGCAAACATCAGGGTCAAGGGTTACTGTGTAAACCAAGTGTTAAGCAAAATTCTGGAACTCTGGGTTCAATCAACCAGCATCACCAAAGTGAAAACACATTTATATACCCTTGAAGCACATAGCTTTTGCACAAAAATGGTTGTGTAAAAGCTGAGATGTCCTATAGACTTCTGCTGAAATCCTGCTCACCAGTGACTTCTCTGTATGCTCTATAAAATGTAGCAACAGGTCCCTTTCTCCTCTCTCTCCCATTGACTGTCCCAAAGTAAGTTGCTATAAAACCGTTGGAGCCAATCCGAGACAGGCCCAGCCTCACAATATGTTTTCAGTGTTAGGACTGAACCATGTTTATTTTTTGATCATTTTAAATAATGTTGTGTGCTATGTGACTGATTGTTCGAACTAGTTAACTGTTTTGAGTGTTCTCTATAGAAAAACAGAGTATGCCTTTTAAAATAAAATAAATCATGCAGTGGTAGGAACAGATGGCAAATACATATATTTTTAATCCTTGAATCATACCTAACAAAAATAATTAACACATATACTTTAACACACTTGGTTCTCTGCAAGTTAGCCATCTTTTGGGGTGCCACACCACACCAAAAAAATATATCAAAAATAGCAGTACGAGACGGAAATAATCTTCAGCCAAGGGCACAAGAACAAACACGCCTTGTATAATAACAGCAATGCCATCTGTAATGTCCTTGTTGAACAAACTGAGCTTTAGTCTCAAGTGTGCACAGTGCATGCAACTCAATTAATCTACCCTGAGAAATGGAAAATCAAAGTTCTGAGTGTTTAAAAACAGAATATTGCTATTAACACAGGAAGGAATCCTCAGAATGTGCATATCCTCTTCAACACAAAGGCAAGTGGTGACTTTTCCTTTAAATCCATGCATCCACCTTTCTAGTAAAGATAAAACTTGCACGCGAAGGTTATTCCTGTCCTTACTGTGCGTTAAGTACAGAAGCGGAGGATGGAGTTAAGACTTGATCATTCAATTACTCCACCTTTCCTGACGCACATGCTGGGACTGGAGGATCGAGCAGTGCATGCTGTTCCTGGCATGTTCCTCAACTCTCGTGCTTCAGAAAGTGAGGGCAGCGGAATTCAGAACTGACTGACAGAGCTCTACTCCCACAGTGCCAAATCTGTTTGGAACTGCTAAGAAGCATGGTGCCAAAATTTCTGAATTTAGATGAGTCTTACACTCCAATCTTAAAACACCTTCCTTTTGAAGTCCACGTTGGGCCCACACAGAACAAACCTTCAGCGAGAGAATCAGGGCATCTTCAGACTGTCAGCATGTTCAAAGAAGGCATTCATATCAGGCAGGAGATTTAGGTTTGCACAATTAATGTGGATCAAAGCCCTCTTTCACCCTAGCAACAAATTGATTTTAAAGAAGAAACAGCCTGTTTGCAGTTTGGAAAGTGATAGGGGAATGGATTGAAAAGTGTGGAAGGAATAACTAACAGGAAGATGTACGAACACCCAACAAGGAAATTGGGATGACTGCAGGATGAATGCCCATAATAACCTCCCTGCAAACAAATCAGAACCAATGCTCAGTAATGACCAGATGCAACTAACTTCTGTGTAAAGTTTAACTAAGCAAATCAGAATAAATGTTCAATAAATAGGTCTTTTGAAGTAGCCTTCTATCCTTTTATTTACATTTATCTGTCCTGTGCTAGGAATAAGGACCACAGAACTCAATGGAGCTTACTCAGGAGTCGTAATCAAGTGTCTACACACGCTAACCTAGTTCCTGGGTTCCCCCTCCACGTACACACTGAAGAAATGGGCTTGCTTGCTGGCTTCCCCTTCCCCTTCTGAGTTTCCATTTGCTGCAACGCCTAGGTAGATTGCTATCCTGCATTTGCAGCTCATATTTGTGTTCAGAGTATGATGTTAGATTAATATAGCAATACATTGGAACATTTAACTGATCACATCTTAGTTCCTCAGCCACTTTCAGACTTCTTCATCATTTCTTGCTATAAAAGACATTGATGGTGTTTCTGTGGCACAGATGATGCTATAGCTATCACTGTCTGCTGCTGAGCAGTTATAAATACCTGTCTGCCTGCGTGAAACATGCAGCTTTCCTGACAGTATCCAACGTTGTTTAAATAGGTCAGGCTGAGGGCCTAAATTGTAAAGTACTCCGGTAAGATTAAGTGGTCTGCTGCAAAGGATAAACACCAAAAGTAATCCATAAGCGGTAAGAAAGCTTATGAAAAGCATGTGTGTCAGAGCTGCTTGAAGATCCTAGCTCACAGAGGATCACGCTAGCCAGCGATCATTAAGTAAAAGTCTTTATTGAATTACAGTTTCCATTCTCACGCTGCTGCGCGCAAACTCTACGTCTAGTAGCTAGATCGGCGAAGCTCCGTCTGAGTCTCCGCCCCGTGAGCACCAACTTAATATCCTAGCCTTGCTCCACCTTTTCCGCCTGACTGTCCTCCTCTGGGTCCCTCTACCCCCCGGGGCCTCCTCCTTCCGGGATTCTTCTGACGCTGACCCGGACCCTCCTGCCTCCTTGCGCCGGGCTTTAGGACCTGGTTCCCTTTCGGGGCTGCTTACTGCGCCGCCTTCCTCTGCATTTGAACTTGGCGCGCGCGCCCAACCTTCCACCTTCCTCTTAACCGTTTCTTCGCTCCCCGATGGAGGTGTGGCCACTCCTGACTCATGCCCTCCCTCCTGTGGTGAGCTGCCAGCGCTTCCCCCCTGGCTCCCTTCCTCTTCCCTGCTTCCTGGCGGTGACGCTGGTCCCGATTTCCAGCTGCTCCCCCCTGAGTCCCTTCTGGCTCTATCTTCCTGGGGTGCCCCCCTTGCCCTGGCCACTGGTGCTCCTTTCTGTGAATCCTCTGATTCACTGGAAAGACTAGGAGATCTCGGGTCGTCGTCATCACTCATCTTTTCTTCTGCCTCCTCCCCTTCGCTCTCTGTTTCCTCCCTTGCCCGTGCCTCTGCTCCTAAACCCCTGACATCCATCCCCCCCCGAAGCCCCCCATTCCCCCCTCCCCTCCTTCCGGTGCTGGAGCTGGGGGCTGCTGTTGCAAAGGGACGAACGTCGGATATCGGTCGCTTCCCGTGGCGGGCCTCCATCTGAAGTCTTCCGGTTCTTCCTCCCTGCTCTCGTCGACGACGGTCACCTCCGCTTCCATCTCTGTGCCGCCGTGCTCGAAACCAGGGTCGTCCCCGAAAATGTCCATGTCCGTCTCTCCCTCACTTCCTCCTGGCGGCGTTGCTCGTCCTGAGCATTCCAGCCACTTTCTGCGGAACTGCTCCTCTGGCCTATCGTCCCACCAATACGAGGGTTCTGAGGCGGATCCCGAGGGTGACCCCTCCGGGGAACGGACGTCTCGTGTCGGCTCCTCGTCCGAGTCGAACCCCCGGAACGTGCTGGCCGAAAGCGTGGGCGTGAAAAGCCAGTCGTCGAAAAAGTCTGCTGGCATAGGTCTATGTGGGAAGAGGGCATGAAACTCGTCTTTGAGCAGAGGTTCGTCTAAGGCGTAGCCCGGCACCCAGCTGTTCGCACTGGCCGGGGTGCCCTCCTTGGCGAGAAAGTATTCTACCCCCTCTTCCCCCCATCTGGAGTCCAAAATCTCCGTGACTTCGTTGATGCGCTCCTTCTGTGCCGCTCCCGCGTGCCCTGTTCTGTCTCTGGCCGGACTCGGCGCCGTTCCGGGTTCCTGGAACCTGTGCGGTGCCTTGTAGGGAGTGAGCACCGATCTGTGGAATACCGGATGCATTCTGGAACCCTCCGGAAGTGCCAGTCTGAAAGCTACCGGGTTGACCTGCTCTTCGACTTGGTAGGGCCCCAGTTGTTTATGCCCTAGTTTCTTCTTGGCCAACGACCTGGCCGGCACTGCGTGGGCCGCTAACCAAACCCAGTCTCCCACGTGGAGCTCTTCTCCAACCCTTCTGTGCTTGTCTGCTTGTACCTTGTATGCGTGCTTGGCCAGCTCCAGGTGGCGCCTCAGCTGATCGTGGACTTCCTGCAGCTCCGACGCGAACGCATCTGCTGTCTGCGTCGATGGTGATTGGCACGTCTATGGTGATTCCATTGGGCAGCTGGAGAGATGCTGTGAGCCGCACTACTGGTTTGGGCGGGAGGGGGTTCACGGGCTGCAAAATTTCTGGGGACTGCGTCACTAACACGTCTGGCTGGGCCCCAGTGCCTCTTCCTCCAGCCAGACTGCGTCGTTTCCCTGCTGTGGTCCTCCTTGCTGCGTTGCTGCAGTCACCATTGCTGAGGCTGCAGTGAGCTTGTGGGGCCTCTGGGGACACTCTTTTGCCATATGCCCTGGTTCCTCACAGACGTAACACTTCCTGTTCCCTCTAGGAGGCTTCGCTTTCACTGCTGCCGGTGCTAGGGCTCTGGTTGCTGACTGAGCCCTTGCACCTCCAACCTCCATAGGTTCGGCTCCTCCTCCTGGCGGAGGCGTGGATTGCGCCCGCGCTGCTTCTCTGGGAAGGAAGGAGGGGCCCCCGGCTGGTTCGCGCCCTCCACGCCCTTCGTCCCTGCTCCACGGACGTCCTTCCAGCCTCACCCCCACTGCCAGTGCCCTCTGAACGACCTCCTGGGTGGTTCGGGGTCTCTCCCCCCTCGCGATCTCATCTTTAATCGAGTTGTGCAGCCCCTCCCAAAAGAGGTCTCTTACAGGAGCCGAATCTCTGTCCCATTCCAGGGCACTGACCAAGGCGAAAAAGCGGGCATGATACTGCCTGACGCTGGCCCTCCCTTGTCTCAGCCCATGCACCTCCTTCCGTGCAAGATCCACGTCAATACTTGATAAAAAGCACCCATCCATCGCTTTAATAAAGGCATCCGCATTCTGGAGCGCCGGATCCTTATCTCTCCATAAATTGCGTAGCCATGCTTTCGCATCCCCATGCAGATGGGACATGATGAACCCCACTCTCTCTTGTTCATCTCTAAAGTCTTTATGCAGCAGTTGCAGTGCGCACAGTACGTCGGCTCTAAAGTTGGGATACTGTTGCAGGTTCCCATCGAAGTGAGAGACTAGCCCGCCTGCCCGTCTCGCCAACCCAATTCCCTCCTGCCGGGGTGTCTGCTTTGTCAGCACGTCTAACCTGACCTGGAGATCCCTGCAGGCGGCAGCTGCCTCCTCTCTCTTCCTGGATGCGAGAACCTCGGCGTTCAGTTGTGCCACTGCTTTTCTGAGGTCCTCTATCTGCTGCTCAGCCGTCATGTCGTCTGCCGTTCGTGAGCTCGCTAGTAGGCACCTGTTTCTCTCCCCTCCTCGAGGCTGTAGATGCCCACAATAATGAGACGGAGCTTACTGTCAGAGCTGCTTGAAGATCCTAGCTCACAGAGGATCACGCTAGCCAGCGATCATTAAGTAAAAGTCTTTATTGAATTACAGTTTCCATTCTCACGCTGCTGCGCGCAAACTCTACGTCTAGTAGCTAGATCGGCGAAGCTCCGTCTGAGTCTCCGCCCCGTGAGCACCAACTTAATATCCTAGCCTTGCTCCACCTTTTCCGCCTGACTGTCCTCCTCTGGGTCCCTCTACCCCCCGGGGCCTCCTCCTTCCGGGATTCTTCTGACGCTGACCCGGACCCTCCTGCCTCCTTGCGCCGGGCTTTAGGACCTGGTTCCCTTTCGGGGCTGCTTACTGCGCCGCCTTCCTCTGCATTTGAACTTGGCGCGCGCGCCCAACCTTCCACCTTCCTCTTAACCGTTTCTTCGCTCCCCGATGGAGGTGTGGCCACTCCTGACTCATGCCCTCCCTCCTGTGGTGAGCTGCCAGCGCTTCCCCCCTGGCTCCCTTCCTCTTCCCTGCTTCCTGGCGGTGACGCTGGTCCCGATTTCCAGCTGCTCCCCCCTGAGTCCCTTCTGGCTCTATCTTCCTGGGGTGCCCCCCTTGCCCTGGCCACTGGTGCTCCTTTCTGTGAATCCTCTGATTCACTGGAAAGACTAGGAGATCTCGGGTCGTCGTCATCACTCATCTTTTCTTCTGCCTCCTCCCCTTCGCTCTCTGTTTCCTCCCTTGCCCGTGCCTCTGCTCCTAAACCCCTGACATTTTAACATTTATCTGAGGGTTTATCAACAATACACGGGCACAGATATGTTATATGCAGCAATCTTTGGAATAGTAATGCCTTCTGGTGCAAAGTATTTGAAGCTGCAGGATCAGCCGTTCTTGTCCTTTCGCAGTAGCTTTTTGTAGCTCGTGAAAAGCCATGCAGACGTAGGTTATAGTGAACACGGAGATGAGCAGCTAGCCTTCCCTAACCTGCTACCCTCCATATGTTCTGGACTACAGCTCCCTTCGGTGCCTGCCAGCACATAGAATCATAGAATTGTACAGTTGGAAGGGACCCTGAGGGTCATCTAGTCCCACCCCCTGCAAAGCAGGAATCTTTTGCCCAATGTGGGACTTGAACCCACAACCCTGAGATTAAGAGTCTCCTGCCCTACCGACTGATGGTGGCTGTAAATGAAGGCATAAATTCTAGGTCCTAGCAACATTGGGGAGCCTTTCTCAGCCTAGTCAGTGATGGCCAAACTTGGCTCTCCAGCTGTTTTTGGACTACAATTCCCATCATCCCTGACAACTGGTCCTGTTAGCTAGGGATGATGGGAGCTGTAGTCCAAAAACAGCTGGAGGGCGAAGTTTGGCCACCACCGGCCTAAGGGCTATATCCCCTTCTGGGTAACTTTGGGGCGGCGAGGGGCACATGTCAGTGTTGGGCAGGGCCAGAGGCAATAGAATAGAATAGAATAGAATAGAATAGAATAGAATAGAATAGAATAGAATAGAATAGAATAGAATAGAATAGCAAATGCTGATTTTGCCTCAGCACAGTTGGCTTATTTCTACAAACACTCACTCATCCCTCTCCATTCTGCATCCAGGCAAGCAAGGAACATTATCAGTTTCAAAGGACACATTCCAGCCCGACAAGGGCACTTCAGGAGAGGACAAAGCAGAGATGGTAAGAGGTGTGACCTAGGGAGAGAGGGTGCAGCTGAAGAGGGGTACGGCCTGTGAAAGAGATTTGAAAGGATCAGACAGAGAGTACTGTATAGCAGTGTTTCCCAACCGGTGTTCCGCGGCACACTAGTGTGCCGTGAGAAGTTGGCTGGTGTGCCGTGGGAGGGAGGCGGGCGAGTCGGGCGGTGAGAGGCGGTGGCGGCGAGGATCCGCGTCGAGCCGGGGGCGGCTCCGCGGTGGTGGTGCCGAGGTTTCTCTCTCCATTCTCCCCTCACACACACACACAGGAAATAACACAGGATCAGCTGACAGGACCCAGCCAATGGGGCGGCGGCGGGGCAGCGCGTGCAAAAGGGAGGAGCGCGAGACAGCGGACGAGGAGGAGGCCGGCATGTCCGGGCAGCAGCAGCAACAACAGCAGCAGCAACTCCCGGCGATGGCTCCTCAAGCCCCGGGCAACCCTACTCCCTCACCAGCCTCGGCCGCCCTCCTGCTCCACCCGCCGCTGCCTCCCCCGCCGCCGCCGGCCACCTCGGCCCCGCCGCCGCCCCCTCCTCTGCCCGCTATCACCGCCACCACCACAACAGCCACCGCCGCCTCAGCTGCCGCCGTCCCTCAGTCCCTCGCTTTGCTGCCTCCCCCCCCCACCCCCAAAGCTTGGAGGTTCCCTGGCAAGGGGGAGGAGAAAAAATTGAAAACTTTCACTTTCGTGCGTCCCTCCCGGCGTGACGCTGCGCGCTGATGTCACGGGGCTGTAATGGTGGTGTGCCGCGAGATTTTTTTCCTCAAACAAGTGTGCCTTTGCCCAAAAAAGGTTGGGAAACACTGCTGTATAGCCACATTCCCTCCCCCTGCCCATGCCTAAGATCCCCACATTCCTGCCCTGGACTCCAGGGCTAGCACTTTACCAAAGGTGACACCTGGGCTTCCTAACTCTCTCAACCTGCCCCTTTGCTGGAATGGCTGCTGGAGAAGGCATTCCACCAGTGCCCCAGTACCAAGCTTCCCATTGCATTTTCTCGGCATAATTTTAAAAACTGCTGGTTTTGAGTTATAACAAGAGATGCTTAAGGAATTGGGTATCTGTGAATTCCAACGTGAAATGGATTGATCCACACCTCTTGGACCAATGTGTAAACTGGAACATAAGACGATAGCTCAGTTGGTGGGAGCGTGGTGCTGATGATATTGCCAAAGTTGCAGGTTCGATCCCCATATGGGACAGCTGCATATTTCTGCATTGCAGGGGGTTGGACTGAATGATCCTCAGGGTCCCTTCCAAATCTACAGTTCAATGATTCTAAGAGTGTGCTGGATCAGGCCAATGGCCCACCAGCATCCTGGCCTCACAGTGGGCTGCCCAAACACTTCTGCGAAACCCTCCAGCAGGACCTCTCCTGCAGTTTCCAGCAACTAGCACAAAGCATTACTTTGAAGGCAGAACATAGTCACCATGACTAAGAGCCATTGATAGCCTTTTACTGCATGAATGAAGCCTCTGTTGTCATGGTCTGAGCAGCAGTCAGGACATAAATGCCACATGGAGTTTGACCCTCAGGGATATGGTCTCCTGGAGGTTCCAATTAACTATCATGGTTAGCAGTTGCTGACAAACCTATCCTGAACACGAATTTGTCTAACCCATTTTTTAAAGAAGATTGCTGCTTGTCACCACAGCACCTTGTAACAAATCCCACATATTAAGTATTCACTGTGTGCTTCCTTTTACCTGTTTTGTACTTATTGCCAATCAATTTTACTGGGTACAGGCAGCCTCAAAGGCTTCTCTACATTATTTATGACTTTGGGAGGGGGGGAGGAATCCTTTGAAGGCTGCTAGCATCCAAGTATGATTCTTAGAAGAATCCCAACAGCATGGGAAGAACCCTCATCCGGATTTAGGAAGCAGAATTCCAAAAAATAAATGGGGGGGGGAGTTTCCAGGAGCAGGACTTATTACAAAAATCAGGAATCCAAGGGCGTCTGAATTCATAATGCAAGCAAGCTGGAAAGCAATTAGGTATCGGGGACAAGAAGGCCGAATGTGATGGCCTGGGATTCCGAGTCTGAGAGTGAACCGGAGGAATCCCAGCCGGCACAGGAGTCCCCGCCTCCAGGGCCGACTGAACTGGGGCAAGGCCTAGATGCTGAGGAGCCTGCACCTGTGCCAGATCCTCAGGGGCAGGCACCAGGTGAGACCATTCTGGCCCCAGAGGTGCTGGAGGACTCAGTGGCTACAGGTGAGCCTCCCCCGGGGCCCAGTAACCCTTCGGCCTCTCCTGAACTGCAGAGGCTTAGGGCAGAGAGGCGAAGGGAACTGGTCTCTCCCAGGAGGAGTGCTCGCCTTAAGGCCAGGAGAGGCGGGGCTCCTGGGGGCCGGGACCGCCCCCGGCCTTAGAAGAAGATAAAGGTCAGGCAGCCCGGTCCCAGGTTGCGGGAGCAACGTCGTTGTGGAGTACCTGCTTTACCCAGACCTGGATCTGCACTCCCAGTGTGCTTGTTCCACGCCCGGCTTCCTGCTACTACTCTCCGGTGTTCCTGTTCCTCGCCCGGCTGCCCGCTGCTGTCCTACCCGTGTGCCTGTTCCACGCCCGGCTTCCTGCTACTACTCTCCGGTGTTCCTGTTCTCCGCCTGGCTTCCTGCTGCTGCTCTACCAGCGTTCCTGTTCCCCTGCCTGGCTCCCTGTTTTGGACGTCGCGTCTCATCTAGTGTTCGTCTACCCTGCTAGTGACTCTGGACTGAACTTCGGCTACGGTATTAGTACCTCCCCCCCCCCCGGGACCAGCACACCGAAGGACCATGAGCAGAGAAAGACTGGCAATGGCCACACACACACTTAAAGGTAAAAGTATAGGACCCCTGGACTGGTTAAGTCCAGTCAAATTCAACTATGGGGTGCAGCGCTCATCAGACTGAGGGAGCCAGCATTTGTCTGCAGCTTTCCCGGGTCATGTGGCCAGCATGAAAAAACCACTTCTGGCACACAGAACACCGTGACGAGTGCCAGAGTGCATGAAAACGACTTCCCGCCGCAATGGTACCTATTGATCTACTTGCACTAGTATGCTTTTGAGCTGCTAGGTTGGCAGAAGCTGGGACAGAAGAGCAGCAGGATTTGAACTGCCGACCTTATGATTGGCACACCCAAGAGGCTTGGTGGTTTAGACCACAGCGCCACCCACGTCCCTAGATCACACTTGACTTAAAGCACTATGGTAGCACTTTAAAGAGTTATGGGTTTCCCCAAAGAATTCTGGGAGCTGTAGTTTGTGAAGAGTTGTTAGGAGTCCCCACTATTCCCCTCCCAGAGCTACAATTTCCAGGGGGATTTAACAATAGATTCCCTCTTCACAGGGAACTCTGGAAATTTTAGGGAGGGAGTAGGAGTCTCCTAATCAAGGCCGGCACGTGGCATTTCACCACTGCAGGCAAAACAGAAAATGCCATCCCCACCCGCCTCTGCCTCCATGCCTACCTGCTCCTATGGTCACCTCTGCACCTGTCTGCCTCCTCTGCCATCTCCTGCTGCTGCTGCAGCCTCCAGCTACTGCTTACGGCTTGGCTGGCCGCATGCAAAGTGAGGAGATAGACTGAGGGGGCACAGAGCTGGAGTGCTGCAAAAAGAAGAAGTCTGGAAGTAGTTCTGGAATTCGAAAAGTGAAGGTGAAGATGAAAAGGCAAGGAAGGTCAAAGCAAGGGAACGTGCACTTTAATGCTCAGAAGGGAGCCAGAAGAAAGAAAAGCCAGGTCCTCATATGAAAAGCAAGCAGCGGAGATAAGATACTTCTTTGTGCAGCCCTGACCTGATTTAAGTTTTAAATTTAGAGTCGTGGGATTCAGGGCTTGCAATATTCATTTCCCAGGTCTTACCTGCACCGTCGAAAATAAAACCACTTCTTGCCTGTGAAATCTCACCATGGGATCAGACTGAGTAAAAGCGCTGTCAGATCACGGAATATAAGCAGCAGGGATCCAAGCCTCTGCAGATGCTGGCATCCTGGGCCAAGTGGGAACAGCAGAGCTGAGGGCTGTCACCTGACAAAGAGGGCAAGATAGGTCTTTCTGCACACTCTCCCACACCTTAACCTTTCTCAAGTGGACGGACAGATTCTGTCCTGAGAACCATTCACCCCTGCACTTGCCAGAACTGTTGGGCTAATGACCATCTATCTCCACCCAGAAAACACTCTTGCACCCAAGGTCCTCCAGTGTTAGTGGAAATGATAGTGCCAAGAGATGGCAAGCCTAGGGAGAGCTTCCTTCCTGTTTTAAAATCCTTGGCCATGTGCTCTCCCTAATATCAGAGCCTTTGAAGGGGAAAGGAGCTCAATTTAACATGCTTTCTTTATTGCAGAAATGGCTTTATTGTTAATGCTATTATACTATTATTGTTATTAAGTATTACTGAAGTCCAATGGCTGATGGTTGTTGTAGTCCAACACATCTGGAGGTACAAAACTGTACAGCTGTTTTACAGCCAGTCAGACAATTTGCCCACCTGGTGAGTATTCTGTACCCTGACTGGCAGCTGCTCTCAGTTCGTGGTCTTTCTCAGCACCTCGTAGCTGGTCCTTTCTTTTAACTGGAGATGGCACCAATTTGGCAGACAGCGAAGGCAGGATGACAGAGAGCAAGGTTTATCTGATAAATGAAGCCTCACACCTCATTCCTAACACTGGATGGCTCAGTGAAGCAGTATAGTAGAGACTCATAGACTAAGAACCATAGAATTATAGAGTTGGAAAGGACCACAAGGCTTATCTAGTCCAATGCAGGAATCTTTTGCCCAGTGTGGGGCTCAGACCCATGACCCTGAGATTAAGAGTATCATGCTCTACCAACTAAGCTATCCACAAGGCTAATCGAAACATGCAGTAATGGTTAGAGTGTTGGGACTATGCCCTGGGAGACTAGGGTTGGAATCGCCACTCAGCCATGAAGCTCACTGGGCCAGTCACCATCTCTTAGCCTAACTTACCTTGCAGGTCTGCTGTGAGGATGAAATGGGGAGGAGAACCCTGTATGCCAACTTGAGCTCCTTGGAAGATAAAGGTGGTATAAAGGTAAGGTACCCCTGCCCGTACGGGCCAGTCTTGCCAGACTCTAGGGTTGTGCACTCATCTCACTCTATAGGCCGGGAGCCAGCGCTGTCCGGAGACACTTCCGGGTCACATGGCCAGCGTGACAAGCTGCATCTGGCGAGCCAGCGCAGCACACGGAACGCCGTTTACCTTCCCGCCAGTAAGCGGTCCCTATTTATCTACTTGCACCCGATGGTGCTTTCGAACTGCTAGGTTGGCAGGCGCTGGGACCGAGCGACGGGAGCGCACCCTGCCGCGGGGATTCGAACTGCCGACCTTTCGATCGGCAAGTCCTAGGCGCTGAGGCTTTAACCCACAGCGCCACCCGCGTCCCAAAGGTGGTATATAAATGTATTAAATTGTGATGGCCTGGGACTTGGGCTCGGACTTGGAACCAGGGGAGTCTCAGTCTGCACAGGCATCAACTGAACCAAGTCTGGGGCCTGATCCTGAAGAGTCCCAGTCTGCACAGGTTCCCCTGCAACAAACACTAGCTGGGCCGAGTCAGGGGCCTGAGCCTGCCCTGGCTCCAGATGCGGGGATGACCTCGTTGCCTCCAGCTGGGCCATCACTTACAGCTGCTCCACTACCAGTTGGGTCAGGGGAGGCTGAGGCAGCCTCTGGGTCTAGTCACCCACCGACGTCTCTCGAGCTGCAGAGACTGAGGTCTGAGAGAAGGAGAGACCTGAGTACTAACAGGAGGAGAGCTCACCTTTGTGCGAAACAGGGAGGTGTGTGGCCGGGGCATCAGGACTGGCCATTACCCTGACAAAGATAAAAGGCTGTCAGACCCTGCCCTAGGTTGCGAGAGCAACATTGCTGTATGCCAGACCCTGTCCGAGATCCTGTACCTGTCCTTGCCTGGTTTCCTGCCTCGTGTCCTGCCTTGACCCTGTTGGACTGACTCCTCGCGGAACTTACGGATTCTGGACCAGACCTGGACCGCGGTTCTCGGGTTACCCCCAGGCCCAGCACATAAAGAACTCAAAAATAAAATTGCAGTGGGGCTTTTCTGTATGTGAAACATGAGTTATGTGTCCCTTCACTACTTTAACAGCTCCATCTTGTACATTTGTTTGTCTGTTTGTTTGCATTTATGTCCCACATTTTCCTACAAGGAGCCCAAAGTGCTACACATGGTTCTCCCAGTAATTTCATGCCCACGGGAAGTCCTTGAGGTAGGTTAGACTGAGAGGCAGTGACTAGCCCAAGGTTTCACCCAGTGAACTTCATGGCTGAGTGAGGAGCTAAGGATGATGGGAGTTGTAGTCTAACAACACCTGAGGACCCAAGGTCGAGAAAGGCTGCTCCAACCACTACACCAAACTGGCTTTCTCTTTCAGTCCCACTGAGTTATTGGAGTTTGGTCCAAATAAAGCATTGAAAGGATTGCATCCCTACAGTTATATTTTAAGGCAGTTGCCGATGACGGTGATTATCATAATTCTGTTCCATTCTCTGGATCTCTGGGACAAGGTACAGTGGTACCTCGGGTTACAGACGCTTCAGGTTACAGACTCCGCTAACCCAGAAATAGTACCTTGGGGTTAAGAACTTTGCTTGAGGATGAGAACAGAAATTGTGTGGCAGCAGTGAGAGGCCCCATTAGCTAAAGTGGTACCTCAGGTTAAGAACAGTTTCAGGTTAAGAATGGACCTCCAGAATGAATTAAGTTCTTAACCCGAGGTACCACTGTAGTCTGGAAAGCTAGATGAACATAAAACATATAGACCAAGAATCACATAACTGACTGTGACTCTCTCCAACCCCTCTGCCTCATGAAAGCCAACCAAGTGGACATTTCCTGCAGCAACTGTAAGGGAAAGAAGTTAATACCTCAAATCCTTAGCCCTATTGATAAACCATTAGTCACTTTTCCTTAGCATTAGTAACAAATTAGAACATGAAACTTTCCAAAGAAATCACTCTCAGGCTTGAGGCTCCCTAGCAAAAAAAAGCCATCCGCTGTATTGACTTTTGAACAGTTTACCTTTCACGTAATGTCGGCAGAAGTGCAGCGCTTGAAAAATAGGATATAAATGAGCCTTTTAAATTAGCTGAAGGAGCTAAGGATATCTTTATAGCATCAGTAGTTAGTAATTGATGCATTCCTCCTAAATCTCAACTTTGCTGCTGCTGCAAGTCTGCAAAATTAGCATAACAATCCCAAGGAAAAGAATGGGTCCCTGGCTGCAAGTTTTTCTGCATCTCCCTTTCTGCATTCATTACCAGAGCTGGTGTCTGGGGCTTTACCATAAATGTTCTGTTCACATGATAAAATGCAACACTTAACATTCTTCCTCCCCAACCCCCTCCGATGCTTTTCTTCCTCTGCAATTTGAACGTGTCACACTAATGCACTCTGATGCCGACAATACTGTAAGGCCAATAAGAACTCTATAAATGACACATCCCATTATGCCATTTTAATGTTAGTTTTCTGCTCCTATTACTTGAGAAACCTCCCTTTGAGATGGAGAGGGAATCATAATTTTATAGTCATTCAATTCACTTTTCTAATGCACTGTATTAGAAGGAACAATTTCCGCTGTGGATTATGAAACAATTGCCAGCAAATGCTGAAAAATACCATTTTGGCTCTATTTATTTAGCTGTTTTGTATTACGCAAATAGCACAAACATAATTTTATGGCTACAAATGAAAGCTGAGCAGCATGTGGACATCTCAGATGTGCTGGAACAGGGGGAGAATATGGTGCAGTTAGGTAGTTTTAGACTGCGGAATTTAATGGTCTTACAGGGGAGGGTTTTTGAGTTGGTGTTTGGGGGATCTCCCACTCCTTCTGACGAACGTGGCCTCAGGCTTCTGCCACAGTGCAAAAATCAGTTTTCAAAATAGCAATCATACAATAAAAATGGGGCAATGGGTGGTATTCAACTAAGTTTTACTCTAATTAGGGGATCCGCTGAAATCAGTGACTATGACTATTAAAAAGTTTGGTCCATTCATTCCAATGTGGGGCTCTACTTTGAGTAAAAGTTAGCTGAAGACCAGTCAATGAATCTTAAAAACCCAAACAAGCATAAAACCCAAAGGCGAAAAAACCCCCAACCCAATACACTCAAAAAACGGAAAACTCTTTCGTCTTGCGAGGCATTCGTCTTGTGAGGTACCACTGTAAAATAAAATACAAATCACAGAAGTTAAATAACAACCAGAAAATATAGGAGCTAAACTAGAGGTCAGCATCCTAAGGCCCATGGGCCGGAAGTGGCCCATGAGGGTTGCTTAACCGGCCCATGAGCCACCCCCAAACCGAGCTGCCCACTTGGTGAGTCCCAGCACACTGCGCTAAACCGGCGCAGCACAGCATGGGGACTCTCTTCCACAGCTTCGGAAATCGCTTCTGCTCATGCCCAGACTCCAGAAATCGCGTCTGCGCATGTCCACAGCACCGGAAATCGCTTCTGCGCATGCCCAGATGCGAAAAATCATGCCTGTGCAGGTGTCTGGGCATGCGCAGAAGCGATTTCTGGCACTGCGGACATGCACAGATACAATTTCTGGCATCTCAATGTGCTGGTCCGGCCCATGGAGTATCTCCGTGGGAGTGATCCAGCCCAGCCCAGTAAGTCTTGCCAACCCCTGAGCTAAACCTACTAGCCATTCCACAGGGATAAAAGAACACACCCTTGGAAGGACAAAATTGTAGAGTTGGAAGGGACCATGAGGGTCATCTAGTCCAACCCCCTGCAATGCAAGAATCTTTTGCCCAATGTGGGGCTCCAACCCTTGGCCCTGAGATTAAGTCTCATGCTGTATTGACTGAGCTCTCTGTTAATTCTTAGCCAGGGAGCAGATGGGCAACAATGCAGACACCAGGCAAGATTTCTTAGGGAAAGCATTTCATAGCTAGATGAACCACCACTGAAAAGGCTCTCTTTTTAATGGCCACCCATTAGATTGAAGGGTCACACAGAGAAGGACTTCCATAGATGACCTCTTTGGTATGGGTAAAGGTAAGGGGCCCCTGACCATTAGGTCCAGTCGCAGACGACTCTGGGGTTGCGGCGCTCATCCTGCTCTATAGGCCAAGGGAGCCGGTGTTTGTCCACAGACAGCTTCCGGGTCATGTGGCCAGCATGACTAAGCTGCTTCTGGCGAACCGGAGCAGCACACGGAAATGCCGTTTACCTTTCCGCCGGAGCGGTACCTATTTATCTGCTTGCACTTTGACGTGCTTTCAAACTGCTAGGTGACCGAGCAACGGGAGCTCACCCCGTCGTGGGGATTCGAACCGCCGATCTTCTGATCGGAAAGCCCAAGGCTCAGTGTTTTAGACCACAGCGCCACCCGCGTCCCTTTTGATATGGGTAGGGAGATACAATAGGAGGTGTTCCGTTAGGTACTGAGATCCCAAGCCATGCTGTGCTTTATTGATCAAATCCATCACTTCGAAATGAGTCCAGAAATGAATAGGAAGTCTGTACCTCCATGGTGCCTCTTCTGAGAACAAAATATGCCTCTGGCCTGCACACAATGTGTGCTTCACCATGGGAATCCTGAGTGCTGTTGCACTCAGTTGCTGCTTGTAGCTTTCCCATAGGTCAGCCACTGTGGGAACAAGAGGGGGGACTAGAGTAGCCTTTGGCTTCATTCAGCAGAGCTCTTCTTATGACCACCAGACCAAAGCTGGCCCACAGCTGCCATACAAGCTGCCTGATAACCTCTGCTTTTTTTGCATTTCCAGGAAAACAACAAAACCATGATAGGAGGTTTATTGATCCCCTGGCGGACTGTGTTTGGCTTGGTGGGGGACAAGTGTTGCAACCTGATATAAATTAAGCTCAAGTCTTACAACGTGGTAGCTCTTTGGAACTGAAAGCATTCCAATATTTATACACAGCTAGAAAGTTTATCCAAATATTAGTACTCAGCTCCTTTCCTAATGGGATTGGCATTCTTCTCTGTTTGAGTAGCATCCAACAATAGAGTAGATGTGGATATTTTTCTGTAGAGATGACATTTTTTTTTTTTAATTGTTGTTCCATTCCATTTTTGAAGCACATTAATGGACTAGTCCTGGAGACGCTGGGATTTTTTTTTCCTTCCCTGCTTCTGCAGACACCAGCACTTCCAAACACGTTTCAGTGAGCATTGAGCCCAGATCCATTAAAACATCTGTCCCAATGTGATTTTGCCTTCATGAGGATTTCACCTTGCAAACAGAATTCTTTGCAGACATTCTTTGAAACAAGTCATGCAGATTTAACTTTCCTCTACCCGCAGTGGCTTGGGGATCAGGGTGTACTATAAATAAATGACTTTTACAACTTGTAATGTTAACAAATGTGTCATTATTTGACTAGAGCAGGCGAGTGCCAAAGAAGCAAATGTGTTGAACAATGCGCTTAGATTCTGTTTAAAAAAAACAAAAACAAAATGAAAACACCAAACATTTAAGTACTTCTACGGTGCTTTGCATGTTCAGAGCACTTTACAAACACTAGGTAATCCTTATCACTCATGTGGGCAGGTGAGTGTTACTATGGATCAGACAAGATAAAAATAGCCTCTCTGCTTAAAAGAGAAGTCAGGATAAAAATGTCAGAGATGGATTATTGGATCTCGCGAGTGGCATCTGCAGGATTATAGCCAGACAGGTAAGTGTAGGAAGCATCATATCTAGGGTGAGATTGGGTCTGAGGCAGAGCAAGGCTCCTGTTCACGGTGGTTGAGATGGTAGTGCAACATTTTATTAGATGTGTTGGGAGACGCTTCACACCAGGTGTCAAAGAGTGAGCCGGCAGTAAATCACACCGTTCCAAGTTGGAATTAACTATTAGCAAAAACACAATCTTCACAGACTTGTCTGAGCGTCAGGCCTAATAAGTGTCAGCTGCAGGTCTTGCCCCATGAATCAGTTGCTGACACTGAAAGCCCCTACCTCTCCACAGCTGTCTAAGTCCCCTCCTCTCCGGGGCTTTCTCCAAACAATCAGAGACTGTGTGTGAATGCTGCCTGCTGTTGCTGCTCCACCCGTTTCATCCCTCTTTTGGTTCTGGGAGACAAGAGGGGAGAGGAGCTTGTCACAGCAGGAGGGGGAGACCCCCTTGACTCTTCACTAGCCTGCTTCATCTCTGTCTCTTGGCCTCCCTCCTACTTGCCTGCTTCAGCTTCTGCCTCTGATTCTGAACTTCTTTCTGCCACTGATTCTCCCAGCTCACTAAGCCCTGTTACCAGCTGGAACTTCTGGCACCTCCCATTATAAGAGAACAAGGGAGGTGTTCATAGAGAGTTTTGGCACCTCTTTTTCTAGAAAAACAGAACTGCACGTTACCCATTCATCTTCAAATACCTCCTCTTCTCAGTCTTCTTCATCTGACCACTCATCAATGTCCCACCATCACTTGCTTGGCTGAGAGCCAGTGTGGTGTAGTGGTTAAGAGCGGTAGTCTCGTAATCTGGGGAACCGGGTTCGCGTCTCCGCTCCTCCACATGCAGCTGCTGTGTGACTTTGGGCCAGTCACACTTCTCTGAAGTCTCTCAGCCCCACTTACCTCACAGATTGTTTGTTGTGGGGGAGGAAGGGAAAGGAGAATGTTAGCCGCTTTGAGATTCCTTTGGGTAGTGATAAAGCGGGATATCAAATCCAAACTCTTCTTCTCTTCTTCTTCTTCCTTTGGTGATTCCTCAGCTGGTTCTTCCCAGCATTCCTCTGCATCCAACCAGTCCATGATACTAGGTCAGAACACTGGCCTTGTTTATCAAGGGGTAGCTAACATACTGACTTCCAGGTGTTGGTGCATTACCAGTGCCATAGGTAAAAGGTAAAGGACGGTTAAGTCCAGTTAAAGGCGACTATGGGGTTGCGGCGCTCATCTAGCTTTCAGGCCGAGGGAGCTGGTGGTTGTCCACAGAGAGCTTTCCGGGTCATGTGGCCAGCAGGACTAAACTGCTTCTGGCGCAACGGAACATCGTGATGGAAACCAGAGCACACGGAAATGCCGTTTACCTTCCTGCCACCTATTTATCTACCTGCATTGGCAAGCTTTCGAACTGCTAGGTTGGCAGAAGCTGGGACAGAGCAACGGGAGCTCACTCTGTCGCAGGGATTTGAACCGCCGACCTTGTGCCCTGGGGTGGAATAAATGGTAATGTGTACACAGCCTTAGTCTGATGGGGTATAGGGCAGCTTCCTATGTTCCTGCACATTGCGTCCAACTCCTTATGGAATGTCGAATAAAAATGTAATAAATAAAAGATAGATAAAGTCATACAACCCTGCCTGCCGTCTTTTAAGTGTGTAAGACTCTAAGTCATTACAGGGGGTTGAACGAGATGACACTTTCAACTCTACAGTGCTAAGATTCTATAAGTAATTTTAAAAAGTAGTAGAGAAAAGAAACAGGTAAAACCAAGAAATTGAAGGAGAAAGTTTCGTGAGGCATTTGAAAAGACAGTCTAGAGCACTAACTCTCATTGAGACAGGACTTCATGGGAGAATGCAGGACAAACAGAGAGAAGTTGGGGTTTTTAAAAAACTCTCATATAAGATTAAAGTAACTTTACTGAGAGAGGAAAAAGAAAACCCTGTTCCATTAGGCATTGGCTTTGTAATATGAAAGAATTTCTGCCGGCAGCTCCTCCCTCCCCCCAGCTGGAATTCATAAACCTCTGAGAATAATATGGCATTAAAACTAAACATCAATAAGTCCGCAGTACAAATGACAACTGGCATCACCTAATTAAACTGGTTTCAGCCTGAAAGAGGCAGGAGGTAGACGTCCAATTTCTTATTTAAGGTCGACTTTTGCAATATTGTTGCACAATAATAGTCTTTATTCCCGATAAATGTCAAGGCCCAGCCAAGGCACTGTGGGAAAAGTTAACATAAGAATTACAGGCTTTCTGGGGGAAGGAGAAGCAGCTGAATGGCCAGCTGAACATTGTTACTTTCTTTTTAATTAAGAGCCTGTCGTGTCATAGCTCAGTGCACTGCATTATGGGAGACATGGCCAGAAACCAAATTTCCTCTCCTTGTCTCCCAAAGAAGAGCCAGCACAGAAATTCTCTTTCTGAAAAAGTACCTAAAATAGTAGCAAACCGGACAAGTATCCAGTCTGTAAATGCAGCGGATTTGAATTGTTTTATATACACGGAATTGTTTTGATTGCTTTTTACATATGAAACCATTTCGTTTTTATTTATGAAAATGCTTTATGTGTTTTTAGTCTGGGTCTCATTAATCCATTCAGTCAATTTTATTGTATACAGCCAAATGCCTTTACAATGGACGACAGAGAATAAAAGGAAAACTATCATCTAAAAGAGATTTACAACATTCAAATTTAAGATTGGAGCGCATTCACATAGCTGGAGCAGAGCTTCTTTTTCTCAATTTTTTTTATTAATTTCCAGAATTTTTTTTAAAACAAACAAACAAACATACATCTCAACCACAAATAAACCAAACTTCATAACATTGTTAAGTGACTTCCTCGTATCCCCCTGGTTGAATTTCAGTGTATATCATTTTAATGGTTTTCCAAAACCTAAATTCTTAAAAAATTAACTTAATCACTTAACATATTTCTTTCTTTACAATTCAACTGGAACAGAGCTTCTTGACTGCCAGTGCAGATTTGGCTACCTGGTGTGTAATGTTTGGATGTTTATCTGCTAGGAGTTCAACTGTCACTTCCTGTGCAGATCGACCGGGAAGCCAATTAAGAATTGGCGATATAAATTTTCATCTGGGTGTTGTATACAGGGGGCAAATCAGCAGATAGTGTGTGATGTCCTATACCTGATTGCATCATATATACATTTGCAATCCATATGGGGAATTCTCCAATATCTCCTCTCCAAATATGCTGTGAGGGCATCTGTTGGAATCTTAATTCTACACAGGTTCTGCATAGTTGTGGGAATGCCAGAGTCTGATGGTAACGGGGCCTTGAGTGACAGGTCTTAATTTGGGGGTACCAAGTAGAGTAAGGGGAGGTTCTGTCTTGGTTGGCATCCTCATCAAAAATCCAGTTTCTAAGGTCACATGGGCTAAGGGCTAAGTAGTTCTCCATTTGAAAGAGAACTAGTCTTAAAAAGCAGAGACATCACCTTGCCAACAAAGGTCCGTATAGTTAAAGCAATGATTTCCCCAGGAGTGATGTATGGAAGTGAGAGCTGGACCATAAAGAAGGCTGATCGCTGAAGAATGGATGCTTCTGAATTATGGTGCTGGAGGAGACTCTTGAGAGTCCCATGGACTGCAAGAAGATCAAACCTATCCATTCTGAAGGAAATCAGCCCTGAGTGCTCACTGGAAGGACAGATCCTGAAACAGAGGCACCAATACTTTGGCCACCTCATGAGAAGCGAAGACTCCCTGCAAAAGCCCCAGATGCTGGGAAAGGTTGAGGGCACAAGGAGAAGGGGACAACAGAGGACGAGATGGTTGGACAGTGTTCTTGAAGCTACCAGCATGAGTTTGACCAAACTGCGGGAGGCAGTGGAAGACAGGAGTGCCTGGCGTGCTCTGGCCCAGGGGGTCACGAAGAGTCAGACACGACTAAACAACAATAAGCCCTAAACTTAACTTGGCACTTTTGTGCCCACCCCCCTGTCCTTACTTGCTCTAACCAACAGAGCTTAGTAAGAGTATGTTCCCCGAAGGCATTTAGCCTGTGCCAGTATCTTAGATAGGCTAGATCAGGGATGTCCAACTGGTCAACCGTGATCGACAGGTCGATCCCCAAGTGATAGTGGTAGATCGCGTGCTCATTTTCCTCCGCAGGGGAAAAAGAGTATACACACACATTCTGTCCTGACCTGGCAAGAGTTGGCCGTCGCTCGGCCGACAGTACCCTGTTACGCGGGCATTTTGGAAGCCCCTGCTAGCAGGCTGAGGCAAGTTAACTCCAGCAGAAGGCTTCGTGGATTCCCAGCCGTGCTGGTCTACCCATGCAATTGGGCAGCGTTCCTAGCGGTCATTATCTTCTACGGTGCGAGCAAAGAGGAGCACGGAGCGGGAGCGTTATCAGGGCCGAATGCCCGCCTAAGTGCTGCGTCAGAGGCGAGAGTGGTGGAGTTCTAAATTATTATTTTTTAGCGAGTTGTGGCAGAATAAGTACTGCCCCCCTTAAAAAAAAGCTCTACAAATTTGGCCCAGCCCCCTAAAAAAAGCTAAACAACTTTGGACCCCCTCCCCCCCCAGTTTTTTTCCGGGAGTAGATTGCAGTCTCTTGGGAGTTGGACATACCTGGGCTAAATCAATTCTGGCTGCTAGTGAGGGAAGGCCCATCCTATTTTTTTGCCTTTGTTGTGTTGGAGGGTCTGAGATTCAAACACCTGCAGTGGGAGCCCATTGGAATCAGAGTAAGTGGTATAATAATAATAATAATAATAATAATAATAATAATAATAATAATAATAAATTAATAATAATAATATATTATTAATAATAAATTAATAATAATAATAATAATAATAATAATAATAATAATAATAATAATAATAATAATAATAATAATAATAATAATAATTTATTATTTATACCCTGCCCATCTGGCTGGGTTTCCCCAGCCATTCTGGGCGACTTCCAACAAAATATTAAAATACAATAACCTATCAAACATTAAAACCTTCCCTAAACAGGGCTGCCTTCAGGTGTCTTCTGAATGTCAGGTAGTTGTTTATTTTTTTGACATCTGGTGGGAGGGCGTTCCACAGGACGGGTGCCACTACCGAGAAGGCCCTCTGCCTGGTTCCCTGTAATTTGGCTTCTCACAGCGAGGGAACCGCCAGAAGGCCCTCGGCGCTGGACCTCAGTGTCCGGGCAGAATGATGGGGGTGGAGACGCTCCTTCAGGTATACTGGTAATGTGTGGACATGGCCATAAGGAGTTGCTTCTTCGAAATCAGACTAGGTGCAAATAAGGCTGGGGCAAGACTCCTGCCTAAAACCCCGGAGAGATACTTCCAGTTAGTGTAAGTAGTATTGAGCCAGACTCCTGTGCTCCAGGTTATTTGCTACACCATTAGTTTGTTAAAAGAATGAATGGAAATACTTGAAAATGTTGCTGCTTATTCCACCCCACCGCTGAGCCAAAGGAACATGGCAGAATTGCAAACAGGATTAAGACCTTTGTTTGTTTTCGCAGACCCTTTTTGTGTTGAATTAATGAGGATACGGTATAAAGTTAACTTTCTGGGAATGGAAGCAAGTGCCGTACATCGCCGCTCATCTGAAGGGCTCGGCGGGCGTCCAAGGCAGGCAGATAAACAGAAAATTAGACAAACACAAATGGTGTTTGCACAGGATTACACCAACATGCCGGGTAAACAATGAATTTGAACATCAAGGAGTTGTGGATGACAGATTGAGTGAGATACCGCGGCAAAGGCTGGAGAATAGGACTATCTTGTTTTATTTTATTTTTTTTAAATTACTTTTTTATCCTACCTTTCTCCCTCAACCCCACTTCATTTGATTGCCACAACAACCCTGTGAGGTTGGTTGGGCTGAGAGAGGGAGAGACTGGGCCAAGGTCACCCAGTGTGTTTCACAGTTGAGTGGGTGATTTGACTGAATTCTTATGCATGTAGGGTTGCCATGTGTCCTCTTTTTCCAGGACACACCCTCTTTTTCAGGGGTAGAATTTCTGTCCGGGTGGGTTTTTTAGATTTGCCAAAATGTCTCTGGCTATATTTTCTGGATGAAACATAGACAAACTGGTGGTTGAAGACTTGCTTTCCTCTTCTCTGCTCCTACCCCCCTCAGCAATATATCACAGCTTCTATAGCCTACATGTAAAGGTAAAGGTATTAGGTCCAGTCATGGCCGACTCTGGGGTTGCAGTGCTCATCTCACTTTATTGGCCGAGGGAGCCGGCGTACCACTTCCGGGTCATGTGGCCGGCATGACTAAGCCGCTTCTGGTGAACCAGAGCAGCGCACAGAAACGCCGTTTACCTTCCTGCCGGAGATGTACCTGTTTAGCTACTTGCACTTTGACGTGCTTTCGAACTGCTAGGTTGGCAGGAGCAGGGACCGAGCAACGGGAGCTCACCCCATCGTGGGGATTCGAACCGCCAACCTTCTGATCGGCAAGTCCTAAGCTCTGTGGTTTAACCCACAGCACCACCCGCATCCCTCTACATGTAATAGGGATATTTAAAATGAGAGTTGTCATAGCGTCCTCTTTTTTATTCTTCAAAATATGGCAACCCTAATCTGGGAAGCCAGACCCAGAGGAGAGCAGCGGCACCTGGTGAGCAGAGCAATTTCTGTGCATATTCGGATACTCTACATAGCACCTATCTCAAAGAAGGATATGGTCCTGCAATACATTGGCTTTTTTCATCTCAATGATTTATACACTGCTTGACACTGGAGTCTCTCAGCAGTGTGCAATAGGACTGCAAAAGATGCAAAAAAATAATTAAAACCAGGAAACTTACCGTACCTCTGCTGAAATAAAAAGGGCTTTACCAGGTGCTGAACATTCAGGAGGCAGGGGAGCTCTGCCTGATCTCAGCTGGGAGGGAGCCCCACAGAACTGGATTCACAATACAGTGGTACCTTGATTCTCAAACGCCGCAAAACCGGAAGCGTGTGTTCCAGCTTGCGAACATTTTTCGGAGCTCCTGCAGCCAATCAGAAGCTGCAACTTAGTTTTTGAATGGTTCTGGGAGTCGAACGGACTCCTGGAATGGATTAAGTTCGACAACCAGGGTACCCCTGTACTGAACCCACAGCTCTTGGTAGATACAGTGGTACCTCGGGTTACAGATGCTTCAGGTTACAGACTCCGCTAACCCAGAAATAGTACCTCGGATTAAGAACTTTGCTTGAGGATGAGAACAGAAATCGCACAGCGGTGGCACAGCGGCAGCGGGAGGCCCCATTAGCTAAAATGGTACCAGGTTAAGAACAGTTTCAGGTTAAGAACGGACCTCCAGAACAAATTACGTTCTTAACCCGAGGTACCACTGTACATGATATGCACCTGAGCCATGCAAGGGACAACTGACAGTGACCTACCTGAAATCTTTTGCTGTATCCCCCAAGCCTCCATCACCTGGGAAGCAAAAGAGATCGCAGTGACAGACAGGATGTCATGAGGAAGCAAAGGACCGCAAATATAATGCAGGCAGCAAGTGAGACGTTAACAAGGCATGCTGCTGATCTTTCCTGAATACACCTTCCTATCTTGGGGTATCCAATTTGGGGTATCAGTGGCTGGGCATCCCCTGAGCATCATTATTACAGATGAACTATTGTTTTGTTTTCTGGACAGTAAGATGATTCTTTCTCTCATTTTTTTTTAATCATTATTTCTCTGTGATCTATAGCAAAGCCATATACCAAGGAGTCTATCCTCAGAACTGATCAGGGCCCCAAACATCTTGCCGCTGCCTGTTTCCACTCACCCCTACAGGAACGCACATTACTCAGTTTCACTATGATTGATTGCTGGCAGATGAATGTCTCCGCTGACTCCCTGGAAAAGTAGCGAGATGCATGTCTCCTGGAAAGAATGAGAAATCAAACCAAATGATGTCCCTTTGGTTCAGTTTTCATTTATCTCCTGCCCCCTCCCCCCAAAATGCCATGAATAATGAATGTGTTTGTTGTTCTGTTCCAAAACCAACAAAAGCGAATTTCAATAGGGACAAATGTAAGCTTCTACACTTAGGGAAGAATATTAATCACGTGCATAAATATCGGATGGGGGACACCTGGCTTGACATCAGCACATGTGAAAAGGATGCAGAACACAAGCTTAGCATGTGTGAACAGTGTGCGATGCTGCTGCAGCAGCAAAACACTCAAACTCAAAACAAATAAAATTGAATGTGGTTCTAGGCTGCATCAAGAGAAGTATATTGTCTGGATCAAGGGAAGTAATAGTGCTGCTCTAGTCTGCCTTACTGCATGTGGGATATTGTGTCCAGTCCTGGAACCCACAGTTTAAGAAGGATATCCCCTGCTTGGACTACTGCAATGCGCTCTACGTGGGGCTACCTTTGAAGGTGACCCGGAAACTACAACTAATCCAGAATGCGGCAGCTAGACTGGGGACTGGGAGTGGCCGCCGGGACCACATAACACCAGTCTTGAAAGACCTACATTGGCTCCCAGTACATTTCCGAGCACAATTCAAAGTGTTGGTGCTGACCTTTAAAGCCCTAAACGGCCTCAGTCCAGTATATCTGAAGGAGCGTCTCCACCCCTATCGTTCTACCTCAACACTGAGGTCCAGCACCAAGGGCCTTCTGGCGGTTCCCTCACTGCGAGAAGCCAAGTTACAGGGAACCAGGCAGAGGGCCTTCTCGGTATTGGCACCTGCCCTGTGGAGCGCCCTCCCACCAGATGTCAAAGAGAAAAACAACTACCAGACTTTTAGAAGACATCTGAAGGCAGCCCTGTTTAGGGAAGCTTTTAATGTTTGATGTATTGCAGTATTTTAATATTTTTTTGGAAGCCACCCAGAGCTGGGGAGGCTCAGCCAGATGGCGGGGTATAAATAAATTATTATTATTATTATTATTATTATTATTGACAAGCTGGAATGTGTGCAGAGGAAGCTGACAACAACAACAACAATGGCAGTAGAAGTAGTTGGCTCCCACAAGAGGTAGTGACAGTGGCCAACTTTGGATGGCTTTAAAAGGGGATTAGACAAATTCGTGGAGGTTAAGGCTTTCAGTGGCTGCTAGCATGATGAGTATGCTCTTACTTCAGACTGCCAGTAGCAGGGAATCAAAGGTGGATGGAAAGATTACTGTTATACTCACATTCTACGTTTGGCTTCCCATGAGCATCTATTTGGCCACTGTTAAGAAACCGATGGAGGGACGCGGGTGGTGCTGTGGGTTAAACCACAGAGCCTAGGACTTGTCGATCAGAAGGTCGGCGGTTCAAATCCCCGCAATGGGGTGAGCTCCCATTGCTCGGTCCCTGCTCCTGCCAACCTAGCAGTTCAAAAGCACATCAAAGTGCAAGTAGATAAATAGGTACCGCTCCGGCGGGAAGGTAAACGGCGTTTCCATGCGCTGCTCTGGTTCTCCAGAAGCAACTTAGTCATGCTGGCCACATGACCCGGAAGTTGTACGCCGGCTCCCTCGGCCAATAAAGTGAGATGAGCGCCACAACCCCAGAGTCGGCCTTGACTGGACCTAATGTTCAGGGGTCCCTTTACCTTTTAAAGAAACCAATGCTGGACTGGATGGGACTTTGGCCTGATCCAATAGTGCTCTTCTTAAGTTCTTAACTGGCACGTTATGCTGGTTTGGGGGCTGACACGAGTTGTAATCTAAAACCTCTGAAGGGCAGCAGGTTGGAGAAGCCTGTTCTGCTGATAGACCCTCCTTCTCCCCAGGCACCCTTACGAAGGGACTCTTCCCAAAAGCAGATAAGGCTTGAAGTTTCTTAAGTGCAACCTCTGCTTTCCTTAGACCAAGAGTTGCATCTGATTAGGATCCGAGGCCGATGAAGGGAAAATGCAGCACAGGAAGAAAAGGAAAAGGAGGAAATGAAGGGGAAGAATGGTGAGCAGAGCCCACCTTAGACGTGGGTCAATTGCGGCAGCGTAGCTCACCGCTTCAGTGGAAATGCTTTTCAGTACAGTTCAAGTGAGATTCAGATAAACTGCCCTCTAAAGATCAGGATGCGGTATGTTTTTTGGCGCTTTGATGTGTTTATTTGGGAGCTGACCTGCGCACTGCACCCCTCTGCTCCTCTCATCTGCCTCCTGGATAACTCACGCTGAAGGAGAAGGGAGGGCAGCCTGCTTTAGACAGTGACACAACACTGACTCCTAGTGGGGGCTTTCGCTTATCATTCCCACATCAATTAAGACACACACACACACACAACAGAGCATCATTTTTTAGGAAGGAAAAAGATTTGCTCATGAAAGCGGTTCCGGTGAAGAAAACTGACCAGCATTGCCACTATTCATTATTATTAGAATTTGTAAATTACGACAAAAGGTGGAATAAATTACATGCAAACAGAATGAAATAATGAAAAAGGCCTGCACCAAAATAATACGTGACGTAAGATCCAGCAGGAAAAGACAAAAGAGTTACACTGTTTTCCATGGAAGTAGGCATTTCCTCGAGGAATCCCTAAATGAAAAAAAATAATAATGAAAGAATGTTTCCCTTTCTCCCCAATTAACAGTAATCCAATTTATATCTAAAGAGCCTATGTCTGCCTACGTGTACTTTCACATAATCCACACCTTGACATAAACAGGAGGGAACCTATGGCCATGGGCTTCTTCACTTGTAAATAAAATAAAGTCATGCCATATTGTGAAAAAAATTGTGTCTTATAATCATAGAACCATAGAGCTGGAAGAGACCCCTTCCATCTAGTCCAATCCCCTGTAATGCATGAATCTAAGCTAAAGGATCCATAATGCTACTTTCAACTTGTGGGAAATATCTTCTAGAAGAGGAGCTTGCCAGACTTGTGAATACCAGCAATCATTGCCAGTATTCTTACACCAATATAGCTATACAAAAAAAAATATGGCAGTAACGCAATGAAATTTCTCTGCTCTCTTCCACCTGTGGGAACCACATGCCTGTTCTAGAGGGTTGGGAGAAACCTCAGAACAAATTTAGGGGGTGCACAGGGGAGGAGATTTGGGGGAGTCCCAATGCAGAAGCATAAAACCTCACGCTAACAGAAGGATTGGCTTAGTGCTGCATTCGATGCAAGCCAGTGTTTTCCCCTGCCATCCCAATCCTGGTGCCATCAAGACAAATGGGGTTGCATCATATTTATAAGATAATTACACAGAAGTTATTGCAGTTATTAATATGTTAGCTGAAGACCGCAACACCGCTGAACGAACTAATAAAAGAAAATTCACGCTTACAGATCTTCTCAGCAAAAGTATAGCTGCAAAGGAGGCCGGGCGTCAGGGACGCTCACTGCAAAATGGGAGGAAAATAGCGTACATTTATTTTTGTTAAAAGAATGCCTGGAGGATATTATAGAATAACTTGGCAAAAACAAAAACAAAGAAAGTGAAAGTATGTTCAAAGCCATCCATCCCCCCTCCTCCTAGTGCTCAGGACTGCAAGTATTTTCACAGTAGGAAATGAATATATTGGTAACTTTCCTTTGAGAAACTGTGGGGAAGCTGTTGGTGATTCAGAGAATGTCACAGAAGCTTCCTATTTCATATACAAAGCTAGAAAAAAACAAAACAACACCCCAGAAATGTAGGTTTCTATGATTTATAGACAAATAAGCAGCCCGCAGATGGGAGTCGCCTCCAAGGCAGGGGCAATGCTCATTCGGAGCCCCGCTTAATAGTAATAAACTGGGATTTATAGAGTGCCTTTCATCCCATCAAAGATCCTGAATCATTTCAGAAAGCCAGGCGACTATGAGGCAGGAAAATGCCTCATTCACCAAAGACTGGAGACAGACAATAGTCAGCTCCCCTCCCCCAGGAGAGGTGAAGTTGGGAAGAAACAACAGCTATTGTCCTGGTCTCTGCCTGCAGTTGTCTATGTTCACCAAAGCATTTTAGGTTTTCACAAACATGTTTGTACAGAGACAAAATCAATGAAGGGGTGTAATTGTGAGGAAGGGGGAAGGAAGGCTTTGTCTCTGGCGTGCCAAGGTCCAACTGGAAGGTGAGCCAGTCAGACTGGAAGTCAGAGTGTGGCGAGTGCATGCGCAGCACCCAGTGATGCTCAGTCTGACAGAGGATAAAGGCAAGGCATAGAGCATACCCTCCAACATTTCTTCGATGAAACTAGGGACGTCCTATTGTTAAGGGGGGAAATTCTGGGGTGAGAGACTACTCAACTGCCCAGCTCATCAGGGTGCGAGTTCCCCGCAGGTCCATGCAGTCAGTAAAAGAAGTTCCAGCCAAGTAATTTGGAGCAAAACACCGGTCAGTAGACCATGATCTTTATTGCTGTGCAACACATCCCCACAGGAAGAAGAAGAGTCTGGATTTGATATCCCGCTTTATCACTACCCGAAGGAGTCTCAAAGCGGCTAACATTCTCCTTTCCCTTCCTCCCCCACAACAAACACTCTGTGAGGTGAGTGAGGCTGAGAGAATTCAGAGAAGTGTGACTGGCCCAAGGTCACCCAGCAGCTGCATGTGGAGGAGCAGAGACGTAAACCCGGTTCACCAGATTACGAGACTACCGCTCTTAACCACTACACCACACTGGCTCCCTGGAGTAAGAACCCCGAGCATAGGGTGACATCCTCTTTTAAAACTTCCCTCCTTCCCCCAGAATACACTTCAAGCAGCATCATTGATACATCATCGCTACATCACTAATGTAGGAGGGAGGGGTATACAAGGGACGTGGGTGGCCCTGTGGGTTAAACCACAGAACCTAGGGCCTGCTGATCAGAATATCAGCAGTTCAAATCCCCCTGCTCCCGTTGCTTGTTCCCTGCTTCTGCCAACCTAGCAGTTCGAAAGCATGTCAAAGTGCAAGTAGATAAATAGGTACCACTCTGGCGGGAAGGTAAATGGCATTTCCGTGTGCTGCTCTGGTTCACCAGAAGCGGCTTAGTCCTGCTGGCCACATGACCCGGAAGCTGTACGCCGGCTCCCTCAGCCAATACAGCAAGATGAGCGCCGCAACCCCAGAGTCCTGCCCGACTGGACCTAATGGTCAGGGGTCCCTTTACCTTTATTATACAAGGGTTACACAAGTTCAATATTAGGTCAGTTTATCAGACACCTTTCCCAACACCTCTTAAGTACCCATCACCGAAAGAACAATAAAACTCTTTACATATCATTACCCTTAAGAAGGCTTGTCTGGAGGTGGGCTTTCAGAACACCTGACTTGCTAAACAGCCTCTGCGGATGCCTATTTTTGCCCCCTTGGTCACTCCTTTGTGGGGTGCCCTGTATGTGCTCTCACACTTGGGGAATTATGGCACGATGCCCTGTTCCTGCTGCCTATGTGACTTCCTGCTTCTTGGTTCATGGAGGGAGGTGGAGCCCAAATTCACCTTTCCTTAAGGGTTAAAATGGCATTGGAATGAGGAGAGTCGATTAAAGTATGGATTTTCTACGAATTTACAAAGCTAGGTATCTTCCTTGAGCTGCCAAGTTGAAAGGATACATTCAGGCATAACATTTGTAACATTGTAACATGTAACAACTTTAAAGATGTGCCCCCCCCGTCATTTCCGTAACACTATTTATACCCCCACCCATCTGACTGGGTTGCCCCAGCCACTCTAGGCAGCTTCTAACATATTTAAAAACATAATAAAACTATACAGGGCTGCCTTCAGATGTCTCCTAAAGGTTGTATAGTTACTTATCTCTTTGGTTTGGGAGCTGCATAACTCCATACCCCCCAACATTTCTCTAATGAAAATAGGGACGTCCTATGGAAAAGAGATCTCTGAAGAATTGATGCTTTTGAATTATGGTGCTAGAGGAGACTCTTGAGAGTCCCATGGACTGCAAGAAGATCAAACCTATCCATTCCTAAGGAAGTCAGCCCTGAGTGCTCACTGGAAGGACAGATCCTGAAGCTGAGGCTCCAATACTTTGGCCACCTCATGAGACGAGAAGACTCCCTGGAAAAGACCCAGATGCTGGGAAAGATGGAGGGCACAAGGAGAAGGGGACGGCAGAGGACGAGATGGTTGGACAGTGTTCTCGAAGCTACCAGCATGAGTTTGACCAAATTGTGGGAGTCAGTGGAAGACAGGAGGGCCTGGCGTGCTCTGGTCCATGGGGTCATGAACAGTCGGACACGACTAAATGACTAAACAATACAACATGGAAAAGCGGGACATTCTGGGATCAAATCAGAAACTGGGATGGTTTCCGTAAATCCAGGACTGTCCCTGGAAAATAGGGACACTTGGAAGGTCTGTGAAGGTGATAGGTGCCCGTTGGTAGGTTGAAAGGGAGGGGATATGGGGCTTGAGAGTAATTTCTTGTTCCAATTTTATGGTTTCAGTTCCCTTAAAAAAAAAAAAGTTCTCTTCGCTTCTATATAGGAGAGCCTCTGGGAATCATTTATTTGCAGACAAGCAAAGAGAGGGTTTATCGGGTAGCAGAAATACAGCTTGGTTTTGTTGCTGTTATTTCCCAGCTTTTGTTTTGAGAGATTAACCTGTACAAGAAAAGCACTTTAACAGAACATAACTGTTTTACGAACACAGCCCAAGGAGATCTCTATGCAGTATTTATATGTTTTCCTCAATTACCAAAGTGTGAGAGTTCTGATGATTCAGCAGGTAAGAGCGTGAAGATTGTCTGCCACTAACTCCTTGCTCCATTAAGATCCGGGCAGGGGAACCCAAATCTGTACTTAGAGCTCAGCCTTGTATTCCCAGTTGACCATTCTTTTTTCAGCACAGTAGAAAGGAGAATGTTATCTGCCGCAGGGCTGAAATGCAGACGGACTAATGAAGCAGAGCCAAAGGGAACGGCAGTGCTTTTGTGGCCCCCTGAAACAGCAGGGCCTCCCCTCAATGCTGGAGACTCATCTATTCCATTCAACAACAAAAATGAAGTTCTAGTTTCTGCACCAAGGAGATCCAAATGCTACATATGGCATACATTATGCAGACAAAGAACATCTGCATATCACTGCATTTGCATTAGCCGGCTTGCAAGAGTGGATTCATAGGGAATAGCTGTTCTAGGTCACACAAAACAAAGAAGGTTCAAGTAAGACCACGACAACTTGACTCTGTGAACAAAGTAATGATCAAATTGGCTGTTTCTTAAGGCAAACTTCAAGGGGCAGATTTCCATGGGTCAGGGAAATAATAACAATTCAGTGGCCAGTTGTTTCCCCTGACAGTGTACAGTTTGCCCATCAGTACAGGCGTGTGAAGTAACACAAACACACACCTATACACAATGCCCATCTCCAGGGTTCCTGGATATAGATACAGATAGCATGGTTGAGAGCCCAACTGCAGAGAAGTAGCAACCAAGTGTCGGGGTTTAATCAGGCCTCCTTTTTCCTAATCCTTTCCCCCCAGAGGACAAAAGCAATTTGTGGCCAGCAAAAAACCTGCCTTGTTATTGATCAGGGCAATAAGCTATGTAGAAATGGCCAGGGCTCAACAGCAGAACATCTGCATCACATGCAAAAGGTCTTACATTCTTGTGTTCTCAGGGTCAGTCCCTGGCCTCTCCCAGTAAGGCTGGAAGATAGCTTGTTTTGAATCTCTGGAAAGCCTCTTCCAGTCAGTGTAGCCAATACTGAGCAGGATGGACCAAAAGTCTGACTCAGTATAAGGTGGCTTCCTAAACTAGCCTAATCCAGAAGCTTTCATATGGGTCAGGGATTATCAGATAATCTGTTGCAATCTGTTGGTGCAAGGGATCTTTGCTGGCTATTTGTCCCTTGTGTCTGGAGCCGGCCCAGCCATTAGGCAGTGTGAGGTCACAGCCTCAGGTGGCAGAAGTCCCCGAGGCAGCGCTTTGCATGTGCCCTGTCTGCCCTGCCACCTCTACCAGTGGCGTACAAGCACCATGACAATCAGCACTGGTTTTGGGCGAGATTGCATCCATTTGCCATGAGATTTTGCAGTGCGTGTGATACCTCATGCAATTCGGGGCAAGATCTCACCCAAAATCGGTGCACCTTTGCCTGATATCAGCCCTGCTCCAGCAGTGGATGTGGCAGGGTGCACGGCAGCTGCAGAGTGGGCAGTGCAGCTGTTGGAGGCAGCAGGTATGGTGGTAGTGGGAATGCTGGCAGCAGTGGCACAGTGTCAGGATTCAGGGAATTGGATCCCTCCCCTGGTGGCAGTGGATAGACAGATCAAGCGAAAGGAGCATTCTTACCAGTATGTTTCTTTAATAATCACAGCGAGAGAGAAAGGAATGCGTATATCTTCTGGAAATGGCGTTGCTCCCAGTAAAGGTCTACCCCCTCCATCCCCACTAATCTACGCCACTCCTACGGCGCGTAATCTGAGCTTGTTGCTATTGCACTTTCTGTTCCATTACTCTCCAAGCCCGTCTAGTCTTAGGCAAAGGGGTCAGGAATGCTGTCTAAGGACACTGAATCTGCCAGCTGTCTCTCTCCTGGTGTTTCCTCTTTTAGCTGTTCCTCACCCAGTATTTCCCAGCTTCCCCCCCTCTGGACTATGCCCCTCTGCAAACCACTGTTCTAAATCAATACTGTCCTTCTGCCCTTGGGAAGGTTCAGAAAAAGGGAGGGGGCGGTTCCAACTATTCCTGCTCAGTCCAGCCCCTCACAAACCAGCAGGGCGGCTCTTCCTGCTTCACCTCAAGTGGCAAAATGGAATGTGCCGCACCTGCGGGCATCCTTTCATTGGTAATAATAATAATAATAATAATAATAATAATAATAATAATAATAATAATAATAATATATTATTTATACCCTGCCCATCTGGCTGGGCTTCCCCAGCCACTCTGGGCAGCTTCCAACAAAATATTAAAATACAATAATGCATCAAACATTAAAAGCTTCCCTAAACAGGGCTGCCTTCAGATGTCCTTTGACATCTGAAGGGAGGGCGTTCCACGGGGCGGGTGCCACTACCAAGAAGGCCCTCTGCCTGGTAAGGCAAGGGCTGGGTAGAGGGGTCCATTGTGAATCCCCACCCAGCATTCCTCAGTTCAAGACTGAAAATTCCCTGTTTTCATCCTTTTTTGAATATTTGCAAGGTTTAACGAAATCCTCTTCCTTTGGTCAAGGCCAATGCTTCATCTCAATCTCCCCAAACGGAGCATCACGCCTCCATTGGAGCAGAAGTCACGGATGAGCTGAATGCCCTCTCTCTCTCTTGCACACGCAACACTTAGAGGAGTGCAGAAGACATGATTAAGCACTACATTCTAGGCAATAATGCATGCTGACAATTCCTAGAAGGAAACGAAGGTATCACTTTAAGCTTGTTTACCCGGTTCAGGATGGAACCTGGGCCTTGGGGGCGGGGGAGGGAAATGTCTCTAAAACAAAATGCAGAGAGTTAAGTCATGTGGGGGCAGATGGGTGAAAGGATTTGTGTGTGGTGCTGTGTGGGAGGTGCTATGAAGAAGGGATCTCTCTTTGTGTGTGTGTGTGTGTGTGTGTGTGTCTGCCTGTCTGCCTGTCTCTTTGTTTTCCCTTACCCAAACCAGAATGCACATTTCCTTCCATAAAACGGCACCGGGGGAGTTGCTAGCAAGTGCTGCTCACCCAGGAATACGTGAGAAACTGCTGTTAAGAATATTGTGAAGAGTTATATGAATCCCCGAGGGTTGCTCTTGGACTTGATCAAGAGTGAGGCAATCGCTCCTTTCGTCATAAAAGCGCCGTGATAGTAGGGAAAGGCTGTAAAAGTAATAAAGGAATGGTGAGAGGGCGGTGTGCTTCCGAGGCTTATGCTCTTCTTTTTCAAAGTTGGCGATGGCGTGGAGTCCTTTGTAAAGCCTTTCTGGGCGGGGTGGCTAACACCCCAGAGGACAGGATCACGCTTCAAAACGACCTTGACAGATTAGAGAACTGGGCCAAAACAAACAAGATGAATTTTAACAGGGAGAAATGTAAAGTATTGCACTTGGGCAAAAAAAATGAGAGGCACAAATACAAGATGGGTGACACCTGGCTTGAGAGCAGTACATGTGAAAAGGATCTAGGAGTCTTGGTTGACCACAAACTTGACATGAGCCAACAATGTGGCGCGGCAGCTAAAAAAGCCAATGCAATTCTGGGCTGCATCAATAGGAGTGTAGCATCTAGATCAAGGGAAGCAATAGTGCCACTGTATTCTGCTCTGGTCAGACCTCACCTGGAGTACTGTGTCCAGTTCTGGGCACCACAGTTCAAGAAGGACACTGACAAACTGGCTTGACAACCATATGTCAGGAGTGCTCTGATGGTGTTTCCTGCTTGGCAGGGGGTTGGACTCGATGGCCCTTGTGGTCACTTCCAACTCTATGATTCTATGATTCTATGATCAGGAGGATGGAAGGGGACTAGCTCTGGGGAGTGGTGCAAAAGAAGTAAACAAAGATCGAAAAAAATCTCACTGCAGATTCACTTCTCTAAGGGGCTTCTCTGGGGAAGTTTTGGGGTCTCCTGTCCCTTTGACCTAAAAAACCCCCAACACATCAGATTTTTCAAAAACACACACACAATACTTTGTGTTATACTCAGCTAAGTCATAACAGCATAAGATCTGTTATGGCCTGGGATTCGGACTCCGACGCTGAACCTGAGGAATCCCAGCCTGCACAGGATTCCCTGCCTCCAGAACCAGCTGAGCTGGGGCTGGGGCCTGAGCCTGAAGGGTCCTCGCCTGTGCTGGATCCTCAGGTTCAGGCATCAGCTGAGTATGCTCTGGCCCCTGAGGTGATGGAGGACCCATTGCCTGCAGGTGCTCCACCCTCAGCCCCGTCAGAGGAAGCTGAGGTTGCCTCTGGGTCCGGTAACCCTCCAGCCTCTCCTGAGCTGCAGAGGCTCAGGGCAGAGAGGCGGAGGGAACTAAGTTCTCGCAGGAGGAGTGCTCGCCTCCAGGCCAGGAGAGGCGAGTCACCTGTGGACCGGGCCACCCTATGCCTTGGGGCAGATAAAAGCCGACAAGCCCCAGTCCCAAGTTGTGGGAGCAACATTGTTGGTAGCCTGTTCCTGCCTGCACCCTGTCCTGCTCTTCTGCCAGAGTTCCTGACCTCACCCAACTCCCTGTCTTGGACCCTGCTTCAGCTTTGACTCAATACCGCACCCTCGACCTCGGACTGGACTCGGACCTCGCTGCACTGTAACCTCTTGGGACCAGCACAAGACCAGTGACCCCTTAAGTTCGGCATAATGTTCTCACAGTGGCTGACCAGATGCCTGTTGGAAACTCGCAAGCAGGATCTTATTCAGAGTGGGCCATTGCAATGAATACACATAAATTAGTCATGCCCATCAACTTAGAATCATAGAATCATAGAGTTGGAAGAGACCACAAGGGCCATCGAGTCCAACCCCCTGCCAAGCAGGAAACACCATCAGAGCACTCCTGACATATGGTTGTCAAGCCTCTGCTTAAAGACCTCCAATGAAGGAGACTCCACCACACTCCTTGGCAGCAAATTCCACTGTTGAACAGCTCTTACTGTCAGGAAGTTCTTCCTAATGTTTAGGTGGAATCTTCTTTCTTGTAGTTTGGATCCATTGCTCCTTGTCCGCTTCTCTGGAGCAGCAGAAAACAACCTTTCTCCCTCCTCTATGTGACATCCTTTTATATATTTGAACATGGCTATCATATCACCCCTTAACCTCCTCTTCTCCAGGCTAAACATGCCCAGCTCCCTTAGCTGTTCCTCATAAGGCATCGTTTCCAGGCCTTTGACCATTTTGGTTGCCCTCCTCTGGACACGTTCCAGTTTGTCAGTGTCCTTCTTGAACTGTGGTGCCCAGAACTGGACACAGTACTCCAGGTGAGGTCTACTCTGCATAAGACTTAGCACAGGACCTGTGAAGAGAATCAGAACTTACAGGGTTAAACAGTTCTGAGTGACGTCTCACATTCTGAGGCATGGTTATGTTCACATACGGGAGTGGTTTCTCTGTGTGTGAGTCTTCTTTCGGTTTGACCGAGAGGCGAAAGATGTGCGCTCTTTCGCCAGGATGATTTAAGATGTTTTGCTACACGATTAAAGACTGTTGGAGATAAGCAACAAGCCTGCGTACAGTCTGATTTATTACACACACATTGCAACAGTTTCTACCGCTGCGGAGACTCTGCTGAAGGACGCTGACAGTGAGCTAAGCACAGGAGTCCAGTGTGGCGCAGCAGAATGTGCCGGACTCCATCTTCAAGCCACAGGTTATGGGAGGTCAGCCAAGCTTTGGAAGCTGTTCCCAAGTCGTGCTGGTGTGTGTGGGGGCTGGCTGGAGTCCTGCCTAACGTTTGAGGCAGCGGAGCTCGCTGGAAGGATCTTATCTTCAGGACCGGGGGCCAGGAGGAGCGGCTGTTACGTGAGTAGGCTCAGCCCCGGGGAGGAAGAGAAATGGCTCAGCCCCAAGAACATGGCTTTGAGCTTAAGTTGCCATGTCAGAAACTGACTAGCCAAACTTGGCTGCAGTGGAGCTTTCAAGCAGAGCTGCTATTAGTTGGGGAGCGGCTGTGGGAAGTTGTCCAGCCACCACCGAAGGCAGCTGGGAAAGCAGACGCTAAGAGAGCTGCAGAGCAAAGTGAAGTTGAGAAGCGTGTGCTTGCTTTTTTGGCAGAGAATGTGGATGCTCATCTGGTGCCTGTTGTCCTGGGTGCAAGAAGGCCAGAGCCCGCTTGGCTAGCACTCCAAGAAGCTTGTGGAGCTGGAGTGGGAAGCAAGGGCCGAGAAGTGGCTGCATCCGAAGGGGAGAGGCAAGATGGTGCCGGCCACTTTCTTGAGAGCCGATACACAGCTGGGAGGAGCTGGGAGTCCCCACGGGGGGGGGGGTGAAGGGACTGTCACTGTCACTGCTGCTGCTGCTACTGTTGCTGTTGCTGAGTATGAGGTCTGTGTGGATGCTGCAACGTGTCTGTGTGAGGAGCCTGGAGAGAGGCCAAGTGCTGGGAGCCCTTTACCCACCAGAGGGGGTGCAGGAAAGCATCCTGGGAGCCCCGTGAGAAGAGAGGGCCGAGCTGGCACAGAGAGCCCTGCAAGTTGTAAGGGGGGGGGGGACAGGCCAGCAGAAGACACGGTTCAGGCTTTTTCCATTTGTCGATGTTTTGTCTGTGAGTCAGTCAACCATCTGCGTCTATCCTGTCCGCAGAGAGCCAGAGAGGCCGGGCAGGATGTCTCCAAGGTCGCTTCCCATGGCAGTCAGCCAGGTTTCCATGGCAGCCAGTCCAGGAGAGGAGGCCAGCGTGGGAAAGCGAAGTGAGGACGTGACTCAGGGAGTGAAGACGGTTCTTATCACCTAACTGCCTCCATGGCAACGCTACGGAACAACTCCAGTAAGGACAGAATGATGCGCTGGGTCATCGACTCAGGAGCCAGCCATCACCTGATGCCAGCACTGCCTGGTGGCGAAATGCGGAACTGCAGAGCTGTTTCAACTGGGAAAACAGTTGTTTTTGCTGATGGGTCACAGAGGCCTTTGTCTAATGTGGGAAATGTTTTTGTTTCTTTTTTACAGGCGGAGCTGGAAGTCTACGTTGTGCCAGAGATGCATTGTTGTCTTTTATCTGTACCTACTCTTGTAAAGGAGGGTTATAAGGTTTGCTTTGCAAATGATGTCTGTTCCATTTCCAGGGGTGGGAGACAACTGGTCAGTGTTGCATGTCAGAACAACCTCTTTGTTCTGGAGACACCTCTGGAAGGTGAGGGAGACTCTGAGACAGCACAGGCGAAGTGTGCTAGTGTTCCCATTCATGATTCTTGTGTTCACTTGTGGCACAGGAGAATGTCGCACAGCAGTTTGGAAGATGTCCAGAAGTTGCCCAAATGCACGAAGGGTTGCAAACTGAAAGCATGTCGTAAATCCCTAGATTGTAGGGCATGCAGAAGGGCAAAGGTACAAAGGTGCAGTTATCCCAGAAGGGAGAGGGTAACCACAAAACCTTTTGAGCTTGTGCACACAGACCTTTGTGGGCCCATGCCAAGCCCGAGTCTGGGCAGGGCCAGGTTTGTGCTGACGCTGACAGATGATTTTAGCCAAAATGGCTGGTTTTTCTCGCTGAAGAAGCGAAGCGAGGCAGCGCAACTGATTAAAGACTGGGTTGCGGCGGTGGAACTACGGTTCTCCACCAAGGTTCAGGGGTTCAAGTGCGACCAAGGTGCAGAGTTTACTGGGTCTGCTCTGCAGAGTTTTTTCAACCAGAAGGGAATACGTCACAGGGTGGCAGGTGCTACTTCTCCTCAGGAAAGGGGCGTGGCGGAGCACAAGAGTAGAACTCTGGCTCAAGCTGCTGATGTTCTACTGTGTGACTCCGGTTTGCCTCAGAGTTTTTGGAGCGAGGCTTGGAGGGCGGCCAACTTTACGATGAATAGGTCCTATAACTCGGTTATAGGTGACACACCATTTTTCTTGTTACACCGGAAAAAACCGCAGGTGCATTTCTTCCGTGTGTTTGGTTGCGAAGCCTGGGTGCTTGTGCCAAAGGCTCAACGGAAGGAAGGTGATCCAAGGTTCCAGAAAATGATCTTCTGTGGATATGAGCCTGCGACAAAGGGGTGGAGGTTTGCATATCCAGAAGGTGATCAGACCAAGCTTCTGATCAGCAAGCATGCTGAGTTCTGTGAGCAGAATGGTTGGTCAAGACTCAATGAGGGTCCTGACGTTCTCTCAGAATGTCTGCCTGATTCTGAGGAGGAGGGAGAGCCAGAGGCTGAACCTGTTGCTGAGGACCAAGTCTCTGACCAGGGTCAGGAACAGGGTTGGGCATCTCCACAGGTTGTTAAAGGAGAGCCCAAGAGTGAGCCTTTGTCTCCTGTTAGCAAAGTGCAGAAGGCCCGAAGACGCAGTAAGTCAGAGGGGGAGTCTTCTGATGTAGAAGACACACTTGCTGGTCCCAGTGGGTCAGAAGGAGCACCTGAGATTGTGCTCAGACGATCCGCACGCACAACAAAGGGGGTGCCACCTGAGAGGTTTCAGGTCACCAGCGCATGGGTTGGTTTCGCGCAGTGCGAACCTGGGAGTTTTGAGGTGGTTCAACAGTTGCCTGAGACAGATGCCAGAAAGGGGCAAGAGGCAATGGAAAGGGAGTTGAACTCAAAGAGGTCTGTAGATGTGTGTTCACAGTTTCCCTCAGGATGCGAGACGAGAGGGGGTATGAAGAGAATCAGAACTTACAGGGTTAAACAGTTCTGAGTGACGTCTCACATTCTGAGGTGTGGTTATGTTCACATACGGGAGTGGTTTCTCTGTGTGTGAGTCTTCTTTCGGTTTGACCGAGAGGCGAAAGATGTGCGCTCTTTCGCCAGGATGATTTAAGATGTTTTGCTACACGATTAAAGACTGTTGGAGATAAGCAACAAGCCTGCGTACAGTCTGATTTATTACACACACATTGCAACAGTTTCTACCGCTGCGGAGACTCTGCTGAAGGACGCTGACAGTGAGCTAAGCACAGGAGTCCAGTGTGGCGCAGCAGAATGTGCCGGACTCCATCTTCAAGCCACAGGACCTTTGCTTACAGGGTGACTTTCCCTCTGAAAGTTGGCCTGAACTTGCATCAATGAACATATTCAGTTTTTATGAAAAATTGTGTCATGGTCCTGTGCCCCAAGTCACTTAAGGAACTAGTGCCTGGGTGTTCTGGATCAAGGAACACAGACATGAAGGAGGAGTAGCCCAGTGTTTAAAAGATTTGGAAACAGATAGCAAGAAGATGCTGCCGTCTCATATTCTCCTTCCGGTTTACAGCACCATCTTAGCCTAAAATTACAGCTGCCCATTAAGGATCAGACTGCAAATGAAGTCTTCTTGATCCAGTGGAGCCTGGAGATTCTCCAGCTTAGGGATCATAGAATCATAGAGCTGGAAGGGACCCATAGGTCATCTAGTCCAACCCCCGGCAATGCAGCAATCTCAGCGAAAATCTCATTACTGATGCTACACTGGTGTTGGACCACGGTTGTAACAGAGGGATGGGAAATCTGTGGTCCTCCAAATGCTGCTGAACTACAGCTCCAATCACTCCTGACCACTGACCAGGCAGGTGGGGTTGATGGGTTTTGGAGTCCAATAACATATGGAGGTCACTGGTTCACTGTCACTGCAATAATAATAATATTAATATTAATAATAATAATAATAATAATAATAATAATAATAATAATAATAATAATATTTATACCCCACCCATCTGGCTGGGTTTCCCCAGCCACTCTGGGCGGCTTCCAACACAATATTAAAATACAATAGTCTATTAAACATTAAAAGCTTCCCTAAACAGGGCTGCCTTCAAATGTCTTCTAAAAGTCTGGTAATTGTTTTTCTCTTTGACATCTGGTGGGAGGGCGTTCCACAGGGCGGGTGCCACTACCGAGAAGGCCCTCTGCCTGGTTCCCTGTAACTTGGCTTCTCGCAGCGAGGGAACCACTAGAAGGCCCTCGGCACTGGACCTCAGTGTCGGAAATGTCCTTGTGAAGACCCAGCCTTTGGACCTTTCAATGTAGCCTAGCTTTCAGAAGAGAGAACGGCTTCTCATTTGTTGAACAGGTGTCCTCTTTATGTATGAGGCATGAGGATGTCCCCATCCAAACATCTACCTCAGAAGATAGAATATCTTCTAATTCTTCTAATGTTTCTATGACCTAACACCCCAACCAATGGTTGGGAGCTTCTTATTGATAGGGAACAGACCATTTTTTGACCTTTCTTAGATAAAACATCTTATCAGTGACTTATGTGGGTGACATGTCAGCATGTTGGGGGATAGACCTTAGATTTACCATATTTCTCACTGCATAAGAAGCACATTTTTCCTCCTAAAAAGTAAGGGGAAATGTCTGTGCGTCTTATGGAGCGAATGTGTGGTCCCTGGAGCCGAATTGCCCATTGGGTCACCCCAAATTAACCATCAGATCACATAGCATGTCCATGGCTACAGCCTGCACCAAAAAACAATCACGCACCCACTGTTGTGTGGGGGCCACAATGGCGCAAAAACGTGGTTACAAAGCACGGATCCACATGGATCCTCAGGATTTTTGCATTGGGTCACCCCAAATTCACTATCAGATTACATGTCTGTGGCCACAACATGAACCATAAAAATCATACATCCACTGTTTCATTCAGAATATGTTTTTCTTGTTTTCCTCTAAATACTAGGTGCGTCTTATGGTCAGGTGCGTCTTATGGAGCGAAAATACGGTAGATTAGCAGAGTTTCTATAGGAACTGGAGAGGAACCAGCATCTCCCCTCTTCATTTAGTCCAGCTTGCCATATGTCCTCTTTTTGCAGGACATGCCCTCTTTTTCATGGGCAGAGTCGTCATAGCGATCCACAGCTAAAAGTAGAAGTCGGCAAATGTGTCCTCTTTTTTGCTCTTCAACATATGGCGACCCTAGCTTCAGCACCATGATTAATCCAAACCTGCAGCTGTCCCTTCCTTTCCTCATTCTGAAGGCTATATTTGATCAATTTTGAGCTAAAGGGGAACAATAAGGTATGCAACCCTCCAGAAGACTTTTTATTAAAAAAAATTGTTATCTTAAATTCATTCATTTGGAATATATAAGACCCCGAAGGCCAAGGTAGCAAAGAACAAGTGTTAGATAATATATGGCTTTGGAAAAGGAGTTGTTTAGTCTCTGTGATTAATGAGAATGGTGATAGCTCTCTGGAGATGCATAAAAAGCCATTAATGACTGGTTCATTTATAAGTGATGAAGATCTCTCAAGATCAAAGTACTTCAAAAGTACAATAAATGGGAGACTTTGAACTATGCAGAAATTCTGGACAGTGTTGGGTTCTAATTGTCACCTAATTACTGGGATTTCTGATAGGTTAGATTCACTATGGGGAATATGGGGCAGTGGGGTTATTGTTTGGCATAACGTCTTTCTCAAATGTGTTCACCTTGTTCCCTTATGCCAACAGTATCACCAGTTTGAAACTTAAAGGTGGCAGATGCTTCTTGGAAGAGCTTTGCGTTAAGGAGTCATCCTGAAATTTGCAAAGCCTGAGAGTCTAGATATGGGAGGTGTCGTGGTCCAGGGATCTTGACATGTGCAATGGACAGCACTGCCAAGAAGGAGCTTCATGCTTTTCCCCCAAAGAAGACACAGCATGGTCACCATCCTCTGACTCAGAGTATCTGCTTCTTGAGCCCCACAGAGCCCTTACAAAATAAAGAAATAAATAAATAAACCCAAGCACTCTCTTCTGCCATGATTTGCAGCAGCTGGTATTCATTATTGCATGACTGTGGAAGCAGATCAGAGCCATCATGACTAGTAGCCACTCATAGCTTTAGCCTCCAGGAATTTCTTTCTGACAGTATATGAGCCGTTCAACAGTGGAACAGACTCTTTACTTTGAGGTTTTTAAGCAGAGGTTGGATGGCCACCTGTGCAGGGCCCGGGGGTAACCCTAGAACAGTGGTCCAGGTCCGGTCCAGAATCCGAAGGTTCCGCTAGGAGTCCGACAGGATCAAGACAGGACACGAGGCAGGAAACCAGGCAAGGACAGGTACAGGATCTTAGGCAGGATCTGGCATACAGTAATTTTGCTCCCGCAACCTGGGGCGGGGTCCAACAGCCCTTTATCTTTGTTGGGGTAACGGCCGGTCCTGATCCCCCAGAGACTCACCTCCCTGTTTTGCTCGAAGGTGAGCACTCCTCCTGCGAGTACTCAGGTCTCTCCTCCTCTCAGACCTTAGTCTCTGCAGCTCGGGAGACGTCGGTGGGTTACTAGACCCAGCCTCCCCTGACCCAACTGGTAGTGGAGCAGCAGTAAGTGATGGCCCAGCTGGAGTCAACGAGGTAATCCCCGCATCTGGAGCCAGGGCAGGCTCAGGACCCTGACTTGGCCCAGCTGGTTTTGTTGCAGGGGAACCTGTGCAGACTGGGACTCTTCAGGATCAGGCCCCAGACTTGGTTCAGATGATGCCTGAGGCAAAGGATCCGGTGCAGACTGAGACTCCTCTGGTTCCAAGTCTGAGCCCGAGTCTCAGGCCATCACACCACTTACCATGTATGATCTAGTTGAAATTCCTGCGTTGCAGGGGATTAGATTAGAGGACCACCGGGATTCCTCTACAGTTCTATGATCCATCCATGTTGGTGGCCATCACTGCCTCCTGTGGGTGAGAGTGTCTAACATGAAGATGCAATTTGAGGACAGCTGTCATGTCCCCCGTACTTTAGCTGTCCTTTCCCAGGTTAAACATACCTAGCTCTTTCAATGGCCTCCTACAGGACTCAGTTTCCAGATTCCTCACTATTCTCGTTGCCTTCCTCCAGTTGTGCTCCCATTTGCCAACACCTTTCTTAAAACGTGGTGCTCAGAACCAGACACAAGTCTCCCGGCTTCCCTTTTGCTCTCTGTTGGACTGTTGCTTTTCCTTAGTGGATTCCTTAGGGATCACTGCTCAGCTCATCTCCCCATTCCGAAAGAAATCAGAAGCCTCCTGGACACGTGTGAACTCCCTTCACAACACTCCTCATCAAATATCCCAGCACACCAACAAATCCACTCGCCCTTAAAATCCCACAAACCCAGTTTAAAGTGTTAATGGATAAATAGCATTCATAATCGTTATACAATATCTCTCAGATTTCAGACCCATTACCATATTTTAATAGGGAGCAAAGCCTGATCAAACAAATCAAGCAAATAAGAGTATTGTTTGATATTTACAAGAGACCTTCCCTTCCTCCTTACAGACAAACTAAGGAACTTGCATTGATTCACTGTGGCCCTACCATAAGGAAGTGGGGAGACAAATCCGCAAACCAGCATGGATTAATGTCTTAGAAAACATCTGGCAGACTCTTAAAAGTCCACTCCAGAACAAAATGCTTCCCTCTTTGTTATCGGTCCATTGCAGCATTTTCTGTGACAAGGGCTGGCCCCTACAGTCAGACCCATATGACACATTTGCATCTTACACTTATGAGTCCTGGCTTCTCCGAAAGAATCCTGGGGACCATAGTTTGTTAAGGGTTCGGAGAGCTACACTTATCAGAGTGGTTCAGGCACGCCAACTCCTAGGGGCGAAGGGGTCTTTGGCCTCCTCAATATCTGCTGGCAGGAAACTGGGCCCCCTTGATGTTGAGGGGGCAGAGGAGGCCGAGCATGGCATGATTCAGTAGCTGGCTCCTCCTGAGGACAAGGAGGAGGAGAAGAAGAGGAGGAGGAGGAGGAGGAGGAGGAGGAGGAGGAGGAGTTTGGATTTGATATCCCACTTTATCACTACCCTAAGGAGTCTCAAAGCGGCTAACAATCTCCTTTCCCTTCCTCCCCCACAACAAACACTCTGTGAGGTGAGTGAGGCTGAGAGACTTCAGAGAAGTGTGACTAGCCCATAGTCACCCAGCAGCTGCATGTGGTGGAGCGGAGACGTGAACCCGGTTCCCCAGATTACGAGTCCACTGCTCTTAATCACTGCACCACACTGGAGAGAGGAAGTCGCATGGGTCATATGAATCTCATTGCCGTTCCCCCTCCCCCTCCTTCCATTCCATCCTTGTTAAAACAGTCTTCTTGGCAAAGAATGACAAACAAAAATCACAGGGCTTGCTATGGGATAGTGGTAGCCATTTCACCAAGCTGCAGAGTGGAGGGATGAAAGCAAAGCAGGGCTATTTCATTGCCTCTCCTCTGCAAAGAGATTAATTGCTTTGGCTATTGCCTAGAGGTGGCCATTCCATCATTCTACCTGAACTAATTCTATCCCAGCTGGTCAGTATTCAGAACCATAACATTAAAAACCTGAGCTTGCTTTCACTCCTCTTCCCTCCCCATTCCTTTTTCCTTCTATGCCATATCTTTTAAATTGTAAGCCTGAGGGCAGGACTTGTATTCCCTGTTAAACTACTTAAGCCTCTCTGAGAGCTTGTTTGGCTGACGAGAGGGGCAAAAATGCTATCAATCAATCAATCAATCAATCAATCAATCACTGTTTATATCACCAGTTCCACTACTCTGTTTTCCTGTCCTGCACAATGATTCCATGTTCACATAAGCAGCAAGACGGAGGGCTATTTAAACACCATGTATTGAAAATACCATCTATGAAATCTGCCAAAATCCTTCCTTCCCTTCATCTGTTTTGACTCCCCTTGCAAAATATAGCCAGAAATGTTTTATTTCCCTAGGTACTTAGTTTTCCATGTATATAAACAACAGGGCTTGTAAATTTTTTTGAAAAATAAAAATAAAAATGGCCCTCTCCATATGGTCACTCAGCTGGTTTAGAAAAATCCCCCAGTGAGACACCAATTAGTGGCAGCCGAAACATAAATTAAGGAATAGCTGCAAAGGTGATGCTGTTTGTAAAGCTCACAAATGATGACTAAGATGGCTTGCGGGAACTATCAGCTCCACATCAAATGCTTCACCCTGTCCCCATCTTGAGTAACCCCATTAGATGGGTTGTAAATATAACAGAGCGGTGGGTTTTCATGGATAGTGGAAGGAGAGAAAAAGGAGGCTCAGCACATTTCAGGGAGTGGTGGGCAGAGATTTGCCAACTGTGAAACAAAGAAAAAACTTAATGCAATCTAATTCACATAGATGGTTCTAATGTGTTAACTCCATCTCCTCAGAGTATTGCAAAAGAACGATGTCAATCAACATTTGATGATCTTCTACCAGTCCACAATAGAAAGAGTCCTTTCATACTGCATCACGGTGTGGTACGCTGGTTTGACATCAACTGATAGGAAGTGCCTACAGAGGGTGGTGAATACAGCACAAGATATTATGGGCTGTCCCTTGAATCCACTGAATGACATTGCAGAAGAACGTTGCCTCAGGAGAGTGAGGAAAATTCTCAGGGATGATTCACACCCTGGCCGGCACTTTCTTGATCTCCTGCCCTCGGGCACAAGATACAGAAGCATGATTAGTCGCGCCAACAGGGTAAAGAAAACAACAGGGCAACTGAGTTTGGGGTTTGGTGGGTGTGCGTCAGTAAACAAGGGGAATTAAGACTAAGAGAGCTAAGTGGGGGGTGCTCGAGTAATCTCACTGTATACAAGTTGTACAAGCAGAAGAAGAAGAAGAAGAAGAAGAAGAAGAAGAAGAAGAAGAAGAAGAAGAAGAAGAAGAAGAAGAGTTTGGATTTGATATCCCGCCTTTCACTCCCTTTAAGGAGTCTCAAAGCGGCTAACATTCTCCTTTCCCTTCCTCCCCCACAACAAACACTCTGTGAGGTGAGTGGGGCTGAGAGACTTCACAGAAGTGTGACTGGCCCAAGGTCACCCAGCAGCTGCATGTGGAGGAGCGGAGACACGAAACTAGTTCCCCAGATTATGAGACTACCGCTCCTAACCACTACACCACACTGGCTCTCATAAGCATCAAGTGACAATAAAGTATTTCATTTCATTTTTTCTTCTTCTGATTATAATGCCAATACAGTGGTACCTCGGGTTAAGTACTTAATTCGTTCCAGAGGTCCATTCTTAACCTGAAATTGTTCTTAACCTGAAGCACCACTTTAACTTATGGGGCCTCCTGCTGCCGCCGCTCCGCCCGAGCATGATTTCTGTTCTCATCCTGAAGCAAAGTTCTTAACCCGAGGTACTATTTCTGGGTTAGTGGAGTCTGTAACCTGAAGTGTATGTAACCTGAAGCGTATGTAACACGAGGTACCACTGTATCTTATGGGTGGCGTTCTGCTGCATTTTTGTACTAGTGCAAGCATTAGTGCAAGGAGATCCCCCCTGCTTTCTCTCCCTTGCCAGCCATGTCCCACACCACCCCCAAATCTGCTATGGGTAGCTGTGGCAAACCCCAACAGATGGTATATGTGCCGGGGGATGAAAGCCAAGTGTGCACATGCTTAAATCTCGCTCATTGAAAACAAATGCTACTTGAAAGGAAGGATGGGCCTATCTGTCAATTACACTGTCTCATTTTCCCAGTCCTAAATTCGCAGTTCACCACATCTCTGCATCAGTTTGTTTTTTTGTTTTTGTTTTTTACAATTCATTATGAAAATTCATCAGCATCTCATTTCTCCTAACAAACACATTTGTGTATGTGATTCTGCATAATGGACACATTTTAAACCAATTTTCCCTAATTCAATGCATTTTGCATGCTATTTTCACTAATGCAAGGTTTTTCATGCTTAGTTTCCCATAATATACATATATTTTGCTCCAGACAACTCAGAGAAGTGCAAATTCCAAAGGATGGCTGCATTTTGGTCCACATATTCCTTTGGGAAGTGTTAATCAGATTTGCACAAACTCAATTTCTCCCATACCCCTACTCTAAAGGGCATAATTGCAGCTGAATTGTCTCCAAGTTGTTTTCAAATCATTATTTAAACTCCTGGCTTGACCATTTTTTATATTAAAGCAGTCAAATTCATGTTCATGTTTTGTTAGGAATATAAATACTGATATCTCCACTGAAGCTGCCTAGTACAATATGCCATTGTCTCTGTTATCCTCATTCATCTCCATCACATTTACGTTCCTCAATATCAGACATGTTATTTGGATCTGGGGAGTCGGCTCCTGAACATTTGCCACGAGCAAAGGTGCGATGGAAACTTAATTTTCTGTGAGAGAATAAATTGGATAAATTTCAAAGCATTATGCATCGACCTGAAGTGCGAGACATGCTCATCCAGATTGTCTGTGATTCATTCTTCTGTCTTAATTATATCAAGAGATATTGAGTTGTATGCATAGAAGAGTGAGAGGGGGAAAGCAATGAAGGCATGTTTCAAAGAGGCAGAGGAATTTCCTGGGCTCCGGTTTCAGGGGAACATTTCACATACATGGAATCACGGCTCATCTAGTCCAACCCCCTGCAAGGCAGCCATCTCAGCTAAAGCATCCGTGATAGAGCACATCTTCCGGAGTGTTTTTGTGTAAGAAATGTTTATGATGCAATTTGTTTGAGGTTAAACATTACGGTGCCCCATAATTCACAGCAGGAATGCATGGAGTGGTGGGCAATCTCTGCTCATCTAACCTCTGGTTGGTTGCATTGCAGAGCCAGCATGGTGTAGTGGTTAAGAGCAGTGGACTCGTAATCTGGTGAACAGCATTCGATTCCCCGCTCCTCCACATGCAGCTGCTGGGTGCCCTTGGACCAGTCACACTTCTCTGAAGTCTCTCAGCCTCACTCACCTCACAGAGTGTTTGTTGTGGGGGAGGAAGGGAAAGGAGATTGTTAGCTGCTTTGAGACTCCTTAAGGGGAGTGAAAGGTGGGATATCAAGTCCAAACTCCTCCTCCTCCTCTTCTTCCTCCTCCTGAGAGGTATAGGAAGTGGGGAAAGGTAGCTGTGAGGTCAGTGCGGTGAAAACACATCGGCAGGAACAATATGCCATTGCTGCTTTTTGCAGCTACCTTTCCCCATTAAGAACACAAGAATATAAGAACATGCCTGTTGGATCAGGACAATGGCCCATCTAGGATAACGTATAAGCCCATCACAGTGGTCAACTAGATCACATAGATCATAGAATTGTAGTCGGAAGGCATTATCAGCACCATGCTCTAACCAACTGCCATGGGGAACCTGTAGGCAGGATTTGAGCACAATAGCTCTCTCCCTTCCTGTGGTTTCCAGCAACTGGTAGTGGTACCTCCAACAGTGGAGGCAGAGCACAACCATCACATACATTAACTGATTAATTTGTGCTTTCTATTCAGAAACATTGTACAGTCATACCTCAGATTACAGCTGCTTCAGCTTGCGTTTTTCGGGTTATGGACCAGCCGAAACCCGAAAGTACCGGAATGGGTTACTTCTGGGTTTCGGGGGCTGCGCATGCACAGAAGCACTAAATTGCACTTTGCGCATGCACAGAAGCACTGAATCATAACCCGTGCATGTGCAGATGCGCCACTGCGGGTTGCGAATGCTGTGGGTTGCGAACGTGCATCCTGCACGGATCACGTTCACAACCCAAGCGTCCACTGTACAGTGGTATCTCAGGTTACAGACGCTTCAGATTACAGACTCTGCTAACCCAGAAATAGTAACTCGGGTTAAGAACTTTGCTTCAGGATGAGAACAGAAATTGTGCAGCAGCGGCAGCGGGAGGCCCCATTAGCTAAAGTGGTACCTCAGGTTGAGAACAGTTTCAGGTTAAGAACAGACCTCCAGAACAAATTAAGTTCTTAACCTGAGGTACCACTGTATAGCCTTTACTCCAGTGCATTTAAATGTTCTTCCATCAGTGGAGGTTCCCAAAAAAGGATCTCCTCTTATCAACATCAATGACCTTGCGTATCTGAGGAGTTTGAATCAATAACTTATATGATTATGTACTGTTCCTTTTATCATGTTATACATAAGATTTATTACTAAATGCTTTCTACAAAAATTCCCATGATGACCATATGCATTTTATGCTTTTTCACTCCTTTCAGATCATAATGCACCACTTTCTCAAGGGTGGCTAGTTTGCTGCTGCATTGAAAACTCACCGGCCACTGATTTCAGCAAACTTTCAGTTTTGCTTTGTAGGCCTGGTGGTCTGTAGCAGGACACAGCGAACTAGTAATTTTATTGTTTTGGTTCTCTATTTTGTTTCATTTGGTACTATTTCAGATATTTGGACAAAGTTTCTCTTTGAATACCGGACATTGACTGTAATAAAGAGGTTTATGGATGGAGAATGGCAATGTTGGTCATGGAGGAAATGCAGGAGAATTTCCCAGCACAGCACTAGAAAGAGCACATCTCCTCTAAGCAAGCACAAATGTGGAGATAAGCAGGTCACCTTCCCATAACTTTGCAATGAAACAGACCTTGACAAATGGCAGCTGCTCAATCTTCAAATGTATGTTTTGTGCCAGCAGAACAGTTTTAGCATCAAATATCGTCACAGCGAGCATGAAGTTGTGAGAAAGGGATAAGAAGGTTTCTGGCCCCACACAGCTTGCGACACAGGTTCCTTTAACCTTAGAAGACTTTGTGGCATTGTGAGAGACCTCAGTATCGGTTCTTTCAGGCAGCACCTGTGCCCAATGGTCAAGCAGCAAGTGAAGAAAGCGCAAGAGTTGTGAGGATCTTGAACAAGTTTCCAAACTTAGCAAAAGGTTTGTAGGGTTTTTATAGGAGCAGGTGAAAAACCTGCCTCTCTCCTTTCTGACCTGAAAACGAAACCTAATTCAGGTGCTGGAAATTACATATGAGCAGAGGGCTGTTGTTGAATGCCAACTCGCATCAGCCTCAGCCAGAATGGCAATGGATGGGGATGATGGCAGCTGTTTTTCAACAGCATCTGATTACCTGTTCCTGATCTGGATTAAGCAGCCTAGCAATTCAATTCTGAACTAATGGAATCTTCTGGTTCATCTTCAGGGGAAGCCCTGCATATAACACATTACAGTAATCTTGTTGTTGTTTAGTCGTGTCCGACTCTTTGTGACTCCATGGACCAGAGCATGCCAGGCACTCCTCAGTAATCTACCACAACGTAAAAACACAAAATACACAATAAAAATAAAAACAAGAACAATCAACAACACTCCCCCCAAGTTTTTATCTATAGTTCTCAGTTGCATACCTTTCAACACTCCTCAGGTGAAAATAGGGGCGTTTCTCACTCCCTCAGCTGACCCTCCTTGACCTCCCATCTTTGTCCCCGTTCTGCAGAGCATTTCCTATCAGAAAAAGAGAGTGTGCCACCACAATGACACTAACGGGACACAGCACACACACCCTCCACCGTCCTGAAAAAAACCCTTAATCCTGGTTTTATTTTATGTTGTTCTTCAGTAGGTTTACAAAAAGAAAAAGACACACACCAATAAATATATTTTAGAAAAGGGGCAAGATTGGATGCAGATACACAGAGCATTTCTTCTTTAAATTCAAGGCTCCTTGAATTTGGCTCCACTTCTCTTCCTGCCCAGGGCAGCCCTGCCCTCTGCCTGCCCCTCAGAGCTGGTGTATCACATGAGTCTGTGCCTTGATGGTGGCACTGGCGGAGGAAGAGCAGTGTGGGGGGAGTGCACTGCCCCAGCAGCACAATCCTGGTGGGGTGCCATCGTGGCTGCCTCCCCGCCCATGCTGGGCACCACACCCCCAGGACATGGGCCAGCCCTGCCCCCGCCTGCTCTCTGCCCCCCGGTGCCGGAGCATGAAGCTCCCTGTCACGGTTTGGTCTATGGGCGATCAAAGTCCCAGCTGAGGACGTCGGGACCAGGGGCAAGATGGCGGGGTGGGAGCAGGAACGAGAATCCAGAAGCCACGGGTCTGAGGGTCAGGAAACAAGGAGTCACAAAGTCAAGGGTCCAAGGGTCAAGAAGAAAGGAGTCAGGAAGTCAAGGGTCCGAGGGTCAAGAAGAAAGGAGTCAGGAAGTCGTGGGGCCGAGGGTCAAGAAGAAAGGAGTCAGGAAGTCAAGGGTCTGAGGGTCAAGAAGAAAGGAGTTACAAAGTCAAGGGTCCAAGGGCCGAGACGCAAGGAGTCAAGGGTCCGAGGATCAGGAAGCAAGAAGCCAAACACAACAAGGCAGGAAACGTGTTGCCATGGCAAAGAACCGAAGGGAAATGCTGACCTTATATCCCTTCTGGCTCTAGGCACCAGGTGCTGTGAGTTACCAATCGGCTTCACCTGTGCGGCCGCACCTTGCCTCTCCAGAATAAACTTAGGAAGGCCCCAGTCCTGCGAAGCCCTACTGGTCACAGGGCCTGGCTCCTGCACCCACTTTTGACAGTACTCCTCCACTGGGTGGTGGCAGCCTCTCTTCCTCCTTGCCTGCTGTCCAGCAGCTGCTATGAGCTGCCCAAGGGAAGAGGCCAGTGGCAGCGGCCATGGAGAGACAATAGGCTGCTCCCTTGCAGCTGCCACTGCCTCTTCCGCTCAGCAGAAGTGGTAGCCTCTCCTCCTCCCCGAGCTCAGTGGCTGCAGGGTTGGGGGGCGAAATAGGGACATTCTGGGGTCTAACCAGAAGTCAGGATGCCTTTTGTAAGTCCGGGACTGTCCCTAGAAAATAGGGACACTTGGAGGGTATGCAGTTGGACATCTCTTCCTCAAAATTTCTCCAGGATAGGTCGTTTTTGGGTCTGACGAGCCTTCCATTCTGAGTTTCAAGTATCCACAAAACTCACTTAAAATACCTGGCTACACCTGTGTTGCTCCATTTTGTGAACATTTGGCCAACACACAATTCCCCTCAGTTTACTACAGATTCTGGATGAATGGAATGGGATTCAGCCACCGCAAATTTCTCTTCTGCCTCCCTGAATCACTGTCTAAAGAACCGAGTGGTCTTCAAGAATATGCTCCCCTCCTGCTTCACTAAAGTAATGCTATTAAAAACAATGTGATTGCTCCAAAGTAGGAAAGCTGTGCATTGAGGCTTTAATTATCATTATCATATTTCTCATTATCTCACTCCTTACAGCTTCTGAATATCAACTCTTTCTTAAACTCAGTCACAGTTACTCCTTAACTGTAGAATATACAGCATAATTAGCTCAGCTTTTCTTAAACTTTGCAAGTGGGGGGAAAGGGGTGTGTGATGAGGTGCATCTTTTCAAATGAAATATTCATGTATTTTCAACTGCAAGGGGGGAAAAATGGGATAATTCAGCTTGTCATTTCTGCTGATTTCTCCACTTTAAGTATGCAAACATTATCTTCATGTGATTTTGGTAAATCAGCTAACTGCAAGAGCCTCGGCTGAATATTTTGGAAATGTAAAATGATTAAGGCTCCAGCAAGATCTAAGAGAATTTCTAATTTATGGAGTGTTTTGATTGGTAGTCATGAGGAATATATCCAAAGGTCAGGAAAGAGGTGAAGTGCAGAATTAAATACAGATTATCTAGGGGAAAATGGAAGGCTGTGCTATCAGCAGGGGGGTTATTGCTAGGGTTTTTTTATATAAAAAAGGAGTTTGAAGTTGTTTATATTTTTCCGCATTCCCAAATTGGCTACATTTCCTGCTTTGCAGAATGCAGTGAGGAGTCACAAATTACCATGCTTATGATTAAGTCACGAATGGGCAATGTGTGGCCTTCCTGATGTGACTGGACTATTGCTCCCCTCCTTCTCCTTCTTCTTCTCCTCCTCCTCCTCCTCCTCCTCCTCCTTCTTCTTTAAAAAAATAGATTTTATTAAAACCTTTTCATAATACAACAAGATAAAAGAAACTAATCTAAATAGAAACAAAAACAGAGCGAGAAAGAGTAAAGAAAACACAGAGCCCTCACTAGAAGAAGAAGAAGAAGAAGAAGAAGAAGAAGAAGAAGAAGAAGAAGAAGAAGAAGAGGAGGAGTAGTTTGGATTTGATATCCTGCTTTATCACTACCCGAAGGAGTCTCAAAGCAGCTAACATTCTCTTTTCCCTTCCTCCCCCACAACAAACACTCTGTGGGGTGAGTGGGGCTGAGAGACTTCAGAGAAGTGTGACTAGCTCAAGGTCACCCAGCAGCTGCATATGGAGGAGCGTGGAAGCAAACCCGGTTCCCCAGATTACGAGTCTACCACTCTTAACCACTACACCACACTGGCTCTTGTGTGTCTGCAGCCTCAGTCTGACCAGGTATAAGACACCAACTTGCAGGGAGAGATGTAGGTGTTCATTTTATTTATCTAAACATTTCTATCAGACAACCTTAGTATTAAAAGAAAAAAGAGGACACATTTTTACTCCACCCAAAACCACTGTTTTCAACCCAGAAATAGAAATCTGGGGAACATTTGGCACAGCCCTAAGAAACACATTTAGGCCGTGAATCTGCCACTCATGTCAGGGCGGTGAGTTTTCTGTGCTAACAAATAGGTCGATAAACCAAAAGACAATGGAAATTCTGTGTCACCATAAAGACAAACATCTGTGGCCAGAATACATTATGCAAATTGAGCACCACTGCCAATATTTACTTATTTTACATAATTTATTTTGCTTGTCAGGGTGGGTGAGAGGGAAGCAGGGAGAGGCTTAGGAATGTGAAATCCCACACGGCAACTATTGATTCCCTCCTTCTAAAATTTTCCCAGTTGCCATTCAAGCATTTTCAAGCAAATGACACAAGGTCTAGAAACCTTTCTTAAAAACAAAGTATCGTATTTTCCGCTCTATAAGACGCACCAGACCACAAGACGCACCTAGTTTTTGGAGGGGGAAAACAAGAAAACAAATATTCTGAATCTCAGAAGCCAGAACAGCAAGAGGGATCGCTGCGCAGTGAAAGCAGCAATCCCTCTTGCTGTTCTGGCTTCTGTGATAGCTGCGCAGCCTGCATTCGCTCCATAAGATGGACACACATTTCCCCTTACTTTTTAGGAGGGAAAAAGTGAGTCTTATAGAGCAAAAAATACGGTAGCAACCTTAGATCTTCGATATCCTGAATTCTGTCGCAGGAATCAGGAGAGGAACCAGGACATTCTTCCTCCATCAATCTGATTTTTTTTGTTCCAAATTATAACCTGGATGCAATGAACCATATTAAAGCAATGCAGTTTTGGAACACTTGGTTTGATCAGTCACTCTGCCACAAGTGATGGAGCCAGGAGATGGTGCGTCCCCTGTGCTCAAATAAAACAAAGCTCTTGAGACGTTGCTAGGGAAAACAGAGCCTTGCAATCGTAACAAAGGAAGATGCCAGGTGAAAATAAAAAGAACAGGCATGACCTGTGTTTGATACATGATAAGGTCCCCACCTCCCTGCTCAATCTTTCTTTCTTTCTTTCTTTCTTTCTTTCTTTCTTTCTTTCTTTCTTTCTTTCAAGAAAGGCATGGGATAAGGAAAATGCATGGTGTGTGTGTGTGTGGGAGTGTCAACAGGCAAAGTAAAGGTTTAGTGGAGGCGACTGAAAATCGCAGCCCTTGCACAGGCCCACTGATGTGCAAGAATATGCACTCAGCAGACGAGTCTCTGGGATCTCAGTGGGACGGTTTGTTCTTTCTCTCTTTTCTCTCTGCTTGAAAAAAGGGGAAAATATCTAAACTCCCTAGGTTAATAAAGAAGTCCATGTTTGTGGGTATCAGCAAACTATGAAAAGGGACAGGTGTCCTTCAGAGATTTCCCACATATGAATATTTGCCTGGAATTCTAGATTTCCAAAATCCCTCTTAAAAAGAAAAATCTGCAAGTTTCTAGCACTCACGATTCCTTATCTATCTATCATCTAATCTATCTATTATCTATCATCTATCGATCTATATCCATATCCATATCCATATCCATATCCATATCTATATCATCTATATATCTATATCTATATCTATATCTATATCTATATCTATATCTATATCTATATCTATATCTATATCTATATCTATATATCTATATCTATATCTATATCTATATCATAATCTATCTATCTATCTATCTATCTATCTATCTATCATCTATGTATTAAGTCCAGTCAAAGGCTGGGGTTGTAGCGCTCATCTTGCTCTTAGATTGAGATCTATCCAACTATCTATCTATCATCTATCTATCATCTATCTATCTATCTATCTATCTATCTATCTATCTATCTATCTCTATCTATCTATCTATCTATCTATCTATCTATCTATCTATCTATCTATCATCTATCTATCATCTATCTATCTATCATCTATCTACCTACCATCTATCTATCTATCTATCTATCTATCTATCTATCCATATCCATATCCATATCCATATCCATATCCATATCCATATCTATATCTATATCTATATCTATATCTATATCTATATCTATATCTATATCTATATCATAATCTATCATCTATCTATCTATCTATCATCTATGTATTAAGTCCAGTCAAAGGCTGGGGTTGTAGCGCTCATCTTGCTCTTAGATTGAGATCTATCCAACTATCTATCTATCATCTATCTATCATCTCTCTCTCTCTCTCTCTCTCTCTCTCTCTATCATCTATCTACCTACTATCTATCATCTATCTATCTATCTATCTATCTATCTATCTATCATCTATCTATCTATCTATCTATCTATCTATCTATCCATATCCATATCTATATCATCTATATCTATATCTATATCATAATCTATCATCTATCTATCTATCTATCTATCTATCTATCTATCTATCTATCTATCTATCATCTATGTATTAAGTCCAGTCAAAGGCTGGGGTTGTAGCGCTCATCTTGCTCTTAGATTGAGATCTATCCAACTATCTATCTATCTATCATCTATCTATCTATCTATCTATCTATCTATCTATCTATCTCTATCTATCATCTATCTACCTACCATCTATCTATCATCTATCTATCTATCTATCTATCTATCTATCTATCTATCATCTACCTACCTATCTATATCTATCTATCTATCTATCATCTGTCTATCTATCATCTGTCTATCTATCTATCATCTATCTATCATCTATCTATCTATCTATCTATCTATCTATCTATCTATCTATCTATCTATCATCTATCATCTATCTATCTATCTATCTATCTAGTCATAAATGTATTAGCTGCAAATGCCAGGGTGTGGGTGTAGCAATTGAGGCTCTGGTCTTGGGCAAGCTGGATTATTCCAAATCCTCATTGTGAGCAATGAAACAAAGCAAATGAATAATGTGAAACAAATGTGATTTTTCTTTAAATGAACGCCTAATGGCATGAATGACATTTGCAAGAATGACAATGAATAGAATCACAAAACAGAGAGGGGGACAGCAGTGTGGGGGAGGTGTCTTGCTCATTCCTGTTCCCCCCACCTCACTTGCCAGCCCACAAGGTATTAGGAGCTGATGAATGGTTGCGCTCCATTCACAAAGCCGTTAACAAGATTCATTGACGGAGCTCTGTCTCTCCTTAATCACCAGCTTGCAGTCAAGAAAATGATGTGCCCGGTTCTCTTGGGAATTGGACATCAGAAGTGAAGGAGCTTGGGGAAAGGGGCCCTGGTGCTTCCACCAGTTTCCATCACTGCAATCGAAGAGGGCACCTTTTGTAACAAGAAGACGGAAGAAGGCTGCTCTTTTGTTCAGAAAAAGCACAATGAAGTTGCTAAAATAAGACATCTGGGCACTTCACCTTGTTGGCAAGAGCGGCAAAAGATGATTGATGGCTTGGGCCTCCATAACAAGTGCACAAAGCCGGCAGCGTTGTAAATTCCCTTACAGTCAATAGATCCAGATTAAATTCTCAGCACTATTTTCTACCGCTGATGAACTAATGCAAGTCTCAGGGCAGAGCGAATCCACTTGTCTAAGCAAAATTTACTTAAAATAAATTAAACGGAGAGCACGGCATTTAACGGGGCCAGGTTTTGAGAATCCCATGATTCCTCTTTTTTTCTTCCCCTTCCATGCTTCCACATGCCAATAAATTGTACAAGTTTGTTTACACATTGTATAAAGCAGGAACGGGGCATCCTTTTTCTTTTCAGCCCCAAAGCTTCATTCCCTTGTGGGCAATCTCCTAGGAGGTCACATGTCACTGACAGGTGGGGTGACCAGAGCAAACCAACAGTAAATCTCACTGAGCAAGTGGAGTTAACTCTTTATTAGCAAAAACAGGAACTGCACAGGAGTGTCAGGCCTAATGAGCACAGGAACTCAACTCCAGGAGGTCTTGCCCTCCCCATGAAACAGTTGCTGAGGCTGAAGGTTACCGCCTCCCCACAGCTGCCCAAGTCCCTTACTCTCCAGGGCTTTTCTCAAGCAATCAGAGACTGTGCCTGCATGAAGCTAACTTCTTGTCTGCTCTTTTCATGCCTCTCCTGGTTCTGGGAGAATGGGGGGGGGGGGGAGGAAAACTCATCACTGGAGTACAGGGAGATACCCATGCCCCTTCATCAGCTGGACCCATCTCCTTGGCTGTTGCTCCCCTTGGAGGACAGAGCTGTGCTCGCCACACAGCCTGACCTGGAGTGTGTTGTTTCAGATGTAGTGGAGGACCCTATCCCACCATCAGTGCTGGAGTCACATTCAGCCACCACTTCACCCAGCTTCTATATGTCAAGTGGGGAGATGGGAACATCATGTCCTCTGTCCTCCATGGTCAGCAAAATATCATGGGCCAGCCCTGGGTGAATGATGCCCTTGTGAAGCTGCTACACTGGTGTAGCACTGCCTCCATTTCTTCCCCTTCTATTTGCCAGGAGGTGATGGGACCAGTGGCCATGATCTTCGTTTTTCTGATGTTGAGCTTCAGGCCATATTTTGTTATTATATACACCTGCAAATTCCACGGGGGGGGGGGGGAGGGGTTAAGCCCTGTACCCTGCAAAATCAGCAGCTTGCAAACAAACTCACTCCAGATCAGAGAAAGCACCCTTTGGTTTCAGAATATCAAAGGGGAGCTCGGCTTGTACGGATGCTTTTTCGAAATGGCTCATGGGATGCAGGAGACTCACTGCCTGTCAAGTAGGCAATACTGGACTAGCATTATCTGTTATAATTCCATCCCGCCGTTCCTCCAAGGAGCTCAAGATTGTGCATCTGGTTTTTCCCTCCCTCTGCTTTCATCCTTTGAACAACCCTGTGAGGTATGTATGGCTGAGAAATGGTGACTGGCCCAAGGCCCCTCAGTTTCACAGCTGAATGGAGATTTGATTCCAAATGTCCTCACTGTCATGAAATCTTGCCTCACAGGAGAAACTGGCCACTCTCCAGGTACCCGGCTTGATCTCCTCCCTGTCTGCATTCCCGAGCAGGATCCAGGCTAGGTCACGATCGGCGATCCTCCTCAAGCGTGAGAAGAACACACCACTCTTCCCTGCCCCCCCCCCAGGCAGGGGAAAGAGATAGACAGAAATGTATTTACATGCCTTTATTTCTGTCTTTGCAGCATTACAGAGAAACACGTCTGCTCTCTTCAATCTCCATCAGCAGAGAGACAAACTCCACCTCCTGTACTTCCTGTACAGCTCAAATTACACTCTGAGCTAAATCCGGTGCTCAGCACTGTGAATAGACTGTCCCTCTGTTCCCACGGAACAGTCCCAACATTCCCATCATGTTTTGCTTTCCAGCTAGCTGCAGCTCGCTGCCGCATTGCATCCATATCATAACACTCACCCCTAGTATCTCTAAGCACTACGCCATGCTGACCCTCTCAATGAGGTGTGGGGAGCCTTTGGTCTGGGCCAATGGTCATGCTTGCTGGCACTGCTGGGAGTTCTAGTTCAGCAACACCCGGAGGACCAAAGGTTCCCCACACTTGCTGGAGATGAAAATGTTCCTCACCCCTGCTCTAGATGTTGTTGGACTCCAATTCCCATCAGTGATGACTATTGGCCATGCTGGAAGAGACTCATGGGAACTGGAGTCCAACAACACCTGGAGATTGCCAGGTTCCCCATCCCTGATTTAAACTTTGCAGTGGAAGGAAGCCAAATCAGTAGAAAGCTATTATTATAATTAAGAGTACAAAAGTGCATGACATGTCTCAGCAGGAAACACAGGGAAACAAAGCTTGTTCCGGTGCCTTTGCTCCCTTTAAATTTCTCCTTTGAGTATGGTTTTGTGTAATAGCCTTCTATATATTCTTCCCGACTGAAGATGCAAGGGCTTTGTTCATGTCGATCGTGTATTCCTAGGTACATTTGAAATTACCATTCTGGTACCTGTTCAAAGAAAAGAAACTATATATATATATATATATATATATATATATATATATATATATATAGTTTCAAAAAATATTTCCATTTAAATGGGGATTGTGGACAGCGGTTGTTGTGTGGTGTTTGGCCTTTCTAGTAGGACAGAGAGGCATAATTTGTTAAGGCGACGAGAAAGGGCAGTGGGGGGAGAGATAATGTGCGTGTGTTGCTCAAAATTAAGGGGATTACCAAAATAGGACATCTTGCTCTTTAAAGTACAGTCTGCAAAAGAGAGAGAGAGAGAGAATGATGTGATGGCAGTTTAATCCCCATAAATAAAGGCTCCCTTCAAGCTTTGTCTCTGATATTTGCTCTTCCAGCACTTGCTACCTTTGCACTTGGGGAGGATGAAGCCAAGGACGAAACTTAAGAGAAGCAGTTTGATTTGATATCCATCCTGTCAGCCCCCGACCCCCTGCAATGTCTGGAGATGCGATGAGGAGCACATCATCTACGGCAAAGGTGCACGTTCCAATGTCTTGATTTTTAAGGCACATCATGACTTCAGGCTGAGGCTGGATTTTTATCAGGGGGGACAGTGAAGTGAGCAGAGGAGGACGAGAAAACGAAGTGGGTTGAGAGCGAGGACAAGGGTTTTGAGCCCTCCAAATCTTCAGAAGGAAAGCTGAAGAATGTATCTCTCCATGTCGGTTGAAGGGGACTTGAGGAGAGTCTCAGAAAGCAGCAGAAAGTCTCAGCAGTGGAGCATTTGCTATGCATGCAAACGGTTTCAGGTTCAATCGACATAATCTCCAGGTAGGTCTGGCGAAGACCAATGTCTAAAACCCTGGAAGTTCACTGCCGATCGGTGCAGATGATGCAGAGCTGGAGGGTAATGATTATAGCTCAAAGGTAGAGCATCTATTCTGCACACAAAAGTTTCAAGTTCCGATTCCAACATCTGCAGTTAAATGTCAGGGCTGGAGTCAGATGCAGGTTGGCAATAAAGGAAGCAGATCTCCCTTGTCAGTGAAGTTAAGGAAAAGGAAGCTCAGCCTAGTGGTCTCAGCAACACTTTTCAGTAGGTCTTGGCCCTAAGGGGCAGTTGCCAGGACTGAGGGTTCCTGCCTTCTACCCTCGCTAAGGCTCCTCCTCTCCCAGATATTTCCCAAGCTCTTCTCACAATCCTGTGTGTCGTTGGAGACCAGTGGGGTGAGGGACCCTCCCTGGATTCTTCAGCAGCCTCTTCACGCCCCTCCTCTGCTTCAGCCTCAGAATCTGAACTGCTCCCTGTCACAAGTGCTTCCTGCTCTCTAAACCCTGCTTCCCTTTCGGCTTTTGGCACCTCCTCCCTGTCTGATGTCCCACCACCAAACCCCTGGCTCTGAGCCTTCCTCCTCTGGGGTTTCCCTTGGGGGTTCTTTGATTGGTGCCTTCCCTCCCGCTTCATCCAGGGAGTCCCTGACGTTAAGGTTGGAAACCTTAAAGCATCTTCCTCCAATCTGATATCCTCCAGAAGTTTGGGACTGCAGCTCCCATCAGCCTCAGGCAGCACAGCCACTGGTTAGGGAAGATGAGATTTATAGTCCTCCACAACAGGAAGGCACCAGGTTCAGGTGACTGGTGTTGGCAATGCTGAGCTATATACTGTATTTTTCGCTCCATAAGACACACTTTTTTCCTCCTAAAAAGTAAGGGGAAATGTCTGTGTGTCTTATGGAGCGTCTTATATGTCTGGCTCCCTTTCCGGCCCCGCCACCTTGCCCAGGCCTCCATTGTTGAAAGTTCTGCAGATGGAGGCTGTTTGTTTCCCCAGTGACATGTGACTGGCTGATCTGATTATCTGTCTGGAAACTGTAGAAATGGCTCCCTTTCCTAAAGAAGCTGCAGAACTGTGAGTTGAACCCCATAAAAACAGGATTTTTTCCCTTTGCAAAGTAAGCTCAACAACTTTGAGCTGATCCTCAAAAAAAGGGGGCTTTTCCGCTTTGCAAAAGAAGCTGCACAACTCTGAGCTGATCCCCCCCCAAAACAGGGCTTTCCCCCTTTTCTCCTCTAAAAACAAGGTGTTTTATAGTCAGGTGCGTCTTATGGAGAGAAAATTACAGTATATGGTATGACTAAGAATTAGGCTAGTTCAGCATTCCAGAGTAATGGGCATTGTGCTCTATTCAGATCCCTGTTGCAGCAGCAGCTCATATAATTTGTCTACAAGATTAAACACACAGATTCCCTCTGTATTACCAAAGAATCCCTTGCAAGGGCACGTTAGCAGTTCATTAAACAAATGGCAAAGCCTCTTCCCCTTTTGCTTTTCCCCAGAAATGGACACACCAGGCACACCGTCGATCTCCTGGTTTTGTAATTATCAATTTGCAATCAGTAAACTGTCTTCTGGCCATTGGGTTGCATTTAACCAATTCAGATTAATTTAGGGAAGTGGATCACAAGCCTCAACTATTTGCATGCAGTAATGAATTGACATTTAAATGTCCTTGTTGTCAAATCCTCAGCGTCCTTTGGAACAGCCTGGCTGCAATGGCACTCTCAGCCAGGAGTGAGAGAGAGAACAAACAAACACCCCATGAAATAAATCCAAAATTAAACAATTGCTTTTCAAATGTAGCCTAAACATCTGAGCAATTGGTTTCATTCGGCAAAAAGGGCACATCCTTGTTTATATAGGGGCCAAACCAGAGGAGATGTTAGAAGTGTGTGAATTATCTTCTCTCTTTTTTGCTAAATGCATTGCAGGGTGGGGGTGGGGAGTGACTTGGATTGGCAGTGGAACAAGGTTTAAACGCCCCCCTCCAAATCTTGCATCCATAGCCCTGATCCAAATCTCATCTGAAATAATGTCTGATTTAGTCCAGAAATGGTTTGCGCCAGACATTATCATCATATTTTATTTACAAAACAGTGTAGTAGGAACTGTACAAAAGTACAGTCAACAGTGCGCTCTCTCTCTCTCTCTCATGATCTCTCTCTCTCTCTCTCTCTCTCTCTCTCTCTCTCTCTCTCTCTCTCTCTCTCATGATCTCTTTCAGAAAACCTGCTTATTGAGCATTCATCCAAATTTCTTTGCACAAAGTTTCTGCAGAGGTTAGACTATGTCTGGTCTTTGTTTTGCTTGCAGACAGGTTGTATGACAATCAACAAGCATCCTGATTTGCTTGTATGGTGCTTAGATGTCTTCTCATTAATCATTTGTCCACACTTCAGTGCATTTCCTCCATCGCTTTCCTAACAGCAACATGTTTATTTTTTTAAAAAGGTGGCCTTGTTACTCCTGAACAACAGAGTACATTATTCCACTTTAATTGAGCCAACCTCAGTTTCCGATCCAAGCTTAAATATCCCTCCCACAAAATACTGCCATTCTAGAAGTGACCTATGCTTTAGGAAGATAAAAAGCTGTGATATAGAAGGTCATTCTTCTAGCCCAGTGGCTACTGTAATGAGCCTGGGAGCAGGGCCATTGTAAAATAGGAGCACCGCTGCTCATTCAGTCATTCTCTGGCCGCCTGGTCTGTGATCAGCATCTGGTGTGGAGACTGAAGGGCAAATTGAACCTGGAAGAACTTCTGGGCTAGTGAGCTCAGAAGGGAACTATTTGCCCAGCAAAGGTTCGGATGAGTCTCTATATAGTCACTGCCAGAGCCTCCTCTATCTGGTCCTCTTTTGGGTCATTCCTTGCAACTTCGTCTTCTACAGGGGTCAGCAAACTTTTTCAGCAGGGGGCCAGTCCACTGTCCCTCAGACCTTGTGCGGGGCTGGACTATATTTTTTTGGGGGGAATGAACCAATTCCTATGCCCCACAAATAACCCAGAGATGCATTTTAAATAAAAGGACACATTCTACTTATGTAAAAACATGCTGATTCCCGGACTGTCTGCTGGCTGGATTTAGAAGGTGATTGGGCTGGATCTGGCCCCCGGGCCTTAGTTTCCCAACCCATGGTCTTCTACCTCTTCTGAAGTTGGCCATTGGAGGTTGGTGCAGCAGGCTAACTAGGGTGCTGCTCATCACCTCCACCTGCCTGTCTTCTTACATCCAGCTTTCAGCGTGGCCCTTGTAGAATTCAGCAGGGAGGAAGATGTGGGGAAATCTAGAATTACCTGGCTTTGTCTGTCATTGCCTACTGCTCCACCTGCTGTTAGTCTCCCTGCCCTACTAAGTTACAATCAGAACCAGTCAACCTGTAGATTCATTGTGAGAGTGCTGCCTGGCAGCCAAATAGGCACTCATCTGGCAAATCGGTGATTTTTGTTGGGTCCGCTACTGGTTTCTATCTTGGGGCACAATAATGTATCAAGGCAGGTCTCAGGATGTCTTTGAAAGGGTTATTGGGGCCCCCATATGAAGCATGCCTGAGATGGGGCACTTCAGCCTTCCTTGGAGCTACTTTGGGTTCCTCCAGGTCTTTTGGTGGGATATGGTTCTCCATGAGTTACAAGGTTCTTCTTCCAAATAAGTCTCTCCAGGGTCTGGGCCAGGTGGCATCTTGGCAGCTTTCTAATACAACAACTAAGGCCTCATTAGGGATGTGGGTGGTGCTGTGGGTTAAACCAGAGAGCCTAGGACTTGCTGATCAGAAGGTCGGCGGTTCGAATCCCCGCGATGGGGTGAGCTCCCGTTGCTCAGTCCCTGCTCCTGCCAACCTAGCAGTTCGAAAGCACGTCAAAGTGCAAGTAGATAAATAGGTACCGCTCCGGCGGGAAGGTAAACGGTGTTTCCGTGCGCTGCTCTGGTTCACCAGAAGCGGTTTCGTCATGCTGGCCACATGGCCTGGAAGCTGTACGCCGGCTCCCTCAACCGATAAAGCGAGATGAGTGCCACAACTCCAGAGTCGGCCACGACTGGACCTAATGGTCTGGGGTCCCTTTACCTTTACCTAAGGCCTCATTGGCACTATTCATTTAAAGCAGTAACTTACCACAGTCACGGTTTCCCCCACCAAGAGTTTCAAAAGTTCCCCAGGAAGAGGGAATGGTGGTTATACCACTGTGGAAACTGTAGCTCCATGAGGGGAACAGAGATCTTCTAACAATGCCTAGATTCAAAGGCTTGCTTAGCCACAAAGCTCACTGGATTACCCTGAGACAGTTGCCACATGTCACCCTTTGCTAGGATAAAATAAGGGACCCTCCTTGGTGAAAAGCTGGGGCAAATCTAATAGAAAACATTACTAATATATAAAAACCAACAGGCCTTACCCTTTGTCAAAATTTCCGATGATTCCCATTATTAAATCTTCTCCAGCTAAGAATTTGACATAATCAGGTAAGTGATCGACATGTAAATGTGGATGCACAGCTGAGCTCATTAATTGATTTATTCATAATTGCATGAAAGTGTCTGAAAAATATGGTTATTCATATAATCAGTTGATTGTTATGTAAGACTTTGCGGAAAGACATTTTTTTAAAAAATGTTTTCTCTGCAAAATTGCTCTGAGGAGATAAAAGTTGGTGAGAAGTAATATTTCCACCTTATTCCCCTTCACTTAAAATATGGGCAGGGAACTAGATCGGGATTGTGACCCGGAACCTTACCTCCCCTCCTCACGACCTTGAGCCTGGTTTGACATGTGAGTCAAGTTTGACAGGCTGTTTGCTTGCCAATCCCCTGATGTCACAGTGATGGCACATGACCCACTTTCCTTTGCCCCTCTATCCAGCTGTGATCTGGACATAGAGCCAGGGACTGCTGGGGTACCAGATGGGGGTCATGTCTGGATCAGGGTTCGGAGCTGACTGCAGAAGATAGGGTGACCATTGCACCTGAGTCAGTTGGAGAAGAGCTACCACAAGAACCTCCCATAATCCCAGGGCCTATGGGGACAGAGCCTGGACTGCCATGGACACGCTTTCCTGCACCTGAATAACCAGATGAATAACACATCATCAGTCCAGGAGCGCACCAGGAGGGAGGCTATGGAAAGCAGGAGGAGCACCCATCTTCAGGCCAGAGGGCTGCCGTTTTAAGGCTCTGAGGTTCTATCAAGTGGTTGGAGCCTGAAGGAGGTGGTCTAGAGACAGACGCATAAAATACCTCAGTCCACACCCAAGGTTTGTCAGAGCAAGTTGATCATTTGGAGCTGTCCATGGTCCTGCAGCCTTGCTGCTTTCCCTGTAGGTGCTGGAATCAGACCAGAATGTGACACTACACTGCACAGTTTTACGTCAAATTGTGTGGGCAGGTGAAGAGCCCTATGCAAACTCCTCTGATCAACTGATGGGCACTGTGTGCCAAGCCCCTTTCCTTTGGGATCATTGGCTGTAATGCCCCAGTGTCAACGAGCACGTTGGTGGACAGTTTGGCCAAGCCATACCACTTGTTCTAAACGCCACAAAGTGTGGGGCAGGTAAAGATGTGGCTTAGTTGAAAACTTGCTTTGGAGGCATTGACAATCAGCTGTATATATCACTCAGGGGGTGGATATGGCTTGGCGAAAATGGCCTCATGGGCCAAATGAGGAGGACTGGTGGGCCCGATTAGGCCCACAGGTTGCAGGTTTCCCACCAATTATATGACTTGGCTCAAATGTAGTGGGTGACCAGATGAAAAGACTAAAGCCCTCTTTGATTCAAATGCAAGGTGGACAGTGTGCTAGCTCCAGCCCCTCTGCTGCCATTCCTCTCACCTTCTAGTTCTTGGGAAGTGAAAGTCTGAAGCAAAGAGCTTTCTGTAGTTATGGATTGTGCTTTAGAACCTTGGAATATCAGTGTTCTAAAACTCACAAGCAAAAAGCAGAGACATCACCTTGCCAACAAAGGTCCGTATAGTTAAAGCTATGGTTTTCCCAGTAGTGATGTATGGAAGTGAGAGCTGGACCATCAAGAAGGCTGATCGCCAAAGAATTGATGCTTTTGAATTCTGGTGCTGGAGGAGACTCTTGAGAGTCCCATGGACTGCAAGAACATCAAACCTCTCCATTCTTAAGGAAATCAGCCCTGAGTGCTCACTGGAAGGACAGATCCTGAAGCTGAGGCTCCAATACTTTGGCCACCTCATGAGAATAGAAGGCTCCCTGGAAAAGACCCTGATGCTGGGAAAGATGGAGGGCAGAAGGAGAAGGGGAAGACAGAGGACGAGACGGTTGGACAGTGTTCTTGAAGCTACCAGCATGAGTTTGACCAAACTGTGGGAGGCAGTGGAAGACAGGAGTGCCTGGTGTGCTCTGTTCCATGGGGTCACAAAGAGCTGGACACAACTAAACGACTAAACAACAAAAACTCACAATACAGCAGAACTATTACTTCTTGCGATTTAGATGTTATGCTTCTGTTAAGGTAGCCTAAGATTATATTGGCCTTTCTTAGCAACTGCATCTGCTCAGTTTAACATGGAAATGGTCTTAGAAAACAGTCTCCAATAATGATGTCAAAATAGGGACCATCGGTCTTTTGGGGCCAGTGGACACCCTTTCAGAGGGAGGTAAGGCAACTACATCAGGCAACAGCTCTTTGCACCTGTCCTCTGTTCAGAACAGAAGGCAAAGGTGGGCACCCAATCCTGGCACCCAGTGAAACGTGGACATGCTTAAGGGTGTGTGTGTTCAATGTAGGGGATGTTGTGTCAGGATCTGATCAGGAAGAGCAAAGGTTTCTCGTGCATTTTGGATTGTTAACAGGATTTATTCTAAGAACTTTTCAGAAGCCATGGACAGTTCTGGTGGGCACAGTGCCACGTTTGTGACCCCTGACTTAATAGGTAGGGAGGTTCACATGGGAGGAAGTGGGTTCACTCAGCACAAGAGTGTAAGAAGAACCTACTGGATCAGGCTAATGGGCTGCCATCATCCTGGCACGAGGAGTTCCATCGGCCCTTCCCTGCCCGAGAGAGGGAGGGAGAGAGACTCTCGCCCACGCCGTCTGCGAGCCTGGCATGAGGCGCCCTTCTGCGTCCCTCCCCATCCCCTCCTCTTCCTCCTCCCCCAGGCCGCCTCCTCAGCCGCCACCGCCGCTGCTGCCTCCGTCTTCCCCTGGCAACGCGGTGGAAGTCTCGTAAGAGAGGGGCTGGCTGCCTGCCCGCCCGACGCCACCCGTCTCCTCACGACGCGCCCCTCAGGGGGAAAAGGGAGAGACAGAGAAACGGCAGCTCGTGTGTGCTCTCTCTTGCGCGGCGGAGGACCCCGAGCCGCTGCTTCCCTCCCGAGCCGGGCGAGCATGAAACCCGGGAAATTTAACGGACATCATCAGTAAGGGACAGCAGCGGGACACAGCGCTGGGATAAGGGAGTTTCCCGCCAAATAAGGGACGGTTGACAGCTATAGGGCTATCTAGTCCAGCACCCTGTTCTCACAGCAGCCAACCAGATGCCATTGGGAAACCCGCAAGTAGGATTTGAACACTCTTCCCTCCTGTGGTTTCCAGCAGCTGGAGTTCAGAAGCATTGCTGCGTCCAACTGCGGAGGCAGAACATAGACGCCATGGCTGGTAGCCCTTTCCTCCATGAAAAGTCCAGGAATCCTGCCTTCCCCTCCACTGTCAGTCTATTCAGTATTTTTTGCCTTTCTCTTTCTAACTAGGCAGGGATCAGAATACACCGCACAGCTGCTAAACGTCCCCCTGATCTTGATATGAGCAAGAGAGACCTAATGGCTCAAAACTCTCCCACAAAACTTCTGCGTGTGCTAAATCTCCGCTCCAATTTTTCAGCCTCTAGTGGCTCATTATGTCTGGAGAGGCACTTAGTATTTGGGAGTTTCTCCCAAATTGAATCCAAATGGTGGATATATATGGTTCTGTGTGTTTTTTTCCTCCCCCTAAGCCAGGACTGTTGCTAGATTCTGATTAAGAGAAAATAGAGCTCCTGGGGCCACCCCAGACAGACATCTGGAATGAAAACGCAGAAATGAGAGCCAGGGATACTTGAATTTTCAACCTGGCTCTACTGCAGATTCATGGCATCAGGCGATTGCACCTGCTGTTATCCCAGTGAGCTGGTTAAAAGCCAGGAGAGCTTAAAGACACTGTGGAAATGGTGCCAGGAGCTACGTTAAGCAGGTGGTATCTGGCAGCCCTCTACCTTGAGCCAGGGAAGTTGAGCGTCTTACCTAAATCACAAAGGAGCATCGGGTCAAAGAGTTAGGATGTTTGGTTTTGCTACACAGGCCAGTTTTTGTGGGATATAAGTTCCCACCTCTTTCTCTGATAGTGACTGTAGGCGAGGGGTGGGGACTGGGTGGTTCTCTCCTGGTGCCTTTATCTGGGCTCTGGGACCCTCTCCTCAGGTTGCACACTTCATGATGATGATGATGATGATGATGATGATGATGATATTCTTATCTGCAGGGACTCGTTTTGTACTGAGAATCCAGACTTGTGAACCTCTGACTTTTTGCCTGAAGTGATACAGCCTAGGTCAGGGATTTCCAATTAGCCAAGTACAGTGGACCCCCTGTTTTTCAAAAGCCAAACCATGATCACCCTACCATATCTCTATGGTAGTTTTTGTTATGGGAATGGTGCTTCAGACACCCTGCGGGAACCATCAACAGACCACCAAATGGGAACCACTGGCCTAGGTGGTTTGACATCTTGCTGCAAAAGAGGCCTTGACCTCCTTCCCCAGCAAATGTTATCAGTCTTAACAAGATTCTTTTCACTTTCCATTAAAGGATCGCCAATGTTTTCCCCTGGGTTATTTGTACCTCTCTAACTGATGCAACCCTCCCCACCTTAATTTGTAATGACATAAGAAAAGGGGAAGGAGAAACTTGCAGAGTCTTAATAAGTTGTCAACACATTTCTTCTTAGTCAAATGCTATGACTGCTTCGTTTATGAAATTCGGAGGGGGGGGGGCGTGCAGAAAAAAGAAAGAGGGAGTAAAAAGATGCAAACTCCCAGATGGCACCATCCTTCATACACAAGAATGAGCTGTTTATCAGTTACCGGCGACTCTCATTATGCACTAATCAAACTGTTTTGTGATCCAATTGTTGCAGCTGCCAATACGGATCTCCCATCTCTATCAAGAAACCGGCTGCTGTTGATTATTATGAAAGGAGAAAAGGAAGGAGGCGGCCAAACAAATGAATAATAATGGAGGCAGTAAACCGAAGAACCCAGGGACAGCCCATTGGAAATCCCACAGACTTTTAGATCCCCAAAGTGTTGAAGGCAAGAGTGGCATTTTTCAAGGAGAATGTGGCCAGGGAGTCATTGCTATCAGCTAGCAAAATGTTCTGTGACAGCCCCTTTGCAAATAGAGAGAACGACTTGTGCTATCAGATGTGTAGTATTTGCGGGCTCTATTAGGAGCCATTCCAAAATGATTAGCACCACATATTGAAAGCAGAAAGCTCAGAATTTTATGTTTCCAACAACGCTGAGACAAGGGTCACCACCAGAAACCAGAGTCATCCACTGAAGCTATGGCTGCATAAACACCATCCATTTAAAGCACCTGACTTCCACCAAATAATTTTGCTTGTTTTTTAAAAATTTTTTAATGCTTTTCAGGTTATTTATACATTTCACAAATTTTACAATCATTCAACATTTCAAATCTTGACTTCCTTCACCCTCTTTTTGCAGTTGCTTAAAATTATTTTTAATATCTTTTGCACATCCAAATTAACTTAATTTGCTCATTTATTCATCTACTTTAAATATATACTCTTATAAAACTGCAGGTTATTACAATAACCGTTTACAATTTATCTGTAAATCTTCAATAAACCATTTCCATTCTTTTATAAAAAAAATTGTTATCATGATTTCTTATTTTTTTGGTAAGTTTCGCCATTTCTGCATATTCCATAAGTTTTCATATCCATTCTTCCTTTGCTGGGACTTCTGCTTCTTTTCTTTTTGGGGCGAGTATCATTATTGCCCCTGTAGTAGCATACATGAATAAATTTCTATACAGTTTAGGTGGTTCTGTTGCTATAATTCCCAAATTATATTGGGAACTGTAGTTTATTAAAGTTGCTGGGAACTATAGGTCTGTGGGAGGTAAACTTGCCTCAGAAATGGAAAAGGGGTAGCAGTATAGTGTTGTTGTTGTTGTTGTTGCTGTTTCTGTTGTTGTTGTTGTTGTTTTAAAAAAGTGGAGATAAAAACTAAACTGCTTCACGTTTCCAGAGCTCAGTCAAGAATCAAGAAGCTGTATTTCCTAACTACTGATGTTTCTGGGGTTGCACTTTATGCAATGCATTGATTATAATGCATTACGGTAATCAAACAATGTGCTACCAATATATGTATTACTGCAGACAGGCTGTGAGTTTGCCCTTGTGTTAATTTATCAGAGGAGAATACAATATGGCTATTCCATTTGTGGCAGTTATGGCTAATTGCTGTTAAAGTTCAGAAGAGTCTGCTGGATCAAGGTCAAAGGTCCGTGTAGCCCAGAACACTGTTCTCATAATGGCCCACCTCAGGGCCGTCTTTAGCTTATGTGCCGCTGAGGTGCAAAGAGCCACCCAGCGCCCCCAAATTTAGTGCTGTCCACATCTACACCTAAGATATACTTCTCCACAGTTGCAGGCAAGGTGGCAGTGGCCTGCTCTTCCGTGTCTTGCTGCCTTCGCCCCTTAAGAACCGGGTGCCTGAGCTCTGCAAAGGCGCGCGGCTTCACATCCAGGCACTTTTAAAAGCTTCCCAGGAGGAGGAAGGAGAAGAAGAGGGACGCAGCAGCCGCAACGCCTCTCCATGCAGGGTGGGACTCCGGGGAGGAGAAAGCCACCAGAGTGGAGGCAGCAGTGGCGGCCGGTTTTGAAAGTCAGCTTGATCACAATCATTTATTATTTCATAACAGGTAGATCGTTAAGAGCTTAGGCGGTTTCGGCACCCCCCAGAATTCAGCGCCCGGGTGCCCCGCACCCCTTACACCTCAGGTAAAGATGGCCTTGGCCAACCTGGTGATTATCGGAAATCTGCAAGCTGTTATTCAGAAGCATAGCACTTCAACACTGGAGGTAGAACACAGCCATTGCGTCTAGAAGCAATTGATAGCCTTATGCTCCATAATTTTGTCCAATCCTCGTTTAAAGCCATGGAGGTTGGTAGCCATCACTTTGGGGAGAGAACTCCACACTATGTGCTGCATGAAGAACTTCCTTATAATAATAATAATAATAATTTATTATTTATACCCCGCCCATCTGGCTGGGCCTCCCCAGCCACTCTGGGCGGCTTCCATAAAAACCAAAAATACAGTAAAATGTCACACGTTAAAAACTTCCCTGAACAGGGCTGCCTTAAGATGTCTCCTGAATGTCAGATAGTTGTTTATCGCTTTGACATCTGCTGGAAGGGTGTTCCACAGGGCGGGCGCCACTACCGAGAAGGCCCTCTGTCTGGTTCCCTGTAGCCTCACTTCTCGCAATGAGGGAACCGCCAGAAGGCCCTCGGCGCTGGACCTCAGCGTCCGGGCAGACTGATGGGGGTGGAGACGCTCCTTCAGGTATACTGGACCGAGGCCGTTTAGGGCTTTAAAGGTCAGCACCAACACTTTGAATTGTGCTCGGAAACGTACTGGGAGCCAATGCAGGTCTTTCAAGACCGGTGTTATATGGTCTCGGCGGCCGCTCCCAGTCACCAGTCTAGCTGCCGCATTCTGGATTAGTTGTAGTTTCCGCGTCACCTTCAAAGGTAGCCCCACGTAGAGCGCATTGCAGTAGTCCAAGCGGGAGATAACCAGAGCATGCACCACTCTGGCGAGACAGTCCGCAGGCAGATAGGGTCTCAGCCTACGTACCAGATGGAGCTGGTAAACAGCTGCCCTGGACACAGATTTGACCTGTGCCTCCATGGACAGCCGTGAGTCCAAAATGACTCCCAGGCTGCGCACCTGGTCCTTCAGGGGCACAGTTACCCCATTCAGGACCAGGGAATCCTCCACACCTGCCCGCCTCCTGTCCCCCAAAAACAGTACTTCTGTCTTGTCAGGATTCAACCTCAATCTGTTAGCCGCCATCCATCCTCCAACCGCCTCCAGACACTCACACAGGACCTTCACCGCCTTCACTGGTTCTGATTTAAAAGAGAGGTAGAGCTGGGTGTCATCCGCATACTGATGAACACCCAGCCCAAACCTCCTGATGATCTCTCCCAGCGGCTTCATATAGATGTTAAAAAGCATGGGGGAGAGGACAGAACCCTGAGGCACCCCACAAGTGAGGGCCCAAGGGTCTGAACACTCATCCCCCACCACCACTTTCTGAACACGGCCCAGGAGGAAGGAGCGGAACCACTGTATAACAGTGCCCCCAGCTCCCAGCCCCTCAAGACGGTCCAGAAGGATGCTATGGTCGATGGTATCAAACGCCGCTGAGAGATCCAGCAGAACTAGGAAACAGCTCTCACCTTTGTCCCTAGCCCGCCGGAGATCATCAACCAGTGCGACCAAGGCAGTTTCAGTCCCATGATGAGGCCTGAATCCCGACTGGAAGGGATCCAAATGGTCCGCTTCTTCCAGGCGTGCCTGGAGTTGTTCAGCAACCACTCGCTCAATCACCTTGCCCAGGAATGGAAGATTTGAGACTGGGCGATAGTTGGCCATCGTGGCCGCATCTAAAGATGGTTTTTTAAGAAGCGGTTTAATAACCGCCTCTTTCAGCGGGTCTGGGAAGGCTCCCTCACGGAGGGAAGCATTCACCACCCCACGAAGCCCATCGCCCAGTCCTTCCCGGCTAGCTTTTATAAGCCAGGATGGGCAAGGATCCAGGAGACAGGTGGTTGGTTTCACTCGTCCAAGCAGCCTGTCCACATCCTCGGAGGTAACAGATTGAAATTGATCCCACTCAACTTGACTAGACAGAACTCTAGCACTCTCCCGCCCCGGCCCTGCTCCCACGGTGGAGTCTACTTCTTCCCGAATCTGGGCGATTTTATCTGCAAAAAACTTTGCAAAATCATTGCAGGAGAACATGTGGCCCGTACTGGGCCCCGATGTTGCAGGTGGTTCCGCTAAATTGTGAACCACCTGAAAAAGTCTCCTGCTGCTGTTTTCTGCAGATGCAATAGAGGCGGTGAAGAAATTCTTCTTCGCCGTCGCTATCGCCACTTGGTAGGCTCGACGTTGAGCTCTAACCTGTGTCCGGTCAGATTCGGAATGAGTTATCCGCCACCGGCGCTCTAGCCGTCTCAACGATTGTTTCATTGCCCTCAGATCCGTGGAAAACCACGGGGCTGTCCGGGCTCCATGCAATCGGAGAACTCCACACTATGTGCTGCATGAAGAACTTCCTTGTGTATCTCCTGAATCTTTCAATATTCAGATTCACTGGATCACCCCAGGTTCTAGTACAGTGGTACCTCGGGTTACAGACACTTCAGGTTACAGACACTTCAGGTTAAAGAGTCCGCTAACCCAGAAATAGTACCTTGGGTTAAGAACTTTGCTTCAGGATGACAACAGAAATTGCACGGTGGCAGCGGGAGGCCCCATTAGCTAAAATGGTGTCTCAGGTTAAGAACAGTTTCAGGTTAAGAATGGACCTCCAGAACGAATTAAGTTCTTAACCCGAGGTACCACTGTATTATGAGAGAGGGATGTTGAAGCATCATCTTTTTGTCAAAGGCATCTCTGATCATGTCCATCACCCAACCTTGTAACCATGATTTAATACTAAAATCTCCATGGTTTGTATCTTCCAATATGGTTGGGTTTTGTTTTAAAGTACTATTGCCAGAGGCAATAAAAAGGCATAAATGTGTCACCCAGAAGCTAAACACCTGGATGTTGATCTGGGAGACTCGTGTTCAGATTGCACCTCTGCCACTGAAGTGTGTTGGCTTGACCATGTCACACACACTTTGCCTTCCTCTGTTTCCCATGTATAGAATGGAAGTAGTGGCCAACATAACAAGGATATTAGGAAGGTGAATGCAATAAAGGATACAATATACCAAGCCCTCCAATTTCTCATCTGCATGTTGCATATTAAAAGTGCTATGCACCTTATAAATTGGAGCCATCGTAAAAGATATACTTAATTTATGTAATGGGTCTCCTTAGCAAAACTTTTGGCATGGAAATATGGCATTGAAGTGATCTGATACTGCTGAACACACTCAGCCCTGTGCATAAGGCTTGAAAATTATTGTGTGTGTGTGTGTGTGTGTGTGTGTGTGTGTGTGTGTAAAGTGTGTAAAATCCCCCTTGCTGATGGATTTTTTTCTTTCTTTTAATAGAGGCATTGCAGTCCAGGAGCAATATCTCAAGAGCTGCATTTTACAATGCAGAGAATATAGCAAGCCATATAAGTTGGTGGATATAGCCAGATTGCTTGGCATTTACAGGAGATGTCTCAAGGTCATATTCCAGCACCCGGAGACTGGGCATGTTACCTCTGTGCCTTTTGACTTCAAAGCCTTGCTTGGTGACAGTTCCCTTCATACTCTGCTCAGCTCCATAATGTTAGGTGGCAGACTGGCCAGGAGGACTCCTTCCCTCCTGCACGCCGAGCTCTGCACGCTTCATCTAATTATCCGTCGGGGGCCGTTACGTTGCCCCTCAAAGTACAGCATAAATCAAAAAGTCAATTGTCTATTTTAATCAAGCTTACCCCCGGCGTATGCTCTGCGAGGGAACTGAAATTAGCTTGCAAATAGTAAACATTTCAGGTCTAATCTGATCACTTGCAGCAAAACACTTTGCAAGCGTCAAACGGCAAGGAAAGCTCACATCAGACATACTATAGGGAATGAATATCAGGAGCGATTTGTGGGGGGTGGTGATGGTGGAATGTATTGATCACATCTCTGTCAATGTAATGAGTGATCAGAGCAATCAATCCATTCCCATCTGAAGTGGATGTACCAACATAGCAAACGGGGTTCTCTCTCCTTGCTGCTCACCCCCTGGAATAACATTCTGTGAAGGTTTCCTCTACAGCAGTGTGGGAGGTGCACATTAAAAAGCACATAGGAAGAGGCTGTGAGGTCAAGGCAATGGCTCATCTAGTTCTCAGCTGTCAGAAGTTTGGCCTACACTCGAGTAGGACCCTGGCAGAGACACATGCCAGAGACTGGCATGTTCTCTCCCTCCTGGTCTTTTGTTCGGGAACATCAAAAGCTTTCTTGAGCCCGAACATCATAGCGACCGATGCCAACAGACATCGGCACACTTAGGGATCCGCAGAGTGTGCGCAGCATGCGCGCAACAGAACTCAGCAACTCAGCATTTTGGCTAATCTACTTTATTTACATATAAACACACACGGAGCATTGCAACATGGCTCCCTCTCTCTCTAGCATCAGACAGCAAAGAGAAAGAACAAAGGACAATAGTCCCACTTCATGGAACACAGTAACACAAACATCCTGCTTCCATCACTTCCCACTCTGTGGAGTCAAAACATATCACGTCATGTGAAAGACAAAAATCCCATGACTGCAATCATGGAGCAGGAATTCTAACATCAGCATCCCACTCTCACGGAGGCCAAACAGATTGTGCTGGTCCCGGGGGGGGGGGGGAAGGTACTAATACCGTAGCCGAAGTTCAGTCCAGAGTCACTAGCAGGGTAGACGATCACTAGATGAGACGCGAGGCCCGAACCAGGGAACCGGGCGGGGAAGCAGGAACACTGGTAGAGCAGAAGCAGGAAGCCAGGCGGGTAACAGGAACACTGGTAGAGCAGAAGCAGGAAGCCAGGCGGGGAACAGGAACACTGGTGGGTCAGCAGCGGGCAGCCGGGCGAGGAACAGGAACACCGGAGAGTTAGGAGCAGGAAGCCGGGCGAGGAACAGGAACACCGGAGAGTCAGGAGCAGGAAGCCGGGCGAGGAACAGGAACACCGGAGAGTCAGGAGCAGGAAGCCGGGCGAGGAACAGGAACACTGGGAGTGCAGATCTAGGTCTGGGTAAAGCAGGTACTCCACAACGACGTTGCTCCCGCAACCTGGGACCGGGCTGCCTGACCTTTATCTTCTTCTAAGGCCGGGGGCCGTCCCGGCCCCCAGGAGCCCCGCCTCTCCTGGCCTTAAGGCGAGCACTCCTCCTGGGAGAGACCAGTTCCCTTCGCCTCTCTGCCCTAAGCCTCTGCAGTTCAGGAGAGGCCGAAGGGTTACTGGGCCCCGGGGAAGGCTCACCTGTAGACACTGAGTCCTCCAGCACCTCTGGGGCCAGAATGGTCTCACCTGGTGCCTGCCCCTGAGGATCTGGCACAGGTGCAGGCTCCTCAGCATCTAGGCCTTGCCCCAGTTCAGCCGGCCCTGGAGGCGGGGACTCCTGTGCCGGCTGGGATTCCTCCGGTTCACTCTCAGACTCGGAATCCCAGGCCATCACACAGATGTCTCTGATCAACCTGTACACAGGACCTGAACACAATAACCCTCTGCCCTCTTGCAGCTTCTGGCAACTGGTATTCAGAAGTATTGCTCTTTCCTGCCATGAATGCAACGCATAGCCATCATGCCTGGCAGCCATTGCTGGCCTTATCTTCCATGAATTGGTCCGATCCTCTTTTAAAGCCATGAAAGTGAGTGGCTGCAGAGGCAGATTTAGGGGAGGGTGACCAACAGAGATGTAGAATGGAAGGCAAGAAGCAGTGTGGGGGCCCCAAATTTTGGTGCCACACAGGGCGCCACTGAAATTTGGGACTCCAAGGTCTGCCACTGGTGAGTGTCACTGCCTCCTGTGTGAGCGAGTGTCATAGTTTAGCTGTGAGCAGTGTACTTTCCCCACCTCTGACCTAGTGAAAAAAGATTGTTGGGGTGGAGGGAGTTGCATGACTAAGGTAACAAGTGAGGGAAGGGTCAAGTAACCCTCCAGCTGATTGATGGTTCTCTGCTGCAAATACCTCTCTTCTGGTTTTGCCATGAAAAGCATCAATTGGGGGTTTGAAAAAAAAACATGATGGCCAGTAATTCTAGTCCAACACGTGTGATGAGAAACCTTATTTGGACTCCTTGTTGATTTTTGGCAATTGTATGCACACACAAAAGGTAAAAGGTAAAGGACCCCTGGGCGGATAAGTCCAGTCAAAGGCGACTATGGGGTGGTGGCACTCATCTTGCTTTCAGGCCGAGGGAGCCGGCGTTTGTCCACAGATAGCTTTCCGGGTCATATGGCCAGTATGACTAAACTGCTTCTGGCGCAATGGAACACTGTGAAAACCAGAGCACAAGGAAACGTCATTTACCTTCCCGCCGCAGTGGTACCTATTTATCTACTCACATGGGTATGCTTTTGAACGGCTAGGTTGGCAGGAGCTGGGACAGAGCAACGGGAGCTCATCCCATCACACAGATTCGAACTGCCAACCTTCCGATCGGCAAGCCCAAGAGGCTCAATGGTTTAGACCACAGCGCCACCCACACACAAGGAGGGGTGGGGTGTGGAAGAGAACTGTGTCTCAGTAAAATAACTACAAGTCTCTCCTATTTCAATGGTTCTGTTGCAAAGCTCAGTGATAAAGCATCTGCTTTGCACTCCATAGGTTAGAATCACAGAATCATAGACTTGTAGGACCCTGAGCATCATCTGCTGCAATGCAGGAATATGCAGCTGTCTCACACAGGGATCGATCCTGCAACCTTGGCATGATCAGCACCACGGTCTAACCAGCTGAGCCACCCAGCTGGTTCATTCTCCACAATCTCCTGTTTGCCTGAAACCCCGGAGAACTGCTGTCAGTCAGTGTAGACAATCCTGAGATAGATGGACCGATGCTCAGACTCAGTAGATAAGGCAGCTTCCTCTGTTCCTTGTTGCTGCCTCGGTGTTTTCCTGCTCTCTGTTTTTAGAAATGCCACGGACTATGACATATTGATCTGCTGGCAATAAAAAGAACCACTTGCTATGGCGTTCCCTTGCTGTCCTTTCACTCCTTAGCTGGAATGTCCTTTTCATCAAGGAGGAAAAACTTGCTCTCCTCTGGGGCTGTGCACACACGGTGGTTACCCCAAAGCCATCAATGCTACAATAAGACACTAGTAATGGTCCTTCTGTGGCAGTGAATCGAATTCCATTACGGATCAGTCTGGGCTTTGCTTTCCCCAGCTTTAAAGTCCTTCACTGCTCCTGAATCTTTTATTGACGGCAGATGCAGAATAGTTTTGGCCAGAAGGACATTTATGTCGGCCTCCGAACAATTCTCCTGCTTTTTTAGGTCATTTGACAGGCAATGGCAGAGCCTTCACAATTAGATGGCTTGTTTCCCTTGCGTAAATGCTAAAGCTCTCCACACACACAAACCTAACACATCACATCAAAAGCTTCAGGTAAGTTCTCCCCCCGATTTGCTATATAGTCACTTAGAAAATAAACAAAAATGGGAGCAATCCTATACTCAAAAAGCTGGTATGAAGCAAGCTGGCATAAATTAAGTCAGCGTAAAGTTATGCAAAATCGAAGCAAATCCTTCGAGTGCCCCTATTTTCCAGGGACAGTCTAGGATTTACAGAAGCCATCCCAGTTTCTGATTTGATCCACAAAATGCTTGTTTAACCTGAAGGTAAAGGTAAAGGTAACGGGATCCCTGACCATTAGGTCCAGTAGTGACTGACTTTGGGGTTGCGCCGCTCATCTCGCCTTATTGGCCGAGGGAGCCGGCGTACAGCTTCCGGGTCATGGGGCCAGCATGACTAAGCCTCTTCTGGTGAACCAGAGCAGCGCACGGAAACGCCATTTACCTTCCCACCGGAGCGGTACCTATTTATCTACTTGCACTGGTGTGCTTTCGAACTGCTAGGTTGGCAGGAGCAGGGACCGAGCAATGGGAGCTCACCCCATCGTGGGGATTCGAACCACCGACCTTCTGATCGGCAAGCCCTAGGCTCAGTGGTTTAACCCACAGCGCCACCCACGTCCCAAACCTGAAGGTAGGCTGTCTGAATTGTGCATTGCTTTGTAATGATTTGTTGGGTCTCTGGACCGTAATAAAGATTGATTGATTGATTGATTGATTGATTGATTGATTTGATCCTGGAATGTCCCGCTTTTCCTTAGGACGTTCCTATTTTAATCAGATAAATGTTGGAGGGTATGATAGGATGTCCCTATTTTCATTGGAGGGTTGGAGTTGTGCAACCCCCGAGCCAAGGAGATAAATAACAATACAACCTTTAGAAGACATCTGAAGGCAGCCCTGTATAGGGAAGGTTTCTTTTTTTAATGTTTAATGTTTTATTTTGTTTTTATATATGTTGGAAGTCACCTATGTTGGGTGGATTATAAAAAAATAAAATTATGATGATGATGAATGAATCAATGAAATCTTTATTGCGAAAAGCTAGAAGCCATCACAATTGGTCACAATGCGTAAAATACAAATAATTGTTTTAAATCTGAACAACAGCAGCAAAGCAAACATACAAAAATGCAAAAATCACACCTGTATAACTTAAGTACTCCACATCTCACACTCCCCCTTATCATTCTTGTCTTGGTGCCTAGCTCTCAGCTTACTTGCAGCCAAGGCAAATTTTGCAACCAGTGCAAAATAAATAAATACGCTATTGCCAGCCAGCATTATTATGAGACAGGACATCCCTATTTTCGTCAGAGAGATGTTGGAGAGTGTGTAGGAGCCAGGACACTGCTTGCCAAGCCATCCTTAGTCTGTCAGTGGGAAAACAAGCCTTTAAAATACAGTTTGACCCACACTGCCATTTTCTCCTGGCCATGCAATCAGGGGCGGACTTTGGTTCTTTCAATTTCAGCGGCGCCCTGTGCAAGGCCAAAAATTTGCACCCCCTGCCTCTTGCCTTCCGTTCTGTGCATGCACTACATTGTATCTGCAGCACCCTGTGATGCACCCCCCCCAACACCTTGGCTCAGCACCCAGTGGGGGGGGGGAACGGATCCTTCTGCCCAAACCCACCTCTGATGCAACTACCAGAAATTGGATCCAGCTTAAGTCCTGCTTGCCTGCGCCTGCCCCCAGAATACCCACTTTGGGAGATTTACACCAGCCCAGACTGAGCTGGGATGTGCAAGTTGTGCTGGCATGTCTTCAGCTAAGGTGAGGCTGGGAATGTATCACCGCCTAAGCTGTGAAGCTCCTAACAGAGCTGGAGATCCGCTGCCTATTTAAACTGCTCATCCTGGTGGATCTTGCCATAGGATTTCCCCCCCTAAGTGTGTTTGTGAACAAGTGAGTTTCCAAGCAGCCTAATGTGGGCAGTCCAGGGGAGAGCAAATGAAATAAAAGATGTTTCCAAGCAGGCAAAGAGCTTTGCAATTCACTTTCCTCTCCATATGAATAGGAAGAGAGGATGTGTAGCAATTCCGTCCCGGTACATGTCAGTTGCTAATTCCTCTGCGTGACCCAGAGAGCGGATGAAGAACATAAGGGGAGGACTCTAGAACTATACAGAGGCTGTGTTGGTATAAACTGAATGGACACACTAGGGCAGTAGGATTGCAGCTTGCAAATGTTCAACACAAACTGGATGTATTTGGTCCCTGAATATGAGATCTGCTGGCCCCAGCTTTTATGCCTTTGTTGTTTAGTCGTGTCCGACTCTTCGTGACCCCATGGACCAGAGCACGCCAGGCACTCCTGTCTTCCACTGCCTCCCACAGCTTGGTCAAACTCATGTTTGTAGCTTCGAGAACACTGTCCAACCATCTCGTCCTTCTCCTTGTGCCCTCCATCTTTCCCAACATCAGGGTCTTTTCCAGGGAGTCTTCTCTTCTCATCAGGTGGCCAAAGTATTGGAGCCTCAGCTTCAGGATCTGTCCTTCCAGTGAGCACTCAGGACTGATTTCCTTCAGAATGGAGAGGTTTGACCTTCTTGCAGTCCATGGGAATCTCAAGAGTCTCCTCCAGCATCATAATTCAAAAGCATTTTATGCCTTGGGAAAGCTCAAATATACTGTGGAAATTAACAGCTAGGGGAACGTCAGGAAGATGGAATGAACAGTTGTGTGAATGCAGCCTAAGGTGCATAAGAAATCTGGGTTTGGTTTTGAAGGCTAGATGGGAAGACACTGTGGGGAGCGGGGAAAGAAATCAAGCCCTCAGGTTACCTATCCCTAATTTTCATTGTGGGGAAAATCACCTTTCCTCTGCTTGAGTCTGCTGCAGTTGAATGAAATGGCCCTTGTGTTTGCATTCGATGAGTTTAGCCTCCATAGTCTAAGAGGCATCTGGTTGTGCCAAAGGAATGTATCAGCGAGCAACAGCGTTGTGAGTTATTGCTTCCCATAATAAATATGCAATATCAAAATTTTAGGAGCCAAGAAAGGTCATCTGGCTATAAGAAGAGTGGGGGGGGGCAGGGAGTCACTTAAAACTCGCTTTATTAAACAAAGCGAGAACAGAGAAGGCAAAAGCCAGGGAGACTGAGCATCCCAGCGATGAGGCGCAACGTCACTGACCTTTGGGTCCGGGCGACTGCGAGGCTGAAACACAGTTTTGATTTCCTTTGCAGACACGTATGAATGAACTGTGCTCATCCATATTTAAAAGTTTAGTAAGGTCTCAGAAACAACAATGCGGTTTTCAAGGCAGGATGAGCAGCACAGAGTCAGCTTGCAAGCGACTCTAGTCATCCTCTTCCCAGGGCAAAGTGATTGCAATTCAAGTATCGCCCCCTGTGATGGCAGGGAGCAAATTGCTGGAATCCAACACATTTCAGTCCCCTCCTGTCTGTAAACTGTACAATTAAATAGCCTCTGTTGAGTGGGGGATGGTCCATTTATTCTATTATCTGTTCTCTGGTCTATCGCAGTCCTTATTTAATCATTTGGGAAGATGTTATGGATGTCTTTTAAACGTACACACACACACACACACAGAGAGAGAGAGAGAGAGAGAGAGAGAGAGAGAGAGAGAATGTAAAGCACTCTTATACCGCCTGAACCACTTGAACAGTGACAAATAATTATGAGGTGCTTTGCTGGGGGTGCTGGGAATTGTGGCTCTGGGAGGGGTCTCCTAGGAGCCTTCATAACAGAGCTATTTCCATGGGAAGAACTGTGAGGGGAGAGGGTCTCTGCTTGCCATCAGGGGATGACTGGTTTTGCCTGTGCTGCCCAAGAAACCTTCAGACAGGAGTTGCTGCCACAGGCATTTAGATGGATGCGTATTTTAATGAACTGAATGAAATAAAAGATCAGGAGTCACGGGAGTGCAGAGAGTGTGTGTATGAACTTAACAGGGCATGGTTAATTTTTGGGTTGCTATTTTGTTAATGTTGTTAATATTGTTTTATGGGTTAAAATCCTGTATTGATTTGTTAATCGTATAATATGACTTTTGCTTATTTTTCAGTTGTTGCTTTGTTAACAGTGCTTTGCGGATTGTAATTGTTTCACTGATGATTTGTCAATTATTCTATATGTTTTATGCTGTATTTGTGATGTTCCATCATGTTTATTTTGTTTTGTTTTTTGTTTTTAAGTCATTATGAAATGCATTTGAATGAAAAGTGGCATAGAACTGTAATAAATCAAAACAAAACAAAACAACACTCAGCGCTCTGGGAGGAAAAGAAAACTACAATTTCTGGGATTCTCTGCAGGGCTGTTAAAGTAGCGTAAGAGTCTTACTAAAGGTGTCAGTGACATTCATGGCATATTCCACACGTAACTTAGAGAACCCTTCATGCCTCATCCATCTTCATAGCAATAGGTGGCTCTCATCTGAGTTTAGGGTTCTGTTTAATTCTACAGGTAAATGCCTTACATGATTGACTGCTCCTTTGAAAACAAAAATCCCCGCACATAGAAAACTATTACGTCAAGGAAAATGAGACTAGAATCCTTTGCAATGATGCTAGGATTCTCTGTGAAGGGATTATTATAAGCATGAGCAGTGCTTTTTTTCCTGAGGGGTATGCAGGGGTACGCATACCCCTAAACATTTTGTGAATCTAATGGGAGAAGAAACTAAATTTTTTAGAATTTTAGTTTCTTCTCTAGCACACGGTGAATAGTCAGTTCCATTGCTATCCCCAATGGCAGCCTTATTTCCTGTCACAGTGTTTCCTGAGTTTCAGGTGGTAGCGAGCGTTTAATGTGTGAAGCAGTGTGGAATGTGGATGTGTGGTGCTGGTAAAAAAAATATTATTTTATTATTATTATTATCATTCACTTTAACACACCATGCAGAAAAAGAAAACAAATAGCCATCACCACAAGACAACAAAGAAAAAATTGATGCATCAACTAGTAATCTCTAAACCTTAAAATAAAGATGGTCTTTTTCTATCGACCATTCTTAGATTTTACATCATTCTTGAAACTACTACTGAGATTATTTGAATGCTGCGGTGTTGGTAAATTCATGGTTTTTGAAAGGATGGCATTTGAGGTAATGCATGTTCTTTGTACTTGTGTCCATTTACTGTATTTATTTCCCCCGATTTGAACTATAACACGGTCATTTTCTTGAGTCAAAATGAGAGTACCCCTAAACATTTTTTTAGGGAGAAAAAAAGCTCTGAGCATGAGCATCTGATCATGTCATAGAATCATAGAATCCTAGAATCATAGAGTTGGAAGAGACCACAAGGGCCGTCGAGTCCAACCCCCTGCCAAGCAGGAAACACCATCAGAGCACTCCTGACATATGGTTGTCAAGCCTCTGCTTAAAGACCTCCAAAGAAGGAGACTCCACCACACTCCTTGGCAGCAAATTCCACTGTCAAACAGCTCTTACTGTCAGGAAGTTCTTCCTAATGTTTAGGTGGAATCTTCTTTCTTGTAGTTTGGATCCATTGCTCCGTGTCCGCTTCTCTGGAGCAGCAGAAAACAACCTTTCTCCTTCCTCTATGTGACATCCTTTTATATATTTGAACATGGCTATCATATCACCCCTTAACCTCCTCTTCTCCAGGCTAAACATGTCATGTGAGCCCTTCCTGCAGTCTGAATTGGGATAGCTCAGACACAGGTTTACTTCTTCTATGAAAGGTACGCCATGGTGACTATGGAAACAATGGCATATTGTCACTATCAGACCACAAGGAAATCACCTGCGTGCTGTCCACTCTTGCTTCGAGTCCTAAAAGCAGCCTCCTCTCAGAAATAGGAATTGTCAAATCAATGCTCATAACATTTAAATAAACAAAATCTACAAGCCCAATCCATTTGTTAGAAATGCCTCCAAACATCGCGCGTCCCCTCTTGCGATTTCATTCCCCGGTCAATGCGGTAAAAATGGATCAGATTGTATCTAACGGGGAAATCAATAGAAGCTTAATTCAGTCGGCCTCAGGAATAAAAGAATGAAGAATGGTTGAAAAACACTGTTGGGTTCCTCCTTGTGCTGCCTTATTAATAGTTTGGGGGATAAGGCTCCGATATACAGAATTCCTGCAGTCTCCGTGTGATGGGTTTGCAACAACAGCCACGGCACATCAAAATACGGGTCGTCATAGAAAGAAACAGCACCATCCTCTCCAGTTGCCTTCAGCTAGGGATGGGATATGTGGAGCTTGATATTTATCCATTTTGACCTTTAATGTCTGTTATGGTATTTGTTGATCTAGTAAAAAGCTACTTTATCTGCCCTGTCTTGGTAGACAAGTACAAATATAGACTTGCAAGAGTCGTCTCCATCTGCAGGAGCTCATTTGCTTCTTCTCATATCTGTAGGTAAACTTTTCCACACATTCTGCTTTGCATTGTCTGGAAGGAGACGGCGCTTGACGATCTGCATGTCAGCGGTTGCTAATAATTAGGGGTGTCAGGATTATCTGACACACACACACACACATCCTGCTTCTGATATTTGCTTCTGCAGATAAGCATTCCACCCCCGTCAAAGAACTTGTGATTCCCCCCCCCCCCGCTGCAGATTGGTTAGTGTGTGTGGAGCAGCCATGAGATGCAGAAGTTGTTGTGCGATAAAGCCAGTAGCTTGTGAAATATGCAACAGTGATTTAGAATGGCATTGGGGGAGATAGGCAGACTGACAGAGATGGAGAAGGGCTAGCTCAAGACATTTGGGCAACTGAGGGGAACCATAAAATTGTTGAGATTTCCATTCCACCTTAAGGAGCAGACGTGTGGAACTGTTGCGTGTCACATGTCTGTTTACATTCCAGCTCAGCTTGCTGGGAACTTCCGTTGTGTATAGCTTTTGCTTTTCCCACTCTCTCTGAGAAGATGAGAGAGAGAGAGAGAGAGAGAGAGAGAGAGAGAGAGAGACGACATGTTTCTTCGTCCTGATTTATGATTAATAAATCTGTAGTTGTAGTATGCTTCCACAAGCCTCACGCCTATTCTCTGTGCGCAGTTCGATCTGCTGATAGTGTGTCCTGGCTTTGAAGCCCAGGTTGCTGATTTACGTCGGAGCAGAAGCCGATGGGTCTTCTAGCAGGATAGCTAGAAGGAGACAGCCCAGCCGGGGCTAGCCAGCTGGCCTCCTGGCCCTGTGCATGTTGACAAAAATGCCCTCCCCCACCAAGGAAGAAGAGGAAGAAGGAAGAAGAGGCAAGTGAAGATCTACATCAGGAACCAAGCGGGGAATCAAATCATTCTAAACCAATGGTTATAGCAGAAATCAACAACCATTATGTAAAGGAAAAGGGCCCACCCAATTAGATGGGTGAGATATGAAGAAGGAGAAAGAGAAAGAGAAAGAGAAAGAGAAAGAGAAAGAGAAAGAGAAAGAGAAAGAGAAAGAGAAAGAGAAAGAGAAGGAGGAGGAGGAGGAGGAGGAGGAGGAGGAGGAGAAGGAGAAGGAGAAGGAGAAGGAGAAGGAGAAGGAGAAGGAGAAGGAGAAGGAGAAGGAGAGCCATCAAACTTGACAGGACTACATTAGTAGTCCTGCCTACTGCCTTGAGGGTTTCATATAAGGGATGCTCCTAGCCCTACCTGGAGACACCAGGGATTGAACCTAGTGTTTCATGCCATCCCAATCTCCAAGTGGCACTCTGGGTGTTGAAGGACTACAACTCCCATCATCCCTGGCCACCAGCCATGCTTGCTGAGGCTGATGAGAATTCGAGTCCAACAACATCTGCCTGGCCGCAGGTTCCCTGCCTCTCTTATATACCTTTTGAAAGCATAAAAGGTAAAGGTAAAGATACCCCTGCCCTTACGGGTCAGTCGTGACCGACTCTAGGGTTGCGCGCTCATCTCGCTCAAGAGGCCGGGAGCCGGCGCCGTCCGAAGACACTTCCGGGTCACGTGGCCAGCGTGACGAAGCTGCAGCTGGCGAGCCAGCACCAGCGCCGCACATGGAAATGCCGTTTACCTTCCCGCTATAAAGCGGTACCTATTTATCTACTTGCACTTAGGGGTGCTTTCGAACTGTTAGGTAGGCAGGAGCTGGGACCGAACGACGGGAGCTCACCCTGCCGCGGGGATTTGAACCGCCGACCTTACGATCAGCAAATCCTAGGCACTGAGGTTTTACCCACAGCGCCACCCGTTTGAAAGCATACCCTCCAACATTTCTCCAATGGAAATAGGGACATCCTAAGGAAAAGCGGGACGTTATGGGATCAGATCAGAAACCAGGGTGCCGTCTCTAAATTAGGAATGTCCCTGGAAAATAGGGACACTTGGAGGGTCTCTGAAAGTCCAAGGGGGTTTACACACAGGAAACTGGGTGTAGGATTGCAGCCTCAATGTTGTAAATTAATATATCTCAGTAGAATGAAAAACCAAGCACCAAACAAGTGATGTGTTGGGGAAACAGCTGAGACTATTTTATGCAGTTCCGAACATATTTCTAACTTCCCCTGCCCTTAAGGTTTAATGGAACTTATTGTGCCCATTGTCATAGAAAGGCACATTTTGTCTGTTTAGATTTACCTGGAAGGTAATTGTCTCTTTCCATGTTGGTTTAACACACACACACACACACATACAATAATCTATTGTCTGCATAGAGAGTCTTCCTGAATTCAGCAGAGGCAATGAGGCGTTAAGCCTTTCAGGCACTTTACAAAAGGAAAGAATCATGTGAAAATATGAATACAAAGAAGATTTTGCAGGCCCATACCAATTCATTCCAGCACCTTTTCCTTTCTGCACACTCCACTTTTGTCTCGTATTTCCAAACCCATGGCTGGCTTGAAAAGAAGACATCTTGTGCTGGAGACAGAAGGTCTGTTTATTTTAGTGGTCCATAGGAAAAAGAAAAAAAGATTCAAGTCTGATTCATGGCTTCATGTTTAAAGGCTGCAGATTAAACTGGCTCTCAATATTTATGAAGTCCCCCATGCTCTCCCCCAAGGTGATACTTGTGTGGTATTGCAGCTTTTAAAGGAACCAGAAAACACACCTCTGGGGGACAAGGGGTGAGACAAATTTTGGAAGGGGGGAGGAGTGGGAATGATGGTGAGGGCAGGATGACAGGCATCTAGAATCAGTGTGGTGTAGTGGTTAGACATAAGACTGGGAGGTAAAGGTAAAGGTACACCTGCCCGTACGGGCCAGTCGTGTCCGACTCTAGGGTTGCGTGCTCATCTCGCTTAAGAGACCGGGAGCCGGCGCCGTCCGAAGACACTTCCGGGTCACGTGGCCAGCGTGACGAAGCTGCTCTGGCGAGCCAGCACCAGCGCAGCACACGGAAACGCCGTTACCTTCCCACTATAAAGCGGTACCTATTTATCTACTTGCACTTAAGGGTGCTTTCGAACTGCTAGGTGGGCAGGAGCTGGGACCGAACGACGGGAGCTCACCCCGCCGCGGGGATTCGAACCACCGACCTTACGATCAGCAAGTCCTAGGCACTGAGGTTTTACCCACAGCGCCACCCGCGTCCCTAAGACTGGGAGACCAGAGTTCAAATCCCCCCTTCTACTGTGAAGCTAGGGTTGCCACCTTTGTTCTGGCAAAGAAGAGAAGTTTTAAATGTGTGACATTTTAATGTATTTTTAATCTTTGTTGGAAGCCGCCCAGAGCGGCTGGGGAAACCCAGCCAGATGGGTGGGGTACAAATAAATTATTATTATTATTATTATTATTATTATTATTATTATTATTATTATTATTATTATTGGCAGAACCTGCTGCAGCCAAGATCGAGATTCTGCCCAATTTAAATGCATTCCCTCCCTTTTAATCCAGAAAACTGCTTATTCTTGATCTGTTTGACTGTCTGCAGATAGATTAATATTTTAACTCGTATTTTTGTTCTGTTGCCTGGGCTCAGAATGGGGGCAGAAGTTAGCAGGTGTCATATCAGGGCTAATTTATAGAAATAGTTTTTTTTTTAAAAAAATGTTACCTGCATGTCAATATGATTTAAAGCACAGGAAGCTGTACCTGTAAATAAGCAAGGCTTCACATTGAGACGTGCCTTCCCTATTCAGTTCATCACCCAAACTCCTCCTGAGTCTTTAATGGCCTGGTTTCCTGGCAACAGGAATGGGCAAAAGCACACACCAATGTCCCATTAACCCCAAAGAGAGACTTATTGATAATTCCCAAGGACTAGCAAGGGAGAAAACAAACAAATAAATAAATACCATCAGTACTTCTCACTAGAGATGAAATTCCTCCATGCTGATAATCACATGTCTTAAATTACAGATTCCATTTGAAGATGCCCAACGGGGGCATTTTTCCAGCCCAGGGAATGCTTTCCCTCTGGGCAACTTTCCTGGGATCAAAAGCCAGTAGTGGGTGGAGCCAGAAGGAAAAGTGGGTGGAGCAATGAATGCATTGCTTCTATCTTTGTACAGTAGACTGGTTTTCCACACCAACTCAAACTCCCCTCTCTGTCCTTCCATCCACGCAAGCAAGAAGCAATAACAGAATACAAGAAGCAATATCAGAGCGGTACATGCTCTGGTTATTTCTCGCTTGGATTACTGCAACATGGGACTACCTTAGAAGGTGACTTGGAAACTACAACTAATCCAGAATGTGGCAGCTAGACTGGTGACTGGGAGTGGCAGACAAGACCATATAACACCGGTCCTGAAAGACCTACATCGGCTCCCAGTATGTTTCAGAGCACAATTCAAAGCATTGGTGCTGACCTTTAAAGTCCTAAATGGTCTTGGTCCTATATACCTAAAGGAGCATCTCCACCCCCATTGTTCAGCTCAGACACTGAGGTCCAGCACCAAAGGCCTTCTGGAAGTTCCCTCACTGTGAACCAGGCAGAGGGCCTTCTTGGCAGTGGTGCCTTCTCTGTGGAATGGCTTCTCATCAGATGTCAAGGAAACAAACAACTAACAGACTTTTAGAAGACATCTGAAGGGATCTTTTTAATATTTGATGTTTTATTGTGGTCTTAATATTCTGTTGGGAGCTGCCAAGGGTGGCTGGGACAGCCCTTTCAGATAGGTGGCAATTGCAGAGAAAAATCCAGTTTAGGCAAGGCATAACCTTCCACCATGCTTTCAGACCGATCAGGCATGTTGAAGCCAACTTTTTTCATTTTGTACCTGAGAATTTTTCTTAGCTGTATTATATTTGCTGCCTGCATGGAATTGTAAGTAAACCTTTTTTGTTTAGCTTACTAAAAATGTGTGGTTCATTCTCTGCAATGGGAGGGAAGAGGGGGAGGTCAGCAGACCACAAATAAAGGGGATAAAATGGTGTACTTCTTTATTCCTAAGCTTTAGCGAGCTGTAAAATGTATAAGTGTTTTATTCTTTTAAAAAGGCTACACAGCCTGTTTACTTCTTGTATTTCTCCCACACAAGTGGGATAAAAGGTTTAAATTTTAATGTGCAAATTTAATCCTCAGTGCATCTCCCACATGTAGGTGCCCGATGATGCCTAATCTTGATGCTGAGTCTGGTGACACAAAGCATCACACAGGTCACAATGCATGGATGGTGTACTGCAATTTTGCCATAGTCTTTCACAAGGTGTGCAGCCCTAGCTATGTGAGCTTCCTGAAGTACCTTAACATCCCATCCTCTGAAAAAACCTGGCTTCTCCATTTAAATATATAGATAACCTCAGGGCCAGGCTTTGAAGCTTGGCGTGTCTCGTCTGCTATTAATTTAAAGAAATCAAAGGTTTTGATGCGGTCAAGAGCAGCACTCCCAAGTTAGACGGTTCTAAAGGGATAGGAGAGGAGAGGAAGAAGGAGAGAGAGAAAAACAAACCCTCACCTTGCTGCCCTCCAGGGGTAAGTCAGCCTTCACAGAGCTACCTGCTACCAACTGTAAGGAATCTCATCCCAGCATGAGCTCAGCTGTGCCAGCAGCGGTATGCCGTCAAAGCACAGCAGGGGAAAATATGACGGCAGCAAAAATCAAAGGCCAAAGGAAAGAAATGTCCCCAATGGCATGACTCCAGTCCAGAGGGAGCAGAGAGATAAGGATGTCTTGTAGCAGCAGATATTCCCTTTGCTCCTTCTCACCTCCCCCCGCCTCACCAAACCATAAGCACCTTGTCAGACCGAATCCTGAGACCTATCTTTCCCCCCCCCCTCCGTATAACTCAGTTCTTCAGTAAATTTTATGATTTGACCACAACTCATCCTTTAGTTTAACCCTGTGGCCCTCTAGATCAGGCATAGCCAAACTCGGCCCTCCAGATGTTTCGGGACTACAACTCCCATCGTCCCTAGCTAACAGGACCAGTGGTCAGGGATGATGGGAATTGTAGTCCCAAAACAGCTGGAGGCCTGAGTTTGGGGGTGCCTGCTCTAGATGCTCCAACTCTTGTCAGTCCCAGCCAACATGTTCAGGAGTCAGGTGTCTGGATGTATTGACCCGAAGTATGTACCAGCTCAATAGATTATTTCAGAGTCCCTCAAGTCTTCAGATTTGGTGAATATTGGATGATAATGCCTACAGTACCTGCTCTATTGTGGAATTGAAGAGTTTTTGACCAATTTACTGGCATATCTCACTAAGTTACAGTCACTCCAGTGGAAGTGATGTGACACAACAATGAATGTCATCAGACAACATCATGGTTCCCCCCTGCCCACTTTCCACACGTGTGCTTCTGATGCCCCCCATGAAAACATCAGGAAAGAACTGTCTAAGAACTGTCTAAAAAACGCAGTGCAATAACAGCAAAAATTCAGCATCTTCAAAATTCAACAGAAGCTCCCGAAGAGCCTGATAGTCCGAGGAGCAGGTTCATCATCATCATCATCATCATCATCATATATTACTTATACCCCAGCCACTCTGGGTGGCTCCCAACAGAATATTAAAAACACAATAAATTATCAAACATTAAAAAGTTCCCTAAACAGGGCTGCCTTCAGATGTTTTCTAAAAGTCAGATAGTTGTTTATTTCCTTGACATCTGGTGGGAGGGAGTTCCACTGGGCAGGCACCACTGCCAAGAAGGCCCTCTGCCTGGTTCCCTGTAACCTTACTTATTGCATGAGGGAACCGCCAGAAGACCCTCGGAGCTGGACCTCAGTGGCTAGGCTGAACGATGTGGGTGGAGACGCTCCTTCAGGTTTACTGGGCCGAGGCCGTTTAAGTCTTTAAAGGTCAGCACCAACACTTTGAACTGTGCTCAGAAACGTACCAGGAGCCAATGCAGATCTCTCAGGATTGGTGTTATATGGTCTCGGCAGCCGCTCCCAGTCACCAGTCTAGCTGCCGCATTCTGGATTAGTTGTAGTTTCCGAGTCACCTTCAAAGGTAGCCCCACGTAGAGCGTGTTGCAGTAGTCCAAGCGGGAGATAACCAGAGCATGCACCACTCTGGCCAGACAGCCTGCAGTCAGGTAGGGTCTCAGCCTGCGTACCAGATGGAGCTGGTAGACAGCTGCCCTGGACACAGAATTGACATGTGCCTCCATGGACAGCTGTGAGTCCAAAATGACTCCCAGGCTGCTCACCTTCAAGGCCACAGTTACCCCATTCAGGACCAGGGAGTCCTCCACACCTGCCCGCCCCCTGTCACCCCAAAACAGTACTTCTGTCTTGTCAAGATTCAACCTCAATCTGTTAGCTACCATCCATCCTCCAACCGCCTCCAGACACTCACACAGGACCTTCACCGCCTTCACTGGTTCTGATTTAAAAGAGAAGTAGAGCTGGGTATCATCCGCATACTGATGAACACCCAGCCCAAACCCCCTGATGATCTCACAGGGCTCACAGGTCAGATGGTCTCTGACCCCTTCGGCACGAACAGCTGGAGTCAGTCAGGGCCAAGCTAACTTAGGCACAATGTGGTACCTTGTATCGCACAGAGTACCAGCTCACAAAAGGAGGCAGCACACGTGTGTAAATGAACACGTGATCTCTTTGGAACACATGGGGACTGGGGACAGAAGCAGTGTTATTTTTCCTGATCTATCTTATAGGATGCACCTTTGCCAGATTCCTCCCCCAGTCATGTTGTTTCATGCTTTACCTGCCATACTATAAACAATGCACATCAAAATCTGTGTTTCTTCCAGAGCTGTATATCTAGAACATATGCCTTGTGCGGCTATAGCTTTGAACCTCTTCCAGAAAACAAAATCAAAAACTTCCTGGACTTGAAAAGCAGAGACTTACAAAAGTGCAATTGATGGATGATTAAAAAAAATGAAAATTAAACGCCCTTGTCTCAGCAATTAAGGAATGCCAACTCTTGGTATTTTAATGTTTTGGTATTTTTCTTACTGCAGGAGTACAAGTGCCCTCTGCAGACCAGTTCCGTTAAGAAAGCCAGCCTCCAAGATTGCAACTGAGTTCCTGCAGGAAGGTGGGGGGAAATAAAATGTAAAACCGTCTCAAGTCTCTGCAGTGAGCAACTGGGTGAATGGGCAAATCAAGTTTAAGTGTGATATGATGGACGCTGGGGCAAAAATTCCTAACCATATATACACTGATGGGGGTGGAGGGGTCTCAACTAGTGATGATGACTTACTACAAAAGAAATCTTGGGATTCTCTGGATAGCTCAGTGAAAATTGTGACCTAGAATGCTTTGGTTGCAGAAAACGCGGTAGGGAGTTGGCGGTTCTATGTTAAGGACCATTAGGAGAGTGTTCAAAATAGCACTGCCAATACTGGAAATCCTTTACACAAATTAACAGTGTGATTGCATTTAGAATAATGTGGGGGAGAATCTTAGTTACAGGTAGGTAGCCGTGTTGGTCTGCCATAGTCAAAATAAAAAAATTCCTTCCAGTAGCACCTTAAAGACCAACTAAGTTAGTTCTTGGTATGAGCTTTCGTGTGCATGCACACTTCTTCGGATACACTGAAACAGAAGTTGCCAGATCCTTCTATATAGTGAGAAGGTGGGGAGGGGTATTACTCAGAAGGGTGGTGGGAATGGGAGATTGGCAGATAGATGAGATGAGCCTGTTGACGACTCTTAACGACTGCAATAGGTCTTACAGGAAAAGGCAAGGGGTGAGAAGGTGAAAAATGGCTCAGTCATGTATAATGAGATAAGAATCCAATGCCTCTGTTCAGACCAGGTCTCTCCATGGTTTTAAGTTTGGTAATGAGTTGCAATTCAGCAGCTTCTCTTTCCAGTCTTTTTCTGAAATTCCTTTGTAGTAAAACAGCTACTTTGAGATCTTGTATAGAATGTCCTGGGAGATTGAAGTGTTCTCCTACTGGTTTCTCTGTTTTGTGATTATTGATGTCAGATTTATGTCCGTTTATTCTTTGGCGTAAGGTTTGGCCTGTTTGTCCAATATAGAGAGCTGAAGGACACTGTTGGCATTTGATGGCATACACAATGTTAGACGATGAGCAATTAAATAGTCCCGAGATGGTATGTGTGATGTTGTTGGGGCCAGTAATGGTGTTGTCCGGGTGTATGTGGCAGCAAAGTTGGCATCTGGGTTTATTGCAGGCTCTGGTGCCAGTGTCCGTGTTAAGTCTGGTTGTAGTATTATTGTGGGTTAGGAGTTGTTTAAGATTGGGTGGCTGTCTGTAGGCAATGAAAGGTCTTCCTCCCAGAGCTTCTCCCAGATTCTCCCAGGGGAGAATCTTGTAAAGGTGGAAAGGGTTTAGAAAAAGGCAGCCCAAATAATCAGAGTGCTGGAGCAATTCCCCTAAGAGGAAAATATACAATCTGTGGGCTTTCCTATCCTGTGGGGTGGCTAAAACAAGCAAAGGTGGACATGATAGAGATGTGTCAAGTTATGGATGGGAGGGGATAGAAACTGAGGGGGGGGGGTCTGGGATTAACCCGAATGCTAGAAGATGACCAAAAAAAGCACATCGGCATGCAGTAAAAAAGTTAATTTATGGAACTCATGGCCACAAGAATGTGCTGGTGGCCAACGAAGGAGATCAATGAAGGATGTGGCCATCAATGGTTGCCAGTCACAGTGGTTATGCACTACTCCCTGTATCAGAAGCCACATGCCTCTGAGTGCCAGTTCCTTCAAAACTATGCCCAGAGATAGCTATTTCACTAATATATTCTGCTTGTGTTGCGGCCTTCACATGGGTGGGCAAAATGGGAGACAGGTTGTCAGAAGTTTGGTTTCCTAACAGTACTGAAATGTGGGGTTTATTTATTTATTTCCTCCTACAGGAGTGCAATTGCACTCTTAAGGGTTTTTTTTAAAAAAATGTTTTTGGAATGTATCAAGTTTCATTGCAGGGAGCTGGACCCCTTGGGTCTATGATTCTAGGGTTATTTGCTATACTGCCATCAGTGCTCATAGCCCTTTACAGAGTAACGAGGAGGAAGATCCCTGCCCCAAAGAGCTTACAATCTAAAAGCTGGGGTATGTGCACATATTCATTTTCAGCAATCCGGTATCTGCTAGCCTTGCTGGATGCCTGTCAGGTTGGGATCCAAGTGATTTCAGAATGACAGAGTAGCAGTGACGCAGAATTGGTAGGACCCATTCATTGTTAGCTGGTGGCAGGTGGCAGGTGAACCAACCCCAGTGGCAGGTTGCCAGGAACCTATAAGGCAAGGAAAAGTCCTTACCATCTGCTTTTATTCAGTATTCACAGAGAGAAGCTTGGGAATGCAGTCTCTTGGAATAATGGCATTGTCCCGAGTAAATATTCCATCCCCCTTCTCTCCCACTTCCTCGTTCTTCATCCCTTCTATGGGATGCACTGAGGGCCCTTTGCTTCTGAGCATTTTGCTCTCCTACTTTTAAGGCTCGCCAGGTTCTGGGAGATGGTGGGTCTGGAATGCTGTCTAGTGATAACGTGTCAGCCAGCTGCTCCAGCTCTGCCTGTTGGGATTTTTGACTACGCGCAATTCTATGCAGCTTCACGCAGAGTCAATTAAGAGTTGGCTGACAGCCAAGGATGCCTGAGCAGAGAGAAGTTACCTGCCTAGAGATATGGGAGCCTGGAAACAGCTTTATCATTGGTTGAAGTCTCACACAGGCATCATGATTTATGACCTACTGACTGGAATGTGTTTTTTGGTCAGGGTGGAGTCTGAGAGTCGTTTGGAGTTTGTTAAGAGAGAGCTAGTTATGATCCGTGTTTCTGTTCATGGATATAGTAACTTGTAGAGCTTGCTGTAAATAATAAACACCTCTAAGTAACCAAGTTACTACTAACAGCGTTCTGGTTCCTGCTTCGTCCATCCTGCCTGCAACTGATTGCTTTCTGGAACTCTGCGTATGCTCTGCTAAGGTCTGGCTAAGGTCCTACAACAGGTCAAAGTTGCAAGACACCAATACTGCCTCCTCCTGCTCCTCTCCCATTATTTCCCAGTTTCTCCCCTCATCTTCCTCTGAGCTGTGACCTCCCTCAAACCCCTGTTGTAATTCTGAACTGTCTTCTCCTCTGGGAGGGTCAGGCTGGGGAGGCGGCCTCTACCATTCCTTCTCTGCCAAGTCCCTGACAGCTTGTTGTTGTTTAGTCATTTAGTCGTGTCCGACTCTTCGTGACCCCATGGACCAGAGCACGCCAGGCACTTCTGTCTTCCACTGCTTCCTGCAGTTTAGCCAAACTCATGCTGGTAGCTTCGAGAAGACTGTCCCACCATCTCGTCCTCTGTCGTCCCCTTCTCCTTGTGCCCTCCATATTTCCCAACATCAGGGTCCTTTCCAGGGAGTCTTCTCTTCTCATTAGGTGGCCAAAGTATTGGAGTCTCAGCTTCAGGATCTGTCCTTCCAGTGAGCACTCAGGGCTGATTTCCTTCAGAATGGATAGGTTGGATCTTCTTGCAGTCCGTGGGACTCTCAAGAGTCTCCTCCAGCACCATAATTCAAAAGCATCAATTCTTCGGTGATCAGCCTTCTTTATGGTCCAGCTCTCACTTCTATACATCACTACTGGGAAAACCATAGCTTTTACTATACGGACCTTTGTTGGCAAGGTGATGTCTCTCCCTGACAGCTAGGCTCTTCTAAACTCCCCAATCCCAGATACAGTGGTACCTCAGGTTAAGAACTTAATTCGTTCCGGAGGTCCGTTCTTAACCTGAAACTGTTCTTAATCTGAGTTATCACTTTAGCTAATGGGGCCTCCCGCCGCACAATTTCTGTTCTCATCCTGAAGCAAAGTTCTTAACCCGAGGTACTATTTCTGGGTTAGCAGAGTCTGTAACCTGAAGCGTCTGTAACCTGATGCGTCTGTAACCCAAGGTACCACTGTACCGAATCGTAATGCATGGTCCAAAAAAGGGCATGCCATATCCCTGATTGTGTACAGTCTCTTTCTTCCTCTGGGATGTGTTCTCATTCCTAGAATGAGCAGACACCAGACACAGAGGAAGAGAACTGGAAAGGAAAGTCTCTCTCCCCTCACCCACCCACACGCAAAGCTATGCAGACTCTGAAATGTTTTCCGTCTCATCACCCACTTTCCCTCTCAAACTTCGCTGTACGGTGTTTACTGCCTCGTTCCCAAGCATTTCGCTCGCAGAGAGGCCCCATAAAGAGAGAAGCAACTTTTTCAGCTCCTATTATTCCTTTGCTCTCTTTAAGGAGCAACTTTGATTTGGAAATTCAAAGTGACGACCTCCATTTGTGGCTCTGCAGAGCTCAGGGCTATGAACATGGAGGTCCCACTTTGCATTCATATTTCATTTTCATCTCAGCAAAACACTGCTTATTTGGGTCATGGCTGACATTTCCACTAGTTTCTCTTCTCCCCCCCCCCTCCACCGCCACCCCACTCCTTCTTTGCTGGCGATGTATATCCAAGTTGATGTCGTGAAGTAGCAACTTCCATGGAACATACTGTGTATTGCATCCATTTCCATATTTTTAAAGCTACAATTGTGGCTACATGGCTTCTCCTTCGGAAGCGGATGCTCTCCATTTTTCACTGCGGGGGCATTCAAACAAAATCCGTAGCTGAGTGGCAAGGGAGCAGAAGGTCTCAGGCAGGGCCGTCCCAATACATTTTGGCACCTGAGACCAAACACAAAATGGTGCTCTCCCTCCCTGCCAGGGAAGAAGGGGCATAGCTGTCAACCTTCCCTTTTTTTTGCGGGAAATTCCCTTATTCCAGCGCCATTTCCCGCTGCTTCCCGCTGCTATCCCGGATTGTTAGATATCCCGTAGACTGTCCCCGGGACAGGTGAGGCTGCTGACCCCTTATTTTCGAGGCTGCTGATCCCTTATTTTCAAATCTGAAAGTTGACAGCTATGAGAAGGGGTGAGCGAAGAAACAAAGTGGGGAATCAAATCAAATGGTTGAAGTGGGAATCAAAGGCCATTGTGCAGGGAGGAAAGGAGTCAGAGGCGTAGCAAGGTTAGGTGGTCCCCGGTACATTTTTTTTTTTGCCCCCCATTGCAATTTTTGGGAACATTGCCCACCCAAAGTTGACCTTTTTTATGGAGGGTTGGCCACGAAACAGATATGCCGCCCACCAGGGGGTGCCAGGCTGATCACAGGGGGTATTTGTGCGATCAACGGGCGGATTTTCACGGTGACAATCGTGAAAATCCACCCACTGGGGGTGCGAGTGCCGCCATACCAATCCGCCCGGGGGGATTTTGTCACCCCCCAGGCATGACACCTGAGGCAGACCACATCCCCCTTGCAATGCCCCTGCTCTGAGTCATGTCATGTGGGTGCAGGGACCAGGAAAACACAGAGGACAGGCCCCACCATGTCCTCGCTAGGAAGGAGACCAGCAGAGCATCCTATTCAACAACAGGCCACTGTAGAAGCGGCGTTGGGGGAGGGATACCAAGGAAGCAGCAGATCCAGCCTCCAAGGTGTGTGCCACAGCCGTTGTCACCACAGCAGAAGCAGTGGCAGGTGATGCGTTCCTTGGAGGCCAGATTTGCTGCCCTGTAGATCTTGCAGCCTGAGGCAGGCTCCTCACCCAAGTTCACTCTAGCCACTGCACAACATTGACTCTTATTCAGGCCAGCAAGATACTTTATTACAGTATTATTATTATTATTATTATTATTATTATTATTATTATTATTAATACCCCACACATCTCGCTGGGTTTCCCCAGCCACTCTGGGTGGCTTACAGCATATCTAAAAACATAATAAAAACATCAAGCATTAAAAAACCTCCCAATACAGGGCTGCCTTCAGGTGTATTCTAAAAGTTGGTTCATTCTTTATCTCCTTTATCTCATGTGAAGGGAGGGTGTTCCACAGGGAGGGTGCTACTCCCAAGAAGGCCCTTGGACTGGTTCACTGTAACTTCACTTCTCGCAGTGAGGGAACCACCAGAAGACCCTTGGAGGAGGACCTCAGTGTCCAGACTGAGCGATGGGGGTGGAGACGCTCCACATTCCAGTCAGTCAAAAGCTCTCTGGGGAAGTGTCAGGATATGGTCAGGAAGGGGCATGACCTGAGGTGGGGGCATGGCAGGGAGAGAGTGCTGAGGGCCACACAGAGATGTCTAGGGGGCTACATTCATAGGCCCAAAGTTCCCCACCTTGAAATATGCTGTGAAGTGACTAGCCTACTGTCAATATCTGCCTCCTGGTTGTGTGAGGGGACGTTTCTCTATTTCCTCCTGGGACAGAGTCAGACACGCCTCACAGCCAGGAGGAAAGTATTCTGCCAACTCCAATTCCCCACAAGTAAGGAGGCTCAAGTCCCTCCAGCCCAACTTACACCCAGCATAGCCCTTTAACTGTCGTCTTCTGCCCACTCCCCCAATTTATCCTGGGGTTTGCGGCATGATAATAACTTTCCCCCAGATTTCTCCGCAACCCAGAACAATAACTCTCAAGGTCCTTCAGAGGCAGAAACAAGAGTGAAACCAATTTAAGCTGCAGTCTGGTGATGTGCTCAGAGCTCTCCTTAGCAGCCATTCCCAATTATCATCCTAGATTCCTTGTTCAAATCCTCACCATTAACATTTTTCATTCAGGAATCTTAGAAGGGTGACAGAAGAGAGTTTGCCTGTAACCTACTCCAACACTCCTGTTTTCTCTCATAGCAAGGCCACAAAGATCTTCTGCTTTGGAAACATGTTTAGAAGCAGCACGATGACTGCCAACTTCAGAGCCAAGTTTGAGGCTCCAGGAAAAATGGCACCTGTGAAGGGATCCCCATTGGGCTTTCTTACCAAGTAATAGGTAAAATGGATCAGTAATATGTGTGTGTGTTCTTTGAAGCCAATGTAGCAGATCCTCCAAGTGTCCCTATTTTCCAGGGACAGTCCCGGATTTGCAGAAGCCATTCTGGGTTATGATTTGATCCTGGAATGTCCTTATTATAAATAGGAATTCCCTATTTTCATCAGAGAAATGGTGGAGGGTAGGGAGTTATGTGACCCACGAGCCAAGGAGATAAGTAATGATACAACCTTTAGAAGACATCTGAGGCAGCCCTGCATAGGGAAGTTTTTTTAAAAAATGTTTAATGTTTTATTATGTTTTTATATATATGCTGGAAGCTTCCCAGAGTGGCTGGGGCAACCCAGGAAGATGGGTGGGGTATAAATAATAAAAGTTGTTGTTGTTGTTGTTGAATAGGACATCCCTATTTCATTGGAGAAATGTTGGAGGGGGTGATGTAGCTTGGAGGTTAGCGGGATGGACTAAAGTCTGGGAGGTAAAGGTAAAGGGACCCCTGACCATTAGGTCCAGTTGTGGCCGACTCTGGAGTTGCGGCGCTCATCTCACTTTACTGGCCGAGGGAGCCGGCGTACAGCTTCCGGGTCATGTGGCCAGCATGACTAAGCCGCTTCTGGCGAACCAGAGCAACACACGGAAACACAGTTTATCTTCCCGCCGGAGCGGTACCTATTTATCTACTTGCACTTTTGACGTGCTTTCGAACTGCTAGGTTGGCAGGAGCAGGGACCGAGCAATGGGAGCTCACCCTTTCGTGGGGATTCGAACCGCCAACCTTCTGATCGGCAAGTGCTAGGCTCTGTGGTTTAGACCACAGCGTCACCCGCGTCCCTACTCTGGGAGACCAGGGTTCAAATCTCCACTTCGCCATGGAGTCCATTGGGTGATTCTGGGTCACTCACTGCCTCTCAGCCTAATCTACCTCATAGGGTTGTCGTAAAGGTAAATTGGTGAGGAAGAGAGCCGTGAATGCCACCTAAAACTCCTTGGAGGATAGGCATGTTATTAGATGGCGTGTTTGTAAATGAATGTGTACATGGGATCTTAGGGCAGCAGAAGTAAGTGCACTGCAAGCTGCACCACTTCTAGAGAAATCTCAGCACCCCAAAATGTGGCCATCCTCTCAGTAACGCTTGCAGCCCAGTTACAGGTAGGTAGCCATGTTGGTCTGCACACGAAAGCTCATACCAATAAGAAACTGAGTTGGTCTCTAAGGTGCTACTGGAAGGAATTTTTTTGTTTGTTTGTTTCGCTTGCAGCCCAGTTACTACAGACTCAGATTGTTCTCTGCAGCTCTCTTGGCAAATGCCCTTCACACGCCTTCCCCAGAACCAGGCCCAAACAGATTGCCAGCGCCCTTTAGGTAGGCGGGTGGTTCTGGTGGACTGCAAAGCAACTCAGACAAGGAGCTGCCAAACAGCTCTTTCAGAGTGTGGTGCCAAAGGCCTAACGGCAGCAAGCCTAAGGAACAGAAGAGACTATCGCAGCATGAAAGAGCGATGTGGCGTTCACAACAGCAGAACCCTGGGCTGCCATGATCAGGGAGCAATCAGTTACCCGTGACATGGCTTGCCAGCGACATTCCCAGGAGCATATGGTTGGCCACAAGTATAGATGTGCCAGATGACGGATTGGGTGGCGTTTCTTTGACCTGATCTGGCAAGCCAATTCCAACAATTCATAGGATGCTGGGAATGAGCTCAAATTGCCCATGAAGGCGCCTGCCTGATATCAATTGGCGGGGAGTTCCAAAGTGTCGGGGCTGCCACACTAAACAATTGAGTTCTTACCAACGTAATGCGGGTATAACGAGACACCCATCGAACTGCCAGTTCCAGCGATCAAAGCAGTTCCTCCCCCATTATGCTTTTTATTTGATTTTCTGTTGTGACACAATTGCATATATACTTCAACATATGTTAAGTGTAAAACTAATCTAAATAATAAATATCCGCATTTCTTCGCCCATGACTTCCCACCAGCCCACTACAGCTACTTCTTTTCTATTTTCTTTCAATTGTGTTGATTACCTTTGTTATCTCATTTAAAGGTAAAGGGACCCCTGACTATTAGGTCCAGTCGTGACCGACTCTGGGGTTGCGGCACTCATCTCGCTTTATTGGCCGAGGGAGCCGGCGTACAGCTTCCGGGTCATGTGGCCAGCATGACCAAGCCTCTTCTGGCGAACCAGAGCAGTGCATGAAAACGCCATTTACCTTCCCGCCGGAGTGGTACCTATTTATCTACATGCACTTTGATGTGCTTTTGAACTGCTAGGTTGGCAGGAGCTGGGACCGAGCAACGGGAGCTCACCCCGTCACGGGGATTCAAACTGCCGACCTTCTGACTGGCAAGCCCTAGGCTCTGTGGTTTAACCCACAGCACCACCCGCGTTATCTCATTTACACACAATAAATAACTTATCTATCTGAATTTTTACTTTGTGAAATTTAGTCAATGCATATCAAGGGTTTGATTTGGGAACAATGTTTGATCATATATTCTTCCCCACTTCTCCACTCTTTTTAAAGTTTTTGTTTGATTGTTGCCTGATTACCGCTGTCATTTTAGCAAATTCCAAATATCCACACAGCTTATTTTGAGAAACTGTTATCAGTTTCTCATTTTCCAGTCTGAAACTCAGTCCACCTCATTACTACACCAGTTTGTGATTATTATTATTTTTAAGCAACTCCAAATGCAAATTCACATGCACCAGTGTGCATATCTCTCCTAATTGTGCCTCAGCCTTTGCCTAATATACACATTTCCTCAAGCATTTCCCCATCAGCATTATGCACGCCAGGTGATATTTTTACTAATATGCACACTGTAAATTATGTATTTATTTTAAATTTTTAATTTATACACCATAGGAATCAATGGCACTCTTTACCCCAAAGTACTTTAAGGATGTAGGTGGCACTGTGGGTTAAACCACAGAGCCTAGGGCTTGCCAATCAAAAGGTCAGTGGTTCGAATCTCCGCAATGGGGTGAGCTCCTGTTCCTTGGTCCCTGCTCCTGCCAACCTAGCAGTTTGAAAGCACACAGTGCAAGTAGATAAATAGGTACCACTCCAGCTGCTTTGGTTCGCCAGAAGCGGCTTAGTCATGATGGCCACATGACCCGGAAGCTGTACGCCGGCTCCCTCAGCCAATAGAGTGAGATGAGCACCACAACCCCAGAGTCATCCGCGACTGGACCTAATGGTCAGGGGTCCCTTTACCCTTACCTTTACTTCCTTTTGGGGGGGCGAGGTCATATCTGCATTTCAGGTTGGAGAACCACACTACAGAATTCGAAGGATAGCTATGTTTCAGTTTGTACGTTGTAGTTCAGGAACTGTAAATCTGCATTAAAATGCAAACTGAGCAATTATCTCCCCAACTCCTTTTAATGAAAGCATCTTTCTCGAGTCCCCTACCTCCTGCAAAATACCTGGAGCCATCCCCAATTCTATCCATTTGGAAGCTCAGAATTCTGAAACGAAAATTTCAGCACAACTCTCATTTTAACATTGCTAGAGAGGAAGAGAAGAATAAAATATACAATGGTTGTTCTGGCAGCTTGAAAATACCTGGGATGTGAGGAAGGATTCCATTTCCTTGCAGAGAGAAGCCCCGCAGGTGTCCACCCAAAAGTTATTCAGTCAATCAGGTGCAGTTATGACTCACTCAGCAACCCAGTGTGTTAAGTATTATTTCTTGCTAGTCCTAAATCAATGTGCGATCAAGATGAAGCAAAACCAGCCCTGCACTCTGGGGTGGAGGGAAGAATTGTGATATGTGGCACAGCAGTTGATGAAGAGTGATGGTGATGAACTAAAAAGATGATGGGTATTGGGATTTTCGGGTATTTCTGCCTGTCCGACAATCACGGAGGCAGCACGCAGCGTCGGCGCTGTTAACTTAAGGGAGCTGCGGTTAATTCGTGAATAATATATTCCACGGGACAATGTTTTCCGTGAGCTTAGCGACAGAAGGAGATGAGGGGGAAAGGAAGGAGGGAGAAATGATGGATCAACCTTCTCTCCATGTAGCAAAAGGCCGGAATTAGTTTTAGAAAATGACCCCGCAAAGCAATGTCTCCGGACAAAGCTAAGCTAAGTGACCTGGGGTGCTTGTGTAAAAAGAAAAAGAAAAAAGGTCGTATGAAGACCCAGATTGAATTACACAAAGCTACATAGAAAACGCAAGATTTCCCCACTTAATAACTTGAAAGCTAACTCCTGAGGGTATTCAAGCTTGGAGTCCACTGGGATATATATTGTACATGCAATTTGACAAATAAAAGCCCCAACGGATTTCCCCACATAGAAACCTGACTACTTAAAAGCATTTTCAGGACCCAGAAGGGGAGGAGACCCCCTGAAAGTTTCCAAATACTGCTGAGAAACGCTTTCCTCTGCCTCCGCTTTGCATCAGGGATGTGGGGATTTCAGTGTGACAGCAAAAGCTCTGACTCAGCTGCCTAAGATTTTATTGTTTTCTGACTCTAGGCCTTGAATTACTTGAACACAGGTGAGGGGAGGGGAGGCTGTAAGTTCGCATGGCCTCAGTCATGCTAGGATCCAGGCCAAAGCTGTGGAAATGCAAGGCAGGGAAAACTGCACTGCAGTTACGACAACGAAGGCGGTGCTGGGATTTATTGGTCTCCCTAGTTTTTGTAGTGGAGGGGTTGTCATACTTGTCTTATGAGTGAAAGGCTTTTCATTCTGAAGGAAATCAGCCCTGAGTGCTCACTAGAAGGACAGATCCTGAAGCTGAGGCTCCTGTACTTTGGCCACCTCATGAGAAGAGAAGACTCTCTGGAAAAGACCCTGATGTTGGGAAAGATGGAGGGCACAAGGAGAATGGGATGATAGAGGATGAGATGGTTGGACAGTGTTCTCGAAGCTACCAGCATGAGTTTGACCAAACTGTGGGAGGCAGTGGAAGACAGGAGTGCCTGGCGTGCTCTGGTCCAGGGGGTCACGAAGGGTCGGACACGACTAAACAACGACAACAAAGTTTTTGTAGTGGAGGGGTTGTCATACTTGTCTTAGGAATGAAAGGCTTTTCATATATATATATATATATATATATATATATATATATATATATATGCTTTCGTAGATTTTCACGGGTACAGGAATGCAGGTTTTGGTGTTTTCGGGTATCTTCCCGTGTAAGAGTTGGGGTGTCTAGGCGACGTTTCGACGAGGTCTCACTCGTCATCGTCAGGCTGGTGCTTTCGGCTTCTTGTTACTAGAACAGAGCAGGATCTCAGTGTTTGAGTTCCTATAAATACTGTTGAGGGGGTGTGGTGTATAGCCTCCAACGTTCTGGGCAGAGAGGGAGTTCCCAGGTTAGTGTGCCTTTTCTTCTTTTGTTCCTTAATTACTTGAGGGATATCTTGAGTGATTTCTTGAGTGATATTCTGAGTACCACTTAGGAGGGTCATTAGGTGTGGATTAGTTTCCTTTGTGAATAATTATTATCCTTTGTGAATAATTATCTGTTTCCTTTGTGAATAATTATTAAGATTTTTCTAATTATAACTTAAATATCCACAAAGTCTTCTACAGACATTAATCGAAACAAGTCCAGGTATGTATTTTAGAGCACTGTTTTGTGAAATGTTCTCTGTATTTTCCCCATGCTTTTTGAAACTCTTGTCTAGTGTGATCTCTAATTGCCTCTGTTATTCTAGCCAGTTTGATGTACTCTAACAGTTTGTCTTACTATTCCTTTTTTGTTGGCACAGTTTCTTTTTTCCAGTTTTTAGCAATTAGAATCGGAAAAGGAAACTTTGATCCCAAACCTCTGCTGCCTTGCAGGAGAATAAAAGGGTGAGGAGGAAGCGGCCTACACAAATCCAAGACGGTTGGATGGTGCCTTGGACAGCTCCTTCCTGCAACTCCAGTAGCCAAGCTGGTGCCAAACATATTGTTCTGCTTTCCTTTGGACCCCATCAGCGACGCCACAACTTCCATACACACTGCCCAGGTGAAGTCACTTCGGTGCTTCCAACATTGCGGTTTGACTTCACCCACAGAGACACATTCCATTTCCTCTTGAGAGAGATGGATACCAACGACAGTATTTGAGGGGAAGGAGCGTTGTTCAGCTGTAGAAATGTGCAGATATTCTCAGGTTCAATTCCCAGCATCTCCTGGCTGGGCTGGGAAAAACTCCCTGCCTGAAACTCCACAGAGCTGCTGCCAGTTAATATTTACAGTACCAAGCTACTTGGACTAACTGTCTGAGGTTGCATGAGGCAGTTTCCTGTGTTCAGTTGAGAATGGGCTCTCTTTTTTGGAACAGGTTGCCTGATCTCCTAGCTCTGTCCAGGGTCCTGAAAGACCTGCCTCTGACTGCCCTTGTTTTTAAGAATCCTGATACTGACTGAACCCTAGCTGTCCTCTCTTCTTCCACCTCAAGCAACTCATCACAGCTACCGTCTCCATGAGCACCTCTTCATCAAGGCTAGATGTTGTACAGCAGACCTGCTGGTTTGAGGAGCAGAGGAGGAAGCTGGTGGCCGTGAGGCAGGGTCTTTACCTTAGCAGAAACTTTATTTTTTTTCAAGGAAAGTTTTCAAAGAGCCTGGAGGAAGGGAGGTTAGATTGAAAAGGAGAGGTGGAGAACCTCTAGTCCAGGCATCCCCAAACTCGGCACTCCAGATGTTTAGGGACTACAATTCTCATCATCCCTGACCACTGGTCCTGTTAGCTAGGGATGATGGGAATTGTAGTCCCAAAACATCTGGAGGGCCGAGTTTGGGGATGCCTGCTCTAGTCAGTAGACCAGTTCTGGACCCCCAACCATTATTTGCGCCTGAGACAAATAAACTTTGCCAACAGCCCATGTGCAATAGCAATGGGTGAGGTGTTGATGTTTGTGGAGATTACAAAATCCAGCTGTTGCCTTTTCAATGGACTCATTCCTCATCTGCCCAAATTGGGATGCACATGGCCCCTTTCTTGCTTATCAGATGAGTAGAGAGGGGAGATTTCCTTCCCTGTTGCCGTGCTGTACCCGGCTGAGAGGTTTCATCTCACTCGTCTTTGTGTGCTGCAGGTGTCTGGCCCTCAGAGGGCTCCGTGGAGGGCAACGAGGCCCACAAGCAGGGAAAAGGTTATCCGTTCCTGTTGCAAAGCATCCTTACCTTTCTCTGCCTCTATTGCCTCCAAGCCAGGAAAAAGGAATAATTGAGCGAGGAGTCCCACCTGTGTCTCTCCCAGCAGAGCTGTGGCTGAACTCTGTTTGCATACAAGGCCTCGGGGTATGCTGATGGTGACAGCTACTGTGTGGTCCTCATCTCATGCAACTCGTCTAATTCACAGCACTCCAGGGGGAGTGGGGCCACTGTCCTCTTTGAGTGATTTGCAAGGCATATTTCTCCAGGTCAAATTCAGCCGAGGGGTAGTGGAGATGGGGGTGGAGGGAAGTGGCTTACTTGTCCCCAATCTCTCCCCCCCCCCCGTTATCCTGATCTTTCCTGTGCAGCTTTTCTTTGGCAAAATTTCACATCATACGACTGAAGTGCAATGATACCACTTTAACGACTTCCTCCCAAATAATTTTGGCACAGATGGGGTTATCAGCTGGGCAGCCCATTGATCTTGCCCAGGTACGCTTCTGATATGTTATTATATCAGTTATTATAACCACTGATCAAGCTATGAAGATGTGGAAGCAGGCATGCTGATTATGTGTCAAAAGAAGACATAGCATTTTTATTTATTTTTTAGCAAAAGGAGAAAGAGCGGAGAGATTTGTTGTCAGCATCAAGACTCCACACTACAAAGACAAAAGAGCAGTGGTGTAATTTGACAGGTGAATTTTTTTAGGGGATACTTTTTACAAAGACGTTTCTTCCCCTTGCACTATCGAAATGAGTCCTTGCTAATGATTGCTCTTTTCTCATTTAAAGAGGTAGCAGTCATTCCCATTACTATCCTTAATTTAAAATGTGTCAACATGCTGGAAGCCACTGGGGTTTTCACAATTTATTTTTAATGTATAAATTGTCTTCAGGAATTAAGCGTACCGTGATATTCCCTCTGCCATCATGGGAGATATCAAGCTAAATAATATATTACAGGCAATCCTCAAGAAAGCATTCATTTTGCTCATAACATTTGTTTTTCCCCCCAATACTCCTGTGTATGACATTAGAGATTAGAACTGTGTGCGTGTGTGTGATATTATATTTAGGAAATTAAAAATGAAATAATATTTCATCATAAATGAGAACCTGAATAAAAAATGGGCGGGGGAATGGTGTTGCTTTTAAAAAAATATTGCAGTACATGAACAGACAAGACAAATCCATAGTCACTTTAGAAAGATCTTGTCTGCCTACCAACCCCCCAAAATCTTCCTTGATCTTCAAACGAGATTCATCACTAAACATACAAAACATAAACTCCTTGTGAATTTTTCATAAAGACTGTATTCAAAAGACAATTGCATCACAAAAGGTTTTAGTGTTTGTTTCAGACACTCTGGCAATGCAGAAATTTTCATCAACATGGAAATCACAAAAATGGCATTAAAAGCATCTTGGGCATAACTTAGTGGTGAAGCACATGGTTCATATGGTGACGGTTCCAGGTTCAACCCTTGGCATAACCAGGCAGGACGGGATAAGATCCTCCTGGGGAGAAGTTGCTAGTGTTTTAGGCCATGAGTGGAAAACTGGGGCCCCTCCAGAAGTAGCTGGATTCAACTCCCACCATCCCCAGTGAGCGTAGGCAGTGGCCAGAGATTATGGGAAATATCATTCAACAACATCCAGAGCGCCCCAGGTTTGTTTCCTAGACTGCTATACACCTACTACTGATGCTGGCTAAAGACAACTTCTCCGAACCACCAATGCTATGCTATAGACAATATTGAACCCGAGTCTGATCTGAGATAAGAAGACGACGACAACGATGACTTTGGATTTGATATCCCACTTTATCACTACCCTAAGGAGTCGCAAGTGACCTGGGTGGTGCTGTGGGTTAAACCACAGAGCCTAGAACTTGCTGATCAGAAGGTCGGCGGTTCGAATCCCCGCGATGGGATGAGCTCCCATTGCTCGGTCCCAGCTCCTGCTCACCTAGCAATTCGAAAGCACGTCAAAGTGCAAGAAGATAAATAGGTACTGCTCCGGCGGGAAGGTAAATGGTGTTTCCGTGCACTGTTTCACCAGAAGCGGCTTAGTCATGCTGGCCACATGACCTGGAAGCTGTACGCCGGCTCCCTCGGCCAGTAAAGCTAGATGAGCGCCGCAACCCCAGAGTCGCCTGTGACTGGACCTAATGGTCAGGGGTCCCTTTACCTTTAAGGAGTCACAAAGCAGCTAACATTCTCCTTTCCCTTCCTCTCCCACAACAAACACTCTGTGAGGTGAGTGGGGCTGAGAGACTTCAGAGAAGTGTGACTAGCCCAAGGTCACCCAGCAGATGCATGTGGAGGAGTGGAGACGCGAACCCAGTTCACCAGATTACGAGTCTACCACTCTTAACCACTACACCATACTGGCTCTCAGTGTGGAGAGGAAGCTTCTGATGTTGTTGTTGTTGTTGTTGTTGTTGTTGTTGTTGTTGTTGTTGTTGTTGTTTAAAAAAACCAAACAGATACAGATACAGAAAAAGAAAGCAACATCCTTCATCATGGGCTGTGGTACCCTATAGAATCATAGAACTGCAGAGCAGGAAGAGACCCTGAGGATTATCTAGTCTTTTAATGCAGGAATACACACCTGTATGGGGATCGAACGTGTGACCTTGGTGTTCTCAGCACCATGCGCTAACCAACAGTCAATGGAATATAAAACCTTTCTGCCCTGCCTTTCCACATAGGTAGTTCTAAGTGGTTTAACCAGCAGTTCCAGAAAGCAGTCAAAATAAACAATTAAACCCAATTAAACTAATCAGACTGAAGTATATCATGGAGAAGTTCTGGCAAAAGCGAAGAGTGCATTCCTATGCATGTCAACTTGGCAGAAACACCCATTGGGTTTAATGGGGCTTACTCCTGAGTAAATATGTTTAGCAGACTGCCCTCCTTGCCATCACAGGCCAGTGGACATAATCTGCCCTATGGGAAGGAACATTTGTGAACATGTGGTTCTTGGTGTATCTGTCGTGTTTTTAAAATGTTCTTGGCCATTTTGAGGGATCTGGTTGAAAAGCAGGATCTAAATCTAGTAAGTAAATAATGTATGCTCCACAATTGAGGTGCAGAAAAGATGATGTCTCTGATGACCCCTTCCCATCTTACCAAGGAAGGTGGGTGCACCCAGAATTAGACTTCTGGTGACAATTTCAGTGGACTGGAAAGTCCACAAGATACTCCTTCAGATACCCTGACCCCAGATTCTTTGAATTTCACTGGGGAACAAACTGGGAGCCAATGGAAATCTTTAAGGACTGACCAGAGATGCTCCCTGATGCTCAGTCCAGCAGATCCCAGTTAACAACTTGGCTGCTTTACTTTATAAAAAGAATTCATTCTCAGTCCTGTATGGAATGGGAGGGGGAAGTGATAAATGAAATATCTTTGTTGGATAATCCTCTCTAGAGACTTCAAGATCGCCTGCAGCTACATTTTCAGTGGATTCTAAATCATTTATCACCCATTAATCGGGATGTATCAAGATCCTTATTCTCCCTAGTGCTGCAAGACATTATTTTAGAGGTTAAAAATGTGACCCGTCCGCTAAATCTACAGCTTCCCAGTTACTGCACACGAGCCTCTGCTTTGCTGTGTTTTCCATGTCTCAAAATTGGGGAGAGGTGCCATTTTTCCTGACTGTGGTGTAGAGTTCCTATAAGAGAAGACTCTCCTGAGTCTGGGACAGGATGTTACCCTCTCCCAAAATGTTAGCGAGGCCGTAGGACATCTGTTTCTACTCTGTATTCAGCAGGGGTGGAGAAACTCAGGTCTAGGGGCTCATGCAGCCCTCCAGACCTCTCTTCCTGGCCCTTGGAACTCTCCTGGGCCACACCTCCTCTCCAGACCACGCCCCTCATTGTCCTTGCTCCACACCACCTTTAGTGTTTGTGCCAGACTGGAATGTGTTCTTAAACCTTACTAATGCTTCTTGCTTGCCCGGACAGAGGGTGGAAAGATAGGTGTGTGTTCATAGAAAGCTTTGACATTTGCATGGTGTTATGTACTGGGTTGAATAGGATCCAAAATGCAGCAGTCTGATTGGTCCTAGAACAATAGGATTCAGAATGCAGCAGTCTGATTGGTCCTAGAACAATAGGACCCAGAATGCAGCAGTCTGATTGGTCCACAGGGGCCACCCAATCCAGCTCCAGGTGGAAGTGAATCCGCAACCTGATTGGCCTGCAGAAGAATCCCGGAATTAGCCAATCACATGGGGCTCATTGTGTAAATAATTTATATAAAGCAGACATTCTGAGGGAACTTCCATTCCTCATCACCACTATGAGCTGAATAAAGAGCATGAAATCCACTCTCGAGTCCGAGTATATTTCGCATGCCTGGAATGTTGCCTACTGTACAAGATAAGAGTCACATTCCTGGTTCTACTCATGCTTTGCTTTTGGCTGCACTCATCCCTGGTATCTGGTTTCCAGAAGGCTGCCAAGGAGGGAATATGGCCCTCAGCTGGGGGAAAGTTCTTATCCTTGGTCTACTGTGTGTCTAGGAGTATAGGTAAGGGTAGGAGAATTCAGCAATTGTGCTGAGGGGTTGCTAGATGAGCACCTGCCAGGCTCTGTGGTCTGAGTCGAGCGAGAAGTCAGAATAATAATAATAATATTTATTTATACCCCGCCCTCCCCAGCCAAGGCTGGGCTCAAGGCGGCTAACAAGCAATAATAAAAATAAGTTGAATGATTACAACTTAAAAACAAAATTAAAATACAACATTAAAATATTGAAACATTAAAATATTAAAATGTAGCCTCATCGCAGGAGGAGAAAGGAAAAGAAAAAAGAAAGAGGGGAGGGAATCAAACTGGCTCCAAGCCAAAGGCCAGGCAGAACAACTTTGTCTTACAGGCCCTGCGGAAAGAAATCAGATCCTGCAGGACCCTGGTCTCACGAGGCAGAGCGTTCCATCAGGCTGGAGCCACTGTTGAAAAGGCCCTGGTTCTGGCTGAGGCTAATCTGACTTCCTTAGGGCCTGGGACCTCTAGGGTGTTGCTATTTATGGACCTTAAGGTCCTATGCGGGGCATACCGGGAGAGGCGCTCCCGTAGGTACGAGGGTCCTAGGCATGAATCAAATCATAAGTGAAGAGGACAAAGTCAAGACTGAGGAATAGCCAAGGATACAGGAATAGGCCAGAGCTCAGGAAGAGCAGCTTCCTCAGACAAGGTTTGAATGGGAGAAGCTTCCATCTGGCTGGCCACTGTGAGAACAGGAAACTGGACGAGACGCTCCTGTTTTATGGTTGTGGGTGTTCGAAGACATTTTCTGTTTACTGTTGCATTCCACCCTAAGCTCGAATGATATCAGGTGGTTAAAAAAATATTTTAATTAATAAGCAAATAGCTGTGAGACAATGAAGGGAGCTAGACAGGACTGATGGGGAAATAAGTCAAAGGGCAGATGCATTACTCTGAGTTCCAAGCAAAGTCCAAGGACTTAACAATTCAAAACCCATTTATAGGGATCCATATAAACACATTTTCCTATTCCTTGACCTTCATTATGGCCAAAGATCCTCTCCAATGATAAATGACAGTCGCTGCTGCCTTTCCTTCTAAGTCAACAAACAATTGATGGATGAGGCAGTGATGTCAGATCGATCCGTCAGCCCATTCCTATTTTTAAACACATTCTAGCAAAAATGGATGACCAAACTTTTCAAGATCACCTGTGAGTATTCCCCTTGCTCTTTGCAAGCACCGCCTGACATGATCCCTGGATCCTAAACCACTTGGCTTAGTTAGGAAACTTCTGCTTGGAGGACCTAAGTGGAAGAGAAAAAACTCAGTATTTGGCCCAGCTAGTCATACCAGCATTTTTTGTTTTGTTGATACAAATGCTGGCCAAATGGCTGAATTTGCAACCAAAAGGTTGTTCAGTCCGAAACAAGGATATGTTCAACCAGAATATTTATCAGCTGATGACTATAACTTCAAGTGATGACTGCTACTTTACTTTTCTGTGCTGATATCCTGCCTTTCCTTAAGTCAATTTACAACCCCCCTCAAGAAATTAAGTTACAGGTTCATATAAACACTTGAACCATCAAGCGTTTATTAAAATGTAGCATTACACAATATGCAACAATAACTCGTTTAGGAGAACAGAACAATAAACAGAAGTTCATCTAATTCCAAACGCTTTAGTATTCATGGCTTTGATTGTAGAACTGATTTTAATACCACATTTGTTTTCTGTTTGAACTGTGAAGTGCATTGGAAGCTTTGATAGAGCAGAGCAATGGTCTATAAATTTTAAATAAACAAACATCAGAAATGCATATGTTGATGCTGAATACCTCTCGGCTAAAATTGCCTTTGCACTGATTCTGCCCCAAACCTGCAAGGTCAGACACAGGCAGGCTTTCCATGACCTGTGAGAGTAAAGGGAACTTAGATAAAATCATGCAGGATGTCTCTGCATACCTGTTAGTCACCCATGGCTATGTGCAGCCATCAGGAATGTACAAGAATACTTGAGAAGAACTTTCTGGATCAGACCAGAGAGCCATCTTGTCCAACGTACAGCCATACCTTGGTTCTTGAACAGCTTAGTTGACAAACAAATTGGCTCCTGAACACCCAAAACCCAGAAGTAAGTGTTCTGGTTTCCGAATGTTTTTTGGAAGCCGAACGTCCGACGTGGCTTCCGCTTGAGTGCAGGAAGCTCCTGCAGCCAATCGGAAGCCGCACTTTGGTTTTCAAATGGTTTCGGGAGTCGAATGGACTTCTGGAACATATTAAGTTTGAGAACCAAGGTGACACCGTATCGCTTACCACAATGGCCAAATGTTATCAGAAACATCTGAGAACCTCTCAAATGAGACATAGTGGCTTAGAACACTTATTCTACTTCTCCCCAATAGCCAACCATTCAGTATCAATACTGCTTCTGAATCTGGAAAATTCATTTAGTCATTGTGACGAAGAGCTAGTGATAGATATATCCTCTAGCAATCTAAGTTCCTTTTAAAGTCAACTGGAACACAGGGACATAGGAAGCTGTTTTCTACTGAGTCAAGCCATTGGTCCATCTACGTTGCTCTCCAGGGTTTCAAGCAGGGAATCTTCCCCAGCCCTACGAGGACATGGTGGGGGTTGAATCTGGGACCTTCTGTACACAAAGAAGATGCTCTACCACTAAGCTATGGCCTCTTCCCCATGCAAGCTACAGGGCGCCCATCTCATGATTCAGCAGCTCATTTGAAGTTAATGGGAGGAGGGAAATCTTTTTTCCAGAGGAGGGCAACCAAAATGGTCAAAGGCCTGGAAATGATGCCTTATGAGGAACGGCTAAGGGAGCTGGGCATGTTTAGCCTGGAGAAGAGGAGGTTAAGGGGTGATATGATAGCCATGTTCAAATATATAAAAGGATGTCATATAGAGGAGGGAGAAAGGTTGTTTTCTGCTGCTCCAGAGAAGCGGACACGGAGCAATGGATCCAAACTACAAGAAAGAAGATTCCACCTAAACATTAGGAAGAACTTCCTGACAGTAAGAGCTATTCGACAGTGGAATTTGCTGCCAAGGAGTGTGGTGGAGTCTCCTACTTTGGAGGTCTTTAAGCAGAGGCTTGACAACCATATGTCAGGAGTGCTCTGATGGTGTTTCCTGCTTGGCAGGGGGTTGGACTCGATGGCCCTTGTGGTCTCTTCCAACTCTATGATTCTATGATTCTATGATTCTATGATTCTATGATTCTAGTTGTCAGGTGGAAACCCTGTCAGTGTTGGTTAAAAACCCTAGGACCCAAGTGGTCTGCTAGTTTAGGAAAATGCATGATTGTGTGGCTGCATGTTCTGTTTGCAGAAGGCCATAGGTTTCACCAGTGGCATCTCCCATTAAAATGATCTAAGATAGCAGGCAACAAGGAGGTTCTGGGTGCAAATCAGAAGCTTGTTCACTGAGGAATAAGGACCAAATCCTTGGGGCCCAGCTCTTTTGGCCCCTCCGATATTTTTTGGGGGGGAGGGCCCCACCAATGTTCAAAACAGGGACATTAGCAAATATGTTATAGTTAAGTCTAGCAGGAATCGAAAATGAGCAGCCGATGGGAAATGAAGATGACGAAAACTGAACAAATCAAAAATAAAATATTTTAAGTTTTTGAAATGTCATTTGAAAAGGTATGTCAGCTAATAAGGGTGGAAACTGAAACATCAAGATGGCGGGGTAGGAAGTCATTTTAAAATTTGCATTCAGTTTGAATTAATGCGATGTTAAATTGGTTAACGTTTTTGAAAAGCAATGAAAATTAATTTGCAAAAAGCAAAATAAAATCAGCGGGCAGAGAAGGGCAAGCATGGAGTTGAGAGCAGCATGGCTTCAGTCCCGTGGCCAACAGCTCCTCCTCCTGCCGTGTAAGGGAAAGAGAAGGGAAGTGGCCCCTGGCCAGTGGTGGCAGCAGCAGGAGGAGGAAGAGGCCAAGTGCCAGAAAGAGCCATACTGGATAGCTCAGTTGGTTAGAGCATGGTGCTGATAACACCAAGGCTGCAGGTTCAATCCCTTTTTGGGACAGCTACATATTCTCTTGGTATGTCCCACAGAGGACCTTGAGGTCCATGAATAACCATAGTTTAGAGGTCCTGGGCCCTAAGGAAGTCAGACTATCCTCCACCAGGGCCAGGGCCTTTTCAGTGATGGTTCTGACCTGGTGGAATGCTCTGTCCCATGAGACTAGGGCCCTTCAGGATTTAACCTCCTTCCGTCAGGCCTGTAAGACAGAGCTATTCCACCTGGCCTTTAATTTGAATTCAGCCTGATCTTTTATTTCCCTTCTCTTCCTTCCCCCTCCCCTTTTATGAAGATCACCTGCTCTGAGACCCCACAGCTAATTCTCCCCTGGCCTCCTCGCTGGCCAAGTAGGACCAATTCAGCCAGCTAGCCCTGGGGATTATCTAATTGATTTTTGAATTTTATTGTTATCCATGTTTTTATAATATATTTTATGCTGCTTTTATAATTAAGTGTTTTAAATTTGTTGTTAGCCGCCCTGAGCCTGGTTTTTGAACCAGGAAGGGCAGGGTATAAATAAAAAAATATTATTATTATTTTATTATATTCCTGCATTTCAGGGAGTTGGACCAGGTGATGCTCAGGGTCCCTTCGAACTCTACAGTTCTATGAGTCCCAACATCCTGATGCTGTGCACAACATTACACATGTCATTAGCACCCCTCCCCACAATCTACCTTGCAAGCTGGTACCTCTGCACTGTGGTCAGGCCCTTCCCCAATCTTTGCTAGTTTTCATCCATGCATCAGATAGCCGTGGACTTTATTGGTTCCCTGGGTCACCTGACCATGCACTTAATTGGCAGCCACATGACTTCTAATGCTGTCTAAGTAGAATCATAGAATCATAGAGTTGGAAGAGACCACAAGGGCCATCGAGTCCAACCCCCTGCCAAGCAGGAAACACCATCAGAGCACTCCTGACATATGGTTGTCAAGCCTCTGCTTAAAGACCTCCAAAGTAGGAGACTCCACCACACTCCTTGGCAGCAAATTCCACTGTCGAACAGCTCTTACTGTCAGGAAGTTCTTCCTAATGTTTAGGTGGAATCTTCTTTCTTGTAGTTTGGATCCATTGCTCCGTGTCCGCTTCTCTGGAGCAGCAGAAAGCAACCTTTCTCCCTCCTCTATGTGACATCCTTTTATATATTTGAACATGGCTATCATATCACCCCTTAACCTCCTCTTCTCCAGGCTAAACATGCCCAGCTCCCTTAGCCATTCCTCATAAGGCATCGTTTCCAGGCCTTTGACCATTTTGGTTGCCCTCCTCTGGACACGTTCCAGTTTGTCAGTGTCCTTCTTGAACTGTGGTACCCAGAACTGGACATAGAATCTGTGAGTAACACAGCCCAACCTGGAGTTCCATCAGTAGATTTGTGGCATTTCAGATTTCAGAGGTAAACACCACCAGGATCATGTTTCCTGAAGCACAGGAGTGGGGAACCTCAGATGTTGTCGGACTATGGCTTCCATCAGCCTTGACCACTGGCCATGCTGGGAGCTGGAGCTGATGGGAATAGAAACCCATCAACGTCTGCGGGGCCACAGGTCCCATATCCCCTGCCACAGCACGTCAGTCTGTAAGCCTTCACACACGGCAATAAAAAAGGTTTCACATTGCTTCTCACTCATTAGGCCTCTCCTGCCACACACTCCAGGGGCACGTAAAAAGTAACATCAAGCAAGTCGAACATGACTTTAAAGAAGAAAGGGAATTTGTGCACAGTAAAAATGCTGGCTGTTTGTGCCAAGCTCTGAGATTAACAACCGAGGAGACTGGAAACTTCTCTTTATTGGTTATACAAGTTCAGCCCAAACAACAAACACAACATTCCCAGAGGCTTTGTCTCAGTCTCATTCTGCCAGGAAACACCTCAAAGAACTTCTGCTGCAGAGGCCCAGCTCTGTCTGCCAACAGGGAAGCAACTTTTTATAAGCATGAGTAACATTTTATTATCACTACCCAGGGTGCAGAACCTCAGAGGGGTTCAATGCTGTCTTTTGAGGGGCAGTGTTTCATACAGATTATTTTCTTGTTAAAACTTATAAATTTCTGATATTTCACTTTTAATATTGTTGTGAGTTTGGGGGCTGGGCTGGGTTGTATGATGCCCGAATCCATTCTAATCCCTTGGATCCAGTAAGGGTTAAAATCTTATGGAGGATTCAATTCTTAAAGTAGCCAGACCAGCATCTTGGTAATGGGCCTAAGTATAGTCATTAACGGGACGCGGGTGGCGCTGTGGGTTAAACCACAGAGCCTAGGACTTGCTGATCAGGTGGTCAGCGGTTCGAATCCCAACGACGGGGTGAGCTCCCATTGCTCGGTCCCTGCTCCTGCCCACCTAGCAGTTCGAATGCACGTCAAAGTGCAAGTAGATAAATAGGTACCACTCCGGCGGGAAATGGTGTTTCCGTGCACTGCTCTGGTTCGCCAGAAGCAGCTTAGCCATGCTGGCCACATGACCCGGAAGCTGTACGCCGGCTCCCATGGCCAGTAAAGCGAGATGAGCGCCGCAACCCCAGAGTCGGCCATGACTGGACCTAATGGTCAGGGTTCCCTTTACCTTTACCTTTACAACTTCACTGGCATCCCTCAGTATTGTGAACAACACCGAACTTACCTTTTGTTGGTATCTTCATGAACTTACCTAAAAAGATCAAGAAAACAAAAGACTGAGTCCAGCATTTGAAAAATCTATTGAAATCAGACATCATAAGTTCATCTTAGTCTGGGTAGTTCGCAAGTTTCTGTGGCTTTGCACAAGGTTTTGTATTTTTCTCAGAAGATTGATAAAGAATATATAATTATTTTGGTAATTATTGTGTGTATATTAATGGCCAACGTGTTGCATGAGTGGTACTACTATAAATTCTGCAATCGAGCAGCAACTCTGGAGCCTGTTTGTGTCTCTGCGGTGCAGAGAAATGGGTTCTCCTCCGTCAATCATTTTGTGGCATGATTCTCTAGCTGAGATGGAGGAGGACAATAATCTTAACAATTCTGTGTGAAGTATAATTAGTGGGTCCTCTTGGGATTTCTTAAGCTACACTCATCTGTTCCATACATTCATTTGCTCGCTGTCTTTCAGCTACGTCATCTCAAAACTGATTTCTCCTTTCTTCCCAGAGAATAAAGCAGTTGCAAAGGAAATTTGAATTCCCCATACAATTTAAGAAAAACAATAACAGAACAACAACAACAAAATCCCAGGGAGATTATTTGAAGTGTGAAGAGCTAACTGGCATTCTAGGAAGCAGATTTTCCACCCCCCACATCGCCCCAACAATTTTATCTGCCCCTGTAGATGTATTTGCAGAAGATGTCATCCAGATAATAACGATGAGCCTGGTGCCTGCAATCTTCTTCACAAAATAACACTTTGAGACTTTATTAGTGAAATGATCCAGTGAGAAAGGAGAATGTAAAGTGCTAACCTGGCAATTATATTTTAAAGAAACCAACAGGTACACACCGGATAATTATAAGCTATCATCTATAAAGTTACAAGTGTCTAGCTGCAAAGAGATTGGGGCATAAAAGGAGAATGTCAGATCAGAATGTTCTTTTGCTAATTTCTGACAAAAACATAATGGCTTTAGCAAGCGTGATATTTCTAGAACTTCATTGTAACCATTAACATCTTGCGAGATCTATCTTTCCTTAATGTCAAGCTATTATTATTTTTTAGGGGCGCCATTTACATTTTAAAGGGGACGTACCTACACAGTTCTGTTCAGGGTACACGTGTGTGTGTGTGTGTGTGTGTGTGTGTGTGTGTGTGGAGTTACTCTCTGCTCTTTACAGCAACAACTTCAAAGAGCTGCCGCCTGTCTGTGTTGACAAGATTGATAGGTGGACGATGGGTTTGATTTTGCATAAGGCAGTGTTTGATAACCCCATGTTTCGGAATTGGCAGAAATGACCGGCAGAATCCGTGACCAGGGAGAAGAGTCGGTGGAAGAAGACTGGAAGAAATTTAAAGACTACTTGCAGAAATACTGTAAAATTAAGGAATGTTAAAATGATGTCGGATGGAAACTAAGTGGTATTCGTAAAAAGATTATCAAGAATATGTAAATATGGATTGACAATGGTTATAAACACATGGTTATAATAGGTTAAGATAATGAGTAAAGATAAATGACAGAGGGTAAGGATTTGCTGAATTAAATATCTGAACTGGAATACAAAAAGGGAGGTGTGAGAAGGTCAGGAAACTAGTAAATGAAGTATAAGATATGAAATTATTGATCTTTTACTTTTCTTTTTTTTCTTTTCGTTAACTGTTTTCTATTTTGTATTTTTCATGTGTTCTGTTTTTGTACTTTTGTAGTTTTTCTTTCTTCTTTTCTTTTTTAAGGTTATTTTTTGTTCTTATTTGTTAAGTCTAAACTTTGAAACTTTTTAATGTTTGTAAAATTTCAATAAATATTATTTTAAAGATAACCCCATGTTTCTGTGAATTTGCCAAAATGCTCCTCCTAGTGCTGTTGCTTCGATAGGACGCACCCACTAATGGGAGAGGTAGTGATACCAGCTACCTCCCTCTCCCTCCTCAGTTCTCCCCAAGAGTCAGTTCCAAAAGCTTAGGGGATCCCCAAGAACCAATTTTCAGGGAATCAGCAAAAACGGCCTCCTCAATTAGTGGACACCGTCCATGGGACCAAGAACACAAGTCTAAGGAGACAACTCAATGAGATGGACACAACTGAGCATGTCACCTACTCAGCGCTTTTTTTCTTGAAATAAATGTTATGGGTCAAATGTTATTTTCATTTTGGCTCAAGAAAATCACCATTTTACACTTCAAATCAGGGAAAATAAATGCAGTAAATGGACAAAAGTACAAAGATTCACAAAATGTTTAGTGGTATGCGCACACCTGCATCCTCCTAGGGAAAAAAGCACTGCAGCTACTCATAATTGTCAGCATTTGCCAGCGCGGCATTCAAAAAGTAGGAGGTTTTGCTGGTTTCCAGGCATTCACAAACCCAACTGGGATTGCCAATATTTACCTGTGCATATCAACACCACACACTCAAATGTCACAAATTCGTAAAAGAATTATACCCTCCTTCTGAAGAATAACAGAAACACCTACACACACATTTTTGGACATTCTCCCTAAACTGGAATATGTACCATTTAGTTCTTGCTGGGCTCCTGAAATGTTGCGCCTATAGAGGTGTGCTGTATAAAAGCAATACAATACATAGGTGAAGAAGAAAGGCTCTGGCTCAATAGCTCAGTTTCTGCTTCGTATTCAGAAGGTCCCAGGTTCAAACCTTGGCATCTCCAGGCAGGACTGGGAGAGACCCTGGCCTGAGATGTTGCTTCCTGCTGGTGTAGGCAGTACTGAGCTGCATGGACAGCTTCTTCTGTTCCTCGGTGAATGAAAATATAATAGTCTTTTGGGGGGGGGGGAATCCTGGACAGAAATCTGTAGAGCGTTGACTTGTAGATGAAGGAACTTTGTGGCCTTTGCAAAATTATATTCAAAGCAGAACAACGAGGGGGCTTCACCTACACTAATCTCCATGGTTCCTCCAAACAAGATCTTGTCTTGAATCATAGTAATGAGTTTTTCTGAACAATATTGGAGTGGAGATTCTTATATAATGTATATCTCGGGGAATCTGGGTATACACAGGTAATGAATGTAATATAATTTTAATGAGAATTTCATTTTATGGTTCGGGATACGCGAAGACATAACTTCTCATAATGTAATTACCTTTGATTAATCAGTGGGAATTATTAACTTCACACAAAAGCTTGGCTTCCTCCTTCTTTCTTCCCTTCCCCCACCCTCCTTCTCGAATATGTAGTGAAATTGCTCTTATTAGTTTGAGAATAGTAGGTGACAGAGAGAATGGAAGCATTATTTTAAGGCCGTGCAATGGATTTATCTGAGGGCCAAAACAAAGTGGACATAATCAGAGGGCCTCAGATGCGCTAGCACAAACTGTGGCTGTGAGGGGTTGGACATTAGGCAGGAAGGACAGACAGCCAGGGTGAAAAACCATTCAAAAAATCCCCAGGGTGGGTGAACCTGAGGCTCCCTGGATCATTTTAGTTTGCCCTTTCCCAACCATATTCCAACTGAGTGACAGCCTTTGGTTTAACTGTACTCTGTAAATGTGGCTGCACCATATGTTTCGATTAAGAAATTCGGCTCATCTCGGTGGAGTGATTCAGGCCCTACCAAATAACTATATACAGTCCTTTGCCCAACACTCAGCAGGTTCCTTCTTGCTTGTAACTGGAGATACATCTGTTTTTAGTATCTGGATGCAGATGCTTTTTGTTTTTCTAAAGTAATCTGCATTCAACTTCAGGGAAATATTTGTTCTTGTACTGATGCAGCGAGCACAGAATTTCAGCCCAGCAAGACATAATTTTCTGTTTCCACAATTCTGTAGGTTTTTGTTTTTTTAATGGAAATGCCCATTGTTGCTTTAATTATGAGTACAGTACCAGAACAAGAGTTAACAATACCTGCAATATCAAACAAAAGCAAAAGAAACACACACGGTGTGATGAAAGCTATTTCATGTTTTCAGAATAAATGGGATTATTTATCTCATCACTCACTTGGTTTGGATTGCATCCAAACTAGTAATTAGAAATGAAAGAAGGAAATAAAAACCTAAATCACCTTAGGACCCCATCAATCATTGGATTTAGATTCTCACACAATTAAGCCCAAGCTAGATATGCAGAAAGAATTTTAAAACCAGACTTGAAAATGCCGATTTTTCCACCCAAAAGCTACGTATCCACCAACTCTTCACTGTGTTAGTTCTTCTCCCATGACTTCATAAGAAGAGGCCTGCTAGTATACAGGTGGTACATGACCCCAGTCAAACTGGCAAAGATATACCATCTGTCTGATAATAAATGTTGGAAATGTAAGGAGGCTGAAGGAACATTCTTTCACCTCTGGTGGACATGCCCGAGGGTGAAGGCTTTTTGGGAAATGATTTATAATGAGTTGAAAAAGGTGTTTAAGTACACCTTTCACAAGAAACCAGAGGCCTTCCTCCTGGGCATTGTGGGCCAGAGAGTGTCAAAGAAAGATAGAACTTTCTTTTTATATGCAACTACAGCAGCAAGAATCCTTATAGCTAAACATTGGAAGGCACAGGAGTTACCCACGCTGGAAGAGTGGCATTCGCAGCTGATGGACTACATGGAATTAGCCGAAATGACAGGCAGAATCCGAGATCTGGGAGAAGAGGCAGTGGAAGAGGACTGGAAAAAATTTAAGGACTATTTACAAAAACACTATAAGTTATATGAATGTTGAGAATTTGCTAAGCCTTTGGGAAAAACATGCTTCAGTATTGAGATTGGTAAATGAGGGAAACTAAGTTATGATTTAGAAAAGTATAAACTGCAGACTATATAACTAAATGAAAACACAAAAACATATGAAATAAGGTATTAATTTGCTGTTTATTTTTATTGTAAAGAAAGCAGGGGATGGAGGACGTGGGGAAGTCCGGTTGATCATGAAAATTGATTTGAAAAAGTGAATTTTCTTCTATAATTTCTTTTTTTTCTCTGTAAAACCGCTTTTGTTGTGTTACTGACAATGTATTCTGACCTTGGAAAAAAGCAATAAAAAATTATTATAAAAAAAAAAACATAAGAAGAGGCCTGCTAGATTGGGCCAAAGGCTCATCTAGTCTAGCAAGCCTATCTGAGGGGAACAGCACTTTCCCACCTGTGATTCCCGGAAACGGGAATTTAGAGACATACTTTCTCTGACACTTGAAATAGAATATAGCCTTATCATCCAGTTCTCTGTACACGTCTAATATATCCAGTTTGCAAAACCCAAAAGAGTAGCATTGCAAATGCACAAACGCCATCTCCACCCTGTCCCTCAGCCCCATGGTCAACTAAGTCTGCACAACGGATGCATAAACATCTAACTGTAGCAGCTTCATTTCCCCCCAGCATTGGTCAGTGAAAACCTTTTGTACCTCATCCCACTTTCTTCCTTAATTAGTGCTCCAATTACTGGTTTCTTTGCAATGCAAGTCAACACATAATTAAATTATGAGTCTCCTGATGACTTGCAGGAGCAAATGTTGCAATGTGACCCTAACCCTCAGCTGTCTTCCCATTCATCCCCCCCCCCCCAAGAATCTTACCATGTTCCTTTCATCTGCCCAGATTAATAGACACATCTTGATTATTCCTTTTGCAGTGTGGCAACCAGCCTACTGCTGGGAGTTGTCAGGACCTTGAGTTGGAACTGGGCAAGACCTCCTTATGAATTTGTTGTTGTTTATTTTTTTATATAAAATTTTTTATTGGTTTTACAGCATTTTTTTAAACAATACAAACAAATAAAAAGACAAACAAACATGTATAATTTCAAAACCTTTTTTTCATAACCCTCACTTCTCGGACTCCCCCATACCTCCCCTTTCTGCATCCCAATTTCGAGATTATTTCAGCAGCTTCTAAATAGTTTACCAAATATGTGTCCTCTTAATCTTTTCTTCAAGTTAATCTTATGTCACTGTATCCCTTTCTCTTTCTCAACACCTCGACATTTTAGCATTCATCAATTTTATAATAGTTCTTAAGATAAATTTCAAATTTCTTCCAATCCTCTTCCACTGTCTCTTTCCTCTGGTCATGGATTCTGCCAGTCATCTCAGCCAGTGTCATGTAGTCCATCACTTTCATCTGCCATTCTTCCAAGGTGGGTAGATCTTGTGTCTTCCAATACTTTGCGATGAGTATTCTTGCTGCTGTCGTAGCATACATAAAGAAAGTTCTATCTTTCTTTAACACCAATTGGCCAACAATGCCCAAGAGAAAGGCCTCTGGTTTCTTAGGGAAGGTACATTTAAGTACTTTTTTCATTTCATTATATATCATCTCCCAGAAGGCCTTAATCTTTGGGCACGTCCACCAAAGATGGTAGAAAGTACCTTCAGATTCTTTACATTTCCAACACTTATTATCAGGCAAATGGTAAATCTTTGCTAGCTTGACTGGGGTCGTGTACCACCTATAAATCATTTTCATAATATTTTCCTTTAAGGCATTACATGCCGTAAATTTTATCCCAGTGTTCCACAACCATTCCCAGTCAGCAAACATAATGTTATGACCAATGTCCTGTGCCCACTTAATCATTGCTGATTTAACCGTTTCATCCTGTGTACATATGAATTTGTTGTTGTTTAGTCGTTTAGTCGTGTCCAACTCTTCGTGACCCCATGGACCAGAGCACGCCAGGCACTCCTGTCTTCCACTGCCTCCCGCAGTTTGGTCAAACTCATGCTGGTAGCTTCGAGAACACTATCCAACCATCTTGTCCTCTGTCATCCCCTTCTCCTTGTGCCCTCCATCTTTCTCAACATCAGGGTCTTTTCCAGGGAATCTTCTCTTCTCATGAGGTGGCCAAAGTATTGGAGCCTCAGCTTCAGGATCTGTCCTTCCAGTGAGTGCTCAGGGCTGATTTCCTTCAGAATGGATAGGTTTGATCTTCTTGCAGTCCATGGGACTCTCAAGAGTCTCCTCCAGCACCATAATTCAAAAGCATCAATTTTTCGGTGATCAGCCTTCTTTATGGTCCAGCTCTCACTTCCTTATGAATAGGACTCCACTATGGGCCCCAGCACCAAACAGATCCAGGAGGATATGGGGTACTCCAGGACATCACTTCAGCCAGAGAACCAGGAGAACTTATGTACCCAGCTGGATACATAATCTCTCTGTTCTGGAGCTCCAGAACCACCACTAGATATTGAAGGAGGAGGTGGCAATCGGCCTGAGCCAATACTCAGTCCCACCAGTGCGCCCCTTGCCTGGCAGCACAAAGCATCCTATATCAGAATCCTAATAATTAGAGGAAGCACGGCCATATGAAGGATCAGGGTTCCTCTAATAAACCAGGAAGTGGAGGATGTCCAGATGAGCATTCAGTTTTTGTTGGGGAGCTACTGGTGTGACAGTCTTCATAAGCCTGCTGGTAGTCTAGTTACTGTACCTTCAGGAAAATTTCTCTCCTACTCTGTATGAGGCTTCCTGGCTGCTGACAGTGCTGGCTTGAATGGCCTATCATCCCACAGAGAAGTCAGGTTACTTTTACCATAGATTCATGGAGTTGGAAGGGACCCCGAGGATCATCTAGAGACTAGAGTCCAACCTCTCTGCAATGCAGGAATATGCAGCTGTCCCTCATGGACACCTGAGACCTTCATGTTAGCAGCATCACATCTGTCAGGGGTACAGGGACAGAGGCACTGGGAAGGCAGGGAATGGAGAGTGATGGAGATGAATCCCAGGACAGCGAGGAAGAGGATGGCAATGACGCAAGGGATTCTATGAGTCTCTCCAGCGAATCAGAGGATTCCCAGAAGGGGGCGCCTGTGGTCAGGAGAAGGGGAGTCCCAGGGGGGACGCATCAGGAGCAGGGGGCCAGCAGGGGACCCCAAAGTGGCAGCTGGGAATCAGGGCCAGCTTCCCCACCAGAGCGCAGCGAAGGGGGGGGAGGTTCCAGTGTGTCAGGGGAAACAGCTCCAGCAGCAAAGAAGGAGGAGGGGTCAGAACAAGCCGTCCTCCCGGAAGGGGAGGAGGGCAGTGAAGGGAGTAGTATAACTGTCAAAAGGAAGGTTAGAGGTTGGGCGCGCGCGCCAAGTTCAAATGTGGAGGCGCGCGGAAGAACAGGGAGCCCGGAGGAGGAGCCAGGTCCCAAAGCCCGCAGGAGGGGGGAAGAGCAGTCTGGGGATTCCGCGTCAGGGGAGTCCAGGAGGGGCGGAACCCCAGCGGGCAGAAAGACCCTGCGGAAAAGGAAGGAGAGGAAGAGGTGGAGCAGCGTAAGCCTCTTAAACTGGTGCAGGGGAGGGACCGATTCAGAGGGGACTTCAACGGTCTAAGGCTAACAGACGTGGGGCTGCACGCCTCGGTTGTGGAACCACTAATGAACTGCAATAAACATCTTTGTATATAAGAGGAACTTGGCGTTGGTCTTTTGTGAGCTGAGACCTGAGGCAGCCCTGACAACATCATAACCAACTGAGCTATTATTTGTTAAATTTGTATACAGTGGTACCTCGGGTTACATACGCTTCAGGTTACAGACTCCGCTAACCCAGAAATAGTGCTTCAGGTTAAGAACTTTGTTTCAGGGTAAGAACAGAAATTGTGCTCTGGCGGCACGGCAGCAGCAGGAGGCCCCATTAGCTAAAGTGGTGCTTCAGGTTAAGAACAGACCTCCGGAACGAATTAAGTACTTAACCCAAGGTACCACTGTACTGCCCTTCATTTCATAGTTAATTAAGTATGTGTGTGTAGACATCATAGAGATTTGGCAATGTGGCATTTGTGGGCTTCCTTGTAAGAACATGAAAAGAAAACTTCCTGAATCAGGCCAATGGCTCGTCTAGTCCAGTATCCTGTTCTCACAGTGACCAGCTAGATGCTTATTTTTATTTTATTATTACATTTTATTGAGAGAATTTCATTTATAAAAAGAGTAAGGGGGAATGAAAGAAGAAGAAGAAAGTGAGAAAGAAAAAAAAATACTGTTACATTACCATGCATAAATATAAAGGTAAAGGTAAAGGGACCTCTGACCATTAGGTCCAGTTGTGGCCGACTCTGGGGTTGCAGTGCCCATCTCGCTTTATTGGCCGAGGGAGCCATGTGGCCAGCATGACTAAGCCGCTTCTGGCAAACCAGAGCAGCGCACGGAAACACCATTTACCTTCCCACCGGAGTGGTACCTATTTATCTACTTGCACTTTGACGTGCTTTCGAACTGCTAGGTTGGCAGGAGCAGGGACCGAGCAACGGGAGCTCACCTTGTTGGGGGGATTTGAACCGCGACCTTCTGATCAGCAAGTCCTAGGCTCTGTGGTTTAACCCACAGCGCCACCCGCGTCCTTTGCATTAATATACAAATGTGTATATTATTCTAACACACATATAATTTTCACAGCATAAAAATATGAGATAAAAACAAAAGGCTGATCTATTGGGGCAAACGTGGCACTGCCCCGTCAACCTCAGTCAGCTTCCTCCTTCTCAGTCTACTATCACCCTTGTAGAACTGGGTGGAAGATGGGACAGAAACTAGACTTATCAATGGCGCTGGTTGCACCTGCTCTTGGGCTTCCCATTTTCCACCCTGCCAGTTCCAAGGAGCACCAGGCAGTATTCGCTGCCCCAGCTGGCAGCCAAGATCTTAGGCAATGGCCATTTTCCAGCTTAGCCTTTCAGCTGGAGATTCCAGGTACTGAACTTGGGACCTTCTGCATGAAAGAACAGGAGCTCTACCATTGAGCTACAGCTCCTTTTCCGACAGGAGGGAACTGCAGCAAGACTAGACGAATAAGCCCTGTTGCATTAAAAGGTCAGAGTTATTAATCATGCCCTTGTCGGTTTCTGAGAGTTATGAGGTGTGTGTGTGTGTGTGTGTGTCTTTACACGCATGTGTGTGTAGCAGCCTACAGATCCAGATTTAATTTCAACTTTGATTTTACAGTCTATGCAAAAAATAATTTAAAAAATGGCCTTCATCCTACACAACGAGTTTCACCATGATTATTATCCATCACCCCACCCCCATTCTTTCATCTTTAGGAAAAACCACTTAATTAATCAGCTATTTAAATAAATAAGATGTAGCAAGGCTGGGATACTGAATATTTCATTTGGAAAGTAGGTGCCAGAAGAAGCATGTTTAATTTAATCAGTATCAGGGTCAATGAGCATATGTTAATGTTAAATAGAGATTAATTGCCAGGCCTTCTTTATATGCCACCAATACTTATTCGACTCTGCTGAACGCACTATTGGCCAGCAGGTAATGAATGGCTTGCTCGCATCATTATGCATGCTCTGCTTCAGCAATTTCTTGCATGGGTCCAATATACAAGCATGGATAGATGGAGAACAGCAGGGGTGATGAACCTGTTACTCTCCAGGACTCCAGTTCCCATCATCCATATCCCTATCCCTCCCATTTACCAGACGCAGGTGCTGAACATATGGACTGAGAAAGGGAGAGGAGAAATAGGGTTCTGCTGAGCCCAAATTTTAATCTGTGGAAACCACCTTGTTTGTGAGTCATGGAAGGCCTGCTCCCTGCTTTCCAGGCCTTTTTCTACCTGGCCTGGGACGGTTGGGCCCTGACTGACTCCAGCCTCAAAAGCTGAGGCCGCTGAAGAGGCCAGAGACCATCTTGGCTGTGAGATCTGCTCTCTGCCTCCCAGGCATTTTTCCACCTGGCCCGGACTGTCTCCAGCTACAAAAGCTGAGACTGCTGAACAGACCTTTGGTTGGGGAATTGTTTAGAGGGCATTGTTAGGTGCAGGCAGAGGCTGTTGCCGTTATTAATATTAAGCTTTTTATCTTTAATTCAGATCTTACGTGGAAATTGTTTAATTTGGTTGTGTACTTTGGGCGTTTTATTTATTGTTCGTAACTACTTTTGTTATGTTTGTATTTTTTCATGCTGTAAGCTGCCTTGGGCATGGTTTGAATTATAGAAAGGTGGCATACAAATAACACACACACACACACCAAAATAACCCATGTACTACTGGATTTCTCTCGGATCCCTTTACACCATTCTTTTAAAGAAAGCTGCAAATGGCAAGAAGACCTAACATAATGACATTCAAATCTGCTCAGGTCAGGTTTTCAGCTGTTTCCTACAATACCTAAAGGGACGCTGGTGGCACTGTGGGTTAAACCACAGAGCCTAGGACTTGCCGATCAGAAGGTTGGCGGTTTGAATCCCTGCGACTGGGTGAGCTCCTGTTGCTTGGTCCCTGTTTCTGCCAACCTAGCAGTTCGAAAGCACATCAAAGTGCATCAAAGTGCAAGTAGATAAATAGGTACCACTCCAGTGGGAAGGCAAATGGCATTTCCATGCGCTGCTCTGGTTCACCAGAAGTGGTTTAGTCATGCTGGCCCCATGACCTGGAAGCTGTACGCCGGCTCCCTCGGCCAATTAAGCGACATGAGCGCCGCAACCCCAGAGTCGGCCACAACTGGACCTAATGGTCAGGGGTCCCTTTGCCTTTACAATACCTAAAGAAGCTAAAATTGCCAAGTGACTCCCTTGCTTTTCTCTCACAGCTGCTTCCCGACTGAAAGGCCTGACCTTCCGCAACTTTTTTTCAAAGACCTGCTTAACCATTCCCATATTTGCAAAGCAATCTCTCTCTTTTTAACAACAAGTCAAAATGTCACTTGGGGGAGTTGTGGGGAAAATTGTACTGTCCATCATGGCTGATGTAAGAGGCTTCACCTTAGTGACATGATTCAGAAGGGATTCTGCCTTTAAAAAGATACAAGGAAGCTGGAACATAAAGGAACAGAGTGAATTCCCATTTCTTAAATTCCACTTAAAAACTACCATCCCTCCCACATAATGCTGGAACGTGTCCAGAGGAGGGCAACCCAAATGGTCAAAGGCCTGGAAACGATGCCTTATGAGGAACGGCTAAGGGAGCTGGGCATGTTTAGCCTGGAGAAGAGGAGGTTAAGGGGTGATATGATAGCCATGTTCAAATATATAAAAGGCTGTCACATAGAGGAGGGAGAAAGGTTGTTTTTTGCTGCTCCAGAGAAGCGGACACGGAGCAATGGATCCAAACTACAAGAAAGAAGATTCCACCTAAACATTAGGAAGAACTTCCTGACAGTAAGAGCTGTTCGACAGTGGAATTTGCTGCCAAGGAGTGTGGTGGAGTCTCCTACTTTGGAGGTCTTTAAGCAGAGGCTTGATAACCATATGTCAGGAGTGCTCTGATGGTGTTTCCTGCTTGGCAGGGGGTTGGACTTGATGGCCCTTGTGGTCTCTTCCAACTCTATGATTCTATGCAGAGGTTCAACCTGGATGCCCACTTCCAACTGCCAAAGGGTTTTGGGAAATGGATGTTTTGTTTCCAAGAAAGCTGTGCCCGGTGAGGTTTTAAATAAACTGCCTTATGAGGTTATTGCCCTTTACTTACATTATATAGCAGGTATCACCAGCCTTTTAAAATTAAGCAATGTATTTATTTCATTGAAACTATATACCGCTTGAGTGTGAAAAACCTCAAAGTGTTTTATGAGAAGAGTAAAACAAAATTATGAAAAAGTATGAAGACACTTTAAAAAAATGAAAACCAGCAATAAACTGAATATGCATCAGCATTCTAGGTATCTGGGTAAAAGGTAAAGGTAAAGGGACCCCTGACCATTAAGTCCAGTCGTGACCGACTCTGGGGTTGCAGCACTCATCTCGCTTTATTGGCCAAGGGAGCTTCTGGGTCATGCGGCCAGCATGACTAAGCTGCTTCTAGAGAACCAGAGCAGCGCACTGAAACACCGTTTGCCTTCCCGCTGGAGCGGTACCTATTTATCTACTTGCACTTTGACGTGCTTTCGAATTGCTAGGTGAGCAGGAGCTGGGACCGAACAATGGGAGCTCACCCTATCGTGGGGATTTGAACCGCCAACCTTCTAATCAGCAAGACCTAGGCTCTGTGGTTTAACCCACAGCGCCACCCGCATCCCAGGTATCTGGGTAGGTTTGTCTAAAAGGTTGTTTGTTTGGTTTTTTAGCAGGTAACAAAAGAATAAAGTGAGGGAACTTGCCTGATGTCAGTAGGCAGGGGTTTCCAAAGTGTAGGTGCCAGAACACTAAAATATATATTTCTTACAATGGGTCCTTGGGCACATTGGCAAACCAGAGAAACTGCAGGGGGTGGGGAAGAGATTTTCAGAGGTGAATACAGTGGTACCTCGGGTTACATATGCATCAGGTTACAGACTCCGCTAACCCAGAAATAGTACCTTCGGGTAAAGAACTTTGCTTCAGGATGAAAACAGAAACTGCATGACGATGGCATGGTGACCGTGGGAGGCCCCATTAGCTAAAGTAGTACCTCAGTTTAAGAACAATTTCAGGGTAAGAACGGACCTCCAGAACAAATTAAGTTCTTAACCCGAGGTAACACTATATGCTCTTGAACTGCATACCTATTGTATAGATACTGACAACAGGACAACGAAAATAAATTTTATGTGCTCTAAAGGTGGCCAAGAAACTGATACTGATGAATTGGAAGAATAGAGATATGATTCGCCTTAATCAATGGTTTGGTGACATGACAACATTGTCTGTTCATACGTTGCCAGTTTATAGACACAAACTTTCTTTGGATAAACACAGTGATATTTGGAATGAGTTTGCACAGAATACATTAGGTTATTGACAATTATATGTGTATTAGAATAATATACACATCTGTATATTAATGCATGGTAATGTAACAGTATTTTTTCTTTTCTTTCTCGCTTTCTTTTTCTTTCATTCCCCCCTTACTCTTTTTATAAATGAAATTCTCTTAATAAAAATGTAATAATAAAATGAAAATAAACATCTAGTTGGTCACTGTGAGAACAGGGTACTGGACTAGATGAGCCATTGGCCTGATTCAGGAAGTTTTGTTTTTCAGGTTCTTACAAGGAAGCCCACAAATGCCACATTGCCAAATCTCTATGATGTCTACACACACATACTTAATTTACCATAGACTATCTTAACAGAGATTAAAGGTTTGTTGGAGCCAATGAGGTGTAACCCTTCACACTCAGAGATGGAATTACTTCCAAGTAATCAATATTAATGTACTGGATGGAGGGAAATAGAAAGGCAAGGAGGGAGGGAAGGAGTGGGAAGCCGGGAAGCAAATCTGACTCCAGCCTGGCTGATTTATCAGACCCAGCCACTTCCATGCAAATGCATCTGCTGAAAACTATTTACTAGGCTGATTGGAGACCAAGCAGAATGTCAAGGGGGGAATTCCTGTCACCATGTTCTCCCCAGGTCAGGATTAATTTGACACTCCGCAGCCTGGAAACCAACAGACGTAAGAGATTCTCTCTCTAAATTGCTACCATCTCGCATCATGTTGAAACCCCCAAAATATATTCAAACCTGCCCCTAAATGCAAATGGGAAAGAACAATGAAGAATTGCTCTTCCTTAGCAGAATTTGGTACCAAGGCAGATGAGACAATGGATACACAGAGAGATGATGTCCTTCCCTGGTCTCTATTCCAGGTGTGCCCCCACTATCTAGCCACCTCTAAGACGTTTCTAAGCTGCCATTCATAGATATAAACCCTTGACAGCTAACAAGATAAAACAATGCAAAAATACAGCTGAACCAAAGCAGTTAAAATACCATCCATAATTTCCAAAGGTTGAATTTCTAAATATCTAGGACTCCATCAAGCATACAGGAAAATTCTACCTTGTTTCCAGGGAATCCTTTTTTCCAAATGGATTGGCACTCAGCAGCCTGACTTTACTTTTATAAATAGGTATTTAAAATCCACTATAAATCACTGCTCTCTTCAAATAGGTCACCTCTGAAATTTCTTGCTATTCAGAGAAGTTGGGGCAGGGACAAACTGTCTCTTCACTGCAGAATTTGGTTAAGAGTTGCCCACACAAATATTTAGTTTTGGAGCCAACATTTGCATTTCTCACCCCTCCATACTCGCACACACAAAACCCACCTTTCAATACTCATGTTGAGATTTCCAGACACTGGTTTTCTCCAATTGTCTTCTTGATTGACTGATTGCTCAACCCTTATTGTCCTCTTGATTGTTTGAAAGGCAGACACAATGAATGCTTGTCACTGCCGGCTGCTGGTTTTCTCCAGTTGGATGACTGCGGATTTCATTCAATTGCATATGAAAGGTTGTCACCTTCTTTCGAGCCGCTTTGTTGTTTTGGGCAGATGCAACTGTTGCTCAAAAATAAACCCAGGAATATAGGAGGTAAGACTAGTGATGAGCACCAGAGAATAAAGCTGCATTTCTATATCTACTTACTCGGGAGTAAGACCGGTTGAACTTGTGGTTCTGAATAGACATGCATAAAGGTAAATGGACCCCTAGTCTAGTCGTGGCCGACTCTGGGGTTGCGGTGCTCAACTCGCTTTATTGGCCAAGGGAGCCGGCATACAGCTTCTGGGTCATGTGGCCAGCATGACTTAAGCCACTTCTGGCGAACCAGAGCAGTGCACGGAAATGCTGTTTACCGTATTTTTCGCCCCATAAGACGCACTTTTTCCCCTCCAAAAATGAAGGGGAAATGTGCCTGCGTCTTATGGGGCGAATGCAGGCTTTCACTGAAGCCTGGAGAGCGAGGGGGGTCGGTGCGCACCGACCCCTCTCGCTCTCCAGGCTTCAGGAAGCTCTGCGCAACCCTCGGGAGACCGGGTCCGAGGGTTGTGCAGAGCTGCCTGCAATCCCGGGTCTACGCCGCCATCCCGAGCGGTGCGCTAAGTCCTGCCCCGCTCGGGATGGCGGGGCAGAGCTGCCTGCCGTCGCGGGACTGCAGGCGGGTCTACACCGCCATCCCGAGCGGTGCGCTAAGTCCCGCCCCGCTCGGGATGGCGGCACAGAGCTGCCTGCCGTCGCGGGACTGCAGGCGGGTCTACGCCGCCATCCCGAGCGGTGCGCTAAGTCCTGCCCCGCTCGGGATGGCGGAGCAGAGCTGCCTGCCCTCGCGGGACTGCAGGCGGGTCTACGCCGCCATCCCGAGCGATGCGCTAAGTCCTGCCCCGCTCGGGATGGCGGGGCAGAGCTGCCTGCCCTCCCGGGACTGGTGCACTTCTCCCCATCGCCAGCCCCACAAGCTCGGGGGACAGCGGGGAGGCAGAGCGTGCCTTCCCTCTGTTCCCCGACCTGGTTCTTCCAGCCCCGCACCTGGGGGGGGGGAAATAAATTTTTTTTCTTTATTTCCCCCCCAAAAAACTAGGTGCGTCTTATGGGCCGGAGCGTCTTATGGGGCGCAAAATACGGTACCTTCTCGCCGGAGCGGTACCTATTTATCTACTTGCATTTTGACGTGCTTTCAAACTGCTAGGTTGGCAGGAGCAGGGACCGAGCAATGGGAGCTCACCTTGTCGCAGGGATTCGAACCACTGACCTTCTGATCAGCAAGACCTAGGCTCTGTGGTTTAACCCACAGCGCCACGCGTGTCCCCCAAGACATGCATAGCATTGCACTAAATAAGGAAAAGTAATAAAGAAATAAGGGACATGGGTGGCACTGTGGCTTAAACCACAGAGCCTAGGGCTTGACGATCAGAAAGTCGGCGGTTCAAATCCCTGCAATGGGGTGAGCTCCCGTTGTTCGGTCCCAGCTCCTGCCCACCTATCAGTTCGAAAGCACATCAAGTGCAAGTTGATAAATAGGTACCGCTCCGGCGGGAAGGTAAACAGTGTTTCCATGCGCTGCTCTGGTTTCGTCAGAAGCAGCTTAGTCATGCTGGCCACATGAGCTGTCTGCGGACAAACACCGGCTCCCTCGGCCTATAGAGCGAGATGAGCGTGCAACCTCAGAGTCATTCACGACTGGACCTAACCGTCAGGGGTACCTTTACCTTTAATGGTATAGGAGTCATCTCATTGGAGAATATCTCATTGCAAGCTGCTTTTGGATTATCAAGAAGTGTTAAGGAGGGCATATTGAAACTTTTTGGTGAAAGCGATGGCTTTCATAACCTGGGGGTTCAAAATCAACAACAATTTGACTAAATGGATGACATAGCTATAGCATTTATAGCATTGTTGTGCAATGATGACAGACTGAATGAGTTCCAAGATCTTTGCAAGAACCACTCTTGTTATCTAGCGTATTTAGCAAAGTCTCTGGTTAGAAGGTTAATTGGGAAACATCTGATATCTTAGCATTAAATGTGAATAGACAGGTGAAGGTCAAGTGGGGAAATCTTGGAAATCTCAGGTTATTAATCATGCAAGAATATGTCTGACTTGTCTTCCAAATACCTGTAGCGGTGGGTGAACCTCTTCCTGCGCTTCGGAATGGGATTAGGTAAAATTATTCATCCCCACACCAAAGGAAAACCATCATTTTTATTCTGAGGCCATTCTGAAGCTCATCCCTGTCATAGACCACATGATATTGCAGGAGTGCCACAAAAACCAAGCACAAACACCACACCACCCTGAAATAAGAACTCATACTGAGGTTGCAATGGACATGCATCTTGCACAATGGAGAGGACTTGTGGGACCTCCGTTGTGTCCCAGAATGCTGCAAAGCAGTATATTGTTTCATAACCGAGGGTCCTCCCCATGAGCCCTCATCACTGTCGCTTGCCCTCTCCCTGCCACTGAACCCTTCCTCGCCCACCTGCTCTTCCCCTCCCCATCTTCAGCCTCCTGCTCATGAGATGTTGTGTCTCCAGATGCCACGAGCCCTAGAATAGAAGAGGAGGAGTTTGGATTTGATATCCCGCTTTATCACTACCCGAAGGAGTCTCAAAGTGGCTAACATTCTCCTTTCCCTTCCTCCCCCACAACAAACACTCTGAGGTGAGTGGGGCTGAGAGACTTCAGAGAAGTGTGACTAGCCCAAGGTCACCCAGCAGTTGCATGTGGAGGAGCGGAGACGCGAACCCGGTTCACCAGATTATGGGTCTACTGCTCTTAACCACTACACCACATTCTCCCAGGGCTCTAGAGCGGCCCTGGGAAGATTGCCCCAGCCCTTGCCAAGTCAGTAGACACAGCATGGCCTAGAATGACTTCTGGGAAAATCGGGGCATCCCGGATCAAGTTCAGGAGCCAGGGCAGCTTCTGAAAATTTGGGATGTCCCAATTAATTCAGGACACTTGAGGGGTCTGTTGTTGACCAGGATTCTTGGGAAATCAGCCTGTAGAGGGTGCTGGGGGGGGGGCAAAATGAGAAGTCCTTTGGCCTGGATTAAGTCCATGGGCTGGAGATTCCCATCTCTACCTTTATTCATATGAGATAAACCGATGCTACATTTCCCCAGGTACCCAGGACACTGCTGGGTTAATGTAACAGAGCAACACTGAAGACTTGTCAAGAATCTTCCTCTTCCCCTCTTGTAGGTAGATGCGTGTAGGAAAGGAAGGAAGGAGGGATGTTAGCCGCAGGGAGTCCTGGTAATATTCTGAATTGGTCCCTAACTTCCGAGGAGTTTGAACCAAATTCAAAATGGAATACGGTGCTTTTAAACTAGGAGGGCATGTTTACAACTACCCCCTTCTCTTCAAATTTCAGATATACCTTTGTTGTTTGCTGTGACTCTTCTGACATATACATTGGACACTCAGGTTGTGAATGTGATCCATGCGGGAGGCATGTTCGCAACCCACAGCACCGCATCTGCACACACGTGGGTTGTGATTTGGCGCTTCTGCGCATGCGCGGCCGCCGAAACCCGGAAGTAATTCGTTCCAGTACTTCCTGGTTTCTGTGCATCCATAACCTGAAAAAATGCAACCTGAAGCGTCTGCAACCAGAGGTATGACTGTACTGCTAATGCAAACTGAGAATGTAACAGCAGCATCTCAACACATTTCTCTGGACTAGTGCCACAGCCCTGTCAGAGTCCTGTTACCAAGCAAACAGGGGCTATGAATAACCAAGGAACACTTACCTGAGAGCAGGCTCCACATCCGAAGTCAGAGAATCCAGATGATCACAGAGCAAAAGAGCCGGATGGAGAGCAGCAAGTTAGGACCGTGAACCACAGGCATTATTTCCAGCATCTGACTGCTGCTGAGAGCTTTGTGTAAGAAGCCAGAGCTAGCTGGTTCTCATCAGTGTCTTCTTCTGTCCCTGAAGGGTGATCATATGCAGGTGGAGTCCTTCTGCCTTCTCCCCCTTCAGGCTGCTGTTCAGCAAGTGAAGCTGACTCCTGGCCCATGACAGCTAGGAATAGGGGGGCATTTAGCAAAATATGATAAGAAATGGAGACTTAGCACTCCCCAATTTCTTAATTTAATATATGCATGTTGCAAAGGAGTGACTTATCTACATTAAAATGCTAGAATTGCAACACTGTAGCTGTGATCATAAACACCCCTACAAAGAATAAGCCCCAGTGGGAATGTCTTCAGCATTATTATGGGATGGGGAACTTGTCCTGCTCTGCCACAGCTGATATCTCCCTTATCTGGTAGTGGATGGGGTGGGGCTGCTGCCTGAGGCAGCTGCTTCACCCTGCCTTATGGGTGGGCCAGAACTGTATACAATACAAGGTGTGTGTTCATACACCCTGACTTGGGGTTTTTAATAAAATAAAATAAAATGAGTGGCATAGTGGAAAAAAATCCCTCTGCTGTGTTTTAATCACCATCAACAGATGCACAGGGAGACATCTCAACACATATTCTTGAATGTCATTTTCTTCCATGCTCATCAAGGAAGCTAACATGTTTATAGGGCACTGCTAAGGTGACCGCTAATCCCATTATCATTCCTGCTGCCCTCACAAACCTGCTTGCTAAAAAACTCTGATAATTGAGATAATCCCCTTAACAGCAGCTTTGAAGAAGCAGTGATTAGCTCACTTCCTAAACCAGATGTACACAGCCTACAGCAATATACAAAGAGTTAGGTGAAGAAACAGTTGCTTCTTCCAAATACTCAAGATCAGGTATGAAGAGCACCTGGCCTTCTAGTTGTTGCTGAACCACAACTCCCACCATCCCTGGCCATTGCCCACACTTGCTGGGTTGATGGGAGTTGCAGTCCAATGACATCTGGAAAGCCAAAAGTTCACTACACCTGTGTTAGAACATCTCTGGCCTACTATTCTGGGCATATATTCCTGTGGCCTTCACTTCTCCTGCTCTACCATTCTGAGGCATCCAAAGTTCTCCTGATCACTTGAATGATTCCACCCATTATCCACTCTTCCTTTCTTATGCATGGTCCACCCTAGAACATCATTCCAAATCCATATCCCACCACAAAACCCACCTTTTCCATGAAGCTTTTGGCTGAACTTCTTAGGGTGCTTCTGGACAAATGTCTATTATGGGATGCGAGTTCCTCATGCATGCAAGCTTTTTGCAGCATGCATATGGCATTGTTGTCATCAAAATGCCCTGTGCCCCCTTGTCAGTAGATTCCTCCTAGACCAGGGTGACAAGGGAGCTGGCTCCCTCTGGAAAGAGAGTTACTCCCAGTATCTGATGGTGTGAAGGCAGACATGTCAGGGAGTGACTCTGCCAAGCCAAGAAAGCCTGGATAGCAAAGGGAGGACAGAGAGAGGGGTTGAGCTTGCAGCTCCCATCATGAGGATGGATGAAGCAAGAGAACAAGCCGAGGAAGCCCGCTCCCCAAAATCATTGATGGCAGATTTTCCCCACTTGTGGCATATCCCATTGGACCCCTCCTTGGGGTCCTTAACCCTCCATCTGCATTGTCCTGACACAGCCAGTTCATCATAGAATCATTGAATCATAGAGTTGGAAGAGACCACAAGGGCCATCGAGTCCAACCCCCTGCCAAGCAGGAAACACCATCAGAGCACTCCTGACATATGGTTGTCAAGCCTCTGCTTAAAGACCTCCAAAGTAGGAGACTCCACCACACTCCTTGGCAGCAAATTCCACTGTCAAACAGCTCTTACTGTCAGGAAGTTCTTCCTAATGTTTAGGTGGAATCTTCTTTCTTGTAGTTTGGATCCATTGCTCCGTGTCCGCTTCTCTGGAGCAGCAGAAAACAACCTTTCTCCCTCCTCTATGTGACATCCTTTTATATATTTGAACATGGCTATCATATCACCCCTTAACCTCCTCTTCTCCAGGCTAAACATGCCCAGCTCCCTTAACCGTTCCTCATAAGGCATCGTTTCCAGGCCTTTGACCATTTTGGTTGCCCTCCTCTGGACACGTTCCAGTTTGTCAGTGTCCTTCTTGAATTGTGGTGCCCAGAACTGGACACAGTACTCCAGGTGAGGTCTGACCAGAGCAGAATACAGTGGCACTATTACTTCCCTTGATCTAGATGCTATACTCCTATTGATGAGGCCCAGAATTGCATTGGCTTTTTTAGCTGCCGCATCACACTGTTGGCTCATGTCAAGTTTGTGGTCAACCAAGACTCCTAGATCCTTTTCACATGTACTGCTCTCAAGCCAGGTGTCACCCATCTTGTATTTGTGCCTCTCAATTTTTTTTGCCCAAGTGCAATACTTTACATTTCTCCCTGTTAAAATTCATCTTGTTTGTTTTGGCCCAGTTTTCTAATCTGTCAAGGTCGTGTGAAGGTCGTGTCAAGTTCATGGCATGCATCCCTAAGCCCACACCCAGCACATGTGGCTTGCACGTATTCAATCTGGCCAGGGCAAAAACAGGACAACACAGAGGCCGGGAGCAACTGCCTCAGCTGCCTCCTCACAATCATTATAATTGTAATATAAGAATAGTAACAGATGGGGCCAGGCCTCTTTGAAACAGCACTTATTAAACCTATTGGCAGACTTTGGTCCACCCACACTCAGTGCCACAAGGCTATTTTCCAATATTAACAGATACTGGATATGATTCAAATATTGTGAATTTGACTGCCCTGTGTTATAAGAAGAAGCTGGTGTTGAATGGAAAGAGGTTGCAGTTGCGTTGCCCTTAACTTGCAGAAATGTGGGCGGAAAGCAAACAAGTCTAGTGCAGAAGGTCTTTCACTCAGGAAAGCATGAGCATAAATGGCCCCATAGTGTACGCAACTACAGATTGCGGAACTCCCTTCAGACATTTTGCAAGTCCAGCTGAAAAGCGGGTTTTGATTTCTGTTGCTATTGTCTCTGTTCTTTGGTTCTCTCAAAATCCCTCCAATATTTTGGCCCAGAAGAAACTAGCACAGCATCTCCACACTTAGTTCCATGTGTAGCTGAGCCCATACCAAAAGCTATGCTTATTGTCGTCGGGGGTGTGTGTGTCATTGCAGCACAGCCATTGTTACGGTCTGGTTCATGGGTGATCGAAGTCCCAGCTGGGGACATTGGGACCGGGGGGGGGGCAAGATGGTGAGGTGGGAGCAGGAATGGGAGTCCAGAAGCCAGGAGTCAAAGCCAAGAGTCTGAGGGTCAGAGAGCCGGGAGCCAAGAAGCCAAGGGTCCGAAGGTCAGGAAGCAAGGAGTCATGAAGTCAGGGGTCTGAGGATCAAGAAGCAAGGAGTCACGAAGCCAAGGGTCCCAGGATCAAGAAGCAAGGAGTCAAATGCAGCAAGGCAGGGAACGTGTTGCTGTGGCAAAAAGCCGAAGGGAAATGCTGACCTTATATCCCTTCCCAGCTCTTGCCACCAGGTGCTGTGAGTTACCAATCGGCCTCACCTGTGTGGCAGCGCCTTGCCTCTCCGGAACAAACTTAGGAAGGCTCCAGTACTGCAGAGTCCTGTTGGTTACAGGGCCTGGCTCCTGCATGCACACCTCACAGCCATGAACCGAAGGCAACGTCAGGAGCCGCAAGCTACCTGACAAAAGTTTGCCCTCCTGCTCTCGCCCACAGCAGAGTTTTCTTCTTCCTTCTGGAAAACTTACACAGTGCTACCACAGACAGGAACCACAGCATGGGATTCTCCGCCACGAGTCACAGAATCATAGAATTGTAGAGTTGGAAGGGACTCCAAGGGTCATCAAGTCCAACCCCTGGTGATGCAGGAATCTCAACTAAAGTATCCATGACAGAGGGCCATCTAACCTCTGCTTGGAAAGCTCCATGACCTCTTGAGGGAGTATATTATCCTGGTCTGGAGGGTAGGAATTAAATCAGTGGATCCAAGTTAAAAAAAAGGAGATTCCAACGAAACATCAGGAAGAACTTTCTTTTTCTTTTTCTTTTTCTAAATATTTTATTAAGGGTTTTCTTGTTTATAGTGTAAGTGTAATGCCTCGGTTTTTTTTCTTTCCATGTAACATTTTTACAAATCCGTTTCATTTGTTGAGGCATTAGGGGGAGAAGAAAAAAAAAGAAGAAAAAGAAGAAAAAGAAAGAAAGGGGGTGGAGTCGGGTAGCGGTGTTTCTATTATTTCTTAATGTATGTAGAGTTTGGTGTCAGCGTGCTTGTGTTGTTCACTTGTGTTCCTTTGGTGGTGAGAGAGGTTGGGGTTGGCCTAGGGTGTGATTGTTTGTGATTGGCTGTGGTGATCCTTGTTTTCGTGTGTGAGTGAGGTGGGTGGGTGTTTTGGATCAGGAAGACCATTCTGACAGTGAGAGCTATTTGACAGTGGAACAGACTCCCCCAGGAAGTTGTGGACCAGAGGAGCTTGTCAGGAGCTTGTCCTGCTCTTGAGTAGGACCCTGGCAGAGACACATGCCTGACTGGCATGTTCCCTCCCTCCTGGCCGATCATTCGGGAGCTTCAAAAGCTTTCTTCAGCCCGAACATCACAGCGACCAATGCCAACAGACATCAACACACTTAGGGATCCACAGGGTTTTCACAGCTTGCGTAACAGACCTCAGCAGCTCAGTATTTTGGCTAATCTACTTTATTTACATACACGGAGCACTGCAACATGGCTCCCTCTCTCTCTAGCATCAGACAGCAAAGAGAAAAAGAACAAAGGACAATAGTCCCACTTCACGGAACACAGTAACACAAACATCCTGTCTCCGTCACTTCCCACTCTGTGGAGTCAAAACATACACTGTCATGTGATAGACAAAAAATCCCATGACTGCAATCGTGGAGCAGGAATTCTAACAGTTCTGCCTTGCGCCCAAGATTGAGGAGCCCCATTGCACATGGTGCATGCGTGACGTCAAGCGTGTGTGACATCGCATTGTTGGGAGGAGGCCAAGCACAAAGCCCACCCCATTTTGGCTTCCTCTCTTGTGCTCAGGAGGAACCAACCACTGAACTGTGGCACGCTCAGCTGTGCGCTTGGCCTCCTCCATGCCCTCATCATGGAGGGGGCAAAAGACACCTCCAGCCTTAGGAGTCGGGACACCTGCTAGACACCCTGGCTCTTACAGTGCGAAGAAGAAGCAGAAGCAGGAGAACGAAAGGTCGCTGGACTGGATCGAAACAGCCACAAACAAGAACACCAAAAGCAAAATGTTTATTCCATTATTATTACCATCATGATTCGGAGGGGGCTGCCTCAAAAGCATTGCTTTTGAAGCTAGTGTCCAACGGAGAGACTACCCACAGAGTTCTGTTCTGCATTATCGGCAGATGAGATCAAGTTTGGACTCCTGCTTTCCTTTAGCTGGAGATAACCGTTAGCCGAATGGAACGGTGACATTGCAGGCTATTGCAAGCCCAGCGCTGCGTGGCCCCGTGGTCAGAGGAGCCTCAACTGGCATTTCTGCCCTGTGCCCTCGCCCCAGCTCCTCGCGTCCCCCTTGTTTGCTGGCTGCATTATTCCATCTCTGTATCTTATCATTCCACACTCCTGCTCGCCCGCTGAATTATTAATATTGTTTTTATGCTAAATGTCTTTGCTTCACACATAATTTGACCTTACTTACTGTGCAGTTAACTGTGCCGGCCCCTCAAGACATATTACTCATGCAGTTCTTTGCACAACACACTTCTTTGTGCGGCTCGGCTTAGCAGACTCGCCAGGTTCTTTGAGCGGAGTCGTATGCATGCTTTGTGATTAGTCGGATGGAATGATTGCCTCCTCGTTCATTAGGCCATCGGAAATTAAAAAGGAAATGCAGAAGGAGCATGAATGATAATGCACTAAGTTGGTGGGCTCGGGAAGATGTCACCTGAATCTGTTCTCTTGCTCCCCCTCAACTCGAGCTGATCCTGATGCAGTTCCAAAGCAGAATTGTGTTTTTTGTGGGGAGGGGGAAATTACTTAAGTTTAACAGGATGCATGGGTAAGATGCTGCACTGGAGCTGAATATCTGCATGGATTCCTTTGGACATATCACAAGGGCTGTTCATGCGTTTTGCTGTACACATATATTTCATTAACCTAATGCATTTATGTGCCACCTTTTTCTCCAAGGGGTTCAAGGTGGTTCCCCCCTCATTTAATCCCCGTGATGACCCTGTGAGCAGCGGCAGACCTTGGTAATATGGTACCCTGTGCAAAGCCAAAAGTTGATGCCTCCCCCACCTCAAAGCTGCCTTCCCAAAGCTAGGTAAGGGAGGCACAGTCAGGCTTCGGGGAATCAGCATCCTCCCCTGTGGCCGTAAATGAGCAGATCAAACTGTGTTTTAATAAATAGAGTGAAGGACCAAAGAAAGCATCTAACCATAATTGCAGTGCTTCCAATTAAGGTCAGTCCCCCCTCCGTCCCTATTAATCCTCATCACTCCGACATTTTGTAATCTGAATTTGTAGTCTCTGTGCTTTTTGTTCTGACAGTATATGTGAAGGATATCTCCAGTATATCTGAAGGAGCGTCTCCACCCCCATCATTCTGCCCGGACACTGAGGTTCAGCGCCAAGGGCCTTCTGGTGGTTCCCTTGCTGCGAGAAGCCAAGTTACAGGGAACCAGGCAGAGGGCCTTCTCGGTAGTGGCGCCCACCCTGTGGAACGCCCTCCCACCAGATGTCAAAGAGAACAACAACTGCCAAACTTTTAGAAGACATCTGAAGGCAGCCCTGCTCAGGGAAGCTTTTAATGTTTGATGTATTACTGTATTTTAATATTTGGTTGTAAGCTGCCCAAAGTGCCTGGGGAAGCCCAGCCAGATGGACGGGGTATAAATAAATTATTATTATTATTATTATTATTATTATTATTATTATTATTATTATTATTATTACTACTACTACACTTTTTGAGCTCTCCGAGACTTTGGGGGAAGAGGGGTGGATACTATCCAGAGACACTGAATCTGTTACCCCTCTCTCTTCCAGTATTTCTTCTGCTAGCTGTTCCCCATCCAGTATTTCCCAGCTTCTGCCTTCTGAACTATGCCCTTCTGCAAACCACTGTTCCAAATCTATACTGTCCTCCTGCTCCTGGGAAGATTCAGGATCAGGAGGAGGGGGTAGTTCCCACCATTCTTCAGTGCAGCCCTCCTCAGCACGGTCCCTGACAGGCGCTGGGCTTTGGGAAGGAGGTGCAAGGCTCTGGCAGGGTTCTCCCTCACCACCTCCTTCCCAAAGCTGGACAAGTGGTAACTAAGCTTTGGGAAGGAGGCAAGAGGACGCCAGGACCCTGTCAGAGCCCTCACACCACCTTCCCAAATCCAACACTTACTAGGCTTTGGGAAGAAGGGGGGGAAGGCAGCCCCTTGGCCTCTGCAGTCTGGGGGGGGGGGCAGTTGCTCTGCCCTGAATCTGCCGCTGCTCTGAGGTAGGTGAGACTAAGAGGCAGTGACTGGGCCCAAGGTGACCAACATATCCTCCAACACGATGCTGGGTTTCAGACATAGAGGCTTTCTCAGCACGACCTGGAGAGGTCAGAAATTGAACCTGGAATCTTCAGCACACAAAGCATATGCTCTACTACTGACCTACAGCCCTTTCCAAGACAAACCAAAGTGTTCAGAAGCACATTTGATGGTAATTGGGGGGGTCTCTTAGTTGCAAGCTGGGAACCCTGTCAGAACTGTTTTGTTTAAAGAACCACCACCACCACCACCACCACCCACAGGCACTAATAGAAATTCCTAACACCTGTGGGTTTTTTTCCTATTAGGAAGTACAGGTACTGACATACGAAAGGAGCAGAAAGTACTTTTTATGTATGGAACAGCAGCCATCCGGAAGTTATTAGCCCAGAGCTGGAAAGAAGATACAGTCCCTACCAGAGAAGAATGGCAAACCAAGCTGATGGGCTATGCTGAGATGGCAAAGCTGACTGGAAAACTTAGAAACCAAGAAGATTAAAACTTTATAAAAAAATAGGGGGAAAATTAAAAGTTAACTAGAAAACCACTGTAAGCAGATCAAAACAAGCAGGATTTTGACTCATTTGTAGTGTAAAGAATATTATGGCAAATATGATCTGATATAAAAATTGGAGTACCTATGAATATGCAGTTGCAGATTCTTAAAATAAGACTCCATGGAGGAAATAGGGGGAAGTCTCAAGATTCAGAGAATCTCTTTATACAGATATGTTTCTACTAATTGGTGTTTAATGGTATTTTGTATTTGTGAAACCAATAAAAACGATTTACAAAAAAGTAAAAGAAAACCACAGGTACAAGTGGCTTGCTAGTTTCGGAGGGTGCATAGCTCAATGGCTGAGAACATATGTTGCATGTGGAAGGACCCAGGTTTCATCCCTGGCATCTTACAGCCTAGAAGGGGTAGCATCTCTGGTGGGGGACACATCGTGCTCCGTCTGGGGAATTTTGTCCACCTTTGGTCCGCACCCTGTGCTTGGCTCTCACCATCTACATAAGACACCACAATACAAGAAGGACACTGACAAACTGGAACGTGTCCAGAGGAGGGCAACCAAAATGGTCAAAGGCCTGGAAACGATGCCTTATGAGGAACGGCTAAGGGAGCTGGGCATGTTTAGCCTGGAGAAGAGGAGGTTAAGGGGTGATATGATAGCCATGTTCAAATATATAAAAGGATGTCACATAGAGGAGGGAGAAAGGTTGTTTTCTGCTGCTCCAGAGAAGCGGACACGGAGCAATGGATCCAAACTACAAGAAAGAAGATTCCACCTAAACATTAGGAAGAACTTCCTGACAGTAAGAGCTGTTCGATAGTGGAATTTGCTGCCAAGGAGTGTGGTGGAGTCTCCTACTTTGGAGGTCTTTAAGCAGAGGCTTGACAACCATATGTGAGGAGTGCTCTGATGGTGTTTCCTGCTTGGCAGGGGGTTGGACTCGATGGCCCTTGTGGTCTCTTCCAACTCTATGATTCTATGACATTCAAAAACCCCTAAAAACTCTGAAACCCCATTTTAAAATACAATATACTGCAGAGACTCCTTATACTGCGTTTAGAACCAGAATTGCATTTGGGTAGAAACTGTTTCTCAGGTGGCTAGTCCTGGTCTTTATAACCCTGGACCTTCTTCCAGAAGGCAGAAGCTGAAAGAGATCATTTCCGGGGTGTGCACTATCCTGCGCTATTTCTGCAGCTTTCTTATGGCACCTGGAAGCATAGATTTGATCTAAGGTGGGAAGAGTGCACCCAGTTATTCTCTCCACAGTCTTTACAACCCTGGACAGCATTGTTTTTTCCTGGCCGTGCAGCTCCCAAACCACACACACAGGCCATAAGTTAATACACTCTCAACAGTACAATGGTAAAATGCCATCAACAGGTCCTTTGAGAGATTGTTTTTCTGGAGGATTCTCAGAAAATATAACCCCTGCTGTGCTCTATTCATCAGGTCTTTGCTGTTTTCTCCCCAGGTTAGGTCATCTCTCAACTCCATTCCCAGAAATCGAAACACTGAGACCTGTTCCACACACTTCCCCTCAATAATAAGTGGCTGAATATTCAATTTACATTTCCTAAAGTCCACAATAATCTCTTTTGTTTTCTTTAAGTTAAGGAGTAAGCTGTTTTTCCTGCACCACTCCCCCAACTGCTCAACTTCCTTCCTATAGGCCGCCTCCCCCTCTGCAGCCGTGATTAAACCAACCACTGTTGTATCATCTGCAAACTTAATGATCTTATTACTGGGGTATTTGGGGGCACAGTCAGCTGTATAGAGCATATATAAAAGCGGGCTCAACATGCACCCCTGCGGCATCTCTGTATTCATGATGAGATCCGCAGAGACGTGGGAACCCATCCTGACCCATTGGGAACAGTTTGATAGAAAATCTAATATCCACCTGCACAAACACGGTGGAAGTCTAATAATTTGGGCACCAATCTATGCGGAAGAATAGTATTAAATGCAGAACTAAAGTCTACAAATAAAAGTCTTTCATAGTTCCCTTGCTTCTCCAAATGAGTCAGGACAGCATGTAAAGCCTGGTAAATGGCTTCAACTGGCTGGCAAAACCAGGTGAGGGTAGCCGATGGGTCTCAAACCCTCCATGAGTTGGGGACTCTTCCCCTGCATGTGAAGACAGGCTCTGGTGGAATGAGCAGATGAGACCAATAGTGGGCCCAACAGTCAAGAAGGTGGTTTCTGCACAAGATGTAGAGAGAAATGAGGAGCAGATGGGGTTCATCAGCCTGGGAAGAGAGCCCATCTTGGAGAAGGGAAGCTCATTTCCTAAACCTTGCAGGATACCTTTGGGAAAACAAAAGACTAAAGAGTAAACCTTACACAAATCCAGTGTGGAGTCCCTAAGACAGTTGCCTCTTCTCCTTCCAGCAACTCCTGCCACTAAGCTGGTGCCAAAGATTTTGCTTTCCTTCCCTTTGGACAACATCAATGAGGCTGAGAGGTGGGGTCTTGTCATCTAGTCAGCCCAGGACCTCCATCATCATCATCATCATAATAACAATAATAATAATAATAATAATAATAATTTATTATTTATACCTCACCCATCTGGCTGGGCTTCCCTAGCCACTCTGGGCTGCTTCCAACAAAATATTAAAATAATGTAATGCATCAAACATTAAAAGCTTCCCTAAACAGGGCTGCCTTCAGATGTCTTCTAAATGTCAGGTAGTTGTTGTTCTCTTTGACATCTGGTGGGAGGGCGTTCCACAGGGAGGGCGCCACCACCGAGAAGGCCCTCTGCCTGGTTCCCTGTAACTTGGCTTCTCACAGTGAGGGAACCGCCAGAAGGCCCTCAGCGCTGGACCTCTGTGTCCAGGTAGAATGATGGGGGTGGAGATGCTCCTTCAGATATACTGGACTGAGGCTGTTTAGGGCTTTAAAGGTCAGCACCAACACTTTGAATTGTGCTCCATGCAGACTCCCAGGCCTGCACCCCATAGGCGCCGACTCCATGGGGCTTGAGGGGGCCCGAGCCCCCTCAAAAATTCGTTTGGGGGGGGCTCCGCCCCCCCAATAATCTCCGGCGCCCCTCCAGCAGAGCGCCATCGCCGCCCCTCCCCCAGCCCAAAATGCACAGGGTCGGGCTGCATGCCTCCTGCCCTCCCTCCCGAGCATAAGCTCCACCCAATTTCCTTCGGAGCTGATTAATAGGCGCAGCACGCTCTCCCCTATTCGCTCACGAGGAGGCGGCGCCACTTTATTTGCATATTCATGAGCTTATTTATTATTCATGAGCTTTCCCGGGCCCCCCCCATATTTTTTATAAGTCCGCGTCCCTGTTGCACCCAGAGGAGGTCGCTTCAGTGCTGCTAACAAAGCAGTTTGACTTCAACCCTGGAGGCATGCTTCATTGTCTCTCAAGACAGATGGGTGCTAACCACAGTACACAGACAGGAAGCGGCTCTCCAGGATTTCAGACCAGCAGCCTTTCACAGCCCAACCTGGAGATGCCAGAGATTGAACCTGGAACCTTCTGCATGCAAAACAGATCTCTGTCCCCGAGCTATGTCCCTTCTCCTATCAAAAATATTTCGTATAGCTAATGAGGAAGAAGAGTCAATCAAAGTGGACAGGCCTGGGCTAGATGAACTGAGCTGAATATATTCCCTCTGTTTGTTTCAATAAGAGAGCATTTTTCAGTTTCTGATGATAATCACTTCCCTTATGTTTTGCTCTCTTTGTTGACTGAGATTTTGGAGTGGGGCATGTGTTGGGGGGGATTTACCGTATTTTTCGCACCATGGGGTGCACCGGACCATAGGGCGCACCAAGTTTTTAGATGGGGAAATCAATAAAAAAAGATCTCCCCCCCCCCAGCCCCAAAGAGCAGCGTACAGGCTGCCCACAACTTCTCCCTGCCGGAGTGGTTGCGCGCAGCTATGGCACAAGCCAAGGCAGTGCTTGTCTTTAGCCCCCTGCAACCTCTCCCTCCCGGGAGAAGCTGCGCAGGGCTAAAGAAGCCATAGCCCCGTGCAGCCTCTCCCTGCCGGAGGGGTTGCGCGCGGCTATGTTACAAGCCAAGGCAGCCAGCGGGATGGATCCCGCTGGCTGCTTTGGCTTCCTCTTTAGCCCCATGCAACCTCTCCCTCCCGGGAGAAGCTGCGCAGGGCTAAAGAAGCCATAGCCCCATGCAGCCTCTCCCTGCCGTTGGCACAAGCCTGCATTCACTCCATAGGACGCACACACATTTCCCCTCAATTTTTGGAGGGGAAAAACTGCGTCCAATGGAGCGAAAAATACGGTAATTTGCTGAGATTTAAGACATTCAAAACTTCACTAAAGGTGGCCATTAGGATAAAGTCTATTATATTCCCTTGCGGTTCCCTCACTGCAAGAAGTCAAGTTACAGGGAACCAGGCAGAGGGCCTTCTCGGTAGTGGCACCCACCCTGTGGAACGCCCAATGGCTTGACCCAAGGAGGCTACCAGAAATATGTACAGTGGAACCTTGATTCTCGAACGGCTCCTGAACGCCGAAAACCCAGAAATTAGTGTTCTGGTTTTCTAACTTTTTTCAGAAGCGACTTCCGTTTGAGTGCAGGAAGCTCCTGCAGCCAATTGGGAGCTGTGCCTTGGTTTTCGAACAGTTTCAGGAGTCGAACAGACTTCTGGAATGGATTAAGTTTGAGAATCAAGGTTCCACTGTATCAGACGAAGTTTACATAATCCCACCCAAGAAGTCTGGCTGGCTGGCTGGCGCATAATAAAATGAAATCTCAGTACCCATCATCAACTTCAGAAACCCCTTAGTTAGGGGAGAGAGAGAAAAAACCCTATTACAACCTTTCTGGCTGGCCAGTTTTCTAAAGCAATCAGGATTTGTTTAAAGTATGTTATCTAGTCCCAACACTCATTTTACACAGCTTTTTCATGAAGGCTGCATGTGGTGCCCTTATCAGAATGGAATTCATTGCAGGGAATATAATAGACTTTATCCTAATGGCCACCTTTAGTGAAGTTTTGAATGTCTTAAACCTCAGCAAATTAAATCCCCCCCACAACACACGCCCCACTCCAAAATCTCAGTCAACAAAGAGAGCTGAACATAAGGGAAGTGATTATCATCACAAACTGAAAAACGCTCTCTTATTGAAACAAACAGAGGGAATATATTCAGCTCAATTAATTTTTAAATATCAGCTCTCTGTCAGCTGAGCACCAAGTTAAGGATGCTGGAATGTTGCTCCCCTCCAACCTTTCCGTGAAATGTCAGGTAGATTGCGTGTGTTTACGTGCGTGTGTTGCAGTGTTTATAAAAATTAAAAGATGTATTAAAACACGATCACTGTCCGCATTCAGCAAAAACAATTCCCTCTATCAGAACATGTTGCAAAACCCAAAGTAGTGTTTACATTTTATTGCAACATCCTTTGGGGAGAATGTGGGGGCAGTTAGCAGGTTGGATCCAGACTTGCCCTTCTTTGAATGGGGGTGGAGATTTTGATCAATGTCCCCTACCCCAAACCACCTCCCACACTTCTCCAGATGCTTCCCCAACCCTCTAGAGCAGTGATGGCCAAACCTGGCTCTCCAGCTGTTTTGGGACTACAGTTCCCATCATCCCTGACCTCTGGTCCTGTTAGATAGGGATGATGGGAGTTGTAGTCCCAAAACAGCTGGAGGGCCAAGTTTAGCCATCACTGCTCTAGAGAATATTTTTGGAAGGCACAAAGGGCTGCCCATGGAAGGATGGATTACCAAAATTGCCTCCTCCTTTCCATGGGCGTGTTTCATGGTGTTGTAGCTCTGAGTCTCGTTGCCAAGAAAGCAGGGGCTAGGGGTCTCCAATGAATGCTTACCCGAGAGCAGAATCCATAGGTCAGGGAATCTAGATGGTCACAGAACCAAGGGTTCAGATGGAACACAGGAAACACCAAGGGTCTGAAACTACATGCCTTGTTTCCAGCATCTGACTGCTGCTGAGAGCTCTGTTTAAGAAGGCTGAAGCCAGCTGGTTCTCCTCAGTGCCTTCTCCTCTGTGAAGGCTGATCAGCTGCAGGTGGAGTCCTTCTTCCTCCTCTAACTTCTGCCTGCTGTTCAGCAGGCAAAGCTGACTCCAGAGCCACCCCATAGAACAGTGGTGGCCAAACTTGGCCCTCCAGCTGTTTTTGTACTACAACTCCCATCATCCCTAGCTAAAAGGACCAGTGGCCAGGGCTGATGGGAATTGTAGTCCCAAAACAGCTTGAAGACCAAGTTTGGTTACCACTAGGGCTTCCAAAGGGTCACTAGTCATTTTGCCCAGAAATTTTCCCCAGACTATTCAGGAATGAACTGGACTCGGTAGGTCTGTTGGGGCAGACCATCTTAATGGATCTTAATGGATCCCCTACAACCCTTGAATGGGGGGGAGCAATCATTAGTCCAAACCTCACTCAGAGTTTGCCTGACCATGGCACAGCCACTTCTAAACCACCCATTTCTTGATGTGGTACAAAGGCCAAATCAATGGCCTGCCCTTCCCAACGCATTGGGCCACTGGCATACTGAGAGCAAGAATGGGAGCACCGGTCAAGTTCAGTGTCTCTCAGCTTCTGACACAACCTTGATGGCAGAAAGTGAGGAGGAATTAAAGAACCTTTTAATGAGGATGAAAGAGGAGAGTGCAAAATATGGTCTGAAGCGCAATATCAAAAAAAAAGGAAGATCATGGCCACTGGTCCCATCACCTCCTGGCAAATAGAAGGGGAATAAATAGAGGCAGTGAGATATTTTACTTTCTTGGGCTCCCTGATCACTGCAGATGGTGACAGCAGCCACGAGATTAAAAGACGCCTGCTGCTTGGGAGAAAGGCGATGGCAAACCTAGACAACATCTTAAAAAGCAGAGACATCACCTTGCCAACAAAGGTCCATATAGTTAAAGCCATGGTTTTCCCAGTAGTGATGAATGGAAGTAAAAGCTGGACCATAAAGAAGGCTGATCGCTAAAGAATTTATGCTTTTGAATTATGGTGCTGGAGGAGACTCTTGAGAGTCCCATGGACTGCAAGAAGATCAAATGTATCCATTCTTAAGGAAATCAGCCATGAGTGCACACTGGAAGGACAGATCCTGAAGTTGAGGCTCCAATACTTTTGCCACCTCATGAGAAGAGAAGACTTCCTGGAAAAGACCCTGATGTTGGGAAAGATGGAGGGCACAAGGAGAAGGGGACGACAGAGGACGAGATGGTTGGACAGTGTTCTTGAAGCTACAAACATGAGCCTGACCAAACTGTGGGAGGCAGTGGAAGACAGGAGTGCCTGGCGTGCTCTGGTCCATGGAGTCATGAAGAGTTGGACACGACTAAACGACTAAACAACAATATCAAACATTAAAAACTTCCCTAAATAGAGAGACTTCCGGGTTGGCGCGACCGGCTAATGGCGGATTCCCTCCGAGCTCCGGAGGGAATCGGCTTGACAGGGGGCTGGGTCTTGCCGTGCCGGCGACACAGGGACCCTCAAAAACCACGGGCACGGAGCCTGTGGACATGGTGACTCGGCGGGCACCGTAAGCGCCCTCCCGACTCGTGAAGGAGCCTTTTTAAAGGCTACGGAACGGGTGCCGGGGAGCAGCGTGGTGCTGTGAGTCCTCCGCTTCCCCTGCCGAGCGAAGCCGCATGCCATTTGTCAGACAGCGCTGACTTCTTCCTACTAAAATTTGGACTTTAAAATCAAGAATAACAACCCGTGAGTAACTTGGAAATTGGATTACAAATATTTCGGTTTTGGATTTGGCACGAGCGGGGGAAGTGAAAAAAAAGGAAGTCCGTCTCCCCCCTATTGTAAACAGCTTAAAGCAAGGACCTGTCAACTAAGGTTGCGGGAAGAATTCTTGTGATTGGATAAAAGATATAAATTCTACGGATTTAAAGGACTAAGTAAATGTGCTGGAGGATAAGAGTTTACTTTGTTTGGATTAAGTACCATTTTTCTCAAGCCCGGGAGTAACCCGTGAAAAGAGCCTGCTGAGGATCTACAGAAAACTTTTGACAGCTGTCAAATTAGCTGTCAAAGTTGGAAAAACTGAAAGCTTAAACTCTAACCGGTTATACTGTTACAAAATATTGAAAGTAAAGAAAGACTGATACAAATAAATCTGACTTTTGGATCGGAAGGGAAAAGAACATTAAGTAACTAGTATCCCTCTAGAGGGGATTCCTGGACATTACAAGAATGGAACTAAAACAGGGAATACAGGAAATACGAGCTGGCTTGAAGGAGTTGATCTTTCTCGTGGGAAAGCTGCGAGAGATGAACAAGAAAGGCCATGTTTTGTCTACGAGCCCTTCAAACCCGAAGTTAATAGAAAACATACCTACTGAATTGGGGAGGGACTTGACGTTCAAAACACAGGCAGTTGGTCAAGAAAAGGAACCAAAGATTGAGGAAGAAAAGACACCTGCCAAACACGAGGAGCAGAAAGAAGGGATGGCTGAAACGTTACAGAAGATAAAAAAGAGTCGGAGACCTGCCAAGAAGAATTCTAAATTGACTAAGGCCAAAGTTGGACTATTTGGGACATATAGACTTCAGAAACAGAGCTGGAGCTCCACCTTTAAACAAGTAGGCCTCGCTGGAAGAACCATGGTCAGCACTGGGAAAGTACTTCTTCGATCTTGGGCGTTTAGTATGAGAGACTTTCGAAGAAACCGGCTGAAAGGGACTGAGAGAGATTTGAGAGCCTCGGACGTAAGATCACCAGGCTAAAAAGATGGATTAATTGGACTTTGGTTTGGGATTGAAACCGGGGAGAGAAGGGTGGGGTTTAGAAGTCCAAAGGGGGCTTAATTTTTGTTTTTGCAGTGTAAAAACTATATGTTCTTTATTATTATAAGAATGGGGATCCCGTGGATGGGAAATAGTGGCAACCTTAGGAAAGGTATCTTTTTAAGCTTTATTTCTACATCTTTGTTTTCTCTCGTTATATAGGGTTAAGGTATATATCCTAAAAACTGCTAACTAAATTAAATCAAGGTATAACAACGAATTAAGGTTTAAATCTACTACAAAGAACTATTTTAATAAATTAGGGTTAAGTGAATTTAATAAACTATGCTTGGGATATTAAGGGAAAAACTTGTTTGAACAAACAATTGGAGTTGGAATACAATAAGGGGAGACGTGGGGAAGTCATGAAAAGAAGTTATTGAAAATAAGTGTTAAAAGGTGGGAAATTTTTTTGTTGCTTTTTGTGTTTTCTTTTGGTTTTCTTTTTTCCCCTCTTTCTCTTTTTTCTTTTCTGTTTTTGCTTTTTGTAACCTTTTGAAAATTTAATAAAGATTATTTTAAAATAAAAATTTCCCTAAATAGGGCTGCCTTCAGATGTCTTCTAAAAGTCAGATAATTGTTTATTTGCTTGACATTTGATGGGAGAGCGTTCCACAGGGAGGGCGCCACTACTGAGAAGGCCCCCTGCCTGGTTCCCTTTAACCTCACTTCTTGCAGTGAGGAAACCGCCATAAGGCCCTCAGAGCTGGACCTCAGTGTCCAGGCTGAGTGATGGGGATGGAGACGCTCCTTCAGGTATACTGGACCAAGGCCGTTTAGGGCTTTAAAGGTCAGCACCAACACTTTGAATTGTGCTCAGAAATGTACTGGGACCCAAGCTGCTTTGGGCTTTAAACATCTGAATAAACACCATGAATCCCCCCCCCCTCTCTATCTGATCCCAAGCAACAACACCTCCCAGAGAAAGGAGATGAGGTATGTCCAGGTTACTGATCCTTCTCTACTCCACTAACTTGTCCAAATAAAGTCAGGTGAAAAGACAGCAACAGCAAACAGGAAGGACATCCACATAATCGAACTCCATCAGCAGCCAACTGTGGGGGCCCCAATGGGATGCAGACCTTGGCAATCCCCCCCCCGATGCCAACCACTGGTACTGGCCCCTGGGTTTAACTCTGCAAAAGGCACCTTCAAACGTTCAAGTGCAGCCAAGGAGAAGTTAGTGCGATGCTTGGTTACGTAGGAGTGTCAAACAAATAGGAAACACTCGTTTAGTGCTTGCATTGGCATTCCGGACATAAGAGAATGACGGAGGGTTGGCCATTGGGGGAGAATTTTTCATTCTATAAATAAATGTTCCAGTTACCCACCGAGAGAGAGAGAGAGAGAGAGAGAGAGAGAGAGAGAGAGAGAGAGATCAACATGTGCTGAATGAAGTATGATTTAAACTGTGGCTTGATATTAATCACTGACCTGTCCCCACCATCAACACCCCAAATTCAGGATGAACCCCATTCCTAGATCTCTCCCCCTCTCCCGTAATACTAACAGCATGAAAGTCACATTACAAGTGAAATATTAACAATCCTCCTGACACCAAAACAGCTCAGCTCAAGAGAGGGGAGCCAAGAAATCCGATTTTAATTTCCCCAGTTCCTAATGTATCATGCGACTCTTGGTCAAATCAATGGTTCAGCAAAGTGGGCCTTCTGCCCCACATTAAACTAAGGAAGATTCAAAGCAGTCCCTTTAATCTAAGAAATAAAATAAAAAAATAGAAACCCATTTACTTGATTTAACTGAGAAGCCGCAAGCCTGTCAGTACGCAGGGAGACAAGAGCGGTTATGATTTAGTAATTCCCCTTTGAAATATCGTTGGAGAGGAAGCATAAATCTTTTTCCTTTCCCCCCCAAGTAACATTGTCTAAAATGGAGATTGATAGGCTTGGGGGAGAGAGAAGTAGACCTGTCATGTCTAAAAAGCATTTTGATGGCTGATGGAGGGTGAGGTTGATTTGGGGAGGGGGAGAAAGAATGTAGATGGAAATTAATAAATAAAATTTCCAGCTCAAAAACGGTCCAGAGGGGGCTCGGATTGTTTGTGGGTTGTGGCTGGGGGTTCTTTCTTCCTTGTGGAAAAAAAGAAACTTGCACAGTTTTAAGAAAAGTTCTTTAAGACTCCGAAGCTGAAGACTGAGATATATATATTTATTCCAACAGAATAAAAGTTGGAGTGATGAGACGTTGCTTTTTTAATGCCTGTGTAGCAGGCATGTATTCCTCTTGTCCCACTTTTGTGTATGGTGTAGGAGTGCAAATATCCAGAGATGTAGTGATCGGGTGGGATTACCATGAGGAATTATAAAATATACATCAAGCCATCGTGTCCACGATGAAAGCATTGTGTTGACTGGGTTTGATATATTGACGATAATTTCTGATTAAATCCCATAAGATTCTACATTCATGCCCTTTTGATGCCCTTTTGCCTCTGCTGCCCATTTCTCCTTGCTCTTCACAAATCACGTACACACTTAGACAGGCAGGCGTCCTGGGTCATCAAAGACAGTGGGCAAGTTTCTCTGATGTAGGATGTTAATCTTAGGGCCAGGAAACAGATCTCACATTAAGGGGATAATGCTCACTGTCCTCCTGGCCATCCTCCTTATCATGTGTATTGCTTGTTTATTACCACCGGGGTTGCCAGATGCTCCCCTTTGTAGTTCTCAACTTATTTACCCCAAAAGTATGCATGGATAACTAGTGTTTAACTTTCTCCCCACGTGGGTTTGTGAAATGCTCAGAAGAAATCTGACTGGTTCTTACGAACACTCTGTAAAAAGTTCTTTTGTGAATAAAACGGCCTGGGCCAGAGGGGCTGCAGACAACGGACAAGCGCAGAGAGACACAATTATATGCACCCTTCCCAGAGTCTTGCTGGTTCAAGTCTCTGTGTGTATTCTTATTAATCAGAGTTCCTTCCTTTACTTTGTGAATGCAACATATGGAAGCCCTACGCACAAACCTGCTGGACCAGAAAAAAACATCAGCATCACTAGGTATCTGCTGAGGACCATGCCCCACTGTGCCAATCCCTGGAGCTACCTATCTTACTACCCCTGCTGCCTTTAGCTGTTGCTCCCTCTTCACCTTGGTCTCTCCAGGTAAATGAGCAGGAAAAACACAGAAACCTCCACACACTGTGCCATGGAATCAGGGAATTGTAAGGTCGCAAGGGACCTCATTGTGATAGGAATTTTATGGTCTTAGATATATGGCAACGTTCATAACCACACGTACATAGATCAACACAGGAAGACCAACCTGGAACCATTTTGATTCCTAAACTGACCAAATCCTTTCTCTGCAAGGTTAAACTGGAAAAGCCTCCCCATTGTCTCTTTCCTCACAAATCCTGTCTCAAGGATATGTCTGTTTGAATAAGGTGTGAGCCTGTGACCTGGCCCAGGAAATAAGTATTTTACCACTACAAAAGAATGGCCAGGCTCCCCAGGCAATCCAATCAAGTAACCTGCCAGACAGGAGATAAACTGTGACAGGAGAAAAACAACATTTAAATTTCTGTGATGTAGGTGGGATGTATCTGAGGGGTGGTCTTAGGTTACACCCCTTCTGTGATGTATGCATAATGTTTCTGGGGGTGGTCTTGATCTAGAGAATGGGAATTTCAAAAGTCTTTATAAGGCCTTGCACGCCATTGTTCTGGGTCCTCTTCCTCTCCTGCGTGTGAGGGGAGTACCCTGTTGCAACAGAGCAATAAAGATCAAGCTTACTAGCTGCTTTGCTTCTCAATATTCTCTGGTTGGCCTCTGTTATTTTCTCCTACCAATAGGGAACCTATGTAAGGACTCTATATGGGCTCTTGGATACCCCATAAGGGAAAAGGGCATATTTTTATTTACAACATCATCAACCATGAAGTCCAATCCCCTGCAATGTAGGAATTGTGGGAATGTTCAGGGTGGCAGGAGAGGATATATTGTTTATTAATATCCTTCCTAACTTGTGCTATCAAGTTCCTTTACTTAGCAGAGTGCATTCCCCTTTACACAGCAAAAAACCAGTTGCAAACTCATGTGAGTTTCTTAAGACAATACACAATTCAATCTGGCTTGTCCAGATTGAAATGTTTTCTAATATTTTCCTGGTGGGACCCCTTGAATCCCTCCTAAAAGAATAGAGACACCACAGTCTTATTCATAAGCAATAAAAAGAAAGTTTACTCACGATCAGGCAGAGCACAGTGTGATCCCTGAAGGCAGGCTTTCGGCTTAAAGTTACAAACTTATACTAACAGGTTTATAAGGGAGATGAGCTGGGGGACTGCTTGGCTGGCAGCTAGCAGTTCGTTCCAGGAAGTTCGCAAGACGAAAGGAAGATGGAAAAGAGGGAGAGTGGTAGCATGCCTATGTTGGGATGCGTCTGGGGAGACAGGGGCAATTGGCAGGCCCCCAGCTGGCTCCTGCCCACCGGCCGGCAGCCAAGCGAACTCTGGTTCTCAGAACCGCATCAAAACTGCGACTCAAGCCTCAGAGACCTTTAGAGACTGAGCACGCAAGCCAGCAGAGATAAGAACTCTTTGCAACAGAAGTAGCAGACAGAGGCATATGTAAGCATATTTACAAGTGTTTATTCAGCATCAGGACAAAGGAAAACATGTCTGCTTCCCTTCGTGTCCAAGCAAACATTATAGGCAAAAGCTATATATAACAGAAGCTCCCAGCAGACTGTGCTGGAGGTAAACAGACATGTGACATACAACAACTGTTCTAAAGGTGGAATGGAACTATATCCTAACAGCCTAGTCCTTTTACCAGGTCTGGAAAGGTCACACCCACCCACTAGTCACATGCAAGGAGGGATGCTCCAGGCCAGGAGGAAGTTTCGACTGGCTGGATCAAACATTCCCTTGCAGGTCCACTCTAGGAAAAAAAGGGAATGTTGTACTTGACTGCTCTCAGTGGTTTACATCCCACAGGAATCACAGCTAAGAATCTGTGACAGATGGCCATCCAGCCTTTAAAACCCACCAATGGAGGAGAGTCCTCCACCTTCCGAAGTCATCTGTGCCACTGTTGAACAGTGTCCGCCCTTCTGGGTTGGGCTTGGGAAAATCAGTTCCTCTTTGCACTAACTCGGCCTCTCCTACATGAAACATGCAACCCACCTATCATTGGAAGCCAGGACTCGGTGCCCACCCTCCCACCAGTTCGGAACAGAGAAGGGGTGCAAGCAGCAGCGTAGCGTGGGTTGCCGGCACCCGGGGCAGGCAAGCTGCTGACGACAACACAGCCCCCGCACAACAGAGCCAAGCAGGGCTGCGTCTCGCCACCTGTCCGTGCAGGGGGGCTGGCCAACGTGTCCCTTGGTGAGCGAATCCTTCCGACTCCTGTTGAGAAGAGTGCTGGGCTGGGCTTGCCCCTTGCCCACCACCCTCCATTCATGCCCACTGTGCTGGTCCCATGGGTTACCCAAGAGGCAAGTTCCAAGTCCGGTCCATGGTCAACGTGGAGGCAGTCTGTAGTAGTTGAAGCTGGGTACAGGGCAGGGAGTTGGGTGAAGTCAGGAACAGGTTTGCAAGCAGGGAGCCAGGGCGGGTCAGGAGCTCAGGCAGGAAAGCAGGACAGGGTCCAGGCAGGAACCAACAATGTTGCTCCCGCAACTTGGGACTGGGGCTGGCTGGCTTTTATCTGCCCCGAGGCATGGGGCGGCCCCGATCCTCTGGTGACTCGCCTCTCCTGGCCTGGAGGCGAGCACTCCTCCTGCGAGAACTTAGTTCCCTCCACCTCTCTGCCCTGAGCCTCTGCAGCCCAGGAGAGGCTTGAGGGTTACCGGACCCAGAGGCAACCTCAGCTTCCCCTGACGGGGCTGAGAGTGGAGCACCTACAGGCAATGGGGACTCCATCACCTCAGGAGCCAGAGCAGACTCAGCTGGCGCCTGCACCTGAGGATCCAGCACAGGTGAGGACCCTTCAGGCTCAGGCCCCAGCCCTGGTTCAGCTGGTTCTGGAGGCGGGGACTCCTGTGCAGGCTGGGATCCCTCAGGTTCAGCCTCCGAGTCCGAATCCCAGGCCATCACACCCTCTCACTGTCAGCCTGAGCTGCTTTGCCGCCTTCACCAGGACATGGTGGGGATCCTTGTAGAAGCTGGTGCCTGGGTGGGAGCTCCTGGTTGCACCTCCTGAGAATTTTGTGCCCAGGGCCATGTGGTAGCTGGTGTAAGTGCAATATCCCCCATTGATAGGCAGCTGATTGGGGGCAGGGCATCCCCATCACATTTTCTCTTTTTTTCTGCTCTTTGATATGCATTTTTTGTTAGACTGTACCCCATGGTGACCATTTTGTGGCTGTGGCCCACAACACTTCCTCTGATTTCAAAATGTGCCAGATGGCCAGAAAAAGGTTTGCATCCCATAGTCTAGCCGATGGGTATTGAGTATGTTAACAGTGTAGGTGAGCTGCCGTTGCCCCCTCTCTACTTCAGAAGTTAGGATGGTGTTGACCAAAGCTTGGCCTTCTCAGTGGTGGCACCCTAATTGCAATAGATGGGAGGTGACTAACCTATGGGCCTCACAATGTTGTTTGGCTGCAACTTGCATCATTCCTGACCATTCATTGACCATACCAGCTCAGGTTGATGGGAGTTTTAACTGAGCAACATCTGGAAAGCCCAGATCAGGCATAGGCAAACTCGGCCCTCCAGATGTTTTGGGACTATGCCTGCCCCAGATGAATCGCCCTTGCAGCAGATCCTTCTCTGGGGGCACTCATTTTTAGACTATTAGCTGAAGACGATTTGATACTCATGAGTTTTTAATGGATGATTTCAGTGCTGTGCCCACTAGTGTTGACTACCCATCTATGGCTGTTCATTCTTTTATGACCGGCTTCCTTTTAAAAATATTTTTAAAAACCTGCTTCCTGGTTTTTGTTCTTTATTTTACATTTTAATTGGCTATTTCATTTTTACTGTTAGCTGCTCTGGGAGTGTATATGCTTTCATACTGAGAAGCAGGCTAGAAATATTTTAAGTAAGGGAAAATAAGTGTGAGCATCACAGATAATTATGTCTCCATCATATCACATTTAATTTATTTCCCACCTTTCTGCCGTGTTGCTCAAGATGGTATACATTGGGTTTATTTTACTTAATCCTCATGGCAACCCTGCTGAGAGACGGGAACAGGGCACTCTGTTAAATTGACAGCTGAAGAGCAATTAGAAACCATGTCTCTCCCACTTATGTCTAACACTCTAACCACTGCACTCTACTGCCTCTCAAGCAGCAGTGCCTGCAAAGTGCAAGAAGGTTTATCATTTTCTTTTCAAAAGCATCACCTCTCAAATAAGATGATGGTGATGATGATTATTATTCGACTTGTGATAGTTCCTTGCTACTGAAAGGTCTCCAAGCAAATCACAACACATTTAAAAACATAAATATGTTATACCATTAAAAGAATCCATAGAAACATCTAGCATTTATTTGGCTATATGGCTATAGCTATAAACCCTCCAAGTGTCTCTATTTTCCAGGGGCGTCCCTGATTTAAAGATGCTGTCCCGGTTTCTGATTTGAGTCCGAATTGTCCCACTTTTCCTTAGGACATCCCTGTTTTCATTGGAGAAATGTTGGAGGGTATGGAGTCATCTGAAGGCAATCCTGTATAGGGAAGTGTTCTTTATGTTTTTAAAATATATTTTTATATATGTTAGAAGCTGCCCAGAGTGGCCGGGTCAACCCAGTATGATGTGTGGGGTATAAATAGTAAAATTATCATTATGGAATGGGGCATCCCTATTTTCATTGGAGAAATGTTGGAGGGGATGTACCTATAAGAGATAGAGATAGAGACTTCACCATAACATCACAAGAAGCTTTGGCCACATGCTAGCAACCAAACACCACCATACAAATCTATCAAAAGTATAGAAGAAAATGTAACTGTTTCCCTGCTACTGAAAGATGTCAGTGAAGGTGCCAGGTGGGTCTCACTGGGGAGAGCATTCCATAGATGGAGAACTCCAATTGAAAAGGCCCTCTCCCTTGTTACAACCCTCTGAGGGTCTAGAAAAGGGCCTTAGCAGAAGATCTAAGGCTAGGCTCATTTGCGTGGTGAGTTCCCGACCCCCCCAGTTGGATATAATGACACATGGCGCAATTATTAACGTTAATGGGCTAAAAAAGGCCACAACTTTATTGGTTACAGGTGATGAGCGGTATTGGCTTGGGCATTGGTCCTAACCGACTATATCCAATTCCAGCCCATCTGCTTGAAGTCCAGGAAGGGTTAACCACCAGTCAGGGGAGTCTTCCTGATGCACATCAACTAGGAACTCCCCCGGGATCACCACTCGGGGGCGTGCCTTAGGCCTGAACCTCCCTAGGTTTCAGACAGGGCCACACACCCCGGAATCCTTTAACGGACTACCCTTCAATATGCGGGAGAGGTGATGGCGCTACCTCCCCTCTTCCATCTACAGAACAATACCATTGCCTAACCGCCATTACCCAGAAAGTTGTAACGATTTGCTACGAGGTAGGCAAAAAACAAGTGGCTGGTACCAATTTGCCAAGTGGAAAAATTCCTACCAGGCCCCTCAATGATGACCAACCAAGGTCCCCAGCAAGGTCAAAGAACGAAACCTTATAGGGTGGGAGGGTGGGAAAACAGGAACAGCTGGCGGGCGGCAAAGAGGGAGATCCCCGGCCATGTCCCGCCTATATAGGGCAGGCCACGCCCCCAAGCCAGCCAATTGGCCAGCTAGGGTGTGACACAGCAGGGAATCTCCCCAATCACGCAGGGCTGGCCTCCACCCACTGCGCGCGTGGAGGGGCCGTGAAGTCTGCAACCCCACCTCCTCTTTAAGGTGGAAGTGGCTATCTTATCATATCAGATGCCTGTGGGATAGCTAAGTCAATATAGCACATGGTTAGGTAATCTAAGGTCTGGGGGCCGAATCTGGCCCAATCACCTTCTAAATCCGGCCTGCAGACGGTCCGGGAATCAGCGTGTTTTTACATGAGTAGAATGTGTCCTTTTATTTAAAATGCATCTCTGGGTTATTTGTGGGGCACAGGAATTCATTCACCACCCCCCAATATAGTCAGGCCCCCCACAAGGTCTGATGGGCAGTGGACCGGCCCCCTGCTGAAAAAGTTTGCTGACCCCTGATTATAGCATGAGACTCTTAATCTCGGGGTTGTGGGTTTGAGCCCCACAATGGGCAAAAGATTCCTGCAAGGCAGGGGGTTGGACTAGATGACCCGATTGGTCCTTTCCAACTGTACGATTCTATTATTTTTATGAGGTGATTTGGGGGTCCTGAGCCCTAACCAATTGGCATAGGAAACCTTCATATTACAGTATTAGCATTCGTATGTAAATGTACTGTATATACCACCCTCTGTCAAAAGACCACAGGGCAGATTACAGCACAGAACACAAATGTCAATACACAACATTATACCTTTACAATAGAAAGGTCAGAATGATTATATAAATACAATTCTTAAAATAAGTGATACATAATAAATTGCAGAGTCTAAAAAGAGAGGCAGCATATAAAAGAAGGGTGGAGAAAATGTGCACCTGGGAATCCAAAATATATATTTTAAAAAAACAAAACAGTGCACAAATACTGAAACTTCCCTCTATCCACAGGTAAATCATTTTTATAAATTATTATTATTATTATTATTATTATTATTATTATTATTATTATTATTATTATTATATTAAAAGTTCCAAAAGTACATCATTATATGTGCGCTAAACACAAATTAAAGAAAGAAAAAGAGAAAGAGAAACAGAACTCGCGTAGAAGGGGGGGGAAGGGGGGGCAAAACTAGATACTTTACAAATATATATCTTTTTTAAAAAAAAATAATTATTGATCACTTTTAACAAATCAATTTATAAATCAATATAACCAATTACATTTTCCACCCTCCACAGACTTCCCTCAGCTCCCCTCTCTGATTTGTTTATACATATTATTCTCTGCATGTTGTAAAATTGTACATATCATTGCCTTGTCTATCACATACAAACACTGTGAGACACAAATATAAGAAAGAGAAAGAGAAACAGAACTTGGGTAGAAGGGAAAATAAAGGGGGGAAGGGGGGGAACCCAAAACTATATACTTTACAAGTAGATCACTTAACCTATTACAGTATTTGTAGAAATGGATTCCAAATATCATTGAATTTCTCCATGGCAAGTCTGTGTTTATATGCAAGTTGTTCATACGTTGCAAGTTTGTATAAGTCTTCAGTCCAATGGTAGAAGGGAGCCACATTTTCATCAGTATCAGTCTTTTTGCAATGGTAAATGCACGAAGAGGTCCACTCCTATTGTCCTTTCGTAAGGTTCCACATGCTGGGTATATAATTCAGGAGGATACTTTGCTCTGTAAATGTAAGGTTGTACCATACAGTTCTGTTGATGGTTTCAGTTACCTTCTGCCAAAAAAAATTCAATATAGGACAATGAAAAAATGTATGTTTTAGAGAAGCATTATCCCTATTGCATCTCCAACAGTTAGATACCTAGGTAGCCCTTTTTAAAACAAGCGTAATGGGGTCCAGTATGTTCTAAATATTATCACCTCAAGTAAGTCTTAATGGCAAAAATGACTGTATCAATCAGGAGCTGCTCCAATCAAAAATTCTATACAGAATGGGAATGAATAGGGGAATACATGAGGAAATATGGTGTTAAAGGAGAACTCTTAATAGGCAATTGTTAGGCGCATAAGGACAAAAGAAGTAATTATAATTTAACAGTTTTCATGTTATTCTATTTTATTAAATCAACTAGAAAAAATATTATGATGGGAAGATCTCACACAGGTGAAGGGAAGCAGTGGGGAGGAGGGGTGGGTTAGGAGGAAGGACACTGACAAACTGGAACGTGTCCAGAGGAGGGCAACCAAAATGGTCAAAGGCCTGGAAATGATGCCTTATGAGGAACGGCTAAGGGAGCTGGGCATGTTTAGCCTGGAGAAGAGGAGGTTAAGGGGTGATATGATAGCCATGTTCAAATATATAAAAGGATGTCACATAGAGGAGGGAGAAAGGTTGTTTTCTGCTGCTCCAGAGAAGCGGACACGGAGCAATGGATCCAAACTACAAGAAAGAAGATTCCACCTAAACATTAGGAAGAACTTCCTGACAGTAAGAGCTGTTTGACAGTGGAATTTGCTGCCAAGGAGTGTGGTGGAGTCTCCTTCTTTGGAGGTATTTAAGCAGAGGCTTGACAACCATATGTCAGGAGTGCTCTGATGGTGTTTCCTGCTTGGCAGGGGGTTGGACTCAATGGCCCTTGTGGTCTCTTCCAACTCTATGATTCTATGATTCTATGACCTTGCAGTCTCACGGGAAAGGGAGACGGGATATGACGTTAGTGGTTTCCTGTTTCCTTTGTTCCTTTGTTTTCAGTTGCTCTCTGCTTCTATAGAGAGAGGATGTCTTTTCTGTTCTGCATAGTTTAGAAATAAAACTCTTTACAATGTAGCCCAAACCTCTCATCTCTTCCGCATGCTGCTGGGAACTCTGCTGATTGAAGAATGTGCCTTGGAGCCTTATCAAAGACTCGAGGTCATTAATTATTCGTCGGAGGCGATTTCAAAGGCTCGGCTGGGAGGAAGATGAGGCCTTATTGGCTTGGCCGAGTGGAGATTCCGAGAGTATTGACCCAGACCTATGTAGCACTCTGACTACACCTCCAGCAAGACAACCCATTGTGTTCAGGTTCTACTTGTAGTTTTCATGTTGGCATCTGGTGGCCATTTTTGGCACAGGATGTGGGAACTGATGATGGGCCTTTGGTCTGCTCCAGCTGGGTGCTTCTGGTGTGCTCTTTTTCTAATTCCCATTCCCCAGATGCAGAACCGAGGCTGCCTCTTTTTACTCAAGGTTTGCTGGCAGTACAGCCTTCCACTAGCTGCCTCTTCCTTCCGTCTGGCAACACTGAATGTCGAGGGCAGAATGTGAGACCTTTTCTGTGGAAAACAAGTGTTCTGCCCTCAGGATACGGCCCCGGGTTGTTGCCTACACTGCTGCACAGAAATACTGGCATTATCTAAACCACTGAGCCTCTTGGGCTTGCAGATCAGAAGGTTGGTGGTTTGAATCCCCGCGATGGGGTGAGCTCCCGTTGCTTGGTCCCAGCTCCTGCAAACCTAGCAGTTTGAAAGCACACCAGTGCAAGTAGATAAATAGGTACCGCTCCAGTGGGAAGGTAAATGGTGTTTCCGTGCGCTGTTCTGGTTTCCCCAGAAGCGGTTTAGTCATGCTGGCCACATGACCTGGAAAAACTGTCTGCGGACAAATGTCGGCTCCCTCGGCCAGTAAAGCGAGATGAGCGCCGCAACCCCAAAGCCATCTGCGTCTGGACTTAACTGTCAGGGGTCCCTTTACCTTTGGGGGGGGTTGTTGCTGTTGGGTATGAGCATACTATCACAAAATGTGCTGTCTTGTGTAGTAGTCTCAGTTTTAAGCACTTAGCTCAGGGGGACAGTGAAAGGTTTCAGCCTTAATTGCTGGAGAAGAAAATTTCCAATTAAGCTTTTTAAAAGAGAGAGGCAGAGATCCAGATAAGGATGGTCAATTTATTACCCTGCAAGCTAAATATAACTCTAAGCCATTAACCCCATGTAATGTCTTTGCACCTAATTATGATTCCGGCAAAATCCACACACACACCCTTAACTTTATTTCGTGCATTATCTGGGTTTAACATCCCTTCTATAATTGGGAAGATATACAAATGACCCCAGACCCCCTTTGCTCGAGAGCGCTTTGGCAAGCTACCTTGCAGCTCCACAGGCTGCGCAAGGATTATCCAGCCAAATTGTGCTGAGGCAGCTTCAGCAACAGGTTGGCAGAAGATAATTAAGCCCAATTCTGATTGTTCTCTCATCATCTCCGCTAACACCTTTAAAAAAATCATTGTGTGGTGCTGTTGCTTTCAAATTGCTTTCAACTTTAATTTTACTTTCCTGTTGCAGAGCCAGCATCTAGTCCATTGCAAAGAATTCTGCCTTCCTTTATCAGCCAAGAATGCAAGGAAAGTATGCATCAAATATTATACATTTGCCACCCAACTATTTCCCTTTTGAAGACTCTGCCACTAAGCAGATAAAGATAAAGTAGTATGTTTCCCCAAAAAAAACTTCAATAGAGAATGGGGCAAATATAAGGTAAAGGTAAAGGTAAAGGTACCCCTGACCGTTAGGTCCAGTCATGGACGACTCTGGGGTTGCGCGCTCATCTTGTTCTATAGGCAAGGGAGCCAGTGTTAGTCCACAGACAGCTTCCGGGTCATGTGGCCAGCATGACTAAGCCACTTCTGGCGAACCAGAGCAGCACACGGAAACACCATTTACCTTCCCGCCGGAGTGGTACCTATTTATCTACTTGCACTTTGACGTGCTTTCAAACTGCTAGGTTGGCAGGAGCTGGGATGGAGCAATGGGAGCTCACCCCCGTCGCGGGGATGATTGGCAAGCCCTTGGCTCTCTGGTTTAGACCACAGCGCCACCCACGTCTCTTGCGGGCAAATATAGACTGTATTTAAAAGAACAGTGTAATCACTTGAACTCTCGGGCAGGCTTCGAACAAATCTTGCAATGTTACAAAGACTTTGGATATATTGAAGGACTACAATTTGGATGATTAAGATATTTAAAGGACCCACAGAAGGGAGGAGGGAAGTTCTAAGATTTGGAAGAATCTATTTTTATTTTAAAATTTAATTGTGTTAATTGTGAGATTTATTTTGTAGATGTATGGTTTTTCTTTTCGATTTTTATTGGTGTTTACAACAAAGCATAAATAAAACGGGGTGGGGAGAGATATTTATTTTGTAAAACCAATAAAAAATATTCCAAAAAAGAAAGAAAGATAAAGTAGTATGTAATATTTGGCCCTATGTTTCTTTACTTCCAATAGCAATGCTGGCTGAACTTAATGTTGGAGACCCTATTTTATCCCTACCTATGTATTTTGTAATCTGGAAGTAGAATTTTCCTGCCTTGTTTTTGTTACTGTTACTGCTGGAATCAAGTGCAATACTTTATGTAAGTAAACACTATTTTTATGCTTAATCTACAGTCTGTTGTGTGATTATTTTAATGAAGAGGGGAAAGGGGGAAATCCAGTTTGTTACCACAGCCTGGGTATATTGAAAGAAGGCTACACAGCCTAGTCCCAAAGTTTCCACGTAAATGTTGCAAGAGATGGTGTTTTAAACTCTGCATCCCTCTGAACAACAGAATGAGAGGTCTATATATTCTCTCTCTCTCTCTCTCTCTCTCTCTCTCTCTCTCTCTCTCTCTCACACACACACACACACACACACACACACACAGAGAGAGAGAGAGAGAGAGAGAGAGAGAGAGAGATTTTCACCATGTAAGTCTCAAAGCAACTTACAACAGTGTAGTGTACAAAATTTAAAACCTCAAGAATTTAAAAGTCTCAAAAGAAAAACGAAAAACAAGGAAAAAACACAGAAGAAGCATTCAGGGTACAAAGGTCTCCTGAAACAAAAATTTGGGCTGGGCATCTGAGACTCAGGAGGGATGGTACCTGTCTAACTTGTTGAGGGAGGAAGTTCCATAGAGTTGGCCCCACCAAGAGACAACTTTTCATTGACATGAGCTGTGCTTCTCACCCATAGGGAACCACTAATAATACTCCCCTTGTTGATCCTAGTGATCGATTTGAGGTGTACAGGTTAAGATTGTCCTTAAGGTATGCCGGACCTAAATTATTTCCCTCATGTTCTGCTTTAACAGTTGCCCTAAGTATCTAATTGGCCACTGTGGGAAAGAGGAAGCTGGAGTCGATAAGCCTTAGGTCTGATCCAACGAGGCCCTTTGTAAATCTCACTGAAATCAAAGACAATGAAAAATATTTCTCTTTGGCTGGATGGTACCCTTCAGTTCATAGGCTGCCTCAATGGGGTTTGTTGTTCTGAATTAACATCTCTCAGGGCTTGGGAATCCAGATGTATAGGAGTGAAGCCCCCTCTGAGAAATTTCTTCTAGTCTCATTGAACTTCTTACTTTGCTCACATCAAAATTCCTCAGACATTTTGGCTGAGGAGGAACCACCAAATAAGCTTTGCAATTTGCACATGAGAGAAATCCAGTGACAACCTAAAGAGGCATGTAAACACACAACCCCCAGAGGAATCTCCTGAGTTGGCTTGTCATTCTTTGGTTTTCCTTGAAATCATTCAGATTTTCCATCTTAGGGAAGAAAAAAAAACCTTTCAGGTTTATTCCATCTTTTGCTCTCACCCAATTTTGGCTGAAAATACCTCAGACATTTTGGATGGGAGGGAGGTAGAAGAGAATTAAATTGTGGGGTTGCAATTAAAATGCCCCATTTAAACACACACACACACACACAAAATGACTAACAGCCAGAAATGTGCCTTATCTGGGCACTGTGTGGCTCCAGGAGAGTCCTTGCAGTTTGCAAGGAGGCCCTCTCTGGAGCCTGAAGAGGACAGCATTGAGGGTGGAGAAGAGACCTGAGACAAAGAGGAGCTTTGTTTAGGCTGCTCAGACTCCCTGACTAACAGCTGACTCACGGGGCAGCACAGTAGCTACTGCCACTTTCCTGCCCATCCACCAGCCTCCTGCCACAGTTTGAGTTGTGGATATTTCTGGAGACATTATTTTTTGGTACGGATTGAAGAGAGAGTAGCAGAGAGGGTGTGAGTGGGTGTGGAATGTGACTCTCATTTAAGAGCCAGTATGGTGTAGTGGTTAAGAGCAGTAATCTGGTGAGCTGGGTTCGCGTCTCCGCTCCTCCACATGCAGCTGCTGGGTGACCTTGGGCTAGTCACACTTCTTTGAAGTCTCTCAGCCCCACTCACCACACAGAGTGTTTGTTGTGGGGGAGGAAGGGAAAGGAGAATGTTAGCCGCTTTGAGACTCCTTCAGGTAGTGATAAAGCGGGATATCAAATCCAAACTCTTCTTCTTCTTCTTAAGTAAGAGGAACAGCTGTATATGCTTTGATAGCCTACATGAGAAGATATGTAAGAAGTGTAAATGAGAAACTGTGAAAGGATAATATTAGGAGAATCTGCTTACTCAGACTGTATTAAGAATGTCTGTGCAGGAAAATCTCAGCTTTAAGCTAGTCTGATAGAGAGTAGGCACCCTGTTCTCCCTGTTCTCGCAGAATTAGGCAGCCGACTCTAATCTTGCCTTCCCTCTGAGAACATGACTTAATTTCTACACATGTGTGAAGCTAAGGCATAAATCGTAATTCGTAAACCTGTGGACTCCACTTTTGTGGGCTCCCAAAAGTGGCTGGGGAAACCCAGCCAGATGGGCGGGGTAATAGAAATAGTAGTAGTAGTAATATGCCAAGTGGCTATTATTGTTCTGACTAAGTGACGAGTGATGTTGTCTCCAACATCACAATGGTGTGTTTATTGTAGAAATTCACCACATAGGATGAGAAACAATAACTGGCCCCAGGTCGCTCAATAAGTGGAGATTTGAGCCCTGGTCTCCAAATAGACATCACCTTGCCAACAAAGGTCCGTATAGTTAAAGCTATGGTTTTCCCAGTAGTGATATATGGAAGTGAGAGCTGGACCATAAAGAAGGCTGGTCGCTGAAGAATTGATGCTTTGAATTATGGTGCTGGAGGAGACTCTTGAGAGTCCCATGGACTGCAAGAAGATCAAACCTATCCATTCTGAAGGAAATCAGCCCTGAGTGCTCACTGGAAGGACAGATCCTGAAGCTGAGGCTCCAATACTTTGGCCACCTCATGAGAAGAGAAGACTCCCTGAAAAAGACCTGATGTTGGGAAAGATGGAGGGCACAAGGAGAAGGGGATGACAGAGGATGAGATGCTTGGACAGTGTTCTCAAAGCTACCAGCATGAGTTTGACCAAACTGCGGGAGGCAGAGGAAGACAGGAGTGCCTGGCGTGCTCTGGTCCAGGGGGTCACAAAGAGTCGGACACGACTAAACGACTAAACAACTCCAAAGCCTGAGTCCAACACCTAGACCACTACATACTGATAACAGCGATGAGCAGCACAACAAGACCCAGGAGAAATGACCCAGGAGATACTAAAGCAGTATCTGTCGGCAGTCCCTCTGGGATCAGCTCCTACTCCAAGCTCTTTATGGGATGGAGGATGGGAAAGACACAGTACCTGTCATTTCCTCTCTACACTCTGCTTTCTAGACCCAGCTGGCTCCTGCGTCTTCTGCAAGAAGCCAAATGGCAGTCAGGAGATCACACAGATGTGGCTGATGAATTAGCTGGATTTCTTTTCCCTCCACTTTTCTCTTTTGGCCCAGGTTTCCCTCGTTTTACCCACTGTTGCCAGCATCAGCCTCACAGATGACTGCAGCCTCCCCGGCCCCTCAATACTGTTTGCCTTCTTCTGGCTTGAGAGCCCAGGAGCATTACCGGGACTTAATAAGGCTTTCAGCATCCCTAATTTCTGTTTATTTTAGCTGGATACACAGCCAGTGCTCTTGCAGCATTTTATCCACACGTAGACAAGCCCAATGTCTGAAGGTTGCGTCCTTGAGCAGAGTCAATAGCGGCGGCTTCTGGGAAAACCGTTGCACAGAACTCAGAGATTCTTTTGCCACCTGAAGCGAGAAAAGGTAAGGAAGAGTGATGAAATAAGGCCCCAGGTGCACTACACATATAAAGCCATATCATTCCACTTTGAACAGTAATAGCTTCCTCCAAAGAATCCTGGGAAGTGTAGTTTGCTAATGGTGCTAAGAGGTGCTAGGAGACCCCTCTCATCCCCCTCACAGAGGAATGTGGCCCCCCAGAGTGCAGGGGAAGAGTTAGACTCAGAAATCGAACAAAGTGAACAAGGGGCTGACTCTGCAGATGAGAGCTGTCTGGCAGAGTCGAGAAAGGGCAGTTTGACCCCCCCTTTCTGGGGAAGACCCTGTTAGCTCTCAAGAAGAGGAGGAGTTGGAGGACAGCCAGAGCATTGCTAGGCAATCATCAGATAAGCAGAGGTATGAGTCTGTGTTGAGTAGAAGTGGGGAGGAGGCAGGCCATCCTCTCAGTCCCCATTCTAGGTGTCTGGATAAGATCAAATGGCAATGGAAGGGCAAGAGGTGAAAGGCGGAAATTTGGCATCTTTCCTGTTGTGGGAGGGGCGAAAATTCAGACTGACCAACTACCGTAAATGTGAGCAGGTGAGAAGCTGTGCTCTGAATCTGTCTTTTTGTAAATACAGTGGTACCTTGGGTTACAGATGCTTCAGGTTACAGACGCTTCAGGTTACAGACTCCGCTAACCCAGTGGTGTAGTGGTTAAGAGCGATAGACTTGTAATCTGGGGAACTGGGTTCGCATCTCCGCTCCTCCACATACAGCTGCTAGGTGACCTTGGGCCAGTCACACTTCTGTGAAGTCTCTTAGCCCCACTCACCTCAAAGAGTGTTTGTTGTGGGGCAGGAAGGGAATGGAGAATGTTAGCCGTTTTGAGACTCCTTCGGGTAGTGATAAAGCAGAATATCAAATCCAAACTCTTCTAGTACCTCGGGTTAAGAACTTTGCTTCAGAATGGGAACAGAAATTGTGTGGCCGTGGCAGGGTGGCAATGGGAGGCCCCATTAGCTAAAGTGGTACCTCAGGTTAAGAACAGTTTCAGGTTAAGAACGGACCTCCAAAACAAATTAAGTTCTTAGCCCGAGGTACCACTGCAAACATACATAAAACTGTCAGAGAGTCGTTACTTCTTATCAGGGGCTTGCCTGCCTGCCAGAGATCATTACACAGAGTTCCCTGAGAAGAGCGATCAACTGCTAAACAACTCTTAAGAAATGGGTACTAAGAACCACTCCATACCCTCCAACATTTCTCCAACGGAAATAGGGACAACCCGTTCTGGTACTTCCAGGTTTGGCGTGGTGCGCAACCCGAAAACACGCAACCTGAAGTGTCTGTAACCCGAGGTATGACTGTAGTAGATTAGATCTACGATGTCTTGCTCTTCTTGCTGTGTACTGCCAGAAGATTTGTGTGCATATACCAGCTGGTATATGTCACTGAGTGCACTGGAGAAGAAGGAAAATGCCTTTTCCAGAGCTGCGTGTACCAGAGGACGCTCAGAGTTTCGGGGGCTTGCAGACACCCCCAGGACATTTTTCCAACAAGACTGAGCTAAGAATGCTTCCTATGTTCCATGATAGCTCAGTTTGCTGAATCCCCACTTGACTCAGCAGGTGCACAGAATACAGGTTTACTGATTCAACCCCAGAGCTCCCATCAGGACAAACGTTGTCACAAACAACAATCAAAGGCCACGCATCACCTCAACCCGATGTGCAATTTTGGATTTGTGTTTTGGACTTGTCTTCTTCCTTCCACTAAACTCTTTCTTTTTTCCCTTCCCACCTCCGCCTCCAGCGGAAAGTGCCAAGATTAACACTGTGCTGTTTTCTTGCCCCTCTCCCCAAGCAAGTCAGGCAAGCAATGCCAATTACTGCCTAAGTTCTGACTCCTGCGTCACCTCCATTAGCCTGGTATTTGGACATGCTTGTCAGCCTCAAAAACACTTCTGGAAGAGAGGGAATGACTCTTGTTCTCCATTTACCAAAGAGAAATTGAGAAGATTTCAGAAAAAAAGAAAATTCCTAGCCCCGTATGGCCAGATTGCACAAAGAGTAGAAGCAGAAATCAAGACGGTTCTTGACAAAAACAACAACAACCCAAAACAGAAATCCAATCTCTGTGTGACTGGCTGTTCAGTTGTGTTCTAAAGGACCCTCTGAGTTCTTGGAAACTTCCAAGGAGTTCCTCAATAAGAAATCAACAGCAACAGTCAATTCCTTGAAACAGAAGTTGCTCACCACTGTCAGCTGCTCCCTGAAATGGGCAGTGCATTCTATGGAATATTTCTACCCCTTTGGGGTCCCAGTGAAACCCAACCATCCTATCCTGACTACCACCCTGTATGAATTGTATGCTGTGGAGCATACAAGCCAACCTTTTCTTCTCCTTCCTCCTCCTCTTCTTCTTCTTCTTCTTCTTCTTCTTCTTCTTCTTCTTCTTCTTCTTCTTCTTCTAAAATAAATTTGTATGCTGCCCTATACCTGCAGGTCTCAAGGCAGTTACAAGATAAAATCACAATATAGAAAAACAAAATACATAATAAAAATAAAGACCAGCACAACCCAATTAACCCCACCCTCCATCCTCAACAATTTTTGAAAGTAAAAAAATTCCTTCCTGTAGCACCTTAAAGACCAACTAAGTTAGTTCTTGGTATAAGCTTTCGTGTGCATGCACACTTCTTCAGTGTATCTGAAGAAGTGTGCATGCACACGAAAGCTTATACCAAGAACTAACTTAGTTGGTCTTTAAGGTGCTACAGGAAGGAATTTTTTTATTTTGACTATGGCAGACCAACACGGCTACCTATCTGTAACTGAATTTTTGAAAGGGTATGGATGTCTCTCAGCCAAAGGCCTGGTTAATGAGGAACATTTTTGCCTGGCGCCTAAAAGAGTATAATGAAGGCGCCAAGTGAACCTACCTGGGGAGAGCATTCCACAAATGGGGAGCCACTGCAGAGAAGGTCCTGTTCTCGTGTTGCCACCCTCTGGACCTCTGGGGGAAGAGGCACACAAAGAAGGGTCTCAGAAGATAATCTACAGTAATAAACCACAGAGAAAGTTCCACACCTATTCACATTTAGAGGAAGCCATAGCTATTATCAAAGTAGTATCATAGGGTGGTCGTGTGTCCTCATTTTCCAGGACACGTCCTCTTTTTCGGGGGTAGAATTTCTGTCCAGGTGGATTTTTTAAAAATTTGCCCAAACATCTCTGGCTATACTTTCTGGATGAGACATAGACATAACTGATGGTTGAAGACTTGCTCTCTTCTCCTCTTCCCCTGCCCCGCTCAGCAATGTATCACAGCTTCTATAGCCTACATAATGTAGGGGTATTTAAAATGAGAGTGTCATAGTGTCCTTTTTTGGTGTGTTTTTTCCCTCTTCAAAATATGGCAACCCATATAGGGTGTGAATATTGTCCTACTGTGGCGCTGTGGGTTAAAACACAGAGCCTAGGACTTGCCGATCAGAAGGTCGGCGGTTCGAATCCCCGCGATGGGGTGAGCTCCTGTTGCTCGGTCCCTGCTCCTGCCAACCGAGCAGTTCAAAAGCACATCAAGTGCAAGTAGATAAATAGGTACCACTCCGGCGTGAAGGTAAATGGCATTTCCGTGCACTGCTCTGGTTCGCCAGAAGCGACTTAGTCATCCTGGCCACATGACCCAGAAGCTGTACGCCAGCTCCCTCGGCCAGTAAAGCGAGATGAGCACTGCAACCCCAGAGTCGGTCACGACTGGACCTAATGGTCAGGGGTCCCTTTACCTTTCCCTTTATTCAAGATAAGTTTTACAGGACACCCACTTTTCCCACTGGTCCCACTCCTGGCGTGTTGTCCCTGGGTGCTACCCAAAAATGAATACAGCCCTTGCACAGGAAATTATTCCCCTTCTCTGCCATGTTCCAGATTACCATTCAGCCTTGCCATTCCTCTTTCTTTCGCTCTTCCCCTTGCTTTTTCAACAGAAATCTGCAGAGATGCTGGCAAGCAGAGAGCCAAGAGACTCCCAGTGCCTATTAGCAGCAACTATCTGCGATTCTTTCTCTCTCCTCCCCCCGCCCTGCCACACAAGCAAGCCTGCTAAAATCTTGGGTGGTCCCCCCTTTCTTTTCCTACCTCCCCTCCAGCTCCTCCGCCTCCATTTCATTTTGCATCGGCTGCATATTTGTGACTTATGCATTTTGCTGGGGAGAATTGCTTTCATAATTTAAGACCGGGTCCCTAACAGCTGTGCTCTGGAGGAATTCTTCACAATAACGAATCCCCTCCGTCAGCGGCGGATACTCTTGAGTCAATAATAGGGGAGGCATTATTGCTTTATTTTGTCAAATAGAAAGGGGAAAGATTACCCGGCGTGCAATCATGATAACAATAATAGCAATAATAAAAGATACTGATGATCTCTTAACTCCGGCCTGAACGAAGTGGTTGAGTGAGATGCATTCTTTCAAACCTTGTTTATTTTGTCGTCAGCCAATGGAATCGCGCACACAAAGCACTTTCCTCCTGCACCAGAGGCTGCTGTTTTAAGATCTGCCGTAGGACTGCCCAGAATACAACAGAATACAACAGTACAAAACTGCCCCCCACCATTGCAGTGCACAGGATGATACCCTTTGAAAGGGACAAAGGGGTGGCTTCTCCAGTTAATTTGAAAATCGAAGGGGAAAAGATTATTGGACCAAACAGGGGCCTTAGCCCAGGGGTAGGGCATGTTATTTGTATCCAAGGAGTCCCAAATTCACCCCCTTACAATTTTGGTGTGAAAAGGAGTAGGTAGAGAAGACAGGGGTGGTGAACCTGTCAATTTTGGTTTCTCTTTTTTTTTTAAAAAAAATTATTTTTATTCAATTTCCAATATAAGATTTAAACATACATTTTCAATATTATCACAAATACAAATTTTTGACTTCCTTCAGCTCATCCGCGAATCTTCCGTTTTCTAATCTTCTATCTGCAATTCTAAATTTAACATTGCCTTTTGTTTTAAATAAACCTATTCCCTTGTTCCCTTTTTTACAGTGTTTCTAATATTGTTTCTTCACAAAGCTTCCTGTAAACCCACAAACGTTATTGTCAATTTTGGTTTCTCATTTTGTTTCAAGTCTTCAAATCAGTTTTCCATTTTCTCATCATTTTTTGTGTGAAAATTTGTCAGCATGTGGATCTCTCCTAAAATACACATTTTCAAATGCAGTTTTGACTAATTTGCACATTCCACTCCCCCCATATCGTGCCTTTTGGTATGCTATAATCACTATATGTATTTATAATGCACATTCTCCCTTAAATGTGTGCATTTATGAAGACAGTATTTTGTTGGAGAACTCCATTGCAAATGTCAGAGAAGCATGAATTTCGAAGGATAATTGTGTTTCAAACCTCCCCCCAAAATAGTGATTTTGGAACTGTTTACACTGCTTTTTCCATTACATTCCCCCCTGACGCCATTTTTACACCTGAAAACCTGGACATGTCAGGAATTTCCCTGATGTATGGCAACCCAATGATAACGATTTCCAAATCAAAGTTGATGCTTTGCCTGGTCACTAGCTGGACACAGATGTCTACGTCCTCCTCTGTGTTGTGCTCCCTTCTGCAAAAAACACTGAATATCTCGCAATGGGCTTTGCCTCTAGATTGGTGGTTCCCAATTGGTGGTCCATGGCACTGTTAGCATAACAAAAACTGCCATAGAGATATCAATTTTTTCAAAAGCAGTGGGTCCACGGCTTGATGTCGTCGGGGACTGGGCAGAGGAGAAATGGTGGAGACCGCCTACCCAGCCTGACTCTTCCAAAGAGGAAGAAGACAGTTCAGAATTACAACAGGGATTTGAGGGAGGTCACAGCTCAGACGCAGATGAGGGGGGAAGCTGGGAAATAATGGGAGAGGAGGAGGAGGAGGAGAAAAAGGAGGAGGAGGAGGAGGAGGAGGAGGAGGAGGAGAACTAGAAGGAGAAGGAGAAGGAGAAGGAGAAGGAGAAGGGGGTCAGCTGACAGACACAGTGTATTTAGAAAGCATTCCAGACCCCCCCTCCCAGAACCCGGCGAGCCTTGAAAGTAGGAGAGCAAAGATCTCAGAGGCAAAGGGCACTTCTCAGCACCCGTAGTGATGACACATGAAGGGAGAGAGGGAGGGGGTGGAGACTCACTTGGGGCAACACCATTATTCCAAGAGGCTGCATTTCTATCTCTCTGTGAATATTGAATAAAAGGCATTGGTAAGAACTTTCCGTGTCTTATCCATTCCTGGCAACCTACCATGGGGGGTTGGAGCCTCTGACACCTGACACTTGGCTTTTGAAAAATGGGGTCCGCAGCACTTAGCTAATTGGGAACCACTGCTCTGGATTAACCCGGCTGAAGATCTGTCCCAGTCCAGGGCTGGCTGGAGATTTCTGTTGCCTGCAGAGAATGACACAGGAACTTAGGGAGCTGCCTTATGCTAAGTCAGAGTATATTGGTCCATCTGGCTCCAATACACTGACTGCCAGCAGCTCTCCAGGGTTTCAAACAAGGGACGTTCCCAGCCCTACCTGGAGATTAAAGTGGGGTTAACCCTGGTAACTTCTGCATATAAGGGAGATGTTCCGTCACTGAGCTATGGCCCTTTCCATTTTGTTGTGTTTCCAAGAAGAAACAATTCCAAAGGACATGGGGGCAGGGGAAGGAAGCGACTGAAGATTCTGCAGACCAGACCTGGTGCAAAAATTGTGACTTGAGAAAGTCCCCCTGGTTGCTTTTAGTTGTAGGTGTGGATGAAGTCACTTAGGTATGACTGAGGTCATTTAGGGCAGGGGTAATCAATGAAGCATCTGTGAGTGTCAGTATGCTTGCCAACTCTTCCTATGGTGTCATCAAAAGGTCTCAGTAAACAGCCCTTCAAAAATCCACAGTGTAAAAGAGACTTGTTTCCCCCGCTCAGTTCCAAATTGCAATGGCTCAACCTCTCCTACCCTGAATATCTCTCCTCCTCTGTAAAAATGTCCACATTCCATCGGATACCAGGATCGGACACTCTCCTTTTCTGAACAGAGGAGAGGTACAAGAGGTGCATAGAGCTTCTCTTCATGATCGAGTGCAGTAGTGACTGATGAAAGTGCCTTTTTCACCATTAATTGGGTGGAAGATGTGGGAGGGGTGCCATTTTGTGGTCATGTCTGTTCCAGATGTAGCAGCCATTTTGTGTTATGCCACTCCTCCGTAGCAGCCATTTTGTGACTGGCACTCACGGCACTTTCTCAAAATTCCAAATGTTCCCAGTGGCCCTAAAAGGTTGGTAATCCCTGATTTAAGGCTTTTACAGGGGATTACCAGCACCTTGTCTTGAGTGGTGTCTTGAAGACAATAGAACTCCAGTGTTGTGATTTTAAAGGGCCTAAATTCTCACTGGTCTTAAAATGCATTTCATTCTGAAGTGGGAGGGTAATGTCAACCCCACAAAACTTCTCTTCTCCATAACATTAATTTTGAAAACCCAAGTCCATTTCTAGCACTCCCTATTACAAAAGAGATTAATGTTGAGATTAGACTACAAAGTACAGTCAGCCAAATTAATTTATTTCCCTTCCATCTTTTTTATATCTGATCTGCATTGTGAGTAGAAATTAATTTCCCATAATATTGGCAGGGCCAGGAAAATATATATCAAGCATTTTATGAGTTATTAGTGGCTTCCTCCCCTACCCCGGTCTAGTGATGTACATTTTTATTTCCCCGGGTACCCAAATGGATCAGGAGTTGCATTTCTGCAGCTGTCATCATTAGGATTTACAATAATCTTGACAAATAGTTAAAAGCAGGGTTTGCCATTATTCAAGCAAAATAGCAGCCCTTGGCATTTATACCATACATGACATGATGTATAATAAACTCTTTTGTAAGAAGATGGTAATGGAATACACAGACTAGGCTTGATTCCAGACAACCTGTTTATTAAGCACTCATCCTGATCTGTTTGCAGAGAGGTTAGATGATGTTGGCTCTTTACTGAGCATTTGTTTTGATTTGCTTGAGGGGAGGTTAAACGATACTGCATCAAGCAATTGTTATTCCACACTTCCCTTATTGCAAAATGTCTGTACTTTGGAGGGGAGGGGAGCAGCAGGTTTGTTGCACACGAGAACCAAATCAACACTAACTGTGAAGTCGGAATTTGCCAGCATGTGACTGAATCCCAGCCCAAAATAGAAACATAGAATTGTAGAGTTGGAAGGGACCTCAAGGGTTGTTTTGTACAAACACCTGTGATGCAGAAATCACAGCTAAAAAATCTCTGACAAGTGGCCTTCCAATTACTCTTTACAAAACCTCAATGAAAGAGAAGCCACCACCTTCCGAGCTACTCAGTTCCACAATTAACCAGCTCTTACTTTCATAAAGTTCTCTCTGATGCTTAGTCAGAACTTCTCTCCTTTTCTTTTTAATGATATTTATTGAAAAAAGATTTTTTTAAAAAAATTACAAAGAAAAAAGACAAAAACAGAAAACAGAAAAAGAAAAAGAAGAAATAAAACCACCATTTTCAAATTCTCCACATTCATTACCTTCTTTCCATGACCTCCTCCTCCTCCCATCTCTTGTATCTTGATTAATAATTGTCACAGCAAATCCTTTCCATAATTCATAATATTCCGTCATTACATTACCTTACTCTATTTTCATCTTATCATATAAAAAACCTTAAAACTTAAAACTTAAATCTTATTTTTACCAGCTTCTCATAACCATTACCCTTTTACCTAATTCTTTAAACATTTTTACAAGAGCCAAGTAATTTCATTTCAACATTTTTCCAACATTCATAAAACATTTCTAATAATAAAAAAGAGAATAAAAACAATCCAATCTTCTTCCAGCGTCCCCTCCCCCCGGTCCCGGGATTGTCAGTCCTTTTTACCCCATTGGTCTGGCACATTAACCTGGTGATCTTATGTCCGAGGCCTTCAAATCCCTTCCATGTCCCTTCCGCAGCTCTTCTTCATATTTTCCTTTCACTCGTGGGAACTCCAGCTTGGTAGTGTTTTTGACCCTTTTCAACAAATCAGCCCCTTTCCCATAGTCCAGACTAAACTCCATGTGGTATTTTAAGACATGTTTCAAATTCCCTCCAAAATTGGAAGTCCCTAGTCAGAACTTCTCCTGGTATGTCCCACGGAGGACCTTACTGACTTCAAATAAAAATATCTTGGAGATCCCAGGCCACAGGGAGGTTAGGCTGGCCTCAACCAGAGCCAGGGCTTTTTCGGCCATGGCCCCGATCTGGTGGAATGCTCTGTCACAAGAGACTAGGGCCCTGTGGGACTTGACACCTTTCCGCAGGGCCTGCAAGACAGAGCTGTTCCACCAGGCCTTTGGCCAAGGTACAGTCTGACCTCCTCTCTCCTTCTGTAATCCTCATAGAATTCTAGCCCAATGGTTGCCATAAATTTGATTCTGAATTGATTTTAGAATGTATCTCAATTAATTGACTGTGATTTTATGTAAACTGTGCTATTTTTATTGTTGTTAGCCGCTCTGAGCCCGGCTTTGGCTGGGGAGGGCGAGATATAAATAAAATTTTATTATTTATTATTATTATTATTTACCAAAGGTGTTATGGGCTTTGAAGACACTCAAACTCAGGATGCAAGGGAGAAACGTGCTAAGAGGAAGGCACGCTTGGCAAATCCACACTGTGATCAACTTCCGCTCGGAAACCAATGTCCCCACTGTGGAAAGACGTGTGGATCCAGAATTGGCCTCCATAGTTACTTATGGACTCATTGTTAAAACAGTGTTTATGGAAAACAATCTTACTTGGCTACGAGTGATCGCCAAAGAAGAAGAAGACAGAGCATGTATATTATGAAAGTCTGCACCAAATGCAAAGACTTCCATGAAGCTGCATGAGAGTCCTCACAAAGCAGATGGCAAAGTGGTTTCTGTGAAGATGCTTCTAATTTCCTTTCTGTCATGAATAGGGGGGAAAAATTGATCAATCGTACAGGAACTTAAGGAGCTATAGAGGAAAATAAACAGAAGCTGTACTCTTTAATATCAGCTATTTTGTATTGTGGGTCACATCACCGGAAATTGGTGGTAATGCATACGTGTATGATGAATTCCTTGGGTTCATTTCAACCTCAGAGCAAACTGTGGTTGAAACAGCCAACACAATCTGATCAGCCAGTTTTGATTTTGGACTAGATCTCAATGAATTGGTTGGGCAGGGATACAATGGTTGTTCAGTCGTGTCAGGAAAAGAAAGTGGGAGTGAAGCAGAAATCAGGTCAATGTAGCCTCAGGCAACATTTGTCCACTGCTCATCCGGCAGGGTTAATCCCACTGTAAATTATCTGAACAGCATTAAGTGATAGGCATTTGGCACAATTAAAGCCACCATATATATATATATCTGTGAGAACATCCAAGGGTGCAGTCTTAACACCCAGCAAACCAATGCTATGTGAAACATGGTGGACTCAAAAATACAAGAGCATCTATGTCTTTGCAGAGCATTACACACATTTGGCCTTGCGACTCAAGCGATTAGCGGGTACAAACAACACCAAGACAAATTTCATGGAAATCAACTTTTATTGTGATCATTGTTGTTGTTGTTTAGTTGTTTAGTCATGTCCGACTCTTCGTGACCCCATGGACCAGAGCACGTCAGGCACTCCTGTCTTCCACTGCCTCCCGCAGTTTGGTTAAACTCATGCTGGTAGCTTCGAGAACACTGTCCAACCATCTCGTCCTCTTCTCCTTGTGCCCTCCATCTTTCCCAACATCAGGGTCTTTTCCAGGGAGTCTTCTCTTCTCATGAGGTGGCTAAAGTATTAGAGCCTCAGCTTCAGGATCTGTCCTTCCAGTGAGCACTCAGGACTGATTTCCTTAAGAATGGAGAGGTTTGATCTTCTTGCAGTCCATGGGACTCTCAAGAGTCTCCTCTAGCACCAGAATTCAAAAGCATCAATTCTTCGGCAATCAGCCTTCTTTATGGTCCAGCTCTCACTTCCATACATCACTAATTGTGATCATAAGCAAATATTATTCTATGCTAGAACCAGTCGCCCAAGCTCATCAATATGTTGTTAGAAATAAAAACATGTGTTGACTTGCTAGGAATAATACAGGGAAATGAAGCTAGTGAGGAGATCTTTAACACAATAGAAAAGTGAAAGAAAGTGGAATATGACGTGGATGCAGAACTTAAACCACCTAGAAAAACCATGCCAATCATCCCAACCAATCCACAAAAGAGTTGTATTGGTGACCCAGCTACAGTCCCTACCTGGGTTCATTTATTACCTCACCAAGGACTCATTTCAGCCATGAAAACCCACCTGCTTGCAGTTTGCTGAAGCTACATGTATCTGAGGTGTACCACACTGAAGAAAAAGTCTTCCAGGCCATTGCCAATTCCATTTAGGAACTTTACCCATTCTAAAACTTGGGGGATGAATCTGTACTTGGTATGATTTGTGGGCAAAAAGACATAGCGAAGGAATACACCCATCATTGTGTGACATATTCAACGTGAGCCTTGCTGAACTATTTGACTGCACCCAACTGTTCCCTGCTATTAAAATGGCCATTCTTACAGCAGTTTCCCCTCCCATTTACCACATGCACAATTGAACAATTCTTTAGCACTTTGTTCAGGGTGAAGTCACGGCTACGTTTGACAATGAGTGAAGATGGATTGTCTGGCTTGTGTTTGTTGAGTGGCCACAGAGAAAAGGCATGAAATTCAACTTCAGAGTTTTTAATATTTTGGTTTGGAGTCCTACATTATTGTTGCTCAATCAACAAAGTGAAACTGTGTGTCATTTTTCTCAAAAAAAAAAATTCTGGGCCACATTTTCGGAATAATTTTATTATTATTATTATTATTATTGATAAGAAATCCATTGGAAAAGAAAAAGAAACAACTCCTAGTTGTGCATGATTTATAACATAAAGCACAACTACTTTATAATATGATCATGGAACATCCAGAAAGTATAAGCAATGCAGCTACTTAAGAACATGCGTCATTCCCAAAATATAATTTTAAATGAGGGTTCATAGGTACTTTAAGTATGTAAGCCTGGTGTTTGCAATGTTGAGTCTCCTTCTGCCATGTCTGTCAGTGAATTAGTGACACACATGGCTTCCTGGTTTCTTTTCAGATCATATAAATCTTTCACCTTAAATATGTATACAAACTCAATGAGAGGTGTGAGCTTGCTTTTGCTGGGTAATCTCATTGATATTAGGTCTAATTTGAGACAAACAAATTCTCATCTGGAGGTTGTGGACTCTGCTTCCTTGGAGATTTTTAAGCAGAGGTTGGATGGCCATCTGTCATGGATGCTTTAGCTGAGATTCCTGCATTGCAAGGGGTTGGACTAGATCACCCATGAGGTCTCTTCCAACTCTATGATTCATCGCCTCATCAACACAAAGATCTTTCATATTCTGATCTTTCATACTTGTCAGAGTTGAAAATCCCTGTTCACAACAATATGTCATGTAGAGGAATAGTCACCGCTGCTCTCCAGCAATCTGTTTGTATGGCGATTCTGGATCACAACAGGGATCAGGGCTTTTCTTCAGCTGGAACTCACCAGTACTCAGTTCCAGCACCTCTCAGGTGGGTGCCATTGCCATTATAAGAGAACAAGGGAAGCATTCATGGTGAGTTCTGGCACCTTTTTTTCCTAGGAAAATAGCACTGGTTAGGATTGTCCTCTGTATGACTTGATGACTTACTCTGTTACTGTTAACTGGACAATCAAAGCAATCTGAAGTTAGTTCTGAGACATATAACCCCATACAACACAGTAAAATCACTGACAGGCACAGCCCGTCTGTTTTTAATTGTTTCTCGTCAACACCATATAGTGGTGTGGAACTCAATCTTGTAAAGACCCCAAAGAGCCATCAGCTATCTTTTAGAAGACATCGGAAGGCAGCCCTGTTTGTTGTTGTTTAGTCGTGTCCGACTCTTTGTGACCCCATGGACCAGAGCACGCCAGGCACTCCTGTCTTCCACTGCCTCCTGCAGTTTGGTCAGACTCATGTTTGTAGCTTCGAGAACACTGTCCAACCATCTCGTCCTCTGTCATCCCCTTCTCCTTGTGCCCTCCATCTTTCCCAGCATCAGGGTCATTTCTAGGGAGTCTTCTCTTCTCATGAGGTGGCCAAAGTATTCCCTGTTTAGGGAAGCTTTTAATGTGTAACAGACAACTGTATTTTAATACTTTGTTGGAAGCCACCCAGAGTGGCTGGGGAAACCCAGCCAGATGGGCTTGGTATAAATAAATTACAGTGGTGCCTCACAAGACGAAATTAATTCGTTCCGTGAATTTTTTCGTCTAGCGAATTTTTCGTCTTGCGAAGCACAGTTTCCCATAGGAATGTATTGAAAATCAATTAATGTGTTCCTATGGTCAAAAAAAGTCCAAACAAAGCCAAATTTGGTACAACAGGAGTTTATTAAGTGCTCTTTAAAGTCACACATACTGTAAAGAGCATTTCAAAATTCAAACCCAGAATTTTTTTAAAAAAACAGCAGAGTGGCCCAATGGTCACAGAAAATCATAAAAATGCAGGAAAAAAACACAAGCTTCCAGATTCTTGCAAACCCCTCCCCAACTGTTCCCCCAGCCACCCAGCACACAGAAATTCAAATCCAGAATTTTTTTTAAAAAAAACAGCAGAGTGGCCCAATTGTCACAGAAAATCATAAAAATGCAGAAAAAACCCACAAGCTTCCAGATTCTTGCAAACCCCTTCCCAACACCAAGTCCTTGAATTCCAAACACCCCAACCCAAAATCCAAACCCCCCCCAAAAAAGTTTTAAAAGCTTAACTTACCAAATGGCTGCAAAAGCTTACAAAATCACCAAAGTCTTTAAAAACCTCAAAAAGGGCTACTATGTACACTGCGTTCTATGAGTTGCTCCTCAAAGTCAAGTCGCAACTGTATTAACGGTGTTAAGAAAAAGGAAACAAACTTGCAAGACGTTTTCGTCTTGCAAAGCAAGCCCATAGGGAAATTCGTCTTGCGAAGCAGCTCAAAAACAGAAAACCCTTTCGTCTAGCGAGTTTTCCGTCTTGCGAGGCATTCGTCTTGCGGGGCACCACTGTATATTTATTTATTTAGTACACAGAATGCTACATGACATTAAATCCTAGCCTACATAAAACTTCCCAGCCTTTGGCAAGCCCACAAGAAGGGCATGAGAAAAATAGCCCTCTCCTCTGGTTGTACCCCAGAAAGTGATAATTCAGATGTATGCTGCCTCTGATTCCCAGGGGTAGACTTCTTGCTTGTCTCTTGCCATGCCACCCAGCTGGAAACATCACGCATATTTTTCTCGGGTGAAAGTCCCACGGAAATTGGAAGGACTTGCTTCCAAGGAAATATGGTCTGGATCAAACTGTAAGCTCCTGGCTTGCCCTGCACACAGGACTGTACTCAACAGATGCAATTGCTCTTTCTCTTAAGCTCTCCTGGACTTCAACCAGCTCAGTGGGGAACAGCAGGTGTGAGTGCCTGATGCAAGGGAAATATAGCAGAGCTTGGTTGGAATGTAGGAATCTCTGGCACTCACTGACATGCTGTTGGTTCCACTTGCCTGCACTGGCCCCAGGAGCTTAATTTTCTCTTAATCGGAGTCCAACACCATGCCTGCTTCTGAAAGAGAATCTCGATTTAATCTGGGAGGACTTGCGAAGTGCCAGGCACCCCTCCAGACTTAAATGGGCCACTGGAGGTTTAATAAAATATATGAAGGGGAGATCCGATACAATCCAGAAACCACGCTGGAAACAAATGCATCCCTCTACTGCAGTTTTTAATCACATGCCTATGTTGGTTAATTTTAGAAGCTGTGGGGTTGCTTGGTGTGTGTGGTTTTTTTGCTGACCCCCAGCTGAAGACATAGAAGCATCATCAAAGGTCCATTTCATATGCTACCAATGCACCATGATGTCATTTGTGAAAGATTCCCTTTGTGTAGCCTACCCTTCCACCAAATGTGGAGGCAGAAATAGTTCTGAATACCAGTTGCTGGAAACTGCAGGAGGACAGAAGAATATTGTGGGTTGTCCAAAAGCATGTGGATGGACACTGTGAGAAGCACAATGCCAGAGTAGATGGACCACTGGCTCTTGTATGTTCTTATGTTAAGGCAATGGAACTTCTTCAAGTCATGAGTTCCTTTGGTGCTGGAACCTCCTAAGAGATGAGGGCTGGACAAATCTTCTCCCTGGTCTAGGCTGTCCTCTGTATCCCCTCCTCAGCCTCTTCCCCTGATAATGGGAATTCAGATCCCTGGATCATCATAACATTGGGATGTATACAACCAAGTTCCATTCAGAGCAGACCCATTGAAATGCATGGACCTAAGTTAGTCAGGTTTATTCATTACAGTGGGTCTGCTTTGAGTAAGGGCTAATAGTTGATACAACCCAGCCTGCTTGGCTTAACTCATTCATGGGGTGAGATCCAACTAAGTTTTACTCAGAATAGACACACTGAAATTAAGGAGCATGACCATGTTTGGCCCATTAATTTCAATCAGTTAATTTCAGAATCTATGTGAGTAAAGGGGAATTGAATACTGCCCATGGTTTCTAGTACCATTTCCTTCCCAAAAAAGACTGCCCTGTAATATAAGGGGAGCATCATTGCTGACGAACAAAAAGGATAAGCCTATCTCAAAGATGCTAGGGAGGAAAATTATTTTATTGTTCAGTATGCCTGACACATTTTGGCAACGGTGCTTTTATCAAGGGCTTATTTTCCTATTTATTAGGGAACTGATCATAAAACATATGCTTAATTGTCAAGCTTATGCAGGCAATTAAGAAAATATCTCTAATAGTTGCTCTCTGGTTTTTGTTTTTGTTTCTTACATGGTTTTGATCGTATGTATGTTTGCTGTAAACTGTTTTGATTTTTTTTAATGACTAGCCATATGCAAACATTTTTATAAACAAACAAATAAAGCCTTCTGTCACAAAACGACTTGCACAGCAAAATCTCTTATTAGATTTTTCTAATGTGTTTCTGCCTGGCTGGGAAGTGTCTTTGAACCCTGACCATGGATGGAGAGGGGCATGGGAGTCTGAAGAAACTAGCCTACAGCACAAACATAAAATCATAGAATCGTAGACTTGGAAGGGACTCTGGGGGTCATCTAGTCCAACCCCCTGCAATTCAGGAATGTAAACTAAAATCAAAACCACTAGAATTCCTATATTACGCAAATCCACTTGAAAAAACACATAAACGTAATAGGCTGTATAATGACAATTGTAAAGTTATTTACTAGAAACTACTGTAATTTTTGCTCTATAAGAAACACTTTTTCCCTCCTAAAAAGTAAGGGGAAATGTGTGTGCGTCTTATGGAGCGAATGCAGGCTGTGCAGCTATTACTGAAGCCAGAACAGCAAGAGGGATTGCTGCGCAGCGATCCCTCTTGCTGTTCTGGCTTCTGGGATTCAGAATATTTTTTTTCTTGTTTTCCTCCTCCAAAAAATAGGTGTGTCTTATAGAGCGAAAAATACTTCTCAAAATTAGATACAGCTTCTCATAACGTCAAAATCAACATTGTGACATAACATATTAAAATGTTGCTTATTCAGTTAACCACCAAATTCAGTATGTAAAAAATGTGATTCCTATTTTTTCAGTCCTGTAGTACATTCATTTCTAATTTCTTCATCTTCTTTTGTATTTTTCTATCTGACGTATTCCTTAGAAGAGTACCATGAAATAGTCTTGTAAGTGTCTAATGAAGATCATAAGGTTGGTAGACATAAGAAACTGTCACTGGTAGATGCTGGCACAGGTAGACAAGAGAAGGATTCCTGGATATTCCCCTGTTTCACCCCAAGGGGCTTCATCAGCTGTGCGTGGTTCTAAATCATATAAACATAGACACTTTGTAATATATTAGCTGCACAAATTCCAAAGAACCATACAAGGATATAATAAATGTACATACTGTATATAACAGCTACATGGATCTTATTTGTGACAGATTCTCAGTCGTGGTAAACCTGTAAGTCTGAGTACTATATAAGGGGGCAACACTAGCTAAGGCGACAGGTGTAGATAATTTGTGTTAATTCACTCTTAAAGGAACATTGCTCATTAACGTACTCTACACAGAAAATTGTTACAACAGGCATACAGTCAGGTTACAGCCACTTCAGTTTGCATTTTGTTTGGGTTGTGGACCGCTGAAACCTGGAAGTCCCGTAACGGATTACTTCTGGGTTTTGGCGGTCACACATGTGCAGAAGCGCTAAATCTCGCTTTGTGCATGGGCAGAAGCACCAAATCGCAACCAGCACAGACGCGGGTTGTGAACGCTGTGGGTTGCGAAAGTGCATCCCGCACGGATCACGTTTGCAACCCGGGCGTCCACTGTATTATATGTTGGTTAAAGGTTTGTCCAATATTTAACTAAAGAAAGCAACTATATCCTAATTCAGCGTTTAAACCTGAAGGATGAAGTGTATTGAGTAGAAAAATGAACCTATTTTCTTTTTGTTGTAGAACCATCCAACCTCTGCTTAAAAACCTCCAAGGAAGGAGAGTCCATCACCTCCCAAGGGAGTCTGTTCCACTGTCAAATGGCTCCTCCTGATGTTTAGTTGGAAAGTTCTTTCTTGTAACTTGAATCCAATCTCTGCCTTTATTGCTCCCCTCTCTTTTGCCTCTGGTGCTTCCCCCTCCCCCGACATGTGGCCCCTGGAACTTTGCACAGATGGTGATGCGGCCCTTTAGGCTAAAAAGCTTCCCTACCCTACACTGACTTGCAGCAGTTTTCAGGCAACCTAAGTTGGGTGTGTCAGGGATTGAACTTGGGACTGCCTACATGCAAGGCATATCCTCTACCACTGAGCTATGGCCCTTCCCTTTGGGCCAGCCACTTTTCTTACCCTAACCTGCCCAGGGGACGCGGGTGGCACTGTGGGGTAAACCACAGAGCCTAGGACTTGCCGTTCAGAAGGTCGGCTGTTCGAATCCCAGCAACGGGGTGAGCTCCCGTTGCTCGGTCCCTGCTCCTGCCAACCTAGCAGTTCGAAAGCACGTCAAAGTGCAAGTAGATAAATAGGTACCGCTCCGGCGGGAAGGTAAACGGCATTTCTGTGTGCTTCTCTGGTTCACCAGAAGCGGCTTAGTCATGCTGGCCACATGACCCGGAAGCTGTACGCCGACTCCCTCGGCCAATAAAGCGAGATGAGCGCTGCAACCCCAGAGTCGGTCACGACTGGACCTAATGGTCAGGGGTCCCTGTACCTTTACCTTTAACCCACCCAGAGTGCTGCTGCCAAATAGGGAGCAGGCAAGAGAACTATCCTGCTCCAACATCCTTGACGAAAGGATTAAAATTTCAATATGGAATATAATAATAATAATAATAATAATAATAATAATAATAATAATAATAATAATAATTTATTTGTACCTCACCCATCTGGTTGATTTCCCCAGCCACTCTGGGTGGCTTCCAACAAAGATTAAAAATACATTAAAATGTCGCACATTAAAAACTCCCCTAAACAGGCCTGCCTTCAGATGTCTTCTAAATATCAGGTAGTTGTTTTTGATATCTGATGGGAGGGCGTTCCACAGGGTAGGTGCCACCACCTAGAAGGCCCTCTGCCAGGTTCCCTGTAACTTGGCTTCTCGCAGTGAGGGAACTGCCAGAAGGCCCTTGGCGCTGGATCTCAGTGTCCAGGCAGAACGATGGGGGTGGAGACGCTCCTTCAGGTATACTGGGCCACCACATTTGCGCAGCACATGTTATTTGGAAGGAAGTTCCTCTTCGCTCTAGCATTTGTGCTTAGGATTGCCACCTTAATTTCTGTGCTGTCAGTATAGTTGTTTGTTCCAACCATATGATGAGTTTGTACTCCATACTGATGGGATCAGTTTTGCGTCTGCATGCCCAGTTAATTCTCCTGGAATTCTTTGGAGCGAAATGGCTGCTATTTGCAAGAGCAGTTGTGTTCCAGGGAGAGGGAAAAGGCGGGGTAGACGGAGGCTTGAATAATACAATAAGAAGCCAAATGGCTCAGGATGCCACCGTAGGAACGGCAGTAACTGAGCAAACCTTGCGCCTTAATGTAGTTTATGGGCTCGCATCGCTTATAATTTGAATCAACCGGCTTATGACGGATGCCCGCTCAGGTCTGTAGAGATGGGCATGATGTCAACCTGAAAATAAATTGTCAGAACAAATGCAGGAAGACAGTCTCACAATATCAACTGGAAACAAACTGACACGGATGCGAGTCTTATAAAGAAACAACTTTAAGATGTCAAGAGGATGGTAAATTGATGTCAGATCACGTCTGCCGAGAAAAGGTTATAACAATATTGTGCATGCTGCTGCTGTGTGTGTGTGTGCCTCCGTAACCCACAGCGGCACCAGAAAACTCAAGAAGGGTTATTACCAGGTACTTTATTGTAAGAACTTCTTTTTATAGAACAAAATTACAGTCTGATGCACTTTAAGTACCTGCAATCTCCTTCCAGAATTTGGCTGAGGGGAAGAACTCTAAATCCGAATGTTTTTTCCTCATTATCGATCATTTGCATAACACTTTATTATACGCTCCAACTACCTGATGAGCTGATTCACTGTTACTGCCAGTCTTACAGAAGAAAAAGTGAATCTGAGGGCCAGCCTATTTGTGCTAAAGGTTGTCCTGTGTGTGTGTGTCCCAAATTTATTATTTATCTATTGCATTTACGTCCCACCTTTTTCTCCAAGGAGCTCAATGTACTGTATATGGTTCTCTCCCTCCTCATTTTATTCTCACAATAACCCTGTGAGGTAGGTTAGGTTGAGAGACAGTGGCTGGCCCAAGGCCCACCAGGGAGCTTCATGGCCAAGTGGGGATTTGAACCCAGGTCTCCCAAGTCCCATGCTGACACTCTATCCAATATTTGCTGTTGTTGTTTAGTCGTGTCCGACTCTTCATGACCCCCATGGACCAGAGCACACCAGGCACTCCTGTCCTCCACTGCCTCCCGCAGTTTGGTCAAACTCAAATCAGTAGCTTCGAGAACACTGTCCAACCATCTCGTCCTCTGTCGTCCCCTTCTCCTTGGACCCTCCATCTTTCCCAAAATCAGGGTCTTTTCCAGGGAGTCTTCTCTTCTCATGAGGTGGCCAAAGTATTAGAGCCTCAGCTTCAGGATCTGTCCTTCCAGTGAACACTCAGGGCTGATTTCCTTCAGAATGGATAGGTTTGATCTCCTTGCAGTCCATGGGACTCTCAGGAGTCTCCTTCAGCACCATAATTCAAAAGCATTGGTTCTTCGGCGATCAGCCTTCTTTATGGTCCAGCTGTCACTTCCATACATCACTACTGGGAAAACCATAGCTTTAACTGTATGGACCTTTCTTGGCAAAGTGATGTCTCTGCTTTTTAAGATGCTGTCTAGGTTTGTCATTGCTTTTCTCCCAAGAAGCAGGCGTCTTTTGATTTCATGACTGCTGTCACCATCTGCAGTCATCATGGAGCCCAAGAAAGTAAAATCTCTCACTGCCTCCATTTCTTCCCCTTCTATTTGCCAGGAGGTGATGGGCTCAGTGGCCATGACCTTAGTCTTTTTGATGTTGAGCTATCTAATATACCACACATTTATGGGTGAAGTGTTGAGATGGAACCTGAAAAATGCATGAGTACTGATGGGAGAGAAAGTGCATATTCAGGTCACTTTTAGAGGTGAACCTACCCCCATTTGCACCTACCAAAACAATGCACAAACCGAAACACAGCTTTCCTTTGAAATTTTTACTTTCTTGAATTTTGCAATGCAGCTCTCCAGCCAGGCAAAGTGTAAAAAAAAAGAACGTATATACAGAATGCATATGTTACTAAATGTAACACACACAAATTTATTCTATTTGGGATAATTGTCCAAATGTGTATTATGTTCAGCAAAATAGCATGCAAATGCCTCTATAAAAGGAGAAATTCACACTAAAACGCTGATGAATTTTCATTGGGATTATTTTTAAAGTAAAAGATCTCAAAGTGATGTGGAAGTGTAGAGATCTGAGTTTAAGGCTGGAACGATGAGAAATGGAGAGAAACCGAAATTGGATGATTCTCCCTTCCCTGTGTATGACGGAAGGGAGCTGACCCTAGTCTCGGCCGTACTTCTGAGATAGGGCTCGGATCTGGAGTTATGGTTTCGACAGAAAATCCAATAAGTGGATTAAAACAGTAGAAATGGCAAATCCAGATTCAAAGGGGGGCTATAGGGTTGCATTTCAGTGAGGATGGTGTCATGTGGATGCTTCAAAAAAATTTTTTTTGTCATGCCTAAGCAGTGCTGAATCTATAATAAAATCACCCATGGAAGCACTCTTAAGAGTTCTGCCTGTCACACGGAATAAACACCCTGATGAGAATCTTCTCTAATCATGCAAAATGGTGGGAGGGCCATAGCTCAGTGGTAGAGCAACTGCTTTGCATACAGAAAATCCCAGGTTTAATCCCCCAGAATCTCCTGGTAGGTCTGGGAGAAAGCCACTTCCCAGCTGGAGAGGAGGTGGGGTTGCGGGTCCACGCCCTCCCCACGCACGGGGGGGGGGGGAGCTGACTCACAGCCCCCGTGAGAATGAGGGAATCCTCGGGCGCGTCATCTCCCTGTCCAGCCAAACGGCTGGCCAGAGAGGCGTGGCCTGGGCTATTTGGGCCGGCGTGGCCAAGGATTTCCCTCTCTTCCCCGTTCCAGCTGCTCTGGTTTCCCACCCCACCCCACCCACCCTTAGGTTTGGCTCTCTGACATTGCTATGGACTTCGGTTGGTCGCCGTCAAGGGGCCTGGTAGGAATTTTTTCCACTTGGCAAATTGGCACCAGCCATTTGGTTTTTCGCCTACCTCGTAGCAAATTGCCACAACTTTCTCGGCATTAGCAGTTAGGCACTGGTAGGGGTATTGTTATGCAAATGAGAGTGGGGGAAGGAAGCGCCATCACCTTCCCCCAAAGCGAACGGTAGTCCGGTACAGGATTCTGGGGAGCGTTGCCCTGTCCGAAGCCTATGGAGGTGTGGGCCTAAGGCACACCCCGAGCGGTGACCCCCGGGGGAACTCCTAGTTGATGTACATCAGCAGGACTCCCCCCACTGGTGGTTAATCCTTACTGGCCTTCATGCAATCAGGCTGAAGCCGGTTAGTTGTTAGGACCAATGCCTAAGCCAATACCGCTCAATTCCTGCAATCAATAAAGTTGTGGCCTTTTCTGCCCATTAACCTTAAATACTGTGTCCTGTGTCTTTATTTTCCATGGGGGGAGGCGGGACTTGCCACACAACTCCTTGTCTGAAGCCTTGGAGAGCCACTGTATAGACCAGGCTTCCTCAACCTCGGCCCTCCAGATGTTTTGAGACTACAGTTCCCATCATCCCTGACCACTGGTCCTGCTAGCTAGGGATCGTGAGAGTTGTAGGCCAAAAACATCTGGAGGGCTGAAGTTGAGGAAGCCTGGTGTAGACAATGCACCATGATCTAGATCAGCCTTTCTCAACTTGTGGGTCCGCAGATGTTGTTGAACTACAGCTCCCATCACCCCTAGCCAGCAAGGCCAGAGCTCAGGGATGATGGGAGTTGTAGTCCAACAACATCTGGGGACCCACAGGTTGAGAACCACTGATCTAGATGAACCAGTATCTGACTTATGTTCCGAAAATATGCACACCCCAACACCCAGCTAAGCTCAGCTGGTTAGAGCATGGTGCTGATAACGCCAAGGTTGCAGGTTCAACCCCCATATGGAACAGCTGCATATTTCTGCCTTGCAGGGGGTTGGACTAGATGATCCTCAGGGTCCCCTCCAATTCTTTGTTTCTTTGACGCCCACATACAGCACTCCTGCCTCCCAGACAAAGAGCTCTTCTGATAAGGCAGGCTTGTGTGTGATAAATATTGTAGTTTAGTCTACTTTTCCGCTCTGGGCACTCTCGAAATACCATTTTAATACTTCTAAAGATAAATAGAGTTCTGTCAATAAGCTGAAAATTGCTGACCTTGTCTTGTTCATCAAACTTAGGCAGCGGCAAAGAAAGAAGGGGGAGAGAGGGAGAACGAGGAAAGGAAAAAAACCAGCCTTCCAGTCTCCCGGGATTAAGCGATGCTCTTTCATTTGAAGAGAAAAATGCTAAGCCTGCCATATTTAATGACAGGCCTGGGAGGGTTAATGAAAGAAACAGGAATGGCATTTTCACCTTGACTCGAAGCTGCCCTATAACATCGCTTAAGGGTCTAGCAAAACCGCCTGTTTTGTCGACAGTGTGCAAGCGAGGAGCAGCGGACGCCTCCTGGACAGAGCTGATGGCACAATTACTTCCAGGGCTGAGCCTTTTTCATTTAAAGACCTGCCCAAATTGCCCAGGCAGTGATGGAATGGGCAGCCTGACTGCTGGGGCCGGCCCTGTCATTAGGCAGATGGAGGCAGGCGCCTCAGGCGGCGGGTGCTCATAGGCAGGCGACGGACAGGGGTGTGTGTGCCATGCAGCTTGCCTTGCACCACCTAGGCCAGCCCGCTGCCCTCAGAGGTAGATACTGTTTCTTCACCAACAGCCACATCCTCGCCATGCCTTTAGGGCATTTTTATAACACTTTAAGAGGGACGCAGGTGGCGCTGTGGGTTAAACCACAGAGCCTAGGACTTGCTGATCAGAAGGTCGGCGGTTCGAATCCCCGCAACAGGGTGAGCTCCCATTGCTCAGTCCCTGCTCCTGCCAACCTAGCAGTTTGAAAGCACGTCAAAGTGCAAGTAGATAAATAGGTACTGCTCTGGCGGGAAGGTAAACGGCGTTTCCGTGTGCTGCACTGGTTCACCACAAGCGGCTTAGTCATACTGGCCACATGACCCGGAAGCTGTACGCCGGCTCCCTCGGCCAATAAAGCGAGATGAGCGCTGCAACCCCAGAGTCGGCCACTACTGGACCTAATGGTCAGGGGTCCCCTTTACCTTTATAACACTTTAAACAGCCATGCGTTCCCCCAGAGAATTCTGGGAGCTGTAGTTTAACTGTGCTGAGAATTTTAGGAGAACCTCTCATTTCCTTCCCAGTTCCCCGAGTTCCCTGTTAAGAGGAATTGACTGTTAAAGTAAGGTTACCAGACGTCCCTGTTTCCCGGGGACAGTCCCCGGATTTACAAATCAGTCCCCATACATAATCCATTGAAGTTGAAAAGTGTCCCCGGGTCATTGAAAAAAATCTGGTAGCAGCTCCAGGAACTGTAGCTCTGGGAGGGGAAGAGGGGACTCTTCTTGGCGCCCTTAGCAAACTACAGTTCCCAGAATTCTCTGGGTGAATGGCTGCTTTAAAGTGGTACAAGACTGTTTAAAATATATCATGCAGGTGGGGGCACTGTCCCTTCGGCCATGTTGAAGTAGGATTCAACAGCAAGTCTGGTCAAGCAGAAACAGCTTTTATACATCTGTAAAGCGAGGAAGCGGCTTGCATCCCGAGAAGCGGGGGAGGGGAAGCTTCAGAGGCAGCCAAAAACCAGGAGAGAACAGACAACAACTGATTCCAACCGGATCTTTCAATTAGCCCTTGGTCCCTTATCAGGGCCTTTGCTTGTATTGATAGCTGCCCTTTAATAAACTCAGCATTTCTGATTTCGTCTAGACTGGTAATTAGAAGCTATCGCCTTACATGCAGTCCTGGATTAAAAGCTTTCTGCGGCTCGGAGAGGTTCTGGCTTGTGCGAAACGTCAATTTGATCCTTTTAGCATGTTTGTGTGAAGGGTTTTGAAAGGCTCCTGAGAGTCGTAGCGAAGGGCTGGGACTCCGGGTTGCGTTCTCTCCCATTCCTTTCCTAAGCTGCGGCTTGGGGGTTCTTAAGGAAGTTGTAAAGGGGCTTTTGGAGAGAGAAAATTCTGCAATGGAGGATCAAAAGGCCAAGCCTTCTGCTTTAAAATAAATAAATAAATAGCAGACTTTCAAAAGAAACTCCGTTTTCCTGTATTTTCTTGCTACTTAAGGGTTTTTTGGTGGGAAACGTACAGGCAGTGCTCAGATTCTAATTTAACAAGCACAAAAGGCTCTCCCCACCCCCTTGTACTGGTCCAATTGCACCAGAACTTTATAAAATCAGAATAAGAGAATCGTAGAATTGTAGAGTTGCGAGAGACCCAAATGGTCATCTAGCCTGACCCCCTGCAGTAGTGAGTGCCAGCATGTGGGATACTCAGTCATTTGTAGTGTTCGAGTGGCCCACCAGGTCCCAAGGGCACTTACACTTGGCTTGGCTTCACCACACTGGGTAAGCTATAAGCTCTCATTTCCCACAATGCCCAAGAGTGACATCACATCAGGTGCCCTGGGGCATTGTGGGAGATCAAAAATGGCAGCCAGTGGCCTGCTGATGTAAGCAGGGGCATTTCTACCTTGACAATAGCCCTCTCACATGTAGTGCTGTCCAAAGAAGAGGTGAAACTGAATCTGTGTGGAGACTAGATGCCTATTAGGTTGGAAATTTCATTCCAGTATGATCCTTTGGCCAAAATCTCCACAACACCTAGCCTGTTTCTGGGCACAATTGCTTGTTGTTGTTTTTTAGTCATTCAGTCGTGTCCAACTCTTCATGACCCCATGGACTAGAGCACGCCAGGCACTCCTGTCTTCCTCTGCCTCCCGCAGTTTGGTCAAACTCAAATCAGTAGCTTCGAGAACACTGTCCAACCATCTCGTCCTCTGTCGTCCCCTTCTCCTTGTGCCCTCAATCTTTCCCAACATCAGGGTCTTTTCCAGGGTGTCTTCTCTTCTCATGAGGTGGCCAAAGTATTGGAGGCTCAACTTCAGGATCTGTCCTTCCAGTGAGCACTCAGGGCTGACCTCCCTAAGAACGGATAGGTTTGATCTTCTTGCAGTCCATGGGACTCTCAAGAGTCTCCTCCAGCACCATAATTCAAAAGCATCAATTCTTTGGTGATCAGCCTTCTTTATGGTCCAGCTCTCACTTCCGTACATCACTACTGGGAAAACCAGAGCTTTAACTATACAGACCTTTGTTGGCAAGGTGATGTCTCTGCTTTTTAAGATGCTGTCCAGGTTTGTCATTGCTTTTCTCCCAAGAAGCAGGTGTCTTTTAATTTCGTGACTGTTGTCACCATCTGCAGTGATCATGGAGCCCAAGAAAGTAAAATCTCTCACTGCCTCCATTTCTTCCCCTTCTATTTGCCAGGAGGTGATGGGCCCTAAAGACCTACAATACTGCAGGGACCATCTCTTTCTTCATGTCAAAGACTGGACTTTGGGGGAATGCTGGGAGCTGCCCCCCCCACTTTTCTGGACCTTTCCAAGGGCAGGAGGACAGTATTGATTTAGAACAATGGTTTGTGGAGGGGCATAGTCCAGAAGGGGAAAGCTGGGAATACTGGGTGAGGAACAGCTAGAAGAGGAAACACCAGGAGAGAGACAGCTGGCAGATTCAGTCTCCTTGGACAGCATTCCTGACCCCCACTTACTTACTTACTTACTTACTTACTTACCTACCCCCTTATTTACTTACCCAGTGTGGTGTAGTCTTTAAGAGCAGTGGACTAGTAACCTGGTGAACTGGGTTTGCTTCCCTGCTCCTCCACATGCAGCTGCTGGGTGACCTTGGACTAGTCACACTTCTCTGAAGTCTCTCAGCCTCACTCACCTCACAGAGTGTTTGTTGTGGGGGAGGAAGGGAAAAGGAGATTGTTAGCCGCTTTGAGACTCCTTAGGGTAATGATAAAGCGGGATCTGGATTTGGGTCAGGGGGAGATTGGTGCTCTGAAATATCTTTTGGACTTTAGTTCGGACTATGGAGAATGGGCTGACCTGTTGAGAAGGAATAAAGACATTGTTAGGTTGGAGTTTCCCCGAGATCTACTCCTCAGTGCCAAAGGAAGGAAATTAAGAACAAGATCAGCAGAAGATAAAGTAAAGTGCATGTATAAATATGAAGAAGATCTGCAGAAGGGACATGGAAGAGAGTTAAGAGCCTCGGACAGAAGGTCACCAGGTTGATGGACCATATGGTATTGATAAAAAGGACTGACAGAATCCGAGACCAGGGTGAAGAGACGGTGGAAGAAGATTGGAAAAAAAGTTTAAGAAAAAAATTTATTTAGAGAAATGTTGCAAAATTAATGAGTGTTAGAAAAATGTTGGAATGAAATTATATGGCTTTAGTAGAAATGTTATAAGGAGTTAAGTATAAATAAGTTTTAGGGTCTTAATGGTAAGATAAGGTTAAAATAAATTAAGATCATTAAATGACAGAAAACAGTGAAAGATGGAAAGGATTTGCTGAAATAATTAATAACTAGAACACAAAAAGGGAGGTGTGAGGAGGTCGATAAAACAAGTTAATGAAAGATAAAGATATGGAAATATTGGATGTGTTTTTAACTGTTTTTGCTTTTGTTTTTATTTTGATGTATTGTGTCTTTTGCTTTTTTATATGTATTGTAATGTATTGATTTGTATTGTTTATTTTCTCTCTTTCTTTTTTACTTTTTTCCTTTAATTCTTAAACTTTTAATAAATATTTTTTTTTTAAAAAAAAAAAGATAAAGCGGGTTATCAAATCCAAACTCTTCTTCTTCTTCTTTACCTAAGACTAAAATGGCTTGGAAAGTGATAGAACAGAAAGCGCAACAGTAACAAGCTCAGATACCCAACATAGGAGTAACGTAGATTAATGGGGACGGAGGGGGCAAACCTTTACTGGGAGCAACATCATTTTTAGAGAGATCTGCATTCCTTTGTCTCTCGCTGTGATTATTAAAAAACTAATCTGGTAAGAACGCTCCTTGCGTTTGATCTGCTTATTTACTGCCACTGGGGGGTGGGGATCCGATTCCCCGAAGCCTGACACTGCATGAGCCTTCTCATGGGAACACAGTAAGTTTCTTTATGCTGAGCCAATCTATTGGTCCATCTAGCTCAGTATTTTCTCCCCACTGGCAGGGTTCTCAAGGAGTTCAGGCAGGGGACATTCCCAGCCATAAGCGGCAATACCAAGGTTTGAATCTGTAAACCTTGTAAAAGCAATGGTCCTTCAGCAAGTAGGCTAGTATTCTTCTAATACATGGATATTGTTTAGGAGCATAGGAAGCTGCCTTATACAGAGTCAGCCCATTTGGCCACCTAGCTGAGTCTTACCCAGATTGACTATCAGGTTCTTAATCACTAAGGAGAGCCAGTGTGGTGTAGTGGTTAAGAGCAGTGGACTCGTAATCTGGTGAACCGGGTTCGCTTCCCCGCTCCTCCACATGCAGCTGCTGGGTGACCTTGGGCTAGTCACACTTCTCTGAAGTCTCTCAGCCCCACTCAGCTCACAGAGTGTTTGTTGTGGGGAAGGAAGGGAAAGGAGAATGTTAGCCCTTTGAGACTCCTTCGGGTAGTGATAAAGCGGGATATCAAATCCAAACTCCTCCTCCTCCTCCTCCTCCTTCCTCTAAGCAGCTGCCAGGTATAGACCCAATTACAAAAACACACTGAATTAACATACAAAACTGAAGCAGGGCTTCTTCTCTACAAGGCAGAGCTCTGTGTGTAGGGGGAGGTGCTATTAAACTTTGCAGTCCAAAGCAGCTGTGCACAGTGCTGATTGGCTAGCACCTTCTGATGCCTCCAAGTAACCTACCCCTGAGTACCTTTGCACTGCTACAACCAGTTCCTGTGTATATTATGTGTGATCAATGAATAAAGCAACAAAGACTAATTTACTTCTGCTGCTTTATAATAATTACTTTAAAAGAACGGACAGTTGACCGGAAACACAAGTGGAGAACCAAGACTCACAGCTGAACTGCTCTTGGATTTGCAGGTCTGTCTGTCTGTCTGTCTGTCTGTCTGTCTGTCTGTCTGCAAATTGCGAAAGTTGGGAAGAAGCCATACCTGTAGCACAGGTAAAAGATCCTCTCCAACTCCCACGACTGTCAGGCCTGGTTGCAAGTACTTTGGAAGGGCACCATCTCGCCCTGTGTATTTGCAAGGCCTAAGGAAACCATCCTGGGGTCTGGAATCACTATTTCCTAGAGGCAAGCAGTGAATAGTAAAATTACTTTTCCCACGCGGAAAGCCACACAATCTAATTAACTGGTGAATAAGCAAAACTTATGAATGTTTTAAAATGCTTGAGGATTTCAGAGACAGTTTCCCCCTCTCTCTGGGGTGTGATTAGGAGGCTGATAATATTCTCTTGAAGGATGATCTCTGCATAGTCGTTCCCTGCAGAATAGATTTGCATCAAAGAAGTAGCCGGCTGTTGACCATGGCATAAAAAATAGAGTTTGGTAATGAATGGATGGGAGGGAATGCAGGCTCCTGAATGCTCCCATCTGCACCCAGCTCCATCCTGCAAGGCTACTGGAATGAAGGCAAGTGGATCTAAATTCTGTGGCTCATTTTTAAACCATCTGCTATATATGCATGCAAGTTCAATACCCAACATTTTAAGAGAGATCTCAATCCTGGAATGACAATGCCACTCAGTCTGGACAATACTGGACAATCATCTCACTTGGTTATAAGACAGGTGTGCCCTCCTGCTGGGGTGCAGTGTTGCACCACACACCAGGCTGGTCTCCTCAAGAGCAGGGGTAGTGGCCAGCAAACCCTCAGCCAAGGCCTCTGGGAACATCAACTATGCAGTTGTCCGCAAGGAAAATCTTGCCCCATCTGGGGAGGGAGAAACAGTTAGGATTTTTATCAATCTGAGCTGCTCCAGCTGTACCAGTGAGCGGTACTATGATTTGTATACATCATGTGAGTGTCTGAGAGAGCGCGAGAAAGGAAGTCTGTATTATCTCTTCCTGCTATGTACTATTGGAAGTTTATTTTCACTTCTGTGTGTGTCGCAGTTCTGTACTGGTGTTCAGAGGGCACAGACATACTGATGGAGTCTCTGTATATAAGACTGTAAATAAAGTAGTTTTAGAACTACGATTGAGTCTTCTGCTATGATATGCCAGAAGACTGGCATGCTCTTTTCAGGAGAGAAGGGTCGCCTATCACCGGTCTCTCTGGACTGAGGGAGATTTAAAGCCAGGGAGGACCTCCGAAGACCTGAGAAGTTGGCAGCCATCCCCGGGAGGCATTTTTCCAACAGAAACAACCTATGGGGGAAGGATCTATTGAAGGACCCTCCCCAGAAAGGCTACTACAGAAGAGGCATAGGGGAAACTTATAGCACAAAAATCACATGATTTTCTCGGTTTCCATGCTTGAAGACATTTTTTCTTTCTTTCCAGGAGCAAATAACAGAGAAGTGGGCACTTCACTTCCACCTTTTTTGCTGCACCTCTGGATGTAGCTTTTACATCGTGTGGCAGCTCCGATATAATGCGGAAATAGACAGCGAAAACACAAAAAAGCTACTGTGGATGCAGCCTGAGTCACTGGTTACAATGTAAAGTAGCATTTCGCCCCTGCAACCCCTGGCGCACTTGGCCAAAGCTGGATAAACAGAGGCAACCTCCAGGTTAGCAGAACACCTTGTTAAATGAGACAACAAAAGCCTCATTGGCTTGGCAGTGTGGAGTGTGAGGTGCTCTTGACTTGGCAGTGCTTTGCACACTCTTCATGTTGGCTCTGTGTCCCTCCCCCCTTCCCAGTAGGTAGGCAACCAAGCACACTTTCCAGTCTTCAAAGCCATTGAGTTCCTTTCTTCCTTTCGTAGAGAAAAAGATACCCTTTTTATTTCTGGCGAGGTGGGAAGGAGACTCGAGTAAGTTCCAATTACACAAGCACATGCTTAAAAAAGAGAAAGAAACTTGAGGCATTTGTGCCCACAGGCCTCTTGAACTTCCCCTCCTCTATCAAGAGTCTGCCTTTTAAAGCACTGGTGGATTTAGTTTTGTTTTAAACCCTTCCTCCTGTTCCTCCTTCACCAGTCTTCCTTTCTTTTCAAGGAATGCTGGATCACACTGTGTGGTAGAGATGCTTCGCGTCTGCTTCCAGGTTCACTTTATTTTATTTTGCCGATTCACCCCCTGCTTCCTCTCGCCGACCCCTCAGCAAGGTGGATCATATAATCTCTGTAATCAAGTAGAAAAAAAGGTTCCCAGCTTGCAGCTTGAGGGAGGCGGTGCATGCCAGCAGCCTTGGGCATTGATGCTCAGCTACACCAATAACTTCCTTTCTGATCTGCGGCGAGTTAATTTGAAAAAGGATCTCTTGCAGATGAAGCTCCCACTGGCTTCAAAGAGAGATGGGGATGCACCAGAGTTGGGGAAGGACCCCTGCAAGGCTAAGAACGAGCTGAAAGGGCAGGGAGGCTGGGGAGGAGAAAGATAAAATAGAAGGAGGCAGGCTGGGAAGTAAGAGAGCAAATGAGAGTCAGGGAGTTCTCGTCCAAGGGGTGTGTGGATCAAGCCCCCAAAATAATTCCAGAGACACACAGAGAGAAGAACGTGATGTTGGAGCTAAAGGAGCACAGCTTAGTGGAAGGGGATCTGCCTTGCAAACAGAAGGATCCAAGGATTAATCCCCCGAAAGGAATGAGAAGGTCCCCTGTCTGAAACGCTGGAGAGGTGCTGCTACTCTACGCAGGGCTGCCCTTGAAGCTGACCCAGAAACTCCAGCAGGTGCAGAGAGCCAGTGTGGTGTAGTGGATAAGAGCGGTGGACTCATAATCTGGTGAACCGGGTTTGATTCCCCGCTCCTCCACATGCAGCTGCTGGGTGACCTTGGGCTAGTCACACTTCTCTGAAGTCTCTCAGCCTCACTCACCTCACAGAGTGTTTGTTGTGGGGGAGGAAGGGAAAAGGAAATTGTTAGCCGCTTTGAGATTCCTTAGGGTAGTGATAAAGCGGGATATCCTTACGGGGTCCTTGCCACAGGAATACATTCATCCAGTGCTATACCAGCTGCACTGGCTCCTGGTGGAGTACAGGGCCAGGTTTAAGTTGCTGGTTTTGACCTTTAAAGCCCTATGCGGCCTAGGACCTATGGGACCACCTCTCCTGGTATGCCCCATGGAGGACCTTACGGTCTTCAAATAAAAACGTCTTGGAGATTACAGGCCACAGGGAGGTTAGGCTGGCCTCAACCAGAGCCAGGGCTTTTGCGGCCATGGCCCCGATCCAGTGGAACGCTCTGTCACAAGAGACTAGGGCCCTGTGGGACTTGACATCTGTTCCGCCTGGACTTTGGTTTGGACTCAGTCTGACCCTTATGTTTCCCTCCCCTTATGGTTTTGATGAGGTTGTATTTTAAATTCCATTTTAAGCTGTATTTTAAATTAGGGAGGGTTTTTTTCCTATTATGTTTTTACTGTAATTTTACTGTTGTTAGCTGCCCTGAGCCCAGCTCTGGCCGGGGAGGGCGGAGTATAAATAAAATTTATTATTATTATTATTATTATTATTCAGTGTAGACCATACATGGAGGACTAGTGTTGCGATGTACGGAAGCCCCACACGAAGCACCCAGAAGTGAAGTTGTGTTTTAAGTAGGGCTTTATTCCAGATGCTGTCTTACATCATCACAGAGCAGTCTTCAGGAATCAGCACACAGAAGTGGGATGACATACAGGTGAGAAGCCAGTGCGGGGAAGTCAACAATACCTCTTTATACTTGCTGGCTAAAAATCAATTAGCCAGCACCTCAAGTTTCATGATGCTGACTCATCACATGACACTGAGTCAGCATTTCCACTTAGCACATAGTGTTAACTCCTTGATACCCACAACACTCCAAGAATAAGGCTATGCAATTCATTAATGCCAAGCTTATAAAATGTCTACTATTAATTTTATTTATTTATTGCCTTGATAGGGTCCTCAAACCTCAGGGTGGTGTACATGGCTCTCCCCCTTCTCATTTAATTCCCACAACCTTAGGAGCCAACTCTTTTTTTAAAAATGTTTTTATTGGTTTTTAACATACAACAGTGGTTCTCAACCTGTGGGTCCCCAGATGTTGTTGGACTACAACTCCCATCATTCCTGAGCTCTGGCCTTGCTAGCTAGGGGTGATGGGAGTTGTAGTTCAACAACATCTGGGGACCCACAGGTTGAGAAAGGCTGGCTTAAAAGAAGGAGGGAGAACGCAGTGCTGGGCCAAGGAACAGGGGGCAGGGCTGGCTTTAAGAAAAGGTCTGTCTGCTCTCCAGCAATCATGACTTGGAGTGGGAGTGTGGACTGGATAATTACAAGGCCAAGACTTTTTGCTGTCTGGGGAGGCAAAAGGAAGACCTCTCCCCTTCCAGACACAGAAGCTAGACTGGCAGCTGAATCCTACTTCAGCATGGGTGGAGGGACAGCTGCCCCATATGCACTATACATGTTAAGTAGTATCACAGGACTTTAAGCAGCCATGGCTTTGCCCAGAGAATTCTGGGAACTGTAGTTAGGAGTCTCCTGTTCCCCTCCCGGAGGGACAGTTCTCAGAGTAACAATCAATCCCTCTTCACTGGGAACTCTGGGAATTATAGCTCTGTGGGGGGACAGGAGGGTCTCCTGACAGCTCTCAGCACAGTTAACAAATTACAGCCCCCATAATTCTTTGCAGGGGGAGCTATGACTGTTTAAAATGGTATCATAGATATAGATGTATTACAGTATTTTAATATTTTGTTGGAGGCTGCCCAGAGTGGCTGGGGGGCCCCCAGGGTATAAATAATAAATTATTATTATTATTATTAGATAATAGATATAGATATATAGATATAGTGACGATACAGCCTTCCTTCAGCAAGGGTGAAGGGGCTGCAACCACACATTCACTATATATTTGAAACAGTTTCATACAACTTTAAGCAGGCATGGCTTCTCCCAAAGAATCCTGGGAACTACAGTTCGTTAAGGGTGCTGAAGATTACAAGGCCCCTATTCCTCCACGCAGCAACAATTCCTGAATACGGAGGAACTCAAAGACACATTGTACTTGTTCCCCCTCACCAGTTCCTCCCTGCCCCGCACCAAACCTGTCTCTTGGTCGCCATGGTATTTGCGCCATGTGCTCCATGACTACTAATTATGCCTCCCACAATATGCTACAGTGTAACCCCCTAAGGAGTTGAAGATGACCCACAAGCTGGCTCACTTTAAAAATAACATTCCAGCCGATGTGTGATGTGGAATAGGCATTTATCCTCGTTTTTTATAGGCTTTAAATGAAAACTTCAAAATGTATTGTTATTCTGCATGGGGCCTAAGGAGCCATTCATTTGAAGCTGGAACTATGTGTTATGGCCAACGCGCGGCTTTTGGGGGGAAAAGATGCCCCACATCTCTCCTCTCCTCCATGTTGCAGAATTCATGCTGCACATCCCAGCATAAAGCAGAGAAGCTATCTAAAAGCTGCACACCATATGTTCAATGCCCCTGCCCCGCAAATAATCCTGAGAACCATAGTTTGTCAAGGGTGCTGGGAACTGTACCTCTGTGAGAAGTAAACTACAGTTCTCGGGATTCTCTGAGGAAGGGAATGTGCTTTAGAATTATAGTGTGTCTGCAGCCCAACAGTAAGTCAGAGAATCAGTCCAGAAGGTCAGATGTTGCAGAACCACAACTCACATCATCCCTCACCATTGGCCATGCTGTCTAGTGGGAGCTGAAGCCCATCAAAACCTGAAGGGCTACAGGTTTTGCACCCTTGGTTTATATAATCTGACTAGCACACGTTCCTTGTGTGCTAGTGGGCTCATGATCCTGACATGCTGGTGTTTTCTGCCCAATTTAAGAGGCATCTTGCTACCAAGTGAGCGCTGCATTGTTTCATTCGTTCTCCCTGTTCTCTATCTGATCCTGGTCTGTGCTCATGCTTCTCGTGGAATACTCCTTTGATGGGGAGGTATCCTCCAGTTCCAACTCTGGAGATTCACAGGTCCTGACAATCTGCTGCCATCATGTAAGTTTTTCACTGTGTCTGATCTGAAACTAGCTGCCCACAAATTTCAGGACCACAGACAGCTCCAAGTGTAACTTTGTGGATCTCCCTTCCAGCTGAAGTCAGACAGGCTCTCTCCCTGTTGAACAGATATTTACTGGAGATCATCGAAATCATCATCATTTCAGCAGCCTTTTGAACTGATTCCTTGTTTTGCAGTTTGGCTTATTTGTTAGTCTTACATGCAAGTCCCGCTTACCAAACACAATGTATTCCCAGAAAATCGTTTATTAAACAAGCATTCACATAACGAGTCCACAATTTTCATTGATTCCTGTGGTGGCATTTCTAAGCTGGGGTTTGACCAATCTGACCCTCCCTCCATGCTTTCTTCCTGAAATGGCAGCCAACCAGCAAAAGAAAGACAAAGGAAAAAATGAGCTTACAATCTCTCCTGCGCTTTGATTCATCCTAATTCACTCCCTCTCCCCACATGGTTTCTGCCCAAATATGACTGCTGCCAACCAGCAAAGCACAAACAAGTAAGGAAGAGAGCAAACTCCAGCTGTTCAGATATCTAAATCTGTAGGGTCTATAGCAAACTTTGAGCATAATGCTTTACATTTGGATAAGTGATTTTTTTAAAAAAATGATATTTATTGAAAATTTAAAATTACAGAGAAAAAAGAAGGAAGAAACAAGAGAAAAGGAAAAAGAAAGAAAAAAATAGACAAAAATAACAATTAAACAATACAAATCAATAAAAACCAAAATCAAAGAGAAAAAACAAAACACACAATACATCAAAATCAAAAAGCAAAAATAAACAAAAAAATTAAAAACAAATCCAATATTCCCAAATCCTTAACTTTCATTAACTTATTTCATCGATCTCCTCACACCTCCCTTTTTTGTATTTTAGTTATTAATTATCTCAGCAAATCCTTTCCATCTTTCACAATATTCTGTCATTAAGTTACCTTAATCTATTTTTAACCTTATCTTACCATAAAAAACCCTAGAGCTTAAAACTTAAGCCTTATTTGTACCTAATTCTTTTAACCATAACATATTCTTACATAATTCTTTTTAACATTTCTGCTAAAGCCAAATAATTTCATTCCAACATTTTTCTAATACTCATTAATTTTACGATGATTTTCTAAATAAATTTTTAAAACTTTCTTCCAATCTTCATCCATCGTCTCTTCCTCCTGGTCTCGGGTTTTGTCAGTCCTTTCTATCCTATCCATCTAGTCCATCAACCTGGTGATCTTCTATCCAAGGCTCTTAAGTCTTTTCCACGTCCCTTCCGCAGGTCTTCATATTTATACCTGTACTTTACTTTGTCTTCTGCTAATCTTATTCTTAATTTCCTTCCTTTCTCTCGGGGAGACTCCAACTTGACAATATCTTTGTCCCTTCTCGACAAGTCAGCCCATTCTCCATAGTCAGCACTGAAATCCATGTGATATTTAAAGGCATGTTTCAAAGTCCCTCCAAAGTTAAGGGCCCCCACAACTCCCAACTCCCCCCGGCCCAAAGCCAGACTCAAAAGGTCAAAACATCCCTGCATAGGGGGATCCATCCAGCCCCCCATCTCCAAGCCAAACAGAACTCCATCTCTCCAAATCTGACTTTTTCCAGGTTCATTCGTCAAATCCAACAACTCATGTTTCTGCTGGGCCGCAGCTCTCTCCATTTCTGCTACTTGAGGTTCAGCAACAACCTCCTCCTTTATCTTCTTCACCACTTGATCTGTCAAAGCACATTCCTGGATTAATTCCTGAGTGGGTTCTATATAGGTATTCACTGTTTGTCCAAAATTTCCGACTGCAACAGTCATCAAATCCATCTTCTCGTGTAACTGTTCCAATAAAGCCCTTGTCTTGCAGAGAGCAAGCACTAAAGCTTCTTCTAAACACATTCTTGTTCAAGGTCAAAGTCTGGTTCCACGATCTTTAATCTCTACAGCTGCAAAGCTCCCCAGTTCGACTCTAATAACAGTTTCAGAAGCTCCCTCTAGGGGAAAACAATTTCTATGTGTATCCGTCTTTTTAAAAGCAGATCTAGCAACAAAGTTCCTTTCCTTTTTTCGGATATTTTGTTCCTTTTAAATGCAAAAGGGAACAATGGAATCAATGTGTTTCTCTTTTCTTTTCTTTTTAACTATCTGTCAAAAACGTTTGTCCACAGTCAATGAACTTCCCCAAAGCGTCTGTCCTGACACCCCGCTCCCAGGTTCAAGACAGTGGAAATTTATCTTTCTTTACTCTCTCTTCTGCAGGTTTAAACAGTCTAAAAAAGATTCCCCCCTCTTCTCCTGCTTCCAAGGGGGGTTCAGTAATTTTAAATGATGAACATTTAATCCTTTACAAACGACTTTCCAGACTCTAGCTTCCCATGTCTTTGCTTCAATCTATTTACAAAAGCGGAAGGCGGACTTCCTGTTTAGACCTTCCCGCTTCGGTGCCAAATTAAGAAATTTCATAGCCCAGTTTTCCGTTCTACTCACAGGCAGTTGTTTAAAATCCAATTGTCCACAGAAAAAAGTCAGCGCTCTCCGGCAACAGCAATGTGGCTTCACTCCGTGAAAAGAGCAGTCGATTCGAAGCACCGCACCATTCACCCCACTTCACTCCAGATCCCCTAAACCGGGTTTCCCCACGAGTAGGGGAGGCGCAAAAGGTGCCAGCCAAATCCCACGTCCACAGGCTTCTCCCGCCTGTGGTTTTTAGTTGGGTCTCCGCCTCGCCGCGGCGGTCCAGACCCTAATTCTCACGGAGCAGATTCCTCCTGATCAGAGGAAATCCGCCATTGCCAGAGGCGCTAACCTGGAAGTCTCGGATAAGTGAATTTTCACATACAGTAGAGAGTAGGTGAGTAGTGGAACCTGTGAGTATTATTTGGGGTCCCGTGTACAGTGATTAGAGACAGCTGTGATTAAGCAGTATACAACTTCTTAAACTAAATAAAATAAAATACAGTCATATCTCATGTTACGTTTGCTTCATGTTACGTTCTTTCAGGTTATGTCCCATGGCGACCCAGAAGTACCGGAAAGGGTTACTTCCAGGTTTCGCCACTCGCGCATGCACAGAAGTGCAAAATGACATCACGCACATGCACAGAAGCACTGAATCGCAACCCATGCATGCGCAGATGCGCCGCTGCGGGTTGCGCTCTTTTCATGTTGCAAACAGGCCTCCAGAACAGATCCTGTTCGCAACCAGAGGTACCACTGTAAAAAACACAGAACTCATTCAGACAAAGAGCCATTTTAAGTAGGCTGCCAGGGGGTTGGTTTGTTGAGTGAAATAAAGGACACTTACAGCAATCACTGAAATTTCCTTTCCTTTTGGATGATTTTTAAATACAGTTTTGATGGCGCATTATAAAAAAATAATAATGCAGGAATGATTCTCAGCTGAGTGCTACTGGGAACCATGAAGTAGTTTTGCAACATCCTGATGATGTAGCAAGGTGCCCCTTCAAGGGTGGCTCATGTGTCGTGTCTGGATTCTAGATGTTTTTAGACACAAAACTGAACTTGGCCGTTCCTGACCTTCCCCAATGACCACGTGCTGAAGTCACTCTCGGAGGCACCCTATCCATCAGCTAGACAGTAACAACAAGGAAACAGCCAAGGTCACACTGCCAGGAAGCATCTGGCACGGCATGGTGTGTGGTCCGTTTTATTTTTGTGGGGACATCATTTGGCTTCCCTAATTTTCAGTTCCCTGCCAAAGTTTGATAGCACAAATAGGAAAGGTGTTTTTGCATCGGGACTTTGATACTGTCAGGATGACATCGGAGAGCTGGCGATAAGCGAGGAGTTTGCTACGTAGAGGCGCACACAACTGTAAATAACAGTTGTTGAGCTCTCCGGGGAATGTGCTAAATGCATGTTGCAGCCTCTGAAAACACTCCCAGAAGGATTGACTATATATAGTGTACACAGACTCCTACTTGCTTTAGGAGAAAGCCTGGGACCTCTGCTAGAGGGCAGGATCAAAAACATTGCAATCTAAGCACTGCCAACCAACTAAATGCTTCTTCGTCAAAAGGAGAGTGACTCCATTTCGTCTGTATATGGCACATTCTTTCCATACAAACACACAAAATCTCACCTTCACCAAACCAAGAATCAGCACCGATTGCATATGTTAGAATCATAGAATCATAGAGTTGTAAGAGCCCACAAGGGCCATTGAGTCCAACCCCCTGCCAAGCAGGAAACACCATCAGAGCACTCCTGACATATGGTTGTCAAGCCTCTGCTTAAAGACCTCCAAAGCAGGAGACTCCACCACACTCCTTGGCAGCAAATTCCACTGTCAAACAGCTCTTACTGTCAGGAAGTTCTTCCTAATGTTTAGGTGGAATCTTCTTTCTTGTAGTTTGGATCCATTGCTCCGTGTCCGCTTCTCTGGAGCAGCAGAAAACAACCTTTCTCCCTCCTCTATGTGACATCCTTTTATATATTTGAACATGGCTATCATATCACCCCTTAACCTCCTCTTCTCCAGGCTAAATATATTGTTAATATATTCCAAGGCAAGACAATTTGCAACCATCCTTCTACTTTTGAGAGTTCAGATCATCAGATCCTCCAGATGACCTCTTTCTTGACCATCCAGCATGATTTGCTTTCACAAAGCTTACATGGATTACCTCTGACTTTTTCCCCCAACATTCATTCTGAATTGCTGGCGGGATGTTTCTATATCTTCCCATTCGTCATTCATTTGTTCCATGCTTTTAAATGCATCCCCACAACACTTTTTCTAATAGCAAAAAGCCCAGTCGGTTTTCTGTGCTAGCGTGACAGATGACTGCAGTCCACATCAACTAGTTCCCGGTTTATTTCTGGGCCCAATTCAAAGTGATTGTGCTAATGTGTAAATCCCTAAATGGCTTAGGCCAAAAATATGTGAAAGACTACTTCCTTTTCTACTGGACCTCTTGGGTGTTACGGCCAGGAGAAGGAGCCCTCTTGGAAGTTCCACCAGCCTCAGAGATTGCAGGGGGCAGGGGTGCAAACTTGAATAAAATATTGGGAGGACCAGGTAGGCCTCTCCCCACATGATCGATCACAAGATGCGGTGCACACACACCATCTGAATGGCAATGCATGATTTGTTGTTGTTTAGTCGTTTAGTCGTGTCCGACTCTTCGTGACCCCATGGACCAGAGCACGCCAGGCACTCCTGTCTTCCACTGCCTCCCGCAGTTTGGTCAGTAGATCATTTCAGTAGATGTGGACTATATTTCAGCTGTGATTGCAATTCATTTTAAACTGTTTTAATCGCTGTATTTTACAGCAGTTGGCGCTGTACCACTAAGCCTCTTGGGCTTGCCGATCAGAAGGTCGGCGGTTCGAGTCCCAACGACGGGGTGAGCTCCCGTTGCTTGGTCCCAGCTCCTGCCAACCTAGCAGTTCGAAAGCACGTCAAAGTGCAAGTAGATAAATAGGTACCACTCAGGTGGGAAGGTAAACGGTGTTTCCGTGCTCTGCTCTGGTTTTGGTGTTCCATTGCAGCAGAAGCAGCTTAGTCATGCTGTCCACATGACCTGGAAAAACTGTCTGCGGACAAATGCCGGCTGCCTCGGCCTGTAAAGCGAGATGAGCGCCGCAACCCCAGAGTCGTCTGCGACTGGACTTAACTGTCAGGGGTCCTTTACTTTTACCTTTTTAGCTGCTGTATTTTACATTGCTGTAACCCACCTTGGTACCTTGCAGTGAAGGGAGGGTAATAAACCTAATAATAACCATAATAATTTAATTGCAGAAATTTCCAGTAATGCATCTGAATCCAAGGAGGTCCGAGTAGGAAGGAAAGAGGTCAACTCTTTAAAAAAAATGCCAAAAACATATTGAATTAATGCCAAAACTGGAGACCTAACAAATAAGAATAAGAATAAGAATAAGAATAAATTTTATTTATACCCCACCCTCCCAAGCCAAGACCGGGTTCAGGGTGGCTAACACCAAATATAAAAACAATGGATTGAAATACAGCTTTAAAAACAAGATTAAAATACAACATTAAAATATTAAAATGCAGCCTCATTTCAGTGGAAACAACCTTCATTAGAGTTAGGCAGAGATTAGATTGGTTCCTACTCGCAGATCTCTGGATGATTTCCAGGAGCTTGATAAGTATTTCTGACTCCCAATTGCTTAATAGTAGCACCAACTAAAATCTCACCCACCCCCCATGATAGAATCATAGAACTGTAGAGTTGGAAGGGACCACGAGTCTCACTTAGTCCAAGCCCCTGGAATGCATGAATCATTTGCCCAAGGTGGGGCTCGAACCCTCAACACCTGAGATCAAGAAGCTCATGCTTGCGGCAGCGGAATTGTCATTACAACACTGGCAAAGTGCCTACCCTCTCCGTCACTCACCGCAGCCCAGATCAGGAGGAGGAGTAGACCAGAAAACTCTGAAAAGCAAAGGATGGAGCAACATGGACCACCCACATACCCCAGTATCCATGGCAACACTGTTGGAGCCCACCAGTCATGAAGATGTTGTATCAGCTGTATCCCAAGTCAGCTAAGAATGCCATCATTCAAGGGCAACCCAGGGTTGTGAGCTGGACTCACAGTGGAAACAGGCAACATAAAAATAACTTAGTCTTTCTATTTGGCTCTGAGTGATGTTGAAGGATATATAATTTGCAGGCAGCCAAAGGTGGGAGGCTCAAAGCAGTGTGAATGACATCCTGCCCCATTTTGAGCTATGCCTAGCTTCCGATCTCAGCTCTTATTCTTTTCCCGAAACAAACTACAATCGCAAAAGTAAGTACAACTTCCTAATGTTCCTTTTGTGTGCGTACACACACACACACATAAATACAAGTCAGAGAAGGAGAGGATGGAAGCTATTTTAGACAGCGCCTTCTCCCTGCCATCTCTTGGGCCATGAAATGCTGACAGCTTTGATTCTCAGGCTTAAATTATATCTCAGTGCCTGGCTGAAAACGGCGTGTTGCAATGTCAGTGGTAGTAGAATACAGCCGAACAGTAAAACTATTTCAGGATTTAGTACTTGTGTATTCTTTCTCTTTATGCAGCTTTCCATCAAGAAGGTTGCTATGCATCCCTTCCACGCGGACATTTCCTGCACGCCTCCCATCCAAGGCGCATTAACTGCCTGGCAACTGGCTTGAAATGTACCTAGACCTTGTGCATGAACACTCCCCAATCACAACACTCCGAATCACAATGCAAGTTACAGAAGCACCATTGGTGATGTCTCCAGAATGGTGGCCTCTCCCTTTCTTAAGGCTTGATGGGTGTCCTGATATAATCTGGTGTGGGGTGGTGGAATATGTCAGCCTGCGGTCCTTATTCTCTTCTGGGCAAATTTCCTGGGGTGGCAGGCAGGAAAAAAAATTATTCATTTTATAACACAAATAAACAACACAAACAGAAAAACAAACAATAGAAACAAATTCTTGTCTTATCCTTATTTTTTCTAAACATTGTTAGGTGGGCTTCCCCAAGTCCCCCCTATCTGACTTTCATTTTACCACATCTTTAGCAGTTTACATATACCATAATTTCTAACCATTTTTTTTATCTCGCTTACTTTTACCATAAAAATCTTCACATTTTATCACTTACAAATAATACTATTTTAAATTACACTATCTTCTACTTCTAACCCTACAGCCTATATCCACTTCCAAAGCTATTCTAAGATTTAAATATTAACATATTTTTTTCAAATATTCTTTAAACTTCTTCTAAGCTTTTTCCACCGTCTCTTCTCTCTGGTCTCGGAGTCTCCCAGTCAGTTTGGCAATTTCCATATGGTCCATCAACTTCATCTGCCATTCTTCGATAGTTGGTAAATCTTGTTTCTTTCAATTCTTCGCTAGTAATATTCTTGAAGCTGTTGTGGCTTACAGAAAAAAGTAACACCCTTTTTCAGGATTTCACCCCCAATATATACCAAGTAAACTATACCAAGTAAAAAGGCTTCTGGTTTCTTAATAAAAGCGGTTTTTAACACTTTTTTCAGTTCATTATAAATCCTTTCCCAGAAGTCTTTCACCTTGGGGCACGTCCACCACATGTGGTAAAAGGTTCCTTCTTTTCCCTTACATTTCCAGCATTTATCGTGAGTGTGATACATTTTTGATAACTTTACTAGTGCCATCTGTACATTTTTTTCATCAAGTTTTCTCTTAATACACTACATGCTGTAGATTTAATTCCTTTTTCCCACAATTTCTCCCAGTCCTCCATCATAATATTGTGCCTCATAGGGATGATGGGGATTGTAGTCCAAAACGTCTGGAGGGCCGAAGGTTGGGGATGCCTGCACTAGTCACCCATCCTTCTCTGTTTTCCATCCAGACAAGCAAGAGTTCAAGGATGCATTATAGCCAGGCAGAAACACTCTAGAGGGGTGGGAGTAAGGAGGTGTGGCCTATGGAGAAGGGGTGTGGTCTTTGAAAAGGGCCAAATAGATAGGCATAGAGGGCCACATTCCACTCCCAGCCCTGTCCCTGCTATAGCAACCCCACCTCATGAGATGGGACCCTAGGACGCTCCCTTAGTCCAAGGCAGAGCAATGGGCTGTTACGTCACAGGCAGGATCACAGAATTGTAGAGTTGGAAGGGACCCAAAGGTCATCTAGTCCAACCTCCTGCAATGCCGGAAAAAGAATTATAGACTAGGGAGGGATTTTGCAATTGATAGTGTGTGTCCCCACTCTTTACTTACCATATTTTCCCATGTATAAGTCTAGGTTTTCCTACCCCAAAAGAATAATGTCAAAAATAAGGGGTGTCATATACACGGATACATCTCCTCCCATTTTCTTAAATCGGAGTCCCCCAAAATAGGGGGCGTCTTATACATGGGGGCAACTTATAGACTGAAAAATACGGTATATTTCACCTTTCATCCAAGGAACTCTAGGTGGCCTGCACGGAGTTATTTTCAACCAACTTGTACACAGAGCAGACCGCTTGGAATTAATAGCCATGACTAACTTAGGTCAACATTAATAGCCATGACTAACTTAGGTCAACTTAGGGACACGGGTGGCACTGTGGGTTAAACCACAGAGCCTAGGACTTGCTGAACAGAAGGTCGGCGGTTCGAATCCCCACGACGGGCTGAGCTCCCGTTGCTCGGTCCCTGCTCTTGCCAACCTAGCAGTTTGAAAGCACATCAAAGTGCAAGTAGATGAATAGGTACCGCTCCAGCGGGAAGGTAAACGGCATTTCCGTGTGCTGCTCTGGTTCACCAGAAGTGGCTTAGTCATGCTGGTCACATGACCCGGAAGCTGTACGCCAGCTCCCTCAGCCAATAAAGCGAGATGAGCACCACAATCCCAGAGTCGGTCACGACTGGACCTAATGGTCAGAGGTCCCTTTACCTTTAACTTAGGTCTATTAATTTCAATGGGAGTGAACGTTAGTTGAATGCAACCCATGGTTCTCACTATTCTCATTTTATTCTCTCACTGAACCTGCAAAGTAGGCTAGGCCCAAGGTTCATGGCTGAGGAGGGATTTGAATCAGTACACAACACTTTGGGGGAGGGGTAGAGAGCCTGGAAAGGCAGGCAGCTTTCATAGAGCTTCCTGGATAAGAATTTTGCTGGTGTGGCATGACCACTGAACACTCGGACTTGGCTTAACAGCAGAGCACAGGTTTCCCATGTATAACTTTCCAGTTTCAATTAATTCAATATATTGAGAGGCCTTGGCAAAGACTGACCAAACAGCAGATTTCACAATATGTATGGGACCATACGTAGGAAGCTGTTGCACACTGAATCCGAGCACTGGTCCATTGTGTGGTGAGAGGGGGCAAGCTGAAACACTTGTGGTGATGAAACAATTTCCATAGGATCATGTTGAAGTCCTCTCGATGTTCTTAGTGTTGTTTTTCTTCTTACATAGCTCCTGTTGTTGTTGTTGTTGTTTAGTCGTTTAGTTGTGCCCGACTCTTCATGACCCCATGGACCAGAGCACGCCAGGCACTCCTGTCTTCCACTGCCTCCCACATTTTGTTCAAATTCATTTTATTAGTTTCGAGAACATCGTCCAACCATCTCATCCTCTGTCGTCCCCTTCTCCTTGTGCCCTCCATCTTTCCCAACATCAGGGTCTTTTCCAGGGAGTCTTCTCTTCTCATGAGGTGGCCAAAGTACAGGAGCCTCAGCTTCACGATCTGTCCTTCCAGTGAGCACCCAGGGCTCATTTCCTTAAGAATGGATTGGTTTGATCTTCTTGCAGTCCATGGGACTCTCAAGAGTCTCCTCCAGCACCATAATTCAAAAGCATCAATTCTTCAGCGATCAGCCTTCTTTATGGTCCTGCTCTCACTTCCATACATCACTACTGGAAAAACCATAGCTTTAACTATAGAGACCTTTGTCGGCAAGGTCTAGCAGGAACCGGCAAGCCACGCTGATTCCCAGGCCGTCCATGGGCTGGATTTAGAAGGTGATTGGGCCAGATCCAGACCCCGGGCCTTAGTTTGCCTACCCATGCACTAAAATAAAGGAGGGAGAACCAAGTCTCTGCCCACAATACAAGGCCAAAGCCCCCTGCTGCAAGATTGGGTAAAGCCCTGAGCAGCGATATTCTGCTTCAGTGCTGGTTAAACTGCAAGAATTCCTTCCCTAAATGCTAAGGGTATGTTTTCGTCGAAAAGAAGAGTTTCCTGGCCTTCTAGAAAGCAACACGTCAAAACGAGAGACTTCAGTTCCTTCGGCTGCTGGACTGCATCATCCAGTGGGCTGCCTTTTATCTCTTTCCGAAGTGTGCTTTGCAAACATCCCCTAATGAACGTTGGGCAGGTAGTTCACAAAAAAGCCATCTGATTCGCTGCAGACGCTGCATCCCATGTTATTAGCCAGCCACCATATTTCAAAGCAAATCCAAGCATGGCTGATGTTCTAAACTCTTCGGGGCTCCCGGCTGGGGAGGAAAGGTTGCCATCCTCAGGGCAGATTAATTCACCTCCACCTTCATTTACATTTGTCATTAGGAAGACCTCCCAGCCTTCTCCCCCAGCTCTCGTTTGTGCCTATAATAACTAACCCAACCGGCTATTTCCGGAAGCCAAGGAAAATAAAGGAGAGAAATATAACAGGCCTGCTGAGATGTATTCTTTGCCAGGTCCCCCCATTTGGCGGCTGTTGCTTTATAAAGATATAGAATTCTGGGTCGGTGTAATATAGCGGATCCATGTTGGCCCTTAATGCTGTTGTTTTTCTCCTTTATGACCTGTTGAGATGTAAGTGATTGAAAAACGGCTCCATTAAATTCCCAGAGAGTGCGGCTTCTAAAGGGGAGGGTGGAGGGTGCAGGCTGGGAGGGAGAAACAGAAAAGTATAACCTACAGAGCTATAAATATTTCTTTTCATTCCTGATCAAGGAAAGTCAGCAGTCCTGTTGCAACTAAGCGGCATCAGATTGTGCAGAGCAAAAGAGACCTGAAAGTACACAGAATCTCATTTAAACCCCCCCCCCCCCGCGAAACAAAGAAGACTCTGGTGGTGGTGCAAAGAGGAGTTAAGCAGACTTTTAAATGAGTGTCCGTAGTTGCATTGCTATTGTTGCAAGATATCGGATATCTATTGCATTTTGCAGCAGGCTATGATGCTAGTTTATTTTAATCATATTTTTTTGATTACAGGCTTCACCAACGAGCGTCCTCCAGTCATTTTGGACTAGGATTTTTGCAACCCCCATTCTTAATGCCCAAGCTTTTGGTTCAGGGAAAAGGAGAATAAGAAGCAACATGGCAGAAGTTTGTGGAATTATGCATGGCTTGGAGAGAGTGGAGAGAGGAACGTCCCGTCCCTCCATAACACTAGAACATCTAATGAAACTGAATATTGGAAAACACAGGGCAGAGACATTGGCAAGCAGGATTAAACAGTCCAGTGCACAAAATAGAGTGAGGGGGAGAATCACAGAATTGTACTGCTAGAAGGGACCCCGATGGTCATCTAGTCCAACCCCCTGAAATGCAGGAATATTTCACCCAATGTGGGGCTCGAACCCCCAACCCTGGGATTAAGAGTCTTGTGCTTTACCAACTGAGCTATCCAACCTCCTAAGGGTCCTATCTCTTATCTTTTGTGGTGCTCCCCTTCAGTACTGATTTGATAGCCATGATTTTGATGACTGCACTTGTGGGTTTCATTAATAGCCCATATGTTTCCATCCCTAACGTGAGCACTATCCCCTACAATACACACACACACTCCCAAGAGCAGCTTAAAAAGCTATCAGCTTTAAAAACTGGACTTTATATATCACATTTCATTCCAGCTTTGTGGGGTCCCATCTGATAAATGCATTATATCCCATCTGATCATGTCCGTTGATCTCCTAGAGTTGAATTTTGAATGAAAGCGATGAATAAGTTAATGCAGCCTTTTCCAATTGTGTCTTGGGAAGCAGTCCTATTACAAGAAGATCTGCCAGGCTAAGCAGGTTAGGATCTGGCAAATTTCTGGCTTAAGCTGAAAGTTTCCCGCCACAAGAAGAAGAAGAGTTTGGATTTGATATCCCGCCTTTCACTCCCTTTAAGGAGTCTCAAAGCGGCTAACATTCTCCTTTCCCTTCCTCCCCCACAACAAACACTCTGTGAGGTGAGTGGGGCTGAGAGACTTCAAAGAAGTGTGACTGGCCCAAGGTCACCCAGCAGCTGCATGTGGAGGAGCGGAGACGCGAACCCGGTTCCCCAGATTATGAGTCTACCGCTCTTAACCACTACACCACACTGGCACGTTATGCTGGCTTAACTCTCTCATCTTTGGCTCACCTGGAGGTAAAACAGTATATTTCATGCAACCCTGGTTCAACTGGGACCCAGCTGGCTGAGCTGAGCTCGGCAGACCTTAAGACAGCATAAGCTCTGGGGAAGGGGTATTCCAGCACCAGAGAGGCAGGGACATAGGCTGGATCCTAAGCCCAATCAACTTGGTCATGTGACCTGACAACCTGGTGTAAGATAAGCCAGCAAAAGGGCAGGTACACCTGAAACACAGTTCTAAAGGTTTGTTTTCCCTCTACTAGGCTTAGGTTGGCTCAGCCATTAGAGTATCTCCACTGTAGAACAGAGTTTGGATTTGGTGTAACTTTACACTGGCTGAATTTACCCTGACTTAGAATCATCGAGTTGGAAGGGGTCCTTGAGGGTCATCTAGCCCAACCCTCTGCAACGCAGGAATATCAATGAAAGCACCCATCTCCGCTTACAAACTTCCAAAGAAGGACCACAAGCTTAACATGAGTCTGTTAGGATATTCCGTTCCACCTTGAGTACAGGCATGACTGTTGTGTGTCACATGCCTGTTTACACTCCAGCACAGCTTGCTGTGAACTTCCGTTTGTGTACGGCTTTCGCTTTTAGCTGCTTGCTTGGACGCGAAGGGAAGAAGACATGTTTTTCCTTTGTCCTGATGTATGCTGAATAAACTGCTTGTAAATATGCTCACACAGCTGTCTCCTGCCACTTCTGTTGTGTAGCATTTACTCTGATGAGTGTGCGTGCCCAGCTTCTGAAGGATTCTGAAGCCAGGGTCGCAGTTTCATGCTGATCCAAGGACTGGAGATCGCCCGGCACACCAGCCAGTGGGCTGGGGCCAGCTGGGGGCCTGCCAATTGCCCCGATTCCTTGGCAGCATCCCAACAGAGTCAACTATGTAATGCAGCAGCAAAAAAAAAAAGCTTATGCTATTCTAGGCTCCATCAACGGAAATGATGATGATGATAACAACAACAACAACAACAACAACAACAACAACAACAACAACAATAATAATAATTTATTATTTATACCTCGCCCATCTGACTGGGTTTCTCCAGCCACTCTGGGCAGATTCCAACAGAACAATAAATACAAGAACCTATTAAACATTAAAAGCTTCCCTAAACAGGGCTGCCTTCAGATGTCTTCTAAAAGTCTGGTAGTTATTTTTCTCTTTGACATCTGGTGGGAGGGCGTTCCACAGGGCGGGTGCCACTACCAAGAAGACCCTCTGCCTGGTTCCCTGTAACTTGGCTTCTCGCAGGGAGGGACCCACCAGAAGGCCCTTGGCGCTGGACCTCAGTGTATAGTAATCAGATCAATTTGGGAAGTAATAGTCCCACTCCATTCTGCCTTGGTCAGACCACACCTGGAATACTGTGTCCAGTTCTGGGCACCACAGTTTAAGAAAGATATTGGCAAGCTGAAACGTGTGCAGAGGAGGGAAACCAAGATGATAAATGGTCTGGAAGCCAAGCCTTATATGGAACGGTTGAAGGAGTTGAATGTGTTTAGCCTGGTAAAGAGGAGACTGAGAGGAAATACGATAGCCATCTTTAAATATCTCAAGGGCTGTCACATGGACGATGCAGCAAGCTTGTTTTTTCCTGCTCTGCAAAGTAGGACCCAAACCAATGGATTCAAGTTACAAGAAAGGAGAGTCCAACTCAACATCAGGAAGAGCTTTCTGGGAGTGGAAGAGACTCTGTGAGAGGTGGTCGACTCTCCTTCCTTGGAGGTTTTTAAGAAGATGTTGGATGACCATCTGTCATCCACAATCTGAGATTCCTGCAATGCAGGGAGTTGGCTTCGTTGACCCCTGGGATCCCTTCCAACTCTGCGTGTTTATGATTCTATGATACACCACACTGGCTCTGTGATCATCACTGATGGTGTCCTGGGGATGGGGTGAAAGCATCAAATGGAGAAATTATGAACATTGGGAAACGGCCTGCAGAACCTCTCTCTTTCCCAAAGTACATTTCTTTCACTTTGCCTTTTAAATCATACTTTGAAAGTCATGTCTGGAGAGAAGGGGAATAATAAACAGCTACAGAAAAAGCCAAGTTTTTTGATGACATTTTTATTCTAAAGATTCCTCTGAATGAAACACAAGCTTTACTAGCAATTGGTTATTTTATCTAATCTGTTCCTCAGGGCTAAATTGACTTCCTCCCCACCTATCTGCCTTTTAAGGCTTTGTATCTGGAATGTTTTGTTTTGTTTTGATTTCTTTCCTTTGCTAAAAGTGTGGCAGGGGGAAACACAACAACACACCACCATCTCTCTTTTTTAATCTGGCTCTGTGATAATCAGTAAGCACAGATAACCCAGCAAATATTACCCAAGTCTTTGAAAGAAGGAACAGCCACAATTTCTTCCTCTTGTACAACCTTGCATGAAAAGTTCAGAGTTTCCAAAGAGCAGAACCAACAGTGCCTATTCAGAATTGCAGCGTGCTGGCGCCACTCAAACACAGATGCTATCTGCAAGTTGCCATCCATCATGCTACTTCAGCCCATTGTTTGCAATACTGGAACTATAGCCTTGCAATCCTGTGGTCTCCAGGAAGGCATCACACTGGCCATCCAGATGCTGATAGAAATCCCGCAAGCAGGACCCGAGTGCAATAGCACCCTCCCTACTTGTCGTTCCCAGAAACTCAGAGGCTGCCTCTGATAGTGGAAGGAGAACATAGCCATGGACACCACCCATCCTCTATTCCAGAGGTTCTCAACCTGTGGGTCCCCAGAGGCTGTTGGACTACAACTCCCATCATTCCTAGCCAGCATGACCGGTGGTCAGGGATGATGGGAATTGTAGTCCAACAACATATGGGGACCCACAGGTTGAGAACCACTGCTCTATTCATTTGTCTAATTCAAGAAGAACATAGTTGGTGTAGTCAGCACCACGGAGAGCTCCAAGTGAGCATCTTAGTCCAGCAAAGCTTGGAGGTCGGCTGGGGCCTTTGGAGACTCTGCCTCCATCAACCGTTGTAAGAACAGCAGCCCTTGAAAGCCCAATCCTCTGCTCTGCAGATGGGCACTTCTTCTGTGCTCCCGGGCTTCCTCAGTGCTCCACCTGCCAAGGTAGTCTGAGATTCACTCAATTCCTTGGACCAAGAGTATGGCACACATGAAGCTCCTGGCTCTGGTTCTATGACCCTGGTGCTGTGAGGTCAGCTTCAGGGGACTCCTGGCCACCAGCTTTGGATTTAGTGGGCCCCTGGTCACCAATATCTGGCTAAGAGTGAGATACCCAGTCTATGTCTTTGCAGATGATTCAGCCTGTGTCTCTGCAGCCTCCTACAGTGCATCTTGATCACTACTAGACTCTAGGGTTTGTGGCCCAGAACTCCCTCTATATAACAAGCTACTCTTGTTCCTGCTCCTGCTCTGGATCCCATTTTTGCCTTCGAATTTTATTTCAAGTTACAAATAAATAAAAACTTATCCAATTTTAAAAATTGACCTCTTAACAGCTTACCACTTCCTTTATTATTATTATTTATGGTGCTTATAGCATTTGTTTATAGCATTCACAGTGCTAACAGTGCTTTGTAAGCTCAACTTAAAGTAAATTGGTGTTTGGCTGATTCTTATCTGGGGCCAATGCTATCAAACAGGAAATTGAAAAAGATACATACTTTAAAGTAAACTGATGGAAATACATCTTGCAGTTAGTGCTCAAACCACCTGTTGGACATTGGAGAAAAGGTTAAAGGTGCTTCCTCCTCAATCAACTCCCAGCTCACTGCAGACAGCACATGTGACAAAGACTTGTGTTTTTGAACTCACTTGGGCATCTAGAATGAGCACCCAACTTCTAGGCCTGTCCTGTCTAGCAGCCATCTTCCGAACATGAACTAACAGACATTTCTGAGAGGTTTTCAAATGCATTGCAGTGTTACAGACCACATTCACACCCCACACTGAAAGCACTTTGATACCATTTTAGGTATTCTTGGTTTCCTGCAAATAATTCTTGGAGCTCTCTCAATTTGTTGAGAGACTCCCTCTCTATTCTTCTCACAGAGTTGCAATTCCCAGAGTGGCTTAACAACCAATCCTTCCTCACAGGGAACTTTAGGAATTGTAGCTCTGAGAGAGGAAAAACCCTACCTGGAGATTCCGGGAATTGTTCCTGAACCCTCTGCACCCAAAATAAAGTTTACAACTGGCCTACAGCCTAAACCAGAAAAGCAATGGCAAACCTAGACAGCATCTTAAAAAGTAGAGACATCACCTTGCCAACAAAGGTCCGTATAGTTAAAGCTATGGTTTTCCCAGTAGTGATGTATGGAAGTGAGAGCTGGACCATAAAGAAGGCTGATTGCCGAAGAATTGATGCTTTTGAATTATGGTGCTGGAGGAGACTTTTGAGATTCCCATGGACTGCAAGAAGATCAAACCTCTCCATTCATAAGGAAATCAGCCCTGAGTGCTCACTGGAAGGACAGATCCAGAAGCTGAGACTCCAATACTTTGGCCACCTCATGAGAAGAGAAGACTCCCTGGAAAAGACCCTGATGTTGGGAAAGATGGAGGGCACAAGGAGAAGGGGACGACAGAGGATGAGATGGTTGGACAGTGTTCTCAAAGCTACCAGCATGAGTTTGACCAAACTGTGGGAGGCAGTGGAAGACAGGAGTGCCTGGCGTGCTCTGGTCCAGGGGGTCACGAAGAGTCGGACACAACTAAAGGGCTAAACAACAACAACAGCCAAAACCATTCAAATTAATCATGATTCTTTTGGTTTGTGCTCTGAAGGTACAACCAAAGAGGAACCTCCAACTTCTCTTTGTAATGTTACTTTTGGAGAAACTGGGTGCCACAATTCAGGTCCTAGCTGGTGCAGAGCCAGGTGGAGACCATTTCTTTTTCAGAGAGAGAGAGAGAGAGAGAGAGAGAGAGAGAGAGAGAGAGAGATGTCGTAAGCACTCCTTGGGCTGAAAACTGATGCAACACTGCCCTGCATACCTCATTACAGATGCTTGAGATGCACACTTGGGTCTTTGAAGAGACCAGCATGGCTCAGAGCCCCGTCAAAAACCCTGCTTAATTAAAGCTCTCAGACAGAATTCTCCCTGCGACTGAAATCTGGGGTGGATGGAGGGAGGAGGGTTCAGGGAAGCTGCAACTTCAAACAAAAAGTTTGGCTAGTAAAAGAGGAAACTGCAGAGCTGGCTGAGGTAGCCACCGCCTTCGGAGACTGCAAAATCTACCGGTCCAAAGGAGCAGAGAATGAACCTGAAGGTGGTGACAGATGGCTGATGAGTGCGAAGTCGTTCTGTTGTGAGATGCAGAGCTTTTCTCCTGGGTGGATGGATGTGCCTGGCTCACCACTTTCAGTATCGCTTGTCGGCGGCGTATAAAGGAAAGCAGAGCCCACCTGTCACCACCAGTTTTATGGGTTGTTGGGGGGGGGTTGTGGTTTTTTTGCTTTTACATAGCACATGACCGAATCCAATCACCCTCCAATCTCTAAGAGAACTGCCATGGTGATAGCGAGCCAGATGAAACGAGCTAAAGTTACATTTCTAGGAATGCATCGTTAACATTATCTGCATATCATTTGCATGGCAGCTGGGAAGGCAAGGCTGTTGTGGATCGGCACGCTTCTCTTCCAGGTGTGAGGCAAGGTGAGCAGCGAATCACTGGTTCTGTATTTTTGCAGGGCACTGTTTCTTTCTCCCTCTCTCGGAGGGGACCATCTGGGCCCGATGCTGCTAGGGCCACATGCTTCAAATCATTAGATTAGCATAAGAAAAACCATCCAGTCTGAAAGAGCTTTTCCAGTGCTTGCTATCCAGATGTGCAAAGACCCCAGCCCAGCCCCCTGAACCCATACAGAGGACTGACAAGGAGTCGAGTGTTGAAAAGTACTTGGAACAGCTGTGAAGAATTTCTCTTTGCAAGAGGAAGAGGGGAGCAATCACATGCCCATTAAGCGATTAAAAAAATATTTGAAATGACATCACCGCCTCCCTTTGGTCTCGTGTAGCTCTAAGGAGAAAAGTGGAAGGGGAGCGGTTTCAAACATCAAACGAAGGCTACAGATGGGAACATGCCTGGGTGAACTGATTGCATTAGGTAGTATAAAGCTTTGATTCTTTGAAAGTCCTTTTTAAAACCCCAAGAATGTATCGTTTGAAAGAAACCACCTGCTAAAACTCATCTAAGGTTAGATCATCACCCACAGCGCCATAGAGGTAGTGTCTCTGTTTCAAAATAGTACCAGCTGGTTCAGTATTGCATGCACTGATGGACAGCAGCTCTCTGGGGTTTTGGGATGGGGAGAAATCTCAGTCCTACCTGGTGACGCCAGCAATTGAACCGGGACTTTCTGTATGCAAAGCAGATACTCTAGCTTTGGGTTACCATGGATAAGCAATGGCTCACACTGTTCCATACCTACCACTCTGGAAAAAAAAGATTTTCCAAACAAAGTCCCACCACTCAGGGTTGAGGACAGTACTTTTGTAGACCATACACAGTTCTACTTTTTATCATTAATGCTGCTCATTCCTGATTGCAATTTAAATTGGATTACCAAAATTAACCTGTTCTGTTTGTTCTCACTTCAGTGTCCTGAAAAGGTACAATATTAGAGCCTCAATATTTACCAAATCACTTTGTAGCATAAAGATGCCATGGTCAGTTTCAGGAAATGGTCTCTCCCATTGCAAAAAAACAAAAAAACAACAACAAAAAACTCCTGCTTCCTTCAATTGTTTTCCCAGGAACCTCGGGTTACAGACGTTTCAGGTTACAGATTCTGCTAACCCAGAAATAGTACCTCGGGTTAAGAATTTTGCTTCAGGATGAGAACAGAAATCGTGCGGCAGCAGCAGGAGGCCCCATTAGCGAAAGTGGTACCTCAGGTTAAGAACAGTTTCAGGTTAAGAACGGATCTCCAGAATGAATTAAGTTCTTAACCCGAGGTACCACTGTACATTTTTATGCACACTCTTCTCTAATACAGTGGTACCTCTAGTTACGAACTTAATTTGTTCTGGAGGTCCGTTCTTAACATGAAACTGTCGGCACACAATTTCCGTTCTCATCCTGGGGCAAAGTTCTCAACTCGAGGTAACTCTTCCAGGTTAGTGGAGTTTGTAACCTGAAGCATTTGTAACCTGAGGCGTTTGTAACTCGAGGGTACCACTGTATATGCTTGGCGATGGGACAGTGTTTTCCACCATAGTTGAGGGCAGCGGGACCTGCCTTAGAGGGCATACAAAGAGCACCTCAGTACCACTCCCCATTCCCTCAGTATTTGCCTACCACTCTACCTAATGGTAGGGCCAGGACCTGTGGCCAAGAGGAATAATCCTGAGATTGGTAGCTAAAATGGGAGCCAGACTGATATCCCTGGACTAACAGTTACATAGCCCTCCACGAGTTCAGGTATTGTTTGTTTCTCTCACACCTGGAAATCTTCTTTTCTGCTGCTTCATGACATTTATTGGCTTAGCCAAGGCATTCTTGGCCTTTTCAAGGTCACTGTTTCTTTACTTTAAAAGGAAGGGCAAGCAGGGATTGGGAAATACGGACTGTGGATTAATGGCTGGTGCTATCCAAAAGAGTCACCTTGGCTTGAATGTCAGTCTGTTAACCCAGCACAGCTTCCCTTGACTTTAAAGCAATGCACACATGCGCAAACACACACACACAGAAACCACATTTCTTATTTCAGCCACAATAAAGAGCACCTGCTGGAGAGACTCTACGCCTCCCTTAAGAAGTGACACGAGGATGTTCCACTAGACTGAGTAAAAGCAGTTTGCTGCCTTTCCCCTATTACCAAGGGGCTACATTGTCTTTTTCTAGATGGGTAAGCTAAGAGTCTACATGCACAAAGTTTTGCACAGATTTTCAGTAGAATTCGACAACTGACACACACTCCCAGGATCCACTTATTTAAAACCGCTTATGTTTCTAGCCCATACAGGGCCAGATTTATGTTTGATGAGGCCCTAAGGTACTGAAGGGGCCCTTTATATGTCCAGCTATCCTTTGTCATCAAAGCTACAAACATGAGTCTGACCAAACTGCAGGAGGCAGTGGAAGATAGGAGTGCCTGGCGTGCTCTGGTCCATGGGGTCACGAAGAGTCGGACACGACTAAACGACTAAATAACAACAACATCCTTTGTCAACAACAAATTGTTGTGTTTTTTGTGTTGAATATATGCTGTGTGGTAATTTATGGACCTAATAGGTATCTAAAGGCATTTGCACATAACAAAATATGTATTTTATCAGAGTAATTGTTGAACTGAAACCAGTGATACTTTAAGGAGCAGGCTAGCAGACGGGGCCCATGACCTACATCATAGGAGCACACACAACACAAAACACTGTTGCTATATGCAGGTTTTGTTTTATTTGTTTTTTATCTTATATTTTGGAAATGTACATCCAGGGTTTTTTTCCCTTTAAATTTTTTTGGGCCCCCCAAGAGAGTGGGACCCTAAGCTATAGCTTGTTTTGAAGCCTTAGTTTAGGGGGGATTCATTTGCCCGCTTGCCCAGGACCGAGGAGAGAACAAAAGCACCAAAGAAGCAACTTCCTCTTCAAGAAAAGAGTTTATTGAGATCTGCGCAGAGGCTGCCAGTGGAATCACTTCCAAAGACTGGCCGCAATACATGGCATTTGGCAGGCATTCTTATACTGAAGGTACACCTGTCCCTTCACCAATCACCAATCGCCAACCAAGCATTTTACCTTAAGAGGATAATCACATTAAGCAAGTTCCTCACCTATTTCCTTGTCTTATTTGGTAAGCCTTTTCCTTGTGCCTACGTGGCTTCTCCTATTATCTACTTGACCAGTGTCACAAGCCAAACCTGTTTAAGCAATCTATATTGGAATCTAAAGCCAAAGCTGCTCAGGCAATCTATATTGCAATCTATATTGTGACAGGGCTAAACCCTCCCTTCCTTCAGTTTAGGTAAAGGTAAAGGGTTAGGGTTTACCTTCCCACCAGTGTGGTACCTATTTATCTACTTGCACTTTGACGTGCTTTCAAACTGCTAGGTTGGCAGGAGCAGGGACCGAGCAATGGGAGCTCACCCCGTCGCGGGGATTTGAACCGCCAACCTCCTGATCGGCAAGTCCTAACTCTGTGGTTTAACCCACAGCACCACCCACGTCCCCTAGCTTGTTTAGCTTATACGCCCATACAAAGGGGTAAACAGGCCTTCACTGCCCACCCCACAAAACCACTCTTAGAGCGGGCTATGACTGACTTTGTCCACCGCAGTTCAGGGCCAATCAAGGTTTGTTTTGGGGCCATGACACCCTCCACTGCTTTCCGGCAAAACAAGCTACCCAAAGAGACATGGGGAAATGGCAAGAGGCACTCAAAGGAGTATTTTTGGAGTGAAATTAAAGAGAACACCACTTAACACCCCTTGCCCCCCACTCGACTTCATTTGTATTGCTAATCCGGGGAAGAAATGAGTCCTTAGCAGAGCTATCCCTTAAGTAGCCCCTGAAATGTGATTGAGGCCTCTCCAGGCAAGTGCATTTTCAGTCTGGCTGGCTTTAATCCCATTGGAGAGCCACCCACCAGGCCATTACATGGCACGGCAGGCGTGAAAATAGGAGAGTTAATCACATTAGAGCCCCATTCCATGTAGACATAATCTGCGCGAAACTCACGAAAGCATCGCCATTCATTATGACTCCTGGTGTCCTTCAGGCAGGGCCTTTTTGTTAAAAATAATAATAATAAGAGACAGGAAAGGAAAGTAGCCAGCTGTCAAAGCAGAGAAGGGCTTTCATTTGGAGGCCGAGGATGAGAAAATGCAAAAGTGACACAATATTATTTAAAACACCTCGTTACTCAAATTGCAGTCCAGCTCTGTAAAAGCTGGCTGGGAGGCTAGGTCCTGTCAGCTGGATCAATGCGCTCCTCACAGTGTGCTCCACACACCTCGCTGAAGGGGCATACCAGTACAAGTCAGGTTTTAAAGATAAAAGGACCCTAAGAAGGGAGAGAAGGGAGTCTTGGAGAAATTTCAAAAGAGGTTCCAGGACTGGAGGTTACCCTCACAGAAACCCAGAGGGAAAGGAGGCAGGCCCCAAGTGAGAAGATACGGTAGGCCTTTATTGGATGTGGATAGGGGCAGCCTCAGAATTAAGGAGGCGGCTGCAAAGAACCACATCCAAAGCAATGTTTTTTATACACTTCTAGATCACACGCATCATTTCATTTCACCAATCAAAGGATCGCAGCAATCTTAATAGTTGCAACCCAATGTCATCATCCTGAACCAATCAAAATGATTTGGCTCTTCAGATCAGCTCTCATCATAATACAGTGGTGCCCCGCAAGACGAACGCCTCGCGAGATGAAAAACTCGCAAGACGAAAGGTTTTTTCGTTTTCGAGTTGCTTCGCAAGACGAATTTCCCTATGGGCTTGCTTTGCAAAACGAAGCTTGCCCCCGCACCCCGGACCTCTTTTGAAGCAAGGGGCGGCGGGGAGAAGATCGCTTCTCCCCGTTGCCAGCCCCGCATTCTCCGGGGACAGAGGGGAAGGCGCGCGCGCGCCTTCCCCTCTGTCCCCGGACCCCTTTTGAACCAAGGGGCGGCAACGGGGAGAAGCGATTCTCCCCGCTGCCCCTTCCCTTGCTTTAAAACAGGTCCCCTCTGTCCCCGGACGGTCTCCATAGGAACGCATTGATTGGTTTTCAATGCATTCCTATGGGAAACCGTGCTTCGCAAGACGAAAAACTCGCAAGAAGAAAAAACTTGCGGAACGAATTAATTTCGTCTTGCGAGGCACCACTGTACCAAACATGCCAACTGTCTCAATTTTGATGAAGATGATTTATAGGTGGCATCTAACACCTGTAAAGTTGGTGAAAATGTATAGAATGAGGGATAAAAAATGTTGGAAGTGCAAGGAGGCTGATGGAGACTTTTACCATATGTGGTGGACTTGCGATAAAGTTAAGAATTTTTGGGAGATGATTTATAATGAACTTAAGAAAATATTTAAATATACCTTTCCCAAAAAAACAGAAGCCTTCTTGCTGGGTTTGATGGGGAAAGAAATCAAGAAATCGGACCAAAGACTGTTTAGGTATGCCGCAGCAGCGGCAAGAAACATGTTGGCCCAAAATTAGAAATTACAAGAAATCCCCACCATTGCGGAGTGGCAGACGAAAATGATGAACTATGCAGAGTAAGCCAAGTTGACCGGCAGGATTCGGGATCAGGGCGATCAGAGATTCACAGAAAGTTGGAGTAAAGTTACGTTGTACTTAAAGGATAATTGTAAAACTCTAAAAACACTGGCAGGATTGAAATAACTCCTACAATGCAATAGATAAGAGGTTTAGTATTAAAATACGCAATTTAAAAGAATAAGGGATATGTGTTGAAGGGAAGGAGGGAAGTCACAAGCTAAAAGTATATATGTGGTTTGATGTGTTGTATAAAACTGTGTTGAGAAAATAATAATAAAAATTGATTAAAAAAACCTGTCTATTTTCCAGGACAGTCCCAGATTTACAGAAGCTGTCCTGGTTTCTGATTTGATCCCGGAATGTCCTGCTTTTCCTTAAGATGTCCCTATTTCCATCCACGAAATGCTGGAAGATATGGAATTATGCGACCCGCGAACCAACCTTTAGAAGACTTTTGAAGGCAGCCCTGTATAGGGAAGGGTTTTTTTTACTGTTTTATTGTTGTTAGCCGCCCTGAGCCCAGCTTCGGCTGGGGAGGGCAGGATATAAATACAATTTATTATTATTATTAAGTTTAATGTTTTATTATGTTTTTGTATATGTTGGAAGCCACCACAGGTGACGATATGCATTGTATTTCTATTTAAATTCTAGTGATTGGTTTTTAATTCACCTGTTTCTTTAAAAAATAAATTAGCACCTGCATTTTTTATGCAAATCTGTCTGCACTCTCTCTCTCTCTCTCTCTCTCTCTCTCTCTCTCTCTCTCTCTCTTTGAAGTGGGTATTGATACATTTCTTCTTTGGGGGTGGTGTATAAGTAGTCACGCTGGTCTCCTGGAGTGAACTGTAGAAGTACAGGTGGACATGGCCCAGAAGGTGATGGCCCCTTTGTTTCTGAAGCCAAGGATCACCATCTGGCCACAAGGTTCTAAATTAAGGCATATTTGGTCTGATCTAGCAAAGTTAGAATTTTGCCACCCTGGTGTCGTTTGGGAGGAAGGGTGCAATATAAATTCAGTAAATAATAAACTCAAGAAGAGCCCCTGCTGCATTAGGGCAAAGGCCCATATAGTCTGGCATCCTGTTTGACCGCTGACCAACCTGATGCCCACAGGTAGCCTGGAAGCGGGGCCTGATTGCAGCAACAGTCTGTGGTTTCTGGAAACTGGTCTTCAGGGGCATAGTAAAACATAGCCATTGTGCTTCTTCTATTCTTCTTGCTCCAAGGCAGCCCTCAGACAATGGATTTTCCATGCTAATTTATAAACCTTGAGTCTTGAAGTATATTTGGCTATCCAGCCAAGATTTGACTTGGGACTTTAGGCTGGCCTTCCTGCCCCAGGTAGGATTAACCCCATCACTCTCTGCAGTTTAGGAAGTGAGCCAAGAAAGCACTTCATTAAAATGTATAATAATGAAGCCTTTTCATCAATATGCATTTACCCAGAATTCCCTCGCCACCGAACTCCTTTTATTTACAACCGTGCCTGATAAAGAATGGCTCCTGCCTGTGCAGAACAAAAGAAGGAATGCCGAACTAAACGATTATATTTTGCTTTCTCTATCTATTTGGCTCCCTATCTCAGTACTGATTTTCTTGGGGGGCCCTCCTCCCAAAATAAGATGAAAAAGAGAATGAAATGAAAGCAGGGTTTGGCTTTCCTCCAGAATTGAAGTAGCACTGTGGTATCATTTCCATAAAACAGTGTTTATGGAGAGATTCAGGCAGGACACTGCAGAAGGAATAGGTTGTCCCCTACAGGCTTCATCTTTAGGAGGAAGTATGACAAGGAACACTGGGACGCGGATGGCGCTGTGGGTTAAACCACAGAGCCTAGGACTTGCTGATCAGAAGGTTGGCGGTTCGAATCCCCGCAACGGGGTGAGCTCCTGTTGCTCAGTCCCTGCTCCTGCCAACCTAGCAGTTCGAAAGCACATCAAAGTGCAAGTAGATAAATAGGTACCGCTCCGGCGGGAAGGTAAATGGCGTTTCCGTGCACTGCTCTGTTTCGCCAGAAGCAGCTTAGTCATGCTGGCCACGAAGCTGTACGCCGGCTCCCTCGGCCAATAAAGCGAGATGAGCGCCGCAACCCCAGAGTCAGTCACGACTGGACCTAATGGTCAGGTGTCCCTTTACCTTTGCTATGACAAGCAACAGGGCTAAAGCTCAGCAGTAGAACATCTGCTTTCCATGTAGAAGGTTCAAAGTTCAATTCCCAGCATCCCCGGGTAGGGGCAGGAGAGACCCCCTGCCTGAAATCCTGGAGAACTACTGCCAGTCATGGTAGACCTTTAAAGCCCTATGCGGCCTAGGACCCATGTACCTACGGGACCGCCTCTCCTGGTATGCCCCAAGGAGGACCTTAAGGTCCACAAATAACAACACTTTGGAGGTCCCGAGCCGCAACATGGTTAGATTGGTCTCAACTAGGGCCAGGGCCTTTTCAGTACTGGCCCCAACTTGGTGAAACGCTCTGTCACAAGAGACTAGGGCCCTGCAGGACTTGGCATCTTTCCGCAGGGCCTGCAAGACAGAGCTGTTCCGCCTGGCCTTTGGTTTGGACTTAGTCTGACCCTAATGTTTCCCTTTCCTTGTGGTTTTGATCTATGGGCTATTTTTAAAATGAAGCTGCATTTTAAATTGCATTTTAACCTGTATTTTAAATTGGGGGCTTTTTTCTATTATGTTTTTACTGTAATTTTACTGGTGTTAGCCACCCTGACCCCAGCTCTGTCCGGGGAGGGCGGGGTATAAATAAAATTTATTAATTATTATTATTATTAGATAATACTGTGCGACTTGGACCAATGATTTGATCCACAGTATGATAGCTTCCTAGGTATGGCCCCATGCACTATAAAATTTCAGTTAAGACATAGGTTTAGAACAGGGTTTCCCAAACTTGTATTTCCAGCTGGTTTTGGAAATACCAGGGTTTTGGAAATAAACAGGGCTGCCTTCAGATGTCTTCTAGAAGTCAGATAGTTGTTTATTGCCTTGACATCTGATGGGAGGGTGTTCCACAGGGTAGGCGCCACTACCGAGAAGGCCCTCTGTCTGGTTCCCTGTAACCTCACTATCACGGGAAATGGGGGTTGCTTGTGTGTAAACCTCTTGCTGTTCCAAACTGCTTAGGGGTTGTTTGTGTCTTTCCCTGACTGAGCAGTCTGAGTGCTGCTGCTGCTCAGTCGCTCGACGAATCCGTGAGTGGGTGTTTCCTAAATTTCCTCCAACATAAAAGCTCCTTGACAGACACCCTTCGCCTCGCCTCTCTGCGCGTAACCCTTCTGCGCAGAGTAGGCGTGCCCAGAGGTGCCCCTCCACTCTCTTCACTGCCTTCAGTGCCAGAGTCTCGGAGCCTATCCTCCAAGCTGCTTCCTCCCTCTTCCTTCTTCCTGGTGTCACCTGGACATTCTTCCCCAGATGACCTTCTCTCTCTGCCCTTACTCGTTCCTTCTTCTGCAGAATCGGGAAGCACCGCCTCTCCCCTCTGCTCCAATGTCAGTTCCCTGACACTCACTTTTCACAATGAGGGAACTGCCAGAAGGCCCTCAGCGCTCAGTGTCCGGGCTGAATGGTGGGGATAGAGACGCTCCTTGAGGTATACAGGACCAAGGCCGTTTAGGGCTTTAAAGGTCAGCAGCAACACTTTGAATTGTGCCCGGAAACATACTGAGAGCCAATGAAGATCTTTTAGGACCGGCGTTATATGGTCTCTTCTATTCAATCGCTCTTTAGGTGCATGAAGAGTGTTATCTGAAGACTTTCTTCCATACAATGTTGACTCTTCCTTTGTTGTGCAGTTACTTATGGGTGCAAGGATGCAGTTGCTCAGAATGCCTAGAATGTTTCAGTCATCAGTGCACCAGCCAAACCTCCCAGAAGGCGCCCACTTCTCTGACAACTTTGGACCAACTCGTTTGTTTGTTTTTAGAGAGATGCAGGGGACACCCCCCCCCCAATCCCCACTCCCGGAAGCAAATTCTTTCCCAAGGACACCAGAATTTCAAACAAACATCAGGAGTCCCTCGTGAAGCCCCATCACTATCATTAGGATCTGCACTAGGGAAGGGACTGGTGATGATGGGCAGGTCTCACAAGGACACTGATTCTATTGGGATCCATACTCAGAAACTCCAGGACGTCTTTGAATTATCCAGCCTCTTTAGAAAACCCGGTGGGAAATCCAATTAGATTCTTCCTTTCTCTCTCTCTCTCTCTCAGGACTCTGAATGAGGCTCTCAATTATTTCCATCCTAGAATGTTGAGGTTTTCTGAAATTCCACTGGAATTGACTTTTTCTTTACCCCATATTTTCTTTACATATAAGGAGTTGGCAGCATGGCACCTATGGGTGCAATTATACTATTGAGGTCCTTCCATATCTCCCATGAAGTCTTTGAGCGTTCTACCACCCCCTTGGTCATGAGTGTGCTGGGCCCAGGGGTAACCCGAGCCACACGGTCCAGGTCCGGTCCCAAATCCAACGGTTCCACAAGGAGTCAGTCCGACAGGTTCAAGGCAGGACACGAGGCAGGAAACCAGGCAAGGTCAAGCTCAGGATTACAGTCAGGTTCTGGCAAACAGCAACATTGCTCTCACAACCTGGGGCGGGGTCCAGCAGCCTTTTATCTTTGTCAGGGGAACAGCCAGTCTTGATCCCCCAGTGACTCACCTCCCTGTCTTGCCCGAAGGCGAGCACTCCTCCTGCAAGTACTCAGGTCTCTCCTTCTCTCAGACCTCAGTCTCTGCAGCTCGGGAGATGTTGGTGGGTTACTAGACCCAGAGGCCGCCTCAGCCTCCCCTGACCCAACTGGTAGTGGAGCAGCTGTAAGTGATGGCCCAGCTGAAGGCAACCAGGTAATCCCTGCATCTGGAGCCAGGGCAGGCTCAGGCCCCTGACTCAGCCTAGCTGGTGCTTGTTGCAGGGGAACCGGTGCAGACTGGGGCTCTTCAGAATCAGGCCCCAGACTAGGTTTAGCTGCCGCCTGAGACAAAGGATCCTGAGACTCCTCTGGCTCCAAGTCCGAGCCTGAGTCTCAGGCCATCACAATGAGGTGGTGAGGGCAGTTACTCCCCACCCCCTTGAAAAATACACAGAGGAAGAAGTTGGGAAAGTGATGCTCTTTCCTAGTGCCTCTTTCACAACAGTGTGCTACTCAATGATCAGATTAATGCTGCCATCGCCAACTTTTACTCAGATCCCTTGGGAAAGTGAAGTATTTGCATCTGCACTCTATCTATCTATCTATCTATCTATCTATCTATCTATCTCATTCTCTCTCTCCCAAGACCAGCGGTTGATCTGTGGGAGGGAGGGAATTGTTGCTAGACAGGGTGGTGCCCACAGCAAAAATCCAAATGTGTGCATGGGCCTAAAAGGATTGGTGACCCATGTCATATATAATCTCTTCAAGTTACTACCAAGTGCATGGAAGGCTGTGATGGGAGCACCCCAAATCTAAGTGCATAAGAAGAGTAGCCCGCCAGATGCCTTGAGGAAGCTCACAAACTCAAACCTATTTATTTACTTTTTTACACCACCTTTCCCCATTAGATGACCCCTGAACATGGTTATTAAACATGCTGTTGATAGATGGATTTTCCATTCATTTAATTCTTTTCCAAACCCAGCTCAGCTTTTGGTAGTGATGGACGCCGGCTGCCTAGTTCTCGCCTAGAAAAACAATGCTACATGCGAACAAAGAAACTGAGCGCCTGAAAGCTCAAGCAATGGACTAAAGAGGTTTGAGGTCTGGCTGATATCCAGGTGTTGAGTACTGTAGATTCCTGTGATGAGCACTCACAGGTCAAACAAGGTCTTCAGGAAACCACCAATTGACTCTAGTTGCCAACCACTGATATAATCATTTCCCCTTGGAATTTCTCCCACTTCCTCCACCATTATTGTGATGTTGACATTTTATGGAAAGGATGGGGAAGATGGGTGGAGGCATAATGTGTAAGAAGGGGGAAACCCAGTGCTTTTTTCTGGGGGGGGGGTTTGCAGGGTTACATGTACCCCTAAACATTTTCTCACCATATCTGAGAGAGAAGGCAAATTCCTTCAGGCTGGATGTAAAAACCAGAGGTGGTATTCTATGCTAGTCCTACTCAGAATAAACCCACTGAAGTTAAGATATAACAGCTTGCATTCATTGATTTCAGTGGGTCTTCTCTGAGTAGGATGCAGCCAAATACAACCTCAAGCATCTGCACATTTGCCCGCCAGGCTTATTACGGCTTGGCCATGTTGCCATTCTGTTGACCCTTGGCCATAGTGGTTAACCCCAGGATGGATTAACCATTAAGCTAAGTGTGCTGCAGTATAAGAGGCCCAAGCATTGCGAGTACCCTGCAGTACCGTCTCCCTCTGTCTCCTTTGCCTGCTAACTGACAAGAATAGATGCTAGCCAAGCTTGGGGAAAGCATTCTGTCAGATAGGCAGGTAGCAGTGCAGAAAAGCACTGCTTTCACAAGGAGCCCCGTGGACAAGGCAGGAGAGGGTGAATTCTCTGCTTCCAATTAACACCTTCCTCTAAGCCAGTTTCTTCAGCCTGCCACAGCTGCCCGACAGCATCAAATCCTTGCATCGTCTCTTGCCAAAGGTTTAGACGTCCTTCCACCGTCCCATGCCTTTTAGTGGATACTTTCTGTCTCAATTTCCTGGCTCTTTGTCCGACGCTCACCACCTTCGGCAGCAGCCGATCTTTCATCAGTTCCTTTGTGCTAAAATGTCACCTGTGTAAGACGAGAAAAGGCCTGGGGTTTTTTTTAAAAAAAAATCCCTTTCCATCTTGGTTTGCCCCACGGGTCAGCAAAATGGTTCCCACAGGCAGCAGCGCACCCATCAATTATGGTACCCATGAAAGTCCTCAGTAAATATATCTTCAAAATATATCCTGTTTGTTCTGCCTCACACATACACAAATGCAAACACAACATGCTGGCTAATAACTGGTAGTGGACATATAATTAATTACAATGCCATTCAAAATATACTAATACGCCACCTCAAAATAATGTATATATCATATAGTAAATCTCACAAAATGTACAAGTGACTGTAAGTTGTTGTATGTATAAGAGTCAAATGAGGAGTCAAACAAGTCAGTGAATGGAGAGGAAAGCCAAGCCGTCCCTCAAAGGAAGATGTCCTATAAAAGTCTCAAAGGAATCTGAAAAGGAAGTCTCAAGAGGACAGTGTATCCAGAACAGTTCACTGTTTCGGAATAAAGATTTTTACATTTTGCAACACAGGAGTTTGTGTTTTTCACACATACACAGGCAGCCATTTTGTGACTAGCGCCCACATCGCTGCCTCAAGATTCCAAATGTGGCTTGCCAAGTTTTCGGCACTTGAGCAAGATATTCTGTGTGGCTCCCCTCACTCAGTGAGCCAAGCTCCTTTGTTCAGCAGGTGCAGAAGACTCATCTCAGCGGGTTCCCAGCTGGGGTGTGGACCCCCAGCTGGGGTGTGGACCCATGCCATCCCTGCTACCATTTCTCCAAAAAATGCTGCAAAAATGCCTGCAGACTTCCCCAGCAACATCGGAGGATACCGTATTTTTCGCCCTATAGGACGCACTTTTTCCCCTCCAAAAATGAAGGGGAAATGTGTGTGCGTCCTATGGGGCGAATGCAGGCTTTCGCTGAAGCCTGGAGAGTGAGAGGGGTCGGTGCGTACCGACCCCTCTCGCTCTCCAGGCTTCAGGAGAGCCCCAGCGCCAGCCCCACAAGGTCGGGGGACAGAGGGAGGCGGAACACCACCATCCCGCTGTCTCCCGAAGTGGTTTGGAGGCTGACGGCGGGGAGACCCCGCTGCCAGCCCCGCTGTCCCCAGACCTGATCTGAAGGCGGGTGGCGGGGAGAAGAGCGCTTATCCCCGCTGCCGGCCTCGCAAGCTCCGGGGACAGCGGGGAGGCGCAGCGCGTCTCCCCGCTGTCCCCGGACCTGATCTGAAGGCGGGCAGCGGGGAGAAGAGCACTTCTCCCCGCTGCCTGCCCCGCAAGCTCTGGGGACAGCTGGGAGGTGCAGCGCGTCTCCCCACTGTCCCCGGACCTGATCTCAAGGTGGGCGGCGGGGAGAAGAGCGCTTCTCCCCGCTGCCTGCCCCGCAAGCTCCGGGGACAGCTGGGAGGCGCAGCGCATCTCCCCGCTGTCCCCGGACCTGATCTGAAGGCGGGCTGCGGGGAGAAGAGCGCTTCTCCCCGCTGCCGGCCCCACAAGCACCTGGGGGGGGGAAATAAAATTTGTTCCCTTTATTTCCCCCCAAAAAAACTTGATGCGTCCTATGGGCCGGTGCGTCCTATGGGGCGAAAAATACGGTATATAATTTGTTTTTAATCTCTTTCCTTTACTGTTATTTTTCATTTTTCTATAAAGATAAACAGAATTAAAACAATATAAGAGGGAGAAACAGGCTTGCTGATTTATCACTTGCCCTTGAAACTTAATTAAGCTGAATTAAATTTCCATATTACCCAATCCATAGCACAGTTGCCGTTTTAAGATATGGAAAGAATCACTTACCAACGAACAAAGAAAATGTACTACGCCTTGTTGGACGGAAAGGCCATATTAAGTAGTGTTTTTTTCCATCCCTGCTGTAGGTCTTAAGCCAGTTTGTCGTATCTGAGTGTCCCTGGTTTTTTAGGTTCCATAGCAGAGAAAGACCAGTCTCTCTCTCACACACCCGTACACAGGTCACAAATCTTTAAAGAGCTATAAAAACTTTTCCTTTCAAAACATTTCAACCTCAGCACTGTCTACACTGACTGGACCTCCATCATCCAGCCCAGACACTGAGGTCCAGTGCCGAGGGCCTTCTGGCAGTTCCCTCACTGCAAGAAGTGAGGTTACAGGGAACCAGGCAGAGGGCCTTCTCGGTAGTGGCACTTGCCCTGTGGAACACCCTCCCAGCAGATGTCAAGGAAATAAACAACTATTTTACTTTTAAAAGACAACTGAAGGCGGCCCTGTTCAGGGAAGTTTTTAATGTCTGACGCTGTATTGTTTTTAATATTCAGTTGGAAGCCGCCCAGAGTGGCTGGGGAAACCCAGCCAGATGGGCGGGGTATAAATAATAAATTATTATTATATTATTATGGCAGCAGCTTTTCGGGGTTTCAGACAGGAGAGATTCACAGTTTCACCTGAATATGCTGGGGATTTAACCTAGGACGTTCAGCAAGCAAACTGAACTGAACCACTGAACTGTGGCCCATCCTCATACATAACAGGGATGGGCAGATCAGTATACAGTCGTACCTTGGAACCCGAACGCCACAAACCCGGAAGTGAGTGTTTCGGTTTGCGAACGTTCTTTGGAACCCAAATGTCCGACAGGGCTTCTGCAGCTTCCAATTGGCTGCAGCAGCTTCCTGCAGCCCAACAGAAGCTGCGCTTGGATTTCCGAACATTTTGGAAGTCGAACAGACTTCTGGAACGAATTTCGTTCGACTTCCGAGGTACGACTGTACTTCTACAATTTTGCAGCCGTTCATTCACAAGCCTGTTCTGCCTCTATTCTGTACATGTGAATTACAGAATGACAGAACTGTCTGAAAAATTTCACATTAAAATGCATTTTTAAATGGCAAGTATCTTTTTCCATACTTATTTAACCTCAATGAACTCTTTTAAGATTTTCTTTCGAATACTAAATTTCACATTTTGGTGCATCTCGGTACATTTTTTGAGCCTATCTGTAGCACAAACTTTGGAGAACTGCAAGGATAATCAAAAGGATAATTGTTCTCTGATCCACACATTAGCCCACAGGGGTGCCAACTTGAATAAAATATTGTGGGGGTCCAGGTAAGCCTTGCACCACACAATCAATCACATGACACAGGGCACGCACAGCATTTGAATGGAAATGCCCATCGACTTTGCGGGGAGACAGCCCCCTCAAATATTTTATTGTGGGGGCTGAAGCCCCCCCCCTGTCGGATTCTTCAAGCCTTATCAGAGGAAACTGGCCACTCTCCAGGCACTCGGCTTGAGATCCTTGTTGACCTCCCTGTCTGCGTCTCCCGGCAGGATACAGGCTAGGTCACTATCGGCGATCCTCCTCAAGCGTGAGAAGAACACACCACTCTCCCCTCCTCCCTACCTCCCCCAGGGAGGGGAAAGAGACAGACAGAAATGTATTTACATGTCTTTATTTCTGTCCTTGCAGCAGTACAGAGAAACGCGTCTGCACTGTTCAAACTCCAACAGTAGAGAGAGAAAACTCCACCCCTGTACTTCCAGTACAGGTCAGATGACACTCTGAGCTAACATCCGGTGCTCAGCACAGTGAATAGACTGTCCCTTTGTTCCCATGGTACAGTCCCAAACATCAACATCCTGTTTTGCTTTCCAGCCACCTGCAGCTCGCTCCCGCATTGCTGCTTTTCCGTAACACCCCTGACCCCTAGGAGCCGGCTCCTATGTTAGCCCAGGAGGCACGAATTAGGATGGTCCACTTTAAAAATGAATGAAATCCTCCTCCATCCTTAATACACAATGCTTATTTTTTTCAAAAGAAAAAATGTCTGTCTCAGTTACAGGGGAACAAAAAACAACAACAGGAGTGAGATACAAAAAATTAGGATGAAAGGGGGAAAGAGGATCTTGTTCCCAGAAGCGCCAGCTAAAAGGATTTGTTACAGCCCAGCACATTTTGGAACACATGGTCCTTCTTTAGGAGAAATCTTAAACCTTCAAATTATGTAAAAAGAGCTTAAGTGGCTTGCACAGATATTGTTGTCTATCTAGCACTAGGAGGGGGATTTCTCTTGAAGAAGGAACTTCACATTTTTCCAAAAATGTGTTGAGCTGCAATAAATCCTTGTCCACTTTTGGAGAATAAGCTTGTCTTGTCTTCCTTTTTTGCATTCTTTCTGTCTGAAAGTGAATCATATGACTTTCACCTTAGATTCATTTCCCCCAGCCCTTATTGTTTTACTCAGCGGTGAAAAGGAAGCCAAGCACTCTGGACACATTCAAAATCATAGAAACCTAGAATTGTAGAGTTGGAAGGGACCCACAGTCTAGTCCAACCCCGCAGTCATTCTCCTTAATGACAAATCTGCTCACCTTTTCCTGCTGGGCGGTATTGCGGCCGGGCAGTCGGGTCACAACAGTATACTGGCCTAAGGTCGGAGGGTCTCTGCCTCTCTTCTGCGTCATGCCGGCAGCGTTATTGTTGCTGGGGTCTGCCCCCCGTGGAGTGTTAGAATTCCTGCTCCATGATTGCAGTCATGTGATTGTTGTCTTTTACATGACGGTATATGTTTTGACTCCACAGGGTGGGAAGTGACGGAGACAGGATGTTTGTGTTACTGTGTTCCATGAAGTGGGACTATTGTCCTTTGTTCTTTCTCTTTGCTGGCTGATGCTAGAGAGAGAGGGAGCCATGTTGTAGTGCTCCGTGTGTGTTTATATGTAAATGAAGTAGATTAGCCAAAATGCTGAGTTGCTGGGGTCTGTTACGCAAGCTGCGAAGACTCTGCGGATCCCTAAATGTGCCGATATCTGTTGGAAAGCTTTTGAAGCTCCCGAACGAATGACCAGGAGGGAGAGAACATGCCAGTCGGGCATGTGACTCTACCAGGGTCCTACTCGAGTGTAGGACAAGCTCCTGACATGGAGTAGCCCCAGCCAATCAGCTTTCAGTGTGGGTGTGGCCATGGGAGATTAACTGGCACCCTCTTTCCTGCCCCATTGCAAGCTCACCCAACCCACACACCATCTTTTCATGCGTTGCTCTGATATGGCCTTGCTATGGACAATGGTCAGTTGCCATATTGTGGGGGCCAGGCAGGAATTTTTCCACTTGGTAAATTGGCACTGGCCATTTGGTTTTCGCCTGCCTAGTAGCAATCGTCACAACTTTTGTGAGGTTAGGCATTGGGTAAGCCTTTGCTTGGATGGAGGGGAAGTTGTAGCCTTCACCTGCCCCTCCTCAGTTAGGGTATCCAGTTAAAGGGATCCAGGGTGTGAATCCTGTCCAAAGCCTGGACGTGGGCTAGGGCCATGTCACAACCCATACGGGGACCCCACAGGGTGACCCTATTTGATGTAAGTCATAGGGCACCCCCTATTGGTGGCTTACCCTTAAGTGGACTCCCTGCAGATGGGCAGGTGTCAAGATATAGCCTGGCTTCACCCCAGTGCTTTAGCCAAAACTGCTCACATCTGTAACCAATAAAGTTGTGACCTGTTTGAACCCATAAACCAAAATACTTCGTGTCTGGCTGTTTTACTGTTCTCCTGGGAACTTTGTGGCTCAGGTGCCTTGGCACGCAACGTTACCTTTTCCAGGGCTGAATGCTCCAAAAATGGCTGTAGTTCAGCAGAAGTACACATGTTTCCCATAAGGACAGATCCAGTGGCCAGCATCTCCATGTAGGGCTTGGGAGACTCCTTCCTGAAGAGTTCTGCCAGCCAGTGTTGACAAGATATGGGGAACCTCGGGCCCAGGAGCCAAATGTGGCCCTTTAAGTCTGTTCATCCATCTCTTGGGATCTCCCTGTGCCCCTCAGGTCATAAGAACAGCCCTGCTGGACCAGAATGCTCTAGTCCAGCATCCTATTGTGGCCAACTGGATGCCAGTGGGAAGCCTGCAAAGAGGACCCTAGCACATGAGCCCGCTCACCTCCTGTGGCTTCCAGCAATTCAGAAGCACACTGCATTTGACTCTGGAGGCAGACTTCCAACTCTACAATTCTACAATGTCCCACATTTGATCAACACCATGTCCTCTGGTGCTTTAGATTGCCTGGAGAAATGCCCTTGAGTTGTGGTAATGTCTCTTGCTTGCGTGTGAGAGAAAGAGAGAGCGCATATGCATGGCACACCTGTTGCTCCACCCACACTGGCATCTAGCCCAACCCACCACAAGCATGCCCTGCCTTCAATGTCCCCATACACGAAATTGGGTCCTAGGGCTGATAAATGTTCCTTGTCCCTCACGCAGACAGTATCGGTCTAGATCAGAGTTTCCCAAACTTGGATCTCCAGCTGTTGTTGGACTACAACTCCCATCATCCCTAGCTAGCAGGACCAGTGGTCCAGGATGGTGGGAACTGTAGTCCAAAAACAGCCAGAGACCCAAGTTTGGGAAACCCTGCTCTAGATGGACCAGTATAAGGCAGTTTCCTGTGAGCTCTATATAAATGGCAACATGGCGCTGCTGAGTTCTGGCTCAAAGCAACCTCTGGACACAGACTGCTGTTTTGTGCCAACGTGTGTGCTCTGATGTCAGTTCCAAACACATGAGCCCCTAAATGTGCACAGTCACTTTCCCCGGGGCCTCTGCGGGAACACCGATTTGCTCTTTTGTTGTCACCCACCTGTCAGGGACGCCCCCGCTGCTGCCTATTCAGACCTGCCTGTTACTTCAAATCCCAGGGGAAATAAAGGCCCTGTAAAACAGGCTCGAGGCTGTGAAATGCAAGAGCCCTGATTAGATCTATAACAATTAAGAATTCTTTTAAATCTAATTGGAAAAGCGTCTGTTTTGATCGACGCCGCGATGTTATCTGCAAATTGTATTTTGTTTATCGGCAAGCAGCAAAGGTTTCCGCGCCCAATTCAGATGCCGTGCTTTGATCTTCCATGATACGGTGAACTGTAACAGGAGGGCAATGTAGATGATTATCAGGGAGGAAGAAGGGGGGTTCCATTGATCTTTTCTGAAGTGGGCTTTTTCTTGTTGTGTTTATGAATATCTCAGACTTTCGCTTTAGTTACAAAGGGAAATAATGTGCTTCTGTAGTAAGGAAACCACTCCCTATGCTCATGAAACCCAAGCTATACCAGATCTGAACAAGCTAAGGTTTTGGCATTCCTTCCCAGGATCTGGACCGTAAAGAAGGCTGATTGCCGAAGAAATGATGCTTTTGAATTACGGTGCTGGAGGAGACTCTTGAGAGTCCCATGGACTGCAAGAAGATCAAACCTATCCATTCTTAAGGAAATCAGCCCTGAGTGCTCACTGGAAGGACAGATCCTGAAGCTAAGGCTCCAATACTTTGGCCACCTCATGAGAAGAGAAGACTCCCTGGAAAAGAGCCTGATGTTGGGAAAGATGGAGGGCACAAGGAGAAGGGGACGACAGAGGACGAGATGGTTGGATACTGTTCTCGAAGCTACCAGCATGAGTTTGACCAAACTGGGGGAGGCAGTGGAAGACAGAAGTGCCTGGCGTGCTCTGGTCCATGGGGTCACGAAGAGTCGGACACGACTAAATGACTAAACTACTACAACAACAACCCAGGATTGTCTTTGGAAGAGACTGTTCTTTTATTTATCTTCATTGCTACTAATGAGACATTGTTTTCAGAGAAGGGAACTTACTTAAGAACAAGAGAAGAGACTTGTTGGATCAGAGCAGTGACCCATCTAATCCAGCATCCTGTTCACACAGAGGCCAACCAGATGCCTGAGGGACATGCACAAGCAGGACCCGGGCACAAGATCACCCTCCTGTCCTCTGGTTTCTTGGGAGGATATTGTGGGGAGCACATGGGAAGGAACTGCGTGTTCCTATGTTGGGGCATGATTTGTTTCATATGTTCAGTTTCTGAAAGAAAAGTAATTGTGTATTTCACATTAACACTCCAATCCTAAACATTTAGGGTTGTATCCAATAGGAGACATACTCAGAGTAGACCTACTGAAATTAATGGACTGATCCAGTTCATTAAATTTAGTGGGTCTACAACAGGCATAGGCAAATTCGGCCCTCCAGATGTTTGGGACTAGTTCCCATCATCTCTGACCACTGGTCCTGTGAGCTAGGGAGCATGGAAGTTGTAGGCCAAAAACATCTGGAGGGCCGAGTTTGCCTATGCCTGGTCTACAAGTTAGCTAAATACAGCCCATTTTTGCTGGATTTGCATCCTGCTGACCTCTTTCCTTGGCATCCATCCTCATTTGCTTGCATAATGTTTGCAGGAAGGTTAGCTGAGGTTGACTACTGAGCATGCACTGATTTGTTTTTATGGAGTTCAGGCGATGTTGCATCAAGAAATTGTTAGCTCACACCTCCTGGTACATTTCCCCCTCACTTTCCTTACCACAAAAAGCCGGAGTTATTTGCCACCCCTCTGTAGAGTGGGTTACTTCGGCTTTTCTCAGTTTCTCATTTTTCTAAACTTAAATTCAGTTTTCCACATTTCTCCAGCAATTTCAAACAAAAGTCCTCCTGAAAATTCCTCTGCACTTTTTTGTGCATCTTTCTTCTAACAAACGCATGTTTGTATGCCGTTTTGACCAATATACACATTTCTGCAAGCAATTGCCATAATATTTACATATTCTATTTTCACTAATATATGTATTATTTTTGTAACAGTGTTCAGCTGGAGATCTGCATCACAAAATCCGGAGAAGTGCAGATTTCAAAGGATAGTTGTATTGCGGTTCGCATATACCGGTTCTGGAAATACGGATTAAGTGGTTTCAAATTAAATTGCAAACACCCTTGGATTTGTTTCCCTCTGCAATCCTTACTCCTCCCTCAGTGCCCCTTATGGGGAGTAGCCTGAGGTACTTTCCCTCTTCCCTGCTTACTGAAGCCAGACTTGTAGCCGACAGATGATTAAGTAAGAAAACACAAGAAGAAACTGGAACAAACTTCTTGGCTTTAAATATATGAACCTATGAAGCTGGGCGAGGAAAGCAAGCAGACCTGTTCTCTGCGGGGAGCCAAGTCAGGCCTTGCTAGACTTCACTGTGTCCTGTGTCTTCCCCAGCAGGTCATTCTATCAGCACCACTGAGCCATCTGCATTGCACAGACAGTGAGTGGGTGGATACACTCCAGCTTTCCTTAATTATATTCTCCCTACTCCGGTTTGGCACCGAAACACGGGAGCTGTTTTGTTCATTCCCCCAGCCCTCCTGGCCTTCAGTGGAGACAACACCCCCCACCAAATTTATTCTAAACAAGTCCTTTCACACTTGTTCTAAGGCAGGCCTGCGTTGTGTATGACCTGCTGAGCTCAATGCAGTCAGCGAGGCACATATGATATAATGACCCACCAGATGCTTGGTAAGTCTTCTGCGTTTGTTGCCTGAGAATTCAAAAATAGATAGGTTAGCAAGCCAGCCTCTGGCAGCCCACAGTCCATTGCACTGAACTGAACATAAACTTAAAAACATAAGAAGAGCCTGCTAGATCAAGCCAATGGCCCATCAAGTCCAGTAGCCTGGTCTCACAGTGGCCAAGCAGATGCCTGTGGGAAACCCATGAGAAGGACCTGAGCACAAAAGCCCTCTCCCCTCTTGCGGTTTCCAGCAACTGATATTCAGAAGCATTGCTGCCTTCAAATGTGGAGGCAGAGCATAGTTATCAATAGCCCTCTCCTCTAGAACTCAGTGGGTCTCATGTTGTGCAGCAGAGATAGGGAGGTCCAGAGGAAAATGTGCCCCAGATCTTTCTGTCCAGTCCTGTGGCTCAACCTAGTTCTCAACACCCTCAGAAACAATCACTCTCTCACCAGCTCCCTTTCCTAGACCAGTGTTTCCCAACCTTTTTTGGGCAAAGGCACACTTGTTTGATGAAAAAAATCTCGAGGCACACCACCATTACAGCCCCGTGACGTCAGCGCGCAGCGTCACGCCGGGAGGGACGCACGAAAGTGTAAGTTTCAATTTTTTTCCCTCCCCCTTGCCGGGGAACCTCCAAGCTTTGGGGGTGGGGGGGGAGGAGGCAGCAAAGCGAGGCAGGAAGGAGAGCGCGGCTTGGCTGGGTGAGCTTTGGCAGGGGCAGGGAATGAGAGCCGCGAGGCGGGCACTGCGGATGGAGGCGCTGCCCGCCGAGCTCGCAGGCAGCCAGGCAGGCAGACGGCGAGAGCCCCGCGCTGGGCGGCCTCTCCTCGCCGCCGCCGCCCTGCCTCTCGCCGCCCGACTCGCCCGCCTCCCTCCAGGCAACATCTCGCGGCACACCAGGCAACATCTCGCGGCACACTAGTGTGCCGCGGAACAGTGGTTGGGAAACACTGTCCTAGACCCTCGGTGAGTGTCCATGCCTAGCCAGAAAGTGCCCTTGAACTCTGAACATGCTTCTTGCTTCCCTGGACAGAGGTCAGAGAAGAAACATAGAATTCTAGAGTTGGAAGGGACCATGAGGGTCGTCTAGTCCAACTCCCTTCAATTCAAGAATCTCAACTAAGGCATCCATGACCCGTGACCATCCAACCTCTGCTTAAAGACCTCCAAGGAAGGAGAGTCCACCACCTCCCAAGGGAGTCTGAATGAGATCTAGGAGTCTTCGTGGACCAGTCATGTTGGGTCAACAGTGTGATGCAGCAGCAAAAAAAGCAAGTGCTGTTCTAGGCTGCACCAACAGAAATATAGTATCCAGATCACGGGAATAGTACCACTAAAGGGAAGTCCTTTTTCTGCGCATAACTGTTGCATTATGGGGAAGCATTGCTTCTTTTCTCTTGCATTCTGGGAAGTCTCTCCTATAAGCTTTTCCCTGCTTTTGCACACACTGCACAACTTGTTCCAAAGGCCAAGACATTCCCTCATTGCTAAGTTCATGAAAAACATTATGACCTGTACTTAATGCACAGCTGACCACATCTACGGAATTCACTTATTATATTCTTTCATGTTATGATCAATCATTAGTAATTGTTTTAGCCATATCAATCTTTAGTTATAATTTAATTAGGAGGTTTCATGCCTGTCTAGTTCTAGCTTCGTTTCCCAGCCTTTAATCTATCGGTGATTAATGTTCACATGTAATTCCCGCCTTGTACTTATGTTAACCAATCAGCAACAAGTTTCTTTGTGTTTGTATCAACCAATCAGCCACAAGCACACCTATGAGAACAGGATACTGGACAAGGTGAGTCCTTATCTTGATTCAGCAGATCTCTTCATATGATCTCACAGAATAGTCGAATCGTAGAACTGTAGAGTTGGAAGGGACCCCAAGAGTCATCTAGTCTAACCCTGTGCAATGCAGGAATCTCAACTAAAGCATCCATGACAGAGGGCCATCCAACCTTTGCTTACAAACCTCCAAGGAAAGTCCATCAGCTCTTGTAGGAGTCCATTCCACTGTCAAACAGCTCTTGCTGTCAGAAAATTCTTCCTGATGTTGAGTCAGAATCTCCTTTCTTGTAACTTGAAGCCATTGGTTTGAGTCCTACCCTCCAGAGCAGGAGAAAATAAACTTGCTCCATCTTTCATATGAAAACCTGGCTTCGTTCAGATTGGAGTATATTCCTGGTAAGACCCCTTTTATCCCTCCTAAAAGGAATAAGACGCAACAGTCTTATTTTAAAAGTATAACAAGTTTACTCACATTCAGTTCACAGTTGGATCCCTGAAGGCAGGCTTTAGCTTGTAGTTACAGATACAGTGTGGTTTACATCCTTGTAAGGATGGGCACATGTGCTGCTGGCAGAGAGCCAGCATAGCAGTCCAAGAGAAGAAAAGGCATCAAAAGAGGAAGATGGCTGCATGACTGGACCTTTTGTGGGGTCTACAAAGGTCACACCCACCTACCTGGTCACATGCAGGGGGAGGATGCTTCAGACCAGGTGTAACAGGAAGTTCAACTGGCTGGATCAACATTCCCCCTGTCTGTGTCCACTCTAGGCAAACAAGGAATGTTGTATGTGACTGCTCCAGTGGATTACATCCCACAAAATTCACTGTCCCTAGGCATGGGAATGGACCTTCTCTTATGCTACCAAGCAGGGGATTGAGCAGATTCAGGGATGCTATCCATGGCAATTGGTCATGATACCAATTTGGAATGTCCATGTGCAGAGACATCATGCCCTTGGATATCAATTGTCAGTCTGGGCAGCTCCTGTATGTGGAATTGGGGAGGGGGGAGTCTCAAGGTGGCCCTGCCCCTGATCTTCATGGCAGGAACAAGGCTAAGGAAAGATGCAAAATAGTTTGGAAGACGATGTGTGAACTAAGGACATTTGAACACTGTACCTTGATAGTATTTTTTAAATATATAAATTCATTCAGTTCCGGAACTGGGAAAAGAAAAAGATAAAATGACCGGTCATCGAGTCAGTTCCACAAATCCTCCCTTAAACTGTGTGCAGATGATTGGAAACTGCAAATTTACCATCCTTTCAGATGTTCCTATTGTCCCCAAAATGGTTTTGGCCTTTTGGCAGAAAAAAAAAAGTTACGGCTTTGGCTTTGGAGAAAGACCTTTGACAAGGCAGCTCATGGTCTCCTGCTGGACTTCTGTGAATCACCGAGATTCCATGCCGGGACACCCCCCCCCCAAAAAAAAATGCCCTGCTGCTTTTTGAAATGATTTCAGAGCACAGCTTTGTGAGAGCATGAGTAAGACAACATCCTCTGTCGTTCCTATTGTGCAGGTTGGCTGAAAATAACAGCCAAAAAAAAAAAAATGACCTCTGAGCACTACTTTTGACATAGTTTCTAAAAATACAGAAATCCTTTATCTTTTGCTGAATGGGATCATAAGGAAGACAAAGATCTTTCACTTGGAAGGGAACGTGTGTGAATTGTTGCCCCAAAGGTCTCTCTTCAGGGTAGTGACGAACAATTCTGTCAGTTTCACTTCCTTTCGATTTCTCATTTTTACAGCTTTAAGTTCTGTTCACCTTAGTTCTGTATCAGCTTAATGACCTTTTTTTAAAAGTCCTTATAAAATTCATCACCGTTCAGTGTGCATTTCTCCTCATATCTGAATTGTAGTCTGCAATTTTGCCTACTATACATTTTTTTTCATAAAAAGAGCTCTGCTGGGTCACATCAAAGGCCTATCCAGTTTAGCCTCCTCTTAAGGGATGCAGGTGGCGCTGTGGGTTAAACCACAGAGCCTAGGACTTGTAGATCAGAAAGTCGTGGTTCGAATCCCCGCGACGGGGTGAGCTCCCATTGCTCGGTCCCTGCTCCTGCCAACCTAGCAGTTCGAAAGCACGTCAAAAGTGCATGTAGATAAATACGGTAGGCACCGCTCCGGCCGGAAAGGTATACGGCGTTTCTGTGTTCTGCTCTGGTTTGCCAGAAGCAGCTTAGCCATGCTGGCCACATGACCCGGAAGATGTACGCCGGCTCCTTCAGCCAATAAAGCGAGATGAGCGCTGCAACCCCAGAGTCAGCCACAACTGGACCTAATGGTCAGGGGTCCCTTTACCTTTACCTAACACAGTGACCAACCAGATGCCCATAGGAAGTTCCCACGCAGGACATGAGTGCAACAGCGCACATCCCAGTTGGTTATTCCCAGTAACTGGTATACCCAGTCATTCTCTCCTTCAAAGTGGAGGTGGAATAGAGCCATCATGACAAGTAGCCATTGGTAACCTCATTCGCCATTCAGTTGTCCAATCCTCTATTAAAGTCATTCAAATGGGTGACCATCGCTACATCTTGTGGGAACCAAGTCCGTCATTTAAACCATGGTCCAAATGAGGAAGTACTTTCACCCCACCATTCAGCTTCACTGGATTTCCCTGAGTTCTAGTGTTATGAGAAAAGGAGACAAACATCTCTGTATCTGCTCTCTCCACAAATTGCACTACCCATTTAAAAATCACGATATTTTTGGGTGTCTAAAAATTCCTAGGCACTCCCTTCTAGTGTTTGTATAATGCCATTATTGGCTAAAATAGATAGATAAGGGTGGAAACTAGGCTACTGTGCTGGGCCCAGGGGTGACCTGGGTAGCGGAGACCAGGTCTAGTCCTGAATCCAAGGGTTCCGCAAGGAGTCAGTCCAACAGGGCCAAGGCAGGACACGAGGCAGGAAACCAGGCAAGGTCAGGCACAGAATCACAGGCAGGATCTGGCAAACAGCAACATTGCTCCCGCAACCTGGGGCGGGGTCCAGCAGCCTTTTATCTCTGTCAGGGTAACGGCCAGTCCTGATCCCCTGGTGACTCACCTCCCTGTCTCACCTGAAGGCGAGCACTCCTCCTGCAAGTACTCAGGTCTCTCCTTCTCTCAGACCTGAGTCTCTGCAGCTCAGGAGATGTCGGTGGGTTACTAGACCCAGAGGCTGCCTCAGCCTCTCCTGACCCAACTGGTAGTGGAGCAGCTGTAAGTGGTGGCCCAGCTGAAGGCAATGAGGTAATCCCCGCATCTGGAGCCAGGGCAGGCTCAGGACCCTGACATGGCCCAACTGGTGCTTGTTGCAGGGGAACCTGTGCAGACTGGGGCTCTTCAGAATCAGGCCACAGACTAGGTTCAGATGTCGCCTGGGGCAAAGGATCCGGTGTGGACTGAGACTCCTCTGGTTCGAGTCCCAGGCCATCACAGCTATTCTGAGCTGAAACTTCCGCTGCCAACTTCAGACAGAGCCCTGTCAGCTGTGGCACCCTGGGTTGGGAAGAACCTCCCCTCCATATTCTCCTGGAACCTATTTTAAAATTTATTTATATATATTCCAGGTAAACGTTGTCCTATGTACAAGAGTCTTTTATGGGTTTTTGCTGTGGGCAGCTGCTCATTTTTATCCGTTGCAAGCTGCTTGCTGTCTTTCTGTTTTTGTTTTTATTGTCTTGTGTTTGCATTGCATTTTAATTTGGGTTTGTTCTTAGTTTTGTGCTGTTTTTGAATTCTTTTTAAAGCTGCGTGTAATTTCAATTTGCAGGGAAGCAAATCTTAAGATCTTCTAAACAAACAAATATGAAAGGCAGGTTTCTTCCTTTCTTTTTAATGTCGGGAGGCTCAACCACAGACCTTCCAGCACCAAGTGTGGTTTAACCCTGAGAGACGAAATCCCATTTGTTCTGTTGTTGTTTTTTCATTTCCCCCCAGTCATATATTCTGTTCTCCACATTTCCAAATCAGTGTGCATTTTAAAAAGTCCTCTTGAAAACGCATGAGCCTTTTTAGTGCAAATCTCTCCTAATATACACATCCGCATGCAGTTTTGCCTAATATACATGTACATGTAATATACACATTTTTGCAAGGCAATGTGCCCCAATGTGATGCAGCTTGGATTGTTATTTTCACTAACCTGTGCATTTTTATGCACACTTCATGAATTTGTTCTTTGCATATGTATTTTTGTACACGGTATACAGCTGAAGAACTGCATTGCAAAATTCAGGGGAGTCTGCATTCGGAAGTGTAACTCTTTTTTGGTGCATAGGTCGGGGGCAAATTAAGTAGGTTCACCTCTAAGTGCAAGCTGGGTCAGATTTCTCCCAAATCCAAAGCTGAATCTGGGAGAGCATTTTGGAACTATGATACAGTCATACCTCGAGCTGAAGTAGCTTCAGTATGAGTATTTTCGGGTTGCGATCCGCAGTGACCCGGAAGTAACGGAGCATGTTACTTCCGGGTTTCACTGCTCACACATGCGCAGGCGCTCAAAATGACATCATGTTCATGCGCAGAAGCGGCGAATCGCGAATCGCGACCCGCGGGCGCAGGTTGCGTTCGCTTCAGGATGCGAACAGGGCTCCAGAACGGATCCCATTCGCATCCAGAGGTACCACTGTACATAGAGTGCAGATACGTAGTCCCTCAGTAGCTGGGACACAATTCAGAGAAAGGGAAAGAATTGGAGGGAGGGAAAATCTACAGGGGAGCAGCAGCGTTTTCCTGACTTCTTTCTCACTTTTAACCAGTGCTACTGTGGCTATTCCAATTAAATAGTATCTCTCTTTTTAGACTTTGCAGTAGGAAGTCTTAAGTATTAGGCCAAGATCAATACCTCAGCTAATGGGCTAAGGTATTAAAAAAAAAATCCAAGCAAAAAACAAAAACCCACCAAAAAGAAACCTCTCTTCACTGGAGGAAATGAGAGTGTTGTCTGGAAAGCAGATGACAATAATCCTTGGGATGAATGGATTTAGAGATTTCCGAAGCCATTTTAGTAAGCAGAGGGCAGGTTTAGGCAGCTCGTTCTACAAGTTCCTTGACAAAAGAGAAGAGATTGACATTTTCCTTTCCGGCTTTGCAGCCAACACCAACTTCTCGCCCTGAATATTTATCAGCGGTTGCGATGGAGTCTGAAGGAAGCAGCACCGAGATGGCAGCAATGTAGAGGTGCAAAAATCCAGGCACCTTGTGGTCCATCACCTATTGGCAAATTCAGGTTGTGCAATTCTAGTCGATGGGGAGCTTTTGCACAGCAAACCTTCTTCCCTGAAAAATCAGGCTGTTCGTGATAAAGAAAGTGATGAGACAATGCAGTGGGAAGTGTGTGGTGCCACTTGCTTTGATGCAACATCATCTTAAAGGTAAAGGGACCCCTGACCATTAGGTCCAGTCATGGCCAACTCTGGGGTTGCGGCGCTCATCTCACTTTACTGGCCGAGGGAGCTGGCGTACAGCTTCCAGGTCATGTGGCCAGCATGACTAAGCTGCTTCTGGTGAACCAGAGCAGCGCACGGAAACACCGTTTATCTTGCCGCCAGAGCGGAACCTATTTATCTACTTGCACTTTGACGTGCTTTCGAACTGCTAGGTTGGCAGGAGCAAGGACCGAACAACGGGAGCTCACCCCGTTGCGGGGATTCGAACCGCTGATCTTCTGATCGGCAAGCCCTACCTGCAAACAAGTCAGAATGAATGTCCCTCCAATTGCCAACATAATCTAATCTGCCTGCAAATGAATCTTGATGTATTCTCAATAAACAATGCACCCTGGTTTGCTGATAAGAGATGTTTCGGAGGTGCTATTCATTGGGATTTTTTTCTGCTTGAATTACATTGGACCGTAAGAAGAGGCTGCTGGATCAGATCAAGGGAACACCCAGTTCAGCATCTGCTCTTACAGTGACCAACCAGACGCCTGCTGGAAAACCTCAAGCAGGATCAGATGATGTCAGAGACCAGACTGCAGATTACAGCTCTGATGAGGAATGGTGCGAACCTCCCCCTCTTCCTGCTCCTGACCAGGATCCTGAAGCTGCCCAGGAACAGTGGAGCAGTATTGATTTAGAGAATAGGTTTGCAGAGGGACATAGTTTGGAAAACAACAGCTGGGCAGAGCTGAGTGGGGAACAGCTAGGAGAAGCAGAAAAGGGAGAGAGGGAGAGAGAGAGAACTGATAATAATAATAATAATAATAATAATAATAATAATAATAATAATAATAATTTATTTATTTATTTATACTCCACCCATCTGGCTGAGCTTCCCCAGCCACTCTGGGTGGCTTCCAGCAAAATATTAAAATACAATATCAAATATTAATAGCTTCCCTACACAGGGCTGCCTGTTTAGAAGACACCTGGTCTTCTAAAAGTCAGATATTTGTTTATTTCTTTGACATCTGATGGGAGGGGGTTCCACAGGGCGGGCCCACTACCCCTGTAACCTTGCTTCTCACAGGGAGGGCCGGAAAGCCCTCGGAGCTGGACTTCAGTGTCTGGGTAGAACAATGAGGTTGGAGACACACCTTTGGGTATACTGGGCCGTTTAGGGCTTTAAAGGTCAGCACCAACACTTTGAATTGTGTCTTTGCTAGAAAGTGTCTAGCCTATATCTTCAAGGGCAAGGAGGGCTGATAAGGTTGCTACATCAGGTTGCAAGAAGGGGGAAGTGACGAAGATAACTCGGGGGGAAGTGGGAGGGAAGCTAAATGGGAGTGCCTTTACTCCAAGAATGGCTGCGTTGTTCTTTATCTCTGATCATTAAACACTCTTAAACTGGTAAGGGACTCTAATTGCTTTGTTCTGATGATACACGGCCAAAGGGGGGGGGGAGCCACTTTTCCAAAGCCTGACATCTGAGCACAACAGCCCTCTCCCCTCCTGTGACTTCCATCATCTGGAATTCAGAAGCATTAATGCTTCTGTGGAGAAAGACCATGGTCATGGTAGCTCGGAGCCATTACTTATTTCTCTTGTTTCTGAAGAGGAACCAGGGTGTGAGGGACGTCCCCATTACAATCATACCTCTTGTTACATTTGCTTCAGGTTAAATCTTTTCAGGTTGCGTCCTGCGGCAACCCAGAAGTACAGGAAAGGGTTATTTCAGGGTTCCGCCGCTTGCACATGCACAGACGCTCAAAATGATGTCACGCCCATGTGCAGAAGCGGTGAATCATGACCCACGCATGAGTAGATGCAGGTTGCATTCTGCTCATGTTGAGAACGGGGCTCCGGAACGGATCCCGTTCACAACCAGAGGTACCACTGTATTGTTTTCATGTTATTTCTGCATTTTATCCAAAGAACCAAGCACCACTGCTGCTTTCACTGGTCTCTGTCCTTCTGCGCTGCAATGTGCCCATGTTCATTGATAAAAATGCTGCAAGAAAAGAATCTTGATGCCATCAAACACACTTGCATCAAGTTTCCTTTTGTGTAGTATTTACCACTTGCACGTGTAAACTGAGCGTGTTGTTTAAAAACACAACAAATAAGCCATATTGAAGTGATTGTATTGGTTTGGGATTGGAAGTAGGCCTAAATGACGTCTTGGGGTTCCCTCCCAGCACAGGGATTCTGGCTGCAAGAGATCTTTGATCCAAGGAAGCATGGGCACAGGAAACAGTTTTGACAATGTCCTTGGGTTGAATGACACAATCAATTGAGCTGCTACCTGTTCAGAACTGTCAGGAAGGCAAGCAGATTACTCATCCTTTTGTTATCTACTTGGCAGGGGCAAGCAAAAACTTTGGTGATTGGGTCATCCTGAGAAAGGTAACTAAATCCCAACAGTTCCATACAGCCCTACTGTGACCTCCTTCAAAAATAAAAATAAATGAAAATAAATCCAGACCTGAGCACATGTTGCACTCCTGCAATTCTCACCACTAAGAGCAGACTCAGGCCACATTTGCATTATACACCAGGACATTCGCAGGGAAACCAAAATGCTTGTTCACAAAGCTATTGTACTGCCAACCTTACTATATGCTTGTGAAACATGGACCACTTATAAATGCCATCTCCAACTCCTTGAAAGATTCCACCAATGGTGTAGCCAAAACATTTTACACATCACTTGGGAAGACAGACAAACTATATCAGTGTACTGGAAGAAGCAAAGATCACCAGTGCTGAAGCAATGATTCTTCAACATCAACTTCGTTGGACTGGTCATGTTGTGCGGATGCCTGATGATCGTCTTCCAAAGCAACTACTTTATTCCGAACTTAAAAATGGAAATCATAATGCTGGTGGTCAACAAAAGGGGTTTAAAGACTGTCTCAAGGCAAATCTTTAAAAAATGTAGTATACACACTGACAACTGGGAAACACTGGCCTGCGAGTGCTCCATTGGAGAACAGCCTTTACCAAAGGTGTCATGGGCTTGGAAGCCACTCAAACTCCAGATGCAAGGGAGAAACGTGCTAAGAGGAAGGCACGCTTGGCAAATCCACACCGTGATCAACTCCTGCCCGGAAACCAATGTCCCCACTGTGGAATGATGTGTGGATCCAGAATTGGCCTCCACAGTCACTTATGGACTCACTGTTAAAACCATGTTTATGGAAGACAATCTTACCCGGCTGCAAGTGATCGCCAAAGATACATTTAAAGGATTATCATACCACTTTAAACAGTCATGGCTCCCCCTCAAAGAATTCTGGAACTTGCAGGCTGCTAAAAGTGCTGAGAGTTGTTAGGAGGTCTCTATTTCCCTCACAGAGATACAGTTCCTAGAGTGGTTTAACAGTCAATCCCTCTTCACAGGTAGCTCACAAAATTCAGAGAAGTGCGAATTTTGGAGGAAAATTGTGTTTCGGTTTATGCAATGTTTTGGGAAGTGTGAATTAGGTAGTTTCTTGTTAATTGAAAACAGAAATCTATTTCTCCTCCATACCCAATGGTAAGACACAAGGTGTATCCCCATCATGCCTGGTTAGTTCTGCCAATCAGTTCAGTGTTTGTTTGTTGGCAAACCCAAATTCGTGCAACTGCCTGTTCCACTTCCTGTGTCCTTCAGAACTAGTTTCAGCCCCCCATCAACTTGGATTGCTGTTTGCTCCCAAGAATTTATCATAGAAATGGCAAGTTAAGCCTGCTCAGTCAGCTTTTAATTCTCTCGCTGGCTCCCAGCTCTTTTAAAGTAACAACCCATGTCATTCTGCAAAAGAAGTCTGACAGACTGGAGGAGGAGGAGGAAAGAAAGAGAAGAGGAGAAAGAGAAGAGAGAAAACAAAACAACTTTTTATCGCTACAAAGACAAGGGGGATCCAGTCTAATTTTGTTCTGTTTGACTGCACCATTACTTATTAATGTCTTGCACTGACCTCTTGGGGAGCCAGTGCAACCATCACATCAGCTTTATAGCTGTTATAGTTACTTAAGTTTCATCGTAGCAATAACAGCAAGTCAGATATCATAGCAGGCCTATAGCACAAGTGAATTTGTAGGCAGCAGGGTTGTGTGTTGTGTGTGATATTCAAGCTCAGTGAATTGTCCATGTCTCACTCCCCAGAGCCTCCCTCCATCTGGACTCATTACAAAATCAGAAATCTGGTTTATTCTGCTCCTTGGGGAAAGCTTTTTCCCAAGCTGGTCCCCTTCCAGATGCTGTTGAACTTCAACTCTCATCAACCCTCTTCCCAGCATGGCCAATGAACAGGGATAATGGAAGCTGTAGTCCACCAAAACCTAGAGGGCACCAGGATGCCATGGTCATATTCCTAAAAGAAACTTGGCAGCAGCGGCAGATCTACTATGGAAGTAATGAAGCTTAAACTTCAGGGACCCTAATCCCAGAGGGGCTCCAGAAGCTACTTTAGTTCATATTGATTGGAACAACTGATTGGTTCAAAATTGGGAAAGGAGTATAAGGCTGTATATTGTCTCCCTGCTTATTTAACTTATATGCAGAATTCATCATGTGAAAGGCTGGGCTGGATGAATCCCAAGCCGGAATTAAGATTGCCGGAAGAAATATCAACAACCTCAGATATGCAGATGACACAACCTTGATGGCAGAAAGTGAGGAGAATTAAAGAACCTTTTAATGAGGGTGAAAGAGGAGAGTGCAAAATATGGTCTGAAGCTCAACATAAAAAAAACGAAGATCATGGCCACTGGTCCCATCACCTCCTGGCAAATAGAAGGGGAAGAAATGGAGGCAGTGAGAGATTTTACTTTCTTGGGCTCCAGGATCACTGCAGATGGTGACAGCAGCCATGATATTAAAAGACGCCTGCTTCTTGGGAGAAAAGCAATGACAAACCTAGACAGCATCTTAAAAAGCAGAGACATCACCTTGCCGACAAAGGTCCATATAGTTAAAGCCATGGTTTTCCCAGTAGTGATGTATGGAAGTGAGAGCTGGACCATAAAGAAGGCTGATCGCTGAAGAATTGATGCTTTTGAATTATGGTGCTGGAGGAGACTCTTGAGAGTCCCATGGACTGCAAGAAGATCAAACCTATCCATTCTTAAGGAAATCAGCCCTGAGTGCTCACTGGAAGGACAGATCGTGAAGCTGAGGCACCAATACTTTGGCCACCTCATGAGAAGAGAAGACTCCCTGGAAAAGACCCTGATGTTGGGAAAGATGGAGGACACAAGGAGAAGGGGACTGTTGGGATACTGCCAGGGAGACAAAGTCCATCATGGCCCAAGCCGTCTGCTGGACAATCCATGAGTTTCTAGAAAATATCTTGCCACATTCCAGAGCTCATGCACACTCTTATCAGCAGATAATTGACAGCAGAAGTCGCACTCAGGAGAGCATTATTTACAAGCTTTATTCAGCGTTGATCAGAACAGAGAAATACATGACTGCCTGCGTCAGTGTCTCCGACAGAGAGAGACGAAAGCAATAGATAACATAAACATCCTGTGAACAGGAAATACGCAGGCTGTGACACAAACATCCTGCTCCCTTTTAAGGTAGAACAGAAATATCCTAACAGGGACAACAGAGGATGAGATGGTTGGGCAGTGTTCTCGAAGCTACAAACATGAGTTTGACCAAACTGCGGGAGGCAGTGGAAGACAGGAGTGCTGTGGTCCATGGGGTCACGAAGAGTCGGACACGACTAAATGACTAAACAACAACAACAACAAAGTAGACCCAATGTGAGACACACAACTCAGATAGATTATTTTTTTGTTGTATATATTTCAACCCTTCCCAAAGTTTGAGAGTTGGTAGCACAGATGTTGGAAAGGTGCTCTGTCGTGGAACACTGAAGTGGTTATCCAGACCTCACTGCTGGTTGCGAAGGGGCCCCCATGACAGTTCAAACTTCAGGACCTCCAAAGTGTCAGATTGGGATATGGGTTCATATCCCCACTCAGCCATGAAGCTCATCGGGTGACCTTGGACCAGTCACTGCCTTTCCGCCTAACCTATCTCACAGGGTTGTTGTGGAGATTAAAGAAGAAGTGGGAGAACCATATATGCTGCCTTGAGCTCTTTTGGAGAAGCAGCTGGGATTAATAAAAATAAAATAACATCTGAAAGCTCATGCATTCTCCCATTGGTGAACAAACATTTCTTCCCTTTATCAACTTTCCGAAGAAATGTTTTGGAAGCAGCTCTTTAAATTGAAACGTTAGCAACCGGTCTCAGAGGACAGCCCTGGGCTGCTTTGGGCTGCAGTGTAACCTCCTCCTGTTTGGCAACACATAAAAATTAAGAATCGCGGGCAAGTATTTAGTTATTTAGTTTTGCTTTAATGAAGGAGGCTGTCATAGACGGATGCGGTTGGCTATTAAAAGGAAACTGAGATGAGGGGGAGGGGGATCATTTCTGCTGCCACAGAGTTAGCAAAGGCAAATAATTATACATTTCAACATTACGCACATTAACCATGCACAGGCATTCCGAATTAGTATTTAACGAGCAAAGCAAAAGGTGATTAGCTATTTATCGCTGGGAAGATTTATCGGCAGGCGAGCAAATGGCTTAATTGCTACCCCTTCCTCTGGGTTGGGAGGGGGTCATCAAACGAGACAAAAATAGGACGAGAGGCTTTGGCCGTCTTACGTTAGGCAATGAAAATGCAGGATAGTCCTCACAATCGCCGTGCCATCTACCGTGGCAGCGGTGCAAAATCAGTTCTGCTGCAGACACAGATGCTGAGAAAATTGGAGTGAGGGGCATTGTACACTCACGCCTACGTGTAACAGGTTAAATAGGAGAGCCACACTTCTTTGAAGTCTCTCAGCCCCACTCATCCTGTTGGGGAGGAAAGGAAAGGAGAATGTTAGCCGCTTTGAGACTCCTTCGGGTAGTGATAAAGCAGGATATCAAATCCAAACTACTACTACTACTACTACTACTACTACTACTACTACTCTTCTTCTTCTTCTTCTTCTTCTTCTTCTTCTTCTTCTTCTTCTTCTTCTTCTTTTCTCTGTGTGGAAGCCCTCACTGGGATCCAATGTCAGAGACCAGCTGGATGAGGAAGAGTGGGGAGTCACCCGGCCAAGAGCCCCCCAGGGAGGACACAGAAGAAGACAACTTAGATCCTGGATCCTGGTGATGGGACACTGGGGAAGGGACAAGATGGGAGATGCTAGAAGCAGGGGGTTTGAGCGATCGAGGGGGGGGGTCAGGAGAAAGAGGGTCTTACAAGACAAGCTTAGAGGCTGAAAGTCACAGTGTGCATTTGGGGGGAAATGCACAAGATGTATATAACTTTACCCTGCCATTTATAGATTTTGTATAGAAGAAGAAGAAGAAGAAGAAGAAGAAGAAGAAGAAGAAGAAGAAGAAGAAGAAGAAGAAGAAGAGGAAGAAGAAGAAGAAGTAGTAATACCCCGCCCATCTGGCTGGGCTTCCCCAGCCAGTCTGGGCGGCTTCCAACAAAATATTAAAATACAGTAATCCATCAAACGTTAAAAGCTTCCCTAAACAGGGCTGCCTTCAGATGTCTTCTAAAAGTCTGGTAGCTGCTGTTCCCTTTGAGGGCGTTCCACAGGGAGGGCGCCACTACCGAGAAGCCCCTCTGCCTGGTTCCCTGTAACTTGGCTTCTCGTAGGGAGGGAACCACCAGAAGGCCCTCAGCGCTGGACCTCAGTGTCCGGGCAGAACGATGGGGGTGAAGACGCTCCTTCAGGTATACTGGGCCGAGGTCAGCACCAATACTTTTTCAGTGTCTGGTAGCTGTGCACACCTCTTATCACATCCTGTCTCAGACAGGCAGGATAAGACTCCCGTCCCCTGTAGACAAATTTGGAAATGACCTGTAATGAAGGGGTTTAAATATCTCTCTCTCTCTCTCTCTCTCTCTCTCTCTCTCTCTCTCTCTCTCTCTGTGTGTGTGTGTGTGAATGTGTATTTTGTTTTTGCTGACCCCTACCTGAGAAGGAGCATCACTCCTCTTCTTCTCCAATTTTGCAATGTGAGCTTTGATGCAGATGACAAGGAACTGTCTCCCTGCCTTACCCCACTAACAAATGTATTCTGCCATATTGCTTTAAAATTGCAGGTGGGCAAGCTGTTTTGATTAGCCCGAGCAAGGGTAATGTTTCCACCACCATCTCATTTACAAAACAACCAGAGGTCAGAATGAAAGCGGACCCTCGTCTTGTAAAGAATGCATTAGGCAAAGGGAGGGGAGACATAAAAGTGGGCTGATCCACTTCAGATTTGGATAGCTTGTCTCCGAAAGACTGGAGCTCTCTGTGGAGGCTGAGGGCTAAATTTACTTCGCGTTCCGAGAGCTAGCGAGTCCTTGCTCACAGCTTGAAGCCCACGTAATTCCTCGTGGCTTTTTAAATGATGCATAGGGGCCTTGATTGGAGTTTTGGAATAAGTTTCAGAACAAAGCTGCAAAATACAAAAGCGGAAGAGAAGCCATGAGTGAACGCTGGATATACGTTTGGAAACAATCAGCTGTGGGGGCGATCCTGGCTTGTTTGGCATGGCCACTGTCTTTATACCATGCCCAGAACTCCATATGGCGGCCCTGCAATGCATTCAGAGCATGTCAGCCCTGGCTAGTACAGTCATACCTCGGGTTACAGACGCTTCGGGTTGCGCTATTTCGGGTTGTGCACCGCACCAAACCTGGAAGTACCGGAATGGGTTAGTTCCGGGTTTTGGCGCTTACGCATGTGCAGAAGCACTAAATCGTGCTTTGCACATGCACAGAAGCGCCAAATCGCAACCCGCGTGTGTGCAGATGCGAGGTTGCGGGTGCTGTGCATTGTGAACATGCTTCCCGCACGGATCACATTCACAACCTGAGCATCCACTGTACATGTGTATTTCATTCATCACACCTATTGCATACATTTAAAGCACTGTTGTACCACTTTAACAGTCACGGAGAGTCCTTGATACCGTAGTTTTCAAAGGGAGCTAGGGGAATTTCCAGTTTCCTATTCCTGGCCAGATTGGCATAGAAATATAAGGATTACATATAAATTACATAATTATGCTCGTCTTATGTTATTACATAATTATTATAAGACAAACCTGTTGGATTTGGGCAAAGGCCCATCTAGTCCAGCATCTTGTTCTCACAGTAGCCAACCCAGGAATAGGCAAACTCAGCCCTCCAGATGTTTTGAGACTACAATTCCCATCATCCCTGACCACTGGTCCTGTTAGCTAGGGATGATGGGAGTTGTAGTCCCTAAACATCTGGAGGGCCGAGTTTGCCTATGCCTGGGCCAACCCATGGGAAGGTTGCAAGCAGGGTTTGAACACAAGAGCACTTTCCCCTTTTGTGGTCTCCAGCAACAGGTATTCAGAAGCATTATGATCTCTGACCTTGGAAGCAAAACACAGCCATTGTGGTTTGTTGCCATAAGAACATAATAATAGCCTGCTGGGTCAGGCGACAGGCCTATCTGGTCCAGCCTTCTCACAGCAGCCAAATAGATGCCTGTGGGAAACAAGCAAGCAGAACATGAAGTGAAGCTGCTTCTCTCCCTGTTACTCACTCTCTTTCATGTCATGTACCTGACCAGGACAGGTGTGTCTGAACTTGCTTCAAGCTCAGACCACATTTTTGACACTATATGCTGTATGTTGTACCCAAGAGTAATCCACCTGTGTTCTCCTTGCTGTATGGAATATCACATAAACCTTCAGATTTAGTAAGTAAGACATTTTAAACTTACATAAGAGTGTGTAGTCTATTCATTGCAGGAGAGGTAGAGAGGGGGGGGGTAAGTGTTTTAAGGCAGACTAAATGGGACATGCAAACAACCTATAATCCACACTAAGCTGCTGGTTAAATCTGATAGTGTTTTTAACTCTGCTGGGGGCACTGCCTCGCTGGAGAATGCGCAAAGCCCCATATTTTGTTTTTTATAATTTTTTATTAGTTTTGCATAAAAGTTATACACCATAAACATAACATTTTCACACATTAAAAGAAGAAAAGAGTTCTTTCGAACCCTGAGACCTCCTTCCTTCCCTCCATGGGTTCCAATTCTAAGATTTTATTCCTGCATCTTTTACTGTAATCTATTGGTTGTATAATCATAGTATCCAAAATCCATGTTACATTACAAGTGTCATTGTATTTCTGACAATAATTTCAACTGTTTACAGTGGTCTGTAGGATATGTTAGAAAATTATTCCAGTCTTTAAAAATACTTGGTCTTCCTGAATTCTTTCCCATCAGTCTTGCCATTTCTGCATATTCCATCAGCTTGGTTTGCCACTCTTCTCTGGTCGGTACTTCTTTCCATCTCTGGGCAAGAAGCATCCTTGATGCTGTCGTTCAAAGCCCCACATTTTGAATCTAAGCACCCAGTGGATTCTTTTTGTTAATTGCGCACACGTGGGTCAGATCTATTTTTCCACCTCCCACAAGGGCCACATTCCACCTCTCTTTATTTCCCATCCAGGTGAACAAGAGACATTACCAGAGTCCAAGGACACATTCCAGCTAGGAAAATACACTCAGGGTGCAAAGTAGGGCCGGTGAGGAGTGTGACCCTAGGAAGGGGGGCATGCCATGGGGACTGTTCCAAGGGCCAGATAGTAAGACCTGGAGGGACCCCTTCAACCACCGGTTTTGAGGTTCCTACCCTTGATTTAAAGATGTTGTTGTTGTTTAGTCATTTAGTCGTGTCCGACTCTTCGTGACCCCATGGACCAGAGCACGCCAGGCACTCCTGTCTTCCACTGCCTCCCGCAGTTTGGTCAAACTCATGTTCATAGCTTAGAGAACACTGTCCAACCATCTCGTCCTCTGTCATTCCCTTCTCCTTGTGCCCTCCATCTTTCCCAACATCAGGGTCTTTTCCAGGGAGTCTTCTCTTCTCATGAGGTGGCCAAAGTACCAGAGCCTCAGCTTCAGGATCTGTCCTTCCAGTGAGCAGGGCTGATTTCCTTCAGAATGGATAGGTTTGATCTTCTTGCAGTCCATGGGACTCTCAAGAGTCTCCTCCAGCACCATAATTCAAAACCATCAATTCTTCAGTGATCAGCCTTTATGATTTAAAGATACAGCAGAACAAAAAGTCAGCCAATATTTGGGGAAGGATCATGCTTCCCGGTGCTACAGACCATCTAGCAATTTTCCTCCCAGACACATTCTGCTGTCTTCATACATATTTTTTTTTAATTTAACTTACCCCCTCACTGGGGTCTGGAACTGTCTCATTTCACCAAGAGAGACCATGTTGTAATTTTCTTAATTAGTGATTTACTTTAATATGGAAGTTGTCAAAGTTCATTTAACTTCAATTAATTGCTTCTCTTGCACTTAATCTCTTTAGTTGGTATTGATTGACTAATCTTTTTTTTTTTTTTAATGTAGCAAGGGTCAGACAGGGTGAAATTTCCAGCTGCATACTTTTCTTAATGCATCGCTTTCTGAAAATTTTTTTTTTTTTTTGTTTGACTGTTTGGAGTGGTTATGCACTGCTATTCTTAGGATGGCTTTTAACATGTATTCTTCTACCCTTCTGTTCTAAAATTTAGTTCTGAACTGTGTATCCTGGCTGTTTTTTAGTGTTTATTTTTCTAATGCATTTTTAATATTAAGAGCAAGGATAAGCAGAAGTGGCAAATCCGACCATTTTTATCTGTTTCACGGAAGGAAAAATTGATCTCTGAGAACCGGGCTGCCATTTATCAAGTAAAGGGTAGGGAAAACAATCTGGCAGAATTACGCAATTATTTATTTAATAATATTTTCATACCACTCACATTAAAAGACATCTCAAAGGGGTTTGCAAAAGTAAAATTGTCCTTTTATTGACTATGTTAATATTTCTTTCTTTCTTTCTTTTGTAAACCGCTGAGAGGTTTACAACCAAACAGTATATAATTTTTGCTTCAATAAATACATAAATAAAAAAAAGTTTTTGAAAAGCATATTACAACACTTCAAAACAGAGAAATGAAATCACAGAAAAATAGGCTGGCTGTGCTACAGATGACCATTTGCCATATCACCCATGAGCAATAGTGGGCCAATTGGAGTGACCTCCCTACAATTCTATGAATTGCAAATCCCAGGTGGGAGGGACTAAGAGAAGGTTGATTCCTATTGGACACAATAGCCCATTGGGACTGGTTGTCCTCTTTGATGGATGGGAGGCTTGGGGAATGAAGATGATGGACTGCAGAAGAAACCAGGGCTATGGAAACTACAAGAAATGGTCGCTGAGAATTATGTATGTATCATTTGGCTATGATGGCAGAAGTCACATCTGTATGTCGCATCTAAAGAATGGATAAATGTGTTTTTAAATACAGCTGGGCCAAAAGATTGGGGGCATTTTCATGCCCCTTTTGATGAAAGTGGCATGGCAGCTTTTCAGTCATTGTTATGGGCTGCTACTAGGAGAAAGAATGAACCCCAGAACAACTCAGGGCTGATTCCACAGGGAAATTGAATAATCCCACTTTTCCCATCTGAACATAATATATGTAGCTGCAATTTGAGGAATTTTGGAACCATTTGCAGGGAGGGTCAAGGAAGAGCTGGGACAGCCACTCAGTGGTTATGCATTGTTGCCAAAGAGCTTTGTCTGGCTGCCTCGTTGTGTGTCACGTTGCCATAGATATGCTAAGCATTATTATTAGAGACACAACGAGGCATCTAAAACAAAGCATTTATAAATTGCCTCCTCTATGCCCTCCTCTCTTCTTCTTCTGATATATAATGGGGGGAGGGGGAGAGAGAGAGAGATGGTAGGAGCAAAATACACAAACTGTGAAAACAGTAGGAGGTAGGACCAAAGGAATTGCAATCTGTGAAAACATTTTGCAATTCTATGCCAGTTATGTGCACATGTACACAGTGCATAGGGGTGCAGTGATGGGTCCAGGAGGTTCTCAGGAAGTTTCTTTCAAAGGGAGAGTTGTCCCAGCCAATTCACAAGACCACTCCTTAAAAAGAACTGTGTGCACATTGCCAGCTTAAAATTCAGCTAGGTTGTTCTTTTCTTCAGTGCAGATCGAAGCTGGCATGTGGGGAAATGCATCAAAACACCGTATTTTATAAGAAGCGGGAATAGATAAAGGACAGACACAAATTGTGGCAAATGTCGTGTGTGTGTGCCCAGCTTCCAAAGTCAGTGGTGGGAACACACTGGACGCAGAGTATGTGGGAGTGTGTACACAGTCCAGGTCTCTATTGGCCTTCAAGATTGTTCCATTGTTGGGAATTCCATTCCTCCCATGCTGCAGATGTGTGTGATTGTCACATGTCACATGTCTATGTTTACATTCCAGCATTGATTGTTGGAGTCTTGTGAGTGGAAATTGAGATACGCTGTTCGATTCTGTGTAGCTACAGTCATACCTCATGTTACAGACACTTCAGGTTATGCATTTTCAGGTTGTGGACCACAGGAAACCCGGAAGTACTGGAATGGGTTACTTCTGGGTTTCGCCGCTTGTGCATGCGCAGAAGCGCCAAATCGCGCTGGCGCCTGCGCAGACGCAGATGCAGAGCTTCAGGATGCGAATGCTGCGGGTTGCAGACGTGCCTCCGTCACAGATTACGTCCGCAACCCGAGGTTCTACTGTATCTCTGAGGAAGAAAGACAAAGAGGCCATGTTTTCTTTGTTATGCTACATTTGATTTTGTGTGCAATAAATTAGGCTTAGATTTTACACCTCAAGGCTCAGCTTCTGTTTGGATTCTGCTAGTCACATGCTCATGTCCTTGGATATGGGTCACATTAGCATGATAGGACACTGGAGTGATGAATCCCGGGCGGCGCTGCGTTGGGGAGCAAAGGCACTGGCCTCGGGATTATCACCCAACAGTGTACACAGTCCAAGTCTCTATTGGCCTTCAAGGTTGTTCCAACTATTTAGGAACTGCTTGGTTGGTTAGAACATGGTGCTGATAACGCCAGGGTTGCAGGTTTGATCCCTGTATGCAGACAGCTACATATTTCTGCATTGCAGGGGATTGGACTAGATACCATTCTATGCTTCTATGCACATAGAGATGGGAGGAATTTTATTTGGTTTGGAGTTAGAGGCAAATTTGCCCAAATTACACTTTCCAAAGCATTGCCTGAACTGAAATGCAGCCATCCTTTGGAATTCACATGTCTCTTTGAGTTTTGCAATGAAGTTCTCTAGCCAAGTGATGTATACAAAAATGCATATACCAGGATAAAGTGTACATAAAATGTGTATGTTCCTGAAAATAACATTTAAAAAAGCATATTAAGGAATGGGCTTCCCATAGGTATCTGGTCACTGTGCGAACAGGATGCTTGACTACATAGGACAGTGACTAGATCTATTAGGTTAACAACAACAACAACAACAACAACAACAACAACAACAACAACAACAATAATTTGTATTATTTATACCCTTCCCATCAGTTCTCTAGAGCCCTGAAATGTTCCAGGATTTCAGGATAGATTGCAAAAAATAGGCAGACCATTGGTGCTACCACCACACACAATTAAAATCCACAGTGCAGGTCTAGATTCATATCTACATTTCTTTTTATTTTGCACACTTCAAAAGATGTTGGGGCAGGGGGAAAAGAGGAACTTGAATTGTAAAATAAATCACTTTTTTCTCTCAAAGAAAACAATTAAGGGGGGGGACCTCTTTCATTAAATCTGATCCCTTTGTTTAGTCGAGGATGCTAGTAACATCCAAGAAATAATTTTACGGTGAAGATCGCAGACTCTGGATTAATATACATGGCTGAAACAGTTTCTTTCTCCTCTTTTTGTTTTCAGAACTTGAAAGTTGTAGCCTTAAACTTAAAAAAAAAAATCCTGATCAAGAGTTTCAAAGAGCTGCAGAGATGAGAAAAGATGTCAAAGGAACAACATTTTCATCTCCCATAAAAGTCAGGCAACGTTAAGCAAAAGAATAGATTGAACCTGTTGTCTGCTTTTTAAATGATGCCTCCCTCTCATTCCTGAAACTGGTTTGGATGGATAGGGGTGGGGATGTAACAGCAGGATGAGAGAGTCATTGGAGAGAAAAATGATGAGCCAGACTGTATTAATTACATTTGAGAAGGTCAAGTGAAAATTTCCCATAAAGGATGTAATGCCACATTCACACAATGTAGTTAAAGTGGTATCATGCTACTTTAAACTGTCCTGGCTTCCCCCAAAGTTTCTGGATGATGTTGAGAGAAGTTAGGCAGCTCCCCTACAATTCTCAGCATTCGCTGGGAGGAAGAATGCATAGCCACAATTTCAAAGTGGTTTAGCTTCTACATGCAAACCAGGAAGTGACCTATCCAGAGAATGGAATGACTCTTCTTTTCTTATCTCTGAGGCTGCAATCTTCTGGGTGACACGGATGCCACGAGGCGGTTGAATATGCATGCATACTCTGTTGGTTTCCCTCCCTCCCATCTCTCTGCATGGCCCGGGTGCTGGCAATCCTCACTATGCCACTGTTCCCCAGCGTTACCCCATTATTGCTGAAATATACTCAGAGTCGCAAAGTGATTTCATGCTCTTTATTCAGCTCATAGTGGTGAGGAGGAATGAATGGAAGTCCCCTCACAGTATCTGCTTTATATACATTATTTACACAATGGGCTGCACATGATTGGCTAATTCCGGAATTCTACTGTAAGCCAATCAGGTTGTGGATTCACTTCTATCTGGAGCAGGATTGGGTGGTTCCTGCCAACCAATCATACTGCTGCATTGTTCTAGGACCAATCGGACTGCTGCATTCTGAATCCTATTGTTCTAGAACCAATCAGACTGCTGCATTTTGGATCCTATTGTTCTAGGACCAATCAGACTGCTGCAGTTTGGATCCTATTCAACTCAGTACATAACAATTGCCAACTGGAAGGGCTCACTTGTTTCATAGGTAGACAACAAGAAGAACTGGAACATTTGCAGTATACAAAGTTGCAGGACTTCAGCAGGAGCTACAGGAAATGCACCAGTGGGACGCAAACTAGGGTGCTTTCCTTGAAGCTTTTGCGGACACAAACAGTATTGAAAGTCAGATTGCGTATGTTCACCCTAATACCATAATGAGCGCAAGACATTATGAATGCACAGCAAAATGGATTTCCAGGATCGGGGGGAGAGGATAGTTGCAGAAAGGCCTGTAATTGGAGACACGGGGCTGTGACTGTTGGACTTTCTTCGCCAACCGAGTTTGCGCAGCGACTGGGGCGATGGAAAAAAAGCTTGCCTGTAATATCTTTGCTTATCTTTATTTTAAATAATAAACAGCTGCAAATCACCACTCTACACCAGCCAGTACCATACAAAGCATTTGGTCAATTGAAATACAGTTTTCAAAATGATCAATTACCCGATCACATCGCTGCATTCGGTGCAGCAGGTAAACTCCCCCCTGCTAATTAGTTAAATTGTTAAGATACTACAGGTGTGTTGAATTGTCAAGAGCTCACAGATGTGCCACCATGCAGGTTATAATTACAAACACACACCTCAGAGTAGCACCATTAACCACATCAATATTAAGACAACCCAACAGTGACCAGCACCCTTTTATGTAAAGCACCCTGATCTCAAATTCTCCCATGATCTACCTTCCATCAGGGATGGTAACAATCTTACCCATAATGAGATATCATCACATCTCATACACACACACACACACACACGACATTTTATGAGCTGAGAACTGCATCACAACTTTTCAAAAAAGTGAAAAGTTATGGAGGATAGCTGTACGCTGATCTACACCTTATTCCAGAATATGTGAACTACATCTGCCCATATTGGAATTCACAGAGACCAGGTTCCTCAGACATCCTTGCTTGAATGTCAGGCTTTGGGGAGTCGGCTTCCTCCCCCGCCCCCTTTGACCGTAGATAAGCAGGACAAAGCGAAATGAGTCGCTTACCATTTAAAGAGTCTTTAATGATCACAGCAAAAGAAGAAAGCCATTCTCGGAATGAAGGTGTTCCCAGTTAAGTTTCCACCCACTTCCACCCTGGTCACTTCTGTCTTGCAACCAGATCTCGCAACCACTGTGCTTTTTGTGTAGCCATCTTATCTGGTCTACATGACCTTGGACTGAGAGGCTGGACACTTTCCAGCAAGAGAGAGTCTGTTAGCTCTTTCTCTTCCAGTTCTTCTTCACTTTGCTGTTCACCCCCCAGTTCTTCCCAACTTTTGTCTTCAGAACTATGCCCCTCTGCAAACCACTGTTCTAAATCTATACTGCTCCACTGCTCATGGGCAGCTTCAGGATCCTGGTCAGGAGCAGGGGGAAGGGAAGGCTCCCACAATTCCTTATCAGAGCTGTACTCCTCTGCCTGGTCTCTGACATTGAAGCACCCTGCAAGAATTGCTCCTAAATACCTCTGGGAAATGGCATACTTCCTGTTCATCACCATCCCATAACATTTCCCAAGCCGCTAAACAGAGTCAAGGTTGCTGTTAACATTTTCTGCAATCCTGCGGAGAAAAGCTGAAGACTCGACATCCGGAAGCAGAAAACATCCCATGATATTCTACAGGAGTGTCTCCTCCTGCTGCTTCCTCCACCAGTGGCTTAGCAACCTAAAGGGGCAGATTCTGTTTATGAAACATTCAGCACTGGTATGGGATTGTGGCAAAATAAATCAGACTTAGCAATGGCTCTTAATAATCGCTGCATGTCTATCGGAGAGGACCTTTCGCATACTGCCTTAAATAATTCACAGCTCCTCAAATATTGCATTAAATAATTCAAGGACAGTACAGGCGTTGTGATTAATGATCTGTATCTGATATTTCTGCTAATGCTGCAAGGAATGGGAGGGAGGGAGTGGGGAGATTCAGATATATGAAGAGGCATCAACACAGTCACTCTAAGCCAATGCAAGGAGTCTATTAGGAGAATGCCTGGTATTCTATATATAAAGAGAGATTTGAGATATCTCTCTCACACACCCCATCCTCTTTTCTTGTTTTTTTATTTAAGAACCTGTTCAGTACACTGGACGTGACTGATTTAGTCTAATCTTCTTACCAAATCTATAGGAAGTGATCCTTGTTTGCATCATGAATATCTGAACTGCAGCCAAGATGGAGATGATGGAGAAAAGTAGAGTAAGAGGAGCCATCAATAGCCTGCTGACACTTACCTCATGTGAGTTTTGGGCTGATGCTGGAAGCTGCAGAGACAGAAACATGCCTGCTTTGTGCTGGACCCAACGCTATAACTTGGGGCAGCCCAAACATCTCCCAAGCATTCAAAAAGGAGAGATACAATAGTCATTGGAGACTTCAACTACCCCAATATCTGTTGAAACTCAAACTCTACCAAGAATGTAAGGCCCAACAAATTCCTCTTGCCTCGCTGATAATTTCATTTGCCAGGGAGTGGAAGAAGCAACAAGGGGATCATCTATCTTGGACCTTTGTCACGTGACAAAGCGGAAATACTCAGAACCTTGGGAGGAAGTGATCATGTCCTCTTGGGTTCCATGATACGGAGGCAAGGGAAAGCTGAATGCAGTCAGACAATGCACTCTGGACTGTAAGAAGGCTGATTTCAGAAAGCTGAAGGAGCTACTGAGTGAGTAAGAAATACTCATGGAAAAAAAATACTCAGAGAGAAAGGAGTCCAAGATGGGTGGGAGTTTCTTAAATGTGAAATATTGAAGGCACAAATGCAGATTATTCCAACAAGAAAGAAAAGTGGGAGGTGGTGGCGTAGAAAGGGGTGTGTGATGGGTGTGGTCCGCCCCAGGTGTCATCATCTGCAGTGCACCCAAGCCACACGTCTCTCCTGGGAAGTGTTGTAGTGGCTCGGGCACCTGCAGGCTCCACGCTGCCTGAAACGGCAATGTAGGGTTTGCAGAATCCATGGAGGTTCCGTGCAGTGTGCTCTGCCCTGGCTTGCCCCGCCCCTGGGTGCAGGGCATTTGCGCCACGCTGGGTACCCAAGCAGCTAACTACGCCACTGGTGGGAAGCATCTAAAGAATCCAGTGTGACCTAATAAGGAGCGGTACCTACTTATCTACTTGCACTAGTGTGCTTTTGAACTGCTAGGTTGGTAGGAGCTGGGACAGAGCACGGATTCGAACCGCCAACCTTCCAATTGGTGAGGTTGTGGTTTAGACCACAGCACCACCCGCACCAGAAGCAGTTCAATCTTGTTGGCCACATGGAAAGCTGTCTGTGGACAAACGCCTGCTCCCTTGGCCTGAAGCGAGATGAGCACTGCACCCCATAGTCGCCTTTGACTGGACATAACTGTCCAGGGCTCCTTTACCTTTTTACCTTTTTTAATCCCCTCCATCCTATGCTCAGGTTGTATATATGTGTGAATAAAAGCAAATATACTAAAGACAGCACAGTCTCCATTGATCTTCATTCTAATGAAACTGAACCTGGGTAAGTGAAGGAAACCCTGTAGTCTCTCGCTGCCTGCATATTGGGGTTGCATACAACACTATGAAACACATTAATTAGACACATTAAATAAGCAGAATCCACACCCCTCTGAAAGTCTCTTGCACCCAGAACAGTGGTCAACAGAATTAGAAAGCTACTTTCAGTCGATTTGGTACAATGCATCAACTAGCACACCTCGGATTTGTGAAAAGTGGGTTCAAGTTTCACCACTTTCATTTTAAGATCTCAGTCAAGGGCCTCTGATGCTCAGCCTCAGTTTCCCACCCGCAAAACTGGGATCACAGTGATCTGCTTCACAGGACTGATACGAACACAATAAAGACTGTTAAACGCTTTTGTAAATGGAACATGCTGTATAAATAGGAGCTATAAAATGCCAATAAATGTTAGTGCAACAGAGGCCCCAGCTGAACCTTAAAAAGGTCAAAGCGGTTTTATTGTGTTCTGGATATTCAGACAAAATGACTTTATGGGGATGAATAGCTTTCCATGTACTCCCTGATGAACTGTTAATATTTAACACAGATTCAAAACTTCTTTTCAGAGAGCAAACCTTGCCTGGGTGTGAAGCACTTAATATTCTGTAGGTCATCACATTCGTGCTACGCTGTACTCCCGGTCCCATCTGAAGCCTGTGATCCTGCGCTTGTGTGTCACACCGCAAAGTCATCAGCCTCAAGGAAATTCATTTCCAGACCCCCGATACAAAGGCTGGCTTCTGAAGTTCCGGCTTCATATTGTTCTTTCAAAAGGCACTTGGTTCCCAAATGGGGACTAATGTATTGAAAGGCAAGTGACAAAAGTCGTGGCAGTTCAAACAAACAATGGCTAGGAGGGAGAGCTGCGGTAGATATTTGCATTTGAATAGCAGCAAACACTGTAAATATGTTGACACAGAGCTTATTTTGAGAGGGATTAGGGCAGCTGTACACATTAGGACTTCTATGGGAAACTACGGTGTTTTACAGCTTTCCCCCGCAATAAGTATGCAAAGTGTACATCTCAGAAGACACCAATATGTGTATCAGGGACCCTTGACCAGGCCATAAATGTGTGCAAGAGTAGTTAAAGATGCATATATTATAGGGCTATGAAGATACTGTTATCTACCAATAGTGAGAGACCCCAGGAGTTCCAGACACCTACTTACAGCGAGCGTATGAACAGAAGACAATCAACTTACCCGGTCTTCCTCATCCATCATCATGCTCTGAAACAAGAGGGCTCCAATCTCTTACTACCAACCCCAAATGAGCAAAAGACATTCCCTCTCCATATTTGGGCACCTGGGACTGAATTCATGAATGGCGTACTATGGGAAGTAGACTCTATCTATCTATCTATCTATCATCTATCTATCTATCTATCTATCATCTATCTATCATCTATCTATCATCTATCTATCTATCTATCTATCTATCTATCTATCTATCTATCTATCACCTATCTAGCTATCTATCTTCTGTGGTAGTTGTTTATGGCTCTGCCTTTTACTGTCGTCAATGGTTTTATTGATTAATGCTGCTTTCCTGTGCTTTATGAGCAATTGTAAACCAATCCAGAATGTTTAAATTGGGCAGTACAGAAATGCTCTCAATAAATAAATAGAAACGATACATAGCAAAGTGGAGTTAGGCTGCAATCCAAACCTACGGGCAGTTTGGATTGAGTAGCGGCATCTCTGCGCTCACTTCACATAGTTCAGGTGACTGCCTGCTACTGCTAGAGAGATGGTTGTGTCACTCCTTTGGTGCAAACATTTCCATTCCAGCTACTGATCATGGGAGCAAGCAGAAAGACCACTGTCAACATCCCTATCAGCAAAGCTTGGTGAATAGTCCCCAAACCCACCATTGCAGGGACCAGGATGAGCCAGCCCAGAATTCACTGGATGACCTAGACCCATAGAGTCCTCTAGTCCAACCCCCTTGCAATGCAGGAATCTCAGCTAAAGCATCCATGACAGAAGGGCATCCAACATCTGCTTAAAAATCTCCAAGGAAGGAGAATCTACAACCTCCTGAGGGAGACCATTCCTAGACCAACTAGAATCTCAACTAAAGCATCCACGACAGATAGCCATTCAACCTCTGTTGGTGAAACCTCCAGTGAAGGAGACTTCACAACCTACCAAAGGAGAACAATTCTACTGTCAAACAGCTCTTACTGTCGGAAAGTTCTTCCTGATGTTTAGTCAGTACCTCTTTTCTTGTAACCTGAAGCCATTAGTTCAAGTTCTACCCTCCAGAGCAGGAGAAAACAAGCTTGTTCCCTTTCTATGTGACGGCCCTTGAGATATTTGAAGATGGCTATCCTATCAGAAGGCTGATCGCCGAAGAATTGATGCTTTTGAATTATGGTGCTGGAGGAGACTCTTGAGAGTCCCATGGACTGCAAGAAGATCCCAACCTATCCATTCTGAAGGAAATCAGCCCTGAGTGCTCACTGGAAGGACAGATCATGAAGCTGAGGCTCCAATACTTTGGCCACATCATAAGAAGAGAAGAGTCCCTGGAAAAGACCCTGATGTTGGGAAAGATGGAGGGCACAAGGAGAAGGCGACATCAGAGGACGAGATGGTTGGACAGTGTTGTCGAAGCTACCAGCATGAGTTTGACCAAACTGCGGGAGGCAGTGGAAGACAGGAGTGCCTGGCGTGCTCTGGTCCATGGGGTCACGAAGAGTCGGACACGACTAAACAACTAAACAACATCCTATCATCTCTTGGTCTTCTCTTTTCCAGGCTAAACATACCCAGCTCCATCAGCCACTCCTCATAATGCTCAAGATGTCTCGGAATACGTCTTGGGGAGGGAAAAACAAAACCCAGTTTGGAGTGGACTAGCTTCTCTACTCATAATTTCAGAACCATGGCCCCACCTGAGCTAAAGATTTAAAACAGTATGCCACTTTTAACAATTACAACTTCCACCAAAGAATCCTGTAGTTTGTTAAGTGTGCTTGTGGTTCTTATAAGGTCCCTACCCCCCCAAAGGTACAGTTCCCAAAGTTCCCTGAGAGGGAGGATTGGCTGTTAAATTGTTATGAGAACTGTAGCTTTGTGGGTGGAATGGGGCAGTGGTTGACTTTGGGCTCTCAAATTTCAGGCTCACGGTGTGGTGCTTAAATTCAGCACCCCCACCTCTCGAGCTCCATTCTATAGCATTGTTGTGGCACCCCCTGCTGAGAGGTGCCCAGGGAGGCCGAACTGGTCATGCTACCTTAAAACCGCCTCTGAATAGGGGACTCCGGAAAACTCTCAGCCATGACTGTTTAAAAGGGTAGGTTGCCGCTTTAAATAGGGACGCGGGTGGCGCTGTGGGTTAAACCACAGAGCCTAGGACTTGCTGATCAGAAGGTCGGCAGTTCGAATCCCCACGACGGGGTGAGCTCCCGTTGCTCGGTCCCTGCTCCTGCCAACCTAGCAGTTCAAAAGCACGTCAAAGTGCAAGTAGATAAATAGGTACCGCTCTGGGGGGAAAGGTAAACGGCATTTCCATGTGCTGCTCTGGTTTGCCAGAAGCAGCTTAGTCATGCTGTCCACATGACCCGGAAGCTGTACGACGGCTCCCTCGGCCAATAAAGCAAGATGAGTGCCGCAACCCCAGAGTCGGTCATGACTGGACCTAAAGGTCAGGGGTCCCTTTACCTTTTTTACCGCTTTAAATGTATAGTACGGAAAGAGCCAGAGATAGATTTTTCTCAGACTCAGGAGTGCGCAGGCACACTCGCCCGCCCCAAACTTCAATTTCAGCCCTAGATACAATTCCATTTTCACTTGGACAGAGTCCATTGGCCTGAGTAAAGGAGTTTACAATCCCATCGCAGTGTTCTATTAAAATCACCCTCTCCCCACCATCTATCCCTTGGAGATAATGATTATGTAACAAAGTTGACAAGAATATTTTTTGTCAAAATTGACACGCTGAATATTCAGACATGATTTTCTCTGGCTCCACCTTTGAAATGTCATTGGGAGATGACTCAGTTATGGCACCTGGATGTTTCTGTCAGACTCCGCTGAGAATCTGAGCACGCCGTCTCCCGCCTTTCTTCTGGTAGCAAGAATCTATTTCTGAATAATCAGACGCTTAAGGATGTTCCATCAGGATGCAGAGCTGGTCAATTTACTCACTGGGCTGAATTTTTCCTTCCTTCTTCCCATCAACATATATGCCACTTTACAAAGCAGCAACGTGACAGCTCCCCTGCTCTAAGGAGATGGCAGTCTAAATTTAGACAGTACAGTCTTTTATGTCATTTAATTTGGGAAGGGGAATTACAGAGTACCACCAAAGGCTTGCGTGCTCTTTCTTTCCCAACCATCCTTCCTTCCTTCCTTCCAACAGTATAAGCTGGCTTACACTGGGACAGAGTACTGGTTCTTCAAGTTTGGCTGTTCACAATATAAAAATGCAATATAAAAGACACAATAAAAACAAGAACAACAAAAACAGGCAACCAATAAAAATCCCCTCTCCCTGTGATTTTCAAATGAAGGGAAGTGTACTAATTTAATAAACAAACAAATGAAATAAACCCAATATGTTATATGTACATTTTAATTGGAGATAGGAAGGTCCCACTTGAAGAAGAAAATCTAAATCGTTTTCTCTACTATCACATAGAATCCTAGAATCATAGAGTTGGAAGAGACCACAAGGGCCATTGAGTCCAACCCCCTGCCAAGCAGGAAACACCGCCAGAGCACTCCTGACATATGGTTGTCAAGCCTCTGCTTAAAGACCTCCAAAGGAGGAGACTCCACCACACTCCTTGGCAGCAAATTCCACTGTCGAACAGCTCTTACTGTCAGGAAGTTCTTCCTAATGTTTAGGTGGAATCTTCTTTCTTGTAGTTTGGATCCATTGCTCCATGTCCGCTTCTCTGGAGCAGCAGAAAACAACCTTTCTCCCTCCTCTATGTGACATCCTTTTATATATTTGAACATGGCTATCATATCACCCCTTAACCTCCTCTTCTCCAGGCTAAACATGCCCAGCTCCCTTAGCCGTTCCTCATAAGGCATGCACACACAGAAATGCACACTCATGCACACACAGACATGCACACTCCACTATCTCCACTGCCATAGGCAGTCTTCACCGCCAAGTCTGCTCACCTCTCAGGTGGGCATCGCTGTGGACTGAAGCTCCACCCACCCATTGCGATCCGGTGGCAGAGGCCCCGCCCTCTAGGCCACTTCCTGGGCAGCAAAGGATGTCCCTGGACTGAACTTGCTGCCTGGGGAAGTGGATTCTGCCCGCTTGCATAATTAGCCAATTTTGAGTAGGCCTGGGGGGAGGCCACTCCCAGGGGGGAACCTGACTGGGCCTGCTATATTTGCTAAGTTCCTCGCCCTGTTAAGCATAATTATGTAATTCACACTGAAATGGTGAATGCCTGTTTGTATTGCTGAAATGGTTTAACTGGAAGATTCCACTGAAGCTAAAGAAGAGCAAGACAGGCTCTCTAAGGTCATGGATGGCTTGATAATTAACTGTTGTTGTTCTCTGCTAGCTCTCATGTGCATGTTTAACCTTAGATCACATGGAAAGGTATTGAATTGCAAATCACCATTGTGTAGGGAGTTGACTTTGGTCTTTTGTTCCCAGGCTTAGTAGGAGTAAGGATGTATAAAAGGTTCTCCTGAAGGGAGAGAAAACAGCTCCAGGCTAATGGAGGCTGAAAGGAGAGAGAAAGAGACCTTTGATTCTAGGTCTGTTTGGAATTATATAATATTTCCAAGAAGATGCTGAGCCTATGCTTAGTTAAGCACATCTTTTCTTATGGAATTATTTGGATGTGCCTTTGATGTTTTTGTTCTGTTTTGAAGAAACTTCTACAAGTAAAGTTTTGAACAAACTAATGGGTCTGGACACTGTTTTATTCTGAAAGGAGCCAGTTTTCATGCATCTGTTTGCTTCATGCTGCACAGGGTTAATATCTGCAATATGCCCCAGGGATTTAAAGAGAGCCCATGGCTGAACTTGGCAGTCAATCCAGTGTGGACTTCCAAATACCTGTTGCTGGAATCCGCAAGAGGGGCTTGCGAGTTTCCCTGTCCACTGTGGGAAGGGGATGCTAGACAAGCTGAGCTAATGGCCTGATACAGCAGGACTCTTCTTATGTTCAGCTACTTTCTCTTCTCTTTCCCTTCTCCTCCCCCAACTATCACATACCAACTTCTCACTCTTAGTCCATTCGCGGTAGGGAGGGGAATTTGTAATAGCTTGAAACCCCAAGACAAAGAAGCCTGAGAAATTGTCAAAAAACCCAAAAGATAAAAAACCCTCCGCTTTCATTTGCACTAATCCTGATCACCTTCCCCTATCTGTCTTGAGGTATTCTTACCGCCTCCATCTCTTTCTTACCATAAACATCAGAGCGGTAGCAGTGCCTTGGACAGTTCCATTAAGAACTTTCTCCAAGGAGAAGAAGTTTTCAATTATTTAGTTCCTGGTAAACTTTTCTTTTCTTCTGTTTGTCCATTCTTCTTATGTCAGTGCACTCGAACAAAGGCCTAATGGTACCCTTGTGCCTCCATTTCTATTAAAAGGATGCCTCGTATTCACGGTTCATCTGGGATAAAGCGGCTTAGCTGGACTTCAAAATCTGACAGCTCAAATCGGAACTGTTTTATAAGCAGCTCTATAATACAAATGGTAGGGTTACCCTCAGGCCAGCACATAAATGTATAATGTAATTCTCCAAGAGATATTCTTTTAGCGTTCAGCTTCCTTACCAGTGTACACAAGTATCCTATTCCTGATCCCAAAGCGGGGGGAGGGGGGGTCGCTCAAACACCACAATCAACATGGTTTTCTCTAGCTTTGGCCTTGTGGTCCTGAAATCTACAAGAGCCTCATCGCTGACACAACCAATGCAAGGCATAGGAACTTAAGTAGATCTTGATGGATGATGTCAATGGCCCATCGAGTCTAACATCCTGTTCTCACAGTGGCCAAGGAGATGCTTCTCCTGGGAAGCTCATGAGCAGGACCTGAGCTCAGCAGCCAGGGGTGGCTCAAGACATTCTGCCGCTAGAGGCAAAGCCCTGGCAGTGCCCCTCCTTTCTGCGCAGCACCTGGTACTTGCCACTGCTGGGTGCTCACAGCTGCTGAGTGCTTGCCACCTTCTGCTCCTCAACCCCACCTGTGGCACACTCCTCTACTCATCCCCGGGTTGCTGCAAAGAGGACAAGCAGGAGGAGGGTGCTTGCCCAGGGGCGAGTAGAGCAGTGCGCCACCGCCACCACCCACAAGTGCGCTGCTGCAGCTGCCAGGATCAAGGAATAAGCGGCTGGCAGCAATGAGTGCCTGACAGGGGCAAAGGGCAGGAGGTGGCAGTGGCCCATAGGCTCTGCCTGTGGTGGGGGAGTCCTGTGTTGGGATGCGTCCAAGGGAATGGGGGCAATTTGCAAGCCCCCAGCTGGCTCCAGCCCACCAGCCACCAGCCGGGCCATCTCAGGTCCTTGGGTCAACATCAAACAGTGACTCACAGCTTCAGAAGCCTTCAGAAACTTGAGCAGGCTCTAATCAGCAGAGTGAATAACACGCAACAGAAGTGGCAGGTAGAGGCTGTGTAAAGCGAATTTACAGGCATTTTATTCAGCATCAGGACAAAGGGGAAAACATGTCTTCTCCCCTTCGTGTCCAAGCAAACAGCACAAGCAAAAGCTATGCACACAACGGAAGTTCCCAGCAAGCTGTGCTGGACTGTAAACAGACATGTGACATACAACAACTCCACACATCTATTAAGGTGGAATGGAATGGAACATCAATATCCTAACATCCTGATGGTGGAAGGAGTAAAGGTGGCAATGAGGCAGCAGCAGGTGCAGCCCCCCCCCCAATCTTCCTATTACTCGTCTCACCACTTTGGGAGATGAATTCTCCTCCTCTCTGAGTGACGCCTCAAAGCAGCCTGCTTCAAGCTGCTTCCTTCGTGCATGGGCCGGCTGTGACATCAGCACTCTTCCCTCCTGCAGTTCCTAACAACTGGTATTCAGAGTCCCAATGCCTCTTGCAGTGGAGGAGAGATTCAGCCAGCATCCTCATTATTGACTTTCAAGTGTCTCTTGTAGACCTTCTGTCAAGGACTGGCTAGAGGAGGAGTGGTGGGAAGCTACAGCTGAAGACCCCCAGAGAAGCATCAGAAGAGGAAGGCTCTGAGCCAGGAGAATGGTGGCAGGTCAGAGAAGACATGTCAGAGGAAGAAGGGGGGGGCAGAGGTTGAGCAAGCAACAGGTTTGAGGGAGCAGGAGGAGGCTGAGGAGCAGGAGGAGGCTGAGGCTGTGACAGAGCCACAGCAGCTTGCCAGTTCCACTGTTTTCCTTTCCACTCCACCCTTGACTCCAAAAACAATGTCTGTGCTGACCTGCAGCTGAACTAGCCCGGATACCTTCTCATGCTATTGAGTGATGACTACAGAGTTAGTTGAGATTCTATCTAGTGGTTTTGATGAAGTCTGGATTCCCTGGAATTTCACAGTGCTCTTCTCTCAAGGACAAAGCAAGGATTATAGCCCCAAATGTTCTTCTCCAGCTTGGATTTTAAATCAAGGAACCTTCAGAGAAAGGGATAGGGAACCTGTGGCCCTCCAGAAGTTAAAGGTAAAGGTAAAGGGACCCCTGACCATTAGGTCCAGTCGTGACCGACTCTGGGGTTGCGGTGCTCATCTCGCTTTATTGGCTGAGGGAGCCAGCGTACAGCTTCAGGTCATGTGGCCAGCATCACTAAGCCATTTCTGGTGAACCAGAGCAGTGCACGGAAACACCGTTTACCTTTCCGCCGGAGCGGTACCTATTTATCTACTTGCACTTTGATGTGCTTTCGAACTGCAGGGACCAAGCAACGGGAGCTCACCCCGTCGCAGGGATTCGAACCACTGACCTTCTGATCAGCAAGTTCTAGGCTCTGTGGTTTAACCCACAGCGCCTCCAACTCCCATCGGGCCAGAATGGCCATTGGTCAAGGATGATGGGAGCTGGAGTCCAGTAACATCTGGAAGGCCACAAGTTCCCCATCCCTGTACTAGACCTTGCAAACAGCCCTGTGAGCTTGTGCATCCTTTCTCTGCCCGTGCATATGTGTTGAATGCTGCAACTGTCAGATTTTTTTTCTCCCCATGTATCCTGTGTTGGTAATTTGACAGCCCCAAATGTGATCCCACCAACCAAAAATAGCTCTGTAGCTTTCCAATGTTAATAGGCTCCCTCTGGCACTTATTGCCCAAAGGATTATAGCATACATTAGATTCTGAATTCACACTTGGAGCTTGTTTTAACGTTGCTGAAGTTATTCTCCAGGCTCCTGTCATAGTTTTAGACTGCTTCCAAGCAAATGTCATGATAACGTGAAGCCTTGGAATTATGCTGGGGAATTGCAATCGCCGTCACCAACATTGCTCCCTATCACCAGGCCATATGGAAACCTAGCTTTTTGCTATCCATGTAGAAATAAGGAAAGTCAGCTAAAGTTATCAGGGGGTTGATAAGGATCTTCCTTATGAGGAATAGCTGAAACACTGATATTGATTAGATTAGACAGATAGATGGTAATACACAGCATACCCTCCAACATTTCTCCAATGGAAAATAGGGACAGCCTGTTCCATAATGATAATTTTACCATTTATACCTCTTACTAGATTGCCCCAGCCACTCTGGGCAGCTTCCAACATATATAAAAACATAATAAAACATTAAACATTAAAAAAACTTCCCTATACAGGGCTGCCTTCAAACAGCTTGGGGGTTGGATAATTCCATACCTTCCAACATTTCTCCAATGAAAATAGGGACATCCTAAGGAAAAGTGGGACATTCCAAGATCAAATCAGAAACTGGGATGTCTTCTCTAAATCAGGGATGTCCCTGGAAAATAGAGACACTTGGAGGGTCTGACACAGACACACAAAAATGTGAGACCTGCAACAAAAGAGGAGTGTGGAATGCCTAGACTTCCAGCCAGCCATCCACACACTTTTCCAGTGTACTCCATTACACACCTGCACACATAGCTCTACCCTCAACAAACGCTCAACATTTCATGTCCACTGACCATGCTCAGTCCTCACTGGACTTTTTTGTACTTCTGCAAACCTCAGGGTTCCCCTAAACATGATGACACTTCCCTTTTACTTCCCCGTGGGCCCATTTTGCCTACAAAACAGTCAACACGCAGCAGCTGACTTTGCTGTTGGCTTGAGTGATGTTCAAAAACGTTATGAATGTGCTTCTTAAAGGCCAGGATCCAAATTTCAGCAATGGGCCATCACAATTTCTTTAATTCCTGCATTGAAAGGGTTTGGATTAGGTGATCCTTTGGGTCCCTTCCAACTCTGTTGTTGTTTAGTCGTTTAGTCATGTCCGACTCTTCGTGACCTCATGGACCAGAGCACGCCAGGCACTCCTGTCTTCCACTGCCTCCCACAGTTTGGTCAAACTCATGGTAGTAGCTTCGAGAACACTGTCCCACCATCTCGTCCTCTGTCATCCCCTTCTCCTTGTGCCCTCAATCTTTCCCAACATCAGGGTGTTTTCCAGGGAGTCTTCTCTTCTCATGAGGTGGCCAAAGTATTGGCGCCTCAGCTTCAGGATCTGTCCTTCCAGTGAGCACTCAGGGCTCATTTCCTTCAGAATGGCTAGGTTGGATCTTCTTGCAGTCCATGGGACTCTCAAGAGTCTCCTCCAGCACCATAATTCAAACTCTTCCAACTCTACAGTTCTAAGATCTTCATTTCGCACCTTGCTTCTGAGCTCCCCAGAACATCTTCCCCAATGAGAAAGGTTTATTTTGGGGCATATCTGGCAAGATGGCTCTTATGTTCCTGAGATTCATAAAAACTTTTGGATATGTTATTTCTTTCAGAATCCCAGCCAACACCATCCCACACAATCTAGCAGTGAGGGGGGAGTAGTAGTGAAGCTGGTGAACATCGGTTTCTTAGCCAGACTGCAGCATTAAAACACCATAAAACACAATATCATAAAACCCAAGTATATTATGTTCTTACCATAAAGCAAATTCTCTCTCTCTCATAGCTTTATTTGGTGAGTCACTGTGCTCAGGCAGCATTTCAGAGTCACACTGAGATTACATCCATACCATGAGTTTAAAACACTGTTATACTTTTTTAATACCACTTTAATAGTCATGGGGAATCCTGGGAACTCTAGCTCCTTGGTGGGAACTGTAGCTTTGTGAGGCCAACACCCTTAACCAACTACAGTTCTCAGGACTCTCCACAGCTGTTGAAGTGGTATAGTACTGCTTCAAATATACAGTGTGGACAGGACCTGGGTACTATTCAAAGCACTTTGTATCTATTATTGCTGTAAACTTTAGAATGACCCTGTAAGGCAAGCATAGGGTTGTGCACCAGATTTAGCTGAGTCCTGAACCAAATTGAGCTGATCTGGGGAAATTTATGGACCTTGGTAAAGTGAGGTTGAAGGTGGCGCTGTGGGTTAAACCACAGAGCCTAGGACTTGCCGATCAGAAGGTCGGCGGTTTGAATCCCTGCGACGGGGTGAGCTCCAGTTGCTCAGTCCCAGCTCCTGCCAACCTAGCAGTTCGAAAGCACGTTAAAGTGCAAGTAGATAAATAGGTACCACTCCAGCAGGAAGGTAAACGGCGTTTCTGTGCGCTGCTCTGGTTCACCAGAAGTGGCTTAGTCATGCTGGCCACATGACCCGGAAGCTGTACACCGGCTCCCATGGCCAGTAAAGTGAGATGAGCGCCGCAACCCCAGAGTCGGTCATGACTGGACCTAATGGTCAGGGGTCCCTTTACCTTTACCTTTAAAGTGAGGTTGAGGCAGCCTTGGGACACCATGGGTCAAGAGATCCAGAGTGGCCCAGGGCTTTCAGGGGCATGGTGTCAGGCAGGAGGAAGGAGTAGCTGTGAAAATGAGAGACCTACAGTACCTCAGGCTTTCTGAGAAGGCAGGCAAGTTCCTCTCCCACTCCACATCTCCTTCTTCCTACTAGACCTCTCCTTCCTGCCCCCTGAAATTGCACCCTGCAGAATCAGACCCTTCTGTTTATCAGCTGGAGGGTAGGATGATCTAATGGTGCTAGCTCCTCCTCCTTTGTGAGCAGCTTCCCTTGCAGGTGTGGGCTCTCTATCACTGGAGGTCTTCAAGAAGAGCAGGGATGGACTCCAATTCCCATCAGCAGCATCCTAGATGCCCACCTGTGAGAAGGAGATTAAACAGTTCCTCCTTCCCTTGCCCTTCCCAGCCATATGTAAAAATAGGAGTTAAAACAACCTCGGCCCTCCAGATGTTTTTGGCCTACAACTCCCATGATCCCTAGCTAGCAGGACCAGTAGTCAGGGATAATGGGAATTATAGTTTCAAAACCTCTGTAGGGCTGAGGTTGAGGAAGCCTGTTAAAACCTCCTCTTTTTTTATAAAATATTTATTAAGATTTTTTCATACATTACAATAAAAATGGAAAAATAAAAAGAAAAATGCAAAATAAAAACAGTTAAAAACACATTAATTTTCTGTTTTTTATTTTCCTTAAGCTTATTTCCCCGGACCTCCTCATACCTCCCTTTTTTGTATTCCACCTAAATTTATTAGTTCAGCAAATCCTTACCATTAAGCTTTTACCCATTTATAGACCTTTGTTTCATATTCTCTTAAAGCATTACAGCTAGAAACCACTTAATTTCTATCCAACATCATTCTAACATTCATTAATTTTACAATATTTCTGTAAGTAATCTTTAAATTTCTTCCAATCTTCTTCCACTGACTCTTCTTCCTGGTCCCGGATTCTGCCAGTCATTTCTGCCAATTCCATATAGTCTATCACCTTCATCTGCCATTCTTCCAAAGTGGGTAGATCTTGTGTCCTCCAATACTTTGCAATGAGAATTCTTGCAGCTGTTGTAGCATACATAAAAAAGTTCTATCCTTCTTTGGCACCAATTGGCCGACTATGCCCAGGAGAAAGGCCTCTGGTTTCTTCAAGAAGGTATACTTAAATACCTTTTTCAATTCATTATATATCATTTCCCAGAAAGCCTTAATCCTTGGGCACGTCCACCAAAGGTGAGAAAAAAACCTCCTTAGTCCTGCACCTGAATTTAGGGTTGCCATATTTTGAAGAGCAAAAAAGAAGACACATTTGCTGACTTCTGCTTTTAACTATGGATCGCTATGACAGCTCTCATTTTACATACCCATGAAAAAGAGGACGTGTCCTGGAAAAAGAAGACAGATGGCAATCCTACCTGAATTATCAGGTCCAGGGCAGGTGATCCCCGGGGCTGCACAAGGCAGATTGGCCCAATCCAGAAGCCACAGTTGGAGTGGATTAGAAGGGCTGTTCAGAGCCCTATTAATTATCCCTATTTTTAGATTGGGGTGGATGAGCTGGGCTGGGTTGAGACTAGCCTACCTAATGGGCTAAAGCTCCAGGAAGGGAGATTTCAGCTGAACATCAGGAGAAACATTGTTATGGTAAGAGCAGTTTGATAATGGGACCAGTTGCCTAGATCAGGTGTGGGCTCTCTATCACTGGAGGTCTTTGAGAAGAGCAAGGATGGACTCCAATTCCCATCAGCAGCATCCTAGATGGCCAATGGTCAAAGGTGATGGGAGTCGTAGTCTAGCAACACTTGAAGGACCAGAAGTTTCCAGACCCCTGGAGTAGACGCTGAACAGCCCAATATGTTCTGAAAGCTCTATCTCTGGATTTCCTGCATCGTGCAGGACGTTGCACTAGATACTCTCTAAGGTCACCTCTGCTTCATAGCATACAACAAATGGTTAGGTTCATTTCAAAGCATAGTCCACAGTTTGTTGGCTGAAGTATCGCTTGGCCCCATTGAGATGTTCAGAACGATATAGGATGTCATAAGAAGTGCCCGGATGAGCCAGGCCAGTAGCCCATCTAGTCCAGCATCCTGTTCTCACATTGGCCAACCACAGTGGCCTGTGAGGAACCCACAAACAGAAACCAGAACTTGATATACAACTGTCCTCCTGTCTCCACAAGCCTTCACATATTAGTGGAAGGTCTGAACTAACCAATGCACATGTGTAAATTCTTTCCACTCCATTGGGAATCCTGTAAATAAAGAGCCTCTGATCACGTGTACAGAGCTTATGCACATGGCATTGCACACAGGGGAAGCTTGTTCAGAACTTCTTCTGAATCGCAGGATCCATGGACAGTAGACACACACACACACACACACACACACACACACTGCAAAATTCAGCTTACACAAGTGTGACGCTCTGGGCAGGACTAAAGTCACTGAAGGAAAATCAAAACGTGGATAATAGTGCCTGTAAATTCACTCGGCACAACTTCAAGGATTAAAACATGCAGAACGCCGAATTCTTCCTAATAAGGCCACTGTGGCAGAAAGGAGCTAAAAGCATGTTTGGCATTTTTTAAAGAATCTTCTTTGATGTTGCAAGGAGTGGATTTATAATAGCAACGCTGAGCACCGATATAGCCCTCTTAGTGGTCAAACCCACATGTGTTATCTAAGCGATCTTTACGCCAGCCTTGTAAGGCAACTCACCAACTCAGTGTTCTGATTCCCATATTGGACTTGCTGGGAGCTGTGGCTGAAATAGAAGGACTTGACTGAGACCACCTGGAGGCGAACCCCTCTCTAACATGGAAAGGAGCCAGTGGTGAGTGGTGCCCATTAGGACTGGTAGAGTAGAAGTCAAGGAGAGCCATCCCTGATAAGCTATAAACAGGAAGGCAGGGGCTTGCAGAGGTTGATGGTCCATTCACTATGATGGACCAGCCTCCACTGCAAGAGGCTGTAGTTCCTATATATATGCCGTATATTTAATGTACATGGCTTGCCCTAAAACAGTGGTTCTCAACCTGTGGGTCCCCAGATGTTGTTGGACTACAACTCCCATCATCCCTGAGCTCTGGCCTTGTTAGCTAGGGGTGATGGGAGCTGTAGTTCAACAACATCTGGGGACCCACAGGTTGAGGAAGGCTGCCCTAAAAGAATCCTGGGATCTGCAGTTCGTCAAGGATGGTGGGAGTTGTAGTTTTGTGCAGGGCAAACTACAGTTCCCAAGATTCTTTGTGGGTGTGATCTCACAAATGGTGAACATTCAGGGAAAACCCCACAAAGTTACCTTCTTCCTTTTTTGTGGGGAGGGTGTGTAGAAGAAGGGAAAGCTTGAGGGGAGGGTGGAAGCACCTTCTGAGAAATTTCAGTTCACCCCTATGTGAAACCATGGAATGAGCAACGTTGGTCGGAGGAAACTTCTTTTCCTATGTCCCCTACGCAGCGATCGTGCAGAGCAATTCGAAAAGCATCTTCTGGCCTTGCGATGAATCTCTTTCACATCCAGGTATGCTGCCTGAGGCAACGTGTCATGTCGATGACAAGCATATTGTTGGTGCTCGAAGTGACTCAACACATCCCCGGCAGTCTCATCAGTCCCCAAATGCGCAACGGCTCCGCCAGTGAAGGTCAATTTCGCACCAGTCTTGCCATTGGCAATGGAAGTCTCTGATTATCCGGTGGCATCCTGGACAAGGTAATTCATGTCATGAAGAGGAGATGCCTTAACTTATTGATGTGTCTTTGCATCAAAGCTCAGCCTTGCCTCGCGGAGGCTATTTATATTTGTTATACAGCAAATGGTGTCAGCTCCCGGCAGATGCTGGCTCACCGGGGAGTAAGTGCCCAAATTCTCAGCAGCATACTAAGCAAGTAAGTAATAATTTTAACACAGGATCAAAAAATAATCCTCCCCTGGTCCTGCTACCAGCCGCAGCATCCCGTTTAACTGTTTAATGGATGCGGGTCAGGATAGAGCAGGAACCACATCGGTGCCATACCTGTAATTGGATCTTCCTTGGAATTAAAAACCCTTCAACCATCAAATAGCTTTTGATACTCTCTGCCTCCATATGACCAACGCGGTTAGCGTAGCTACAAAGTTTTTCTTGAAAGGGGGAGTCAGGGGGCAAGTAACCCTCTGTGGATTCCCTCAATAGAACATAAGAAGAACCTTCTGGATCCAGCCCATGGGGGACAGGGGGCGGGCAGGTGTGGAGGACTCCCTGGTGCTGAATGGGGTAACTGTGCCCCTGAAGGACCAGGTGTGCAGCCTGGGAGTCATTTTGGACTTGCAGTTGTCCATGGAGGCGCAGGTCAATTCTGCTTCCAGGGCAGCTGTCTACCAGTTCCATCTGGTAGGCAGGATGAAACCCTATCTGCCCACAGATTGTCTCGCCAGAGTGGTGCATGCTCTAGTTATCTCCCGCTTGGACTACTGCAATGCACTCTATGTGGGGCAAACTTGAAGGTGACCCAGAAACTACAACTAATCCAGAATGCGGCAGCTAGACTGGTGATTGGGAGTGGCTGCCAAGACCATATAACACCGGTCCTGAAAGACCTACATTGGCTCTCAGTACGTTTCCGAGCACCATTTAAAGTGTTGGTGCTGACCATTAAAGCCCTAAATGGCCTCAGCCCAGTATACCTGAAGGAGTATCTCCACCCCCATCGTTCAGGTTCACTGAGGTCCAGCGCCGAGGGCCTTCTGGAGGTTCCCTCACTGCGAGAAGTGAGGTTACAGGGAACCAGGCAGAGGGCCTTCTTGGTAGTGGCACCCGCCCTGTGGAAAATCCTCCCTTCAGATGTCAAGGAAAGAAACATCTGACTTTTAGAAGACATCTGAAAGCAGCCCTGTTTAGGGAAGTTTTTAATGTTTGATGTTTTATTGTGTTTTTAATATTCTGTTGGGAGCCACCCAGAGTGGCTGGGGAAACCCAGCCAGATGGGCAGGGTATAAACTGGTTTTCAGAAGCATCGCTGCCTCCAACTGTGGAGCCAGCAGAGCAACAAAATCAGGGCTAGCAGCCAACAACAGCCTTGTCCTCCATGGATGAGTCTAATCCCCTTTTAAAACCATCCAAGTCGGTAACCATCGCTGCCTCCTGTGGGAGTTCCATAGTTTAACTATGTGCTACATGAAGAAGCACTTTCTTTTATCGGTCCCGAATCTTCCAAAGTTCAGCATCATTGGAAGTCTGAGAGCCAAGGAAATTGAAAAACATCTTGATGTATGCGACAATGACGGCAAGAGTCTTAATAGCACAAGGATGGAAGAATGAAGAAATCCCGACCAAAGAACTGTGGCAAGAGAAACTGATGGACTGATGCGGAACTGGCGAAATTGACACACAAACTACGTGATAAGGACAGCTGTGATTTTAAAGAAGAATAGGAACCGTTTACAAAGTATTTAAAGAAGCAACAAAATGAACTGGACTCCTTGGCAGGTTTTGAATAAACATAAACAAACTTTTTATTGGTAATCTATAGAAAGATAAATTTAGGATATTTACAATTGTATAACATGCAGAGAATAACATGTGCTGAAAAACCAGAGAGAGGAACTGAGGGAAGTCTGGGGTGGGAGGGTGGGTTTTTCCTTTTTGGGGAGGGGGGAGGGGGAAATGGGGGGGGATGAGGATGGTGTGTTTTTGATAAATTTGTTATGTTGAAATTCCTAATAAAAAATATTCAAAAAGAAGAAGAAAGTCTGTCCACGGAAAGTCTGTGTTCTGAGAAAGAGGAGGAGGAGGAGGAAGAGGAAGAGGAGGAGGAGGAGGAGGAGGAGGAGGAGGAGGAGGAGGAGGAGGAGGAGAAGAAGAAGAAGAAGAAGAAGAAGAAGAAGTTGTTGTTGTTGTTGTTGTTGTTGTTGTTGTTGTTGTTTGGACTTGATATCCCGCCTTTCACTCCCTTTAAGGAGTCTCAAAGCGGCTAACAATCTCCTTTCCCTTCCTCTCCCACAACAAACACTCTGTGAGGTGAGTGGGGCTGAGAGACTTCAGAGAAGTGTGACTAGCCCAAGGTCACCCAGCAGCTGCATGAGGAGGAGCAGGGAAGCGAACCCGGTTCACCAGTTTACGAGTCCTCCGCTCTTATCCACTACACCACACTGGCTCTTTACTTTACTTTCTCCCTGCCATGTGTAATTTTGCAAACTCCTGTCATCCAGATCAGCGTTTCTCAACCGGGGGCCATAGGGCCCCCTGTCCCCCACCCCCAGGATATTCCAAAGGGGACACAAGTGAACATTGTGTACATGGGGTAGAGGGCCGCAGCATGAGACTAGGGGGCCACAGAGAGGGAAGTGAGAAGTGAAGAAAACAGAGAAGTGACTGAGAAAAGAAAACAGAAAACAGAGAAGCGAAGAAAATAGAAAACAGAAAACAGAGAATGCTGCTGACATTGATGTTTCTTTGCAAGAAGCGCTCACAGAGCTACAGAGCAACATAGCAGCCAAAGTAACTTGCAGTCAAGAAAAATGCCATTATTTTGAATAAAGAGTACAATATCTATAAAGCTTCCACAGCTTTGGGATAAAGCAAAATTGTTTTTCACGGCATTTCCTACTTCGTATTTGGGAGAGTCAGGTTTCAGACGTGTGAATTATTTACTCAGCCTAACGCAGAATCGCCTTAACATAATGGACAGCGCTGATATTTGCTTATTCCTCACAGCAATAGAACCGGAGATATAGAGATATATATATATAAATAGAGAGAGAGAGAGAGAGAGAGAGAGAGAGAGAGAGAATGTTTCTGGTCATCAAGCACATGGGTCACATTGATCGAGAAATACTTAAAGTATAATTTTTTATGTAATTGCATTTTGTATAAATTATAAAAATATAGAAATAAAACATGTTCTGTTTACAAACAAAATATTGAAATAGCTACCTTTCGACCAATGGTACAGGGGGGCCACAGTCAGAAAAATGGTTGAGAAACACTGATCTAGATCAGGATTTCCCAAACTGGGGTCGCCAACTGTTTTGGGAAAGACCTACATTGAAAGACCTACATTGGCTCCCAGTACGTTTCCAAGCAAAGTGTTGGTGCTGACCTTTAAAGCCCTAAACGGTCTCGGTCCAGTATACCTGAAGGAGCGTCTCCACCCCCATCGTTCTGCCTGGACGCTGAGGTCCAGCGCCGAGGGCCTTCTGGCGGTTCCCTCATTGCGAGAAGCAAAGCTACAGGGAACCAGGCAGAGGGCCTTATCGGTAGTGGCGCCCGCCCTGTGGAACGCCCTCCCACGAGATGTCAAAGCGATAAACAACTACCTGACATTCAGAAGACATCTTAAGGCAGCCCTGTTCAGGGAAGTTTTTAACGTGTGATATTTTAGTGTATTTTTGGTTTCTATGGAAGCCGCCCAGAGTGGCTGGGGAGGCCCAGCCAGATGGGCGGGGTATAAATAAATTATTATTATTATTATTATTACTGTAAGATCTGGACTCCCTCTGTGCAGACTGAAGGTGTAAACATGTGAATAAATCTTGTTTCTTAAAAGAGCACAAACCCTGGGTGATCGCCTGGAACCCCTCCAGGAATCTTTCTATCACTTGGCAGGGAGTGAGGGTGGCACCCAACTTCTGTAACACTTTTTTCCCTATGGAGCAACATTATCTACCCTGCAGGAGCAAATGACTTAAAATAAAACAAGTCTCGTTTCAGCATTAGCATTTACCAATGTGTTAATGTTCTCTCTCTCATTCTCTCTCTCTCTCTCTCTCTCTCTCTCTCTCTCTCTCTCTCTCACACACACACACACACACACACACTTTCTGATTTGCAAGGTTTAGGGTGGAAGAGATTTTTATTGACACATTCCTGTGCAAATGGCCCAAAGTAACCACCGAGTTATTGAAGGGGCTAAAAGGGAAATTAGCAAAAAAAAAAAAATGGGCCTTGAAAACAGCGGTGTTTGAGCCCGTGATCTTGATTGATGTTGACACCAATTAGCAGGAAACAAAATCCCCCAGATAAAGGCAAAGAAGGTTTTTTTTTTTATTAAGCCCTAAATGCCAAGAGTCAGAACTCAATGCAAAATTCATTAACGCTTTTGGCAGGAGTTCCTAGCAGCCATTGCCATGGGGGGGAGGGGATGGGGGGAGGGGGAGAGAATGGTTCTAAGGGAACTGAGGAAATCAAAGGCATAAAATGTTTCTGGGCATTCATGGTACAGTCCCCATAATTTTAACCTGACACTTTTAGTAGAAACTCGGCTATGCTTTAATCCCCCAGGAACTGTGAGGTGGTTGAACTCAAGGATGACACCCAATTATTCAGGGTGGTTGAAATCAAAAGGGATTCCAGAGAATTCCAAAATGGTGAAGAAGATGATTTAATTTATGAACCACTTCCAATGAGGGACCCTGAAACAATTAGATATATTGTTGCACGACACCCCAATCTCCAGGGGATTGATGACCTTGCTCAGAGTTCGTGTTTCCTTTTGAGAATGAGGCATAACGGAGACTGAGGTGTCTTTGTGATATATGGTATTTTACACATATATCATAATAATATGAGAAACAGCCTTATTAGAAAAACTAACCAATAAACTGAAACTGACACGGGGTCAAATAGAAGAAGACGCCTTCACTCCGATTTGGTTCCCCTTTATCACATACACAGCCCAACAAGACAACAACAAGAAGCCACCGACAGCATACGAATCAATCTGGCTAACCTGATTCAAAAATACACACTCACACCCCACTCTCTCTCACACACAAAATCTCACTACAGCTAACCAGAGACAACCAACTACACCCTAAGCCACCCCAACCTCTCTCACCACCAAGGAAATACAACAAGTGAATAGTAAGAGAACCCATACAAGTAACGTTGACACAACCCCTCACACACTAAGTAAATAATAGAAGCATAACCACCTGTCAACACTTGCCCCCTTTCCCCCTTCCTCCCCTTCCTCCTGCTCCTCCCTAATTGTTTAAGCCAATTCATAAACCAAGAACTTATACATTAACCACTAATAATGAGACATATGTTGTAGATATTTTTCCACATTTATTATGCTATTTTTGTGACATACAAATGACATGAGAAAACTTGGTATACTTCTTTGAATAACTTTATTCTTGTTTATAAAACCCAGTAAAAGAATTACTATTTTTTATTATTATTATTATTATTATTATTATTATTATTATTATTATTATTATTATTATTATTATTATACAACCTGTGCCTGCAATGGAGGGGTTCACAGCATTAACACCCCAAAATGGTCTTGTTTCTCCCATAGCTGCAGCCTTGGATTCAAACAGAGATCAAACATTGCTCTCTCTCCAGCTTGCTGCTTTCCTCCTAGGTCACATCCCTGCAAATGCTGCTCCAAACTCTCTTTTTCACTCACTGTTTAAAAAATTGCACATGAAAAATGCATGCAGTCCTGGGTCCTTTCTGCCCCCTATTTTGGCAATGTGCAAGTGGTCGCTCTGCACACTCTTTAGGAGGAGCTTAAAAGTTGCCACCGTTTCTGTCTTATGAATGGCACGTGGAAGGGAGTGAAAATCTGAGCCTAGGCCATGTTGACTGGGGCAGGTGAGGGTTCACTGGAATCTTCTGACGGGGTGCTTTTGGCAACCCCTATGCCCCTGCGGTTCGATTGGCCTTTACCAGGGATCAATAATTTTGTGTGGAAGTCCCTGCCCTGTGGAACACCTTACTAATAATAGAAGTTCGAGATAAGTACAGGTTAATTGTACAGGTTATTGTTTTGGCAGTGTTTATTGATATGTAAATTGATATTTTAACTGATCTTATTCTAGAATTTTGCCTCGTTATATTTTCTATGTATAATATTAATTTTGTCTTTCAGTTTTTTAAATGATGCAGAGATCCCCAGCTCAAGGTGCGAACATCTTAGATCAAAAAGAGCGGACATAAACGCTTTATCATCTGGTATTTTCAATTGCGGGAAAGTCCCTTATCCCAGCGCCGTGTCCCGCTGCTGTCCCTTATTGTTGATGTCCCTTAAATTTCCCGGGTTTCAAAGGAAGCAGCTCCTCTCCCTCCCTCCCTGCCGGCCAGGGAGGACGGAGGCTCCCACTGTGCTGCTTGGCTGCGTTGCTCACCCAATAAGGAGTTCTTAAACGACTGGGGGGTGGAGCTTGCATGTCTTGTGCCGATCAAATCGGCTGCATTGCCTGGGGACTCACCTTTGCTCAGCGCTTCCCAGCTGAGAGGTGACGATGGTTGTCCTTGTTGCATCCCCTTTGCTGGGTTGCTGCACTGTGGGAACCACCGCTTGAGGCTTCGTTTGGCTGCTGGCTGGGCTTTCTGCCTTTGGCTCGGAGGGGCTCAGAAGTTGAACATACCTGGGCCCAGAAAATCCCTTATTTTGGCTGCTGATCTCTTATTTTCGAGGCTGCTGGTCCCTTATTTTCAAATCTGTAAGTTGACAACTATGCTTGAGGTGCTCTAAAGAGTGGCTGTTATTTTCTACCTACCTTCAGGGACACAATTACACTGTTCAGTTTGTTTCAGCTGACACCAGCAAGCCTCTATCACATACCATTCACCAGGGCTTCTCTGAAATAACCTTCCAGGTACCTGCTTTTTAGCAATTAGCACAGGTGTGTGTGTGTATGTGTGCATGTCATTTTTCCTGTGGAACATGTACAAGTCTGTGCCCTTGCTGGAACTTTGCTGCCAATGTGCATCGTTATGAAGGCATGAAGAAGATTTTGGAACCAGAATTCTCTCTGTCTGATCAACCGGCAAAGGTTAAACCTCTTCTGTTCGAGGACTGCTCATCAGGATTCCAGTCCGTTCTTCGCTGTGTGCTAACATTCCCTTGAACATCACCTTACATATTCAGGATAATGTAGAGGCGATGATCCCCCCAGGTCTAAGTGTGATGTCCGTCAGCCTTGTATGGAAACGAAAAGGTCGTAACCTCCTGGAAAAGCTTGTCGATCAATAGAAGACTTTTTAAAAAATGCTCCATCAGCCACAGATTGGTGTCTGGCTGACAGCCTGCACACCTGTATGATAATTTCTACTTGACATATCTGAGGGCAATTCAGTCCCAATGGACCTCCAAGATGTCCTTTCCTTGACACTGAACTGTGCTAGCCTTCCATTGACAGGTACCCTGTAAGGTACCAATGACCTGGCTCTCAATTTACCTCCCAGGAATATACATCACTTTGCATGCTATACATATTTCTGAGAATATCATATCTGACTGCTAACTCTCTTCTCTGCTAGGAACTCTAAAAACACATCTGAACAGAGAGGTCTATCCAATGGTGGCTTTGCCTCAGGTAAGTCTTCAGCCTAGGGTCCCTAGATGTTTGTGAGGCCACAACTCCTATCATTCCTGACCATTGGTGAAGCTGGCTGGGGGTGATGGGAGTCGGAGTCCAGCAACATCTTGCGGTGCAAGATGGAAGAACCCTTCTGGGGCTGGGCCAGGAGCAGCCATTTGAAGACAGTCATGAACCAGGAACTAGGAACCAGGACCAAATGGCAATCAGGATACTGTGATGGCCTGGGATTCGGACTCAGATCCTGAACCTGAGCGATCCCAGCCTGCACAGGATTCCCCGCCTCCAGAACCAGCTGAGCCGGGGTTGGGGCTTGAGCCTGAAGGGTCCTCACCTGTGCTGGATCCTCAGGTGCAGGCATCAGCTGAGTCTGCTCTGGCTCCTGAGGTGATGGAGTCCCCATTGCCTGTAGGTGCTCCACTCTCAGCCCCGTCAGGGGAAGCTGAGGTTGCCTCTGGGTCCGGTGAACCCTCCAGCCTCTCCTGAGCTGCAGAGGCTCAGGGCAGAGAGGCGGAGGGAACTAAGTTCCCGCAAGAGGAGTGCTCGCCTCCAGGCCAGGAGATGCGAGTCACCAGAGGATCAGGGCCACCCTATGCCTCAGGGCAGATAAAAGCCGACAAGCCCCAGTCCCAAGTTGTGGGAGCAACATTGTTGGTAGCCTGTTCCTGCCTGAACCTTGCCCTGCTTTCCTGACTGAGCTCCTGACCTGCCCTGGCTCCCTGATTGCAAGCCTGTTCCTGATTTCACCAGACTCCCTGCCCTGCACCCAGCTTCAGCTACTATGGACTGCCTCCTCATTGCACCTTGGACCACGGACTGGACTTGGACCTCACCTCTAGCGTAACCCATGGGACCAGCACAGATAGACAGGCAACCAGGAGACAGCATCAAAGAGCAAATCAGAAGCTGGGACCATAATGAAGAACTGGTCCAGAGAATGACCAAGGAGCCAGGACTAGAAATGCGAGACAAATCGAGGAGCAATGATGAGGGATGATGGGAGTGGGTGGACTTTTGTTAGTCCAAGGGTCTGCTCTGGGTGATCTTCCTGGGGCCACACCCAGGACTTTTTCCAGCCAGAACTCACTGGAATTCAGTTCTGGCACCTCTCTGGTGGGAATCATTTCCATTCTAAGAGAATGAGGAAGGTGGTCATGGTGAATTCTGGCACCTCTTTTTCTAGAAAAATAGCACTGGTCACACCTAGGGCAAGAGGCATATCCTCCAACATTTCTCCAATGAAAATAGGGACATCCTATTCCAGGGGTCAGCAAACTTTTTCAGCAGGGGGCCGGTCCACTGTCCCTCAGACCTTATGGGGGCCAGACGATATTTTTTTGGGGGGGGAATGAATTCCTATGCCCCACAAACAACCCAGAGATGCATTTTAAATAAAAGCACACATTCTACTCATGCAAAAACAAGCTGATACCCGGATCATCCGCAGGCCGGATTTAGAAGGCGATTGGGCCAGATCCGGCCCCCAGGCCTCAGTTTGCCTACCCATGTCCTATTCCATCATCATCACCATCTTATTATTTCTACCCTGCCCGTCTGACTGGCTTGCCGCAGTCACTCTGGGCAGCTTCCAACATATATAAAAGCATAATAAAACATTAACATTTTAAAAACTTCCCCATATCAGGCTGCCTTCAGATGTTTTCTAAAGGTTGAATTATCTCCCTGGCTCAGGGGTCGCATAACTCCATACCCTCCACCATTTCTCCGATGAAAATAGGGACGTCCTAAGGAAAAGCAGAACCTCTTGGGATCAAATCAAAAAAATCAAATCAGAAACCGGGACGGGTTCTGTAATAGGGACACTTGGAGGGTCTGAAAGTGAGCAGAGCAATGAATCTAAACTTTGCCTTTGTACAAGAGGCTACATTTTCTACACATGCACACACATATACCCCTGCGGGAGACTTCACCAGAATTCAAGAATACATTTCATTTGGGCAACCCCCCCCCCAAAAAAAATGGAGTGCAAAGCAAAGTCAGCAAGAGGTTTGGTCTGGGGAGAATTTTGCGGATCCAGATAGAGAGATTGGATGGGTCAGAGGTTCTCAATCCATGTTATAAACAGAAACTTTGCAGGAATACAGGGAGCCAGGTAAAGTTGTCTGCCTCTGGGCTATTGAAGTCAACAGGACAGAATTTGTTGTGTTTCAGTGCCTGGGAGACTGCAAAGCTTGAATGCTAGCAAAACATTTAACCACAGAACTTTCAGCCAAATGATTGCCTTCCCTATTTTTGCACTTTTCAATTTTCTAGAACAGGCAACAATACCTCTCTGTTTCTAGTCAGAGCCTGACATTTCTCACTTTTTCTCCATTTTATTTATTTATATTTATTTTTTTTGGAAAAAAAACACACCCTTTTGAGACCTTCTTTTAAAAAATAAAGGAGAGCAAAACAAAGCAATATAAATGTCGTTTCGCTTTCCGGGTCACCTTTAAAACACCCATTGGAGGCTGGCAAACAAACCATCGGCATTTGCCCTGGATATAATAACAGAATAGCAACCCTCTCCTTGCCACCGGAAAAAAATAGGAAAGAATTTGAGAGTCAGCAAAGCTTTGTAAATAGCTCCACTTTTCCCTTTCTCCCAAGTTAGTGTAAAGGTGACAGGATGAAAGGCATTTTTCAGAGTGATAAGCAATCCCTGACAGGTGATAGAAATCGCCTTCATCACACCAATCTCAAAGAGAAGGGAGAATCTCCAGCTCATTTTGCCTCTTTGAGGTTCTCCTTGGTTTTGGAAAGGAATTTAGTGTCCAGAGCAGTGGTTCTCAAAGGAAGTGGCAGGAAAAGATGGCAAGTGTGGCAGGAAGCTTCAAGGACAATCCAATAAACATTTAGACATTTAAGTGTAGCATAGTATTTATTATTATTATTATTATTATTATTATTATTATTATTAAGCAGAATATGGATAGATCTCTTTTCCAAATCAAGCACCACTAGGAGTTTTCTTTTTGTTTTGCAATGCATTTCTTTATTTTGAAAGTGTGGCCCAGAGAAAAATGATCCGAGAACCACTGGCCCAGAGGGATGAGGATGAGGAAATAATAGGCTGCGAGAAAGCAGCCATATTGGATCCAACTGAAGGTTTGATTGGTCTAGCAGAGATGGGAAACTTGGATACCTTCCAACATCCCAGTGAAGCAAATCGGGACACAACCTTGATGGAGGCCCAACCCCCCTCCCTGCCTCAGGGCTCACCACTTCTCCTCTAATTTACTTGATTTTGATCCTTTTCTGGTTACAGGGGCCGGCTCTACCATTAGGCAAAATGAGATGTCTGGATCAGGTGGCAAATCTGGTAGCATCCTCCCAAGGCTCTACCCTTCCTTGTATTGGGGGACAATAGTGTGTGCTCTACCAGTGGCGAAGCTGCATGCTCCACTACCGGGAGCGGAGTGCAGGCGGGGGCGTGGTGCGCCACCAGTGGGGGCATGGTGCCTGATGTGTGGTGAGGGGTGCACAGTGTGTATCCAGGGTGGGCCCACCGCAATGGCACTCTACTGGAATAGTGGTGCCAGGGGTGGTCTGCTCCCTCCGCACTCCCGTTCCCCCACCAGTGTGCTCCACACGGCCCGTGCTGTAACACCATAATTCCCTTGCTGCTGCCATTCATGGAGTAATACAGTGGCACCATGGGTTACAGATGCTTCAGGTTACAGACTCCGCTAAACCAGAAATAGTACCTTGGGTTAAGAACTTTGCTACAGGATGAGAACAGAAATTGTCCACCGGGGTGTGGCGGCAGCGGGAGGCCCCATTAGCTAAAGTGGTACCTCAGGTTAAGAACAGTTTCAGGTTAAGAACAGACCTCCAGAACAAATTAAGTTCTTAACCAGAGGTACCACTGTACTCAACTGCCCATCTGGCCAACTTCTGTGCATGGAATTGGAGCAGAAGGATGTTCTACACCACAGGCAGCAAAGCGTCTTGCTCCAGCTCTGCTGGCTGCCACCACTAGCTCACTGGAGCAAGCTCAGCAGAGCTTAATTAAAGAACGTATTTTCAGGCTAGAAGGCAGCAGTCCCTTCCCCTGCCATCTGTCCCCAGGCATTCCCTATTTCATTCCCTAAAACTCCAAACAAGTCTACCCTTAGCTTGCAACCCGACTGATGCAACTGGAAGAACCGCTTTGAGTGTGCAAGTGTCTTCAGGCCATAAACAACTGCTCCGGGCATCCCGTTCCCTCCAAGAATGAGATGTGTGCGTTCGTGTTTTTTGCATTATTGTTACATAGATGCCACCCTGTCTTTCCCAAGAGGACCAAAACATCCCCATCACCATGCCGCATGGAAGGAAGGGCCTGTGGATGACAGCAGGCTGGTTCTTCTCAAAAGCTGCTGTTTCACCGGCTTGGTGCGAGAACTTTCCTTTCATCATATTCTTCCCGAAGTTGCTCTGCACCTGACTCAAAACTGACAGCAGAGCCGTGATGGCTGCAATTGAAGTCGCTTCGTGTGATGATGGGTTGCTTCATAATCCATCCGTGGTATGTGGGGATGGCGGCTGGCTTTGCTGGAAGACTTATTTGGAAGGCTCCGGATTTGTTGGCATTCCTGCTTCCCCACCCACCTTCCCCTCCTTTTCAGGACACCAGTAGATTTCCACTTTGATATATAAATCTCTGACATGGCTTTTGATCTTGTCGAGGTGAGGACTGACACTTCCCCTCACAGGGAATACATTACTTGAGCGCCTTCCTTCCAGATTCTTCCTTTTTTTAGAAAAACATCTCTCTCTCTAACAATTTTTCAGTAGGATTCATCTCACAGTGCATGTTTTCTTAGTCATCTCTTTCCTTTCTCCAGCAAGATACAGACAAATAAATGAGTTGGAGGGAGGGGACATACCACTGAGAATGGCAATTCCTTCTCTGTGGAAAAGCTCCTGTAATAGGCCTAGACTGGACGAATAGCATCCTTTCCTTTTCTGCCAGTTCCAATGAAACCTTAAAATTGTAAGTAGGGGAAATCTGCTCTGCCCAGTAAAGGTAAAGGACCCCTGACCGTTAGGTCCAGTCGTGACGTATGGTGTGTAGGTATGGTGTGTAGGTATCTTTAAGGTAAAGGGACCCCTGACCATTAGGTCCAGTCGTGACCGACTCTGGGGTTGCGGCGCTCATCTTGCCTTATTGGCCGAGGGAGCCGGCATACAGCTTCCGGGTCATGTGGCCAGCATGACTAAGCCGCTTCTGGCGAACCAGAGCAGCTCACGGAAACACCGTTTACCTTCCTGCCGGAGCGGTACCTATTTATCTACTTGCACTTTGACATGCTTTCGAACTGCTAGGTTGGCAGGAGCAGGGACTGAACAATGGGAGCTCATCCCGTTGTGGGGATTCGAACCACCGACCTTCCGATCGGCAAGCCCAAGAGGCTCAGTGGTTTAAACCACAGTGCCACCTGCGTCCCTGCTCTGCCCAGTAGCTTTCCCCAAAGCTCAATTTCTGTCTCTTTTTTCATCTGTGCGCAGAGTGCCATCTTACAGTTTTGGGGGCTGGAGCTCAGAATGATAGAATTGTAGAGCTGGTCCCCTAGTCCAACTCCCTGCAATGCAGGAATCTCAAATGAAACATGCAGGACAGATGGCCATCCAACCTCTGCTTTAAAAGCTCCAAGGAAGGTGAGTCCACAACCTCCCAAGGGAGTTTGTTCCACTGTCGGACAGCTCTTACTGCCAGAAACTTTTTCTTGATGTTTGGTCAGAATCTCCTTTCTTGTAGGAGGAGAAGAGTTTCAAAAGGCATCAATTGCAAGGGAGCAAAAGGGCAGCTGCCCCCAACTCTGGATGAAGCATACCCCACAGATTCAACCTTTCATTTTTTAAAGAAGGGTAAAAAATGAAAGCTTTGAATCTGTGGGGTATGCTTCATCCAGAGTTGGGGGCAGCTGCCCTTTTGCCCCATTGCAATTGATGCCTTAATTTTATTATTATTATTATTATTATTATTATTATTATTATTAAAGAAGGGTAAAGATACATACTGGAGGGACAGGGGTGGCGCTGTGGGTTAAACCACAGAGCATAGGGCTTGCCAATCAGAAGGTCGGTGGTTCGAATCCCCGCAACGGGGTGAGCTCCCGTTGCTCAGTCCCTGCTCCTGCCAATCTAGCAGTTTGAAAGCACGTCAAAAGTGCAAGTAGATAAATAGGTACCACTCCGGCGGGAAGGTAAACGGCGTTTCCGTGTGCTGCTCTGGTTCGCCAGAAGCAGCTTAGTCATGCTGGCCACATGACCGGAAGCTATACGCTGGCTCCCTCGGCCAATAAAGCGAGATGAGTGCCGCAACCCCAGAGTCGGCCATGATTGGACCTAATGGTCAGGGGTCCCTTTATCTTAAAGATACATACACACCATACATGTATACGTGTATGCAAAGAGTAAGGTTACCGTAACTTCCATCATAGAGCTTCATTATGCTAATGACAACGTAGTGTGCGCACGCTCAGAGGATGACCTCCAAACCATCCTAAATATCTTTGCAGAAGCTTGGCCTATCACTCAACATCCATAAAACCAAAGCGCTGCACCAACAAGTACAAAATAACCCCTCTGCGGTGCCACAAATCCAACTCAATGGTGTAACATTGAAAAATGTTGATCACTTCTCCTACCTAGGCAGTTATCTTTCCACAATGGGTTGTGTCCAATATTAGTTATCGTCAGAGTAGAACCATTGAAATCAATGAACATGACTAGCTTGCATCCACTACTGTCAATGGAACTACTCTGAGAAAACAATGACTATGCAAGTACCATCCTTTGCAGGGCAATCTACGTACAAGGTCCACATGTTCAAAAGAAAACTTGTGTTTCGGAAGACTAAGGCAAAAAGAATTTGTGGCAAGCGTCTTCTGCTGTGATGGGGGTTAAAAGGGGTGGATGGAAGAAAATCAAAGCCCATTTGTGCAACAGATTCCTCTGACATCCTTAGTACACTCTTTGGTTAGAAGCTTTTAAGCAGAAGCTGGATGGGCAGCTGATTCCCTGCACCGATGGACAGTTGATCTAGATGACCCCTGAGATCTCTTCCAACGCTACAATTTCCAAACAAAAACCCCCCAATAAATAAAGTGAAGGAAAATAAAAGTCTGCCTGTTTAATGCTGCCTCTTTCGACAAGGCTCAGATGCCTGGATAAGGACAAGGCTGCCTGCAATTTTCCCCTTTAAAGTGTCGTTATCATTAAGAGAAGTGACGAAGTGATGTCTTCTCATGCTGCCTTCCTTCCACCTCCGCAATTTCCATTCCAAAACTGCTCTCAAATCCTCCAGCCGCTCCAGAAGCTTTCACCTGAATTGCCAGGGCTGTAAGCTCCATCTGTTGTTACCTGGAAATCAAGTGACGCTCTTCCTGCTTATTAAAACATCACTGGCTTTGAGAATCAAAACCGGAGTGGGTGTGCAGGAGGCATGAAGCAGAAATGCAACGTTGCTAGCAGTTCTCCACCTCTGCTGGAAAAGGGGGGAATGGCACAGATAAACCAGGGAGCAACTCAGGAAAAGAGGTGTCTTGAATCACAGCTTTCTAACAGAGGGACAACTCAATACCTTGCAGTATTTCACTCATGAAAACAAAGGCAACATAATGCTTTTACCAGCGTCGTCTGGCTCACCAGCTATGGCTGTTCCTAGGCTGGGAGAGCCTGCTCACTATAGTTCATTTTTTGGTGACCTCAAGTCTGGACTACTGCAATGCACTCTATGCAGGCCTGCACTTGGGCCTGGTTTGGTGTGAGAAGTGGGGAGAGGGAAAACCTTCAACCCGAGGGCCGCATTTTCTTCTGTGCAAACTTTCAGGGGCCAAATGGCGTTGGTGGGAAGGGCCAGAAAGAAAACTGGGCTGAGCAACAGTTGGACATTTCACCTTTCTACAGGAGGCTAGTTTTTACTTACACGTCCCCCTCTCTATTCTCCATCCAGGCAAGGAAGAAGAAGAAGAAGAGGAGGAGTTTGGATCTGATATCCCGCTTTATCACCACCCTAAGGAGTCTCAAAGCAGCTAACATTCTCCTTTCCCTTCCTCCCCCACAACAAACACTCTGTGAGGTGAGTGGGGCTGAGAGACTTCAGAGAAGTGTGACTAGCCCAAGGTCACCCAGCAGCTGCATGTGGAGGAGCGGAGATGCGAACCCGGTTCACCAGATTACGAGTCCACTGCTCTTAACCACTACACCACACTGGCATGATCAGAGTTCAATGATGCGCTCTGGCCAAGCACAAACACTCAAGGAGGGTGTGAAGCAAGGGCTAGTCTAGAGTGTGGCTTGCAAAGGATATTGAGACCCAGAGGAGGAGGAGGAGGAGGAGGAGGAGGAGGAGGAGGAGGAGGAGAAGAAGAAGAAGAAGAAGAAATTTTATTTATACCCCACCCTCCCCAGCCAAGACCGGGCTCAGGGCAGCTAACAACCAATAATAAAAACATGTTGATTAAAATACAATTTAAAAAACAAGATTAAAATACAACATTAAAACATTAGGATGCAGCCTCTTCACAGGAGGAGAAAGGAAAAATAAAGAGGGGGAGGGAATCAAACTGATTCTAAGCCAAAGACCAGGTGGAACAACTCTGTCTTACAAGCCCTGTGGAAAGAAATCAGATCCCGCAGGGTCCTGGTCTCATGAGACAGAGCGTTCCACCAGGCTGGAGCCAGTGTTGAGAAGGCCCTGGCTCTGGTTGAGGCTAAACTAACTTCCTTAGGGCCCGGGACCTCTAGGGTGTTGCTGTTTATGGACCTTAAGGTCCTCCGTGGGGCATACCAGGAGAGGCGGTCCCGTAGGTATGGGGGTCCTAGGCCGTGAAGGGCTTTAAAAGGTCAAAACCAGCACCTTAAATTTGACCCTGTACTCCACCGGGAACCAGTGCAGCTGGAAAAGCACTGGGTGAATATGCTCCCGTGGCAGAGGCCCCGTGAGGAGCCTTGCTGCAGCATTCTGCACCCGCTGGAGTTTCCGGGACAGCTTCAAGGGCAGCCCCGTGTAGAGCGAATTACAGTAGTCAAGCCCGGAGGTGACCGTCGCATGGATCACTGTGGCCAGGTCGGGGTGGGAAAGGTAAAGATAGAGGCTTGGCCGCCCCAGGCTTGAGGTTCGCAACTCCTAGCCTTCTCTCTTAGGCATGGGATTGAGCAGGTGGTTGCTAGCAGTGGGCGCGGAATAGCATCAGCAGCAGGAAGGTCTGTAAGATGTCTTTCTGATCTGCTCAGGGCCCGGCTGGGCAGAATGGCAACAGATACAGCTATGGTTTGTGGGCTTACCATCCCAATCTGCTGAAGGGCTTGGCTGAGCAGTAGCAGCTCAGTGCTACAAATCCCTGCTGCACGCCAGTCTCGACAGTCCCTGTGTTTGGGGGCCAGGACACCTTTTTGCTTCCTACACAAGGAAAGGGGGGGAAAGCGCAGAGGACCTTTAAATCCAGCCGCAGAATTTTCTCAAAGAGTGGGCTTTGCGAGTGCACATTTCATTTGCTCTTGAAAGAAATGGAGCACAATAAAACCAGAGACAAGCATTTTAAGACTCATCGATTTCGGTGGGAAAATTAAACATGTGCTTAAATCTGTCCCGTTGAAATCAATGAGGGTTAGGTTTCTTTTTTGTTTCGTTTTTAAAAAAAACAACTTTCAACAGGATACTACCTATGCATTTTTTTTAAAAAAAAAATAAACCTCACACAGAGCACATAATAATTCTGTGTAGTTCTGAAACAGGCAGCATGATCTCTTATCACTTTCCATTTAATTAACATCCTGGATGCAATAAAGGCACTTAGTAATAACTGTTTAATGGTGCTGATGTGATTAATGCCAATAATTAACTTATACAATTTATTAAAGTAATATTTTAATCTAACGAACGTTAATTAATTGTTTTAGTGTGAAGATCTTATTCTGATGGGACAGCAGACTTCTTTGACTTCAGCAAGTTCTGGGTACCAGAAAGATATAAGGAGAGAGAGGGAGAGGGCAAATCCTCACCATCTTTTTATACCCTATAGCACCCTGTGATCCTCAGATGAAGGGTAGTATAGAACTTTAACAAATAAATAAATGAATAAATAGCAAAGTAGCTGTATTGTGGGTAGGCTTGCTGGACACCTGGACAGACTTACTCAGGAGGAAGGAGCTGCAAGAGTGCATCCCACCTTATACAGGTGTCATCTTGGAAATCTCAGGTTGGGAGACAGTTGTTGTAACATTCAGGTCCTGCTTGTAGGATTCCTGCCTATTTATAACTTTGAGCAATGCCTAATTCAAGGAATGGCTTAAAAACAAACAAACCAAAACCAAAACTGTGATTGGAGCACTATCAGGCTCCTAAATGTTCGTTGATAATGATAAACTAAACAGTAGATCTATTTTCTGGGGTGGGGGAGACATCTCATCTTCTGCCACTGCTGCTGTTGTTGTTGTTTAGTCGTTTAGTCGTGTCCGACTCTTCATGACCCCATGGACCAGAGCACGCCAGGCACTCCTGTCTTCCACTGCCTCCCGCAGTTTGGTCAAACTCATGCTGGTAGCTTCGAGAACACTGTCCAACCATCTTGTCCTCTGTCGTCCCCTTCTCCTTGTGCCCTCCATCTTTCCCAACATCAGGGTCTTTTCCAGAGAGTCTTCTCTTCTCATGAGGTGGCCAAAGTATTGGAGCCTCAGCTTCAGGATCTGTCCTTCCAGTGAGCACTCAGGGCTGATTTCCTTAAGAATGGATAGGTTTGGTCTTCTTGCAGTCCATGGGACTCTCAAGAGTCTCCTCCAGCACATTAATTCAAAAGCATCCATTCTTCGGCGATCAGCCTTCTTTATGGTCCAGCTCTCACTTCCATACATCACTACTGGGCAAACCATAGCTTTACCTATAGGGACCTTTCTGCCACTGCTAGTCATTGGTAACTCACTTTATTCCTTTCAGCTCTCCTGGACAGAGAACAAGGCAGTCACAACCAGCTCATTTGTTCTACTGCATGATGAGCCCCTTCTGCATATTCAGAGCCCTGATAATTACAAGTTACTCTGTTTCTCAGCTTTGTGCCTAAAGGTAGGATTTGAGGCTATAAAAAGTTCCTGGCTGAGCAAAAATAACACGTACAGTTTCATTCCTTTTCCTCCTCCTGGGAGAAAGAGGACTTGCTACTAACTCTCAGTATAGCGGAAGCCCTGTGCTATCATCCAGAAGGACTGAGTGCTACTGCGGTGCTGCTCCCCTTCCTTCCTCGGATGAACGTCAAGATGAGGGGAAACAAATTTGGCGTAATCCATTTCCCAAAGAAGGAGCAAGCTACAAGGAACCACCTTCTTGCCCCCGTCCAGAAACAAAACTTTCCTTTCTTTGTTGCAAAGTCCTTAAGAGTTTGCTTTTCTCCTCTTCCCTCCCAATCATCTTTTCCTTTTGTGTCGTGCCATTTGGCGTCCTAACACACCTTACTATTGATTTTGCAAGCCATTCCAGAAACCTTTTTGTGTGTGGAGGGGGGAGGTAAAGGACAGGTCAGATTACTTCAAATAAATAAATACTCTGAGATCAAGAGGAGATGAAGCACCCATCTTAAAGGTGGGTAGTGGTGGTTAGGTCTGGCCCAGTAAGAACCTTCAAGCAAGGGTTAAGAAGGGGTGGTGTGCTGGTCCCGGGGGGGGGGGCTACCTTGCGGCGTGGTCTGAGTCCGGTCCTGGATCGAGGGTCTGGAGGCTGTCCATCAAGGGTGAAGCAGGGTCCAAGGAAAGGAGCCGGGCGTGGTCAGGAACTCCGGAAGAGCAGGTCAGGGTGTTGGCAGGAACAGGTTTCCAGCGATGTTGCTCCCGCAACCTGGGACTGGGCTGACTGGCCTTTATCTCCTCTGAGGCCTAGGGTGGTCCTGGCCCACAGGTGACTCGCCTCTCCTGGCCTGGAGGCGAGCACTCCTCCTGAGAGAACCTAGTTCCCTCCGCCTCTCTGCCCTGAGCCTCTGCAGCTCAGGAGAGGCTGGAGGGTTACTGGACCCAGAGGCAACCTCACCTTCCCCTGACAGGGCTGGGAGAGGAGCACTTGCAGGCAATGGGTCCTCAATCACCTCCGGAGCCAGAGTGGATTCATCTGGTGTCTGTTCCTGAGGCTCTGGCACAGGTGCAGATCCTTCAGATTCAAGCCCCTGCCCCAGCTCAGCCAGCCCTGGAGGTGGGGACTCCTGTGCAGGCTGGGATTCCTCCAGTTCAGCCTCTGAATCAGATTCCCAGGCCATCACAGGTGGACTAGACGTAGAATCGCTGTGCTGGAGAATGCTTGCTTATTAGGAGCTGTCCATTGTGCTGCAATGGACTGCTGTGCTACAGTCAGAGGCAGAATGCCTTGCAATACCAGCTAGGGAGAGTGCTGCCGTGTCCAGGTTTTGCCTGTGGTTCTTCTCAGGGGGCTGGACCATTGTGAGAACAGCATTCTGGACTAGATGGGCCTTTGGCCTGATCCAGCATGGTTCTCTTTATGTTCTCACATACAGTGATTTTTAAGATACTGGGGGGGGGGAGTGTCTTCACCTTAAGAAAAGGATGTTGTTGTTTAAAAAATGCATCCTTCCGAAATGCTTACTTCTGAGGGTTCAATCAAGGATATGCAAAACACCATCATTAAAAAAAAAACGGCTAGAGATGATTATGGGTGGTTCCCCCCTCCTAACTGCTAATTGAAAACAGCTGTTTAGAGTTGGATTCCTAAGCATTGTGATGTTGCGCTAAAGGCTAAAAGCCCCCAGGCAAAATCGAGGTGTAAACAAAACCCCAACCCAGCACTTTCTCATTATGGAGTCTCAATGAAAAGTCAGACCACATCTGATTACTCTTTGGGAACATGGTTAATTCCGGCCAGCTCATTGGTTTTGCACGCTGAGTGGCCATTGTCACGATTAAAGAGGCCCATGTATGAATGGCACAGAATGCTTTGCTTTACGAAAAGGGAGACTGTTAAACCTTTTGTCTATTATCTTTGAGAATTCTTGGAGAACAGGTGAGGTCCCTGAAGACTAGAGGTGGGCAAACGTTGTCCCCAGTGTCATGGACTGGCTGGATGCAGAGTAGCGGTGGGAAACACCACCTGAGGAACTCGCTAGGGAGCCCCAGGGGAAGAAGGCTCAGAGCCAGGGAGTTGGTGGTGGGACGACGATGAGTGGTCAGAGGGAGAGGAGAGAGAGAAGACTGGGAGGAGGAGGCATCAGAAGCGGAAGAGGCAACAGGGTTTGGTGAGCAGGGAGAGGCTGTGACAGAGAACAGTCTAGATGCTGAGGCAGCAGCAGGGGCTGGAGAGACGTGGGGCCAGGAAACTGTCAGTTCCCAAAAGCCTGTTGGAATCAGAAAGTCTTCACCCACTGGCAGAAGGACATCAAGGAGGGAGCCAGTCTAGCATCTTGAGGAAGGGAGTTCCAAAGTCTAGGAGCAGCCACTGAGAAGGCCCTCTCCTGCATCCCTGAAGGAATGACCGCCGGGTGTGGAGCACACTCCCACCCGCAGACAAAGCCACAACTGTCTGAACATCATGCCCTCTATCTAACCTTTGCTCTCTTAGTGGTCTGTCGTGCTCTGTCTGTGACCTTTGTCTCCGTCGTCATATATTGTTCAAGGGGAAAATGACGCAGTGGAAACAGGTGCCAAAATAACTTTGTACCACCCCTCGATCTCAGGATTGGAAGACGTGTAAAGGTCACAGTCCAAAATGTATCTGACTGGTTTTGTATATTGTGCTAATAAAAAGAGCCTCGACAGAGCTAGCTGGCAGCTTGCTTATGCACAGCTCACCTGCATTACCAACTCCTGCCTCATGTCCTTCACTTCAATCCCTACTAAGCATACCTGTGAGGGTGGCAAGACTGAGAGAAGAGGCTCCTCTGAAGAGCCCGGGCAGGTTTATATGAGGGAATACAGCATTTCAGATACGTTAAGGGTGCAAGAGTTGCTAGGATACCCATATTCCCATCTCAGGGCTAGAGTGATTTAACAATCAATCCCTCTTCCCAGGGAACTCTGGAAAGTGTAGCTCTGAGAGGGGAATAGAGATCTCCGAAGAATTCTCAGCACCCTTAACTAACTACAGTTCCCACAATTCTTTTGGGGGTAAGAAGCCATGACTCTTAAAATGGCATAACAGAGTTATGAAAGCATGTGGTTGCAGCCAGAATGGGGAATGAGCAGCACTTCGCCATTCCCCAAATCTTAAATTACATGCACCTTTAACACATCTAGGGATGCGGGTGGCGCTGTGGGTTAAATCACAGAGCCTAGGACGTGCCAATCAGAAGGTCGGCGGTTCGAATCCCCGTGATGGGGTGAGCTCCCATTGCTTGGTCCCTGCTCCTGCCTACCTGGTAGTTTGAAAGCACTTCAAAGTGCAAGTAGATAAATAGGTACTGCTCCGGCGGGAAGGTAAACGGCGTTCCCATGCACTGCTCTGGTTCGCCAGAAGCGGCTTAGTCATGCTGGCCACATGACCCGGAAGCTGGACGCCGGCTCCCTCAGCCAATAAAGCAAGATGAGTGCCACAACCCCAGAGTCGGTCATGACTGGACCTTATGGTCAGGGGTCCCTTTACCTTAACACATCTAAGTCTGTGATTTCTAAATGTGAGGTGCTCTCCAGAGGGCATTCAGATGGAAGCTCAAATGTTGTGCTTCAGAGTGCTAAGCACTTCTAATAACATAGTTCTTGGTAATATGCCACTAAAGGGGGACCCGTCCTCTAGAGAAAGCCATACATTCCAAAGGAATATGTGCAAAGCCATCCTTAATATGTTGTCATGTGTTACCTGCTGGGAATAGGATGTCTGAATTAGCCAGGCATAATTCTGTTTCCCACAAAGAGCACACAGAAGGGAGAGCATTGCCAAATCCACAAATATCCTGCTCCAAAAAAGGAGAGAGAAAGTCAGCAATCGACGTAACTGGCGGTGGAGAATCTCTTAAATTAATTGTTGAGCAAGCTGTGCCTTAAGATTAATATAGCTCCTCAGGGTTTGAAAGCAAATTTATTCCCAGTTGTTGCCAAATTTGATGTCCCCAGAACTTAAATTTAACTGCATTTGTCTGGACAGCAGCAGGACAAACTTCCTCCCGTGGAAAAAGAGATTTCCATATTGCATGTTGGGGCATGCAGTTCTGGACTGGAGTGTGTCACTGGAAAGTTACACAAAAAGTAAAGGTAGCCATTTCGGCACGTAAGCACCCCCCCCCCATACAAACTCAAACCAGATTCCAAAAATTGAATTCTCCAGATCGCTTTGCCAGACTAGATCAGGGGCTGAAGGAACTTTTTCCAGCATGGGGCCTGCATTCCCTCCTAGGGAAGCTTTCAGAAGCCACATGCTACAAGCAGCAGTGGGCATGGACAGAATAATGGGCGTGGCTTTTACTTCTGCACATCATCCCATGTTCCAGCAGGTAATGTGACTGTGCAAAAGAAAATGGTTTGTACATGTGCAACCTCTCCATCGCCCATCAGACAAGAAAGAGGAATTATTGCAATATAAGGACACATTCCAGCCAGGCAGGCAAAAGCACTTGAGGAAAGTGCAGAGCAGAGACTGTGAGGGCTGCAGTGAGTTCTCCAGTCTTGATGTTCCCCACCCCTGGGCTAAATGGAATACAGAGCAAATTGGGAGATGGGGTTTTTAAAAACCCCGTTGGCCGACAGCTCTTGCATTTTCAAGAGTCGGGGAATTAGTCGTTTCTATCATTCCTATTGGATGTGGGTTGCATTGTGGTCTAAACCAGTGTTTCCCAACCTTTTTTGGGCAAAGGCACACTTGTTTGATGAAAAAAATCTCGAGGCACACCACCATTACAGCCCCGTGACGTCAGCGCGCAGTGTCACGCCGGGAGGGACGCACGAAATTGTAACTTTCAATTTTTTCCCCTCCCCCTTGCCGGGGAACCTCCAAGCTTTGGGGGTGGGGGGGGAGGAGGCAGCAAAGCGAGGGACTGAGGGACTCCTCCAATGACAAGGGTTGGGGAAGAAGAGAAAGGGCTATTCCGCTCCAGTCACGGGAGGGGAATATGTACTGGCCCAACTGGTGTGCGGTCTTCGGAAAGCGGGGTGCGGGAAGGAAGCCTAGGCTCGGGGTCATAGAATCATAGAATCATAGAGTTGGAAGAGACCACAAGGGCCATCGAGTCCAACCCCCTGCCAAGCAGGAAACACCATCAGAGCACTCCTGACATATGGTTGTCAAGCCTCTGCTTAAAGACCTCCAAAGGAGGAGACTCCACCACACTCCTTGGCAGCAAATTCCACTGTCAAACAGCTCTTACTGTCAGGAAGTTCTTCCTAATGTTTAGGTGGAATCTTCTTTCTTGTAGTTTGGATCCATTGCTCCGTGTCCGCTTCTCTGGAGCAGCAGAAAACCTTTCTCCCTCCTCTATGTGACATCCTTTTACATATTTGAACATGGCTATCATATCACCCCTTAACCTCCTCTTCTCCAGGCTAAACATGCCCAGCTCCCTTAGCCGTTCCTCATAAGGCATCGTTTCCAGGCCTTTGACCATTTGGGTTGCCCTCCTCTGGACACTGTGGTGCCCAGAACTGGACACAGTACTCCAGGTGAGGTCTGACCAGAGCAGAATACAGTGGCACTATTACTTCCCTTGATCTAGATGCTATACTCCTATTGATGCAGCCCAGAATTGCATTGGCTTTTTTAGCTGCCGCATCACACTGTTGGCTCATGTCCACCGGGCGCAAGGTCCACCGACCTCGGTGGAGAAAGGCAACAACCGGAGCCGATGACCAGTGGCGTAGCGTGGGTTGTCAGCACCCGGGGCAAGGCAAATAATTTGTGCCCCCTAACCCGTGGATTTTAGCACTCGAGTGCGAGCGCGCCCCCCCCCAAGATGTTGCGCCCAGCCCCCCTGCACCCCCACGCTACGCCACTGCTTCAGGTCCCCCAATAAAACATTTGAGGGGGCCAGTCCCCCAGTTGATGGGCATTGCCAATGTGATCAACTATGCAGGGCGGGGTTTACTTGCCTCCCCCCCCCATATCATACTGTATTCACGTTGGCACCCCTGATGAACTCAGCGGGGCTTACTTCTGCCCCGCAAGCCTTTGCACCTCCGCGTCTCCTTTCCTCTCTATATGTAAGAGGGTGAAGGTCAGGCTGGCAGCGCAAATAAGGGCCCCGCTGCTGAAGGCCTCGCCCGCCGCGACCTCCTGGTCCACGGGCAGGGCAAGAAAGTGCCTTTTCCTTGGGGGGGGGGAGTCTTAAATTTCAAAGCATTATTATTATTATGAATATCTAGGAGAAGGAAAACTCTGATCCTAAACTTCTGCTGCCTTGCAACTCTACTGATTCTTGAGAAAAGCTGTGGGAGTAAACCCGAGCAAAAATCCTTACCCACTGCCTTGTGCGGCATCTTCTGGAGAAGAAAAGGAAGAGGAGTAAACTCCACATAAATCTGGAGTGGAGTCCTTACAGCACTTGGAGGGATGCCTCCTTTCAGCAACTCCTGCAGACAAGCTAGTGTAACTTAAAAAAAGTATGTTTTGAGCATCAACTTGGGAAACAGTCTTGAGTGGTCAGGAAGTTCACATATCACACTGTGAGCTTTGGTTGTCCTATTAAAGGTATCCTTTAACTATGTATTCGAATTTTGCTTTAAGAGAGAGAGAGAGAGAGAGAGAGAGAGAGAGAGAGAGAGGCGCCAATCAACAGCTTTCCTCTCCCCCAGAGGAAGCTACATTTTTGCTGATGAGATATCCGTGTTGCTAATGTAGCACCATGGGGTAGCAGAGAGAGTGAAAGTTAGAAATATTTAAAAGGACTCTAGGTGCTCTGTGCCTTGAAGAATATTCATGCCCCCAAATGATTCTGTAGCTCTGGTTATAATAGCATCCCCCCCGCCCCCTTAAAAAGGCATCATTCTCTTTGCTCCACTTCGGCAGTTTTTGAAAACAGTTCTCGGCGAGTGGGAGGGGGGACAGTTTGGGGGAGCTGTGAGGGGGGAAATGAGGAAAATGAAATAAATATTTCATCAGCAGCCAGCCTTTCAAAGGCACCAGATGAGTAGCCTAATTCAATCAAACATATGCTTTGAACAGCCGCCTTGTTATTTTATAAATATGGGTTTAAAAGGACGTGTGAAGTGGAAGAACATCTGGTTAGAAAGAAGCGACTTGGTTCTTTTTTAATGTCTCGTCCTGATCACTGTGTGTAGTTTTGCACAGCGGTCGGCATTTAGGAGGTGTTTGCCACATGCAGAGAAACGGGAAAGACGGAATCCAGTGTGGGAAAGGAGGATCTAATGTGCGTGGTTTCTCTACCTCCACCGACGACTCGCCACGTGCGAGGAGGAAGGCGGGCTCCCTTCACCTCCCCGTCCCCTCAAGGGAAAGGGAAAACGACGTGAGGAAAAGCGACGCGGCGGGACAGCCAGCGAGGTTCTCCTCAGAGCCTTTTCCCGCCGCCCCCTCGCAAGACAGCCCTGAAGCCGAGCGCAGAGTGAGGGGCGGGGCCCGGCAGAGTCTCGCTGCCCCCCAACGCCTCTCGAGGCGGCATGAGGGGCGCCGCGTCAAGGGCGCCGGCGGGCGCAGCGGCAGCTCCTGTCAGGGCACGAGGCGGGCCCGGCGCCTCTCCCCCACCCACCCCGTCCGCCCACCCATATCCCGCTCAGGAGGGGCCGGTGGGCTGGCAAGCGCCTCACGCCAGCAGCACCAGAGAGGGAGAGAAGTCCGCCTCCCGCTGCCGCCGCCTCTTCATCCCCAGCAGCAACTTCCCTGCCCGGCTCCCCGCCGCCGCCTCCTTCTCTCCCTGCTTTGCAGTAGCAGCCGCCGCCGCCGCGGCACACCAGGCAACATCTCGCGGCACACTACTGTGCCGCGGAACACCGGTTGGGAAACACTGGTCTAAACTACTGAGCCTCTTGGACTTGCCGATTGGAAGGTTGGTGGTTTGAATCCCCGCAACGGGGTGAGCTCCCGTTGCTCTGTCCCAGCATTTTGCCAACCTAGCAGTTCGAAAGCACACCAAAAAGTGCAAGTAGATAAATAGGTACCGCTCTGGTGGAAAGATAAACGGCATTTCCATGTGCTGCTCTGGTTTCGCCAGAAGTGGCCTAGTCATACTGGCCACATGATCCGGAAAAACTGTCTGCGGACAAACGTCGGCTCCCTCGGCCAGTAAAGCAAGATGAGCAGTTGCAGTGTTCATCTTGCTTTCAGGCAGAAGGAGCCGGCGTTCGTCCGCAGACAACTTTCTGGGCCATGTGGCCAGCAGGACTAAAGTGCTTCTGGCGCAACAGAACACCATGACGAAAGCCAGAGCACACGTAAACACCATTTACCTTCCCGCCACAGTGATACCTAATTATCTACTTGCACTGGCATGCTTTCGGACTGTTAGGTTGGCAGGAGATGGGACAGAGCAACGGGAGCTCACCCCGTTGCGGAGATTTGAACCGCCAACCTTCTGATCGGCAAGTCCAAGAGGCTCAGTGGTTTAGACCACAGCGCCACCCACGTCCCAAAGTATGTATGTAGACGTATGTAGAAGGCCTCCCAGCCACTTCAAAATAACATAAGACCAAAAAAAAAACCCAACAACCCTGTATTGCTGCCGTAAGAATTTTGTCAAAATTCTCTCTCTCCTTTGAATGCAGTTCCACCCTCCCCACCTCATTAACTGACGGAGAAGATTAGTAGGAAATGCAGGAATTTGAGGGGGAGAATAGACCTTGGAGTGAGGTGGGTCCACAGGATCGGCTCTGAGGAAGAGGAGGAAGAAGACCCATGCCGTCATTTGGAGCCTTCTTTGTATCACAGTGTCCTTTATACGCACGTTACAATGCATAAGCTTGTTAAGAAAGATCCAAGTAATTAATTAAAAAGCCTCTAATATATCAAGCGCTATCTATTTTAAAAGCTGGCGGGCAGCCAGCTCGCGAGGAAATAAAAGAGCAACTTCTAAATCAAATAATATCAGTCATTTAACAGGGGTTGGTGGGGGGAAATAGAAGAAATTAAAAACCATGAATGAAACGGATGGCATTTTTATAGATGCTGATTATTCCATATCAATATCATATTTTTCTAAAGCTGCGCTCACACAAATAAAGACCTATCATTTCAGGTGCTCTTGTAAGGATTATTCAGAAGGCTCTGGCTTATTTCTGCTCACAGCTACGCGTCAAGCCATCAGCTAAATTTAAACTCCTTTACAGAGCAAGCCTACAGTTGAGTTATTCCAGCTGAGAAGCTCTAGTAGAGTTGGGGGTGTAATTATGCCTGCCAGCCCCAAGCCACACTCACCTGCCCTACAAGAACAGGTAAAGACACACCTAGGCCGAAGAGGGTTTGCAGCTACTGCTGATCCGTAGCCCTTGCAAAACACTCTGCAATGCCTTGTGTGCAGATATTTGTCAGCATCGATGGTCGGATCAACTTGGTGGGCTTAGGTGTACAGCACTATGCAAAAACGGGCCACAGATTCATAAAATTGTAGTGTTGGAAGGGACCTGAGGGTCATCCTAGACCAGGGGTCAGCAAAATTTTTCAGCAGGGGACCGGTCCATTGTCCCTCAGACCTTTTTGGGGGCCAGAATATACAGTGGCTCCTCTGGTTGCGAACAGGATCCGTTCTGGTGGCCCGTTCGCAACATGAGCAGAACACAACCCACATCTGCGCATGTGTGGGTCACGATTTGCCACTTCTGCGCATGCGTGTGACGTCATTTTGCACATCTGCGCAAGTGGCGAAACCCGGAAGTAACCCTTTCCGGTACTTCTGGGTCGCCACGGGACACAACCTGAAAACGCTCAACCTGAAGCAAACGCAACACAAGGTATGACTGTATATCTAAAAAAAGAGAAGAACAAATTCCTATGCCCCACAAATAACCCAGAGATGCATTTTCAATAAAAGGACACTTTCTACTCATGTAAAAACACACTGATTCCCGGACCGTCCGCAGGCCAGATTTAGAAGGTGATGGGGCTGGATCCAGCCCCCGGGCCTTAGTTTGCCTACCCATGAACTAGAATTTCAACTAAAGTATCCGTGACAGATGGCCATCCAACCTCTGCTTAAAAACCTACAGTGAAGGAGACTCCACAACCTGCTGAGGGAGACCATTCTACTGTCAAACAGCTCTTATTGTCAGAAAGTTTGTCCTGATGTTTAGTCAGAACCTCCTTTCTTGTAACTTGAAGCCATTGGTTTGGGTCCTACCTTTCAGAGCACGAGAAAATAAGCTTGTTTCATCCTCCATGCAACAGCCCTTGAGATATTTGAAGATGGCTATCACATCTCCTCTTGGTCTCCTCTTTTCCAGGCTAAACATACCCAGCTCCTTCAACCATTCCTCATAAGGCTTGGTTTCCAGACCCTTGATCATCTTGGTCGCCCTCATCTGCATATGTTCCAGCTTGTCAACATCTTTCTTAAAATGTGGTACCCAGCACTGGACACAGTATTCCAGGTGTGGTCTGACCAAGGCAGAATAGAGTAGGACTATTACCTCCCTTGATCTGGACACTATACTTCTGTTGATCATCTGGTGTCACTGTGGCATCATGCAGTTGACAGGTAGTCAGTCTCACACACTTGCCAAACCTGGGAGTGGAGGAGATAAAGATCCATCCCATCAGCTGGTTCCAGTTCCCCACCTTGAATTTTAGGATTCAGCACCCCTGTCTATGCCAGGCTGTCCCCACGACAAGTTCATTGGTGGAACACCTTCTTTCTGTGAGAACCTTGTATAACCAAGGCTTGTATCCTGAACCAAGTCATATCAATCTTGGACAACATCAGTTGGGAAACATGTGGCTTTCCAGATGTTCTTGTACTACAATTCCCATCTGCCCTGAACATCTGGAAGGCCCCATTTCCCCCACTCTTTCCTTGAGATTGAGTTGAATGGATCTGTTATAAGGTTTAGAGCTTATGATGCCTTATATAGGTCTCCAGAGCTATACGCTGAATACCAAAGTGAAACAGTGCGTTTTTGCCAAGATGTGTAGATAACCGGGTGTGCTATCTGCTAGCCTAGTGTGAAAGGAGCAGACAAACTCGGAGAGTTACCTTGGCATTAATTATTGAGCATCTTCTTATGACATTCGACAACTTGCGCCTGCATCAGTCATGTTCATTCCACTGAATAATGCACAGCGAATGGGTCTTTGAGAAACCAGTGCGCTGAATATATAGAGTTATAGCACAGCCCAGTGGCAAACTTAATGAATAAATCTCCGAGGCTGAGAAAACAAGGCTGTTGTTTTATTCAAGGGCAGTGGGATAACGTTTGCAAAACAGAATGGGGAACTATTGCTAGAGACCCCACTCGCTGAAATTTCTGATATCCTAAGTTAAATGCAATGCACCAGCCACTAGCGCTCTTACCTGTTACTCCAGGGTGGCCTTCACACACACACACACACACACACACACACACACACACACACGTGCGGGATTATCCAATAAGTGGGACTAAGTAAGTGCTTCAGAACCAGGAACGCAGAGGAACAAAAATCAGACTTTTAAAAATCATTATCATCATCATCTGATTTTTGATTTATTTATTTTTTAAGCACCAAAGTAGTCATCGTGGGGAAACCTGATCTTTGCTAGATTTTGTCACACTCCTCTCTCTTGATTTTATGTATTTTGAATTCTCATTTTGTATTTTTTCTGTTGTGAACCACTCTGGGATGAATGGCAGTATAATAATAATAATAATAATAATAATAATAATAATAATAATAATAATTTTTCCTGTTCTCTTTTATTACTGATCCCCACCTAAATCAGGGTCCAGCTGCTAATGCAGATCAAAAGAATGTGTTGCAATCAATCTATGTTTTATTTATTTTTGCTTTTATTTTCCAGTTTAGTATTGTTTTTATAACCTGGATAGCTCAGTTGGTTAGAGCGTGATTTTGACAACACCAAGGTTGTGGGGACACCTACATATTCCTGCATAGCAGGGGGTTGGACTAGTGATAGGGTCCCTTCCAGGTCTATGATTCTATTAATTACATATGGGGGCACTGTTGTCTTTTCTTTTCTTTTTTAATTTTTTATTTTAACATCAAATTCAACATCCATATTCATTTTCTAACATATTACATATTTAACTAAATTAAAATATACCTAATTACTCTAAACTTCTCTTTGCTGTATACAAATACAAGACAGTTAGAAATTTTATATTAAAGCTTTTATATTATAAATAATATTTCAAATTCCCCTATACCCCCCATTCCCCTTCACCCATGTGTGATCTGTTGTCTTTTCATTGCTCAGGGCCTTAGGGTTTTATTTAGACATATATGTGTACAACCTTAGCACCCGGAACTTGAAACTCCCGTTGTTCTAGGCGCATTTTGTGACAGGGAATTTCATTAGTGCGAGCAGTTTCTGAGCTTTGGGCGCAGTGCCGTGCCTAAGATTTCAGATTAAAACTGCAACTGCTAGAATGAAAGGACCTTTTCTACCTCCCAGCCACTCTCTGAAGACTGGAGAAGGGACCCACATAAGAATATTAGGGCTGGAGAAGTATGGCTTTGTTTTTGTTTTTTCAATCTTCAGAAGTGGACTAGACCATGTGAAAAATCAATATGAGATTTTAGCTGCAGTTCATTCATTTCCAGTTTTGTATTCTTGTTATAAAATAGCACCCCTAGACATTCTGTTGTGGCACCCATGACCTATGTTTAAGATCCCATTTAGTTCCTAGCTTTCCTATCTTTCTAACACTGTTAGTTAGCACCCCAAATTGGATTGCTTCTCTATTAGTTGCAACTTTGGATCCAGAACAGAGCAGGCATGTTTCTGTGCTTCCAGCTTCCTGCCTGCTTCCACTCACACATTTTCCCCTGGCTACTGTTCTCCTTCATGGCAGCTAGGAGAAAGGGGTGAAGGAAATGCCCCCATCCCATTAACCAGGGGGACAGTAATGCCAGTGTACTGGAAGAAGCAAAGATCACCAGTGTCAAAGCAATGATTCTCCAACATCAACTTCGTTGGACTGGTCGTGTTGTGCGGATGCCTGATGATCCTCTTCCAAAGCAACTACTCTATTCCAAACTTAAAAATGGAAAGCGTAATTCTGGTGGTCAACAAAAGAGGTTTAAAGACTCTCTCAAGGCAAATCTTTAAAAATGTAGTATAAACACTGACAACTGGGAAACACTGCGAGCGCTCCAATTGGAGAACAGCCTTTACCAAAGGTGTCATGGGCTTTGAAGATGCTCGAACTCAGGATGAAAGGGAGAAATGTGCTAAGAGGAAGGCACGCTTGGCAAACCCTCACCATGACCAGCTCCTGCCTGAAAACCTATGTCCCCACTGTGGAAGGACGTGTGGATCCAGAATTGGCCTCCACAGTCACTTATGGACTCACTTTTAAAACTGTGTTTATGGAAGACAATCTTACTCGGCTACGGGTAATCGCAGAAGAAGAAGAAGAAGAAGAAGAAGAAGAAGAAGAAGAAGAAGAAGAAGAAGAAGGCCTTCTTCTTTAAGTGTAGCTCTTGCAACCTAGCTCATTCTGAGGAGGAGCTAAGGTCATGGTCTGTTTACAAAGAAACTTGTCTGACCATCTTAGGTTCAAACAATCACTGGGTGCAGGACCCCAAGAACTGGAAGGAACTTGGGGCATCATCCAAACTGACCACCCCACAAACCAGGAACAATACTTTAGAAAAAGAGTGAACTGCAAGCAGGTATTATTTTATTTTATTTTCTAAAAAAAAGAATCTCAGTGATAAAAATTGAGTTTCCTAATGGCCATGCTGATAGATGGTTATCTCTAAACTGCGTGAACAGAGGACTTTAGTAACTTACAGCTCTACAAAAATGACAGAAAGGGACACCAAAGCGAACAGGGGAAATCTCTGCACTCGTTCTCATTTTTAGTGGAATATCAATGATCCAAGAGTCCTATTTTTCTTAGGATATATCTGAAAATGGCAGGAGGTTTTAATTTTATATATATATATATATTTTCCTGGCCTGTCAAACCAAATGGACAATTTAAATACCATTTTTACAATGCCTGTAACCACATGGGGAGAGACCCGTAACTTTTCCTTCATGAGCTCAGATCTTCTTGTGGAGAAAAAAAGAGCACATTCCTTTCTAAAGCGCAGTCCTTTATTTTATAACAAGTAATCGGCTGAGGTTACATCAAGAGCATCTATATTTCAGAACAGGGGTTTAAGCGCGTACCTGAAATTTAGGTCTGCAAAACTGAAGTGGATCAAGGCACTCCTAGAATAGAACTGCAGAGTTGGAAGGGATCCCTAGGGTAATCAAATCCAACCTTGCCATGCCCGAATCTCAACTAAAGCATCCGTGGCAGATATGTCCCTGAGCACAGGGATAGGCGACCTTCGACCCGTCTGCAACTTAGTCCTGTTAGAATTCCATTCTACCTTAAGGAACAGACATGGGATTGTTACGTGTCACATGTCTGTTTACATTCCAGCACAGTATGCTGGGAACTTCCGTTTGTGTATGGCTTTTGCTTTTGCTGTCCTCTCTGAGACGACACGAGAGAGAGCCGACATGTTTCTTTGTCCTGATTTATGATTACTAAATCTGTAGTTGTAGTATGCTTCCACAAGCCTCATGCCTACTCTGTGTGTGCAGTTCTCTCTGCTGATAGCATGCCCTGGGTTTGAAGCCTGGGTCGCTGATTTACGTTGGAGCACGGGCCGATGGATGGAGACAGCACAGCTGGGGCCTGCCAGCTGGCCTCCCGGCTCTCTGCATGTCGACAAGTCCTGCCCCAGGGGTCTGAGAGAGCCCACAATGGCATTTTCTCCAAACCACACCCACTTGCCAATCAGATGGTGTTACTTGTGATACCATGTGATGGTGCAGGGGAGCGGGGTTAAATCCTGTATTAGCTGTGCTTGCCTGTTTCCACGAGCAAAGAAGCAGGATTTAACCCTCTGCTGGTCGGCTGATGAGCTGGGGGTGAAATCTTGCTCAGTTCAACAGGATTCAACACAGGAATGGGATTTGCATGGAAAGCCTGCTACAGCAAAGCAAGGAATTCAGGAAGGTTTGCATCAGCATCCCCTGCTAAATGAATCGTAGAATTTTAGAGCAGAATAATCTATTCCTGCTATGCAGGAATATGTAGCTGCCCCATACGGGGATTGAACCTGCAACCTTGGCGTTATCAGTACCATGCTCTAACCAACTGAGCTATCTGTCAATTTGTTGTTGTTGTTGTTTAGTTGTGTCCAACTCTTCATGACCCCATGGACCAGAGCACTCCAGGCACTCCTGTCTTCCACTGCCTCCCGCAGTTTGGTCAAACTCATGCTGGTAGCTTCGAGAACACTGTCCAACCATCTTGTCTTCTGCCGTCCCCTTCTCCTTGTGCCCTCCATCTTCCCCAACATTAGGATCTTTTCCAGGGAGTCTTCTCTTCTCATGAGGTGGCCAAAGTCTTGGAGCCTCAGCTTCAGGATCTGTCCTCCCAGTGAGCACTCAGGGCTGATTTCCTTAAGATTGGAGAGGTTTGATCTTCTTGCAGTCCATGGGACTCTCAAGAGTCTCCTCCAGCACCAAAATTCAAAAGCTTCAATTCTTCAGCAATCAGCCTTCTTTATGGTCCAGCTCTCACTTCCATACATCACTAATGGGAAAACCATACCTTATCTGTCAGTTTAATGAAGGCAAAAACCTTGTGCCTGATGCCATCACGACATCAGGTGGGTGGTCCTGCCCATCTATCAAATTTAGCCCAATCCTGTTAAGGCTAAGCCTCATAAGACTGACCGAAATGCTTTCCCATCCCTGCCCTAGGGAAGCGACAGGTGAATGAACTAAAAAGTGTGGGATGAATGGATGGCGAGCAGGAAGGTGCACAGCTCCTCCCCATCCTGGAAAAACAAATCAGGATGAATGCTGATTGCTGCATGACCAACAAAATCAGAATAAATTTTCGAGGAAGACCGGATGCAGTCTAACCTCCACTTCAGCTTCATGCAAGCAAGCAGGATTAATGCAACAGAAAGACATTGTGAAGAAATGGGGGGGGGGCAGGACCTGGGTCCCACAGGAGTATCTTATCCCCTTTCTTCTTGCGAGGCCAAATGTACCAAAGTTTGACAGGCACTCAGTTGGCAGAGCGCAAGACTCTTAATCTCAGGGTTGTGGGTTTGAGTCCCGCACTGGGCAAAAAGATTCTTGCATTGCAGGGGGTTGCACTAAATGACCCTCCGCGTCCCTTTCAACTCTACATTTTCTATGATTCTATCTCCCTCCCCCACTTTGCATTTGACTTATTTCTGCCAGTCAAAGGTTGATTGGTACTGCTAGTCTGTCTGGAGTCTTGGCTGAATAATAGAAGAGGGGAAATCCCATTTTTTCTTTTCCATTTTTTATTTATACTTTTCAGGTTTATACATTTCACTGATTTTACAACCATTTTGACATTTCAAAACTTGACTTCCTTCCCCCTCTTTCTGAGGTTCCTTAAATTTATTTTTTAATATCTTCCGCATATCCAAATTAACTTAATTAGCTCACTTGGTCATCCTCTTTAAATATATACTCTTATGAAACTGCAAGTTAATACAATAATCCTGCCAGTTCATATCTGTTTACAATTTATCTGTAAATATTCAATAAACCGTTTCCATCCTTTTATTAAAAGTTTGTTATCTTGATTTCTTATTCTTCCGGTAAGTTTCGCCATTTCTGCATATTCCATACGTTTTTGTATCCATTCTTCCTATGCTGGGACTTCTGCTTCTTTCCACTTTTGTGCGAGTAACATTCTTGCCACTGTACACATGAATAGGTTTCTATACAGTTTAGGTAGTTCTATCCCTATAATTCCCAAAAGAAAAGCTTCTGGTTTTGTTTTTTTTACAAACATTATTTTAAACATCCTTTTCATATAGGGAAGGAGGAAAATCCCAGCGCTGCTCCCCAGTGATGTAGGCTTAGGACTGCAATACCTCAAGGACCTCCAGTGTGGTGTAGTGGTTAAGAACGGTAGTCTCGTAATCTGGTGAACCTGGTTCGCTTCCTCGCTCCTCCACATGCAGCTGCTGGGTGACCTTGGGCCAGTCACACTTCTTTGAAGTCTCTCAGCCCCACTCACCCCACAGAGTGTTTGTTGTGGGGGAGGAAGGGAAAGGAGAATGTTAGCCGCTTTGAGACTCCTTAGGGTAGTGATAAAGTGGGATATCAAACCCAAACTCTTCTTCTTCTCCTCTCTCCATATGAACTGACCTGGACCCTGAGACCATCACCTGAGACCCTTCTTCGTGTGCCTCCTTCGCAAGAGGTCCAGAGGGCGGCAACATGAGAAAGGGCCTTTTCTGCAATGGCTTCCTGCCTGTGGAATGCTCTTCCCAGGGAGGTCTGCCTGGCACCTTCATTATATATCTTTAGGTGCTAGGTGAAAACATTCCTCTTCTCCCCAGGCCTTTGGTTAATTAAACAATCTATGGGCTTTTAAGCTGTGCTGGGGGCAGGGGGGTTACTGTTTTGTTTGTTCTGTATTTATGTGTTTTTATACTGTAACCCCCCCTGTGCTCCTTGGATGAAGAGCAGCACATCAGTTTAATAAACAATAATGATAGGCTTGCAGTTGAGGAAGGCAGGCTGGGAGATCTTCTGCACTGTGTTTCAAGTCTTGGTGGAAACTTAGTTGCTCCTCCATCGAATGCTTCTGGGGAGTTGTTTTGCAGGCAAGGATGGACAAGAAATTCACTTTGGTTTGCATGTTTGCACTTCGGTTTGCATGAATGAGGCTTATCTGCCTCATTCACTTTTCCAAAGCAATATGCAAACCTAAACAGAGACGTGCTTTGAAATTCACGGGTCTCTGAATTCTGCAATGCAGTTCTCCTGTCAAGTAAGCCAAGTCATGTGTACAGAAATGCATATACTAAGGGAAAGCATGCATTTGAAAATGCAAATACAGTGGTACCTCAGTTTTTGAACGTCTCAGTCAACGAACATTTCGGAACTCGAACGCCGTAAACCCGGAAGTAAATGCTTCTGTTTTTGAACATGCTTTGGAAGTTGAACGGCTTCCACCGAGTGGGTATGTTATTTTTTCTCAATTTTCTCTATTAAATTTGCAGGCTGCGCTTTGCACCTCGGTTTTCGAACGTTTCGGAGCTTGACAGTCTTCCGGAATGGATTACGTTCGAAAACCGAGGTACCACTGTGTTATAGCGAAAAAATGTAGTGGTCATAGATTGTTTGAAGAGGGATTTGGGAGAGACCTGGGTTCGAATCCCCAACCAGTCAGAAAGTTCACTGGGGGTGACCTTGTGCCAGTCGCTGCCTCTCAGCCTAACCTACTTTGCAGGGTTGTTGTTGGGGATTAAATGAGGAAGGTGGAGAACCGCATACGCAACCTTAAGTTCCTTGGAGGAGAAAGGTGGGATATATATGTCAGATATACCATATATATAAATAACCTTATTTTGTTCCTGTAAACTCCTTTGCAAATCCAAATGACTGAATGACTGAACGGGAGAGAATTGTTGTTAGGCCTAGAGCTCAGTAACCTCCAAAGCTCACCTGGCCGCTTTTGGCAAGCCTTCTCTTTCCACTAATGTGAGTAATACAAAATGCACATTTCACCTCTGAGAATCACATCTTTGCCTCTTTGAATTCTGGAGAAATAATGCACTTGGTCTGGTTAGCCAGCCAAATAGCGTAGCAAGGGGCTCCTTGCTTCAGGGAAAAATCAATCGCTCCCATTAATAATTGGATGCCTCCCTAAATAGCTCTTGCAATGGAGAAGACAGAACCCATGCGCTCCAGCCGTCCCAATAATACTATAGGCAGAATGCAGCCTGCCCCTCTAGGAAAAGATTTGTTTTGCACATGTAACCGTGCTTGTTTATTTCATTATTAATGAATGCAAGCAGCCAAAGGGAAACAGCTATTTGCATACCTTTGATTTGAGTGAGGTGAAGCTACATGAGAAAATCAGAAACTGTGCATAATTTAGAAGCCAGGAAGAAAGAAAAAATCACGATGCATGGAGTTGCAAAAGTTGGGTGTGTGCCTTGCAGGTTGGCATATCCAACGACTGATCCTCCTCAAGCCATCAAAATTATACGGGATCAAAACCAACGCATGATTCAAGCAAAGGCCAGGTCCTACGAGACCTAAATTCCCACTGTATTAATTCCCGCCCCCTCCCAAGGCCCTATAGAAGCGAACAGGGGGAAGACCTGTGGAAAGGTAGGTGAATATGCAGTTTGCCACTTGCCAGCTGTAGACTTCAGAGATGGACTTCAGGATCAACTGTGAAAGATGTATCCTGCCCACCATGTGAGTTATAAAGTCCGATTTGGATGTGAAGGCTGTTTTGAATTTGGGCAGGACCAGAGTGGGAGACAAGTGTGGAATCCACAGAAAAATGGTTTAGTGTGGGTGAAGCCTGGGCAGGACATGTTGAGCTAGAGGTGCAGCCTGTGGCCGATTCACACGGCAGTTTATTCCATTGTCCTAGCGTTTCCCTGACTGTGAATTTCTGCATTATGGTTGACCTTTCACACGACATAAAATGCACTTCTGGGAAAGCAATGGAATATAACTCTTATTTAGTGTGCATTACTGTTATTTGATTCCAGAAAAAAAATCCATTTGCAGTGCCTCCTGCCAGAAAATCGCAGGGGTGAAGTGATTAAATTTGAGGCAGTACACTGGCATAACAGATCTTTCCCAGGGTTCTCACAAGGGAACAGAAGAATGCATGGGCAGAAATGGTGGAGCAGTAGCGATATTGCCTGCTGGTGTTCACTGTTGTGTATGAAGGATATTGACAAGCTGGAAGGTGTGCAGAGGAGGGCAACCAAGATGATCAAGGGTCTGGAAAAGGCAAGTCTTAAGAAGAACGGCTGAAGGAGCTGGGTATGTTTAGCCTGGAAAAGAGGAGACTGAGAGGAGATACGATAGCCATCTTCAAATATCTCAAAGGCTGTTACATGGAATACGGAGCAAGTTTGCTTTATCCTACTCTGGACTGTAGAACTCGAACCAGTAGCTTCAAGTTGCAAGAAAGGAGATTCAGACTAAACGTTCAGAAAAACTTTCTGACAGTAAGAGCTGTTAGAACGTGGAATAGTCTCCCTTGGGGGGTTGTGGACTCTCCTTCGTGGGAGGTTTTTAACCAGAGGTCAGATGACCATCTGTCATGGATGCTTTAGCTGAGATTCTTGCATTGCAGGGGGTTGGACTAGATGACCCTTAGATCCCTTCCAACTCTATGATCCCAGCATGGCAGAGCATAACGCTTTTGATCTTCAGGGTATGCGTCATGGCAACAAATTTAATTTTAACCAATTTAGGCTGCCATCCTAATCCCACTCTCCAGAGTGTATGCACCAATGAATTCAATATAATTTATTTATGGGTAGGAACGCTTAGCACTGTAGCATTACTGAATTATTATTTATACCCCGCCTCCCCCCACCCCTCACGGGAATTAGCTTCAATACTTGAGGCACCAGACGACCTTAACGCAACATCACATACTCAACGCCCTTAAGAAAGTTGCCAAACTTCCCTGAGAATGTTGCAAACTTTCCCGCATTCTGCAAAGCACGCGGGAGTGTTGTCAGCACGCTAAGCAAGACGAGCAGGCGCCTATGTGCCTAAGCCGCAGATATGCTGTTTTACAGCGCTGTGCAAATCGTGCATCAAATGTGCAAGCAAGCAGCGCCGGTTTTGCACAGCTCAAAGCAAGCGCATGCGTTTCTAATTTCTTTTCGCAAGAACTGTTATTTTTGCATTCATCTACAAACGCATGTCTGCACCTGTCTTGCGAGTGCTATGTTTGCCCTATTCTGAAAATGCATGCGTGCACTTTTCTTGCAAGTGCTATTATTTCCGCATTACTCTGCAAACGCATGTCTGCACCTATCCATCTATCTAGCCTAGTACTATTATTTTTTGCATTACTCTGAAAATGCATGCATACGCAGCTTCTCTTCTCCAGCAAAGCGCGCGCCTCACTGTCAAAATCGGAGAGCAAAAAAAAAACCACGCACGGACAGAAAGAAGAAACAACGACCCAATCCTATTCATCTAACAGGGAGCTCCTTATTTCCTTCCCGGGACCTCGAGCCCCGCCCCGCTCTCACCTCCCATCTCCCGCTCCTCCAATCAGGGAAGCCCTTCCCACGCCACGCCCCCTTCTCTTCTTGCCCCTGCGCGGCCAGAACCAGGAGCCCCGGCCGCCCCAGCGCGCCTATCGCCAGCCCGCGCTTCCGATTGGCTCCCGCGCGCCCACGTGGGCTCACCCGAACGGCCTTCCCCCATTCCGTCACGCCCCTTCTCTCTCTCACCGGGGTGCGAGCGCGAGAGCTCGGAGGGGGGGGGGGCGGGGCGAAGCGTGCGCGCGGAAGGGGGAGGGCAAGGGAAGGGAAGGCGGCGCGGGGATTGGTTGCTAGGGCGCTGACGTCAGAGACCCGGAGGGCGGGGAGAAAGCTGAGGCACGGAAAAAGGTCAAACTAAAGGCGAGGAGAAGCGGCGGCAGCGGCGGCCGGAGCGGCGGAGGGAGGGGGGGCGGATTGGGCGGGAGGGGAGAGAGCGAGAGCCCCCCCCGCACCCCCACCCCCACAGCAGGTACGGGCGGGGGGGGAGGAGGAGGAGTGGGGTGCGCTGTTCCCCGTGGCCACGCCCCCTTCCTCACCTTTGGGGGGCTTTGTGGGGGGGCATAGAAGAGGTGCCCCCCGTACCCTTTTCTCATTGCTTCTCCTCAGGAGCCCCTGAACTTATAGGGGTGACGTGGAGAGGGGGGGAGCCTCTGTTTCCCCTCATGTAATGTGTGTCCCCCCCAAACCAAAATACACAGATAAGCACCCTAAGGTGCCAGCCCTCCTCACTGTCTTAGGTGCTTCTGGCTGCCCCCTATATTTCCTATGGTCCCCCCCCCAAATGGGGTCAGAAACTGCCCTCCCCTCTTTTTTCTGGCACTTCTGCAAAAAAGAGCAACAGCCACCCCCCCACGTAGGGGTGACCCCTGTGCTTTTCCTCCTGCCCTCAGGAGCCCCTAGACTTAAATGAGGAAGTCTCTGCTTCCACTCATGTAATGTGTCCTTTCCTCCCCCCCCCCAACGCACACATATCCACCCTAAGGCGCCAGTCCTCGTGGTCTGTGTGCTTCTGAGACGTATGTAAGTGTGTGTGTGTCCCCCACCTCACTTATGGGGTCAAAAGCAGGAAGCTCCCCGCCCCCCACTTCTCTGAAAGAAAATGACAGCCCCACATTGAAACGCATCTATATTCGGCTCCTCAACTAAGTCTCTCTGCTCTTTTGCGGTTTTGGGGTTTTTTGGGGGGCACCATGCTAGAGTGCCCCCATATCTGTCTCAAGTGTCCCGGTGAAGTACCAACAGTCCTGTGCTTGTCTCTTTCCACACTCCTGCTCCCACCTAAGTTGACAAGCTTCCTCCTTGCTGTGTTTCTGGTCATTGAGGATGTCAAGGGAATGTGAAGGGGTGGGGTGGGGGCTTGCTGAAAAGTGACTGGTACAAAAGGGAAAGGTGCTGTTTGAAAAAGGGTCTCTGTTCTATATGCTATGGGCAAGCTCTCTCTCTCTCTCTCACACACACAAACAAAAATAAATATGCATGCCATGACCTCTGCATGCCCCGCAGGGTCCTTTTCTGGTTACGTTGGGTGATGTGGAGGGGAGATAAAGATGTTTTCCCTGCTTTGCTGTCAAGATTCCTTTAGGGAGGAATGTCACAGATGGGTTGGAAGAGTTGGTGATACAAGACGCAAAAGAGTTCTGTCGTTTTGCCCTGAGAGGTCTTCTCTGTTAGGGCAGCTGTACTGCGTAAGAAGGCAGCCCTGATTCCTTTGATTATGTTTTTGGAGCACCCTGTCTTGGTGATTGCTGTTTGACACTTTAGTCGTCCTTTAGGGGGCAACTGGGTGTTTGGGGAAAGAGCATAACCCAGCAGCTGGCAGAGCTTTCCCTTTCTCTGTAGAATTGAGGAAGTGGGGCAGGGGATATCCGGAGTGTTTCCCTCAAGCTTCCCAGCAAAGTAGTTTCTATAAAAGACGGGTATCAAGTGACAGTTTTGTGTAACACTCTTCACTTCCTTGTTTATCTGCTTTCCTTAGCTAGGCTTGCCACTTCTTTAAGATGGTTGATGGATGATGTTGTACGGACTATATATATAAATATATATCCCATGATGTCTGATAGGGAGGGACTGGGACTAAAACAGCAGATTTGTTTCTTCATGGCCATTGCAAGCAGCGTTGGATTGAAGGAAAGGGAGTTTGTGCGAGGAAGCAAGAATGAGACAAGAGAAGTCTCGGAGCTGTAGCGTATAGCAACAGGAGGTTGCTCCTGAGCTGGAAACGTGGGTTCTGCTTTCTGAAACTTTCTGCTGACAGTACACTTCTTAGGGGGAATCTGAGTGACTGCTGATGCAGCATTGCTGCTCAGGATTTTTTAAAAATGAAAATTGTGGTTCATTGAAATTACTCCATTTCAATGTGCTGTTCCCAGGCCTGCGGTGATTGACAGCTGTGCATCTGAGATGTGGATGTTGCCTGTTCACTATATGAGCAGTTGCTGCTTTGTATCAGGAAACCACTCTATTTATATCGTTGTTGGTTTTTTACAGGGCTAAATGAAGAAATCACATGTACACCTCAGTAGATGATTGTTTGAAATAAGTGCGAAACCTCTAGAATGAGAACAGATGTAAATTGCTGTAGTCATAGGGTGACTTCTCTGCAATCAGCCGATAGCTCATCACAGCACAGTCTTAATTGAACCTGCCAGACTTGTCAGCATGCTTACTCAATGCTATCCCACCCTGTCTCGTTTTGCAGAACAGCAGTAAAGAACGCTGGTGAGGGCAAACCTCCACAGAGTAATGAAAAGCGAACGTCTTAGCATTTTGACATCAGGGTAGAGAATTCTTCCTCCCAGCTGCTTTCCTCAGGAGGCTTATCCAGTTTGTTGATTTGAATAAAAATGGACACAATTAGCTCAATTAGCTGCTATATAAAATCTCAGTTTTCTGGCCTGATTCCTCCCGCTCTTGGCCCCACAATTCCAAGGACTAGAATTATTTTGGTTTTGCTATAATTATCCTCATATGGGTGGGGCTCTTCGAAGGCTGCTCACCTTTTCTTTTTTTGGGGGCTGCCTTAGCTGTTTGTAAGACGTTGTAGAGAGGCTGAGAGATGGCCCTACTTTCTCTTTTCCCTTCCCAAACAGTTTGGACTGAACACAGCAGAGTTGAGTTCGCTTGCTCTAATAACATATCACATGAGGGAGGGCATAACCTCAGAAGGGGTATTGAAAGCAAAAAGTGGAGATTCCATTGGCCTTTTTACAAACTGGGTTAAAAATTAAGCTCCGTCTGTGGTGTGTTAATGTGCCCCTGGAAAATATGTCACCAATTTCATAGCTGCCTTCCACATCTTGAAGTGTGGGCAAGAAGCAGTAACTCAGCAGATCATTCCAGATCTTATAACCTTAGTGGGTTTGTGTAGGTCACTAGCCTAAATATGTTTGCGTTCTCTATAGCAAGTGACACAAGCATCTTTTCTCAAAACCTTGAGGTTTTATTCACATTGGCCTTTTTTTGCACTTTGTTGCTCACGAGATCTGGAACAAGTACACAATCTCTTGCAGTACAATACACAGCTCTTTACATATGTCATGTTATAAGTCCCTTTCAAATCTGAGAAGATGGTTAAATTGTTGGGAGTAAAAATAGTGTTGCTGTGAGACATATTCTCAGTGGTAGTGCCTGTTGGGATACTTGTACGTGCATCACGAGTATGAGGAAGTAGTTATGTAATAAGAGTTTTCCATCCTATTCCACCTACAGCCTTCCAAGCAGCCCAGAGAACGGGATTTCCCTCATACTGAACATTATGGAGAATGTGCTGTTCCTTTATCTTCTGTGTTGGACATCATTGAGTTGGGAGCAGGTTGCAGCTGTTACAGTTGGGTTGTGTGGGAAATGGGAGTTTGGGTACAGTCTAGATCAGGGTAGGGAAACTGTTTTGTCTACGTGGGCCAGACCGTTATCAGGATCAGCCTCTTTGACCAAACCTGGCATGTGTGCAAGGCTGCCAATGTGTGACTCGCAAGGCATCACAGTGACGTCTTGTGCCGAAGTACAGTGGTACCTCGGGTTACATATGCTTCAGGATAGTACTTCGGGTTAAGAACTTTGCTTCAGGATGAGAACAGAAATCGTGCTCCAGTGGCAGCAGGAGGCCCCATTAGCTAAAGTGGTGCTTCAGGTTAAGAACAGTTTCAGGTTAAGAATGGACTCCGGAACGAATTAAGAACTTAACCCGAGGTACCACTGTACTTTGAACTCCCAGAGTTGGGACTTAAAAGCACCTTGTGGGCTACTAAAAGGGAGGGGTTATTCCTTCCTTTTAGCAAAGAGTAGCATAGAATCCCTTGCTAAAACAGTGGTTAAAAAAAGAAGGGAAAAACCCTGCATTTTAGCTGATTTTGATGCACTTCTCTTTCTGAATCCAGAAGGATGCTGTTTGGAATCTCCTGCTAAAAATGGGAGGGTCCTGCTATTTTGGCAGGGGATCAAATGCAGGCTTTCATGGAAAACTGCCTAATGATGTAGAGGAAGCCCATTTCCTTGAAACAAGAAGGTGTTTGCATGGAAACCGGCCAAACTGAGCAGGATTGAACCCTGCTCCTCAGCTGATAAGTGGGGGTTCATTCCTTCTCAGTTTGGCTGTGCACTTCTGGGAACACGTACCCAGCCAATGCAGTATTTAACAAGTATCTAGTGCCTATTAGGTGACATCATGAGTGATGCCAGCCGATGGGTGAATGGACATAGTTTTGGAGAAGTAGCCTGGCAGTTCAAGTTGGACTCGTGGTGGGCCAGGATTGGCCTGAGGGCTGGAGGTTTCTCACTTCTGGCTTAGATTATATACATGCGGAAGTGAAACCTTTTGAAAGTGATATCCATGTATACAGTGTTTCTAGAACGGTGTGGTATGAGGAGGAAAGTTCAGCTTTCAAGTTGTTCTCAGGTGACATCTACGTACATCACCATATTAAAACAATAGTTATACTAGAGTAAAATACCTGTTCATATCTTAAGAATAAATACTGCCGTGCAATTGTGGGGAAGGGAGGGCAAATGGAGAAGAATCTGTACAGTCTCTCTCATCTGCTGTTTCTTGTATTGGTTTCCAAGAGAAGATGGAGCATAAGCCCTCGTGAAATATAAGGTGCAGTGTTTGGCTATGTCGGTGGCCTTCTCCCCGTTGGTGGATAAAGCAGTGGCCTTAGCAACCATCTCCTCTCTGGGGAGCAGAGAGAATTCTTTCTCCCTCTCTTCCTGCCCTTCAGGTGTGGCCACTTCACTGCATGAAGTATGTTTGCACGTGTTTCACAGTAAAATAGCCCCTAGAGCACTTCAAAGTGCTTCACAGAGCTGTAATTTCAGCTGCTCTGGGGAATCCTTTATTGTGGCACTTCCATGAGCAAATTCCAACTACTGGCATTTCTCGGAGTTAATTCTTGTGTGAATGAATCCTAAAATCGGCTTCTTTCAAACCAGAGTCCAAAACTTTTCCGTTTCATAAGTTCATTAGTAACAATGAATGGGTTCCAACTGCAAATGCAGTATTAGGAAAACTTGGCAGTTTCTGTTTATTAAATGCAAGTAAAATAAACATGTCCATTTCTGGAAAAAAATGTGGAACACCAACATCACAGAGAGAATCTGAAGAAAACTTGGGGAAGGTGGTCAGTGGGACAGATGGCAATAGAAGGGAAAGCGGCAAACCGTTTCCTCCAAGCTGAAAAGGAGAAAAATGGGGATGTCAGAGTGCTTAAGTCCTAGAAATTTGCCACTTTCTCTTGCAGTGTTCAAGCAGTTCCTCCAGTTGACAGTTAGCAGGGAGTTGTTGCCAAGTGTCTTTTCTCAATGCCTGCCGTCGAAATCTACCCTGTCCTGGGCACATCTCACAGTCCTGTCTTAAAAATGCGACAACTCAAGCTTTCTTCAAGAGGCAGCAATATATTAAAGCACAGTGATGTGGGTTTTCCGGGGGGGGGGGTGTGGGGTGAATTGAGACTTTTTTTTTGCATCAGGACAGGGGAAAAATCGGTTGGCATAAGAAAATATTCTCACATGCTGGGGTGTGATCTAATTTAGCACGATCAGTTTGCTTGTATTTATTAGACAAAGCAAAAAAGTATTACATTCCAAGCTTGCCTAGTATTGTATTTGCAACTGGCACCTATTCATTTTCTGCAAATGAGCTTACAAAAACGGAATTTCTGCATAGGAAAATGAAGCCCCATAATTTTTTCTGCCCCATGCTGCTGGATTTTCTAAACTCAATTCTATATACATCAACGTTTGTAAGCAATTTAACATTAGTGACAACATTCCAAGCAGTAACCAGGTGCTTACTTTGCAGAAAGAAAACGTGAACTCTAGGAGGTATTTCTACCTGACTTAAACTCTATCTTAATTCTTTTTAGGGAGAATTGAAGAATGTGGGGCAGAGCTTAATGTGAACCTTCTTGAAGTCCTTCTGTAATTTTTTAGTTCTCTGTCTCTTAAGTTTATATGAATGCGATCAAAGTTGATAGGTACTTGTGGGTCAGAAATTCTTTCTGTCCCAGTTTCCATCTATTCCCCCTCCCCTGCTCACCTCCACATGCTGCCTGAAAGCTTGTGTAATATTTATCTTGGTGCTAGAATGTTTCTGGAATACTTGAGGTAAATTGGATGAGGCATTTGGGAGATAAGAGGGTTCAACCAAAGGGGTGACTTCACTTCTTGAATATTCTTCAACTCTGCGTGAGTTCCCTAACCACTTGGCTCGCAACTTTTCTAATCTTTTGCTTTTAGTGGGAGTTAATAAATTGGGCCAGCTCTCATGTGGAAGTTGGCAAGTCTTAGTGTTAGGTACATATTTAATTGCAGCCTTTATCTCTCAAATGTTAGGGTAGATTGCAGGGGCAATGCCATGTTTCCATAGATGTGGGAGGAGAGGCATGGGTTGTGCAACTTTGCAATAATTTATTCTGGGTTGCTTAGCCACAACCTGTATTGTTTGCTGCTGTTGTTCCTCTCTTAGTTGTGTTACCATTCCCGCCAGTTACACTTCTGCTGGGGTTTTGTTTTTTTTAAAGGGATTGTTCAACGTGTTCTCTAGGGCTGAGGGCCATGGTTGCATGCTTGCACTTCATAGTACTGCCTTGTTTAACACAAAACAGCATTTGTGATGTGCTCATTCTCCCATCTAGTTGGTCAATAGCTCTTGACAGATGGGAGAGTGAGAACTATTTGTACAGCCTCTAAAGTGCAGGAACAAAATGCAGGACTGTCTTCCTCCCTACAGTTAGTGTTAGTTCTTAAAGTTTGAAGGAGAATGAGCAAGTGTTGCATGTGATCATCCTAGCACAACCTGCTCGTGATCTGCACGTGTCTTTATCCTTAAGTGAAGTTCCTGCTTGTCTCTATTGGAATTTTAAAAATGCCAATACTAATGCATTTGTTTTGTACAACAGGGCACTCGACATCTTGTGTGCCATAACTCAAAATACTGCATGCAGGTTGGACAATGCACGTGGTTAAAAAGTTGTTTATGCAGAACTTGCACTGTGCGAAGTGCTTTAGAAAGCATTGCTCATCATAATCGTATGAGGTCTATTTTTCAGATTTTGCAGATGACAAAATAAGACTGTGTAGCTCAAAATCGCTTTGAGAGTTCATAGCAGCTGAGGTGGAATTTGGCCTTTTAGATCATGGGTGAGTGGTGTAGCTTCACATCACTAGCTTTGTGAAACCGTGATATATTTGTAATTGGTTTTCATCTCGGGGGGGGGGGGGCGTTAGTTGCTTCAAAATTTGGACATTAGGGTAAGGACAGAGGTGGCGTGAAGGAAGGAATGAGTTGTGTTATAGGTGATGGAGCTTATACAAATTAAAAGCCATATAATTCAAAGCTAGTTATACAGCAGACCCCTAATGTCTCTTTGGCTTTTCTCTGTTTTCTAAACAATTACTTCTGCATCTTCAAACTTTCTCCTTGACCGTGAAGGCTAAACCACCTTAAAATTTTCAAGTTTGTATGTTGCTGCCAGATTTTTCATCCTGTGCTGGCATGTGGCACAACTGACAATCGACTGTAGGCTGATTCCCTTTTGGATAAGCACAAGTTTGGCCCTAATGTTGCACACGAGCATAACTGGAAAACCTCCAAGATGTGACTTAATACCTTAGCAATACTGCATAGAAGTTTATTTACTTGGGACGTGGAGCTCTGGAACATAAGCAAAAAAGATACAGGGCTCTGTCCCAAGAAGCTTGCAGTCTGATGTTTTGATAGGAGTGGAGATGATAAAAGGAGGACCGGAGAGGGATGTGCAAGCGCTTCATGGAATAAATAGTTTTTGAGGGAGACATTTGAAGAAAGAGTGAAGTAGTGCCCAGAATTCCTTGTAAGTTTACAACATTGGGCCTTGTTCTTTGCAATCTGTGTGCCCATATTGCAGCAGAATCTGTGGTTAATCATGTTCCCAAGTAATGGTAATTGAGTTTACACTGAAGTGAAAGTTAGAAAGATAAAAGGAAAACAAAATATTAATGTTCAGTGACCTAGACAGCATTTCTGTTCCATGTCCGAAATTTCCTCTGAGGCGTTTTTTTGAATCCCCTAGGAGTAAGGTCTCTGGGAAACTTCATTGTGTTTTTAAAGAACGGAAGCTGAATGAAAGATGCAAGAAGGAAAGGAGTGGTTGGGTCAACAATTTTTTTAAAAAAGGGTGATATTCAACTAAATTTTACACTGAGTGAACTCACTGAAATTAAAGTTTATGACTAAGTATGAGTCCTGATTCACGGTTGGCGCTGTAGGTTAAACCACAGAGCCTAGGGCTTGCCGATCAGAAGGTTGGCGGTTCGAATTCCCGGAATGGGGTGAGTTCCCGTTGCTCGGTCCCTGCTCCTGTCAACCTAGCAGTTTGAAAGCACGCAGTGCAAGCAGATAAATAGGTACCACTCCAGCGGGAAGGTAAACAGTGTTTCTGTGAGCTGCTCTGGTTTGCCAGAAGCGGCTTCGTCATGTTGGCCACATGACCTAGAAGCTGTACGCTGGCTCCCTCAGCCAGTAAAGCAAGATGAGCGCTGCAACCCCAGAGTTGTCCGCAACTGGACCTAACGGTCAGGGGTCCCTTTACCTTTACGAGTCCTGATTAGCTTATGAGGAAATTCCTCAGAACACTACCTGAAGATGACTAAAGTAGAGAATAAGCGAAACTAGCACTGGGGGATAAGAACACAAAATAAAACATGCCATAATAGAATTTAGAGTTAAGCTGAAATGCGTCTTTGCCTTTCAAAACTGTTTGGAATTTGCAAATGGCCTTTCTCTCTTTTAGCTTTTCCATAGAATCACAAAATTGTATAGACCATGAGGGTCATGTAGTCCAACTCTCTGCAATGCAGGAGCCTTTTTGAACCCATGACCCCGTGATTAAGAGTCTCGTGCTGTACAGACCAAGCTATCCATCGAGACCTTCCCCTTTACCTGCTACGACTTTTGCCATCTTTTCTGCTGCTTTGCTTACAAGTTTTCCTTGTGGGATTCGTGTGGCATCACCACAGAATTGCATGGTGGAATTTTGCTGTCCCGATTCATGTGACCTTTTGAGTAGGCTGGTGGTTAGGTTTGGTGGTGTCATGTATCATGTGGCACAGCATTTGGTACATAATATTACAGAAGCCATTGTTGGCATGACAGCAAACACGGTGGCAGAGGGGAAATTTAGAAGCCATGGGAAAAAAATAGTTGGCTCCCCTACCTCAGTTGTGTGTTGTTTTTTACACTAGATTGTACAGTGGTGCCTCGCAAGACGAAAAGAATCCGTTCTGTGATTCTCTTCGTCTAGCGGTTTCTTCGTCTTGCGAAGCAAGCCCGTTGACGGATTAGCGGATTAGCGCTATTAGCGGCTTTTAGCGGCTTATCTGCTGATCGGATCAGCTGATAAGCGGCTTAGCGGCTTAGAAAAAGGGGAAGGAAAGGAAAAAAAAAACCAGCAGGAACTCGCAAGACACTGTCGTCTTGCAAAGCAAGCCCATAGGAAATTCGTTTTGCGAAGCACCTCCAAAACGGAAAACTCTTTCATCTAGCCAGTTTTCCGTCTTGCGAGGCATTCGTCTTGCGGGGCACCACTGTATATAGATTGACCTGCTACACCTTCAACATAAGAGGCCCAGCACTGAGCCTCCAAGTGTTTGAGACCTAGACTGTTCTACTACCCATCTTCTGTTTAGGATTAAAAGGCACACACATCTATTCTGCAAGCAGGAACTGCGCTATTGCTTAGCATATGAATAGGAGAACAAATGCAAATGCCAAACATGCAAATGTTAGCTACTTACATACCTCACAGTTAAATATTAATAATAAATGTAGCTGTTTCTTAAGCTGTGTAACATAATATGCACAATTTGAATTTTATACAGACTAGCTTTCTTTTTCTCCCCCCCCCCCTTGTCAACAGATCAGCTGTCTGAAAGGGAAGTGAGAAGGTTGTACAGGGCTAGTAAAGGGTGCAACAGACACACAGACAAAGACATGTGAGCAGCTCACTAGACTCAAGGATCTGAACTTGTGCTACTGGGCTGTTTTCTTTGCACATTGTTTACAGTCAGGAAAGCTATTTTTGGTTTCCCCAAACAATGCTGTTTGACCTTCCCATTTTTAAAGAGCAGAATAATTAACTTCATTAACCTCAAAATCAAAACTTTTCTACATTTTAAAGCAGGTTTTTAAAAAGCAAAACAAACCCATTATTTATTTGTGTTTGCAAACGAGTCTTCCTGGAATTCCTTTTAAGGTCATCTCTGTGGGTGTCCTTTATTAAACCTCTTAAAATATTTATTTCCCTCTCGATGTTATAAAATGATAACGTTGCTTGTATGATGACTGAGAAGGATGTTTTCCTTCCAATCGTTTGTTTACAAAGTAAAACAGATTTCACACATTTTAAGAAGGCCGTAAATTCAAGGCTACTTTATGTCTGTATTAAGTTCGGATTTAGTTTTACAGTTCCTTTAAAACAACAACAGAAACATTGGCCATGCTTTCAATTGTGCCCAGATACACACTGGAAGGTATTAAAACCAATTTAAGACTGATTCGGTCATTTGGGGGCTGTAATCCAAAACATCTGGAGGGCACCAGGTTGGTGAACGGCTACTCTAGAGTAACATGGTGCCTAGATTTTAAAAGGAAAAGACCAGATTTTAAACAGGAGAGCTTGATACAGCTGTCTGCAAGGAAGCCTGCTCACTGGTGGGTTCTTTGCTTGCTTTTATTGTCTAACATTTAGATAGTTGATGGTTAGACTCCAGCATTAAGAGTAAAATAAAATGGGATGTTCTTCCAAGACGCCCCCATTCTAAGCAAGTTATTAACCTGCCTGCCCATTGAGATAGTTGTCTGAGGCCCTCCTATGTGTCCCATTATCCTGAGAATTGTACCCAGCTGGGACCACAGAGAGAGCTTTCCCCCTGGTTGTTTCCAGTCCTGAATTTTCTTCCTGAGGGATGCTTATCCTCTTTCCTCTCTAATGGCTTCTCATAGGATGGTCAAAGCCTTCCTTTTCCAGAAAGGGACATAAACAATTGCTCTCTTTTTGAAGTGGTTTTAATTGCTGCAGTTAAATCAACATTTTTTAAACAGGAGGGCGCTTTCTATTTTTAAATTTTAGTGCTTTTATGGCTGGCTTTATTATATTGAATTGTGAAATTGTAACTGTGATTACGTTATTGTTTTAACTTAGCTGCTTTGGACTTGTTGAGGAAAGACTGGGTATAAAATGTTGCAGAAATAAATTACGTATTTGCATAGAATTGTAGATTTGGAAGGGATCCTGAGGACCATTTAGTCAAAAATCTCCTGCAAAGCAGAAATGTGCAGCTGTCCCATACGGGAATCGAACCTGCAACCTTGGCATTATCGGCACAGCACTCTAACCAACTGAGCTATTCATCGAGTCTTATTATTTTAAAAAAGATGTGAAACTACCTGGGGTTTGGCCTAGGGACATTTTCAACAACTGGTAGATAGGTAATGCATCTTTAGCATGTGGCCTGACAGAAGCAAGACAGTTGATGCAGTTTTACACTTTTTGATTTGCTGTATCTTGAGAGGTGCACAAATATATTTGTATGGGTACTTTAAAGACAGACAACCGGCACTGAAGAATGTATTTCTGTTCTGTAGGATGCAGACTACTGGATGTTGGCTTGTGGCAAGTTGTATTAGAAGACTCCAAGATTCAAGAAAACAGCCCTAACAGTATGTTGGTAAGTTTAGAGGGTGACTTGGAGGTTTGGAAGGTCACTTCACGTGGGGTGGGGTAACAAAAAAGTTTGTCCTCTAAAATTAATAGGGGTACAGTAGGAGGAAGGCGAACAGAGAACCTTCGAAATCAACTTGACAGAGTTGGAACCACTCCACTGAAAAAGTCATATAACAGTTAGTGCCAGAAATGGCCACCTCTGTTCTCGAAAGGCTGAACAATATTAAGAACATTTAAATGTATGAGCATATGGCGTTGCTGCATGTTGTCAAATGGTGGGTCCATGTGTGCCAAATGGCAGTAGAATCTCTCCAGCATCTCTCTCTTTTCCAGCCTTGCTATTTGGACTTTTAATGAAGATGTCAGGATTTTAACCCGGGGCCTTTTATTCACAAAGGTTGTGTTTTACAACTGGGTGGTGGTTGTTCCTTTTGATACGCTAAGTAAAGAAATTGTGCTGAGAGCCCGGCTTCAGCTTTCTGTAAGAAGCAATTAAGGGTTAGAGTGCTTGGCTTGGACTAAGAAGACCCGTGTTCAAATCCTCACCCAGTCATGCAATACACTGGGTGACTTTGTACTGTTTCTTAGCCTTGCCTCTCTTACAAGGTGGTATTACAGACAGAGCATCACTGTGAGTCTATTAATAAAACTTTTAGGAGAAAAGGTATTCCTGCAAATACTCATCATAACAAGCTACTAGCATTTTTTTTTAACTCTTTGGCAAAATATAATCAATTGGGGCTAACAGAATAACAGTATATTAAAATAACTTACAATTGCCACTTCGAGTTAAAATTTGTAAGCTAGGGTTTTAGTTGCGTGGTTGCTAAAAGCAGTTGTGGTCCTTTAAAAGATACAGGAAAAGCCCTGCTCACCCTTTTGAGGCCTTTGAATTTCTGTCTGCTAACTGGCAGAATAGAACCTTGATTGAGATTTTGCATGAGTGGGATGAATGCCGGCTGTTGAAAGCCAGAAACAGATGATCATGATTTGTATCCCTACTTGGAAGTTGCTTCTTAATTGGCAGGCTTGGGCATAATGATGTTCCTAACATCTTTATCATGTAAATGGCCTCTCATGGTTGAATATGTATTGATCTCTTTGGAACGCTCACAGAAGCAGTCTTTCATGTTGAATTACCGGAACTTTGCACTTCAGCCTGAGTTATATTGATGGCTAAAGGACTGCCTCCTTGCTTGCCAGAATGTACGGTTTAAAAGGCAATAGTTCAGCTGCAGACCTGATCAATATCCGGTAACTGCAGCATAGTTGACTCATCTTCTAGGACAGTTTGAATATGAGCATGTTTTGGCGTCATCAGAACGATTGCTGTCATCTGTCCTAGCATGCTGTTCTTCCTTCCAGCAAGCCACTGAGATGGTGCAGGGAAAGATGAGTAAGGCTCCAAAAGGCTGCTTTTTGCCACACTTGGATTAGGGTAGTACAGTGCTTCCCAATTTCTGCACAGCAGCTTGGATGTCAAGGTGCCCTGCAGGATATATATGCTCTACAGGTAACAGATTATTCCTGGCTTTATCTTGCAGACTTCTTGATTGCCAGCCACTGTGCATCTTGGTTTTTATTGCTATAATCTGCCCTAGCAGGGATTAATCTAGGGTGATAAATCTTGATAAAGGATGTCCAGCTTCTGTAAAATCTAGGCCTATTATGTTCTTCTGCCATGTTTCGTGAGCTAGGGGGTTTAGTTTTGTTCTGCAAACATGCCTCTTTGCATGTAGTCAGGCGTCATAGTTGGCCATCACAGTTATAGAGCTCATACGATCATAGAAATGCATTGGAATTGGAAGGGACCCTGAGGATCATCTAATCTAACCCCCTGCAATGCGGGAATATGCAGCTGTCCCATAAAGGGATCAAACCTACAACCTTGATGTTATCAGCACCATGCTCTAACCAATTGAGCTTTGTGGACTATCAAATGTGCAAGTTTATAAAAGTTTACAAATTGCACCCCAAAGGGGACTTGTAATAAACAGATATTCATTCCTTTAGTTATAACTTGACATTGTTTTTCTTCTCTTTGTGATTGAAATTGTGTAAGTTGGCGCAGCTAGATGACCGTTGGATCCTTTTCCAACTCCACAATTCTATCATTTTAAATTGATTAAAATTTGGTAAGACTTCCAGTGGCTATGTTGAAATTGCCTTTGGGACCAGATTTGGCAGGTGGGTTGCCTGTTGGTGATTTCTCAGATAGAGAGTGGCATTCTTGTTATGCAGTTGATAAACTTTATAACAAGAATGCCACTCTCTATCTCAGGTGGCCAACAGGCAACCCACCTTTTTTATTATAGGAATCCTAATAACGTTGGGCATCTATTGCTTATTCACATTGACTTATCTCCCAAGAAAATCTGTAAATCTCAAACAGAGATACAATTACTCAGACCACTCTGTGGTCCAAAACCTTGTGTCTCAAATGTCATCCTGTGTTGTGGCCAGTTCCCATAGCATTTTTTTCCCAAAGAACAGAGTGCTCTTTTATTCATTTTATTGTAGCTGACACCAGGTCTCACTTTTATTTCCACAATTGCTTTTCTTCTCTAAGCGGGATATGCTACTTAGTTGATTTTCTTTTACTTTCTGTGGCCTTCCTGGTCTTTTCTTCCTTCAGCACTGCTTCAACCATCCTCAACCATCCCCAACCAACTCAGCCTCCTTTTGTTTATCTTCACACATCTCAAAAGGTGGGTTTCTCCTCTGCCTTCAGGCTGCCTTTGTCGCTGCCTTGTTGGACCTTGATATTCTTCTACAAACTCTGTACATCACTTTATGATGCCATGGAAGGGGACACTCATCTGAAACGAGTACAGTGGTGCCTCGCAAGACGAAAAGAATCCGTTCCGCAAGTCTCTTCGTCTTGCGTTTTTTTCGTCTTGCGAAGCAAGCCCATTAGCAGCTTAGCGCTATTAGCGGCTTAGCGGGCTTAGCGGATCAGCTGATAAGCGGTTTAGCTGCTTAGTGGATCAGCTGATAAGCGGCTTAGCGGATCAGCTGTTAAGCGGCTTAGCGGACCAGCTGATAAGCGGCTTAGCGGATCAGCTGTTAAGCGGCTTAGCGGCTTAGGATCAGCTGATAAGCGGCTTAGTGGCTTGAGAAAAGGGGGGGGGGAGGAAAAAAACCCCGCAGGAACTCGCAAGACATTTTCGTCTTGCAAAGCAAGCCCATAGGAAATTCGTTTTGCGAAGCACCTCCAAAACGGAAAACCCTTTCGACTAGCGGGTTTTCCGTCTTGCGAGGCATTCGTCTTGCGGGGCACCACTGTAGTTGCAACTGGAAACCAATAGGGGAAAATGCTACTAAAATTCCGTATCGTTTATATAAACACCAAACTGGCTGCTCCTATGAATAAAACAGCTTTTCACTCTGATTGTTCAGTAGCACTGTTTCATGTTAAGGAAACTTGCATCCTTTGAGAGCCAAGTCCTTAATAAGAGAGGTCCTAAAACTTGCTTTGGTCATTGATGAGAGGAAATTCAGTCTTCAAATCGCCAAATAACTTTGTTTTTGTACTTCTGTTAAAGATTGTCTGCATACTTGAAATACGAAACGTGCCTGTATAAATGAAAGTGCTACGTAGCAGTTGGGCCAAGAAATGTCTAAAGAAGGGGGTTGTTTCCCCTCTCTCAAATGTTACCATCAAATACAAAAGAGCAGAAGTGCTTTCTGAATCACACTTAGCAGCTGTTGATTCAGATTTAAATGCTTCAGATAATAACCCAAACGCCTGAAGTGGTTATCGGGAAATCAGAAATGCTGGAACATAGGATAAGTGTTTTGGCTTCTGGCTTTGTGAGCACTCGTCAACAATGTTTATAAAGTCCCAAGCTATATGTGACATTAAAAACCCTTCTCAATGACAGGTGTATCTTTAAAAACCCGCAAATAACAGCCCATGGCCCCTGAAAGAACTGTAGCAGATGATGAAGCAAAGTTTATTCCGTGTCCTGTCCCAACAAATATGGTTGATAGGCAAGTGCTATTTGCATTAGGAAGGAATGTTGCTTTCTGATTAAAATAGCAGTTCCGGAAGAGCAATTTTTGCTGGAACCGTGCTGGGTGGAATGGATCAAACTTCACGTCATCACCTACTGAAGTCTCAGGTGGGGGAGGCAGTAACTATTATTTGCAGTTTTCAAAAGATACACACTAGGTTAAACCATTTCATACATTCAAGGGAGTAATCCTATACAAAAGAAGCTGGCGTAAAGCAAGCTGGCGTAAATTAAGCTGGCATAAACTTATAGCAGATCCAAACCCCATTCAGGAGCAAGACTACTTGCAAGGAGCCAGCATAAAATTGCTCCCAAGTGTATCTTAACTTTTTCTTTTCTAAATTAGGCGTGCATCACAATGGCAGGCTTGCACCTGGTCTGCTGTTCCAAGTGTTCCTGCTGTTGTAAGATATGTATAAGAACCACAACAGTGGAGTGTTAGTTTACTGTTGGGAGATCTTCCAGTATCTTGGACTTATTTCCTCTTTGAAAAGGAATGTGTGGGCAGTCCTGGCCAAAAAATGGCAGTGTGGTGTGCCTCTTTCAAACAAACCAGCCTCCATAACCCCTTGCCTTGATTGAACCTGGTGTATCTGCCACTAGTCTCAGACTGGGAAGAAGAAACAGTAGTCAGAGAATTATAGAATTGTAGAGTTGTAAGGGACTCGTGAGTGTCACCCAGTCCAACCACTGAAGTTAATGTGAGAAGGAGTCTTTGCTTTTTGAATAGGTAGCTGTAACTTCTATTTCATATTACTCTTGCATTCTGCATTTAGATTTTGTTGCCCCAAACCGTTCTCAAAATAGTCTCATATTTTTCTTGCAGAAATCTAATTTCTGGAACGCCACATTATCGCCTACTATGTAATTAAAAATAATTAAGTCTTTGAAATTACATATTTTCACTCTCAAAAATAAGGGCCACCATCACACCTCTGTGATTGTCTTCTGCATCTGCTATTGGTGGCAAAATGTCAGTTTCAAAAAGTTATTTTAAAAAGCTATTTAATGAATGGGTGTAATATTTTTATCCAGATTTTCAGTTTGTAATCTGTTAGTGCAGGAACTTTCCCTACTTTTTTCTGTACACTTTATCTAAAGATTTAATTATTTTACACATGGTTTACCACAGATAACATAGGAAGAAGAATGTGTAATAATATATCTGCTTACCGCAAAGGAAGGGCCACTAAGTTCACTGGGACTTTCTCTAAAGAAAGTGTGCACAGGATTGCAGCCGGGGGCCTCTTTCCAGAGTGCTGCCTGAGCTAAGTCTTGCTTGCACCCTGGGACTTCTGTTTCTTCTTCTTTGTCTGTGTGCTTCCAAAATCTGATTGGAGGGTCTCCCAGCCCTCTGGAGATGATCTTGAGTGTGCACAGGGGAGGAAATCTGTTGTGCCCACAGAAGTCTGTTCCATGAGTACAGCTGCAGACTTGGACTGCTTCTTGAGTTACCTGTTAGGAAAAATAAAAAGGAAACCAAAGAAAAAATGCTTTTGAGTAACAACAACAACAACAACAACAACAACAACAACAACAACAATTTATTATTTACACCCCGCCCATCTGGCTGGGCTTCCCCAGCCACTCTGGGCGGCTTCCCAAAAAAATATTAAAATACTGTAATACATCAAACATTAAAAGCTTCCCTAAACAGGGCTGCCTTCAGATGTCTTCTAAAAGTCTAGTAGTTGTTTTTCTCTTTGACATCTGGTGGGAGGGCGTTCCACAGGGAGGGCGCCACTACCAAGAAGGCCCTCTGCCTGGTTCCCTGTAGCTTTGCTTCTCGCAATGAGGGAACCGCCAGAAGGCCCTCGGCGCTGGACCTCAGCATCCGGGCAGAACGATGGGGGTGGAGACGCTCCTTCAGACACACTGGACCAAGGCCATTTAGGGCTTTAAAGGTCAGCACCAACACTTTGAATTGTGCTCGGAAACGTACTGGGAGCCAATGTAGGTCTTTCAAGACCAGTGTTATGTGGTCTCGGCGGCTGCTCCCAGTCACCAGTCTAGCTGCCGCGTTCTGGATTAGTTGTAGTTTCCGGGTCACCTTCAAAGGTAGCCCCACGTAGAGCGCATTGCAGTAGTCCAAGCGGGAGATAACCAGAGCATGCACCACTCTGGCGAGGCAGTCCACAGGAAGATAGGGTCTCAGCCTGCATACCAGATGGAGCTGGTAAACAGCTGCCCTGGACACAGATTTGACCTGTGCCTCCATGGAGAAGTGCGAGTCCAAAATGACTCCCAGGCTGCGCACCTGGTCCTTCAGGGGCACAGTTACCCCATTCAGGACCAGGGAATCCTCCACACCTGCCCGCCTCCTGTCCCCCCAAAACAGTACTTCTGTCTTGTCAGGATTCAACCTCAATCTGTTAGCCGCCATCCAACCTCCAACTGCCTCCAGGCAATTGAATTGTTGACGCTGGGTGTGCTTGGGAGACCCTTAATGAAATTTACACACCTGACTCCCAATTTTACACACACACACAAGCTTGCTTTCCCACATATTGTTGAGTGCAGATGAGACAAGATGACTGTGTTAACAATAAAAATATCTCAGAAGTAAGTCCTCTTAGGTATAGTGGGATTTGATTCTTGTGTAAGAGTGCAAGGATGGCAGGCCTAATGATGAAAAAACATTGCAAGAAGTGATGGCAACTGCTTCTTGCATGCATTTACTGTCTGCTGCAAATTCTTCCTTTGTGTGAAAGGAGAAAGTTCTAATAGTGGCTTCTCATAGAAAGTTTTAAGAGCAGCCAAATTAGTCAAATACCATGTGCTTACCTCTCCGTGAAAAATACCACATTTCTTTCCAGATTTCTAGTTGTGGAATTACTGGTAGAGTGTGTTCTTGGAAATAATTACTGGGGTTTTTTTTTACACTTGGTCCTTAAAATATATAAAATAAAAGGTCAGTTTATTAGACTGCATGTAGTCTCCTCAGTCTAACCTTGACCAAGAACTACTTGTGTACCACCAGCGAGCTATAAATATGAAGACATGGCAAATGATTTGCTTCTGGTCTCCTCATTCTATTTTTTTTTAAAAATGTACACATCTGTGTTTCTTTGTGAGCCTGCTGTTCATGCAGATGTGTTCACTCACCTAGAAAATGCTTAACTGCCGGGTTTCTTTGTGTAGGTGTCTCCTTGTGGATAACTTGTACTATCTCAGTTTTTTGCACTGTTGAAGAAATGGCCCAGTGATTTTGGGGATTAGTTTGCCTTGTTTGATTTAAATGGCAGTCCTATAACTTGTATCCAAGGGTTGCTGAGTAAAGCCTAAAGAGTTGACCTGGATTTCCCCCGAGCATCTTCCCTTTTCTCTTTCCCCCTACCCCCAACTCTTTGGCCGTTACTCAATAATCCTTGGATGGTTCCTCTGTAAACTTGAGTATTTTTTTAATGAACTGCTGTTGTCATTTCCTGTTATTTAACAGGAAGCTTCTACCTGGCAGGTTTAGCAATGATAATTTTTAAAAGAATACAAGTTATAGGACTGTCATTTAAATCAAACATGCCAAACTAACCTAATAACAAATGACGGAATGCTTATTGAAATAGGGCATGCAGCCTTAACAGCTGGTTCCCACCTGGTCTTTTACAAGGTTCATTTGCTCGCCTGACACCTGTTCAGCCAGATGCCTCTTGCGAACGCCTTTGATCGTACTACTGCCAGTGACTGTGAGCCAAGATGCTGCTGATCCCCTTCTGATCCTTCCCTCTGAAGTGTCACCTCGAATTTGGTGGGGGAGCATTGATGAATGGATTGTGTCACTTTTTGTGATCAGAATAAATTTTCCATTTCCAGCATCCAGACTTTTTTTTTTATTGAAAAAATCAGGACCTTTGTTTGATTTAAGGAATGTTGAGTGTTTGTATCTGAGAGCACATGGGTTGGGTTGTTTAGCCTGGAGGTGAGAAGCCTGTGGCCTTCAGATGTTGCTGGACTGCTACCTACCACCAACATTTCCAGTGGTCAGGGATGATGGAAGAATTGTTGGATGACATCTAGAGGGCCATGGGTTTCTCATCTCTGGTTTAGCCTTGCATCAGCTGATTGCGTAGTTAAAGAGGAGACCGAGAGGAGATATGATACCCACTGAATATCTCAAGGACTGTCACATGGAAGATGGAGCAAGCTCCGGCTCTGGAGACTAGTACCTGAACCAATGGATTCAAGTTACAAGAAAGGAGATTCCAACTAAACACTAGAAAGAAGTTTCTGACAGTAAGAGCTGTTCAGCAGAAGAATCGTCTCCCTTGAGAGGTGATGGACTCCCCTTCATTGAAGGTTTTTAAAGCAGAGTTTAGGTGGCCATCTCTCATCCATGATCTAGTTGAGAATCCTGCGTTACAAAGGATAGGACTGCTGGGATTTCATTCCTCCCGTTGCAGGATGTGTGATTGTTTTCATTACATGTCTGTGTTGACATTCTATACTGTTGGAGTCACGAGAAGGGAAGTTCAGTTACACTGTTCCGTTATGTTGCACTTTTGCTTTTCTGCTCTCTCAGAGATGAGAGGAGCCATTATTTATTTTTTTCTGTTTTGTACATAATAAAGTAGCTTAGATATCCACACCTCCAATGCCTAGCTTCTGCTTGGACTCTGCTTATGCATTGCATGCATAGATCTTCAGATATATGTCGCAGAAGCGCATTGGGAAAGAAGAGTGGTGAATCATCCCGAGGGTCACTTGTGGAGGAGAACGCAGCTGCCTGGCATTTTCCAAGTTGGTGCAGAAGCCCAGCGAGGTCCATCTCCGTGTATCCAGGCACCAACAAGGACTAGATAACTCTCAGGGTCCCAACACTTGTGCTTTATGAAATAATAGTAGTTTTTTCCATGGTCCATGGAATTTAACTGAAAGATTTGACTGGGGGGAATGCAATTATTATTTTTTGCACACTTAATGATGGTTTTATTTTAGGGATGGGGAACCTTTTTGGGTTTGTGGGCCAAGTCCTAATCAGGATCAGCCTCACGGGCCAAATTTGACAGGTGAAGCTGCTGGCAACCACACGGTTGTTAGGTGAGCGGAGCTTCACACCTGTCAAAATCCCTTCCACAGCTTTGCAAGTGGCGCTTGCTTCCTTCTTGTTTCTCAGTTCCTACTTGTTCATTCACTCCCAGACTTCCCTATATAGAGGTGAATCTTAGGATAATTAGTGAGAGCTGGAATTCAAGATTCTGCCAGGGGTTTTGGCCCCAACTTGCTCCCTACTGGAGAAAGCTTTAAAACCTGTTTCCTAACGCTTCAACAGAAGCTTGTCAGCTGTATTGGAGGTGCTGAGTCCTCTTTTAAAAAACAAAATCCCACTTTTGCTTACATAAATATTTTGAGTGAGATCCTTTCTGCATAACTTAAACGTTAGTCTTTGAGCGCTTAACTGCTGTGCTTTCTCAACATATGGCAGCTGTGTTATCAAGGGTGATGGATTGCAGTGCTGTCATAATTGGTACCATGAAATGGTTCAGAGGAGATACGGAAATGTGGTGGTGTTTTCTTGTTTTTTAAAATTAACTTTTCTTTTTCTTTTCAAAGGTGGCTTTCTTGCTCCAGATGCACAGTAAGTAGTCTGTAGCTGTAAACATCCCCGACTGGAAGCTGTAAGCTTTAGCTTTCAGTCAGATGTTTGCTGCCACCGGCTATTCATAAACAACGGTGGAAGAAAAAGATCCATTATAACGATACATTATTTTAAGCTGACAGGCATGGAGGGGTTGTCTTAACACTTTTTAAATAGATGCCAGGGATTTGAACATGGGGTCTTCTGTATTCAAAGCATGCGTTCTTGCCCATTTCCCCCCTCCCTCATTTTTCCTAAACCTTCTTTGCATTTTCTGCCTTAGAGCCTGCCCTTTTGCACAAACACACGTATACAAAGGGGTGCAGTATACATATTATTTAGTAATATTTTATCTATCCATTTTAATGGGACGCGGGTGGCGCTGTGGACTAAACCACAGAGCCTAGGGCTTGCCGATCAGAAGGTTGGCGGTTCAAATCCCCGCGAAGGGGTGAGCTCCTGTTGTTCAGTCCCTACTCCTGCCAACCTAGCAGTTTGAAAGCACGTCAAAGTGCAAGTAGATAAATACCGTATTTTTCGCCCTATAGGACATACTTTTCCCCCTCCAAAAATGAAGGGGAAATGTGTGTGCGTCCTATGGGGCGAATGCAGGCTTTCGCTGAAGCCTGGAGACCCCTCTCGCTCTCCAGGCTTCAGGAGAGCTCCACCGCCAGACCCACAAGCTGGGGGACAGCAGGGAGGCGGAACGTCACCATCCCGCTGTCCCCCGACTTTGTGAGAAGGCTGGCGGGGGGGGGGGAAGCCTGCTCCTCCCCATCGCCAGCCCCGCAAACTCGGGGGACAGCGGGGAGGCGCAGCGCGCCATCCCGCTGTCTGCCGACCTGGTTTGGAAGCTGGCAGAAGGCTTCCTCCTCCCCCAGCCCCGCAAGCTCCCAGAGCCATGCCGAAGCTGCACGCAGCTTCGGCATGGCTCTGCGTCCTGTTCTGGGGGCTGGGGTCGGGGGAAGCTCGGGCTTGCGGAGAGCTTCCTGTTCTGGGAGCTGGGGTCGGGGGAAGCTCGGGCTTCCCCCGCCCCAGCCCCGCGCCTGGGGGGGGGGGAAATAATGTTTTCCCCTTTATCCCCCCCCCAAAATCTAGGTGCGTCCTATGGGCCGGTGCATCCTATAGGGCGAAAAATACGGTAGGTACCGCTCCGGTGGGAAGGTAAACGGTGTTTCCGTGCGCTGCTCTTGTTTGCCAGAAGCGGATTAGTCATGGTGGCCACATGACCCGGAAGTTGTACGCCGGCCCCCTTGGCCAATAAAGCGAGATGAACGCCATGACCCCAGAGTCGTCCGCGACTGGACCTAAATACCTTTACGTTAACCATCTAAAAAGGCAGGAATGCAAGGGACAAGAAATGCAGGATTCTCAGGAAGCACCCTGTTTTGCACGACATCCTTGTGATGTCATATGTGACATCCATGTATATGTGCTTGAGCAGGCTATCCCCCACCTAAATGCCAAAAATGCACTGAAAGGACAGACTGCGGCTTTTTGCCATTACGGGCTCCTTTTTAGATTACATCAATTATATTTATTCCTCCACTATGTATAGCAGGCCAGCAACTAGGATTTATAATAACCAACAAAAATGCTTTGCTCTTGTTTGTCAGAAGTAAAGCCTCTCGAGTGTCAATCAGCAGTTTTTAAAATAGTTGATTGTTTCTTACTGGTATTCACAATAAGCCTTTAGACATGACTGTAAGTTGTGATGATAGGGAGAGGGTATACTTTATTGCTACAAACAAGAATTCTTCAGTGTTCTCGCTTTTAGATGTCTAAATATCAATATGATGCTTACCTTTCAGATACTCTTCTTAGAACAGTTCTAAAAAAAATATGTTTCATTCTTGGCATTTCATTCTTGAAGTGGATTTATTTACTCTCACATATGCTCTTACCAGCTGAAGTGGCCATATTGTTATCCTGTTTTGTTTGTTCTTTATTTTCACCTCCTTCGTGGCAGCACTAGAGTGTTAATCTTGCCATTCCATTTGCTCTCCGGCTCAGATCATTTCGAAACCTGCTTTGTGAATTGGAGTGTCACCTGAGCCAATTGAGTACTGGTGTTAATAATGGCTGCAATTCTAAAACTGGAGCTGTTGTGAGTCTGCAAAATCAGACACTGTGCTTGTGCTATGTACAACCACGAGCTGTTGACACACCTGTTGTCTCAACGGAGTGAGGGCTGCAGGAACACGATGCACTAAGCTTGCTGAAACACACAAGCTCCTTCTCTGCTCCATTGCATAGATGGGATGTCTCTCTACTTGAGGTTGCTGGAGGAAGGCATGGTAGTATATGTAGAAAAGATTATCTGCCCAGTCAAGTGGCATTTACACACCTTATTTGTATAATAACCAGTTGATGGGCTAGGTCAGGTTTTCCCAAACTCAAGTCTCCAGCTGTTTTTGGAATATAACTCCCAGCATCCCTAGCTAGCAGGACCAATGGTCAAGGATGATGGGAACTGGAGACCCAACTGGAGACCCAAGTTTGGGGAACCCTGGGCTAGATAATACTTTTTTTAATATATATGAAGAAACAGGTTTCTAATACAGTTAGCTTTCCTGGAAGGTTGCTGAAGGTCACTTTCCCCAGCCTCCTACATGCATGCAGGCTCCACAAATCCCAAACAAAAACATGGTTCATTCAGATAGTTTCTCAGTAAGGCTCTAAGGGCCATTGTTCCCAGGGCAGGCCTAAAAGGAAAATCCAGATGACTGAAGCAAGTGAAATGAGCCATGTGTTACTGGAGAAGGCTTTAAAAAAAGAAGACAAAACAATTGCTGATCATTCTTTAGATGGGGTATTCCTTATCAGCTTGAAATATGAACATTAGCTAGGCAGTTGAAATAATAATAATAATAATAAAAATAAAAATATGATCCAGTAGCACCTTAAAGGGTAAAGGGACCCCTGACCATTAGGTCCAGTCGTGGCCGACTCTGGGGTTGTGGCGCTCATCTCGCTTTATTGGCCGAGGGAGCCGGCGTACAGCTTCCGGGTCACGTGGCCAGCATGACTAAGCCGCTTCTGGCAAACCAGAGCAGTGCATGGAAACTCTGTTTACTTTCCCGCCGGAGCGGTCCCTATTTATCTACTTGCACTTCGATGAGCTTTCGAACTGCTAGGTTGGCAGGAGCAGGGACTGAGCAACGGGAGCTCACCCCGTTACGGGGATTCGAACCGCCAACCTTCTGATCAGCAAGTCCTAGGCTCTGTGGTTTAACCCACAGCGTCACCCGCGTCCCTATAGTAGCACCTTAGAGACCAACTAAATTTGTTCTGGGTATAAGCTTTTGTGTGCATGCACACTTCTACCCAGAACAAACTTACCGTAGTTGGCCTCTAATGTGCTACTTGACAGTTTTTAATTTTTTTAATTTATTTCGACTGCGTCAGACCAACACGGCTACCTACCTGAATCTATTAACTATGCAGAAATCGATGGCAAGACCAATATACCAAGCTCCTCACCCACCAATGAGTTTTCTTAGCTTACTTCAAGGTGCTTGTGTGCACACATGAAAGCAAACACAATGCCTTTGTAGATTCAGGTAGGTAGCCGTGTTGGTCTGACACAGTCTAAATAAAAAAATAAAATAAAAATTGTCCAGTAGCACCTTAGAGACCAACTAAGTTAGTTCTGGGTATAAGCTTTCGTGTGCATGCACACTTCTTCAGATGTATATCTGAAGAAGTAGTATCTGATGGTATCTGAAGAAGTGTGCATGCACACGAAAGCTTATACCCAGAACTAACTTAGTTGGTCTCTGAGGTGCTACTGGACAATTTTTTTATTTACAATGCCTTTGTGATAACCCTTGTGTCATAAGCTGGTTGGGATCCTATGAAGTATGCAAACAGTTCTGTGTCTAAGGGGCTTTGAAACTTGCTCTTATGAACATAGGATCACTGACTCAAATGGCAAGCAAAATTGAGGGGACTTTTTAAAAGCAATTTGTATTATGGCAGAGGAATGCTCTGTTTAGAGATATGAAAGTAAAGTCCTACTGAGATTACTCAAACTCTTGGATGAATCTCAAGTAGCTGTTTGGATCCCTGCTGCAATGTGCAAGCAATTAATCTTTTAATTTTCACCTCAGCTATGCTTTAAATTCAAATTTCTGGGAGATTGTAAGGGAATGTCAATAAGATATATTATTCGCATCATGATGGAATAGTATGACCACCGTCCGCTTCCTTTTATTACCTCTTGTGGTTTTTATTCCCTTATTTTTAAATCTTTGCTTGTTCTTTGAACAATAAAAACTTAACATGCCATTAACAGAAAAAGGTAAAAAAAAAACCCACAACACTTTACAGACATGTGCTGTTCAAAAGCAATGTGTCCTAGTTGAGATTTTAACTCCCTTAAAAGTTCTGGCTTGAGCAAGGGGGATTTAAGGATGGAAAGTAATGTTGATTCTCTCCATTGCATTCAGTGCACCTGGTATCTTGAAATATTGAGGTATGGACTCCTTTGAAGTGCATCAATGTTGTGTTCACATTGTTATCCCTGATTCTTAGTTCATGTAAACATCCTACACTCAGCTCTAACAGACGGAAAGGCTGAGAGGTGGGTGTTTACTTCAACTGATTTGGAAAATCTGCCTTCCTGAATAATCAAGCCATGAAACCGGATGGACTGCGGGAGAGGGCAACCGTCAACTGTGCTGATTCCCACCTCATTTGAATAAATGCAGCCTCCAATTATCTGTGAAAGTGGTAATCCATAAAATAGTTTGTCTTCGGTTTTGTGTAATACTGTGTGTGTATTTGCCCTAGCAACCTTTTGTGCCAGTGGTTTGCTTCAAGATCTACGCTGAAGGCCTGTTTTCAAAATTTCCCTTTCATCTGCTGTAAACCAATTCCAAATAGTTTACTATAAGGAGGGATGCATGCAGTCTGACACAAGGCAAAGCGGTGGTTGGTCTTAAACACAATAGTCAATGTATGTGGAATGCCATATCTGTGCAAAAAAACTTGCATTTTCAATGTGACCTTGATATAGTTCCAGTTCATGTCCTTGGTGTGCCTGTCTATTCTCTCCAAAGATGGAAGAAATAGTCCATATTGTAGGGAATGCTCAAGCAAGAACTGAAACAAGTCCAAAAGGACACTTTGGTTAGCTAATATAATTGAAGTGTTGCTTGCCACTATGATGCTGTATTGCAAGTGACAAGTAGCTCATTTTAAAAGCATCTTAAGTAGTGTGGGATCTCTTTATTAAAATGTAAGTTTCTACCTGAAATCTACAAACCATTTGTGCTGAAATAGACTGCAGTGAGCACTGGTTAGCTGAAAGCTGAGGTCATAGCTGTCAACCTTCTCTTTTTTTGCAGGAAATTCCCTTATTCCAGCACCGTTTCCCGCTGCTATCCCGGATTGTTAGATATCCTGTAGACTGTCCCCTGGACAGGTGAGGCTGCCGATCCCTTATTTTCGAGGCTGTTGATCCCTTATTTTCAAATCTGAACGTTGGCAGCTATGGCTGAGGTTGAGTTGTAGATGGTTGCTGGTGATTTCCATCTCAAAAGTTATGGAGCATGCACATTGTTTTGCTTTCTCATTGACCGTATTTGTGCATTTGTCATCTTCACAGGACTGCTGCACTGCATCAAACTTAATTTCTCATGCTAGAGAAAGGCTGTTTCCAGGCAGGTCTTGACTTTGACCTGCCCTGGTGGTATAAATTTGTAGTAACTACTGTCTTCCTTACCAGTTTGTAGTGCCAGTTAAAAATTCTAATAGTACCAAAAAAGAAGAAGTAAAGATAATGAACTTAAAAGACAACACGGCCATTCATACTGGGGGTTTGGTGATCCTGCTGCTAGCTCTGCATTATCTCGCCTGTGTTCCTTCTGCTTATCCCATTAACCCCAATGACGGCTCAAAATACCAGCCCAGTCTCTTTGTGAATATATGCATGCTGAATGCAACACCCCCCCCCCCCGTGGCAAAGTGCCCTTATTGACTTCAGAGAAATGAAAGATTTTGTGCAAAGCCCGGCAAACTAGGGAGATGGCCTGTGTGTACATGTCTTTGCCAGTAACCTCAGCAGAACACAATGTGAGGCTTGTGGTTGAAGTTCCATGGGCATTACAAGTCTAGGGGAAAGGACAAAATTGGCTTCTGAAGAGGATGGAGAGATTTAATTAGCAGATCTATACTCATCCAGGGGGAAATTGCAGAAGAAATGAGTTTTGAAACAGTGCAGTGTTAAGATCATTATGCATTCCCATGTGGATTTTTTTTTTATAAAAAATATATGCGTATTTTAGAAATTAGTTCCTCCCAAGAAAGGTATACTATTTCCCCTCTTATACGTAACTAGCTTTCCATGGTAGCCACAACAGGAAAACCTCCCTCTGACAGTTGATTATAGCTTGCATAAGATCACAGTTGATTTCCCGGCTTGTACTCTTATCTTGTGTTTCAAAACCAAGCCTAAACCCTGAAACCTGAGCTTGTCTGTTGACATAACCTGAAGCTGATTTTTCTGTTTACCTACAGGCAGGCTGGATAGGTGAGTGCCTTTCATTTATCCAGGGTATGGTCTTACTGGAAATGTCACTCCCCATTGCCTCTCGTTGGGGGTCATCCTAACACCACACCTTGAATACCACAGTAATTGTCCCAGTAATTGTCCAATAGCTCCTGTTGTAATAAAAATTAAGGCCACCTTATGTAACTTAAACTAACCAGATGCAGGTGCATTAAACTGGCTCATTTGCTTGGGAGATATCAGAAGCACCTAAGGAAAGCTGTGCAGGATCATAGAATCATAGAGTTGGAATAGACCACAAGGGCCATCGAGTCCAACCCCCTGGCAAGCAGGAAACACCATCAGAGCACTCCTGACATGGTTGTCAAGCCTCTGCTCCAAAGAAGGAGACTCCACCACACTCCTTGGCAGCAAATTCCACTGTCGAACAGCTCTTACTGTCAGGAAGTTCTTCCTAATGTTTAGGTGGAATCTTCTTTCTTGTAGTTTGGATCCATTGCTCCGTGTCCGCTTCTCTGGAGCAGCAGAAAACAACCTTTCTCCCTCCTCTATGTGACATCCTTTTATATATTTGAACATGGCTATCATATCACCCCTTATCACCCCTTAACCTCCTCTTCTCCAGGCTAAACATGCCCAGCTCCCTTAGCCTTAGGATGAGGCCAAAAGGCCCACCTAGTCCAAAATCCCGTTCTCACAGTGCCCAACTAGATGCCGGTGGGAAGCCCACAAGCGGAACCTGAGAGCAACAATGCTCTTTCCTCTTTGAATACCACTTGCTGCAAATCACAAGGCTCACTGGAGGTGGAGTACAGCCATAATGGCTAGCATAACCTCATCCTCCATGAATTCATCTAATTTTCTAAAGCCATCCAAGTTAGTGGTCATCATTAGCTCTCGTGGAAGCAAATTCCGCATTTTAATTGTGCGCTGTGAGAAGAAGCTATTTCTTGTGCTAAACAGAGACTTGGCTTCATTAGATGAGTTCTGGAATTATAGAAACTCTGCCTGCATGGTTGTCACAACACGCTAACAATATATTATTTGGCCTGCCATGGTAGTGATAGCAGTGTTGAAGACTCACTTAACACAGTGAGTCTTCATTCAGTGACCATGTTGAAAAGATTTGTCCTGCCCTTCGTGCATTTTTGTCTGGACTCGGGTTTTCTACCGTTAAGTTTTACAAAGCCAGCAGCATTTGCAGAGGGTGTACTGAATATATTTATGACCTTAAGTCGCTCCTCGTTGAAGCTGGCAAGCCTTTTAGTCTGGAGGAGTCAGTGGCATGAAGGTCCCTTTTATATTCTGAGGTTCCTGTAAAATACAGAAGCAAGCAATGTGATTTAAACTGCCTTGCAGCTGTAAACTGTGATTTCCCCAGAAGGTTCGTCATCCGGCAGAACAAGTTTTGCCACCTTTGACACATAGCTTCAGAGGGCATAGGAGGAGGGGCAGAAAGTGTCAACAGGTTGCAGTAAGCAAGGAGAAGTTGTTCTCCCTTAAGCAGCGGTGCATTGATGCACAGCCTTATTAAGTCTTGTCAGCTGTATTAAAGAGAAACCTCATTTCTCAGAAGAGTATGCCAGACAGTCAACACTGCTGTGTGTTCTGGCTGTCAAGGGCTAGAGAGTGCCATTGGGTGACCTTTCCAGCTTGACTGAGGCAGCATTTTCCAGGCTTCAGAACCCTGGTGCAGCAGCAAGTGCAAAAGTAGTGACACATAATTAGCTCTGTAGTAGATGCAAAATAAGATGATAAGCCAGTAGAAATGTTTTTGCTTTTAACTATGTGAATGTGTGTATATGACGCGGGTGGCACTGTGGGTTAAACCACAGAGCCTAGGGCTTGCCGATCAGAACGTCGGTGGTTCGAATCCCTGTGGCGGAGTGAGGTCCCGTTGCTCGGTCCCTGCTCCTGCCAACCTAGCAGTTCGAAAGCACGTCAAAGTGCAAGTAGATAAATAGGTACCGCTCCGGCGGGAAGGTAAACGGCGTTTCCGTGCGCTGCTCTGGCTTGCCAGAAGTGGCTTAGTCATGCTGGCCACATGACCTGGAAGCTGTACGCCGGCTCCATTGGCCAATAAAGCGAGATGAGCGCTACAACCCCAGAGTTGGCCACGACCGGACCTAATGGTCAGGGGTCCCTTTACCTTTACCTATGTGTGTATATATGTGTGTGTGGGGGGGTGAAAACTGCTGGCTCTGGGCTGCCGAGCAGGGTGCCTTTTTTAAAAAAAAGTGAGATTCCCACATTTATTAAAACGTTGCCACCCTAAGCTTCTTCAGGAAGAAAAGCGGGACAGAAATCAAATAAGTAATTTCTGCTCCTTCAAGCGGATTCCTGGTGGTGTAGAGGCTGGCAGAGAGCACAATCTATAGGCATTTTGTGGCTGAGACCCAAGGTGGTTAGCAGTATGGGAACAGGATTGTTTAGCTCAGTCATGAGAAGGAGATGGCTTTGAAGAGGCATAATCCCATTTTGTAAAATATTATTAATAAAGCTAGGCCCCTCTGGATGCAATTTTATTTGTGAACCCCAATATTTATCCTGCCTGACACTGAAGGCCCAAGATCTTTAGCCTCTAGTGCTGCTTGAGTTGTGCTAGGTGGGTCACACCCACCTGGATTTTGTTCTCCCCCCCCCCAACCTTCCAGCTTTCGTCTTGCCTGTAACTGGGAATGGGTGGGCGCCCCTGGTCCACCCAATTTAAAATGTTCTTGGGGATTGTTTATGCAAGGAGCTGTCCAGCCCCACAGAGATGCTGAACGCCTATGTGGCTAAATTCAGCCCACTTTGCCTTGACTACTGTATTGATCCTGGACTGATCTAAGATAACTAAATAAGAGTGATATATACAGTGGTACCTCAGGTTAAGTACTTAATTCGTTCCGGAGGCCCGTTCTTAACCTGAAGCACCACTTTAGCTAATGGGACCTCCTGCTGCTGCCGGAGCCCAATTTCTGTTCTCATCCTGAAGCAAAGTTCTTAACCTGAAGCACTATTTCTGGGTTAGCGGAGTCTGTAACCTGAAGCGTATGTTACCTGAGGTACCACTGTACCTTCTTAAGGTTTTAAGCACTGCCTGTTTATTACAGAACTTGAGAATATTGGAAGTTTGTTTCTTTGTTGGACAATGCCGAGCTATCACTTGTATAAATAAATATTCTGGATGTAAAATTTTAGGCTGGCTGGTCACTTATTTACATTCAAGTTATAAGCTGGTTTTGTTGTACTGAGAATTTGGCATGGTTTAGCAGGGTCTGAAGCTGAAAAAGGGCATGCATGAATACCCATGAGGCATTCTGCCCTGAAAAAAACAAGCTAGTTTATTTTTGAGCCTTATCTTGTACTTAAATATATGAAAACAACTGATGGTGGTGTTAATCTCCCTAGAATAACTTTCTTGGGTCACTATCTTAGCCTAACCTACCTCACAAGATAGTGAGCCCAGGTGTCAATGTTTATATTAAGCATTTGGGTGGGGTACATAAAATTAAACCTGAGTTACATTGTCTACAACAAAAAATGTCTCAAACTGAATGTAATTGATTTGTTTGTAGGATTGTACGATTTAAAAACAGCAACACTGAATGTATTTTTGTTACTTCTGGAAATTTTTTCAATAAAAACATATTTTTTTAAAAAACAGTAACAGTATTTGTTGCTACTATTTCCTTCTGGGTAGGCGCATTACTGCCCAGTCACAGTTAGACTAAAATCCCGAGTTTCTTAATTCTCCTAGTTTTTTACCAATGGTAGCTTGTTGTGACTTGTTTGCAAAGCATTTTAAGGATAAAATTTCCTGCATCTGCCAGGACCTTGACTCCAGTTACAGCAGAGGAATCTTGAGAGGTGCCCAGAACACCGTCTAGTTCTGTTGTGTTGGATGAGTTTCAGTTAGTAAGGCTCAAGGATGTGGATCAGGTGCTTGGATGGGTCAAGGTGATCACTTGCACTCTGAATCCTTGCACATCTTGGCTGATAAAAACCAGCGAGGAAGGAGCAGCTGGTTGGGCCAGGTAGGAGATTAATGCCTCCCTGTGAGAAGGGATGGTCCCTGTCTGCTTGAAGAAGGCAGCGGTAAAATAAGTATCAGTAAATAAAATTTAAAACAAAACGAAAAGAGAAACCCTCACTGGATTTGGAATATCTAAGTAATTACCAGCCAGCTACCAATATCCCCTTGGGCAAGTTTCTTGAGCAGGTGGTCGTGGGCCAGATCCAGGTGCTCTTGGAGGAAAATGATTTTCTGGATCCATTTCAGTTGGGGTTTCGGCCTGGTTTTGGCACAGAAACTACTTCGGTCACCTGGTATGATGATCTCTGTCTGGAGAGAGAGACTGGGGAAATGTCTTAGTTGATTTTCCCCAACCTCTCTGTGGCTTTTGAGTTACACTTAATTCCGTGTATTGCAACCTAAGCCCATTGGAATGGTTCTTCACTCTGGGAAATGTATAGTACAATCTTCGCTTTCGTGTGCAATGTCCATACAGTCACAACTGTCTTTAAGTTGTGCATACTATATTTATTTTGGCGCATTGTACTTTTTTCTGGCTGATTCTTCAGGACCAGATTTATTAGGGCCCGTGCTTTTGAGGAAGCGTCACACTTCCCCTCCTGAAATGTGGAACAGTACTTCCTCAAAATCGCTCATTTCTTTTTAAAACAAAACAAAACAGAATGTTAGTTGTAAGTAACCCCATTCAAACCAATGGAAGAAAACACAGCTATTAATGGGACCTATAATGGAAGATTGAGCATGTTTACCTAGAAGCAAGTTTCACTACCCAGTGTCAGTATGCTGGAGTAAAGCCTAGCTTACGGCAGGAGACGCAGCTATTCATTTCTCTTGACATCCATCTGTTTTTACACTCAAGTACCTCATTAAGATAAATCTGTTCACTCTTTCTCATCCCAGCTGATCTTTCCTTTTCGTTTTCCTCTCATCTTACTCTTAAGATCATTTGCTTGTATGTGGGGGCGGCAGTTTTAGTGCATTATATATAAATTGAGTCCTGTTCGGCTATTATTGCTAAACTTCTAATAGCAGGAGATTTTTGTTCCTTTTGGAACATGATTAACAAAATGCTGCTCTAATCGAAGAAGGGAGTTTCTGCTTTGCCTCCAACCAGATTATCTGCCATTTCTCTCCAGATTTTTTTGCATGTCCAACCTGAGCATGAGTGCATTCTAACTTGAAAACGTTCCTCCTGCATTTTGCAGAGCAGCAGTTCTTAATAGAATATAAAGGGTCAACAGTACTGCAGTATAGTGAAGAAGATGCTTAAAATGATGAACTTTGAGTACTGCTGAACAGGGAAGAATGTCTTAAACACTAGGCGATGCCATGTGGATTTTGCCTTCAGTCTTCAAAACGTCTTGACCTCTTCTGAAGATGTTTGATACTGTTATTTTTACTTTGTCGAGGCAACACAGATTTTGCTTGTAAGCTGGTGTCGAGTTGCAGCTCGGCATCCAGGGAAAAATCAGTCTCACACCATGAGGGGTTCCGAAATATGGCTGCTTCTAGGGCTAATATGGCAGCTCCTAGGGCTAATGCAGCACAGCTTTTATTGTGTGAAATCAGAAAGATACAAGCCAAGGAAAGATACAAAATACAAGCCAAGCAATTTGTTCTAGCCAGCAGATAAAGACCTTCGTACTAGACCGTGCGAGCGATCAGGCCATGCTACGTTAGCCAATCATATAGGACAGCACGAGCTGTTCACGCGCTGTTCATGCTCCAAGGATGCTTCTAGCTATGAGATCACCCTGCAACAATAAGAACTTTGCTCATGCTCTCATATACAAGCAATCATTTTCCCACATGTCCTCTTTTCTTGTTTATATAGTTAGAGGAAAAAAGAGGGACCATTAGTACACTTCATTGCCTAAGCGTCTACACTTTGCAACATAAATTCCTCTTGTAACCCCTGTGGTGGGCCGTGGTCGGTACCACCATGCAGTGCATTGGGAAATCAAAGAGGGTATGCATTGAATGCAACAACACACCATAATGAAGCCAACAATACATGCAATTACAATCAATAATATTTTTCTTAACCATAATCCATTAGGCAACCAAGAAGACAACCACTCCCATGGATCAAAACCTTCAGGTGGATTCAAAGGATTATGAGCTATCATTTGTTCCATATAATCAATAGTAGCAGAGATATTGGTCGATTGATCAGTTATATACATACAATAATGAGAATGAATTAAGGCATAAATTCTACCTTTAGAGGCAAAGATTACATTTAAAGCATAAAAAGTGTATAAAACAACTTCTCTTATTTCTGACATTTCTGTGTTAATCATTTTTAAAGCCAAGATAGTAGAATTAAACAAGGCTTCAATCCAGTTTGCCAGTTTATGCAAATCACGGTAATTCATCCCTACATCTAAAGAGGGAAAAAGGATCTAGAAATGGCTGTTCCTGTATAATGAGAAATAGGTGATTATACTTCCCTTCTGTTACGCAAACAAACCTCTGGGAGCTTATACATTTTATCTATCAGGGGTATCAGTATTCCTAGAGTGTAGGTTCCAGAAAAGGCAAAGGTTATTTCTTTGTAGGCTTATCACTCACAGTGGTAATATTAAAAAAAATAAGAAGATCCATTAACATACTCATAGGTCCAATTACAATATGGATAATGACCTAAAATTTTTTTGCTATTATGATTAAAACGAAAACAATAAGGAGCTATTTCTGCAAGCAACAAAACACAGGCGATAAACTTATACGATTGTCCTTCATATTATTGCTAATCTTATATGAAGCGTTTACTGGAATGCTAGAATAGCATCACCAAAAAAAAAAGGTTCAAAGCTTTGAGAAGCTTTTTAAAATCATTTTTCTCAGCAGCAAAAAGGCACTAGCTAAGCATATTCCACTTGCTGTAACTAAAAAGATTGCAACAAGGTCGAGAACAGAGCCCATTGTCTTCTCAGGCCCTGTTAAAGAACCACATTGCAACCCGCTCTCTGTCCGGGAACCATGCCAAAGCACAAAAATGAAACAACTGGAACACACTAAAATCCCCTCACCCCCTCCCTTGCCAAGAGTCCACAATAGTTCCAAGACAGCCCTCTGTACATGCTCAGGGGAACACATCATAAGGCAGGACTCCTGAGGGAGGAGAAAAAAAAATATGGGGGGTAAAATCCAAGTGATGCCAATAAGGATGAGAATGGTAAATTAGTCCAATGGCTGTTTCTGAGCAACCTGCGTGGTATTTCGTGGCTAATTATTGGCATGTAAAAACCACAATCCAGAAGAAGTCACACAACCATTTCTGCAGATACAGGAGCCCATTTGCTGTAAATAGGTCTGATGTATTGCTCCTTGTACTGCTGAGTCAAAAGTCCAAGCCCAATGAAGCGTGATGACACAGAGGCAGTGTCCACAGTGAGATGTACCTTAGAAAATGGAGCCGAAGAAGGCGTGTGGGTGACATCCATTTGCCAAATTGCCAGGGGATGCAGGCCTCTAGGGTTGACTGCATCAAAAGGAATGACTGTGATCTTGTCTGCTGGATCCTTATGTCCTTTAAGGGCAGAAAATAGTGGAGACAAAGTAGAGGTGGGCAGGTCCAAATAACTCTTTATCCAATTCAGCTGTCCAAGGATTTGTTGTAAATCCACCAGTCTAAGATGACCAGGAAACTGTAGTTGAGGCGTAACTGGAATGGCTGCAGATGCTGTCAGCTTGTGTCCCAGGTACGTAATAGGTAAAGTCCGCTGGATTTTTTCTTTAGCCACTGTCAATCCAACAGGTTGTAGCCTTTGCAGGATTTTTGGACACAGTGGAGGACAAGGCCGTGGCTAGCAGGCCGTGGCTAGCAGTGCCCACTGACTGGCAGGCTTTAAGCATATCAGCAATGGCTATATTTGATGTTGCCATTAGAAAGCGCAGCGCTTGCTTACAGTTCTCATTTGCAAGCTGGCGTACAGTCAGTTCTTGTGCTGCCAGGTCCTGAACTTGCCGCTTGAAGGTATTATACAAGCGATCAACAAATTGTCCATAGGGCTTTGCAGGGTCCTGTCTGATGCTGCCCAATTGGCCATTGCGCTCATTCTTGTCATCAGGGACAGAGGCCAGAGCCTCTTGGGCTGAGGCTGTGGTGGCTGCCCAATACATAGGATCAAGGGCCAACTGTTGGGCAATGGTAAGAAAATTGCCTCCTCCCGTCAGCCCATCGAGAACATCGGTTTTGGTCAGCATGACGGGGGCTGGGGGTGCAGGAGCAATCACAGGGAAGAGATTAGGAGTTGCACAGTCAAAACCCAACAATGGGGCAGCGGCACGGAGAGATTCTTGGAGAGGAGTAGTAACAGCGGTGCCAGAGGCCTTGGGCGCAGGAGTTGGAAGAGTGGGGGGTGCTGAATGCGAAGATTCTTGGAGAGGAGTAGTAACGGGAGGTGCAGGAAGTGAAGAATGTGGAGAATGCAGGGGAGGGACGACTGGAGAAGCCGGAGGGAAAATGTCCGGCGGTTTAGGAGGTAGGTTTGAGGCAGGCAAAACAGGTACCTGAAGGGCGGGCGAAGAAGCTGTCGCAGCAGCCAGAAGAATGTTTGAAGGAGTTAAACACGACATAGCTTTGTAGACGTTACACCAGGCATGCAAAACCTTGACATCAATTTGTGGATGATTTTGAAAGAAGTGTCCAATTTTTTTCCAATCATCTAACCCCCAAGTTCCGTCCTGGGGGAACCACGGACAGTGAGTGTCCAGGGCTTTTATAAGGGACTTAAGGTCAGCTTTCCGAACAGCAAGGTTGTTACTGGCCAAAAGGAATTTAAGGTCTTTATAAAATTTTTTCTGTGGTGCAGAGAGAGATTTTCCCATGATTGCAAGAGTTGCAAAAAAAGGCAGGGAGCACTTACCGAGGGATCCTTAGGAGGATGAGGGAGGCGCCTTTTTGCCCTGTCCGGGCGGAGATAAGTGCTGATAAGTCCGTAACGTAGTCCAGAATCACATTCACACGGGAGCTCTCACCAGGGATCCACTACGTGGATGAACGACGCGTCTGCAGCCCTTGCGGGGCGAGGTGAGAGCTGAACGTTGTAAAACAGCATGAAGTCCGAAAGAAATCACACGGGAGCACTCACCAGGGATCCACTACGTGGATGAACGACGTGTTGGTGAGCGCTGAATAATCCGAAGGCAGTCACACGGGAGCACTCACCAGGGATCCACTACGTGGATGAACGACGTGTTGGTGAGTGCTGAATAATGAAAAACAACGTGAAGTCCGAAGGCAGTCACACGGGGCACCAAATGTCGAGTTGCAGCTCGGCATCCAGGGAAAAATCAGTCTCACACCATGAGGGGTTCCGAAATATGGCTGCTTCTAGGGCTAATATGGCAGCTCCTAGGGCTAATGCAGCACAGCTTTTATTGTGTGAAATCAGAAAGATACAAGCCAAGGAAAGATACAAAATACAAGCCAAGCAATTTGTTCTAGCCAGCAGATAAAGACCTTCGTACTAGACCGTGCGAGCGATCAGGCCATGCTACGTTAGCCAATCATATAGGACAGCACGAGCTGTTCACGCGCTGTTCATGCTCCAAGGATGCTTCTAGCTATGAGATCACCCTGCAACAATAAGAACTTTGCTCATGCTCTCATATACAAGCAATCATTTTCCCACAAGCTGGTTTGCAGAGAATTGACTGGCTGGAAGCCGAGGTGTTGCAGCATGATTCTAAGCATGCTTCCCACTGCTTTCAAAAGTGTGTCCTCTAATACACGTAGTCCCTGATGGCTGCTTTAATGCAAGACATTAAAATGTGCAAAGGCTATTGTATTTGGAAGTGTTATTTGCTAAGCTGTACACAGGGCTATTTCCCCTGCAAGCTACAGGGAAATCCCTACCATAATATGAGGAAAAATTTTCACTATACCCTGTTGCTCAGAAATCAAGCCTATTTCCCCTCTTATGGGGCATAAATAAGATTCCAGCCAAGCAGAACTGTCACTTGATGAATCCAATATACAAGTACCAGTATTTTTTTTGCTCTCCTGGGAGCATAATCTCCTGACCTATGCTGGGAGAGCCACAAAGACTCTGATGTCATACTAATTTAGAAACGCTGGAGAATGGATTCCCCATCCCCTGTATAACATTGGAAAACCCCATTCTTTACCCCTTGAGGGGGTGGGTAGAATCATAGTGAAATAAAAAATGGCTGGCTATTAATGATGTGTTTGCCCCTCGAGCAAGGAGTATATTCTGTTTTTAGATATTGCAGGTGTGTCACAGCAGCCATTCTTACAGCCTGCTCTTCTGCTAAAAGTGCCCAGAGGGTGGTGCACAACATACTCATAAAACCACGTTATGTAACCTCTGAAAGTCTAGCAAACCGTTTCTAAAAGCAGTAACAAAGAATATGCCGTATGGTTCACTTAGGGGAAAAACCTAACAGTAAAAAGATTCAGGTAGGTAGCCGTGTTGGTCTGATGCAGTCGAAATATATAAAAAAATTAAAAAATTATCCAGTAGCACTTTAGAGACCAACAAAGTTTGTTCTTGGTATAAGCTTTCGTGTGCATGCATCCTTCAATAAAAGGATGTTAAAACAGAAATGAAACTAGGTGTTGCCTATTAAAAGCCTGACAAAATAAGGAGTACCTTCAACTTCTGTTAAAAGACACATAAAAAGCAAGCTGTTGTTGACAGAAGAGCGTTCTGGAGTTGTGAAAACATCTTAGAAAAGGCCACGTCCTTGGTGCTTTACGAATGACCTGAGGTGGCTCTGAGAACAGGTAACATGGCCCAGAGTTAAGGGCTTTTAATACAACCAGTACTTTGAATTGAGCCAGAAAGGGAGTATGACGCCAGTGATGGCTTTAGGGACATGTTACTCCCTTTCACGCTCCCTCTTAAGAGAAATCAGCTGCCCTTATTCTATATGATAAATCTGCAAGCTGTGCATATTCTGTCATAAATTGCCATTCTTCTTTAGTTGCAGACTAAACATACAGAATAAGAGAACAAGAAGAACATATGTTTAGAGAAGATTGGAAAACGTTTACTGAATATAGGGGGAAATTGTGTACACCTGAAAATGTCAGCATTAAGATAAATTCCACAGTGTAAATTTTTTATTTTATTTTATTAAAGATTTTCTTGTTTTACAGAATTATGTGTAATGTCTCTCGTATTTTTTCCATGTAACATTTTTACAAATCCGTTTCATTTGCTGAGACATTGGGGGGGGGGATAAGTTTTGATGGATGCAATAATGGAATACAGAATGGTTTAGTTTTTGTAAAATACGCAGGGATGTATGATATGCAAAATGAACCATGGAAAGAGAAGAAGAGAAGCCAATGATATTTTAAGGTTGTTTCAAGGAGTATTTTAAATTGTAAAACAGAAAATTTAATAAAAATTAGAGAGGAAACAGCTGGCTGTGGCAGCATGCAGACTAACGAACGGCAGCAAGAGATTTAGATCTGGTACAGCAAGACGGACAGATGTAATATATATCTCTATGGTAGCAATTCCCCTGTTCAGCTTAGATCAGGCCACATATATCGAACCAGCAATAATAATTGAAAATAAAATGAAACTGCCCGGTTAAAGGGGGGAGAGAAGCAACATTCTAGATTAACCAATCAGCGACACAACCCTGAATTTGAACCTGCATAACGTAATATAAAATAAAAAATACATATTTTCCTAGGGTGATGTCTACTACTGCAGCCAGGACTCTAATAAAAAGCTCGCAGACTAGGAGCGACGCATGCGCCCTAAGCAGGGTGGGAGAGCTTGGGCCGGCCAATCAGGAGCGGGAGCTCTCGCGCGCCGTCCAACGGCCGCTCAGGCGCGTGCCCGGACCTGCCCAACGGGGGAGCGTTTCACCCCCCCGCCCACCTCCCTCTTCTACGTCACTCGAGGAAGACGAAGGAAGCCGCCATGTGGGACGCGGCAGATTCGCCATAACCTTTTCCCCGCCGCGGCCTGCACGCCGCCGTTTTAATAATAACAGCAGCTTAATAATGCGCTCCCGTGTATAGATACGTATTTATTTATTTTTAACAAAACGTTAGCGCTCCTCGAATTTGAGAGCAGGATATGGCGGTGGCAGCGGCGCTTCTCTTGAGGGGACGAAAGTGCTAGTTCTTCCTCTCTTTTTTAATTCTACGGTTTTTATTACCACCCCCCCCCACCCTCATATCCGGCCATGGAAGCTCCGTCGGCAGGTGAGTGCGGGCGCCGAGGGGGGCCTTTTTTAATACATGGAAATCGCGTCGGCGGAGGGATTCCGCCCCCGCGCGGGGCCTGACGGGACGTGGCGCGAGAGTCCCGAGCGGGCGTCGTCGTCACCTGCACTTCCGGTTCAGTGGTGGGCGGGCATGGCGTCGGAACCGGAAGTGTGCGTGTGCGCTTGCGCGCGCGTCTGGCTTGTCATCTCGGTGCGCACAACCTGGTTGGCTGTGGTCCTCAGGGCGGAGAAAGCGACTTTTTCTTAAGGACGCGAGGAGAGCGAAGCTGCCCGATGTCCTCTTCTCATAATGGAAGCGCCACGCCCTTCCAGCTGCGCCCACCTATTTTTCGCCCAAACGCGGGTCTCGAACCCACAACCCTTGGGGTTTGAGAGTCTCGTGCTCTACCTATTGAGCTATCCAGCCGCCGAGGCTTTGGAATGGGAAACCTCGTTAATGGAACAGAGAAGCCTAACTGTGGCACCGAGTGAAGGAAGCGCTGCTTTTTATCTGTCCCATCGATAACCTCGGCTAAAGCTGCCCATCCTGCTTTTAATTGAATTGAAATATTTAATGTCACTTGTACAGCTTGTATATGGGACACGGGTGGCGCTGTGGGTTAAACCACAAAGCCTAGGACTTGCCCATCAGAAGATCGGCAGTTCGAATCCCTGCGACGGGGTGAGCTCCCGTTGCTTGGTCCCTGCTCCTGCCAACCTAGCAGTTCGAAAGCACGTCAAAGTGCAAGTAGATAAATAGGTACCACTCCGGCGGGAAGGTAAACGGCGTTTCCGTGCGCTGCTCTGGTTTGCCAGAAGCGGCTTAGTCATGCTGGCCACATGACCCGGAAGCTGTACGCCAGCTCCCTCGGCCAATAATGCGAGATGAGCGTCGCAACCCCAGAGTCGGTCATGACTGGAGCTTATGGTCAGGGGTCCCTTTACCTTTACCTTACAACCTGTATACAGTGAGATTAAGAGAGCTGAGTGGGGGGTGCTCGTGTAGTCTTAATTTCCCTCGTTTACTGATGCACACCCACCAAACCCAAAAGTCAGTTGCCCTGTTGTTATTTTTTCATTCAGCAGCCTAACAGCCCACGAATAGAAGCTGTTCTTTACCCTGTTGGTGCGACTAATCATGCTTGTATATCTTCTGCCTGAGGGCAGCAGATCAAGAAATTGCCGGCCAGGGTGTGAATCATACCTGAGAATTTTCTTCACTCTCCTGAGGCAACATTCTTCCGCTATTTCATCCAGCGGATTCACGGGGCAGTCCATAATATCACCACCCTCTGTAGGCACTTCCTATAAGATGATGTCAAACCAGCGTACCACACCGTGATGCAGTATGAAAGGACACTTTCTGTTGTGGACTGGTAGAAGGAGATCATCAAATGTTGATTGACATAGTTCTTCCGCAATGCCCCACAAATTCAAAGGGGGGAGAAAGAAAAGAAGCTCATTTCCACTTTTCCTAGACCAGTGGTCCTATGCCCTATTGGCCACATTTTCAGAATAAAAATTTGTTCACACCCCACCTAATTTTTTTATTGTTAAGAAATACATTGGAAAGGAAAAGCAAAAACTAGCAGTGCTGGATTTATAGCGTAGAATGCAGCCTCTTTATAATATGATCATGGGGCATCCAGAATGTATAAAACAATGCATCTGCTTACTCAGGAGTTCCATGCTTCATGCCCTTGCATTTTGAAAAAGCTTTAGCTAGCCTTTGCCGTTGAAGTTGGTTTGTTGTGGGTCGTCATGTATAACAAGGATCTAAACCTTTTGTTCTGACCCAGTGCCTAACTTCTGAGTTGTCACAGTGGGGGTTATTCTCAAAATTATGTGGACTCCTAGATAGTACATCACTACTAAAACGAGTTATTGCACAGGCAAATAGTCAGATTCCATTTAAGATGCAGTCCTACACACGCTTACCTGGGAGTAAGTCCAGGGTAAGTAAGTGGGGCACTCTTCTGAGTAACTATGTGGGGTAGATCTGTCAGTAGAGCAAGAAACTCTTGATCAGAGTTGTGGGTTTGAGTCCCATGTTGAGCAAAATATTCCTGCATTGCCTGGGGTTGGGCTAGATGGCCCTTGTGGTCCCTTCCAACTTTACAGTTCTATGATTCTGTCTGTCCATGGCTTTCTTTCCATAAGCCTTCTGTGCATTTAGTAAAGACATGCAAGGCTTCAAAAGCAGGAAGACCTACTAGGCACCCTTTTGAGTACCTGGCACCTCAAGCTTTAGAAGTTTAGAAATTGCAGATTGCCATTCCTATGTATGTAGAACTTCCGTTTATGATGCCTCTGTCCTTCTTGCGTTTCTGCTATAGCCTTTTCCTGTTTGATCTCTTGGATTTGCTGCCATTTCCTCCACCCGATCCTAGCCTGTTGCCTTTTGTGCTTTGCGGATGACTTTTGTAACTACCAATACACCGCTGCTGCAAGTTCTTACTTTGAACTGTCCTCTTTTTGTTCCACCTCCTCATAAAGAAAAATAACAAAAGACTTCTGAAGGAGATGTTTTGTCAGTGCTGCTGAAAATATTTTTGCCCCCTTCCTTCCCACCCCCACCCCCCTATTTGAATCAGCCCTCCTTGGAATAACATTTGCCAGTGTCTCTCTGGTCTTGAGCTCTGTGTTGCAGCTGCTGCAAGTGGCTGCTAGAGGTTGCTGTTTGCACGCAGAAGGAGGTTCTTTCAAACCAAGCAGCTGGATGCCACACTTAACTTGCTAGCTGTTGACTTAATAATCAGGGTTGCTAGTCAGTTAAATAATTTTGGCTGATTGATTGGATAAAAGGCAGGTGATTAATTAACTACAGTTAAGTAAAATCTGCATTATGTCCAGAATGGAAGGTGGGTGCCTTTTGAGATTTTTCAGGTTGTTTTCTTCAGCAGTGTTTGCATGGCCAGTAAAGTTCAAGGCTCTTCATCACAGGGGAGGCATCCTTGAGTAGAAAAGACTCCGTTTCAGATGTTGCAGATGCAGGGAACCTTTATCAGCCAGAGCACAGAGAAATGAAAAGAGCAGAGCAGCCTTAGAGAGGGGTAGGAAGGCAGGGGCCTTCAGTCCTTGCAACTGCCTCATTGGGACAAGACTTACTGGGAAGAGTTTTTAGGATCACCAGGCCTGCGCTGCTTTGGTTTCTTTGAATAAAGAGTTAACTGCACCGGCACCTTGTTTTTGTATTGCTCTTGACACTCCCCCCCTCCAAATAACATCACAGCGGGCACCCAGTATTTAAAACAGCAGAAATAAATAAAAGCAATTAAAAGCTATCAATAAAAGAGTTAAGAAATAACAAAGCAGCTGTAAAACAGTAAATAACAAAGCGGCTATAAAATAACCATAAAATCTTAGCTGCAGCAGCGTAAATCAATTTCTCGTTCAACGCCTGTGCAAATAGCCGCTCTGTAAAATAGGTGCCAGGTGAGTAGCTTCAATGAAAGGCCCTTTGCTTTGTCCTCAGCTGCCTTACCAATGGGGGGTGGGCGTGGGGCTGGTGGCAGGGCCAAAGGAGTTAGCTCTCCCATTGTCTGGAGAGTCTGATCGACGGAAGGCTGAAAGTGTCGCTCCATCTATTATTAGTGATGCTCCTAGTTATCCAATGCAACCGAGACCAAATAGGAATCATACATCCAGGCAGAAGGAGGGCACCCCATTTTGGTCCAAGAAGAAGGAGAGGATGAGGTGCTGTCTTTATGCCAACCACTCTTGAGCATTCATCTGACCCCTGATGGCAGAGTGTTGCTTGGTGTAGCAGAGGGAGTCTCTGAGATTTTGCCCCACAGTTTGAGAACCGAGGTACAGCTTTGTGTGTAGCAAGGAGCCCAGTCTATTTCCTCCTGCTGTGGAATGCAGCACTTGCAAGAACAGGGCATTGTAAGGAAATTAACAGTGAGATCCTACATGTTTACTCAGAAGTAAGTCTCACTTCATCCAGTGGTGCTTACTCCTTACTAAGAATGTTTAGAATTGCAGCCCTAGGAGGGTGTGTTTTGACTGGTACAATGACAACAGTTGATTAGTTTTTATTTTCACAATGCTTTTGTGTCAAATAAACTGGTCCTGAAATAAATTAGATTTTAGGTTGGTAGGAGAAGTTTGTGTGCAGCAGGCTGAATAATTCCACTGTCGTTCCGCTCATGGTGTACCTGCATACTTAGCCGATTAACAGCTTCTTTGATTCTCTGCATATTTTATTCATTGTCTAATTAATTGCTCTGTTGACTTCCCCTCCTAGTTAATTACCCACAGCCTCCTCATCAATTCCATTCATACTTAATTTGGAATATTGTTTATTTGATTCTTTGCCCTTAAGTGGCTGTTTCTGTTATTGTCCTGTTGATTCCCAGCCTAATTATCAACTGATTTATCAATTACCCGTTGCATATTTGTTCAGCTGCTACGGGGATCGGTGGCAGCCTTCTTATTATTAGTAATTATTTATACAGTGTGCTGTGTGATTTCCCTCTCCAGTTCCATTCATCCTTGCAACCAATATGAGAAGCTGTTCATTATCATTCTGACTTTACGGGCAGGGAATCGGTTTGCAAGCGTGAAGTTCGCTCAACTAAACCACAGTACATTATAGCACCAAACTTCTTGGCACATGTAAGATAAGTGTTGCTAAGTCCGAGCTAGGTAGATCAGATCTGCAAGCTTTCTTCTTCATCTTCTGCAAAAAAAATGACTATCTTGAGAATAAACAGAATAGAATAAAAGCCTTTAAAGCATGCATGAGGATCACATGTCCTGACAGATAAACCCCAGCATGGCCCAAGGATCAGGATGGAGTTTAATGGCTTCAGTCCTGTATACCTGAAGGAGGATCTGCACTCCAGTTATTCAACCTGGACACTGAGGTCCAACTCTGAGTGCCTTCTGGTGCTTCCCTCATTGCAAGAAGTAAAGTTACAGGGAACTAGGCAGAGGGTCTCCTTGGTAGTGGTGCCTCACCTGTGGAATGCCCTCCCATTAGATTTCAGAGAGATAAACAATTATATGTCTTCCCAACAATTGGAAGTTTTTTTATTTTAGTTTTTTATTTTTATTGGATTATGATTTGATATGCTAATTGGATGTTTTTATTGGAAAATTAATAAACGCTCTAATAAAACAACAAGAATTATATGACTTCCCAAAGACATCTTAAGGCAGCCCTGTACAGGGAAGGTTTTAATGTTTGGTGTTTTTCTGTGGTTTTATAACTTGTTGGAAGCCTGCCAGATTGGCTTGGGCAACCCAGTCAGATCGGGGCCTTAATAATAATAATAATAATAATAATAATATCTGGAAGGCCACATGTTCTCTTGTCTATGCTTGAGAGATCGGGCAGCTCTTCCTGACTACCGTCAGCTTTGGATGTTGCAAAGGAGCATGCGCTGGGTCCAGTGGGCGCGGGGACTCATTTCATTTTCTGCAGTTTTTGGTGCTCTGCAGAAATGCAGGAACCGTTAAAGGGCTGGGACTCTTGCCAAGCGATCTAGGCAAGACAGGTACAGGAGCCCCGAGAGAACAAAACGTTGGCAAAAGGGAGTCAGCCTATATTCAACTTCTGCATATCCAGCTGGCCCTGTCTACCTACCCCAACTTCCCCCGAACCTTCTACTGGGGTTTCTCACTTCTTCCAGCCACCTCCCACTAGTAACTGCCTCGCCACCCTGTCCATTTGTGACATCACAGGAAGTTTGTAGCCCGTGGCAACTGCTTAGGGATGCATCTGCACAGCCTCACATCCTGGTACTGGAAAGGGGAATGTCATGAACGTTACTTAGATGTATTTAGAAATACCTTGATTTAGAAGGTAGAAGATGGCTTGCTTATGCTCTGCTGTCCCCTTCATTGCTGCTTTCGGGGAAAGCTTCGTTGGCTTGTGACGTCCATGAAAGGCAAACACAGATACGGTGAGGGGATTGGCCCTCATTCAACAGTTATCATCCAGCCACCTCCACTGGCCAGTCTGTCAACCTCCGCTGGCTTCCATCCATGAATATCCAGTGGTTCATTCGCTCAGAACCTGGAGGGCAGCCTACACCACTATCTGAACATGCAATTCCCAGGCATACCGTGTCTGGTGGGTGACCTATGTCCACACTCTCCATTCATACTTACCTCAGCATCAACCCACAAATATCCACACAGCTTTTGTCAGTGGTCTTCTGAAGGTGAATTTCAACCAGCTTACGTTCACAAACTTCAGCCTCCTTCAGCCCTGCGGCATCCCGGGCTTCCACATGCTAATCACAGCTTCTGCCAGGTCCATCGGCAGCTTCCAACCATGGATATCTGCCGCTTTTAAGCCGCGGTCCTGCTCAGCAGGTACACTTATGTACTCGTTGCTCCACAGCATCTCATTGATGGATGATGGCCTCCTTCCATTTGCCACTTCGCCTCCATGCGGAAGGAGACCACCAAGTACTGAATAACACAGCTGTTGTCCACCGTGTCCTCTTCAAGCTTTTGCCTTGGGCTTTCTCCTTGGGTTGCTTTTGTATATCCACTGAGCTTCCATGTGCTTTTGTGACATCACAGGATATCCACAGCCAATAACAGCAGCTGGAGAGGCATCATCATCATGACCTCCTCAGGCCTCACAATGGTGTGTGCAGCTCAGCAGCCATTTCCCCGTTGCTTGTTTGCTGTGTACAGCTCACTCCTTATCTGTAATGACACCAGAGAAAGGCATGCTATGAATCCACCTTCCCATTTTGATTCTCTGGTGCCCTATCTGCATAACCTGGCAACCCCAAAATATAGATGCCCTTTTATTCTTGCAAGGTTGAATGTATTGCCCTCGGCTGTACTTGAGGGACAATTCTACCAGATTCCACACGAAAAACGCTTATGTCCCTGTGGAGATAACAGCACCGAATTGGTGGTGCATGCCCTTCTGGCTTGCACTCTTTATAAAGACTTGAGGAATGAGATTATCACCCCTCTTTTATTGTCCATTCCGGGTCGCCCAACCACTGCCACAGATGAGCAGGTGACAGCAAAGGTTGCAGGGCTTTTAGCTGGGGCAATCAGAATAAGATCCACTATTTGACTGTGTTTCATATAATCTGTGTTTTATATAATCAACTTTTTATTTCTGTTTTGTGTATATTGCAATGTTCTTTTGTTGCTATGGCCTATGGCTGATGCAAATAAAGTATCATGCTTTAATTTTAAGGATGCCTGATTGCATGCGAGTACAGCATGTCAAGTATGGAAAGTAAAACCAATATATTTTGTTGTTTGAGGTAGAACAGAAAGTGGTTGAGTCCACCACTGCAGTATCCCAAGGCCAGTAGAGCTATTTTGCTACCCAAGCAGATGATCCTACGATCATATCACCCTGGGAGTAAAAATACAATAATAATGAAGGGTGACATCCAGTATTGTGTGATCTGGTTTGTTCTTGTGCAGCAGCCCCTCCCTCTTTCCTGGCTGCAGTCATGCTCCTAAAATCTATTTTAGGGTGTTGGGAGGGGTCCTTCTGGAGCAGATTTTGGGTACGCATGTAGCTACAGGGAGAAGGAAAGCAGACATCTGTAGTGCAAGCGGGCAGTCATAATCAGGTAGCAACCTAATCAATTAACTAACAATCTGCTTGTTTTTCTTGTTGCCCAAATTCAGCCACTTGAGACACGTGCCATACACTGCCAAACAGTAAGGCCGGTCCGGAAAGCATATTTCCCCCCTTGCCATCATAGAGAGATAAGAGCCAAAAGAGTGTAGATTACGCTCATGATCCAATAGCATGAGATGACCAACTTTTATGTGTTCCGTGGGCATAGCATTATATGAATCGTGCGTGGTGTAGTGAAATACAGTACTGGGATGTTCATCACCATTTCAACTGCTCTGAGAGGTGCTGCTTACCTACAGGAAGAGTACAAAGCACACTCCTGCAAGGCACACCATGTGCCATTAATCTAGATACCTTTTTTATTCCTTTCTTTTAGCAGTAGGCGGCTATCCAGGGCACTCTGCATGCCTCCAGTTCCCACTGTTATGGAACTATCAGTGCAAGCAGAGCGACAGTGAAAAACTCTGGGCTTGTTGTACTTTTTTGGGGGGGGGGGGAAAGCAACCACTATGTATTGCTTCTCAGCGATCAAACCAAATTAACAACAAAAAAGATCTTGACTTGAATAATTTCATGGGTTTCCTTTTTTCAGATTAACTGTTAAAATGGGAAAAGAAGTTAATAACCCACCTTAATTTATGTTATATTTTCCAGGAAACAGATCCATCTTTATGTGCAAGCTCTGTAACTTATTTTCCCCGAACCAGTCACAACTGCTGTCTCATGTCTCCGAGAAGCATTCTGAAGAAGGGATTAAGGTGGATGACATCGTTATTCCTCTCAGACCTCTTACGACGCCAGCAAATCTAAATAAAAACGGAGAAGGTACGGCCAGAAGTCGGCAAGGATGCAAATAATTATTACCGCTGTTCTTTGCGTTATGTTAAATTTATAAAATTGCTTCAGCCTCAGAAACGACCAGATCCTCTGCTTAATTCATGACAGCAGGAAAGTCTTTTGCTTAATTCATGAACGCTTCCAACTGCAGTGATTAAATGTCTCTGCATAAGGCATGGAAAGCTTTGATGGTTTCATGAGTCTGCCAGAGGATTTGTTTGTTTCATGAATTATAATATTTGCTTAATGTCTGCAACTTCATGTGTTGAGCTATCCCCCTTCCTTTTCGTAAAAGAAAAGAAGCCTTAATGAAGCAACTTCACAGACTCAGCTTTGTGCGCGTATGTGCATGAAACCTCACACAGCTGCACTAACTGTTCCGCACCCCTGTTCACGAACAAGCACCCCCCCAATCCATTACCTTTCATTCACATTCATCCCACAATCCCCCAACACCCAGTTATCCTGTTTTCTCTCCCTACCCCAGGACTTTCCTTTTCCTGCCACCTCTTCCTTTCCCTTCTCTGGTGGCCCAGCCACAGAAAATGTCCTTCAGGATGCTGTTGCAGGTGCCACACTCCTTGCTGAAGTCTACAAGCTCTCTGCCACCTGATCACCTCTCCTTGTTCCCTTCACAGTTGCGACTGAAGTTGTGGCATCACAACCACAAAGAGATCAGGTGGTTGGGAGGCCAGATGCTGTGGTTTGGCATCTTTCCAGAGGATGCTCTAGCTCAGCGATGGCCAGACTTGGCCCTCCAGCTTTTTTTTGGAACTACAATTCCCATCATCCCTGACCACTGGTCCTGTTAGCTAGGGATGATGGGAGTTGCAGTCCAAAAACAGCTGGAGGGCCAGGTTTGGCCATTGGTGCGTTTGCACTCCATGGCTGAGTGTCACGTATGAACCTGCCTGCCTGGTGGCCAATTATAGTAGCAGCTGGGTTGCTGAATGCCAAGCAAAGCAAGAGAAGGAATGGGAGGCTACCTTCTGCAGGTCTAGAATTGTTTTTGTGTGTCCAGATGAGAAGTCGGTGTCTCCAGACAAGACTTCAGCCCCCATAATGTGGGTACCATTATATCTGCTGCAAGGCTGCCATTACAGGGGAAAAAACCAAACTTCCATCTGGCAAGGAGACAGCACTGCAGTTGTAACGTGTAGCATGGCTCACAATGTGGCATGATGTCCTCCTGTGAACGTCACCACTAGAAATAAACGGCAGCGACGTGGAGGCTTTCTTTGTGATGGTAGCTATCACGTTCAAGTGGCAGGAGTTGTGGCCATGGCTCATTTACTTGATAACCGACACATCTTTTTGAAAGCTGAATGTGCCCAACTTTGTGCCTAACTACCAATGAGAGGGAAAATTCAGGCTTTTCTTTGGAAAGCCACCAATGCAACAAAAAATAAATAAAACTGCAGTCATTTGATGAGCTGATTGCCTGAATGTTATGTTGGTATTTGCAAAAAAAAATTAAAAACCTCTCCCCGTGATTCATTTCAGATAATAGCTCTCTTTTTATGCAAAGACAGAACAAGGACTATTCATAATTTATAATGGAAAATTAACACTGGGGCTATTAAGCAATTTAAAATAAAAATAAAAATAAAACCATACAGCAAAGGTTGAACAACTTTGCTGATGACATGCCAACTCCACCACCGAAATAGGGTGACAATTTCAACTTCTCATTTTTAATAACAACATTGCCCTGATGATAAAGGATTCCAGGCTCGATGTCATTATGAAGGCTTCCTAAGCCCAGTTTGGCAACTGGATTTTACAAAAGTTACCAGCTAAGCCATCTGTGGCCTAGAAAAAGAGGGAAGGACCCACATTTGCAAAGCTGTTCTGCTCAGTCGTCCAGAGGCAGTTCTTTCTTGGCACAGACAATCTGGGGTTTTTTGTTTTTTACACACCTGCATTATTGTATAAATGATAGCAAGGCTCAGGGGTCAGTGTACTGGAAGAAGCATCTGTTATTGCTTATTGTTGATTTTGGGTGATATCCAATGTTACTCAGACTCGGAGCCAACCCATTTAGCTTAATTTCTGTTATTTCAGTGGCTGGACTCTGGGTGTGACTAACAATGGATATCACCCTTTAATTATTTTATATTGCATTTTTTAAATATTGTATTGTTTATAAGTCAGCCAGGATGGCTATAATAAATCAAATTAATAAATTAGAAATACCTCCCAGCACATATCTAGGACTTGATGTATAGATTAAATTCAGTCCTATTGCTCACTGAATTAGCTGGCTATTTGTTTGCATTTGTGGAAATTGCAGATGTGGTAATGATAGTACGGACAATAATATTTCTAATTTTGTTACCCTTTTCGGGCATTCTTTTTTAAAGGGAGTGGTGTCACTCTTCTGACCCCCACACATTCATTTGGGGTTTACAAGACATGTAGGCTCTGTTCTGATCTCCAGTGAACATCCAACAGATAGAGATTGAGCGACCCCTCCATGTCTTGGATTATTTCACTTGAGTTGTGATCTCCCTGTATGCCAAAAGCCATTGTGTGATGGGCCAATCGTTTACTGCTCGAAAATCTTACCTTCAAGTGGTGATGCAAACTTGCTTCCACAGTGTATAATTTGTTATATGATGGAAGGTAAAGAGCATGTGTAGTTTTTGCTATGGGATTTTAATGTCTCGTCTTGAGCTACCTCCCCAACCATGGCGGGGAAATAATCTTCAGATCTTTCTGTGCGTTTTGTAAAGTCCTGCTCCTCAGGGTATCAAGACTTTGTGTGACTGTCATTCATTAGAGTTATTGTTTTTGAAGCGCTCAAAACTATCAAGGGTTCTACGAAGCTAAAATCAGCAGGCTTGCAATCTATTCCTAGATGCAAATCAGCTAGCTAAATGTTACACCTACAACCACCGTCTGATAAGAGTAATTTTGTGTTGTTGGGTGTGTTTTTTTTTACTTTTTTAAATGGCAGCTTTGCTTTTCCTTTTGTGTATGTGTGAATAGCGGTATAGCTTGTTATGACTGTACCCGGTAGGTCCATTCCCTGCCCCCCTCCGACACTTTCCCCTATGTATTCTGAATCTATACCAAATAATTAATGAAGCTCAGTGCTCTAAAAATCCAAGCACATGTTAAGTCACATCCCAAGGGAATAATGAAAATGTAGGGTGTTTTTTTCCCAGCACGGTAGCCACGGTTTTGCTCTTCTGCAGCAACAGCATTTAATCCTCCCCCCCTTTTCCCAGTGCATGCCTGTTAAAGAATTTACAAAATTACATAATTATTAGATGGCACCTGGATGAAAAATGTGCATTGGAGAAAGAACAGTATAAAGATTTTTCTCTTGACATGGTTTATTTCTCAATTTCTTTTTGAAATGTCATCTCTCTGGATATTAGTCCAGGCAGAATGTGTTTTCTCCACTTATGCATGGCTTTGAGTGGCATTTGCTGGCCTCCCAAAGTCTAGATGACAAAAGAGCCGGTTCTCCCCAGCCGACAGGCAGGCAGGTTTCATAATAGATTAGATGAGGGCAGTGCTTGCTCTTTTCCTATACTAGGAATGGGGAGGCTGTGGCCCTGGGGTCCAATGTGGCCCTCCAGACCTTTCTGCTTGGACCTTGGAACTGTCCCCATGCCGCACCCCCCCAATGGTCTTGCTTTGAACCTGTCCCCCCCATCTGGCTGGAATGTGCCTGTGAAATGCTAATGTCCCTTGACTGGATGGAAAAGAGAGAGGTGGGGGTGGGATATGTGTAGAAACAAATACACAGGGAGATTTTGGGCTTTGGCCTTGCTGACCCCTGGCATGTGACCTTCAAAAGGTGCCCAGAAAGGATTTCAGCTGTCGGACTGTCAAGGTTTCTGCACCCCTGCCCGAAAAACCTACATCTTCACACCTCAAATGGAAAATGAGGGGACAGAGTTAAATGGACTGAACAAAAGCAGTAAACTTTGGGGGGAAATATAACCCTGCCATGGTCAGTCAAGGCAAGGTCTCCCTTTGGAGACTTGCTGCCCACTATGAGACCCTAGAAATAACTGCTTAGAGAAATCCGGACCCAAAAACAAATGTTTAGTTTTTAATGTGCACAGCTTTCAAATCGGAAGTTTCCTTGTCTTAATATTTTTCTCTCAAGGGCTGTCACGTGGAAGAGGGAACAAGCTTGTTTTCTCCTGTTCTGGAGAGTTGGACTCGAGCCATTGGCTTCCAGTTATAAGAAATTAGGTTCTGACTAAGCATCAGGATGAACTTTCTGACAGCAAGAGCTGTTCGACAGTGGCACTGTCTCCCTCGAAAGGTGGAGGACTCTCCTTCCTTGGAGATTTTTAAGCAGAGGCTGAATGGCCATCTGACATGGATGCTTCAGCTGAGATTTCTGATGACCCTTGGACTAGATAACCCTTGGGTCCCTTCCAACTTGAAGATTATATGAATCTATGACTCTAGGGCTCATTGGTACTCCAGTCTTAGCTCTCCTACTTTCTTGCAAAGCTGCACCTCCTGCACATAAATGCAATATCACAAGGAAGAAACATGGTATCTTGGCTGCCACTAGAAGCAGCAAGTGCTTGGGACACAGGGCAGCCCTTTGGGGTATAATCTTGGGACTTGGGCTGGCCGACCCCATAATCCAACCACCAAACCTGTAGTACAGGCTTCCTCAAACTCTGCACTTCAGATGTTTTTGAGACTACAATTCCCATCATCCCTGGCCACGGGTCCTGCTAGCTAGGGGTCATGGGAGTTGTAGGCCAAAAAAACATCTGGAGGGCTGCGTTTGAGGAAGCCTGATATATTAAGTCTTAGGATACTCAAATGCAGGAACAGCCTTGAGGTTAGGCAATCTTTCTGAGCACAATTCAAAGTGTTGGTGCTGACCTTTAAAGCCCTAAACGGCCTGGTTCCAGTATAACTAAAGGATCGTCTCCACCTCCATCGTTCTGCCCGGACACTGAGGTCCAGCACCGAGGGCCTTCTGGCGGTTCCCTTGCTGTGAGAAGCCAAGTTACAGGGAGCCAGGCAGAGGGCCTTCTCGGTAGTGGCACCTGCCCTGTGGAACACCCTCCCACCAGATGTCAAAGAGAAAAATAACTACCAAACTTTTAGAAGACATCTAAAGGCAGCCCTAGGGACCCGGGTGGCGCTGTGGGTAAAAGCCTCAGCGCCTAGGACTTGCCGATCGAAAGGTCGGCGGTTCGAATCCCCGTGGCGGGGTGGGCTCCCGTCGCTCGGTCCCAGCGCCTGCCAACCTAGCAGTTCGAAAGCACCCCCGCGTTCCGTGTACTGCGCTGGCTCGCCAGATTCAACTTGTCACGCTGGCCACGTGACCCAGAAGTGTCTGCGGACAGCGCTGGCTCCCGGCCTCTAGAGTGAGATGAGCGCACAACCCTGGCCCGTACGGGCAGGGGTACCTTTACCTTTTTAAAGGCAGCCCTGTTTAGGGAAGCTTTTAATGTTAATAGGTTATTGTATTTTAGTGTTTTGTTGGAAGCCACCCAGAGTGGCTGTGGGGACCCAGCCAGATAGGTGGGGTATAAATAATAAATTATTATTGTTACTCTTGGAATGAACTCGCCCATTACCAGTTGAAAGAACAGTGTAGGTGCTCATTAAGAGCCACGCACAGCTGCTTGACGACTTCTTAACATTCCTCCCAACAGAGCTCCTCGTAGTGAAGAGGAAAAGAGGCAGGCCGAAAGGATCGACCAAGAAATTTTACGCTGATGAAGAACTGGCAGAAAGCAGCAACTGCACTCCAAGCGAGGCTGCTCCAGTGGGACCCGAGGAAGGAGGGGAGTTGGCGGAAGTTCCGCCAGGCAACCTGGAATGCCGGAAGTGCAACAGGAAATTCTCCAATTCCCGGCAGCTACGGAAGCATATCTGCATTATCGTCAAACCCGAAGATTTGGAGGAGGAAGGTGATGCAGGTAGATGAGCTTTCTCTTGTGTTTTTCTGAAGGCATGTGCTGTGATCCACAGAAGAACAATACGTCTGCACGTGGGGAAAGCCGACATACACAAAGTTGGTGTTTTCGTTTGCTAAGTCTACCGTTGTGGCTCCTGTTGCCAGCCAGGCAAGCTGCTGTTGAACGTTAAGGATCATTTAGGATTGATTGGGCCTCTGGGCAAATTCAGGAGAACCATGGTCTTACACAGTTTGGCCCTGTGGCTTCACAGCTTGACAACTATAGGGAGGTATTGGAAGGTTACAGAAAGGAGCCTTAACACTCAAACTGTATTGGATGGATGCCTTTGAAACACTTAGGCAGGGCATACTCCTTGGTTCAAAGCAGAGTTAGAAGCTCAGATATAGAAGCTAGGTGCCAAATTGCTCCTTAAACCAGGGTTGCAGTCGCCATTTGGGGGCCAGACAGCTCGAAAGTTGTATTCTTCAAATTTTGGTCCTTTCAATTCATTTGGATTGTGCAGATAAAAATATAACTGATAGAATTCTATAGGATAGGGTATCAGTGTGTGAAAACTGTCAAGATCCGAGGATCCTCAGGCATGCGCCTCCAGGCCAGGCACCATCCTGGCACCCAGGCATCTTCAGTTTGTTTCAAGAGGCCGATAGCCATGTGCAAAATGCACCTGGTGAATTTTGGTTCAAAGTAGGTACGTCACACCATTTATATAGGTAACGTCTTGCATTTGTGGGCTGTTTTCATTTTTAGTTAAGCACCCACGTTGACTTTGTACTTGCGAGGTAATTTTGAGTATACATGGAAATTTTCCACTAAAGCTGGTTGCCTATGTTGCTTTCCCCAGAGATTAATTTATAGGTAGCATTGGGTAGTATCTGGTGCTATGAGATCTAAATAAAGCTGGCAGGACTTAAAAGGAGCTTTGTGGGGTAATGTTCTTTGTTTTCTGCTTTATTTTATTGCTTAAGGAAGCCGTCTGGTTGCCTCATTTGTGACATGTGTCCCTTGTCTCCTCCACATGTTATTTTCAGCAGTACTATTATACTATTCTAGCATAATTGAGATTAGTAAATGCTTTTAAATGTGATCTTTATGTACATCACTGAAACTCGCTGTCCTTGACCCCACAAACTCATTAAAACCGTAAAATGTGAGCTTGATAACAGTTTCTTACATAGACCACTCATGGTTTTTCCAGCTGAAATTGGTTTCTGCTTTTATAGAAGAAAACAAGTTTTCTGTCTGCAGGTGATGAGAAAAATAAACCAGTCCATGTCATGCAGGAAATTAATTCTTGCCACTGCCCAATGCCTTCTTTTTGATACTGACATAAAATACGGCCTAGCTTGGGATAGCCAATGGGTTGGCCTCCAGATGTTGGACTACAACTCCCATCATCTCTGACTGCTGGCCATGCTGGTTGATGGGAGTTGTAGTCCATCAACATCTGGAGGCCAACCCATTGGCTATCCATGCACTGGATCTTTTGGACAATGCCCAAGGGGCATTTTCCAAGCTCTAAGATGTTGGTTTGATTGTATTACATTGTTAACATTCTGCCTACCAACCTTTTTAAGGCTTCAGATGCGTCTAAGCCTTTGGTGAGACAGTATCTTCCCAAACTCAGCTAGAAAGGCCCACTGGGAACTGTCGAGAACTCTGGCTTTCCATGCCTCACCCCACCCCACCCCGACCTGACCCAGAAGAGGCTCTCGTTTTCATTGCCAGTTTCCCTAAGAGGGCTTCAGATTCCAACATAACAGGTTACTCTCCAGCTCAGGAAGCGAAAGAGAACTCCCTTGTAGATGCCTATCTAAGGCAACCCATATTATCTGGTTCCAGGACCTGAAAAAATGGTTGGTTGTCTGACCAGGGTGAAGCTTAAAACCAACAGCGGTGTCCTGGGTGCCCAGTTTATTATGCCCACTTGGCCAGGAATTAGATCAAATGGCCCACGTAACACCAAGCCACCGGTCATCATTGCACACCTGGTTCAAACGTTACAGAAATAATTGTTCCCTCTCCATTTATATATATATATATTGCGAAAATGGCAACTGTCCTGCAGGGGAGTGGTAGTAAAGATTTTTTTTAAAAAGGAAACCCCAAACGCTCCAGTGAAGAGCAAGTTCAAAGTGTGCCAATTAAAGGACCAAAACATGTACTGCAGATTCACCAGGGAGCCCCCTCCAATTACGAATGCACGACACATGGCGGAGGAACCAATTAGGGACGCTGAACAGAAAATATTGATGGCTTCAACAGTCTAGCTCGAAATGCTGTTGAACATACTGATTCACATGTCATTGACAGCCGCCTTCCTCAACAGTAGAGACGTGAACATCCCGTAAATGGGAGTCTAAATTCAGATGCAGCATAGCATTAAATTACTTGTGCATGCCACACTGGGATTTAAATCGCATAGATCTGGATACAGGAGGTCAGTTTATTAGTTTGCCAAATCAAAGTGCCAGCTGTTCAAACTGATTGCTTAATGTTCCTTAGGAATGCAGAACCAGGGTAAAGACTATTCATCTCAATCAGGCTGTTGCGAGGGGGAAAAAATTCTCAAAAAACCCCCCCATTTGTTTTAGTCATTCTAAGACGAATGGGCTTGCCGTTCATCCACAAACAGCTTGTAAATATAGATGGAAGGCAGAGGAGGAGAAAGCAAAAAGTCCAGATTGTGAGGAACTGGGCAATGCACCCACTAACAGGGCTTTTGTGGGGCTCCTTCCCCTGCAGCTGTCATCTGGTAGGGTTGCTCAAGAACTTTGGCCAAAAACGTCTTTTTTATTGTTGTTGTTGTTTAGTTGTTTAGTCGTATCTGACTCTTCGTGACCCCATGGACCAGAGCACGCCAGGCACTCCTGTCTTCCACTGCCTCCCGCAGTTGGGTCAAACTCATGCTGGTAGCTTCGAGAACACTGTCCAACCATCTCATCCTCCGTCATCCCCTTCTCCTTGTGCCCTCCATCTTTCCCAACATCAGGGTCTTTTCCAGGGAGTCTTCTCTTCTCATGAGGTGGCCAAAGTATTGGAGCCTCAGCTTCACGATCTGTCCTTCCAGTGAGCACTGAGCTGATTTCCTTAGGAATGGAGAGGTTTGATCTTCTTGCAGTCCATGGGACTCTCAAGAGTCTCCTCCAGTACCATAATTCAAAAGCATCAATTCTTTGTCGTTTTTATTATGGCAACCGTATCATCTGGCCATCATAAACTGTACCCAGTACCCTCAGCTTTGCTCACGGTATCGTTCACACTCTCCAACGGTAGTGAAGTTCTACTTCCTCCGCATAGTGTTATGTGTGTTAACCCCATTTCAAATGCCATTTCCCACCTTTGCAAGTAACCTCACTGTGCCCATTCAGTTCTTGCACTGTAGGCCCCCCACTCTCCTGGATCTCAGGCTTCGACTGCAAAGCTTTCTGAGGTCGCAAAATTGTTCCCCTCCTGCTTCCTGATTTTCGCATTTTAGATCTCCCCTTACCCCCATGTCAAAGTGCACGAGGGACAGTAGCAAACATTTTGCCGGCTGGTTCCTTTTACAAGAACAGAGTGGAACACCCAGGGAAGCCGCTGAGGGTGAAACTTTGCCGTGCTCCACGTGTTCCTCCTTTTACCTTCTTTTCGATGTTTGCTCTTTAGGTAATGATTCTGACGTTGACCTTGACAGGAGGGAAGATGAGCGAGAAAGAACACCAAAGAGGCAACGGCTTCAGAGAACCGAGAAGAGCCTTTCAGCGAAGGACGCAGACCAGCTCTCGGGAGCTAAGAATCCTATTATAAGTGTAGTTCTGACAGCCCACGAAGCAATTCCAGGTAACTGTTAACTGTTCCCTCCTAGAAACTTTTACTTCAGGAAGCCATTAAAATAAAATGAACAGCTCCAAACATTTGCAATCTGAAGCAGACCTCATCATTCCCTTTATCTCATCATAAAGATTCACCCCCCCATGTAGCTCTTAAATTGTAGGCATCTGCATTGCTGCAATTGCAGTTCAGAATCTTGAGAATCTCTAATTTCATTTCGTTTTATTTTTCTTTCGGTTATCAAGATTGCAGAGGGGGACAAATATTGAAGACATAGAAGAGTAGGTGATTCACATCATGATTTCAATCAGCAAGGGGGGAAAACTGGTTTAAAATTATTGATTTCAATCAAGTTTCCTGTTGATACTTTATATGTTTCCTAAACAGTGGTGCAAATTTGACCATTTCCTTTGGCCCCTTGTCTTAAGGTATTAGCTTACATAAATATTTACAGTTTCTTTCTTTTTTTTGTTTAAGGGTATATACTATTATTGCATGCTGCCCTTTCTCTAAGGAGCTCCAAAGCTGTGTGTGGGTTTTTCACAATGTGTCTACTTGCAAAAGTGCACACACATTTTTTGTTAACCATTCGTAGCCCCAGAACTCAGCAGTCTACAAAGATTTTACAAGCTGACATCTCATTTCAATCCTGAATCAAGCACTGTCTTAAACTCTGACCAAAAGTCTTTTGGGAAGTAGAAGGGGGCAGGGAGAAAGGCCAGCACATCACCTGCTCTTTTCTCCCGCAACACAAGACACCATTAGGATTTTGAGATGTAGATAAACAAGTTCTTCCCTCCCCTTGTTTTGTGCAGCGGTGGATTTCAAGCTGTTCTTCTGATGTTAGATGTTCCAGAACAGTGGAAGCTGGAGATTTTTGCAGCTTTTGTCATGCACATATCATTGCCTTTCTCTTTCTCTCTCACCCACATTGATTTCTCCAATGCATCTATAGCAGTGGTTTTCAACCAGTGTGCTGTGGCACCCTGGGGTGCCTTGAATGATGGTCAGGGGTGCTGTGGGCAACACTGACCTCTGTCCCTCTTTCCTTCCCTCCCTTCCTCTGATGCCCTCTTGCAGCTCTGCCTCCCAAAGAGATCTGTCCTGAGAGATCTGCATTGGCTCCCAGTACGTTTCCAAGCACAATTCAAAGTGTTGGTGCTGACCTTTAAAGCCCTAAACGGCCTCGGTCCTGTATACCTGAAGGAGCGTCTCCACCCCCATTGTTTAGCCCGGACTCTGAGATCCAGCGCCGAGGGGCTTCTGGCGGTTCCCTCATTGCGAGAAGTGAGGTTACAGGGAACCAGACAGAGGGCCTTCTTGGTAGTGGCACCCACCCTGTGGAACGCCCTCCCTTCAGATGTGAAGGAAATAAGCAGCTATCTTATCTTTAAAAGACATCTGAAGGCAGCCCTGTTTAGGGAAGTTTTTAGTGTTTAATGCTGTATTGTTTTAACACTCGACTGGGAGCCGCCCAGAGTGGCTGGGGAGACTCAGCCAGATGGGCGGGGTATAAATAATAAATTATTATTATTATTATTATTATTATTATTATTATTATTATTATTATTATTATTATTATTATTACACAGCTGTTGTTGCAGCAGCCCTGGCTACAAGCTCCCTAGGTGGATGGTGTCTCTGGGGCTTCTCCGGCCCTTGTGGGGCAGTGTGAGGAGGCACTTCTCTTTGAGGTAGGGGGACAGAGAGCTCAGAGACCAGGGGCGGCAGCAGCGGCTGCCCTGATAACTCCCAAGCAGAGGGGAGAAGAGAGGAGGCTGAGGGAACCCTCCACAAGGGCGGGTGTTTAAACGGGCTGAGGGGCTGCTGACTCTGCAGGCAAGGGGTAACATAACTGGGCTCCTGAGGCCCACAGGGGTGCCGCAGAAAGAATGCAGTTGGTCAAGGGAGCTGTGGACCCAAAAAAGGTTGAAAACGTCTGATCTATGGAGATGTTTAGGGCACTGTAACTTTTTTCTTTTCACAAACCCATAAAGACGTTACTTAAATAACACAAAATTTCCCTAGAGAGTTTCACCAGACAGAAAAAGAGAGATTTATTTCATAAGGTTTGCAGCTGGCATATATAAGATAAACTCTTGCATTTCCCCTGCCCGCTTTGACTACAGTAGATCATCTGAAATGCAGGTTCACATTATTTAAGCTGCAGGGATTTTGTTACGCCTTAACACTCGGTGTCAACCTTTCATCTGAGCTGAATACACTTCACAATTGCCCCTTTCTTCTTCAGATGTTCTGTAATAAAATCCTGATAGAAGATGCCATGTAAGCTTTCGATCCTCCTGGAAGAACAGTGGGAGGAAAGACAGAGCATTAGTAGTCTCTGTTTTCTGGGGTATTGAGAAGGGTCTCCTGAAATGCTTGCATAACTTTTATATTAGCTGCTCAATCCGCTCGTTTTTCAGTGACACTCAGTATCAGGTTGAGAGGCATTCTTCACCTTTTTGGCATGAGACTTGGGCCAAATTCTTGTCATCAGATCTGACTGATTGCAATTTTCTAGTCGGAAGAGGTCAGACGCACAAACAGAGCAATCCAGTATTCCTCATATGCTGGACCAGGGATAGTTTGCTGCTACTCCAGCAGAGTGGCTGCAACATCCAACGTGTGCTCAGTCATGGAGCGAAGCAGAAAAAACTCACAAGTAGGAAGCATGAAAATTACTGATGGAGCCACAGCACCCCTGGAAATACTGTACAACTATGATGCGCCAATCTGGGACCGTGCTGGTGACGATGCTCAAATGCTGCATTTATAAGTAGTAATAGTGCCACTGTATTCTGCTCTGGTCAGACCTCACCTGGAGTACTGTGTCCAGTTCTGGGCACCACAGTTCAAGAAGGACACTGACAAACTGGAACGTGTCCAGAGGAGGGCAACCAACATGGTCAAAGGCCTGGAAACGATGCCTTATGAGGAACGGCTAAGGGAGCTGGGCATGTTTAGCCTGGAGAAGAGGAGGTTAAGGGGTGATATGATAGCCATGTTCAAATATATAAAAGGATGTCACATAGAGGAGGGAGAAAGGTTGTTTTCTGCTGCCCCAGAGAAGCGGACACGGAGCAATGGATCCAAACTACAAGAAAGAAGATTCCACCTAAACATTAGGAAGAACTTCCTGACAGTAAGAGCTGTTCGACAGTGGAATTTGCTGCCAAGGAGTGTGGTGGAGTCTCCTTGTTTGGAGGTCTTTAAGCAGAGGCTTGACAACCATATGTCAGGAGTGCTCTGATGGTGTTTCCTGCTTGGCAGGGGGTTGGACTTGATGGCCCTTGTGGTCTCTTCCGATTCTATGATTCTATAATTCTATACAGAGGGAGTCATAAAACCCACGCTGCAGACATCACAAGAGTAGCCCAGCCATAAGGGACATGCAGAGTTAGGGACTCAGCTCTTATCTGAGGCTAAACCTTGGGAGTAAAGAAGCATTTTGCTTTCCCCAGCTGCTGCAGCAGTTTTAAGGGCAAATATGAGCACAATAAAGGGACGCGGGTGGCGCTGTGGGGTAAACCACAGAACCTAGGACTTGCCGATCAGAAGGTCGCGGTTCGAATCCCCGCAACGGGGTGAGCTCCCGTTGCTCAGTCCCTGCTCCTGCCAACCTAGCAGTTCTAAAGCACGTCAAAGTGCAAGTAGATAAATAGGTACCGCTCTGGCAGGAAGGTAATCAGCGTTTCCGTGCGCTGCTCTAGTTCGCCAGAAGTGGCTTAGTCATGCTGGCCACATGACCCGGAAGCTGTACGGCAGCTCCCTTGGCCAATAAAGCAAGATGAGTGCCGCAACCCCAGTCACGACTGGACCTAATGGTCAGGGGTCCCTTTACCTTTACCTTATGAGGACAATAATTTCTTGCTAATATTTTCCTGCTTTTGAACATAGACCAGGTGATTATACATAATATTCAACAGGCAGTATTTCTATTTGGTATATGTTGTTAGTATTTATCCTAGTCTTCCCTAACCCAGTGCCCTCTGGGTGTTGCTGCACTACAACTCCCATCAACCCTGACCATCAGCCATACTGACTGGGGCTGTTAGGAGTTGAGGCCCAAATATCTGGAGTTGTGACCCAGTACATCTGGGGAAGCCTGCCTTATTTTATTGTGAATATGCATGCACGCGCGAGCGCGCACACACACACTTAAAATCTCAGTGTGCAGGTGATTGATTTTTTTAAAAAAACTGAATTTTGTGTGTTTATTTTGCTTGTAGGAGCTACAATAATAGTTCCAGTCGAGGCTGCTGCTACTCCTGAAACAGAACAGCCAGCAAACCCAGAGACAGCACCGCCAGACTCCTCTCAGCGAAGGGGCTACCAGGAATATGCCATTCAGCAAACCCCTTACGAGCAACCGATGAAATCAAGCAGGTAACTTCCATTTTCAAAACAAGTTCTGTTTCACTCCCTGCAGAAACACTGCATAACCTTAAAGCGACCGAAGGGAACCAACCAGCTGAAGCCAGGCTTCCAGAAAGATGATCCTGGAGGGTATAGAAATTTAACACATAAATATTGTCGATTTCATTACACAGTGTAAGTATGCTTTTTTAAATAAATGCATCCAGTGGAATTTGCTGCTTGCCTCGTATTGGTCATGGGGTCCACGAGGCATACTTTTTCAGGTGATTAGCATGACTAAGATTATATGAGGACATTATCTGGTGATGTAGCCCTACAGGTAGGGAACAAGGAAGAAATGGGAGGGAGGGAGGGAGCACGAGGCCAGAGAGGGAGTACAGGGAGCATGTCAGTTGTCACTTAGTGGCATCGGACCATGTGCAGGGTGCTTGGGCCAGATCCACCTGACCCAGGAAGGTTCATACGGGACTTCTGGCCAATCAGAATGGGGAGCCAATCAAGGGGCAAAAACATCCCCAAGTGCAGCCCCTTCCTCAGTCCTTCCTCTATGTCAGGTGTGAGGACCTAAAGCCATCTGGTGGACCAGATCCGTATCTTCCCTACCCCCACATAGACCCAAGTCTGCCAGGTGGGCTGGGCCACCAACCTGTCAATCACCTGATGTCATGATGACATCACACAAGCTATTTTTGCCCATGCACTTTGAAATCAACCTGTGCAGGCAAAGGGACAGCGCTGTGTAGGTCCTGACAGCCAGCTGCTGGTTCTGTGCATGAGACTTTGCAGGTGCCACTGATCGGCAGACCTCTTGTCATTCCAGTGTCTTTATCTGCCTCACACTTGACAAGACATGTAGGCATGGCTTGGTCAGAACAGCCTCTTTGGCCAAATAGGGAGACCTGGCAAGTCAAATTAGAGCTGGATGTTCCCTACTTCTGGTCTACGAGTATCTTTTCCATGTCAGCAACCTCTAAATCCCCATGTTCCAAAATATAATTACGATAGAGTGCTTGGTATTTATTGTATTTTTGCTCTTTCCTCCCTTTCTTCTTTTTGGTATTTTTTTATCTCTCTTCTTTAGGTTAGTTTAGTTTTTCTTGCATTTCATGCTGAAAACATTCAATAAAAATTGATTAATAAAATACAATAAATTCCCACAATCTAATCTGGCAGAGAGATTTTTTGAGAAATGTACCCTCCTCTCCACTGGTGACATGGGGCTGTCCAGAACTGAGCACACACTTTTAAGATACAGATTCTAGGGTTGTCAAGAGTTTGTTTAATACCCCCAAGTTAGAAAAGAAATAAACATTGAGCTCAACCTGAAAGTGGCTGGCAGCCCTCTTGTTGGCTAGCTAGTTACTGAACAGCAGCAAAAGGCATTTCTACCAACTTATTCCTTGGAACTGGGAAAGTACCAGGGTGGGGGATCAAGTAAAACTGGGAGAAAAGTTGCCTCCTCCCCTTTCTGACCAACAGGAAGCATGGAAGGGCAGAGATGGGAAAAACAGTCATCCACTCAGCCCCAACCAACCTGGTCTTGAAAGTTGGCCGACGTTTGCATGCTTGCCTTAGCGGCGTAAGCGATTTGTGTCTCAATCCCGTTTCTCTTTAGGTTGGGCGCAACCCAGCTGAAGATCTTTACCTGCGAATACTGCAACAAGGTGTTCAAGTTCAAGCACTCCCTCCAGGCCCACCTGAGGATCCACACCAACGAGAAGCCTTACAAGTGCTCGTTCTGCAGCTACGCCAGCGCCATCAAGGCCAACCTGAACGTCCACCTGCGGAAGCACACGGGGGAGAAGTTCGGCTGCGACTACTGCCCCTTCACCTGCCTGAGCAAAGGCCACCTCAAGGTGCACGTGGAGAGAGTCCACAAGAAGATCAAGCAGCACTGTCGCTTCTGCAAGAAGAAGTACTCGGACGTCAAGAACCTGATCAAGCATATCAAGGAAGCGCACGACTTGCAAGACAAGAAAGTGAAGGACGTCTTTGACGAGCTCCGGCTGATGACCCGCGAAGGGAAGAGGCAGCTGCTGTACGACTGCCACATCTGCGAGCGCAAGTTCAAGAACGAGCTGGACCGCGACAGGCACATGGTGGTCCACGGGGACGAGAGGCCCTTCGCCTGCGAGCTGTGCGGCCACGGAGCCACCAAGTACCAAGCGCTCGAGCTTCATGTCCGAAAGCACCCGTTCGTCTACGTCTGCAGCGAGTGTTCGAAGAAGTTCGTCAGCTCCATCAGGCTCCGCTCGCACATCAAGGAAGCACATCGGGACTTGCAGGAGGCTTCCGTTTTTAACAGCTCCATCAACCAGAGCTTTTGCCTCCTGGAACCGGGAGGGGACATTCAGCAAGAAGCCCTTGGGGAGGAGTTGTCGCAGACCGCGGCTGAGCTCTCGCTTTTAAACTCAAAGGAGCTGTGTATACCGAAGAAGTCGGGCGAATCGAGTGCGGCAGAAGGAAGCCAGGATGAGGACCCCGGTGGCAATTTGGAAACTTTCCCTGCTCCTCCTGTAGAATCTGATAGCTCTCCAGTTGCAAGCGGAACAGATTCACAGTGCCAGCCTGCGGCAGAATTAGCCTCGCCAGATGCGTGCCCAATTAGCGCTTCGGATGACCTTCTACAGAAAAGTGCTCCTTCGGCTTTGGATGAAGCGAAGACCCTCCCTGAAAAGGACTTGTCTCCTGACCGTACATTAAATTCGAAAGGCGAATTAATGCAGATTTCTGGAGATGGGAGCCCCAGTATAAACCAGAACGAGCAAGTTCTGCAGTGTGCTCCTGTCCCTGAAGAAGAGGGCCAAACCCTCTGTCTTGGTGCTCAGGAAGCTGACAAGTCAGCTGCTGAAAAGGCAGACTCCCCCACGCCAGTGTCCCATCCGGAATCCAACACCGCCATCAGCGAGAATTCAGATTCTTGCACATTGCCTTCAGAGAATCGGACCGGAGCTGCGGCCTTTATGCAGATTTTGGATAGTTTGCAAAAACGGCAGATGAATACCGCCTTGTGTGAGAAGATCAGGAAAGTCTACGGAGACTGGGAGTGTGAATACTGTGGTGAGGAGTATGCAGAGTCTGGGGGGTGGGGGAATAAAATATACAAGGGAATCCAGGCTTATGTACTTCCTGGCTTACGTAGTTTTGTGGAAAGCTTTGGTGGGGTGGTTGTTTTTTTTTACTTCCTGCTGAGAAAAACAAAACAAAAACCAAGTTCGCTTCTGTGTTAATAGATCAATAGCTGTGTGCACTCTGGAGGTGCAATGGGGCAGACTGTTCTCTTCCAGCGAGAGGGGCTATGTGCCAGGTGCCAGGTGTAATAGCGGGGAAAGAGGCAGGCAGCAGAACTAGTGAGAGCAGTGAAGCTAAAAAGAGGTTTGACAAGCTGGAAAAGAGGAGCTGGAACAGGTCAGAGCAGGAAGGATAAGGCAGGGCTATAAACTGCACACCTGAAAGGAGATTGCAGCATGGACAATCATTTTACAGAAAGAGATATATGCAGTGGAATGGGCAAGAACCAGTCATGGTGGAAAGGGGCAGAGCAAGATTAAGAGCCACTAAAACTATCTGAGTTTGGGGGGATTCACTGAGCACAACAGAGGAGCAGTGGATCTCAGGACCTCTCTCGTATTTATTTGCCCTATGCCAGTTTAGTGGCCTTTCCAACTTATGTCTTGACTAATAGCCCTGATACCTGTGCATTTTGATTTGACACCTTGGGTGTCTTCTTGTGGCGAACAGTTTAGGAAGCTGCTTAGGAAGTTGAGCCCTCAGCGAGTCTTATTGTGTACAGTGGTACCTCGGGTTACAGGCGCTTCAGGTTACAGGCGCTTCAGGTTACAGACTCCGCTAACCCAGAAGTAGTACCTCGGGTTAAGAACTTTGCTTCAGGATGAGAACAGAAATCGTGCAGCGGTGGCGCGGCGGCAGCAGGAGGCCCCATTAGCTAAAGTGGTGCTTCAGGTTAAGAACAGTTTCAGGTTAAGAACGGACCTCCAGAACGCATTAAGTTCTTAACCCGAGGTACCACTGTATTAAATTTATATACAGCTCTTCATCTGAAGATCTCGGGACAGTCCACAGCAGGAAAACAACCAAATAGAACCACAAAGTACACAATGAAAACAAGAACATAAGCAAGGCAAGCCAAATAATCCCCTTCCCACATTCCTGGACCATAGTAAGCCTCAAGAGTGTGTTATGCTCAGATCCTATGTGTGGGATTCCCATGGACATCTGGTAAGGCTCTGTGAGAACAAGGTGCTGGACGAGATGAGTCTTCGACCTGACCTTACTATGTTGAGACTTCACACATTCTCAGCACGTGTTCTTCCACTAAGCTGGATCAGCTTTATTATCCCTCCCACCCTGTCCTTCCTGTCATTGTTTGCCTGTTCGTACATATCTACATAAAGGTAGATTAGGTCCAGTTGTGGCCGACTCTGGGGTTGCAGCGCTCATCTTGCTTTATTGGCCGAGGGAGCTGGTGTACAGCTTCCGGGTCATGTGGCCAGCATGACTAAGCTGCTTCTGGCGAACCAGAGCAGCGCATGGAAACACTGTTTACCCTCCCGCCAGAGCAGTGCCTGTTTATCTACTTGCACTTTGCCGTGCTTTCAAACTGCTAGGTTGGCAGGAGCAGGGACCGAGCAACGGGAGCTCACCCCATCGTGGGGATTCGAACCCCCGACCTTTTGATCAGCAAATCCTAGGCTCTGTGGCTTAACCCACAGCGCCACCCACGTCCCACATATCTACATACTCCACCTTATCTAGCAGAGAGCCTCTTCCACCCCCTTTCCCAATTCCTGCAGCTGCAGGCTGCAGTTTGCCCTCAGCTCTAACACATCTTGTGACGAGCCCACTGTGCAGCTTTTGCACACTCGCTCTTGCCTTCGTTTCTGAGGCAGCCAGACTCTGTTTCAACGTCCCCTCCCACAGCCGCTGCAGCAAATTTCAGTCTCCTCTTGTGCGCTTCCCTAGGCAGTACTCTAGGGTCGCCAGTTCTGCTAATAAAGTCTCCTGATTCAAATGCTTTCTGAAAATTGCATTTCATAGGGACTGCATCCATTAAGAGCAATTCAATTAGTGAAATACCTTTCGGAAGGATTTTTCATCAGGGATGCAATTGGCAAAGGATCGCACATTAACTGTGCCCCATTGAGGTTGCTCTCTTTTAGGAAATAACAATTAAATGTGTGTCACAGGCAGCGTTCTGCCTACATTAACTGGATCAAAGGGAATTTTAGCATTTTTATTAAAAGGTGAAATCGTGGGCATGAAAGAGTATTGTTTACGCAGGTCCAATGCAGGACGTCCAGCTGTATCAATCACTTTCCCCCCGCTTGTGTTAGATTGAGGCCTCTACCAAGTCAAGGAGATGGAGGCTAGATCCTGGAAGCAAGGGGAGGAAAGAGGGAATGCATTGAAAAAGCTTCCCTACTCCTTTATTATCTTTATTATCGGATTCAGGTCTTATCACATGCCCTGCTTTGGCCTGTTGCTATTCAAACGGCTTATTTGGTTGCACATGACATGTGTGTGATGTTACTGGGTCTTTTATTTGGCTAGAGCAGGGGTCGGCAAGGTTTATCTTGCCTGTGCCGGATCGGTCTCATGGAGATCCCTCCATGGGCTAGATGGTGCATGCACGTGAGCGTGCGCGCCTGTAATTTTTGGCGTCTGCACTTGCGCAGACGTGATTTCCAGTGCCACGGAAGTGAGTCCCCGCGCTGCACCGGTTTAGCACAGCACATGAGCGGGCAGCGCGGTTCGGCAGCGGCTTGTGGGCCGGTCTAATGACCTCCGCAGGCTTCTTCCCGCCCATGGGCCTTAGGTTGCTGACCCTGGGCTAGAGCTTGGTGGCCATGCATAGGCTATATCCCAACTTGAGGCCTGTAATGTTTCACTCACAATCCCTGGACAAGTGACATTGGCAAGTAGGAAGGGGCTATGTCAATATGTATGAAAAGAGGTATTCTCTGCCTGTGGAGTATACTATAAGAGACACAGCTTAATACAGCTTCTTAATGTAATTGAATACAGATTCTCAAACCTTTATTGGCATATGTGCAAGATTCCAGTAGCGTTCAATACAAACAACAACAACACTCATTCAAAAAAACACCAAGCCCTGCATCTAACACTTAAATTAGTGTTGTACAGCATTCACAAATCCTTATTGCATGTTGCAGAAACCTGGCTACTATCTCTATCCCATCCCCATCCTGGGTAAACATAAGGAAGGATACCTTACATTCGTCTGAATTCCAGTCCCTACAAGCAACCAACTGATTAATAAACTTAGGTCGAATTGCCTGATAACAGGGGCAGAACAAAAGGACATGCCTGGCTGATAATTGAATACAGAGCCCTTCTGGATCAGGCCAAAGTCCCAGCTGGTCCAGCATCCTGTTCTCACAGTGGCCAATGAGATGCCTCTGTAAAGCCTTCAAGCAGGCCATGAGCACAAGAACTTGCAGTTGCCAGCAGCTGGTACTCAGAAGCATATTGCCTCCAGCAGTGGAGCTAGAACATAGCCATCTTGGCTAGCTGCCATCAAAAGACTTAACATCCGTGAATTTTGTCCAATGCTCTTTTAAAGCCATCACAAGTTGATGGCCATCAGTTTAGCAACAGAACATTGTGCTACGTCTGGGTTGTGCAAGGATTCTGGTTTCATTGTGGGCTCAAGTTCCTAACTAGCTTCTAAGTCGTTTATCATAAGCGTAAACTACTATTTTACTTGATCTGAGCTAAGTAAAGGCAAAAATGATGGTGCATACTTTTTCCCGTGACATGGGCACACTTCTTCAGCCATTAGATTCACGAATTAACTTCTGTTTCAAAGCCTCAGGATTTTGCAGCCATTCACATTTGAACCATTGGCCTCATCACAAAACACAGAAGCCTGTCCCAATAATGATTCCCGCCCCTCTCTGCTCTAAAAACCATCACTGCTACTCAAGATGGAGTCGGGATTTGAGCCTCTGCTTAACTTCATCTAGCGTTTTGTTCATTACACAAGGCTTGAATGGAACACTCTTGAATGCATCTCATTTACTCTCTTTCATGCTTTAAATTGTTCTTTCCAGGCAAGTTGTTTTGGTACCAGGTGCATTACGACATGCACGTCCGCACTCACACGCGAGAGCACCTCTACTACTGCTCTCAGTGCAGCTACTCATCCATCACCAAAAACTGCCTTAAACGACACGTCATCCAGAAGCACAGTAACATTTTGCTGAAATGTCCCACAGAAGACTGCGATTATTCCACCCCAGATAAATACAAACTCCAGGCCCATCTGAAAGTGCACACGGAGTTGGTAAGTCTGAATCCTGGGCAGTTTTTGTTTTCTTTTTTTAAAGGGAGAGAGTTTCTGTACAGGGAGATAGTTTCAATCCATGAAAATGACCCCATTGTTTTCCACTGTACATTTTTCCTTTTTTCAGAACACAGGTACATTTCTGATGTTTCTCGGCTGCCTGGCTCTTTCCTGCTTATTACTGTACTGCCTTGTTTGTGAAACAAAACATATATTTCTCTGTGGTTTGCACTGTCCATGCAAAGCCCCATTTTAGGCACGAGAAAGTCTGAATTTTGACAGGGTTATTGCATGTTAAAGAGCAAAAGACTGTCCTTAGAACGTGGCATTGTATGGGCAGTGTTATTCATGTGCAACCCTTACAACGCCAATTCCCCACCAAGGTATCCATGTACTCTGAGCAATTATGTAAGGGAAACATGTTTGCATTGGCTTGCTTTGCCAATAAGTATGCAGAGCCTTACCAGGACGCAGGTGGCACTGTGGGTTAAACCACAGCGCCTAGGGCTTGCCGATCAGAAGGTTGGCAGTTCAAATCCCCATGACGGGGTGAGCTCCATTGCTCAATCCCTGCTCCTGCCAACCTAGCAGTTCGAAAGCACAAAGTGCAAGTAGATAAATAGGTACTGCTCTGGCGGGAAGGTAAATGGCGTTTCTGTGCTCTGCTCTGGTTCCCCAGAAGTGGCTTAGTCATGCTGGTCACATGACCCGGAAGCTGTATGCCAGCTCCCTCAGACAATAAAGCGAGATGAGCGCTGCAACCCCAGAGTCGTTTGCGACTGGACCTAATGGTCAGGGGTCCCTTTATCCTTTACCTTTATGCAGAGCCTTAGAGACCTTAATATCAGCTAGAAGCACTGCCATGACTGTATGCCATGGTACACTGCCTTTTCACTTTCAGATCACTCCCTTTTGAGAGTCAAACTTATATTTTGGAGCTGGGGTGAACCCAGTTTGGGGTTTTTTTATTCTGCTTTAACTGCAGGCTTTACGTTTTATGAGCTGACACTCAAGGCCTTGGAATACAGGAGATTAGAAAGTCAGCAGTTAAGCCTCATCAACTAGGGCCCTCATGATTCCACCTTCTGAGCAGCTTTGGGAATTACAATTTCAGAAGAGCAAGAGGAAATTTTCTCAACATTCTTTCTTCTTTGCTTCCAGGCTGTGTTTGTACATTTTTCTTAAAAGCACGAGTTAAACGTGATACACCTTATGTTTTCAGATCTCTTTTATGCTGACAGAAGGTGGGCTGTGGGCCAATATCTCCAACAGTTAGAATTTCTTATTAGGGGGGAAAAAATAGGTGAAGAACAGAATAGTTCACCTCCTACTCTGACTAACTGCTGTGGTTTCAGAAGCCGCAGGATGGCTTTTCAGAAGGCAGCGAGGGACTCAAAGCCAAAGGAAGGGATCCGTCTATAAATACACACCGTCTCATTAGTATCATTTCACTTCAGCAAGAGGAAAATTTTCCCTTTAAATTTGTTTTTCAGAGAAAACTTGTGGTTGTTTTTAAGGTCATTTTTCTTGACCTCTGTTTGCAACATTTGATTTCGCACAAGGTGCAAGGCCCCCCACGAGCGTTCGTGTGCATCAGAAAGTTACCCACAGCTTGTACTGCGATTTAATAATCTAGCACATTGACTGAAAATAGCAGGGAAGATTTCTGCAACTGCCCCGAGAGAGAGGAGGGAAAGAAGACAGCCGCCAAACATCTGTTACTAGGAATGATGGTTGCTGCCTTTTTCGCACCAGGTTTTCTCTTCTGCCTACCCTTAGGCCCTGCTGAAAAAGCAACAGTTGTGTTTATGGCAGGGTCCGTCACACATCATTTTGGTCCTGCCAAAAATCTAGTATCTCGTGACAGCAAGGAGATATGGCAACAGACTTTGCCTTTAAGGCCACAGGTTCCCCCACCCTTGCCTTAAAGGAGGACACATTTTTATGGTGTGAGGTTTTTTTGTGACAAGTGCATTAGATGTAGCTGTTAAAGTAGTAGACCCTTGACTACAAACGCTTATGCTTCCGTCAGATTGTTAAAGGACTCCTTTGTCATTGTCACCACATTAGGCTAAGCACAGTTACTCTTTGGGGCAAATTGTTCCTAGCCATTGTGTCAGCAGGTGCCCCCCCATAAGGAGGAAGGAAGCATTGCATGTCTCCTTCTTCCTCCTCGTCTTCTTCTCCTTCCTCCTCCTCCTCTTCCTCTTCTTCAATCACTCGTAGCCGAGTAAGATTGTCTTCCATAAACACCATGTTAACAATGAGTCTGTAAGTGACTGTGGAGGCCAATTCTGGATCCACACGTCCTTCCACAGTGGGGACATTGGTTTCCGGGCGGGAGCTGATCATGGTGTGGATTTTCCAAGCATGCCTTCCTCTTAGCGCGTTTCTCCCTTGCGTCCTGAGTTCGAGCGTCTTCAAAGCCCATGACACCTTTGAAAAAGGATGCTCTCCAACTGGAGCACTCACAGGCCAGTGTTTTCCCAATTGTTGGTGTTTATACTACATTTTTTTTAAAGATTTGCCTTGAGAGAGTCTTTAAACCTCTTTTGTTGACTACCAGCATTACGCTTTCCATTTTTAAGTTTGGAATAGAGTAGTTGCTTTGGAAGAGGATCATCAGGCATCCGCACAACATGACCAGTCCAATGAAGTTGATGAGGAGGAAGGAAGCATTGCATGTGTTCTCCTGCCAACCCACCTGCTTTTGGCTGGCATGAACCATCAAGCTGTGCATCTGTTTTCATAAGGAGCGTGTTGCTTTCCCTTGAAACGTAAAGATTTATAGGCCCTGGTCCAGAGATGCTTTTTAAAGGCACCCTAGGGTTTTTTCCCCCTTTTGAAGGTAAATCGTTTGTACTCTATCTCTCTGGATGGGAAATCATAGTCCAGCTGCACACCAAGACTCCAGGTGTCAGGTAACAGAAATTCTCCATGGGGTCACTATCTAACGCAATATAAGGCTAGGAATTGGAATGGGAGAAATAATGTACTAAACAATGTACTAAACTCCGCCTGCCTTACGGGGCTCTGGGAGGCTCTCACGAGATTTTGAAGGGCTGCCCGAGTTCCTGCAAGATCTCACCAGAGCCTGGTAAGCAAGGCAGAGAGATTTCTCAAACTTAGGTCCCCAGCTGTTGTTGGACTACAACTCCCATCATCCCTGACCACTGGGTCTGCTAGCTAGGGATGATGGGAGCTTGATCCCAGTTTGAGAAACAATGCCTTAAAATCTCTTTCCGCTTCAGGAAAAACCCGGTGCCGAAAGAGCTTTCAAGCTCTCCACCTTCTGCATGTTTAATTTGTGTGATATCAACGGCCTGAAGTTGAAATAGCGGAAGTTGGACGGGTGTGAATTGCAAGTCCACAATAATGTGTTTTTTTGACTGACAGAGGGATGAAAAAGACAGCCAAGAGAATCATGTCACAGTGATTCTTGGACTGTACCATTCAGTCTGCAGTTCATGGCAAGGAATTAATGTTTGACTCATCCACCCTACTAAAAAGCTCTGTGCCCAAAGATGACTGACATGCCAGGGAAAATGTTCTCCCTTGGTGTGCTCTAGGTGGTGGCTTTGTTTGTTTTAAATGAGAGAGGGCGTTCAAGCATGATGTTCCTCTGCTTGCGGTCTGGAGTAGTACAGCTCAGCAATACATTCTCTCTGCCATTCTCCTGATAGCATGTGTTTATCTCCAAAGTCAGCTTCTGATGGTCCATTCCTTTGCTTTGAAATTGCAATGTCCGGAGGAAGGTAGAAAATGGCTGCTTGCATGGAAAGAGGACCTGAAAGCACCTTTCAGCCTGAAGCTTAAGTGGGCTATGTTTTAAAATCGGTTCTTAATGCGAATGCAAGACCTGCTACAACTGCAGGGCAGGTGCGGTTTGTCTTCCAATCCTTTCGTGCATTAACAGAATCCGTGACACACAGAGAAGTTCAAACGTGTTTGTTTCACAGGGCAGGTGCAAGAGGTTGCACTGTTTGAGTCACTGCCATTCCTGTTCATCATTGTCCTCTCCCCGTTCACCCACCTAACCACTGCCTCTGTTCGCCTTCCACATCCTCCTTGGCTCACCCTAGGAAAGGACAAGGGGGTCTTTCTTCAGAGTGAGGCATTCTGGCTGAGGTGCCTGAGACTACAAGAATGGATGGCGGCTAACAGATTAAGGTTGAATCCTGACAAGACAGAAGTACTGTTTTGGGGGGACAGGAGATGGACAGGTGTGGAGGACTCCCTGGTCCTGAATGGGGTAACTGTGCCCCTGAAGGACCAGGTGCGCAGCCTGGGAGTCATTTTGGACTCACAGCTGTCCATGGAGGCACAGGTCAAATCTGTGTCCAGGGCAGCTGTTTACCAGCTCCATCTGGTACGCAGGCTGAGACCCTATCTGCCTGCAGACTGCCTCGCCAGAGTGGTGCATGCTCTGGTTATCTCCCGCTTGGATTACTGCAATGCGCTCTACGTGGGGCTAAATTGAAGGTGACCCAGAAACTACAACTAATACAGAATGCGGCAGCTATACTGGTGACTGGGAGCGGCCAACGAGACCAAATAATATCGGTCTTGAAAGACGTACACTGACTCCCAGTACATTTCTGAGCACAATTCAAAGTATTTGTGCTGACCTTTAAAGCCCTAAACGGCCTTGGCCCTATATACCTGAAGGAGTGTCTCCACCCCCATCGTTCTGCCCAGACACTGAGGTCCAGCTCTGAGGGCCTTCTGGCGGTTCCCTCACTGCGAGAAGCCAAGTTACAGGGAACCAGGCAGAGGGCCTTCTTGGTGGTGGCACCCGCCCTGTGGAACACCCTCCCTCCAGATGTCAAAGGAAAAAACAACTACCAGACTTTTAGGAGACATCTGAAGGCAGCCCTGTTTAGGGAAGCCTTTAATATCTAAAGGACTATTGTATTTTAATATTTTGTTGGAAGCCGCCCAGAATGGCTGGGGAAACCCAGCCAGATGGGCGGGGTATAAATAATAAATTAGTAGTAGTTGTTGTAGTAGTAGTAGTATTGTGAGAGAGGACCTCTGTTACCACTATGGCTTTGCTGCAACACCTATAGAGGCTCTATAAACTTTAAAAAAGTTCTAAGTTGAAAGAGCATTTCCAGAAGGGTTAATGCAAACGTTCTCTAAGCCAGCTTGCCCAGAATGCCTCCCTCTGAGGAAGGACTTATTGGCTCTTTCCTAGAGCAAGGTGGGAGAAGGCAGAAATCCTTGCGAAGTGGGGTGAGCAACTGGGGACAGTAAGAGGGGGCTGGGAGGAGGCGGGGGTGTTGCCTGACAGTTCACTGTCCCCCCAAACCTGCTGCCTGAGACAATTGTCTCCGCTTGGCTCATGAAAGAGCCCTTCTTGTAAGGTTGCACATGGAAGTGTTTTGAGAAGTAGAAAAAGCACAAAAGGCCACAAAACTATTATTAAATTTTGTATGCCACCCTATACCCATAGATCTCAGGGAGGTTCATATCATAAAATTACAATATATATTTGTTGTTGTTTAGTCGTGTCCGACTCTTCGTGACCCCATGGACCAGAGCACGCCAGGCACTTCTGTCCTCCACTGCCTCCCGCAGTTTGGTCAAACTCATGCTGGTAGCTTCGAGAACACTGTCCAACCATCTCATCCTCTGTCATCCCCTTCTCCTTGTGCCCTCCATCTTTCCCAACATCCGGGTCTTTTCCAGGGAGTCTTCTCATGAGGTGGCCAAAGTATTGGAGCCTCAGCTTCAGGATCTGTCCTTCCAGTGAGCACTCAGGGCTGATTTCGTTAAGAATGTATAGGTTTGTTCTTCTTGCAGTCCACGGGACTCTCAAGAGTCTCCTCCAGCACCATAATTCAAAAGCATCAATTATTTGGCGATCAGCCTTCTTGATGGTCCAGCTCTCACTTCCATACATCACTACTGGGAAAACCATAGCTTTTACTATACGGACCTTTCTTGGCAAATATATATATATAAAACACATAATAAAACTCTTGTTTGCTTCTACATTACAAGAGCTCTTATTGACTTTCTGTCCCTTTCATCGTGCAAGGAGGGAAATGCAGTCAAAAGTGGGCCTAATTAATTGCCACTTTGCGACACATCCCAAGGGTGAGGTAACACATTGTGTGCAGCGCAAGGTGAAATGTGTTGGCAGAAATGTATAGAAAGCCTTGAACAAACATTTCCAGCGCTCAGATTAGTTTCCAGCAGCTCGACATTAGCAGGCTTCTCCGTTTCACACTTGTAAGTAACAAAGGGAACAATATTTTGAGCCATTGGGGAAATAATTGTGGCAACGAGTGGGGAGATGGGACTGGGAGTGCAAGAGAAGAAAACGGAGTTTTAATGGAATGTTTGACACCTCTGGGGGCTTTAATAGCAGCTTGGATCCCTGCCCAAGTGAATAAATAGCTCTCACCGTTGTTCGTGCCTGGCCATTGTGCTCTGACACCAAACAGAGGTGTATTTTTGTGTGTTCAAAGGTTTCATCTCCCCTTCTAAGTGGACAAGTACGTTCTCAAATATACCAATAAGCGGTACATTTGGGACACCGAAGTCGGGGTCAGCGCAAGGCAAGGAACCACCCGAGGCAGGTGCTTCTGCATACACACCCTCCCCACGCTTGCTTTTGAATCCTAGAATCATAGAGTTGGAAGAGACCACAAGGGCCATCGAGTCCAACCCCCTGCCAAGCAGGAAACACCATCAGAGCACTCCTGACATATGGTTGTCAAGCCTCTGCTTAAAGACCTCCAAAGAAGGAGACTCCACCACACTCCTTGGCAGCAAATTCCACTGTCGAACAGCTCTTACTGTCAGGAAGTTCTTCCTAATGTTTAGGTGGAATCTTCTTTCTTGTAGTTTGGATCCATTGCTCCATGTCCGCTTCTCTGGAGCAGCAGAAAACAACCTTTCTCCCTCCTCTATGTGACATCCTTTTATATATTTGAACATGGCTATCATATCACCCCTTAACCTCCTCTTCTCCAGGCTAAACATGCCCAACTCCGTTAGCCGTTCCTCCCTTAGCCGTTCCTTTGCGCTAGCAATCTTTCCCCATCCACCTGTGTCATTTTGAAGAATGGGATCCTTCCTCAGAACAAGGTATTCCAGGAAAGGTGGCTCAATGTCATGGCCCTGTCAGGCGAGGAATGCCCAGAGTGAGGAATTAACTATTGTCAAAAGCACGCTTGCAAGTTATGGAAAGGCAGTTCCATCAGTCCTACTTCTCCCAGCTACTCCTAGGTGTGCACCTGAAGAGGCAGTTGGCACAGCAGGGAGGTCCTGCTATGGACCTCAACTTGTGTATCTCCCCTAACTGAGCTTCACACAAGCAGGCAAGGACTCTGCCTGTGTGTCACCTTCTACTCCTCCCATTTTACCCCTCTTCTGGTCCTGGGAGACAATGGAGCAGAAGAGGTGGAGGAGGAGGTGTGGAAGCCCTTGATTCTACACTAGCCAGTCTCTGACATCCAGGGGAGTGCATGCACCACCACTTTCAATGAACTGCTTTTAAAAGGAAGTTCTTGCCAGAAAGCTGGAGGTTCAAGTTTCTTCCACCACCTGAGTTTGCCTAATGGAAGTGCCTGTCCTGACCGAGGCGATAAACCAACTGGGCTGTTTCAGTTCTGTAAAGCGAGCAGAGGCTCATATTATGGGGTGTTCCTTTCTAGAGAGGAGAAAACATTTCCCGCAAATAGAAAACTCGCGTGTCAAAGAACTAGCTTTTTAAGGAACTGAGGTTCCTGCTTTGTGAACCTGACATCTAACATTCCCTGCAAAGTGGTGATTTTCTGTGCAGGGATAGATCCTGTGTTATACCCCCAACCCCCCAAAAACCTAAAAGTGTTGGACAAGGATGAAGAGTTTGCTTTTTAAAGCTGGTTCCGAATTAATGCAGATTCACCAGGTGAGCATATTTGCTGATGCACAACCGCGGCTGATGGCAACTCTGCCACTGGAGTACTATAGGGGTGTATCTCTGTGTAAAGTTGTATAACGCATTGTACCATGACAGACAACTATCCGAAGCCACCTTTCGTGTGACTTGGGCTTGTCATTGTTTCTCAGTCCCTCTGCCACCTGTTCCCTTTGTTGTTGTTTAGTCGTTTAGTCGTGTCCGACTCTTCGTGACCCCATGGACCAGAGCACGCCAGGCACTCCTGTCTTCCACTGCCTCCCGCAGTTTGGTCAAACTCATGCTGGTAGCTTTGAGAACACTGTCCAACCATCTCGTCCTCTGTCATCCCCTTCTCCTTGTGCCCTCCATCTTTCCCAACATCAGGGTCTTTTCCAGGGAGTCTTCTCTTCTCATGAGGTGGCCAAAGTATTGGAGCCTCAGCTTCAGGATCTGTCCTGTCAGTGAGCACTCAGGGCTGGTTTCCTTCAGAATGGATAGGTTTGCTCTTCCTGCAGTCCATGGGACTCTCAAGAGTCTCCTCCAGCACCATAATTCAAAAGCATCAATTCTTTGGCAATCAGCCTTCTTTATGGTCCAGCTCTCACTTCCATACATCACTACACCTGTGCCCTAAAGGAAGTAATAAAGTTTGCCAAGTTCTTTTCGTTTGCAACACGCTGCTATCCATTGCCAGTAGCTGTGGCAGTCTAAAAGTATGTTGCCTTTGTTCACGCCCTTCAGAAAGTCTTGAAAGACATTTCCGAAAGGCGAAATTCTGTAAAGCAGGCCATATACTGCTCTCTTCCTTGCCGAGGGAAAAGGCAAGTGCCAAGAATGTGACAGGGAGTTATTGTAAAGGGACCCCACCTGAATCCTCGAGAAGAGGTTCTGTCACCATGTATGACAAGGTCACTGTGAGAAGCCCCTGTTTTGCGTTGGAGGCTTTCTTTGGGATTCCCCGCTTATGACCTGGGCGGGCTCAGGCAGGCAGAATCTCAGACCAAGAAATTCATAAGGGCCGGCTGGAAGAGTGACAGGGTTAACTCTGAAGGATTAGCGTAGCAACATGTTCTCCAGGCAGCGGTGGGAAAATTCTGCAAAAAACCACCAAATGACTGATACTGCTGCTGCAAAGTTTTGGCTGGGAATTCCCTTCTTGAGGTTGAGACAGGTATAGTCTAAGGACGCTGCCGTTGAGAAAAACAGCACATGGGCACATCTAAGCAAAATAGTCATAAATGATTTTTTTTTGGGGGGGGAGGGAGATTGAACTGTGAGAATGGTAGCATTTAAACTATTCTTTCTTTTTTTGAAAAAACTGGATGCCTTTTGGTTGAGCATGCAGCCACAGAGGCAAGGAGACGCTCTCCAGTGCAGGAAACAGTCCTGCAGATAGAAAGGAAATTACCGTAAAATTGTGCACCCAAATCTCAAACCAGGCAGCTGCTCCAGAAGGACACCATGTTTGTTGGAACAGCTAAAAAATAAATAAATCAAGGCCCGTTCTCGTGTTGCCGCCCTCCAGAACTCTTGAGGAGGTACACGAAGAAGGACACCAGATGATGATTTGAAATATTTTAACATAGAATTATAACCACCACCCATGTGGAGCTGTGCCACAAGCAGCCATTCAAACAGTTGTGTGAATTGAGCTTTTGTTTCGCCTTAACCGCTAGAACGCTGCGCTAGATGTGGCAGCACAGACCAATGCTTATAGAATTCCTGTAGCTCAATAGGACAAGGCTGCCTGGTGTATTCTTGTTTTTCTTCTTCCTTTGGGGAAGCTATTCTTCTGATGGAAGCATGGAATGCCTTGGTTTAGAAGCAAATGAGGGATGAACTATCCCTGTCAATCCGAACCTCACTAGGAACTTATTCCATGATGGGGTGATCTTAACACCGCCTACTACCGAACCATTCCCAATCCACGCTGCTGCAAAAACCCAATAGTGGGCATTACTTGCTGTGTATGTAATCCTGCTTTACACAGATGAGGGTTTGTGTGCAAAACACCAGCTGTGCATTGTGGAATGAACTACAAATACAGAGACACTTTGACAATGATTGGCAGCCAGTCCAGATTTTTTTCGCTCACCCATGTTAAAGCTCAGCAATGACAGGCAATGAAGTTTAAATGATGGTAGCATCTTCTGCGTTCCCTTTGTGGACACAACTTGCATCCTGTCACTTCTCTGCGAGGCCCGCACGTTTTTGTCTCTGTGCCTCTCTTGGCATTTTGCTTTTCCAGGAAGCAGATTTTGGCATTTGCAGAAGTGCAGCAGCACGACTCTTCCAGCCTGTTAGGGTTCCCCAGGGCCCTCGCTGAGCTAACTCCATATGCTCAGAATTGAGTTAGAGTCTCAAACTCATCAGCTTGGCTTCAGAATTATTAGCTCTGGAATTATAATATACTTCAGCTTCTGTGTATTTTATTTTCCGGTTCCTGAACCATCTGGGCCCTGTTGTGCATATATGGTCTCTCTCTCTCACACACACAAATAGAAAGAATAGTCTTGGGACTTGGAAGCCATTGCCATTAGCTTCCTTTTGCTCTCTCAGATGACATTGGAATGAAATGGCCCAGAACTCAATTCCTTAGTAAAAATTTCCCGAAGAAAGCCATTTCAGTGTAACAGGCCCGTTGTGAGGGAGCTGTCAGTCCTCTGTGACTTATCCACTTCCGAGAGACTCACAACATCAGTGCCTTAGACAAGGCAAGAATCCAAGGGTCTGCTAGATTAAGTGGTGTCAACAGCAGCACTGTTGCGCTGAGGAATGCCCAGCACGCAGGCCGAAGGTGGCATGCAATCCATCTTTAAGGACTGTCAACATATCTTCTCTGTTCACACCTGTACATCAGGGGCACAAAAACCTCAGGCCTGGGACAAAAGGTGACCCTCAAGCCCCCATCTCAAAGCAGTGGCACTTCCCCCAAAAATCCAAATTAAGACTTTTATCTAATTACCAGTGGGAAATGCTTGCTGTCCAAATAAGGCTAGGCACTTCCTTTAAAGGTTCCGGAAGCTGATTCAACTGTCCTTGCCACCATTCAGTCCTGTGCATGGCTACAGCTATGCAAGAACATCCTGCTTAAACCAAGGCTGCTTTCTCTTTTGCTTTGCAGAGGCACCGCGTTAACTGCTCAGAGCAGTGCCAGGACAGACACATAGTCCCAGGGCGCATGCAAAGTTCCAGCTGAAGTTTGAGCTTCTAAGTAGCAGCACACAAAGCCAGAGTAAATAGGGCTATTATTACTTTTTACCTGCCTGTTAAAAGCTTCCAAGGGCAGGCTTGGGAAGAAAAGCCATAATCGGGGCCGCCAAGCTCCATACAATCGTAGACGGAGCTTAGGAGCCAGACAGTCAATAGTCCTGGTTAACTCTGCATTACAGCAGGCCACCAGGGAATCAGCTGAGAGGCCATCAACATGGCTAATGCATCCCCTACCACTCTCTGGAAGCCATTTGGCTCCATTAAGTGGCGGGGGTGGACCACTCGAATCAGTCCTACCTCCCTGCGGAGGGGAAGGATCGCAGAGAAGTCTAGTTGTACCAGGAAGTGATCTAACTGTGGCACTTCTTTTGTTCCACTCGAACTTGGTGTCAGATCACTAAGGTAAACCCCAGATCTAAGGCATGTCCATGGCTGTGTGTAGGGCCAGATTTATTCAGGGACAGCCCCATGGGGGGCATGCTTTCAAGGAGTCCTGAGCAGCCCCTTGTAAAGTCATGTTGGCATGGATGTTAAAATCACCCAGGACCACCAAACTAGGTGTCTCCAGGAGAACATCTGGCACTGCCTGAAGCAGCTCGGGCAGGGAATGCTTGGTGCGGCAGGTACACCGAAAGGAATCTTGTACTGCCCCTATTGCCCACCTTCCGGAACATGCACTCAGAGAACTGTGTCTCCCCAGTAGAACACCTGGTGAAAACCAAGAACTTTTTACGAATCACTGCACCCACACAACCTGCGGCGCTGGTGGACAAGCAGCAGCAAGAACAAGCCCAGCTTCCAGGTCAATTCCTCCACCCACAATCAAGTCATGGATGGCAGTGGTCTTATGAATCACTGGCCTGCCATTGCATTGCTCTAGTAATGCACCTGGAAGAAATGTTTTAGCCCTGTCCTCACCCTGTTGGAAGGGATGCGGGTGGTGCTGTGGGTTAAACTAGGACTTGCTGATCAGAAGGTCGGTGGTTTGAATCCCCGCGACAGGGTGAGCTCCCGTTGCGCGGTCCCTGCTCCTGCCAACCTAGTAGTTCGAAAGCACAAGTGCAAGTAGATAAATAGGTACCGCTCCGGCAGGAAGGTAAACGGCGTGCAGCGTTTTCCGTTCGCCAGAAGCAGCTTAATCATGCTGGCCACATGACCTGGAAGCTGTACCCCAGCTCCCTTGGCCAATAAAGCGAGATGAGCGCCGCAACCCCAGAGTCGGCCATGACTAGACCTAATGGTCAGGGGTCCCTTTACCTTTACCACCCTGTTGGACAAGGTTTCTACACCCTTGTGCAAATTACGGTAATTGAAACAAACAATGTAGTTTATTGTACAAAACTCACATATACATGTACAAAACTCACATATACGTACATTAGTAATGGATATGTCCTCCGCTATTTTTAAGCAGCATTTGAACACGGTTTCGCATGGAGTCTACTAGTTTTGAACAGTCACTGTTGATTTTCAGATCCCTGTTCCACACTTGAATCAGAGCCTGAATGAGCTTCATAGTTGTACAGTCTACAGCACGGAGGCGACTTTTGCATATAGCCCACAAATTCTCAATGGGCTTTATGTCTGGGGAATTCCCTGACCAATCAAGTACCTGCATTTGCTGCCCTGTCATGAATTTCTTCACCATTTTCAATGTGTGACAGGGGGCTAGGTCCTGCTGCAATATCCCAGTACTGTCAGGATATCTCTTTTCCAGCTCTGGAATAACTCTCTTTTGTAAAACCTCAGTATATTGTGGTGAGCGCATCATTCCTTCTATTGGCTGCAGGCTTCTGACACCATAATGATCAACTGACTTTTTGTGTTTGTTTTGAGTACAGGATTACGAGTAAGATAGAAAACATGCTTTGTTTCAATTAATTTGCACAAGGGTGTATGTGCAGAGAATGGTTTTTCCTTTTAAGTAGAGAAGCAATCAAAACCACAGTCTGAAAGTCAGCTCAGGAACCTGTACATGGGCAGGTTATAAACCGAATAAGCAAAATGGGTCCATTCTACCATGCTGATCCCACCTCATTTTTCCTGCCTACGTAGATTGAATCACATATGCAGCTTGTACGTGAGTTGGAGAGGTAGATCATGTTTACAGAGACATACAGGCATGCACGCTTCAAGTCAAAAGCTGTAAATCATTCTGAGATAAACTATTTTGTAACGAAGCCTAATTTTCTGTATTTCCTTTGGTGTACCTCATCATGATAACTGCTCTTGCTCTTCATAACGCCAGCTGAAATTGGCATCCGAGGCTTCCAGTTATCACCTTGTTGGGAGCCATATATTACTCAGCGAGTAATGAGTTTAGCAATCAGCTCAGTGAACTGATAACAGACACTTCCTCTCCCTCTCTCTTTCTCTCTCTCTCTCTCTCTCTCTCTCTCCCTTTCCCCCCTTCAAAGGACAAAAAGAGTTATTCCTGCCCTGTGTGCGAGAAATCTTTTACCGAAGACCGACTTATAAAATCACACATAAAGACAAACCACCCAGGTAAGACGAGCCACATTAATGGTCTTAAATGTAGCGTAATTGTGGAGCCTTGCTCCAGACTAAGCAATGGATTTTAGCTGTGTTGTGTATGCTGGTTATCGTATGTGGAAAACAGTGGTCCAGCCCTATAGAGTCCTGATACTACAGGTGGTTCCTTAGTCAGAGCAGCTCATGGTTATTAGTAGCAACAGCAGCAGCAAACTCCTGGTGCCTCGCCTCACCTTGCTTGCCTTATTTTGAACTCTGCTTGGCCCTGGCTCTACACCCAATCTGCATGCTCTAGCCTTTGCCTTGCCTGCCTGGACCATTTCCCTTTGCTTCAGCAGCCAAAAACCAAAGAAGAAGAAGAAGAAGAGTTTGGATTTGATATCCCGCCTTTCACTCCCCTTCAGGAGTCTCAAAGCGGCTAACATTCTCCTTTCCCTTCCTCCCCCACAACAAAAACTCTGTGAGGTGAGTGGGGCTGAGAGACTTCAGAGAAGTGTGACTGGCCCAAGGTCACCCAGCAGCTGCATGTGGAGGAGCGGAGACGCGAACCCGGTTCCCCAGATTACGAGACTACCGCTCTTAACCACTACACCACACTGGCTCTCAAAAAACAGACCCCTGCTGAGGCCTGACGCTTGGCCAATCCAGAGGCTTCATCCTGCCTGCCAGTAACAGGAGGTGATATTCCCAACCCCTGTTCCCCTTTTAATTCTGAAGAAAGGCCTGACCACTCAATCCAGATTTGGCCCATGAGGTTCTCAGTTTAGGCCCCAAGATCCCTGGCAATGACCCTGCAGGGTCATCTCCATTTGAGTTTTTGAATAATAATAAATTTTATTTATACTCCTCCCTCCCCAGCTGAGACCAGAGCTCAGGGCGACTAACACAATACAACTTAAAAACAAGATTAAAATACAACATTAAAACGCAGCCTCATTTCAGTAGAAACTGAAATCAAAAAACTTTTTGGGGATGAAAACGTCAAATCTTCACCAAGGCCAACTATCCAGACTGGTCCTGCATGGGCCAGAAAAAGCCAGGGAAGTCCCCAATTAGGAGTTCCATCACAGAAGGAAAAAGGGAAAAAAGAAAGAGAGGGAGGGGATCAAGTTGATTCCAAGCCAAAGGCCAGGCGGAACAACTCTGTCTTACAGGCCCTGCGGAAAGAAATCAGATCCTGCAGGGCTCTGGTCTCATGAGGCAGAGCGTTCCACCAGGCCGGAGCCAGTGTTGAAAAGGCCCTGGCTCTGGATGAGTCTAATCTAACTTCCTTAGGGTCCGGGACTTCTAGGGTGTTGCTATTTATGGACCTTAAGGTCCTCTGCGAGGCGTATCGGGAGAGGCAGTCCCGTAGGTTAAGCAGAGGTTAGATGGCCATCTGTCATGGATGCTTTAGTTGAGATCCCTACATTGCGGGGAATTGGACTAGATGACTCTCAGGGTCCCTTCTAACTCTGCAATATACACTCAGCATATGCATCTTTTTAAAAGGCATGCAATTAGCTTGACCACTACACACTCTTGGGACTCAGCAACGTGGTCCCATCACTTCATTATTTCTAGTTGATTATAGCCTCACATCTGTATTCTCAGGCCTTTTGGTGTTGTTAATGACCTGCCTGCTTGGGTATTTTGGGCTCCTCCGGAAATCCCAGGTGAAACCTTAAGCAAATGTTATGCGCCTCTCAGAGAGCATCGAAGCTAATAAATGTTTGGTAGCGAAGCTGCCCGGTTCGGTATTGGCCGCCTGAGAGTGTTCCCTGCCAGAAAGGAGGAAAAAAACCACCCATTTCTGCAGCAATGGCGCAACCAGCCTCTTAATTTGTCACAAAAATAGCAAGCACACAAAAGCAATGGCCAGTCCTTGAAAAAGCTGTAAAATAATGAAGCAGTTTCCTTAAGACTGCACAACCCCACTGGAAGGCTGGTGCAGAGAGAGGTAGGAAGAGAAAACAAGGAAAAGGAAGCCTATTGAAAGGATGTGGCAAGGAGCAATCTAAATATTATGTTTTCTCATTATTGTCATGTGTTTTCTGAAGGCTAAAGCTCCCCCCCCCATGTGATTTTTTTTTCTCCCCCTTCTCCAGAGGTTTCCATGAACACCATCTCCGAGATTGTTGGCAGGAGAGTTCAGCTGAAAGGGCTGATAGGAAAGCGAGCCGTGAAATGCCCCTATTGCAATTTTTACTTCATGAAGAATGGATCAGACCTTCAGCGTCACATCTGGGCCCATCAAGGTAACTGCAGCGTAGCTGGCACTTAATCTGTTTAAAAATAGCGATCACTTCCTGACACGCCGATGCTCCGGTTATGGCCCAGCTAGACGCATGGAATTCCACCACACAATTTACTAGCAGCTGTTTCGGGTGAGGGGTCTTTGAGGTTAGGGACCATGTCACGCAGCTGGTGTTTTCCCCAGAAGGGAAGGCGGTAGCTGGGGGGAAAGGTGTTAATTCACAGCTGCTGTTCATCACGTTGCTGTTGTTGGCATCGGTCTGTCTCGAGACACAATGGAGTTCTCCGGAGATGAAGTCAAACGGCTGTGTTAGCAGCAGCAAAGTGAGCTCCACAGGATGCAAGCCTGGGCAGCATGTAGAGAGTTCCTGGGCTGCCCAGAAGACAACACACACACACACACACACACACACACACACACACACTCACTCAGCCTCACTGATGTGGTCCAAAGGTAAGCAAAACAATACAGTTGGCACAAGCTTGGCTGATTGCAGAGATACATAATTTGGGCGCTTGTTACCAAGCTGATACATATGAGAATTTTCTAGGAAACTCGGGCCCTTCCAGACCTTCCAGTTCATAGAGCATCCATCCCGATTTGCTTGCAGGCAGATTACCGTACTTTTCCATGTATAAGATGTTATTTTTTCCTTAGAAATTATAGGCAAAAATTGTGGGTAGTCTGATACACAGAAAGCAGAGGGGGACGTGCAGTTGGTGGCAACAGCCAGCAGAAGATTGGCAGTGGTGATTGGGCGTATGATTGGTTGCTGTGGCAAGGCCTGCTGACGATTGGCTGTGGCTGTGGCAATTGGGCGGTTGATTTACGTCAGTGGCGAGGTGGTTGAATCAGCTGTGGTTGAATCAAGTGGGCAGGTGGGCTTGTGGCTGCGAGTGTGCAGGCGATCGGTGGCCATGGCGATGCGTGCGATTTGCAGCTGCTGTCAGGTGTTGAACCCCCCCCCCCCAAAAAGCTGAACAACTCTGGGCAATCCCCCCCTCAATTTTTTTTGTTGCAGCCCAGAAAAATAGGGGTCGTCTTATACACAGAAAAATACGGTATGTCGGTTATTTAACAAGCATTCATTCCAATTTGCAGGGCATGTTAGGGAGGTTAGATGATGATGCATCAAACCAAGTGGCACCGCACGCTTCTCAGTGCATTTTCTCCATCGCTTTGCTTATCACAAAAAGTCCAATCTTTGCAGGTTTGTTGCACATGACTGCCCAATCAGCAACTTGAATTTGCTGGTGCTTGTGAATCGCACCTGAAATGCAGTGGTCTGGAAGTTCCCTGTGAGGCTCACAGTCCTGGTTCTTCACCCTCGAAGCCCACTTCTGTGGGCATTTGCATAGAATTGCTGCTTTCCCAGTACTTTCGTCAACATCAGCTCGTTAAGCCTTCCACCCTTCGGACTGGTTCACACTTCGAGTTGCAGCCAATGTTATTCATACTCAGAGAAGACCCATTGAAATTGACGGACATAACTTAGGGCTGTTAACTTCAGTGGGTATATTTTGAGTAGAACACAACCCAGAATTTCTTAACGCAAGGACCGGCAGCTGAAAATGTAAACCGACTCTGTTCAAAAGTATTGCACTTTGAGGAGGTAGCAGGTGGTGGCCAATTAACCCGAGATCTATGATGATTCAAGTCGTCACTTGATGCTGCAGTCATCAGGTGATGAACTTGCATGCGTGATCTGCCCCTCAGTCACCATCCAAGGAAAAGTGCTTACTGTAGGTCAGTTTTCCCCAGACTTGGGACTCCAGTTGTTTGTGGACTACAGTCCCCATCATCCATGACCACTGCTCCTGCTAGCTAGGGATGATGGGGGTTGTGTTAGTATTTTCATTCTCCATTGCTGGATCATATGCTCCTATGTTTACTTTTCTGTACTGTTGCGTATGGGAATGGAAGTCAGTCTGAGATACTTCCGCTCCTTGTTCTCTGTCTCTCTTCTGAGGGAACTGCCTGTGTGAGAAGACACAGCTCACCACTCGTCATGATGCTTTTGTTTTCTTTGCTGTAAATAAAGACTCTGATGCTACATCAATTTTATTATTATTATTATTATTATTATTATTATTATTATTATTATTATTATTATTATTATTTATACCCTGCCCATCTGGCTGGGTTTCCCCAGCCACTCTGGGCAGCTTCCAACAAAACACTAAAATACAATAACCTATTAAACATTAAAAGCTTCCCTAAACAGGGCTGCCTTCAGATGTCTTCTAAAAGTCTAGTAGTCGTTGTTCTCTTTGACATCTGGTGGGAGGGTATTCCATAGGGAGGGCGCCACTACCGAGAAGGCCCTCTGCCTGGTTCCCTGTAACTTGGCTTCTCGCAGTGAGGGAACCGCCAGAAGGCCCTCAGCGCTGGACCTCAGTGTCCGGGCAGAACGATGGAGGTGGAGACGCTTCTTCAGGCATACTGGACCAAGGCTGTTTAGGGCTTTAAAGGTCAGCACCAATACTTTGAATTGTGCTCGGATATCCGGCACAATCTCACTTTCGCTGAACCCTGCTAATGCGTGCTCAACATCTACGGATATGGGTCGAAGTGTTTTGCAGGACTGGCCCAGAGGAATGTCCCAATAGGTTGTAGACCAGAAACAGCTGGAGAACCAAGTTTGGAAAACACTGCTGAAGGCAGTGCAGAGAGCACCTTTGCAGCATCACAGATATGGCAACAGGAGAGGGGTGCAACTTTTAAGATTTGCAATATAAACACACTTAGCTAGAATTAAGCCCCATTGGCTAATAAAAGATTCTTCCAGGTGGTACATTTAGCTACAGCACTGGCTGAATAGGTTTTTAACATACCATGAACACCTTTAGTGAATGCATAGTGTTCACCAGGACAGTGGCATCTGCTAGGACCAATTTAGTTAATGCTGCAATTAAACATCACTTGGAAGGATATTCCATCTGATTTTTTTTTTTTTTAAGGAAAAATAGGCTAGCACATGCCCTGCTGGCATAGGGCTTCTACATTAATCCCCACTGCTAACTTTATTTATTGCATTTCTCATTTATAACATCTTTGACATGATAAATGGCAAGCAGTATATTTCCACCTCACCCCCCTTTGTTGCTCTAGTACTCCGAAAGCAGAGCTCTGACATAAGTCAGCTTTTTGAAGTCTCCTGCTGCATCTTCTATTGGAGCTACAGCAAAGTCTATGTAAATCAGTTGTTTGTGGCTCATCTAGTTCAAAGCTACCCGTTTTAGCGATTTTCTGCCTCAGCAGATAAGTCAAAAGTTATTCCGTAATTAATATTTCGAATCCCTTTTGTTTTTGAATTAATGAATCACAAGTTAGTCCAGCGAGTATTCCTGCCTGATAATATCCACACACAAAAGGGTAAATTAAATTATTACCGTCATCCGTGCAAAGGCTGTTGTTTTCAAGCCTGGATATTCTCAAAGCTCCAGAAATTATTTCCGCATAGAAAAGTAAACTGCTATGACCTAGCTGTGTTTGTGTGTGTACACATAGTGCCGTCTCTCTGCTTCATATATTCCACCATCAATGCAGAAGAAAAGAACTGAAACTCTCCTGCTCCTTTGCATCCGTCATCCCTCTGTGCATTCCCTCCTTTTTATTGCAGCAGCAGCAGCAGCACCCCCTGCCCTTACTGCCTAGGAATAGGGGAGACTTGCTCATTGCAATCCGCTATAATAATAATGAGACGCGGGTGGGGCTGTGGGTTAAACCACAGAGCCTAGGACTTGCTGATCAGAAGGTTGGCAGTTTGAATCCCTGTGATGGGGTGAGCTCCCGTTGCTCGGTCCCTGCTCCTGCCCACCCAGCAGTTTGAAAGCACGTCAGAGTGCAAGTAGATAAATAGGTACCGCTTCGGTGGGAAGGTAAATGGCATTTCCGTGCAGTGCTCTGGTTCGTGGCTTAGTCATGCTGGCCACATGACCCGGAAGCTGCCTGCAGACAAACGCCGGCTCCCTCGGCCAGTAAAGTGAGATGAGCGCCGCAACCCCAGAGTCGGCCACGACTGGACCTAATGGTCAGGGGTCCCTTTACCTTTACTAACATGAACTCAGGATCCTTGTTCTCTACCAGGGATTTTAGACATTGAAGTAGTCCTAGAACATTGCCTTCAAGTGGCCATTCCTCATATCCCTGCAAAGTTTTTGACCGGTCATCTCCAGACAGTCCTTTCTTCATTTCTGTTCTCTTTTTTTGCACAGGCATCAAGCCATTCAAATGCTCCCTGTGCGAATATGCCACTCGCAGCAAGAGCAACCTGAAAGCTCACATGAACCGCCACAGTACTGAGAAGACCCACCTGTGCGATATGTGCGGGAAGAAGTTCAAATCCAAAGGCACCCTGAAGAGCCACAAGCTCCTCCACACCGCCGATGGCAAGTAGCTCTCTATCAGGGCTGAGACCACCCAAAGCCCTTCCACAATGGTTTGCATCATATTGCTTGTTTGAAATTGCAAGCTAGCAGCGACTCAGAGCAATGCAGTGGTGCTGCATGGAGTTAGGGTGGCTTGCATAGAAAACCCTATACAAACTTGTGTCAGGGGTGGGGGAGTTCTGCCTCACAGGGCTAATTAAGCCTGGCACGGGTTCAGATTTGGCCTGCAAGGTTATTTCCCCCAAGCCTTGCCCACCTGCCCCGCAGCTGATGTGATGTATAACATCAGGTGCAGGGCAAACAGAGTTGTGGCTGCTGATGCACAACTGGAAGTCTTCAAGGGCACTCCTGATTTCCCATTGGAAATGGAGAGCAAGTGTGCTGGGTTCAGCTGCACTGGGGTCATGGCACAGGAAACTCCACTGGGCTTAAGTTACCACTTATTAGCAGATAGGCAGCGACTCCAGGCCTGTCGGATCATGCAACCAATCCTGAAGAAGGCAGTAACTTCAAGGCTGCTTGTCAACTAATAGCTGCTGGCTTCAACCCTCAGCTGATCAGCGGGGCTTCAGAGCGCTTTGCCAAGACCCAAGTGGTGCTCTGAAGTCCCAACCAACATCATTTGATGCCAAGTAATTGACAAGTCGGTGGTAAGGGAGATAAAGACCTGTGCTACACCATGCCACACAGAAGCCCTGTGCATGGAGTGAATCAATTGGCCCCTTGATATCACAACCTGCCCAATGACGCGTCTAAAAAAACCCCCAAACACCAAGGTGTTAAGATTCCATCTGCTCACACATTGTTACCTCTCACCTTTGTTTCTTTTCCAACACTCTCTAAAGATGCCTAAATGCAAGCAGTGTGTTTTGCACCAAGTTTTATTATATGCATGAAGAATAGTCAGAGTTGCATTGCTAGATTAGATCAAAGATTCACCTAGCACTTCCTGTCAACTGGCCAGCCACTTCTGTTCTTGGGAGGCTGTTTCTGCAAACTCAGCAGTCCCCTGTCCAACATTTTTCTATTCCTTCCTCTTGCCAAGAATGGCACATCAGTACAGAATGAATCTCTGTCCGAGTTTATTGCTGTTCACAGTAACTAATGAAACACAGAGCATGACTTCTAAGTTCAATTAGATCTAGTGAACGTTCTAAACATCAAGCCTTTTCCCTCCACCGTGTTTTATGAGAACTGTCAGCCTTATGCATAAGCTTCTCTGGAAATCCATCAACAACTTAAAATTTAGAGGAGAAAACTTGACAAGTTAGTATAGATTTGCCTTTTCAACTTGCACTTTGGGGTTCCCTTTTAAGTTTTTGACAGCTGTTGCTGAAAGGATTTCAAACAGAAATTCTCTGTCGTGGTAATGAAGGAGGAGCTGGAGTAAAACAGACCTCTGTGCAGGTTTTAATATGCTCGCATCATACTGAGAGTCTTCCACAGTTTGCAAACAGCTGAGAGTTAAAGAGAGAAGGGCTACCGATTTAGCTTCTAAAAAGAGGCACGACAGATGCTTTAAATGCTGTAAACTGTTCTGCAGTCCAGACTTGTATAGCATAAAGTCAAGCAAATAAATAAATGATGTGAAATGTTAAAAGGGGCATTCGGGAAGAGAATTGCTTGCAGCACTTACGACATGCTCAGGTTTATTTAAAGTTTCTTTTATGCCATCAGGATTCAAAGGCTGTTACTCCCTTGTGTTTGTTTGTTGTCCTACGAATCTAAGGAATCAATACCAATGTACATAAACCAGGAATTATACAGTTTTTAAAGCCTCCGGCTTTACTTTTGAGTATATTGGGGCAAAGCTAGATGTGGTGTAGGGCATCTATGATCGAGATCTCCTATTGTCAATTTTAAAATGTTGTGAAGCTTAAAGAAGCCACAGGGAAGGGGTTATGAGAAAGAGGGGGATAACCTTTTCCACAGTACCATTTGCCTAGCCTGAATTCTCCACCACATTTGGGGATGGTAGTTTAGATCAGGAAAATGTTGTGGTGGAAGGATTAAAACACCTCCTGACCTATCACTGCTGCCCCAACTTGATTTGCCACCCATGAAAACCTACAGGAGAACTGACTCGTTAATGTTCCCTTGTCACATTTAATTAACCTTTTAGACTGTCTAAAGACCTTTGAAACTGTGGACTTTAAGAGAGGCAAAATCATTCTAGTTTTGCCTTAGGTGGCGATTCTCCTTCAGGACACTTCATTCTCTCAAGTTCATCCCCTCAATAGAACACATTCAAGTGATTTCAGAGATTGCCATCTGAAGGCAACTGACCAAACATGCATCAAGAAGATGCGTAAATGGAAACTCAACATAACAGTGAAACCGTATCATAAAGGCGGGTAAATCACAGCTTCAGAAACAAATAAAAGCAGCATTATAGAAACAGAAATTCAGGAATAGCAGGGTTAAATCATGACGGTTGCTACTTCATATCTGTTTTCCTCTGTTTAAATGAGACAACGCATTTGTATCTGAATTGGTTGGTTTTCTGTTTCAGGGAAACAGTTCAAGTGCACAGTGTGCGATTATACTGCCGCACAAAAGCCACAGCTGCTGAGGCACATGGAGCAGCATGCTTCGTTCAAGGTAAGGAGGTTGCTGCTGACTTGGCTGCATGAACCGCTGTGCCGCCAAGCAGTTATTGCAGGTGCAGCACGTGGCAGCGGTTGAGATACTGCAGCAAACTATGCCCAAGGTTAGAGGGTTCAGATTTAGATGTCCCTGGATCGGCATGGGAAGCTGGAGCCAGAGAGATCCTTATAACTTCTATCTTCTCCCCCCCCCTCCCATGGGCCAAGTTTGGCAGGTGGGGTTGCCCACCTCCAAATCACCTGGCATCGCGATGACGTCTGGTGACCCGGTTTTGCCTACACAGGTTGCAGTTAAACCATACTGGCACAGGCATGTCTAGAACTGTGGGGGGTGCTTTAAAGCCCTGATATTCAGCTGATTATCCATTTCTCCTGATTTGATAGATAGTACACTTCTCTCCCCTGCCTTTAGTCTTTAAGTTTTGTTTCACTTCCCGCCCTTAAGCCTCAGATCCCTGGGCTGAACTTTGACCCTCCTGTTTTCTTTTATTATTGTTACTTTTTTCTATTTCCTATTTTTAATTTTGTAATTTTATATGGTCTGTAAAATTTAATAAATATCATTTATAAAAAAAAATGAACTTTGACCCTCCTGTAGCTTTCGAAGTTGTGGCTCAAAAAAACCTGTGCATTGGGGATATTAAAACAAAAGGCCTGCTATTTTACAACAGAAACAAACCCCCAAAGGCTAAGCAGCTACATTCTAGGTGATGATGATGATGATGATGATGCTTATGCATTTTATCATTGATGTGTTTTAGCCCTCTTCAGGCATTCAAAAGAACACATCTTTTAATGTATCCAGGATTGCATATTTATGCAATTTACTTTCTCCATGCTTGCATTTTTGGGATTCGTCTTTCCTTCCGATATTTACAGAAAGAATTCTAGCTAGCTACAGTTACAGTATAATATGATGCCATCTGTATTTTATTGGTTTTGTGGACGTCAGTAAGGATAAGGTAATTATTTTCTTTTCAGTAATTCTGCCTCGTGCTCTCAAGATATTAGACCAATATTATTTCAGCGAATGAACATGTCCACCTTAAACAGAAACATGCTGGCATTTCTTGTGTGCATCCCAGAATAGATGATGATAAAACACGGTCATTTTGTATAGTTTCTGAGGCAGATATTCCATCTGGTCACCATTCTGGCATATGTTTAAAAAGATGCAAACTTAGAATGCCTGGCCAAAAATTTCATGAACAAGGCGAATTCTGAAGTCATTTGAACCGATTATCAGCACCAAACTATTTAAGTGGCTGGGACATAATGTACTGCAGTGGCTGATGCAAGGCTGAGAGTGGAGGATTGTGTTAGGCTGAGTAAGATAAAACAATAGAAAGTACGTTTCCGAGTACAATTCAAAATGTTGGTGCTAATCTTTAAAGCCCTAAACGGCCTCAGCCCAATATACCTGAAGGAGCGTCTCCACCCCCATCGTTCTGCTCCAACTCCGAGGGCCTTCTGGCAGTTCCCTAACTGCAAGAAGCTACAGGGAACTAGGCAGAGGGCCTTCTTGGTAGTGGCGCCTGCCCTGTGGAATGCCCTCCCACCAGATGTCAAGGAAATAAGCAACTATCTGACTTCTAGAAGACATCTGAAAGCAGCCCTGTTTTTGATGTTTGATCTTTTATCGTGTTTTTAATGTTTGTCTTTTTAATGTTCTGTTGGGAGCCACCCAGAGTGGCTGGGGAAACCCAACCAGATGGGCGGGGTATAAATTAGTAGTAGTAGGCTGAATGGTGCGCACATATAAATGGCACTAGCCTATCAACACCCTCCAGGCCTGTCTCTCAAGCCCTTGACACTTTCCCCAAGCCACAGCCCTCACTACCCCTGGTGTAGGTCGCCCTCAAGTGCTTTTGTCTGCTAGAATGGGTCCTTGGCCACATACACAGCACCCTTCTAAAAAGCAGCGTTGTACCAACCATGTCTTCCCCAAAAGAATCCTGGGAACTGTAGTTTGTCAGGGTTTCCAAGATTTGCTAAGAAACCCCTATTCCCCTCGCAGAGACGCAACTCTCAGAGTTTCCCAGAAAGAAGAACTGGTTGTCAAGCAGCTCTTGCAGCTGTAGCTCTAGGAGGAAGATGGGGGGGGGGGGTCGGGTCTCTTTGCAACCTTCAGCACCCTTAAACTACAGCTCCCAGAATTCCTTGCAGGGAGAGGAGCAATGACTGTTAAAGTGGTATGATAGTGATTTCAATGTATGTTGCTGCTGTGGCTCTGTGGTAGTGCTTTTGCTTGTCTGGATATGTGTGTGTGTGTGTGTGTGTGTGTGTGTGTGTGTGTGTGTGTGTACACACACACATGCAGAAAGCTCTTACTTTAGTGTGAATGGAACATAGCCTACAGTTCAGAGAGTCAAATATATTTCTCTGCCTATTTGGCATCTGTCCTCAGCAGTCACTGCATGGTGTAGGAAAGGGTTCCAAAGCCCTTTTTAAAAAATATGGCCTTGAGCTATCACAAGTGATAAATTGAACAACAGCGATTAAAATGTATGCGTGGGCTTTGTGACACCAAGCAGGTACTTAACAATCTCTCACTTTGTTCCGTGTGTGGTCTCTCCATGACCTTCTTTGCATTTCTGTATTTATTTATGTGTTCACTACATCTATGTTCCTTTTCTCTTTTTACCAGCACCCTCAACGTCCTTAAAAATGCAATATTATAAATAATAAATGCATGCTTATATTTTTTTTAAAAAATTGCATGAAACCCTCCCGCTTAATTTTGGTTCAAGTATGATTGAGAAGCCTCCCCTTCAGAATGACAGTTGTTTTACATTTCTCGGCATAAATATCCTTAAATAGAATTTGGTGCCGTTTGAAGAATGTTCAGAGGGAAATGAATAACAAATGGTCAAATGGTACAGAAAGATAAAGAGGATCGATGGGTTCCTACTCATTAAACTCAGTTGGGAATTGCTTTCAACTTACCATACATAGTAAAGCAGGCATAGGCAAACTCAGCCCTCTAGATGTTTTGAGACTACAATTCCCATCATCCCTGACCACTTGTCCTGTTAGCTAGGGATGATAGTAGTTGTAGTCCCAAAACTTCTGGAGGGCTGAGTTTGCCTATGCCTATAGTAAAGAAACGGAAGCGAAGCAGATGCAAAACAGTTGATTTTTAAAGATTCGCTGATGGGGGGTGGGGGGTGGGAACAGTTCAAGTTGGCACTCGGCCTACTTAGGCTGTCCAGCTAGATAGTAAACAGAGACACTTCCCATGAGGAAGATGGATGAAGGAAGATGGACTGGGTACCAGTTTTGTTAAATGCTGCACTGATCACCTTGAACAGAGGCACCTTAGCCTTCTTAGAGACTGTTGGGAAGCTACATGTTGATTTTTTGCCTTGGTGCCACCACTTGTGCTATGTCTCCATAATCCATTCTTTGCCTGTACATTTCTGAACAGAGCTACTTTCACAACCCATACCTTGGAAGACTCTGCTGTTTCTTCTTAAGCATCCTTACCCATCACATGCTGCCCTTACCTTCTCAAGGCTTGAGGCAGGGAGTCTGGACCAAAGCAGTATCGATCGTTCCCCACTAATTGGCTGCATTGCTGGTTACAGTGCCTCTCCACAGGGATGCCCTCGGGTACTAAGGTCCCAGTTACAAAAGATGCCTTTCACCTAAGCACTCAGCAACCAGGGAAGGGTTGCAGATGCAGCAGCTTCCAAGAAGCATCTTCCAAGCAGAGATCAAGCACAGAGAGTCATTCAAGTCACCAACCTAATCCAGAGATAAGGCCAGGAAACAGTCCAAGGTCAACATCACAGGGAGTTCAACTAAGGCAACTTCTGCCACCAGGACTAGAAGCCATAGGGCTGTGTTGTTTCTCGCCAGTGGAAGACGTACAAGGGAGGTCTTATATACTCAGGCCTCCTAAACCACATCCAAACCACAGCTGTTGGCAATGAGCAGGGACCACTTACGAGTAGACCACCAACACCGGGTCTTGTAAATGCATACTGAGCCATCGCTCTTTGGCCCTAAAAGTGTTTGGTGCCAGTGCTATTGAGGGCTTAGGGCTGCTTCACCTTCTCCTTGTGGTCCCAGAAGTTCATTATTGGGTATCAACCCAGAGGTCCCCTCAAGGGAATTCTCAGCATTGGATTCAAGGAGCCCTGCCAACTCCTCAAGGTCCCCAACATTTAGGTCAGGGCTAGACATGCCAGTTACCTTGGTATCTCAAGGTTCTCCGAATGCTGGTTTTGCCTCCCAGTAACTTTGCAAGGTAATTCGCACTGTAAAAGGTGTCTAAAGGTACCTTGAAAGCTTCTTACAGATAAACACCAAACAGATAAGCAACTGCACATCTTTCCAAAGACATCCGGAGGCAGCCCTGTATCAGGAAGTCCTTATTATTTGGCAGTTTTGCTGTACTTTTATTATGCTGGAAGCTGCCCAGAGTGGCTGGGGCAACCCAGTTATATGGGCAGGGTATAAGTAATATGTTGTTGTTGTTATCCTGCCTAAATGAGGAGTTGGACCAGAACATCCCACGTTCAAAACCAAAGCTGTATCACACCGTAACATTGCAAGTGGCTCTGTGAATTGTTGTTGCTAAGGCATCTAAGCTGGAATACAAAATCAGTCCAAAGATATATTTTTTATGACCTTTAGACCATTTAAAGGTCAAAGCAGTTTTTATTGTTAAATAGCCAAGCAGGCAACTATGATATTTCAATAATAGGCAGTATTGTGGCTGTAAGGAATAGCCTTTTGAAGATATTGATAGTTCCTTTCCACACACATTTTGCAGGATACACACTGAAAGACAGATTTTATTGTTGCAGTGTTCTCATTTCTCAGTCTTTTAACCCTTTTGTACATGTGAAAACTCCACAGAGCCAACTATATTTTTCTGATAGGACTGCTGAGTCCTGACCACATGCACAAGGAACTGTTTTTCTGATGTGGCCTAGTAAAGAGAAGGACTGAAACGCCTTCCTTACGCCAATTACCTTTCAGCCTCAATTCCCCATTGTTAAAATGGGAATATGAACAACTGCTTCTCAGCATTGTTGTGCACCCGAAACATGTTTCAGGAATGTTAATGCCTTGTTATGTTCAATATTCTAGTCAGGAAACCTATTTACATGGATTTATTTGAGGTCTCTAAAGGAAACTTTGTAGGACATCTGTACTGATTGATTTTTGTGAAGTGATTAATTTTTTGTAAAGCACACGATGCAATTCTAACTGGACTAGCTCTGGGGACTGAGTGCCTCTGTTCGGTCAGGGGAAAATAGTATTTCTGAGCTTTCATAGTTCCCAGACAATGATATTTTTTTCAGTGGAAACCAGTATATTGATCGGTAAATAGACCATATTGCATTGTTCTCTTCCCATTGTCACTGACTTCTCCTCAGCATTGCCAGGAAAGTCACTGAAATAGTGCAGACCGAGTCTGGAGAAGAAAGTCTTGAGAACAAGAAACTGTACAAAAATAGTGTATAATTTGAGGAGACAGGAACAGAGAGGTCTCGTCTTCCTTACTTCAGGCCTTGTTCATCGCAGGGAGACAGTCAACCAAACATACAGAGGAAACGGTCCACCAGCCAATTAGAGGACATGCTACCTCAGTGAAGATCGCACCACTGCTCTAGGGAGGGCCAGAGAAGATGCAACCGGGGCAGCCATGTTTGTTTGCTCATTTGCCTGTCCCAGTCACATGCAAAACAGGGATGGAGGGTGTTTGTCTTACATTTTTTCATCACGAGGGACGTGGACATAGGGAGCAGAAAGCCTGAATGCTGAGCAGATGCTCTGCCCTTGCGCCACACTCTTCTTGTGCATGAGGCTGAGGAATTCCACTGAATGTCCACTTGGGATAATTGCAATTTATATGTGCAGAGTTGTGCACAGCCTTTGCATGTTCTCCTCCACATCAGTTTATTTTGCTAGTCATTTCTGAATGAGGCATCAGCTCTGTGTTCCTCCTGTCTGCCTGGAGAAGCATGTCACTAAATTAGTACAGGGCATTAATTTTAATGCAGTGTAATTTATTGAGTAGCTGGAAATTCTGCAGTTGTGGGTGGTTTTTTTGCAACTTCAGAGTGAGTGATGCTACCCTGCTTTGCCAATCCATCTTTTTATGGAGGAGACCAGGAGTCAGCAGCCACGACACATAAATACTTTGCGGAGCTGTTCGGTGCCAATGAATTTCTGCCTTATTGTGAAACTTTGCATGGCATAAAAATGTAATACAGTTGGAGATAAGGCATTGCTAAGGCATTGGCTTGCATGTGTTGCTCTGGAAGCGTTACCTAATGGAACAAATTAGCTTGCTAACGTACGTATTGAGATAGATTTGAATCTTGCTGTTTCTTAAGCCAGAAGCGTAGGTCTTCTGTAAAGTTCTGAAGACAGGAAACAGATACGGCTAATTCATTTCCTTTCTCCTCAGCCTTTCCGGTGTGCACACTGCCATTATTCCTGCAACATTTCTGGTTCTCTGAAGAGACATTATAACAGGAAGCATCCCAACGAAGAGTATGTTAATGCTGGCTCTGGAGAGCTTGCCGCTGAAGCCCTTCTCCAGCAAGGTGACCTGTCTTATTTTGAAACCGTTGCACAAAAATTACTCCTTTGAATTAAGACACAATTAAATTTCTTTTGCAGAGAGTATGCTGTGGCAGGCTTAGCTTTTCAGTGGTGGACAGTGATGGGATTTTGTGTGTGTGTGTGTGTGTGTGTGTGTGTGTGTGTGTGTGTGTGTGTGGCACTGTCATCACTTCCCTGAAAGAAAAAACCTGTAACCTGTAGCAAACCTTGTATACGAATTGAAAATCCACATGAATGAAAGCTGGAGGGAAGCCAGCATTCTCTTGTGGATCGGCCCAGGTTTAAATTCCTACAGAACGCGTTCTTGGCTCTTTCTTAATGGGAATGAAGCCAAAGGCACTTTTAAAGGAAGAAAGCTGTTGCTGTATTTGAGAAAAGGTTATTTTTTCCCCCAGTTACACGCTGCTTTTTTTTTTTTTTTTTACATTTTAAAAACTGTCTGTGCAGCTGTGATCAGAGTTGGCTCCTCCAATCCTGAATATATTTACCTGGGGTTGTATTCAGTTGTGTCCCTCCTTGCCCACCAGTCTCTGGCTCAGCAGAAGGCATTTGTTATTATAGAATGGGGGGAAGGCCATTTTTGCTGATTCTCCCTTCCCTCTGCAGCTCTCCTCCCTCGCCCGCCCTTCACCAGCTAAAGAGAGGCAGGGGACATTTTGGAACAGTTCAGGGGACAGCAGGAGAAAGGGGAGATCCTCAAAAATCAGTCTGCACCCCACTTTCATCTCGCAGAAGAATCCCCTGGATTCAGTAGCTCTCTGTCCACAGATGGACATGGTCAGACACACCCCACAGAACTCCTGTTGGTTTCTGCGGAAACAGCTTCACAGGATGACAGCTTTGATTTGATGGACTGCATCTCATGGAGCAAGCAAACCTAACGTTCTGCTCATTGCTTCAGGATATTCTCACTGCGGGAACGGGAAGCTGACCTAGAGATGAGCCTTTGGCCTGATTCAGCAGACCATCTTCTTACATTCTTGACCTAGCCAGTTCTTCTCTGCGTCACTTGTGAAACCGGCCTGTGGGTCAAATCCTACTTGGTTAAACGCTTAGCGTTCCTCCCGCAAAGCATTCTTCTCTTGTACTTGCTTCCTGCATACATTTCTCAGTTCCACTGCATCAGCTCACTTCCAAATAACTAGCTGAGCATCAGAGTAGGTGCCTGAGCATTTTTCAATCCTTCCTGCTATATGAGGTTTTTTGGTTGTTTTGATTTTCACTAGAGCCTCGGAAGATAAAAGAGGAAGCAGGGAGGGAGAGGAATTCAAGAGGACTCCTTTCACTACTCCGGGCCCTATCTAATTAAAAACGGGTTTGCCGAACAACATAGTATCTGGATGCAACTTCAAGAGATGTGCACGCTCCACTCTTAAGGGACATTTTGCTGCTATGCAGTTGGAAATCTGATAGCCCAGTCCAGTAGCTTCTTAAGTATGAAATGTATTCAAGGATTCAGGACATTGAAAAGCGTGTAACGCTACTGCAAGTGGGGAATTAAAAGGAAGCCAAATTTGATTGCCTTTTGTTGGGAGATGCTGAGCTGTTTGTGGAAGTTGACTCCCTTGTTTTATTTTTGATGGTTCCCAAGTGTTTATCCCCATATTGAACGAAAAAATGCAGAACTTCCCCCTCCTTAAAAAGCATCTTGCAGGGATTTCAAAATTCGCTTTTTTTTTTTACAGTAGAATAGATGCCAGACTAACACAGCCGCTCTAGATAATGAATAAAACATCATTCTCCCAAGCGTGACATTTCTAAAAAGCATTTCCAAATTATTCTTTTCTTCTTTCTTAGCTGTTTAAAAAAAAATGTCTGCAAAGAATTCACATTTATTGGAAGTGCTAACCCATGTTCCAACAACACAGAAACAGTGACACAAGCCAAATGCATTCAGAATAAATGCTGTCTGCCCTCCCCCTTCCACTGTTGCAAATATGGGAACTGGAGGACAGAAGCAGGAGTCGGCACCCTAAGGCCCATGGGCTGGAAGCAGCCCACAGAGGCCATTTAACTGGCCCACGAGCCGCCCCTGAACCCAGCCACCCGCTCGGCAAATCCCCGCGCACTGCGCTAAACCAGTGCTGCACAGGGACTCTCTTCTGCAGCTTCAGAAATTGCTTCTGCGCATGCCCAGACGCCGGAAATCGCTTCTGCACAGGCATGATTTTCGACGTCTGGGCATGCCCAGAAGCGATTTCTGGCCCCGCGGACATGCACAGACGGGATTTCCGGCATCGCACTGCACCGTACCGGCCCACAGAGGATCTCCATGGTAGTGATTCTGCCCATGCCCAGTAAGCCTTGCCGACCCCTGGACAAAAGCATCGCAATGAGTGCACCCAGATGTTAGTTTCTTTGAGTCCTCCAAACCGCAATGAAGATGGAGGTCTGCAGTACCTTAGAAACAAATGCATTTATTGCAGCATGGACTTTGAAGGAGGGCTGCACATCCATTGAAAAGCACGTGCATTGCATTCCAATGGCCCCAGATCCATTTCCTGTTATCTGCCACCTGAAACCTGAAGAGCCACTGTCTGTCATTGTAGACAGTACTGAGCTAATGGACTGATGGTCCGGCCTGGAATAAGGCTGCTTCCTATCCCTGTTGGCATGTGAATCATCAGGTGTATGGCCAGCCATGTTTGTTTTTCCATGGACAAACGTATTTGTGCAACAGCGGCCAAGAATGCAAGTATAGAAACAGGGCCAAGCATACATTTGATGGAATGGGGAGGAGTTTCCACTTCATGAACCTTCACGACTTTGCATTAGGAAATGGGGGTCTGCACAGGAAGCCAGGAACGTATCTTATGCCTTCAGAATTCATGCTGGATTTACTGTACGTCCCGTCCCCCCCATGATACACAAATGTTAATGATACACCTCGGGTTAAGTACTTAATTCGTTCTGGAGGTCCGTACTTAACCTGAAACTGTTCTTAACCTGAAGCACCACTTTAGCTAATGGGGCCTCCTGCTGCCGCCACGCTGCCGAGCACAATTTCTGTTCTCATCCTGAAGCAAAGTTCATAACCTGAAGCACTATTTCTGGGCTAGCGGAGTCTGTAACCTGAAGCATATGTAACCCGAGGTACCACTGTATATAGTAGCCGGATTAACTTGTTTTAGAAGTTAAAGAGAAAGGAAATGTTAGGAGCTGGAGGCAAGCGCAGGTCAGCAATCAAAAAAAGGGGGGGACCCCTCAGTGTTAGTGCAGTTAAATCTTTATTGTTGTTGTTTAGTCGTGTCCGACTCTTCGTGACCCCACGGACCAGACCACGCCAGGCACTCCTGTCTTCCACTGCCTCCCGCAGTTTGGTCAGACTCATGCTGGTAGCTTCGGGAACACTGTCCAACCATCTCATCCTCTGTTGTCCCCTTCTCCTTGTGCCCTCCATCTTTTCCAACATCAGGGTCTTTTCCAGGGAGTCTTCTCTTCTCATGAGGTGGCCAAAGTATTGGAGCCTCAGCTTCAGGATCTGTCCTTCCAGTGAGCACTCAGGGCTGATTTCCTTAAGAATGGATAGGTTTGATCTTCTTGCAGTCCATGGGACTCTCAAGAGTCTCCTCCAGCACCATAATTCAAAAGCATCAATTCTTTGGCGATCAGCCGTCTTGATGGTCCAGCTCTCACCTCCATAAATCTTTAGGCAAGAAACCTAAACAGCGTAGGCCTACTGATCCCAGCAACCTCTCCCCAGTTGGTCTTGCTCCAAGAAGGCATTTGCACGGACTGAAGGCCTCTGCCTTCCCACCACTTCCCAAGTCTCCTCCTCTCCTAGGTATTTCCCAAGCAGTCACGAATTGCCTTTGTGCACAACCTGCCTCTGCTCTGCCCTCCTCACTTCTCTGCACATTATATGAGACCAGGGGAGAGGGAGCTGGTCTCGGCAGGAGGGGGAGACTCCCTTACTTCTTCAGCAGCCTGCCTCTCTGTCTCCGGGCCTCCCTCCCAGCCTCCACTTCTGCCTCTGAGTCTGAATTGCCCTCTGCCACAGCCTCTTCCTGCTCACCAAACCCTGTCACCTCTTCTGCTTGCGACCCTTCCTCCTCCCAGTCTGCTCCCTCTGACCACTCATCGCCATTCCACCACCGACCCCCTGGCTCTGAATCGTCTTCCCCTGGGGATTCCCTTGGGGGTTCCCCAGCTGGGTAGGGGCCCCCAACCCCTCTGCATCCAGCCACACCATGACAGGAGACCGCTATAATTGTAGATAAAATGAGCTAACAACAGGGCCTGGGCACCCCAGCTGTCTCTAAAATACCCTTCAAAGACAGCCAACCACATAGCCTCCCTGTCACCAAAAAGAAGGTACTGTGTCCAGAATATAGGTTGTAAACTTCAGGCAGATTTGCCCAGTGAAGCTAAACCTATTAATTATTTTGTTGCTTAAACTTTCCTGCATTTTTAAAAGGCAAACTGTAAGGATCTGGAGCTGTAAGCATTGATAAGGAAATAGCCCAGGGCATGCAGTTGCACGTAGAGTTCTAGTAAGAAAAGTACTTAATGGAAGTGTTTTCCTGTAACTTTCCCTATGGGTGTCCTGATGCTGTAGCTTAAACTCAAGGACTGTAAGAAGCCAAAGGAGGTTCGCCGTGGGAAGCTGCAGATAGGAAGCCTTCTAAAATGAGCGTTTTCCCATACTATCAGTAGCACACAGATCCTCGGGGGTTTTCTGGCTGCTTGTTATCTGCGACTTCTTTTCATTTTGTGACCCCTTATTAATGCAATATAGAAAGTAAATGTCACATCCAAGCGACCAGTTAGTGCATTAATAGTGTGTGTGTGTGTGTGTGTGTCTCCAGAGGGATGGTGGGGAGGCCAACAGTGGAATTGCTCCTTTGGCATTTCAGAAATATGAAATACTCCAATATGATTTGACTACATGCACGGGTGTCAAAAGCAGATAAGGTATGTCATTCAGTGACCTTTCCCCCTCTCTGTATTGCCAAAGTATTTAATGAATTGGATGGAAATTAATTTTCTTTAGCTGCGGTGTCAATTAGCTGTCGCACAGTTTTCTGCTACTGGCTCAACTGGATGCCTCCATTTGTTGTTCCTTAATTAAAGTCGCAGTGACAAAGGTGCCCATTTTAATTAGCAGGGTGTTATTGTTACAGTAATTTTAATTTAAAAGAAATAGAGGAAGGTCTTGCATCTAATTGAGTTTTTATTAAGAGGGTGATACGAAATGAATATTTCATTTCAGATTTGGTAACTGATGGTATCGTTCTCCTATCCTGTGCCAAAGGTACTTTACTAGGGAGCCGTGCAATGTTGCATATTAACACATTTGACAGAGAAGCTATTCCAGTTTAGCATAAAATCAAGCAGCCTGCATTGTCTAAAGCGGTTAAAGATAATAATAGGCAGGACTTAGGAAATCCTTGAAGACTAATAAATGTCAGCAAATGAACCTCACTTTAATGAGGTTTTATGAAATGAAATAGAGGAAATTATTCCATTCCGCCACGTTGATGAAGTCCCATCTTGAAAGAGTTTGGCTTGGAGACGGAAAACGTTTGGCGCAAATACATTTCTGCAACTGATAAACAATGTGCCAGTGGCAAATTCTCCAACATACTGCTGCAAGATTAGGGTGGCTTGCCACTGCACGAAAGCATGTGGAGTTGGTATGTAGAGACACCATTTATATATGCGATAGTTATCCCTCATCCAATCAGGATCACAGGAAAGATCACAAGACGTGTCATGGCAGCTCCCACATGCTGAGCCAATTTCACAGTGAGCCAGCGGATGTATCACTGGTGTGATTATTAGCCCTTAACAGTGGGGGACAGGATAGCAGAGAAACAGAAAAGGCTCTTATTTCTGATATCTCTTTTTCAGTATTGAATCTTCTTCGGTATGTTCCTTGTCCCCTCACCCCATGCCCAGGGTCCTACAAAACAGCTCTGGAACTGTTTCCCAGGTTTTTCACCTTCATTGTTGTTCAGTGCTTGCTGCAAATGACCATTTCACTGTGCTGTTCCAGTAAGATACCATAAGATTTTGTGATTTATTTATTTAAAAAGGAGAGTTACCTTAGAATAGGGATGAATGGATCAGTGGCCACTGCTGCATTTCTTTTTTCTTTTTAAAATCTGCATAATAATCAAATGCCCATTTCTAAATGTAATTAATCCTAAAAGAGACATCGCATGCACATTTCAAGAGATATAGTTAAAAAAACTGCACTGCAAAATCAGAAAAAAATGCAAAGTCTGAATGGTTACTGTGCCCCCAAATCACTGTAGGTTGAGACGAGTGGGTCAGGTGTGCCCGTATCAGAATTCACAAATAAGGAATTCCTCAAGCACCCATAACTCAGGGCTATGTTTTGTTCTGCTGCTCAGTGCAAAGTAACATTTCCCACCATGCTGTGCATCCTCCCACCCTGATATTTCACAGCAAGATTTCAGGGCTTCTTCTGAATCAGGACAAAAAATAAATAAAATCAAGGAACAATTTATTTATTTTTTAGTATGTCCAAATTGCCAGAGATTTTGAGCACGGAAATAGGAAATAGATTAAAAACGAATTCTTAACTCTGTGTGTAGTAGATTCATTTTTCGTGTTTCTAGTTAAAAATTAGCAAAACAATTTGCGCGTGGGTGTGCGCATGCAGAATTCACGTGAAATACTCTGCTGCCAGAAAACAAAAAACCAAAAGTATTTTCAACATCAGTAGTAAAAACATAGTAGTTATATAACTGACAATGCATTGCTGTTTAAAGGTGCGTAAAATTTGCTTTGTGCAAATTGGAAAGCAATCGTCTATTAAACTTGATAAAGTTGCAACCTGGTAACCTGGCGTGCTGATTTCCTACTGGCATACTTATGGCTTAATTTATCAACGAGAGGCAAAGATTGTGCTGATGAAGATTATCTTGTTCTCCCCCCCCCCTTCCTTTTTTTCTTTTCCTTCAGGTGGTATTAAGTGTCCAGTTTGCAACTTCGTGTATGGTACAAAGTGGGAATTCAACAGACACCTCAAGAACAAACATAGACTCAGATTGGTCGAGTATGATGGGGAGACAAAGTGGGAGGTAAAGCCAAGCAGTGGCAGCTGGCCCTGAAATACCGGGTTTCTCTAGAAGGGTCAAGGTGGGGGATGTAATTCGAATCAAATGAGAATACGACGGCATAAACTGCCTTATGAGATGAAAAAAATGCACTGCCTCTTGCGCGGGCATGCAGAGATGTATGCTATCTGGCAAAAGGATCCTTTTCCCCCCATTGCCCTTTAAAGGTAAAGGTAAAGGACCCCTGACAGTTAAGTGCAGTTGCGAACGACACTGGGGTTGTGGTGCTCATCTCATTTTACTGGCCAAGGGAGCAGACGTTTGTCCACACTCAGTTTTTCCAGGTCATGTGGCCAGCATGACTAAGCTGCTTCTGGAGAAACCAGAGCAGCGCACGGAAACACAGTTTATCTTCCCGCCGGAGCAGTACCTATTTATCTACTTGCACTTTGACGTGCTTTCGAACTGCTAGGTTGGCGGGAGCAGGGACCGAGCAACGGGAGCTCACCCTGTCATGGGAATCCGAACTGCTGACCTTCTGATCGGCAAGTCCTAGGCTCTGTGGTTTAGACCACAGCACTACCCGCGTCCCTTGTCCCTCGTCAATACTTACACACTGCAATAGCTGTTTGGCATCTTTGTGATGTGCTTCTGCCAGCTAATTCCCTTTGATCACCGATCACTGGCTCTTTTTGCAGACCAAAGCAGAAATTCCTGAAGAAACGCAGTATCTCCATATCACGGAAGCTGAAGATATGCAAGGAACTCAGGCCGCAGTTGCTGCTCTACAGGACCTGCGATATACCTCGGAGAATGGTAAAACATTCTCTTTAAGGAGAAATGAATGTTTCGCAAAAGCAATGTATAAATGCTGAGCGTTCAAAACAAGTCCCCGTACATTAGCTCAGTAATCCTTGCGTGGTAATAATAATAATTATTATTATTTCCCCAGCCACTCTGGGCGGCTTCCAGAAAAATATTAAAATACAGTAATTCATGAAATGTTAAAAAAGCTTCCCTAAAAATATTAAAAGCTTCCCTAAAAACAGTACAAGTTGGAAATGTAGGTCTGAGAGTAACAACAAGAAAGAGCAGCTAACCTAGAGCCACCCAGAGAGATTCATGGTCAAGAGCAGTACATGTGAAAAGGATCTAGGAGTCTTGGTTGACCACAAACTTGACATGAGCCAACAGTGTGACGCGGCAGCTAAAAAAGCCAATGCAATTCTGGGCTGCATCAATAGGAGTATAGCATCTAGATCAAGGGAAGTAATAGTGCCACTGTATTCTGCTGTGGTCAGACCTCACCTGGAGTACTGTGTCCAGTTCTGGGCACCACAGTTCAAGAAGGACACTGACAAACTGGAACGTGTCCCAAGGAGGGCAACCAAAATGGTCAAAGGCCTGGAAACGATGCCTTATGAGGAACGGCTAAGGGAGCTGGGCATGTTTAGCCTGGAGAAGAGGAGGTTAAGGGGTGATAAGATAGCCATGTTCAAATATATAAAAGGATGTCACATAGAGGAGGGAGAAAGGATGTTTTCTGCTGCTCCAGAGAAGCGGACACGGAGCAATGGATCCAAACTACAAGAAAGAAGATTCCACCTAAACACTAGGAAGAACTTCCTGACAGTAAGAGCTGTTTGACAGTGGAATTTGCTGCCAAGGAGTGTGGTGGAGTCTCCTACTTTGGAGGTCTTTAAGCAGAGGCTTGACAACCATATGTCAGGAGTGCTCTGATGGTGTTTCCTGCTTGGCAGGGGGTTGGACTCGATGGCCCTTGTGGTCTCTTCCAACTCTATGATTCTATGATTCTATGGCATGTGAACTGATACTTCCAGCTCCAGTATTACACCAGCATCACGCTGTCAACAAAAGTGGCTTCACTAGCGAGCATATTGTTTTGTTTCATCAAAATTGCCAAGTCCGAAGCGACTCTGGGAAAGAAACGCATATTGGCTGCGACCTGATGCCACCAGCGCAGCTTCTTCCCAAATCCTGCAAAGACTTGAAGCAGTTGGGGACAGCACAGAAGCGGGTTGCTTCTGTTCTAACATTGAAAAGAAACTAGCAGAGCAGTCTGAACCCCACTAATGCCTGGTGAAGAGGGTAAGGTGGGGTTGGGGGGGGCAGACAAAAGCTCGCTTCAGGCGATGTCAGCCTATAGCTGCCAGGCTTGGGCCCAATGCCGTCAGGTGATAGCAGTGCAGCCCGTTCAATCGGATTTGACAACTTACTAAGGTCACCAAAGGTAAATGGAACAAAAGAGACTCTTGGCACCTTGGAGACTGACCAGTTTATTAGGGCGTAAGCTCTTATTCCTCCAAAGCAAACTCAGTGCCGCCAGCGGGGCTTGCTTCTAAGCATGGTGAGGGGAGAAGATAGGATTCTGTAAGGAACTAGGGAAGAATGTGAAGAGGGATTTGAACGAGGGGTGAGCGGGGTAAGTTCTCGCTGCAATGGCATGGTGGGATGTGCAGCGGCGGAAACATAAGCAAAAGGAGATGAGTTTGAACAGAAAATTGGCAAGTTTGTGTCACTGTTAACGCCGTCCTGGTTCTCATATTGACATTCTCTCCGATTAGGGGGACGACTTGACCCCACGGCTGTGAACATCCTGCAACAGATCATAGAGTTGGGCTCGGAGCCCCACGACGCAGCTGCTGTCGCCTCTGTCGTTGCCATGGCCCCAGGAACTGTTACTGTCGTGAAACAGGTCAAAGCATTTTCCTTTCCTCTGTGTGTGTGTGTGTGTGTGTGTGTGTGCGCGTGCGTGCGCGTGCATTAGACAGAAGGAGTGATACTTCTGGCTATTTGTTTTATGAATATAAACAGTTAATATTTATAAGCTATTTGAGACCACATTTGTTTAGCTAGACAGCTCAATACTGGGCCGTCCTTGCAGCACCACCTTGAACCACATTTGTTTCTGGATTTGGCATTACGGAATGTGTGAATTCTCTGCCTGAAACCGAATGTAATCAACTTCATTATTCCTGTATATAAAGTTGTGGGGGAGATAAAGGGCTGGTTTCGATAGATGACATCAAAATACTTATTGCAAGCCTATTATGTTAATGCATTGAGCAACTGGCAGCTCGTGTGAGCATGCAATCTTTTCCCGGGACGGTTCCAGGTCAGGATGGAGGCATTCGCTGCATTCAAAGTCCTTGCATGTTGCAGGTGGGGGAAAGCTTGGAGCATCATTCTCTCACACACATTTTGGCATTCTTATGTACAGGAGTGGTTTTGACACGGGGCCGCACTCTCAAACTTGCAATCCCCCACAAGAAAACTGAGGTGATTGCAGTCTCATGAAACCATGTGCCATTTGCCTCCTGGCTTGCTTGGTTCAGAGTAGCTACATTGCTTCCAGAGATAGGCTTCCACATTGTGGTGAAAGTGGCTGTTTAAATTGGCCTCTAGGCAAGAGAGTTGAGAAAATTGACCTGCATTCTGTTCCACTTCTGAGCTTTATCCTGTAATGAGGTAGCAATCTGCAAGCTATTGGAAGCAGTGAGGTTGCAGAGGTTCTGCTGGGGACTTATTTGATCTGTAGGATTTTGTTAGAGTCAAGAAGAAGAAAAATGGCTTTCTAATGGAAGTATGAGGTTTCCTTCTCATCCCCTTTTTATAATGAGGGCTTTCATTATTCATAAAGAACCTTAAGATCGTGGTTTGCTAATAACACATTTCAATAAAATTGTATGTTTTCAAATACTTGCATAAGGCATTGAGTCCTTGTTATATACTGTTAGCTTTTATTCTATGTAGACACCCTGTGAGATAAATTCTTGTGTTAATTTCTGAATGACTTCCTTTGTTTCGAATCTTTGTGTTGGTGGCATCATGCTAATCATTTTTGTGTTTAAAAAATGGGATAGAAGCATATGATAAAGCAAATATATTTATATATGCAGAAGATCAAGGGGGGGGGATTCATATTCCAGGGAGTCCTTATCAAATGTTGAGAAGCTAGACTAGTATAAAGCTCAAGGATTGCTGAAAGGCCTGAGCCATAATCCTGTGGCACCTCAGAGCTACGGTGTAGTGTGATCTCTCTCCCTCCCCCCCAGCCCCTTCGGTTTCAGTCCAACTGCTGAGCAACAAGCATTGATTCTGTGACAGATGAAAATAGCTACACTCTAAATACTCTTGGCATGATCTTCCTCTTATTTTTATGTTTTATTTTATGTTTTATTTTTATGTTTATGTTTAGTCCTCACCTTTGGCAGTGCTCTCATTGTATATTCCTTGTGTTGGCTGGGGCACCAGTTCTAGCAGCCACTGCAAGCAGCACGAGGCTCCCCTTTTCAAAGAGCTGGGGTGTCTGGCCTACCTCACACTATAAGCCTAGCAGTTCGAAAGCACACCAGTGCAAGTAGATAAATAGGTACCACTGCGGCGGGAAGGTAAACAGCATTTCTGTGCACTCTGGCATTCATTATGGTGTCCCGTTGCGCCAGAAGCAGTTTAGTCATGATGCCCACATTACCCAGAAAAGCTGCCACGTACAAAGGCAGGCTCCCTCAGCCTGAAGCGAGATGAGTGCCGTACCCCATAGTCGAACTTAACCGTCCAGGAGTCCTTTACCTTTTACACTTTAATAACTGAGCAGCAATGGTACAGGGTTTCAAGTGGGTCAGAACCATTTGCAAAATTTGCATGGCTGCTTCTGCTTCTTCCCACTCCTCACCTCTTCCTTGTAGTCTCCTTTGTATTCCACCGTGTCCCCCAGGGTGTCCCTGCTCAGTAGAAGTAATGATTCGGGGAATCGGTTTGGCAGCCCGAGACAACCAAACTAGCTGAGGACTTGGACAATTCATTGGCTAGCCCTGTGGAATCTCAATTAAGTTGAGCGAAATAAACGCCCCAACTATTCTTTGTTGCTTGATCCCCAGCTATCTGAAATACGTTGTTGAAACGTGAGCAGGTACATCTAGTCGTAAGGGGCTATGTGTAAGAAACCAAAAAATGGTGTCTAGGTTCCACCATCACACATTTTTAAATCAGTGTCATAAATGTAACACAGAAGACAGGAGGCTGCTTCGTTCAGGTGTCATATTGTAAAATCATCATTAACCATGCTAGATCTTGACATATATACCTGTATACCGGAAGGAGCGTCTCCACCCCCATCATTCTGCCCGGAAGCTGAGGTCCAGTGCCAAGGGCCTTCTGGCGGTTCCCTCACTGCGAGAAACAAAGCTGCAGGGAACCAGGCAGAGGGCCTTCTTGGTAGTGGCGCCCGCCCTGTGGAAAGCCCTCCCATCAGATGTCAAAGAGATAAACAACTACCTGACATTTAGAAAACATCTGAAGGCAGCCCTGTTCAGGGAAGTGTTTAATGTGTGACATTTTGATGTATTTTCATTCTTTGTTGGAAGCCGCCCAGAGTGGCTGGGGAAACCCAGCCAGATGGGCGGGGTACAAATAATAAATTATTATTATTGACATATGTAAAAGTTAGATACATCCTAGAGCTATAGAACGTGCATACAGGGGCACCTAAAATGAACCAGAGGATGGACCATCTTTCTTGTAGATTGATTATATATATATATATATATATATATATATATATATATATATATATATGTAGGTTTTGGTGTCTTCGGGTGTCTTCCCGTGTAAGAGTTGGGGTGTCTAGGCGACGTTTCGACGAGGTCTCACTCGTCATCTTCAGGCTGGTGCTTTCGGCTTCTTGTTACTAGAACAGAGCAGGATCTCAGTGTTTGAGTTCCTATAAATACTGTTGAGGGGGTGTGGTGTATAGCCTCCAACGTTCTGGGCAGAGAGGAAGTTCCTAGGTTATATATATGCTTTCGTAGATTTTCACGGGTACAGGAATGTAGGTTTTGGTGTCTTCGGGTGTCTTCCCGTGTAAGAGTTGGGGTGTCTAGGCGACGTTTCGACGAGGTCTCACTCGTCATCTTCAGGCTGGTGCTTTCGGCTTCTTGTTACTAGAACAGAGCAGGATCTCAGTGTTTGAGTTCCTATAAATACTGTTGAGGGGGTGTGGTGTATAGCCTCCAACGTTCTGGGCAGAGAGGAAGTTCCTAGGTTAATGTGCATTTTCTTCTTTTGTTCATTAATTACTTGAGGGATATCCAAGCCAGAGCACAACTAAGTGCAGTACAGCCATCTTCTCAGAAAAACTCTTTACAAGGTCAAGAGGTCAAGACACGAAAGCTTTAGCAACTAATCCACACCTAATGACCCTCCTAAGTGGTACTCAGAATATCACTCAAGTAATCACTCTAGATATCCCTCAAGTAATTAATGAACAAAAGAAGAAAATGCACAGGGCACAAAACCACAGCTCGCCCCTATACACGAAGCCAAGCCAGAGCACAACTAAGTGCAGTACAGCCATCTTCTCAGAAAAACTCTTTACAAGGTCAAGAGGTCAAGACACGAAAGCTTTAGCAACTAATCCACACCTAATGACCCTCCTAAGTGGTACTCAGAATATCACTCAAGTAATCACTCAAGATATCCCTCAAGTAATTAATGAACAAAAGAAGAAAATGCACATTAACCTAGGAACTTCCTCTCTGCCCAGAACGTTGGAGGCTATACACCACACCCCCTCAACAGTATTTATAGGAACTCAAACACTGAGATCCTGCTCTGTTCTAGTAACAAGAAGCCGAAAGCACCAGCCTGAAGATGACGAGTGAGACCTCGTCGAAACGTCGCCTAGACACCCCAACTCTTACACGGGAAGACACCCGAAGACACCAAAACCTACATATATATATATATATATATATATATATATATATATATATTAGCAACTAATCCACACCTAATGACCCTCCTAAATGGTACTCAGATTATCACTCAAGAAATCTCTCAAGATATCCCTCAAGTAATTAATGAACAAAAGAAGAAAAGGCACACTAACCTGGGAACTTCCTCTCTGCCCAGAACGTTGGAGGCTATACACCACACCCCCTCAACAGTATTTATAGGAACTCAAACACTGAGATCCTGCTCTGTTCCAGTAACAAGAAGCCGAAAGCACCAGCCTGAAGATGACGAGTGAGACCTCGTCGAAACGTCGCCTAGACACCCCAACTCTTACACGGGAAGACACCCGAAGACACCAAAACCTGCATTCCTGTACCCGTGAAAATCTACGAAAGCATATATATATATATATATATATATATATATATATATATATATATGCAGGTTTTGGTGTCTTCGGGTGTCTTCCCGTGTAAGAGTTGGGGTGTCTAGGCGACGTTTCGACGAGGTCTCACTCGTCATCTTCAGGCTGGTGCTTTCGGCTTCTTGTTACTAGAACAGAGCAGGATCTCAGTGTTTGAGTTCCTATAAATACTGTTGAGGGGGTGTGGTGTATAGCCTCCAACGTTCTGGGCAGAGAGGAAGTTCCCAGGTTAGTGTGCCTTTTCTTCGTCGAAACGTCGCCTAGACACCCCAACTCTTACACGGGAAGACACCCGAAGACACCAAAACCTGCATTCCTGTACCCGTGAAAATCTACGAAAGCATATATATATATATATATATAGCAGGGGGAAAAGATTGAAAGTTTTTGGCATTCATCAGTCTTGAGAGCCAATGGAGTGTGTCTCCAGGGGTGAAGTCAATCTGCTGCATTGGCAACACTGAAGTGACCTCCCCGGGGTGCAAGCCTAGGCAGTGTGTATGGAGGTCCCCCTCTTGATCTGGCTGATGTGGCCCAAAGGAAAGCAGAGCAATGCGTTTGGCACCAGCTTGGCTGCAGGAGTTGCCAGAAGGAGGCATGCCAGGTGCCATCCAACCACCTTAGGGACTCCACTCTGGATTTGTGTAGGATTAGCCTTTTCTTCTCCTGAAGATATCCTGCAAAGCCTAGATGAGCTACCTTCCCAGGTGGACGAGCCTCACATGCCCCTCACTTCCCTATACAGTGGTACCTCAGGTTAAGAACTTAATTTGTTCTGGAGGTCTGTTCTTAACCTGAAGCTGTTCTTAAGCTGAAGCACCACTTTAGCTAATGGGGCCTCCCGCTGCCACCGCACCACCAGAGCATGATTTCTGTTCTCATCCTGAAGCAAAGTTCTTAACCCGAGGTATTATTTCTGGGTTAGCGGAGTCTGTAACCTAAAGCATCTGTAACCTGAAGCCTCTGTAACCCGAGGTACCACTGTACAGCACATCTTGAGGTTCTCTTTGGGCTCTGGGGTGGGACTTCTTGCGAGCCAGGTGGGATCTCCAGGGTGCTTCCCGTTTCTGGGTACCACTTCCAGGTAACCAGCACCACACGTGTGCGTGGTCACATACATGTGCATCAAGCTCTTGCCAGTAAGCAAGGAGGATGCTTCAGGTAGCAATTGAAAAGAATGTAGGTGCTGCCAGAAAAAAAAAAAATATGGAAGGGCATCTCCAGTTGGCTTGGAAGCTGCTGTTGTCTCATTAACTCCCTTATTAGAGGGATAAAGAAAAAAAAGCAATATTTTGGGAAAGATTCCCCCAGTAGATCAATCTAATAGGACCTAAGCAGAGGGCATGTAAGTGCTGAGCTGACATGAAGTGTGCCAACCTGAAAAACACAGCAATTTGTCATGCTAAGAGGATTATAGATAGATGTCCGAGAGAGAGAGAGAGGGAGAGAGAAGAAGAACAAGGAGCTCCACAAGTGAAAGCAGTTAATCATTTTTCCTGGAATGACAAAACCAATGAAAAACATCTGGATAAAGGCAGGTAGAGAGGCTGTTAACTTTCTTTATTGGCCATTTTCATTTCAGGAGAATATAAAATTGAATAAGCATTCCGTTTGTCACCCTTGCACCAAATGAGATTCTAGTTTCATTTCACTTTCGCGTCAGCGGCATTTTTATTTATCTTCCTCTCCTTGTTATTTATTTGCGCATCTCAGATGCATTTAAAATTATGTGCGGCTTTCAACGTAAACAAAGCCAATTTCGAATCCCATTCCGGCTACAATATACTTGCTTGCAGGTCTCGGTGAATGCTGGGCAGCGAGGCTTGTTGCCTTAGGAATAAACGTGTGCGGTGTTTGCAAACCTGTTTTGTGATACCACCTGGAAAACTAAACGGCCCCCTCCCCCTGCCATCTGAAAAGACGTTGAAATTCCATCACCAGTGACAAATCTCTTTGGATCCAAACACAGCAGTGAAATAGAGGTTTGCGTACCTATTTCAATGGCCATATATGTTTTCATTTGGCTACCTGTCTGGATCCAGCAGTATAAATTGTTATATATGTGTAATCTGTGCAGTTCTTAATGCTTGCCTTGGATAGCCCAGTACCTTGGTAGGCAGCTGACAGACTCCGTGAAGCCAGCTGAGATCCTCTGATTGACCCATTGATCCTCTGGTTTTCTCCCTCTACACACACACACACACACACACACTTCCAACTTTCCTTACAAGTGGTGCGCCAGGGAAACCTGCTCCCAGTTGCACCTTCTAGGGTTGCCATATTTTGAAGAGCAAAACAGAGGACACATTTGCCGACTTTTGACTATGGATCTCTATGACAGTGTTTCCCAACTGGTGTTCCGCGGCACACAAGTGTGCCATGAGACGTTGGCTGGTGTGCCGTGGGAGGGAGGCAGGCGAGTCGGGCAGTGAGAGGCGGCGGCGGCGAGGATCCGCGTCGAGCCGGGGGCGGCTCCGCGGTGGTGGTGCCGAGGTTTCTCTCTCCATTCTCCCCTCACACACACAGAGGATCAGCTGACAGGACCCAGCCAATGGGGCGGCGGCGGGGCAGCGCGTGCAAAAGGGAGGAGCGCGAGACAGCGGACGAGGAGGAGGCCGGCATGTCCGGGCAGCAGCAGCAACAACAGCAGCAGCAACTCCCGGCGATGGCTCCTCAAGCCCCGGGCAACCCTACTCCCTCACCGGCCTCGGCCGCCCTCCTGCTCCACCCGCCGCCGCCTCCCCCGCCGCCGGCCACCTCGGCCCCGCCGCCGCCCCCTCCTCTGCCCGCTATCGCCGCCACCACCACAACAGCCGCCGCCGCCTCAGCTGCCGCCGTCCCTCAGTCCCTCGCTTTGCTGCCTCCCCCCCCCCCACCCCCAAAGCTTGGAGGTTCCCCGGCAAGGGGGAGGGGAAAAAATTGAAAACTTTCACTTTCGTGCGTCCCTCCCGGCGTGACGCTGCACGCTGACGTCACGGGGCTGTAATGGTGGTGTGCCGCGAGATTTTTTTCATCAAACAAGTGTGCCTTTGCCCAAAAAAGGTTGGGAAACACTGCTCTATGACGACTCTCATCATGAAAAAGAGGACGTGTCCTGGAAAAAGAGGACATATGGCAACCCTACGGGTACATTCTGGTTATCTTTACTATCCTTTACTAATCTAAGCTATCTGCCAACCTCCCATTCCGACCACCCTTCTGAGTAATACCCCTCCCCACCTTCTCACTATATAGAAGGGTCTGGCAACTTCTGTTTCAGTGTATCTGAAGAAGTGTGCATGCACACGAAAGCTCATACCAAGAACTAACTTAGTTGGTCTTTAAGGTGCTACTGGAAGGAATTTTTTTATTTTTACTATCCTTGTTAATGTCCGCACTTCATATTAAAATGCAGCTTAAAACAAAGGATGGTTTGGGGCCAACGAGTTAAGGCATGCTGCTCAGAAGTTCCTGAAGTTCCCCGCTGCTGCCATGCCACAAAATAAGCCGGAGCGTGGCTTGCTGTTCCATTTGAACCCAAGCTCATCCTTCCCAGCCGGTAGAGCGCGAGACCCTTATTCTCAGGGCTGTAGGTTCGAGCCCAACATTGGGCAAAAGATTCTTGCAATGCAGGGAGTTGGACTAGATCAGGGGTAGGCAACCTAAGGCCCAGGGGCCAGATGCAGCCCAATCGCCTTCTCAATCCGGCCCAAGAACAGTCCGGGAATCAGCATGTTTTTACATGAGTAGAATATGTGCTTTTATTTAAAATGCATCTCTGGGTTATTTGTGGGGCATAGGAATTCATTCACCCCCCCCCCAAAAAAAATATATGGTCCACCACATGGTCTGAGGGACGGTGGACCAGCCCCCTGCTGACCCCTGGACTAGATGCTTCTCGTGATTCCTTCCAGCCCTGCAATTCTGGGGTTCTGTTATTCCCCTTCCCACAAGCAGTAAGTGAAAAACAAGAACTCGGTTCCCCCTTTGTTTGGAGACTGGGTTGAGGCAGCACAACAAGCTAGTTTTATCCGTGATGCATCAGGAGAGCAGCACCAACAGAATTTTTAAATAATAATAATAATAATAATAATAATAATAATAATAATAATAATAATTCTGCCTGGACACTGAGGTCCAGCTCTGAGGGCCTTCTGGCGGTTCCCTCACTGCGAGAAGCCAAGTTACAGGGAACCAGGCAGAGGGGCCTTTTCGGTGGTGGCACCTGCCCTGTGGAACGCCCTCCCATCAGATGTAAAAGAGAAAAATAACTACGATGCTTTTAGAAGACATCTGAAGGCAGCCCTGTTTAGGGAAGCTTTTAATGTTTAATAGCTTATTGTATTTTAGTTTTATGTTGGAAGCCGCCCAGAGTGGCTGGGGTATAAATAAAGAAAGAAAGAAAGAAAGAAAGAAAGAAAGAAAGAAAGAAAGAAAGAAAGAAAGAAAGAAAGAAAGTAATTGAGTGAGACTGCTAAGCTTGGCCCTATCACAAAGCTAACACGTCAATGATTGGTGTCTTCTGCCTCTTCTCCCAATGATCTTTATTTACTTGGGCTACCACATGCCTTTCTTTCACCCCATGGTCCAGCTAGTTCCCGGCTCTGTGCTGTTTCACAGTCTTATTAGAAACAGGGGGTCCAAAGGAAGAGTAAAGGGATGGTTGTTTTCAATAGAGTGTCTTCGCCTGCATGGCTTACCGGTTGCCGCCTGTCACTGCGAGGTGTTGCGTTGGGGTTTTTCACTAGAGCTCCAGCTCCTGTGTTGTCGTCTTTCCTCCTTCGAATGAAATTAAACAGAAACGAAACCTGAATAAAGTATATTCATTCTCCAAACAAAAGAAGAAGCCAGCCTAAATCAATTAAATGGCGCAGCCAGCTTGGCATATACTGATCAATGTACACATAAAATGTCCTTCTGTTGAGCACAGCTGCGTCATATAACAAACCTTTTGGCACAACGCAATTGCATTTTTTCTTTCCTCCAGGAAAAAAAAAAATGATGATGGCTCCCTTTCTTTTTGTTTTACCTCTCTCCCATGCTCATGCTTCATTGCTGTTACTATTACTATTTCAGAGAGCATACTTGCTGGAAATGAAGGGAGCCTTGGGCCATCTGATATTTCCATTACTGACCTGACGGGCATTAAGTGGATATAGTTTGCAGGTACTCTGCAAGTTGTATTTGGGGGAGAGTTGATCCCTTCCCCCAACCTTCCATTTTAAAAGACTGCGCATTGGCAATTTCAGATCTGTGAATGAAAATCCACAGTAAAGTGGGCTCAGACGTTCCGAGTTAACTCGTTTTTAATCCAAAATTGTCTGTTGAGAGAAAATTGTCCCTTTTTTTAAAACACCCAGGGAGTATGTTTCGTGTTTGAACCTGTGTGCTGTCGATTAAATGCAGTTCATTTTTGCTCCCCTTGGGAAAGTAGCCATTGGTCTGGGAGACCACATGGGGGGCAAAACTCCAGCTTGCCCCATGGGAGGAGGTGAACAGAGAAAGAGTTCCAACAGAACAAACGATAGTGACCAACCTCTGCATAAATTACATGCTCTGCTGTCCCCCTACAGTGGCTCACAGCAAAGATAACTATTGCAAGGCTGACCAACTTAGTGCCCACCACTCTGAATAAATATTTGCTGGAACAGAAGGTGTCAGGTGTTGAGGTGTGGTTATTAAAACACACTCACTTCAGCATGAATGTCTTCCTGGAATTGTACTTATTTCTCCAGATGGTGCAAATAACACAGTGGATAATGTGTTGGTGACTTTGTTTCAGATCCTTCCTCAGCCATGAACCTCATTAGGCGACTTTGGATCAGACATGTTCTCTCCTTCGGTCTTTCTCGTGGTCCTTCTGAGGATAATATGGTCCTTGGGTGGGCGGAATTAAAAATTGATGATAATGGTGACCAGTCCTTCTGGCAAGTGAGCCATGGTGCTGGGCTAATCTACGCTGTTGTTCAGATGCATCTCGGTATGGAATTGCTTCTAGTCCATTGAGTGGATATCAATGCGCTCATGTGCCTGTATTCCCCTTGTGGCACAGATTGGCTACCAACTGCTTAAACACATGGTCTGCAATTCAGCAAAGGGAAAGTGTGTAAGGAAAGCAAACTCCTCTGTCATCGCCTCGGCTCTGCTGTTCCCTTGCCAGCGATAAAACGCCTGTACATGCACTGAAACCCTTAAATTTTGGTTATGAATGCACATCCATTCGGTCTTTCAGTAGTTCAGTATTCCTGGGACTTTCTGCATGCAAAGCAGGGCTCTGCCACTGACCCACATCCCTTCCCTAGTGGGTCATCAGCTGTACGAGCTCATCTGTTATTTAACTGAAGCAAATACTGCAATCTCCTTTAGTACCAATAATTTATGAAATACGAGGCTCGGTCATTTATTCGCACCTAGGTTTCCTTGCTCTCGTTTTAGCAACCTTGCAGCCCCGCCCTCCAAAGAAACCCTTTGTAACGTCTCCCCTTTTCTCGCAGGTGACAGAAGAGGAGCAGTCAGCCAACCACACGGTGATGATTCAGGAAACATTGCAGCAAGCGTCCGTCGAGCTGGGCGAGCAACACCATTTGGTTGTCTCCTCCGACGAGGTGGAAGGGATCGGGACAGTGACAGTCTACACCCAGGGGGGAGAGGCCTCTGAACTTATTGTGTATGTGCAGGACATGCAGTCTGTGGAGGAGCAGGTGGAAGAGCAGGAGCAGCCTGGACAGAAAATCTAGATAAAATTCCCAAGGGAGACCAGCCTTCTGGTACCGCCCAACTGCTACATGCTTTGTTTTCCAATGTATATTTAATGTTGGGCAAGAACAGAACCTCCCGCAGCTGCTACTCTATCATATGTCTAGTCTTTGGCAGATGGCGCATGTGGTTGTTGACTGGACTGGTGGCTTCTTCTTTTTGCCAGGAAATGTTTTGGTACGTACTGAGCCATGCACAGCTTCCTTTCACATGGCGCTACTTCCCTGCTCGTAAGGAACGCCTGAAGGCGCAGCAAACAGATCCATGCAGATGGATGGTCATGACCACTACCTTCTGGGATAAAAGATACTTTTCCTAGAGCAAGAGGTGAACCAAAAAAAAAGCAAGAGGAGTCAATGGTAGTGGACAGCACTTGATAAACGCTAAAATGCGTGCCTGTTATGCACTTTAAGAAGACTGTAGACGGAAAAGGACAATTTTAGCAACCGCCCGGAAAGTTCAGATGTTAAGACCTGCCAAGCAACTGGCCCTGCAGTGAAGCTATTCAGAAGAACAGGCTTCATTGGGTTGGGTTCACTCAACATGCAGAAAATGTGGTGGTGTGAATCGGAGCCAGCTGTTCTTCAGTGCTCCTTTCTAAACGGTTTTTCTAAATGGTGTTCAGCATTTTAACCTCCCCAAAGACAGCTTTCCTTCTTTTTGTCACTGTGAATTGTTGAAGACCCGAGATCATTACCTGAAGAAATGTGTTCTCTTTTATCTTGTATCTTTTAATCTTTTAAACCGGGACTCTGTGCCAGTGAGCATGCCACATTTTTATTTGGATGGGATCTAATCTGACACGCGAGTGAAAAGATCCCACCTCTAAGGGTGTCTTTCAGATGCACAGTCCCTGCCGAAATGCAAGTGTTTTATGGTTGTGACATATTTTGGACACGTATATTGGAGATATATAGTGGATTTCTTCCCTTTTTTCTATCCGTGAAGCATTATTTCCTTGTCTCCCCCTTTCCTTTTTTTGCAAGCAATAGCAATAACTTCAGAAATATATATTTTAAAAAATCATAGCTTGGGCACAGTTTTTTAGATTAACACACCTGCTACAGGGTTATGTCTCATATAATATACAATGGATGCCATGTTGAAGCACTGAGAAGTAATACCAAGCCAAAAAATCTGTGGAAGCCACAGTGATAGAATGATATTTTGGGATCCTATTTCTCCCAGCCTGGCAAACGTTGAGCATTTTCTCCAAAACAAAAAGCACTAACTCTGCATCCTTGAGCTGCATTGAATCTTCTGTATTGATTAGACACAGGTGATCTATGGAAGTCTTTTTCACCAGTGCATCCTTTGTATTGTCATTCACACAAACTGTATTTTGGGGTGGCATCCAGAATGCGAGACCAAACTCTTTCTCATCTTTCTTTTTTTGTAATTTCAAACCCCCGTTCCTCAAATAAATATCAGACAAGGTGAAAATGTAAAACTCCCGTCACTTTTGAAGGATCACATTGATGTATATTCAGTGCAGTGTCCCAAACTGCATGTGGGGAAGATACTAGCTTCAGTTGAACCTACACATTTCTGCTGTAAGTCCATCTGCTACAGCTGCCTATGGCTCCAAACTTGGTTTTATGTCGCATCCCGCAAAGTAGCGATGGTTTAAATGGCATGGCAATGGATGCACACAAAACGGACAACAAGAAGTAAATAAGGATGAAATAGATATGGAAGAAGAGATGATGTAGCAACAGGACGAAGAGATGGACATATGCTTGTAACAGGAGTGGGAAACCTGATTTTTTTTTAAAAAAGAAATTGTATTAAATTACATTTGGATGGATTTGCAATAATTTGGAAAAACCAATAAATAATAATAAATAATAAAAAGACAATGGATGCACACCAAACAGAGAAATGACCTTTTAAAATTAGCTATCCTGTCTCCAGTAGGATGCTTGATACGAAG